>NW_027131927.1:19400000-20897500 GCF_026122565.2 Emydura macquarii macquarii
GGCCCCTGGGAACTGTGGAGATCACAGTGCTCTCCACCCACTTTTCAGCCTCTTTGGCTTCAGAAGTGAGTGTGGGGTCCTTGATCTACACATTGAAATCCATCGAAGTTAAAGGGGCCACTGTCTAAACTTGCTCCTAAGCTTAGGTTTTGTAAAATATTATTCCAAAGCTTAAGGCCAATGGAAGTATCTCCATTAAACTGAAAAACCTGCCAGTGGAAACAGCCCCTGGCCCCACCAATGCATGCCACCCAAGACTATGAAGCGTTGTGCCTATCTGAGGCTCTAAAACAGAAACCAGCTGGTCGGTTTTCATTACCCACCATGAAGGAAGTGCAAACACTAAACAAACAAACAGTAAATAGGATTAAAGTTCTTTTTTCGGGGTTAAGTAGAGGACATGTTTTGCACTTCCTGTGTCAAAAAAAAAAAAAAAAAAAAAAAAAAAACTTGTTGCACATAATATTCAAATGGAAAATTCTAATTTTTAAAACTATCAAAAACCAGCCAGTTGCATTTAGGGATAATTGCCTGTGCAAATACAAAAGACAGGCAGAAGGCATAAATGAAACAGAACTAACCAAGCTGGCACTGGACAAGGATCATGATCACTGCTGGTGTGTATAGTGACGGGAAAGCCCTCAAAGATTCCTCAGCTGTGGACGAAAAAAATAAGAACAGATACCCCTGATTTGTTGATAATTTTCTGGAAAGAAAATGTTGTAAACACGAGCTGGCAGCATTATGAATGATGATACATGGATCTAGATTATTACAAAAAAAGCTTTATAAACCTTGTTTATTTAAAAATATTGTTTTTAATTAGATGAACTACATTTCTCATCTTTGTGACATTACCTTTTCCACTCAGTCACTCTTTTGATCTACACTGAAATAACAGGTCTTGGACTTTCATCAAAGCTGTTTTAAAGGTTGGGTCTCTAGGAAGAGATCTACGCTGGGGATTCCCCATGGCTCTTATTAACATTCCAAAGGAATGAGGCTCCATTCTCTCTCATTCACACACTTCTAAAGGTGAATAATCTTAGCAGGTAACTAGTGTAATGCACAAGATGTCCCAGTTTAACAGGGTTAGCATCTCCCCCTATATGACACGTGAATATTTTTATTATTGTTTCGGTGATGATCTCTGCCTCCCTCCACAGCAGGTGAGTTGTTGCTCTCTCTCTGCCCTTGGTTTCAGGCTGGAGCCCAGGTCACATAGGAATGATTTAGTGTTTCTCAAACCTTTTCTTCCTGTGATCTCTACTTTCTCCCTTGCATACCTTCCACCACCACAAAAACTGCTTCTGAGACTAAGGCCTGAACTGGGTGGGAAGTAGTGTGAGATCTCAAGTAGCTCAGGTGCAGGTCATGCCTCCTAAAGTTGGCAGGGAGTTGTCACATTAACTCACTGGACAGAAGTTTTCTAGACAGACCAGAAGCCTGTCCAGAAGTAGTTAAATAAAGTGCAAGAGTTAGTTAACCAGAAAGTGCCCCCTCCCTCTCCTCCACTTCTCGACTGATCCAGAGCTGATAAAGTCCCTCTGCAAACCAACCTGCCCCACTAGGCTCTGTAGCAAATACCCAAGGCTTCTATATGGGCTCACCCCCTTGGGCTGTCAGTCGCTATACTCCTCCCGCTCCCTCAGGGCAGGGTTCTTGGTAGCCATTTTCCATTTCATGTGCTGTGGTTTCAGGCAGGCGGCAAGGGAGGTTTTCCTGCTGATACTCCTCGCCACCTCCTGGCTCTTGGCCTTGCTGGGGGGCGAGGTGTGTCTGACTAAGGGCTGGGTAGAGAAGATGGTTTTGCCCTTCGGAGCCTGCAGCAGCTGCCACACTTCTCCAGAGGTTGAGCTGCTCAGGTATTGCCAAGGCTTCTTTCCACTGCTGTCCCGCAGGTGGACCTTGGACTTCAACTTCTGCACCAGCAGCATCATGATCCTTTGGTGTCCATGGATAGCAGCCAAGTGCAATGGAGTGTAGCCACAGCTGGACTTCACGTTCACATCCAGGTGGATGCCTGCTTTCTCTGCCCCGCTGATGAAGTCCTGGAGCACTTGCTTGGCACCATGTTTGGCGATCCAGTGTAGCGCAGTGTAGCCAGAGATAAAGTCCCTCTGCAAAGCAAGCTGGGGATCTTCCAGGAAGAGCGCCCTGACCTGCATCCAGGAGCCAGCGGCAACCATGACGACCCAGTTGTGTTCCCTCCGGTCTAGGGGCATGGAGGAAAGCCTGGGGGCAGGAGGCCTGTGGGGGGCAGGCAGCACCTCCTCAGCCGGCACACACATCACAGACCCCCGGCTTTGCAGAGAGCCAAAGTGCTGGAAAGTGATGGGAGTGTCCACATCCGGGGGAGCCAATATCGCCCCCCTCGCCAGCATCGCCCCCCTCGCCAGCTTCCTGGACCAGGGGGGCGCCTGCCTCTCCTCCGGTGGTCCTTGGCCGTCAGCTCATCCTCCTCTGAGGAGGACGACGTCCTGCCGCTCCCCGGAGCGCTCTTGCTCCTGAAGGAGCGGTGCCCACGCCTTAGCCCCAGGTCCCGGGTGCAGGGCACTGCCCCATTCGCCTCCGCCACCTGCCCCTTGGCTCCGCGCAGGCTGGGCCAGCCATTGCTGAGCTGGGGGCACCTGGAGTCTAGCACCCCTTGGCCCCTGGGCCCGTCGCTGGCTCCCTGGGCCGGCCCCGGGGCTCGCTGGGCCGGAGCGGGGCTGGCGCACCTGTCCCCCGCCTCCTGCGGGGAGTCCCTCCCCTCGCTGCTGCTGCCGCCGCCACAGTCCTCTCCGCTCTCCTGCTCGATGAAATCCTCCAGGTCGTGCAAGGCCAGCTGGCAGCGGATGCTCCTGAAGATGGGCGGGGGGCGGCCCCAGCCATGCTCGGGGCCCGCGGGGAGCGGCAGGACAAGGGCCGGGCAGGGCCGGCTGGAGGCCGAGGGATGAGCGGACCCGCTCTTCTCCCCCCGCCGCTGGAGCCGGGCGGGAGCCGGGGCAGGGGCGCACGGACCATTGGGCTGCCCGGGGACGCAGCGCTCCGCGGGGCTGGCGGCAGCCGGGGCCGGAGGCGGCTCTGCTCCCTGCCTGCCCGAGTCGGCGGGGGGGAGGCCCGGGCAGCGGCGGGGACCGCCCCGAGGCAGGCGGCCGGGGGGAGCCGGGCGCTGCTGCTGCTGCTCCTGGAGACGTTCCCGGAGGAGGCCGCCCGGCGCCCCGCTCGCCTGCACTCCCGCGGCGGGAGGCGCCTGGCCCCGCCCTGGCTCTCTAGGCGGCCCCAGCGCCTGGCCCAGAAAGTCCCGGTACCTTTTCCTCAGCACCACGTACTTGGGGCCGCCCGCCTCCTGCTTCACCGTAGCCACAGAGTTGACGAAGCCCTTGAACTGCTCCCGGCGCTGCTGCACCTGCCCGGCTGCCCCGGGGTCCCGCAGGAAGCGCTGGAAGTGGCCCAGCAAGGCGGCGTTGGTCACTCGCCCCCCAGCCTGGCAGAGGAAATCCAGCAGCTCCTCCTGGCTCAGCTCCCTGGCCATGGCGCTGCCCGCTTCTCTCGGGACGGGTCACAGGCCCCCGGCTAGGGCAGCAGTGGGGGGGCTGTCACCTCTCCCCGCAATCGCACCTATCCATCGACCACAGCATGGCACCCTGCCTGCCCCCCCTCTCCGTCCTGGGCAGGTGCCGGGCCCAGCAGGGGAGTCTCGTCCCTTCTCCTTGAGACCAGTCCCACCCCAACCCTGATAAAGTTCCTGGAGTCAGTCACTTTCACCTGCTCCACTCTGCTCCTCCCCGCCACCCAGCTCCTCCCCGCCGCCCTTCCCCCTGCATTCCTGGGATGAGTCAGGCGCTCAGATCTCACCTGCTGTCAGTTGGTTTTGTTTTACTTTCGCATTATCTGCCCCCTCTGGTTTCCTTTTATCACAGCTACCTTCCTAAGGGTGGCACTGAAAGAAGGTGGGGAGAATGATGTGGTTGAACTGTAGTTCCTTGCCTGAGGTTAAGTCAAACAAAGTGGTGTCACAAAGAAGTTTCATAGGGAGGGGCAGGTGGGAGGATAATATAGTTTGGGGGAAACAGCTTTTGTGAATTCTCCCTCCCCCCCCCCCCCCCCACATACACACAATTTCTCTCTTAAAGTGTGTGGAATTTCTGCTGGCTAATGGCTTGCTGTCAATTCTATGTTGAAAAATAATCTAGTTGTTTAAGGCAGTATGTTCTGAGTTCAAATCTAAAACCTGAATGCCTCATTTTTAAAAGTGTATGAATTTATGTGGAAACAGAAAACACAGCATAAAATATATATTAATAGAATGAAATTACATTTAAAATGTGTTATGGGGGGTTTCCTGCTCCCTGCTGAAATTCAAGGGACTGTTCTAGAGGAATTTAAAGTCAAATGAGTTTCAGATCAAGTACTAAGTATGTATAAGGACCTTTCTCATCTGCTGATTAAGGCCCTCCAGCAAACATGTAGGTGCATGACAGTCACTCAGGTGCTTAAGTATTTGCTGAATCAGGGCTTTAAAAAACCCTGCTCCTATAACGGGAGCTACTAACATGGGTCCCCACTGCACCCATGCTGAGTCTCATGCATCCCTTATTACACCTCATTGATATCAAAGGGTGAAGCATGAGCACAAGGGCCCATATTAGCAGATCTTGTTGCAGGACTGGAGCGTGACTGACTGGCAACACAGGGAAAATAGAGCAAACTAAAACAAAGTAAAAAACCTGACCCATCAGAGTAACCATTCATTTCACTAACTCCTGACAGTTCTCATTATCTTAAGTATTACTTCTAGGTATGCAATTTTCAGACAGGAACATGATTTTCAACTGGATGGGATCTTAATCTGAAAAATGTATGTGGTTGGGATGGAAGGATTGACTGAAGGGAGAACTGGATTTCTATTCTCTTTGACTCTGTTCCCATATTTAGTGCCAGATTTCATTACAAGATGCAGAGACATTCATTTGTAGGTATTTATTATTAAATGCCTTCCCATTGCATCAGACACTAGCTATGTGAGGCACAATGCCTGCCATGTAGGATGCTCTCTTGAATGCCAGTATTTCAAGGAAGGCTGACAAATACTGTTATTCTGCAATTGACAGTGCACAGGCAGATTGCTGTGAGCCTCATAAAGTTAATGGGCCCTGGCCTGCAAGTAACAGTCCAACTGCATGCTATCAATTGCAGGCTTTCAGCCAAGGAGGGCAGTTGACAGGAAAAGGTTTAAAGTGAACTGCCAATGCTGCTGGACTAGTCTTTATAGAAAACCTACAAAATAACTCTCTGACCTCTACGTATAACTCCAAATATGCCGAGCAGCTCTGCAGAAGGACTTCAGAAAAACTCAGGAACTACTTACTGCACCTCACATATTCCAAAAGGGACAGCCTCAAACAAGACCTCATCATTTTCTCCCACATGCTGGAAGAAAAAAAAAATCAGGAACTTACCTGGAAATCATGTAAGAGACCCAAAACAATTAGCAAAACCCCCCTGATGACAGCTGTCCAACACTAAAACAAAAAGTGGAGCCAACTGCAATGCCACAGCACACAGAACACCACCTCCGGCAGAAACCCTGGCCCTAAGACCCACCACTTGGACACTACACAACACCCTGACATCATCAATTTATCAAGACTACCCCTAACTGGAGCTGAATTATCTGTACTCTCCAAAACACTGATCTTCTGCCTCATCACAGAACCTAATACCGACTAATATGTGAAGAGCTATAACAATTCTGCCAGTGACACAACCTCAAAGAATTCTTTTACAACAATGATGACACCAACCGCAATTACCATGTCCCCACTGACAGTCATAAGAAAAAAGATTCATCGGACTGGACATCCCACAATGGATCATTCTTGATCATTGCACTGATGGCTTCAGAAAAAAAAATTAACTGTGCAATCCTTAACAAACATCCATCAGGATCTCTTCACTGCCAGGAGGACAGCTATACAGCCCCTAAAATCCAGCCACCAAGTAGTAATCAAACCAGCAGACAAGGGGGAGCCATCATAATCCTCAACTATGATGACTATGTTAATGAGGCCAATCCACAACTCTCTTGACACCACCTACCCAGGAATTTAAGGACATCAAATCCTTCCCCAAACAACTCCAGGAGAAACTCTACAACTTCATCCTTCACGGACCCAGGGACTTTCTACATGATTGCCAAAATGTGATGGGTCTGCTTGGGTTCACTTGTTTGTATGTCTGGCCACAGCACTCTTATTGAAGGAATATCGGGACTCATAGAAACCATCCTCAAACCACTCACCAGCACCACACAAAGGACCAGCTTCCTACGGGACACAACCAACTTCCTCCAGAAACTCTGCAACATTAACAGCCTTCCTTAGTACACCTTCCTTGCCTGCATGGATGTCCCCTCCTTATCCATCAGCATCCCTCACAATGATGGCATCGCTGCTTGACTCAAATATTTATACGATAATGGATAGCCCTCAGATATCCACCCCGAACACATTGCCAAACTCATTCATTTCATGCTCACCCATAACAATTTTACAATTCAACAACAAACATTTTGTCCAAATCATGGAACAGCCATGCGTACTAGGATGGCTCCCCAATATACCAACCTCTTCATGGGTCTTGAAGAAGAATTTCTGGACAAATGCACCACGAAACCAATGATGCACCTGAGCTACATCAATGATATTTTCATCCTCAAGACAGACAACCTAAACTCCCTCATAAATTTCCACTACAACTTCAACAACCACCACCCATCCAAACTCTCTTTAGAACACTCCCACACTAGCATCACTTCCTAGGCACCATGATCAACATCAACAATGGACTCCTTCAGACAACTATATACAAGAAACCCACAGATTGCCATACCTACCTTCACAGATCCAGTAACCACCCCAGATACACCAAGAAATCTGTTATCTACAGCCAGGCACTCAGATACTACACAATATGCTCCAAGGAGAAAGTCCGGGATATACATCTTAACACACTTAAATCTGTCTTCACCAAACACAAACATTCCACCAGAGAAGTAGAATGGGCCACACAAAACCCCTGGGAGAACCTTCTTCAATACAGAAATAAAACTCCCCTCCAACTGCACACCTTTAGTGGTCACTTACCAACCCACACTGGAACCCACACAGGGTACCATCAAATAATCACAACCCATACTTGATAGGGACCACTGTCTGAAAGAAATCTTTCTCTGAACCTCCTCTTCTGTCCTTCAAATACCCACCCCCAACCTCTCCAAACTCATCATCAGAAGCAACCTCCCCACAAATCAAAGCACACTAACTCAAAGTAGCACCAGACCTTGTCAGAACAACAGATGCAAAATCCGTAGACATATGTCCACCACTACAATGATCAACCCTCTCCCTCACAACACACTTTTCTGGGTCCATGGGTCCTATGCATGCCTATCACAACACATGGTGTACCTTATCCAGTGCACTAAATGCCCCAATAGCAACTATGTGGGTGAAACCGGACAATCATCATACTTTCAAATGAACTCTCACAGAAAAATGATAAAAGGAGAAAAAACATCATATTACCTGTGGGCGAACACTTTTCATAAGGCGATTGCTCTATATCTGACCTATCGGTCTTCATCCTCAAAGGAAACCTGCACAACACCTTTAAAAGATGAGCCTGGGAGCTTAAATTAAAGACTTGGGTAGATTCTGTTCACTGCATGATTTTTAGTGACACTGTATGTATGGTTTATTACAACAATCTATATAACCCACTTAACCACCCCTCCAAGCTTTCTTTTTCCTCGCCTCCCCCAAATGACTGGACAAGTGTCAACAGGCCACTTCACCTTGAATTGTCCCTTGAAATAGGTGTTAACTACTTTTGCTAAACAATCTGTTCCACCCTGTTTTTAGCTGTTACACTCTGAGTATATTTTCCAGATCTGAATAGCTCTGTGTAAACTCATCCTTTCACCAACAGAAGTTGGTCCAATAAAAGATATTACCTCACCAACCTTGTCTTTCTAATATCCTGGGACTGACACAGGTACAACAACAACAATGCATACAAAATTCTCCTAAGTCACCTCTAGATAATCAATACTTCTGAAGATGACATTTTACCCTAATTTTTTAAGGCCCGGCAAGCATCTGCTTATGAGAATAATCTACAGAACATCAGTCAGCTGAATATTTTCTTTGTATATTGAAAATTTGCAGCCTTATTCCCATACTATGTCCTTTCAAGTGAATGAAACATGGGAAGATGACAGGTATGCCCAGCTACATCAGGAGATTGCTTTAGCTAGATGTTTTTGCAAAAAGGCTCAGCTGTGAAACGATTAACAATGTTATCATCCACATTGTAAATTAAATAAGGCCTCAGAGTTGGCAAGTGGTTGTAAAGCACTTCTGCATTCTTCTGAAAGAAAGCAATGTAATTCTAAAACCATTCACATTGCCCCACTGAATTGAATGGGGGAAATGTCATTCTTCTCTTGGAGACGTTGTTCTAATTTGTGTGACAGCCGACTCAAAGGACATTGCTGAATGGATTTATAAACTGAAGGTTATCTTCACAATCACAAGAGAGAACTTTTAAAAAAACTGCTTACATTTTGGGGGAAAATCACTGAAAAGACCCAGTGGGCCTGATTCATCATCACAGTGTTACTCCAGTTTCTGAGTAACTCAGCACTCAGTCCTGAAAGGTGATCTGGTCGGATCCACAAAAGCACTCAAGTGCATGCTTTGCTTGGAGAATCTGTGCAGGCCCATTGACTTCAGTAGGACTGGTCATGTGCTTGAAGTTAAATGTGCTTAGCTGGATTGGGCCAGAGCATTCAGTGCATCAAAGTCTCATTGTGTTACTGGCACTACTAGAGTAATTCAGGAGGAAGTAAGCCCTAGATCTTGCAGATTTTCCCCACTCATGCAGATTTCTTTTATCCTCATGTATGAGAAGTTTCCTTTCCGTGTTCATTATTGTTATCACAGTGCTATTCGCAATGCTAGATATGACTGTATCAGAAAGTGCATTTTAAGCTCTGATTTTATGATATTATCTCTCCAAAATCAATATAAGCCATATGTCTTGGAGCATAGCTAATCTACATGTAGTCTCAGACAAAATAGCAGTTGCTCATTTAAGCCCTGATCCTGCAAACTGTTCCACCTGGGGCCCTGGCATGTGCATGCACCTAGAACTCCTTTGGCTGCCATGAGGGAAAGGAGTGTGCAGGGGTATGCAGCAATTTGCATGAGGGAGCCTTAGCCTAGCTGCAGCTCAGTATAACAACTAACAGGGTGATGAGAGAAGAAATAGAGCAATGGGAACACAGCGAGCTTTTTTCTTGCTTTTACTAATATTTAAAAGGACAGAGACCAAGTCTTTCTCTGTTTGGAAAGCACTTACAAGAAGTAGGTGATTAACCATCTAATTATATTGCAGCATCTGACAAGGTTTCCAGGAAGTGGTGAGAGTGTGAGGGTTTGGAGTGGAAAGAAGTTTGATGCTGTGTTTATTGGCTGGCATAATAATTTTTCTGTTGTATTAGGTGCTAGGTGATATTTTGTTTGTAAATGTAATTGCTGCTAGGGTGCCCAAAGCTTATAAATACACATTATTGTGTCGATTAATGAACAATAACACAGTAAATATGAAGTGTTTAAAATGTGTAATATATTTTTTAAAAGTTAGTCTCATAGAAGTTTCAAACTTAACTTTTTCATGGCTGACTTTTCCCCTTCGTTATGCACAAAGTTATAATGAATTACTGTTTTTCAAAAGGCAATAAAAAGAACATTGAAATATTTGCTTTCAGGGGAAAAAACGGGGAGAGAATTATATGGACTTTTTTTGCAAAGTGAAATAGGGTAAAATAATCAAAATGTTGAGCCTGTGAGCCTTGCCACTGTCCTAGTGAGGCATGATGACACAAAGTAGTTGGTTGCTATTGTCTGCTATAATATATACCATATAAAAAAGAAACAAATGGATGGAATTTATGCTTGCGAGGATATCTGGTTTTATAGAAGGAGGTACTGGTATGTATCTGGTATTATAAATGTGCTCAAATGCTACAATGAAACAAAAATATCAAAAACACTTAAAGTGAAGCTATACTAGACACCTGCATTTATTGAGTGGCTGAAGGCAGCTGGAGCACATCTTCCAGTAAAGAGTGGGGTTCTTAATCTTTATTATTGTTATTGATTTGTATTACAGTTGCACCCAGAAGCTCAGATGAGACTGGGGCCCCATTATACTAGGTGCTGTGTATATACAGACTGATATCTGTCCCAAAAACTTTACAGTGTAAATAGACCAGTGTTTCTCAATTGGTGTTGCGCGGAACCCTGGACTGTCAGGGTTCCACAAGAAAGTGACATCGTGCCGCCGAGAGCAGCTGTTCTCCGCGCCGCCAAAAAAGGGAAGATGTCTTGGATTTTTCGGTGGAGGGTATCGAGTATGAGTGTAATTTCCCCGTGGAGCCTAAAGGGTTCCGTGGGGAAATTTAATTGAGAAACGCTGGTATATAATTTGCTTATTTCAACATTTTTTTTTTTGGCCCCATATGTAAAAATACTGTTAAGAGTTTGGGGGTTCCGCAATTATTTATCGAGTTCAAAAGGGTTCCGTGGCCAAATTTAATTGAGAAACACTGAAATAGACAAAGCAAACAAAAGGAGAGAGAGTAACTGAAATAGGGAATTTAGGCACAGGGAGATTGAGGCCCTGATCTAAGACTCATCAAAGTCAATAGAAAGTCATTGACTTCAGTGGGCTTTCAATCAGACTCTAGGTGATGCGATCTAGGTCACAGAAGAAGTCCATGACAAAACTAGGAATGAAATCCAGCCAGGCCCCTGTCATTTCTCACACTGAATCAGTGGCAAGCTGGTATCCCATATAACTGCAGATATTTTAGGTGTTTGGCTTATATAACCACATATCTACAAACATCATGAAGCATGCACAACCTTTGCGAAAGTCTACATATACTGATGCTGTTATGATGATAAATCACTCACACACACACAGGTTTTATTTTTGGTTGTTTTAACTATGTCTATAAGAATTAAGGGTCCAGTCCTGCAAATACTTATCAACATGTGACATTGCATAAGTGTTTGCAGGACTGGGTCTCAAGTACATAAACTATCTACTTATATTCATTCAGCTGGCTGATTCTATACCATTAGGTATCAGTTGCTGTAGTCTACCATGCTGGTTGGTGTAACAAATTGTATTACACAGAAACAGTAACCATAATTGTTGCATTTGTAGAAGTATCTCTCTAAGCATAACACTGTCACTAAAAAGCTTTCAGTTGCTACAGTTAAAGTTACACTCCAGGAACAAGCAGCAGAAATGTTCAAGAACCTGTCAGCACTTTCATGAGGTTCGCCTGCAGAGCCAGCATAGATAATATTACATATTGCTATCTATCTGTACCATGTATTCTTTCTTTCTTTCCTAGGGTACGTTTGATGAACATACATATACATCCTACCAACAATATTCATCTGAATGGAGAGTATGCACTGTTAAAAAGGGATTACCCCATGAGGATACTGTGAAAAGTAACTATTTTTATCAAAATCAGTTCATTTGGATGCAACTTTTCTGTATTCCCTTGTTAACTATTCAACACAAAAGTAGCTCCAGTAATTACATTCTCCCTCACCAACCAGTTTTTCCTTCTGATGAATCCTTCATTGAAGTCATAATACTTTGTTCATGACATCAGTGCATTGCTGTGGAAACCTAATCTCATAATTGCAGGATCAAATAAGAGAAAATGATAAATTATGAGGGTAAAAAAAAATAAAAATAAACATACCTGGTAAGCACCAGCATAATTATGCAGATAGGGTGCTAGTTTTAATGGAGTTATGTGTAAGCAACATATATTTTCAAAGTTCCTCCCCTCTCCTGATGTAGTAGTTCCCCTCTAATAATTTCTGGCAGCATTTTCCTGCATGATATACGGTCTGTTACAGCACTCATACCTCCTGTTCATTCTTAGCTGGGAACATTCCCAGCCAGCCTGCTTGTTTCTAGCTTAGAAGTGATCAAAAATGGCAAAGAACATTGCCACGAATGGTGAAGCCAAGGATAAACACGGGTAAGCAGAGTTTACCGCTTCTTTTCTTTATCACTACCTCACTTCCCTATCTCCTCTCCACTTCTTCTTTTCTTTCTTTCTTTCTTTTTCCCCCCCTATCACTACATCACTTCCCTCTCTCCCCTTACACAGATAGTCCTTGATCTTGCAAACACTGAGGCCTGTTCTTGAAGTTAATGGCTACTCATCAAAGTTAAATAGCTGCGTAAGTGTTTTCAGAACTGGGGCCAGACTCAAGATTGCATCATGAGGCAATGTGTTTGCATTGCTTTAGACAAACTGATTTACTTAAACCAGTACAAACGCCTGTGTGGACGCACTTTTATTTTGGTTTCAAAGTGGCTAAATTCAGTTTAGTTTAAAACAATCCAAGCTAATTCAAAATAGGCCTGGTTTAAACCAAAACAAGAGTGTCCACATAGCCTTTTGCACTGGTTTACTGAATCAGTTTAAAATTACACCTTAAGATTAACCTCAAGGATAAGGGCTTGTGTATATATAGCAAGTTAATGTGCAGCAAGCCAGATATGAATCTACAGCTCTCTAGTTTGTCATACACTAAATTGCTGTGTGGACCCTGCCACAGTCCATTAAAAGGTCTGAAGTGCGCTTTGACATACTGCTGTTTGAAATGGGAGTACATACAGCTAGTGTGCTGTAGATTCAAACCCTGGCTTGCCATGCACTAAGGCCCAGTCTACACGAAAACGTTAGACTGACCCAGCTACATTGCTCACGGGTGTGATGAATCCACACCCCTGAGAGGCACAGTGAAGTTGACCTAACCCCAGTGTAGACAGCGCTAGGTCAATGGAAGAATGGAAGAATTCTGCCATTGACCTACGTACCAACTCTCTGGAAGTTCCATTACTGACACCAATGGGAGAACCCCTCCTGTTGGTGTAGTTAGTATCTCCACTGAAGCGCTACAGCTGTGCAGCTGCAGAGCTGTAGTTTTGCCACTGTAGCATTGAGTGTAGATGTTGCCCACGAAGTACAGTCCTGCCACTTATAATTAATATCCTTTGTCTATTTCAAGTTAAGTGGTTTAAAGAGATACTCTTGTCTGTCCTTGGCAGTTTGTAATTGTTTGCTCTCTCTTGTTGGTAATACCCTTCTAGATTCTTGAAGTTAATAAAGTTTAGCTCTTCACGGTTGCTGGGCAACTTCTTCCAAAGGTCATTTCTGACTGTTCAAGAGAAATTTGAAAAAAGTCCCTAGTAAAACTGGTAAAAAAAATGGTGGAAAAAAAGATGAATCAGTATTTCACCCAAAAAAAAAAAAATGTCAGCCAGCTGTAGCCCTTGGCACTTGTCACTCTCCTTTTAATGATGCAGACGACTCCACATGTGCTATACAAACAGGACTACCTTTAGGGACCTGTATACATGGATTTTAAAGCACTGAGATTAAACAAAAGGCAAATAAATATGAATTTACCATAAATGTGTATTTTCTCATTCAGCTTCGTCTGAAAAATGGACTAGTCCCATTGTTACCATGTAACGCTATTAAAGGAAGATTCCATTGTCTGGGCACCCCATCGGCAAGGTCCTAGAGATAGGAATGTTCTGTCAGAGCTCACCCCGTGGGCTTTAGAATGAAGAACTGACAGTTCCCTTTGCCCCAGAGTATAGAGGTGATTTTAGATTGGATGGACTCAAGATGTGGAATCTTTAAAAATGTGTGGTCCCCTTTTCCAATTGAGCATCAGGGGCACTATGCACTATAATAACCCAAATCCAAATGGACGGCAGAAAATCTTTTTTATTATTGATTTATTTATTTGCCAACCTCTCCGCCTTAAACAACTGTATCCAGGAAGTCATCTACATGATGCTATAAGAGAGAAACCTCATTCACAGCTCTCCCAGCTCATAATGGAGGAAGGATGGGATGAGTCATCCTAAGGCTTGGCTAAAAGGATTTGTGCACTGGTGTAGCAACATTGTAGCAGTATAATGGAAGCTCCTAGTTCAGACAGGTGTAAAACAAGGCTCGCACTAGTGTAGCTGACTCTGGTGTACAAAGGGGGCAAGCTGCACTGAAGCAAGTCACTTTTTAGACTACAGCAACATGTCTGCATTAGGGGGTTGAGTGGGTCCAGCTCCATTCCCCAGCGTAGGCAACACTTGAGACACGACATCCATTGAATTGAAACCCACAATGCTTTCCCTGTGAGTGAGCAACAGCCTAGGTTTCAGCTTCCTCTCATGTCAGGTTCTAATTTCTTTAA
Source organism: Emydura macquarii macquarii (assembly GCF_026122565.2). Classification (NCBI taxonomy): domain Eukaryota; kingdom Metazoa; phylum Chordata; order Testudines; family Chelidae; genus Emydura; species Emydura macquarii. Next base: position 19,414,361 of record NW_027131927.1, read on the forward strand.
AGTGTGACGAAAATCTTTTGAGGAAAGAAAGCAGCGAGGCCCACATATTCCTTTAATAACAATCAATAACAATTAATAAAAAGCAGCCAAAAGCAAAGGGAAAACCCCTTGAAGAATGGAGAAAAACTTTTGCAAGAACCTGGAGTCCATCTTTATACATCCTCACCATACATTCCCATATAAATGGAAAATACAGTGATAAATAGCTTTGTATTTCACACTGTCTTAGTGTTGCTGCACCACTCCAGGGAGCATCCCGTCTCAGGGAGCAGCAATACTTTTCTTGCTCCCCTTTTGGTCCAGCAGGATAGTAATTTCCTGCTTGCCTAGTCCGACAGCAAACTACTGCCCTTTCCCTTGCTGCTCCTGGCTAAGCTTTGCTGGCCAGAGCACTGGGGGGCAGAAAGCTCCGCCTATATCCCTCTTTGCCCACATGCTCCAGAGTAAGAGAGCATACAGAACCACTTGGACCTGAGTGGCCTGTACCGGTGAAGCAAGAAGTGAGCTCACTCCCCTGTTGCACCCTTTATAAGAGATTGTGTGCATTACCGTGTGTGCGGTGCTTCTCCTGGCATAGCAGTATGTAGGTAACTTTCTAGATAAAACTACTCAGTTAAAAGAGTACGCATGCATACAGATATACTATACACAGCATTGTGTTATCAAGCATTATGTTACCAAGACATGGTTAATTACCACCCAGACCAATTTGTTTATTTGCTGTGCCCTTTTCCCCTACCCTTTGATGGTATGTGATTTTGGCCTTGATCCTGGAAACACTTACACAAGTGTGTAACTTTATGTATAATTGTAGTGCCATCAGTTTCGATGTGACTGCTTGCACGTGTAATGTGGGTTTGTGCAGGATCAGCTCCTTACACTAGAAGCTCTTTAGGGGCTCAATTTTGCAAAATGCTGCATGCTTTGGTCCTGATCCAGCAAAGAATTTAGGCCCAGATCCTCAAAGGTATTTAGGCTCCTAGTTTCCATTGAAATAAGTGGAAGTTAGGAGCCTAAATAGCTTTGAGGATAAGGATTTTAAGCAAGTGATTAACTTTAAGCATAGGGGTAGACCCACTGAAGTCAGTGTTACTATTCAGGTGCTTAAATGGGTGCATACCTGCTTTGCTTGCCTGCCTGGGGGCAGAGTGTTGAGTACCATGTAGGACTGAGCCTAGGACACTGCCTCTTAGCTGAGCTTGGAAATCACCTCCTGGATTGTGGGCGCAACCAGCCAAAAATGTATTATTATTATTATTATTATCTAGTAAAACTACTTAAAAGATTCCTACCTACTACTGCAAAATAAATAATTGGTGTTGGATTCTTCCATGGTGGTTTCAGCTGGGTTTCACTGCATTCACTATTCTAGTCAAGGATTGTTTATAGAGCACACTGAGTGCTGGGTCTGGCCATAGCCAGAGGGAGACCGGGTCCCTGCCCCCAGGATCTTACAGTGCCACTCAGTGTGGCACATGATAAATAGGTCTGTTCTGTTCCCAGGCATGTAGGTTTGTCTGCGGGAGGGGTGACATGGATTCCAGGTGCAGAAGCCACTTTTGCAAGCTCTGTGGTCTGGTGATCCTGTACAGGCGGGAAACGCTGGGTGGAAGTGTGTGTGCGAGCCAGACCCAGAGCCAGAGCCAGAACCCTCGCATCTGCCTGGCAGAGGCAGCCCCAAGCCATCAAAGGGCTGCCCAGTGCGGTGGCGGGGGTTGAATCCCCAGCGCACGTGGGGCGCTTGCGCCGGGGATCGTGGCCGTACTCTTATTCCCCCAGTCCAGCTTTGCACCGCGTAATAACCGCGCAGCGGGTCCCCGCCAGCTGGGCTGGGCTGACTTTCCCCGCCGGCCCGGCCTGCCCCTGGCGGTGCTGCAGGAGGCCGGGCGGACTCGGGGCCGGGCACTTGCTGAGGACCAGAAGGGAAGGGCGCTTCCCCGGTCCCGCCCCGCCCACTCCGCGCGCCCGGGGCTCGTTCTGCCCCCCCGGGGGGTGCCGGAGGGGAGCGGGGCTGCCCCAGATGGCGGGGGAGGTGTCCCCCCCCCGCGTGGCCAGGCCTCCAGTCCCGCCCCCCTCTCCCCGCCCCCGTGCATGAGCCCTTCCTTCCTTCCAGCCGGGTGGCCATGTTGCGGCTGCTGTGACTCTCAGAGCCGGAGTGCGCGGGCGGGCGCGAGCCGGGGTTGGAGCAGCAACAGCAGCACAAGGGGGAGCCGCGCCGCGCCGCGCCGCGAGCTGTAGTGCGGTGCAGTGTAGCGCAGCAGCAGCAGCCGCCCGGCGGGAGAGCGGGCCGCGGGGATGGCCGTGGCGGTGGGCAGACCCTCGGTGAGTGCCGGTGCGCGCGGCGGGCGGGAAAGCCCCGCAGGGCGATGCAGCCGAGGCGTTGCGGACCCGGCTCCCAGCTCCGCACTGTCAGGGCCGGTCCCTGCCCCGGCCTGGCGGCACGGTGCGGAGCGAGGTCGGCCGGCTGCAGTGCGGGGCGGACGGGAGCTGCGGGGAGCGGGCGTGACCGTGCTCCCGTCCCGTCCCGTCCGGTCCCGTCCCGGGCGTGAGACACCTACTCGCGTCCTGCCTTGCCCCCAGCAGCCGGCGGGGCGGGGGCGGCTCTAGCCCGGCTGCCAGAAGTTGGGGCATGCCGGCGGGGAGGCAGCCCCTGCCCCGGGTATGTGAGTGAAGGAGATGCGCACTGCCGGGGGAGGGGAGCGCGTGGAGAAAGCGCTTGGGCGTCGCTGGTGCCTGGTCCTCGGGCTGGGGCCGGGCGTGATCAGACATCACTTCGGGGCCTTTCTGTTCTCCGCGGGGATCGCCAGGGATCCTTCCACTGGCTTCAGGGGCGTTACATCTCCGGTGTGAGATTGGGATCCGGCCCTAGGCTTCACCTGGAGCCCTTCTTGTAGAGAGGACACCTTTCTGCTCTGTGTTTGTACAGCGCCTAGCACAGCGGGGTCCTGGTCAATAACTAGGGCTCTGAGCCCTATTATAATACCAAGCATAATCCTGGGGAAATGTTTTTAGAGATGATGCTTTCCCAGCCCTTGGAGAGGGGGATAGTGTGTACAATATAGATTACTCAGGGGACAGATTTAACTCCTGTGTTGGGCGTCAGGCAGGGGCAATATCTCCTTATATAGAGGACATACTTGAGAGGTTTTCAAACATCCTCTGTCCTAGCATCAGTGGCAGTACATTGAGTACCGGATGGAGACACCTTAGCCCAGCCATCTCCTCCCTCCCCCGCCCCCTTCATACAACAGTTGAACAAATAGTTTATCCTCTGGATAAAGCTTTTGGTGTTGGGTGACCTGAGAAAAGGGTAGGGTTGTACTGGAAAACAGTGGCGTTTTGAGAGAAGTGTAATGAATCTGAAATCTAGGTTAACACAGCATGAAATGCAGTTTTTGCTTTCTCCCCAGCTATTCCCTAAAGAATAAAAGAAATTAATAAATGTCATGGTGACTCAATTTGCTCATTTGGCAGCTATAGCTTCTCCGAAGCAATTTCCCACAGTCAGAAAACATGCAGCTGCTGGATTTAAGTGCAACTCTAGATTGTGTCTAGGATTTATTAGGGAGAGAAAAAAATGTCCAGGATTTCAGGTTTGTTTGTTTGTTTTGTTTGTTTGTTTTTTAAAGATTTTTTTTTGTTTGTTTTACACTTTTATGTTGGATAATCACTGAGTTAAGAAACCATACATTCAAATTGTTTTTAGGACAAGTTTGTAGCTTTTGCTACTTTTGATGTATACCAGTTTGTTTTGATCTCCGGTTCCCACAAAATTTTTTCATACATGTTGGGAAGTACAAAAGCATTAAAAGTGATCTTACAAAAATGCTTTTATTATGTCTAACTCACAGAAATGTGGAAGAAATGAAATGTTGACCAGATGAATGCACTTTCATACATCATGAAGAGGGGGAAGGGAAAGAAACTTGATTGACTTTTTCCTGTGCATTCCAGTAAAACAGACGTTGCACATGAGCGAAAGATTTTAAATGTGGCTACTTTCATAATGTGAAAATGGTGCCTGTGTTCAAGATGTGACCTGGATCACACAGTTTCTGTTAGCATTTATTACATAATTATTGATCTAACAGGCTAATAAACTGCATAGTTAGGTGCAGCAGAGTAAATGTGTAAGATCCCTTAGCAGTGTTGCAGGGGAAGTTACACTGCAAAACACAACAAAAGAGTTGAAGTTTAATAACAGAAGAATTCTAGTTTATACTAGCTACTAGAGAACAGGAGCTGACTGTGAAATTGCTCTCTAAGATCCCAGTTCAGGAAGCCATTAAGCATGTGCTTAAATTTAAGCTTGTACTTCAGCACAGGCTTAAATCCCATTGAAGTCAGTGGGACGTAAGCACATTCTTAAATGTGTTGCTGAGTGGAGCCTAAGGATTGGATTTTTCCAGGGCCATCTTGTTGAGTAGGCTCAGAGCGCGTCTTGTACCAATTCAGCTTAAGGTGATATACATCTGATTTAGTTAAACTGATGCAAAAAGCTGTAGGGGCACTAATATGTTGGTTTAATTTGAGGCCATTAGGAATAGGTGTAAGATAAACCAAAATAAGCATTTCTTAAACCAGAATAATGGTGCCCCAATGAAGATTTGCACTAGTTAAGCTGGATTTATGTCTGTGTGTAGTGGAGCTTTCATAGATTTCAGTGGGACTTCTTGCAGAATAAACTACTACTCAGCATGGGAAGAGTGGAGTAAAGCTTTGGTTCAGAGTTCAGGTTGCCTAGGTGCAAAGCCCAAGGCAGTGTCCAGTTATTTAATCTGCTATAGCATACAGCCTATTAACAGTTATACTCATAGACTCTGCCCATTCACAGGAATCTCAATTTCAGGGCTCTGCTGTTGAACTAGAACTGAGTTCTGCTATCCTGATTGAGCCTGAGGCCTGGTCTACACTAGCTTTGGCAACAAAACTACCTTGTTTTTTGAACAAAATAAAATCACCTCGACAAGAGGTGTAGAGGTTTTTTCACCCAACTTAAATTGAAAAAGCGTCAGTGTAGACTGTAGACAGCGTGGTTAGTTATGTCATGGTAAATGGCCTCCGGAAGTTTCCCACAATGCCCATCCTGGCTGCTTTGCCCAGCAGTTTGAACTCTGCTGCTCTGCAGCCACCCGCCCCTCCTCCTTTAAAGTCCTGGGAATGTTTGACATTTCACTCCTGCTTGGTCAGCATGGAGAGCTCACGTCGCATCTTCCCAGTTGACCATGGTGGCTGCATGCACCAAACCTCTCCCACTTGGTGCACACGAGAGCTTCTGGATCTCATTAGCATTTGGGGAGAGTTGGCTGTGCAGTCCCAGCTCCGATCTAGTTGAAGGAACTTTGATTCCTACAGCCATATTTCTTGTGCTGTGGTGGAGAAGGGCTACGAACGGGACACACTGCAGTGCCAAGCGAAAATCAAGGAGTTGTGGCAGGGGTACCAGAAGGCCAGGGAGGCAAACTGTCACACTGATGCTGAGCCAAAGAGCTGCCGCTTCTATAAGGTGCTGTAAGCCATCCTCGGGCGACCCCACCTCCACCGCCAAGAGACGTATGGATGCCCCTGTGGGCCTGAGGGCAACGGACACCAGACTCAACCCTGACAACGAAGTCGTTGAGGAGGAGGTGGAGTTGGATGAGGACCTGGAGCCAGTGACCGGGTCATTTGGTGGTGTATGGAGTCAGGGTCTCTTTGTGACTCCTCAGGGTTCCAGCCAGTCCCAGCCCTGCAGCTCTGGCATGCAGGATGCAGGAGAGGGGAGCTCTGGTAAGTGTTTTTCAGGGCTGATGATGCTTGTTAACAGGAGGTACGGGGGTCCTTTGCTTTGATAAATGGTAGAAGCAGTTCAAGGGATAGAAATGCACAAGAGTAGCTGTGTTTCCATGTACTTCCCATTCCCTTGTGCAGCTAGGCAGCACGGCTGAGAAGCATGTTCATGCACACTGAGATTCCATGGTATCCTCCGGTGAAATCTCTAGGAAACTTTCCTGGAGGTACTTGCCAGTCCTCTGCCTCAGATTCCTCGGCAAAATGGCCCTGTTCCTTCTCCTATTGTAGGATGCTTTCCCGCACCAATTAGCAATCACTTGTGCAGGGACCAAAGGGACTCACAGGCAAGTAACATAGGGATCCGGTTTGAAGCTGCTCGCATGGATGCTGCCTAGCATCCCTGTTTACTCTCGTGCATCCCTGTTTACTCGGCTTCTATGGCCCCAGCCTGTGGAGAATGGTGGCGCAATGTGAAATTTAGTCCCTATCTACCTGCATTTATGCCCCAACCAACCACCCACCCAGAACCTGCACCCCTGTATGATTCCCCCCCCTTGCAAAACTCACCATGCCCAGGCTGATCAAGACCTGTGCTCTTCCCAGGGGACAGTGGGAAAGAGGTGTGTTTAACAGCAATGCATCTATAGTGTTAGGGCACCCACAATAATGCTTCTGTTAATTGTTTCTTGTGCTTCCACAGATGTGACCTTCATAGCTCAACCCCCCACACCAGCAGAGTGCCTTCGGCTGTTAAGGAAGCAACCTCTTAGAAACAAAGAAGAGATGTTCCAAGAACACCTCCGTTCTTCTGAGACGGCCAAAAGAGAAAAAAGGACATGAAGACAATCTGTGTCCGAAAGTCAGAGAATTAATAGACATGAAAGGAAGGAAAACCGTGACTGGGTTTTGGCAGGTCATGATTGCATAATCAAGGCCATGGAGGAGTGAATGGAGCTGCTAAAGACCATCGTGACATTGCAGAATTTATGTGTGGTCGCCCTCCCTCCTCTCCCCTCCCCCTCCAGCCCCTACAGAACAGCTTTCCATGTACTCCCCAAACTCCCCTTCTCCCCCACATTCCTACCAAACTCCTGGCCCATCTCATTACCCCTTCAGACAGCTACGAGAGCGACAGCTGAACTTATACCCAGCTTTTATAGCTCACACTGCCCCTCACTGCTTTCTCCCCTCCAGCCCAATGTTTTGTTTGTGTTTGTAAACTGTTTTTGTTTAATAAAGACAAGCTGTGAGAACAATAAGCACTCTTTATTTCTGTGTTGTACACGGTACTTTCACCTTGCACTGATGCACAGCTAAAGCCGGATGGCAGTCATAGAATGGCACAGTGCTGTTCACAAAAACACCTTATTGGTTCTCCTCAGTTCCTCCCTGATCCGAATGGCTCCCATTGTGCCCCACTAATACCCCTAGCATCGGTCTGTTTGTATGCAGATGCAAGGCAGTCCACCTCTGCGCTACTCCCAGGGGCAAACTTTGTCCTTAGCTTCACATAAATTATGGAGCACAGCAGGGTGCGATAACCATGGGAACATTGTCCTCATTTAGGTCTAGCCTGCCATAAAGGCATTGCCAGTGAGCTTTTAGTCTGCCAAACACACGTTCAACAGTCATGCAGCACCAACTCAGCCTGTTGTTGAAGCACTTCTTGCTGCTATCCAGGTTGCCTATGTCAGGCTTCATGAGCCTTAATGGGTAGGCTGGGTCTCCCAGGATCACTATAGGCATCTCAACATCCCCCATTGAGATCTTTTGGTCTGGAAAGAAAGTCCCTGCTTGCAACTTTCTGTACAGGCCAATGTTCCTGAAGATGCTTGTGTCATGCACGTTCCCTGACCAACCTGCGTTGATGTCAGTGAAACGCCCAGGGTGATCCACAAGCACTTGCAGTATCATAGTGAAGTATCCTTGTCTATTGATGTACTCCGTTGCAAGAGGTCCAGGGCCATCTGTCACCCTGCCACAGTTAGGTAAACCTATTGCTGAGATCTCATCCACTATTTCATGAACGTTTCCCAGACTCATAGTCCTTTGTAGCCGAATGCGGTTAATGGTCCTGCACACTTGTGATGACACAGTGCCGACGGTGGACTGCCTCACTCCAAACTGATTAGCAACTGTCTGGTAGCAGTCTGGAGTTGCCAGCTTCCATATGGCAATTGCTACACGCTTCTCCACCGAGAGGGCAGCTCTCATTCCGGTGTCCTTGCACTGCAGGGCAGGGGCTAGCTTCGCACAGCGTTCCATCAAAGTGGCTTTGTACATTTGAAAGTTTTGCAGCCCATGCTCGTCATCCCAGACCCGCATAATGATGCAATCCCATCACTCTGTGCTTATTTTACATGCCCAAAAGTGGTGGCAGTGCACCGTGTGCACATGCTCCGTGAATGCAAACAGTAATGCGGTTCTGTTCATTTGCATGTCAGACAGCAGGTCAGGCGCCTCGGATTCCTGTTCCAAATGGGAACTCATGATATGCTGCATGACCAGCCACAATGTGTTCAGAACACTGACAACAACAGGGGAGAGCAGTGCAGGATCTGTCCTTTCTGATAGAGGAGGGCGGGCACTCAGGAAATGGGGAGCCATTGAAAAATGCTGCGAAACACTGCCAGGAACACAAGGAATGACAGGATGCAAATCAATGCATCATGGGATGTTAAACCCACATACGTGATGCACTGTGATCATCTCCCTCTTCCCACAAGTCCTAGTGGTACCAGGTGGCGAGTTGCACAGTGGGATAGCTGCCCACAGTGCAGTGCTCTCAATGACAGTGTTAGAGCACCAAGTGTGGGCGTGCTTTGGCGACACGAGTGCTTTGTAGACGGGCACAAGCTCTGTAATTAGTGTTTTTTGGTCACCGATGTACCTTTTGTGTCAACAACCCTTTCTAGTGTAGACAAGGCCTGAGAGCATCTACAGTGAGTTGCAGTCACTGGGGACCATACTGTATGTGTAACACCTTTTATCTAATCCTCTCTCCCATATCTTTACAAGTGTTTGGGTGTTGTGTTGGTGGGCGTGGGAACTGGACAAATGACTAATTGTTAACATATATGAGGAAAGGGCAGAAGTTCCATTGTTAAATGTTTGCCTTTTAAGCTCTGAACTTGGCTAATTTGTGTTCTTTAAGAAGTGTGTATTTTTGTGGGGGGGTGGGAAATGAAAACTGAAGGAATACAATTTTAAGAACAACGTAATCTGATTTAATGAGCCAAGATAGCATTCTTGAGTCATAACATTTTACTGCTGCGGTGGCCCATGCAGGATATGACATTATGTTAGTTGTAAAATATGCATTAAAAAAGAATAACTAGGACAAATATTATCAAACCAACCACTCGAAAGGAACAATGTTTAATTATAGTCTAGGAGGCTGGCTGTAAGTTCTGAAAGGATAAAAGATTTTAAGGCCTTGATCCAGCGAACGCGAATGTGCACACTTTATGCATTACAAGCAATCTCATTGCCTTCGGTGAGACTAATTCCAGTGTGTAAAGTTAAGCAGGCACATATGTTTTCACAGGATTAGGGTCAGGGACTCCAATGGGACTTTGCATCTGCTTAACGTTATGCACGTGCTTAAGTGTTTCAGGATCGTGACTTAACTTTGCAGGAAGACCAATAGTTCAAGTCCAGAATTATTATGCAAGAGGAAGCATTACTTGAATGCAAGTTTTACATATGGGTTAAAATTTGAACAATAACATTGTATTATCTTTATCTTTGAAAATATATTACATATACAGGAAGGCTACCATTCATGCCCATCAGAGAAAAAGAAAGGGAAAACAAAAAAGCAGGGCTAATGGAGTACTAGAGTTTGTGACCTCTCTTAGGGTCTTTGGGTATTTTTTGTTGTTGCTGGCAGAATGTCATACTTCATTTAAAAAAAAGAAAAGAAAGGAAAAGAAAAAGCACCATTGACTTGACTTGAGGGGCTGAGTGCCAGTGGCCCCTACTGAAATCAGTAAGAATTGTGGGTGCTCAGCACCTTTGGAAAGCTAGGTCTCCATGTGTATTAGCAGAAGGGTGTCCATACCTGTACAGTATCTTAGTAGTTTTGACAATTAGAAGAGTAGTTTATGGAAGGGGTTATAGAGTTGTATATGGTTTGGACACCTGGGAGTAGGGAGATGGGTCTAGGAGAAGCAAAGGTGGTGAGTTCTCAGACCGTTGTATGGAGAATTCTGCTTCCATCATAGTTACTTATAGCCTCATTACCATGATATCTGCGCACCTCACAGTATAGGTATCCTCTTAGCACCCCTATAAGGGCAGAGACACAGACAAGCATGTTCCAGGAAGCATTGTTCTAGTAATAAACAAAGGGACAGCAAAAAGATTTCCAGATCACTAGTTATAACCATGCTTTATAGACTGTTCAGTAACAGGGCTGGTGGCCCAATATGCACTGGGATTTGAAACCAAAACAGACAGGGTGTGTCTTCCTCAGAAGGGGGAGCACTATGGCTCTTCAGAACGCTCTCTTTGAAGGGGAAAGATTAGAAGATTGCTGGGGTATTGCTTTCCTCTGTTGCTTGCACTTTACTCCCTGCTCCTGGCGGGTGAAGGCTCAGAGGCTAGCAGAAACCCAAATGGTGCACAGGAAAGCATGATGTGGAGCAGCGGTTCTCAACCTTTTTTTACAGAGTACCACTCGGGTCAGGTACAGTCGGGTCAAGTACCGCTTCACCTGACTGTACCTGGCCCGAGTAGGACTCGGTAAAATTGCGGGGTTGCGTGGAGGGATCGATGCCCTCCACCGAAACCCTGCCGCCGTTTCACACTTTTCGGCGGCAGAGAGGATGGGACTTTCGGCGGCGGCGCGGTTTCTCTGCGGCGGAAAATGGGTTTCGCGGCGGGGGGCCTTTAATTCGGCGGCAGAGAGTTTTTTGACCGCCAGCGGGGGAAGAGATTCGGCGGCAGCGGGGTTTAGCAGCGGCGGCAAGGGGGGAAATCGGTGGCAGCGGGGTTTAGCGGCGGCGGCAAGGGGGGGGATTCGACGGCGGAATCGGCGGCGCGTTTCCAATGGCGTACCACCGAGCCGTCTTCCACGTACCACTGGTGGTACGCGTACCACCGGTTGAGAACCCCTGATGTGGAGAGTGACTGCTGCCCTGCTCTGCCATCTGCCCCAGCCAGCCTATGCCAATCCTCCAGGCCTGACCATGTGGCTGTTGTGCAGAGGGGAGATCATGCTACTGAGCTGCTATCTCTACTCCATTGAATATCTGGAGGCTCTTCTAAGCTATGTTGTGCTCCTCTACACTCCATAGCACAGGGAAGTGTGTGGCATCATTCTAGAACTAGACTTACACACAGTTCAGGTTACCATTGTTTGAACTCTAGGATAGACAAGGCCTGACTGACTACTGCAGTGTGCTGTAAAAAAAATAATTTACAGAAAGTGGGATCCATTCCCTGTAATTTTCCACGAGTATCACCAAGTTTTTCCTGTAAATTTTGTCTGTCTCTACCTCACGGCATCTTTTTGGTCTTCCATTGAGATTTCCTCAGCGGCGCCAGATTGAATTCTACCAACTGTTGGAACAGCAAGCAAGTAGCCAAGAGACTATTAACACCATTTCACTAATAGTACATTATCTGCTCTCTGAGCTACTGTCCTAGGGATTTCTTATCCAAAAATCTAAACATATTCTGTGTCTGGAAAAAGAAGTGTCCCATTCAGCAAACAGTATATCCTAGTTCTGTTGAAGTCAGTGGGAGTTAGGACTACTGGTGCATGTAGATCTGTTTGCAGGACTGGGCCTTCTGTTTTCTCCTTTCATCATGTCCAAGGGCACTCCATGGATTTTCTCAACAGATTGCTTATTTCCTTAACTCTGTATGTATATATTTGTGAATTCACTGTCTTTTCTGTTCCTGCTTCCTTGTTTTATTTTGATTATATTTACCATTTAATATACATTAATAAAATGTGTTTTAAAGAAACAGTCCATTTGCTCCAAAATCATAAATATTTCCTTCCCCAGCTCCAGCCGTTCCATGCAAAGAGCTCATTTTAGACATCTGTTTTTTGATTCCAACAGACTCGTCTTTGGAAATTGGTTATTCAAAACCGATTCCTGCACAGCTGCTGCAAAATCCTTTTAAAATCTGTCTATATTTTGTCCCTTGCAGGCCTGAGTTATGGTAATATCTCTGACTATTGTAAGATGAAGCTGAGTGGGAAGAGGGTTACATTTTTTTAGACTTCCGCTGAATCAGGAATGGTTGACCAGTCCCAGTCTGATTCCCCCCCTTCTCCCTTTCCCCTTAGGGAGATGACCCTGCTCTGTTGGAGTCGGTGGGAATTTTGTCATTGAGCTCAATGGGAATAGGGTCAGGCTGCAGTTCCCTTTTGCAATTAAGGAAGAGATTCAGTGTCTGGGTTGAGTATATCAAAAGCTTGACTCAAACAATTTAACATAATTCCAATCAAATTTCCAAGGACTCTATCCACAGCATCATCCATCCATATTTTTACACAGAAGAAAGATGAGGCAGGGATCTGCTTTATGAAGACTGCTTTGATCATTACAAAGACACTTTCCTTCTCTTTTTTGCAGTGATAAACTGCAGAGCATGAGCTGCACTGGAGAGTGAACTGAAATTCTCTTCTTACACTTAGTTGTACACACTCCTTCCTCCCACCACCTATTCTTTTCACAGCAGTTAAAGAAGAGAATTTGAAATGAACACCCACCCCTTGGAATTTGAGTGTCAGTCTCAGATCATAATAGCATCACTTTATTTTTTAACCATGCTCAGATGAATGAAGAATACCATGGTTACAATTATGGCTTTTTTCCCCAGTATAGTATTTGGCAGTCAGCCTCATGGTTTGGCAAGTCAGAAACTTGCACCCGGGAAAGGCAGAGGCATCTGGCTATCATTGAAACCACCTTTTGGCACCCTACTGTAATAACAATGGTTACCCAAGATACTTCAGACTTGTACAGGAAACCTAGATTGTTGCCTGGTAGATACTGAGGCGCTACAAAACTGTAACTGTCTTTTCTCTTGTCTGTTGCTGCATATCTTTGAGAGTCTCTTGTCTTGATTTTTTTTTTTTTTAGCTCAATGGTATTTGATCTATAACACATACACAAAAATAATTTTATTAGTAATTTGGGTCAAGATTTTAAAAAGTAGCTAGTTTTTGTTTATTTGTCTCAGGTTTTTGGTTCCCAAGCTGAGATGTATTTTATTCAGAAAGTGCTGAGCACCCACCTTCAGGAAATCAGGCCCTATACATTTAAGGTTGAGAGACCATAATAATCCTCTAATCTGGCCAGCTGTGTAACATTTCACATAGTGACCTCTGCATTAAGACCACTAACCTGATAGAGACTTTACCACATCTCCTGGTGATCTTTCCAATAGTTAATTACACATACTGTTTAAAAACCAGAACACCTTCCTTCCCACCCTGCAGTATTTCTTATTTCCAGATTGAATTTTGCTGAGCTCAGCTTCCAACCATTGGATCTCATTATGCCTATGCTTGATTAAAGAGGCCTCTAGATCTTCTCCCTATGTAGGTACTTTACGGTGTCTTAAATTGAGTACCTGAAATCACTAGTCACTTCAAAATCTAGGTCAACAATTTCAGTATTAAACATTTCCCTGCTTGTGTCCAAACAAACTAATGAAGTTAAGGGCTTTTGCAAATAGTTGGGATAGCTTTATCCTGTGGTTTTTGTTTATTCAGGGCATTAGATTTCAGTTTAGAGGCTGAAAATGGGTTTTTTTCAAATATGTTTCCAATATGCTGTAGGTAGTACTGTATCTAATCTGAGAAAGCCTTAATGCTTTGAATATTTAAAAGACCGCATTTCTGCCACAGAATATCTTTTATCACAGAAAGACCGAACATAGTCTCATTAATATTGAATACGTGGCACTTTAATATGGCAGCTGAAGCAAAGCCTGAATTTCAACAAGTATTTGACAAGTGCAAACTGGGAATTAACTGGCATTCTAGTGCAATCTGCTGTATATAAAATAATTGGCACTTTTCAGTAGCATTTGACCTAATTTACAATTCTCCTTTTTAACCTGTTTTTGGAACGCTAGATTTGTCAGACACAAGGAGCATGACTGTTCAGTGTCTGCAAACCTATGGTATGATTTTCAAACAGATCCTGCTGAAGTCAATAAGAGTTGAGGGCGCCCTGCAACTTTGAATAGTGGGGCCTGAGTCTGCTGTCTATACTCATGTTCAAGTACTGACTCTCACAAGGAGTCCCAAAACAGTGGTGTCACAGGTCCAATAGTATAAAGGGGGACATTAACTCAGTGGATCTGCCAGCCTGTCTAGTCTGAAGTTGGTGTAGCCAATTCTGTCCTTCACAGGAGCCCCAGCGCTGAGGGTATAGTAGGGCATGGAGGCATGGCTGAGTCACTGCTCTGCTTGACTGTTGTAATGGTCCCTATGAACCAGAGGCAGCTGTGCACAAGATAGCTTTGCTGAAGTGGCCCCGGCTGGCCCAAGATAAAGGGACACAAAGGTCCCATGAAGCTCCATCTTCAACTGGAGCTTCTTCAGGGACAGGGATGAGCTGGGTCTCTTGATGGGTGGAGAAGCTGCAATGTGACTTGAGGTGGATGGTCCCACAGGAATGAGAACAGGAAGCACACCCGCTGCCTGCATCTAGTGGAACGTGCTTCCGGACTCGTGAGTGTCGAGTTGTTCAGTTAAAAGTTTGAGATGAGTCCAGAATACAACCCCAGATTCAAACACACCCCACGCTTTGGGCCCGAGCTCTCTGACAGGCTGAAATGAAACCATGGGGCTGTTGCTGGCGAACATGAGTAACTTCCACTGACTTTCACAGGAGTAACTCCCATGCCACAAAGGGAAAACGTGGATCTGGAAATGGCTTAACTTTGGGAAAGGTCAGAGATGGATCTAAACTTTGGCTCTGAGCCACCACTGTGACAAAGCAGTAATAAAGCCCTCTTGACACTTTAGATTTACAAGGAAGCTGAGCTGAAAGATGAAACCAAGCAGTTTCCCAGAGACATGTAATACCGTCCAGGGGACGCACTGATTGTCATAGTGACGCAAGTTGTTGGTTAAGCAGACTTCGGAAATCTAGAGTTTCTCTTATTCTTGGGCTTGAATTTTTTTCCCCCCTGTGGAGCCATGTATTCCGTCCTGTTTGAAGTAGAAGTATCTAGTAATAATACGATACATTATGTAGTATGAATTTACTCTTTAGGCTGTAATTAGAGAGGCAATGGGGCCTAGTGGACAGTGCACTGACCTGGGACTCAGAAGGCCTGGGTTCTAGTCCCAGCTCTGCCCCTAGTTTACTGGATGACCTTGGGCAAGTTATTTTGCCTCCTTGTGCCTTAGTTTCCCAATCTGTAAAATGGAGGTAATTTATCTCCTTTGTAAAATGCTTTGAGATCTGTGGATGAAAAGTGCTATAATAAATTATTTATAACCTGAGCCCGTTCCTTTTGAACTTAATGGGAATTTTACCACTTAAATGTTTCATCAGCCTAATTCTAATGATTTCTTAATACTGGCATTAAACTAATATATTGTGCAGCTATTTTTTGAGAAGATTTAATGAGTGATTTCAGTGAGGATGAGAAGCCTAACAATGAATAGTGTAAATAAATCTGCTGACTTTAGGGGAGTTATTTTGGATTTTCACTTGTGTAACCGGGGGCAGAATTTGGCCAAACATATTTCTAAAACACAAGGGTGTTTTAAATTTGAACCAGTTAAACCCAAAACAAAGTTTTATTATTTGTGTGTGTGTGTATGTGTGTGTATATATATATATATATATATATATATATATATATACAGAGAGAAAGTGAGTTATTTAGACAATGGGTAGGTAGGTACCATTTGGTATCGAACAAAGGACCATTTCCCCCAAAGATTTTCCATGCTTCCTGGGAGTGGATGCTCAGGAGTGCAGTTTTTCCACATAATGTGAGTTCCTTTTTTATAATTTTTATTTATTTAACTTTAAAACTTTTTTTTTTTTTTTTTTTAAATCCTGACAAACAGATGTTTTATTCCAACAAAATGAGCCAGAAAATTTGAAGTATAAATCCAGGGAGCCTTATATTAAATGTTATATAATATGTTATAATAGAAATACTGGCCAATTTTTAAGCCATGTGAATATTTCAAAGAGTGACTCTTAGTGGTTAGTTCCTGGTTGAAATACAGCATGAAAGATCCTAGCCTAGGGGCATGCATGCTTTCTTTTCCTAAATGACTATAGCTGTTATATGTTTCTTTCCAGTCCTCATCTGTGCTCGACCCTTAGTGGTCACTGTTACTTGGCTTATAATTCTCTTTAGGTCAGGGTCCCTCTTTCGTGCTATGTTTTGTACAATACCTGGCACAGTGGGGTCCTGGTCCTTGACTAGGCCTCCTAGTCACTGTGGTAATAATGAGGGTTTGAAACGTGAAGGTGGGAAGATCTGGGCATCTGTCATTACACCCTCAGGGCTGCACAGTGCTCCAAAGGGGATGGGGAGTAGGTGAAGCGATGGCAATGCATTGGTCAGCAGATGGGCTGGCCATGTGGAGGGAAACATGCTGCACCCTAAGAGAGGGTGCTGTGGTGCTCAGGTACGCCTGCTGCTCCCAATGCCGGGCTCTGCCTACGTGGCATAATCGAGCACGTTAATGTGATGATTATAACCAGTACTGAGCAGCTTCACTGCAATAAGTAACGATTTAGTGTCATGAGTAGGGAAATGATCCTTTAGGGCGTGGCTACTGCAGAGGTACAAGCACTCCTCTGTGCGAGCCTTGACTTCAGTGGGACTACCTGTGTAATAAAAAGCATGGCTGAGGTGTGAGGAAGGGAAACAGAACCAGGCTCTTAGGAACACTAGTGTGCCTTTCTAAATGCATCACAAGTTTCCAAAGGAACTACAATAGACCCAAGCGGTTATGGTCCAGTGTGTAAGTAGTAAATCGCATAAACTTAAAACAAAATCTCACATGGCCTGCCTATATGTATAACCAATGGCTGGGGAGCTGCTATCTCCTGTGTAAATGTGTTAGACACCTTCATAACTGTTTTATTTAAAGAAACAAACCTCTGAAATAAGAACTAAATACCTCCTCCTCCTCCTCCCCCCCACCCCCCCGGTATTGAAAAAGGGCACGTGTTTCCCATGGGAATCAACGGGACCAGTCACACTGTAAGGACCATGCCTGGCAGTAGATGTTTTCAGATTGGGTACAAAACCAGGAAATGTTACCATGGAGGCTGGTGCTCTGGGCCTCATCTAGCTGAGATGAGTCTCCTCAGCTGCTTGCAAACATTGTTCGTTGTCCCTTGTCTCAAGGGGAGTATGCCATGCCTCTTTCCTGACTGTGCAATGCCATGCTTGTTACGTCTTCCATGCCATCTCCATTCCTAAGAGGACCATCTGGGACTGGGACTCATCCTGCCCATTGCCATATATGGCAATCTTTGGATCACTGTTCTTGGAGATGACCGCAGGAACCTACATTGACTTCCCAATGCTTAGCCAGGCTCTTCAGTCAGCTGATGAGACTCAGCTGGCTTGAGAGGAATTTGAACCTGTAGCAATCCGTGGCGGAGTTTGCTTACCTTTGACTGCACCAAGTCAGAAGTGAGTACTTATTTGCAAGTTTACGTGGTTCCAAACAGTAAGAAACATTTCCTTTAGTAACATCTGTTTTTACTTTAATGAGAAGCCAAAGGTAAAGCTTGGGCCACGCATGGGAATTGTGTCCTAGTTTGGGGAGACAGAACTAGTCAGCTTGTGAGCATGGGACATAGGGAGCTCATTTGTATGACCTCTACTGAGCTATCTGCAACTCTCCATTGGACATATTGTTCTGGAGCAACCTGAACTTTCCTCTGATTAGACCTATATGGCTCACCAGGCTGTGGATTTATTGTGCATCTTTATTAGGTTCTTTAATCCACACTGTTGTGAGGAGATGAAGCACAATGGGACTGCGTCTGTCTCTACTGACTCTGTGCGTCTTGTCTGACTCCGTCTTTGTGACACAACCTTTTTTGTTGGATTTTTGTTAGGCCATTACCCATGTCACAATTACCGGCTAGCATTGTTTGATGGCCCAGATAGAAAATGAACTACCATGACTGTAATAGGGTACTTCTTGTTGTGTTGGTTACCTGCTTTGGTGTCTCAGATTGTGCAAATAGAGCCAGCTGGGAAGACCTTTATTCCAGCTGGAGCCTCACTGAAGTTCATGGGACTCTGCACAGGCCCAAGGGTCTGCCCGTGTGGATCCAGTTGCAGAACTGTGACCTGACTTGGGCTGGCTGTGTCCATCATCTCTACTGAAACGGCATTGTTTGAGGTTACAAGTTTATCTTCATACGTAGGTTGTGTGCTGTAACGCTCACCAGGTCTAACGCACGCCTACATGAAGCTTTCCTTGTCTAAGAGGGCGAGACTCTGAGGTGGATTCTCAGCTACCCCTGCTCTTAGGGAGGCAGTAGAATCCTCATCAGTGGAGGTTTTAAAGAATAAGTTAGCAAGAGAAACAGCCGCAAAGGATGATCTAGGTGTACGTGGTCCAGCCTCAGCATGGGATGGACAAGATGACCTCTCTATGTCCTTCCCAGCCTTAGATTTCTGTGATCCTCTGACCTACTCTACTGCAAAGTGGGTGTCATATATTGCACTTGCTTTGCACAGGGATAGGTGAATGCAGACGCACAAGGCAATGGAATATCAAGTCCCTTGTTTTGGGTGGTATTTTTTGCAGTAGAGCTGCAGTCTTTTCCATTGTGTCCTTCCAAAAAGCTCTCTTCCTTTTATGGTGTATTTCAAGAAAGTGAAGAGGTAGGGCCCTATTTTTGTCTCATAAATATGGTCATAAGATTTCAAATGCTGGCAGGTATGTGTTTAGCTGAAGTATCCAGGAAGAGAATCTGAATAGCTGATCGGGACTTTCCCTTCTGCATGTTGTTGTCGCTGGACTACGTGTTTGGAAGCATCTGAAAAATAGCTTGAAAATTCTTTTTTTTTTCTCTTGGGGATAAATCAAGAAAAATGTTGTATTAAAAATGGCTGAGTTTATTTTAATGTTTCCTTACTATTAGCAGTGGTACAGCCTGCTACCTCACAACAAGGCTTGGCAAAGGGATGATAAAAATAATTCTGCATAGAGGTTTTGCTTTGCTTCTTTAAAAATGATGATTGGGTTGGGCATTCGAAGCAGAACTTGGTGGCAAACTCTACAGTGCAGCTGCAGGGATGGTTGCTGGCTGTAGTTTAACTTTTCTGCAGAGCTCTGCTGACAGCTAATGGATGATGCAAGAGACTGTGTGTGGACTAATGTATGAATTTAGGAATGCCCTTCCATAAAGCATGCACATGAGTGCTGGTGGTTCACAAACCCCAGCAAACTATTGTGTGAGCTCTGGGAGTACTATAGGTAAAATAATGTTAGAGGGGAAAGGTGGCAATATCTGCAAATGTCACACCCCAACGCCTGTTGGGATCTGTTCCTTTCACAGAGCAGTGGAGTGCTGTGCAAAGAATGCTCTGCAGTTTGAGGGTGACAGTGAAAGGAGACGTGTTCATCACCTTGCACTCTTTGCATGCCATAAGAGGTGGGGACCAAAGGCCTGAGTAGCTTGCAGGGAGAGATTCCAGCGTTAGGTCGCTCCCGTGCAACTCTCCTGACCCCACTCTGTTCGCTGTCAAGAAAATCCTTTTGTCCCCAGCTTTGAGTGCCCTACAAACATTGAATCACTTCCTCTCACACCTGCTGAGGTAGGTCAGTACCGTTATCCCCATTTCACAGATGAGGAAACTGAGGGCTGTCTCCACACACAAAAGTACAGGTGCAAGCTGAACTGATATAAACCAGTGTAAGAGTCCACATACAAAACTGGACCTGGTAAACATCACACCTTGGTTTCAACTGGTGCAGTGTTGTGTGTAGACCAGGCCTGAAATACAGACAGGTTAAGGGCCAGATTTACAAAGGTGTTGAGGTAGCTAAAGATGCAGATAGGTGCCTAGTGGGATTTTTAGAAGTGCCTAAGAAGGGCCCATTGACTTTTCCAGTGTTACTCAAAGAGTAACAGAGCTAGAAATCATGTGACAAAGTGGGAATTTGGTAGTACTTTTATGACCTCCTGTGTGTGCCTCAGTTTCCTCTCTATGCTGAATTGTTTCCCAGTGGCTGGAAAGGGACTGTTTGCTCTCAGGGCAGGCTAAGAGACATAGGTATGAATGTCACTTAAGGCTTGTCTACACTCGCGCTTATGCTAGCAAAACTTTTGTCGCTTAGGGGTGTGAAAAAACACCCCCCAAGCAACATACATTTTGTCAGCATATGCGCTAGTGTAGCTGCGTTATGTTGGTGGGAGAGTTATCTCCCGCCGACATAATAAAATCACCTAAACAAAGGACGGTTGCTATGGGACATAGCACTGTCTACACTCGCGCTTATGCCGGCAAAATGCACGTCGCTCGGCGGGGTGTGTTTTTCACATCCCTGAGCCACAGAAGTTTTGCTGGCATAAGCACAAGTGTAGACAAGCCTTAAGCTATCTGAGCTGGGATGGGCCATTACAAGGGACTGGCCAAGGTCAACCTCATTGGTGGAGAATCCTTAAATACAATTAAAAAGCCAATCACCAGGACATTGACACCTATCAACCAGCGACCCAAAGGGAGATGGATTTTCCCACCTCTCAGCAGGGAAGCTGAGCAGCATTCCCTAGCTCCAGAACAAATGACTGGGGAGATGTGACCTGAGGTGGGGGCACAAAAGAGTTGGCTGCTGGAAGAAATCACAGCTCTCACCTGGGACCTAACCGAGGAGGTCAGACAGACAGCCAGAGAGAGCAAGAGAGCTTACAATGGGCATTCATTACAGCTTGTAATTACAGAATGGACTTGGACAATGTTTTATCCTTCCTTTCTCCCTGCTAACCTAAGGGCTCCTTATGCTGGGTTCCAATGGATAAATAAACCGGACAGTTTTGACAATGGTGTTTGAGTGTCCCTGCAAATGCTTGGTGAAATGCATTAATGTGAATAATGCACAAGTCTCGCTCAACTGGACTTCCTGAGGCAGAGCTCACGGTGTGAGGCAGGAATGCAGGCGCCCCTCCGTCTAAGGAGACAGTGATGTCACGTGTCTTACCCTGGAGGAAAAGTGAGACCCCAAAGGGGTCTGGTACACTGAAGGGGTTCCTCCTAGAGAGAGTAGACAAGTTGGGGGCATAGCCCCAGTCTTGTGGCTCCGTGACATCAAGGTGGAATGATTTTAAATCATCGAGTTTAATCAATTTTTCCATTTGTACTTCAGTTATTTGCTAAAGAAAGGTGCATTCTCATTGGCTAATATAACTGTTAAAACATGTTGCTTTTCAGCTAAATGGAGCCTTCACACTGGAATTGGTACATCTTTTTGCTACCCGGGAGGGTATGCTATAACTATATGCCTTTATTTATGGAATTATCTAGCTTAATCTTTTCCAATTCTTAGTTGTACAATTTTAACGTGTTAGAAAGTAGTGAATGCTATATATTGCTTATTTACTAGATCATTAACTTTTGGCTTATGATTTGTGTCAACTGCATTAGGGTGGTAAGTGGAAGTGAATTATATCCTAAGTGCTGTTTTATGTGTTTATTTTTTTTAACAAAACAATCATACATACTTTGGATACATGAACTTCTCTTTTCAAAGCTTGTTCATATTTACAACTAAATGATTTATGAAACAGGGATTAACTGTAGTCAGTGAATTAAACTGATGGTTTCAGGTCAGCCTGGGAGCATTTTCAAATATGTCCAAGTAAAAGTGGTCGGAGCTTAAGTTCCTACTGGCCTAAGTCCTTTGTAAATATGGGAGTCTCCTAAATTACGTAGGCTGAACTATTATGGCATATTTATAAACTTTGACCTCAAAAGTTTGATATCCCCCCCCCCCCCCCATTCTTACTTTATGTAGTAAAGCAGTCTTTAACCCACATTTTTTGTTAGTGGCTTATGGATTCAGCATATTTTGAATTAAATTCAGATTTCATTTTAAACAGGTTTGCTTTTAAAAAGAAAAGCTTCTGATTTAAATAAAAATCAGACATTTTTTATTTCCCCACCCTAATTTTTTTTTTTCTGTGTGTATTTTAAATTCATCCTGCTAGAAATAGATCTCAGGTGTCTAGGCTACTGGTCTTGTGCTTTACCCAGAAAGCCATTCTTCATGTCTTCTTGTCTAGCTGCTTCAGGGACACCAGAGGTGTCCACAAGCCCTTCGTGCATCTTATTCTGCTTTTTGCAAAGTGCCTTCTGCATGACTGAGCTGTGTGAATAATTAATAATATTAGTCTTACCTCGTGTCCTCAGCGGGCTTTAAGGGACTTGCTCTCATTTATTAGCTGGTGCAGTGTGCCCACTGATGTTGGCACCTGCACTGGAACGGCCTGAGGGATGAATTTGAAGCTGTCAGGAGAAAACAGTTCAATGGGTGTTGGATTCAAAACAGTTGGGCTTGTAGGCCAATATTTATCAGGTGCTGGGCATCCTTTTACGTGAACACTGTTCTTCCGGGCTGGCACTTTCCGGAGTTCCGGCCTGCTCTGTCACCAGAACGGAGGAAGTGCAGCTTTCCCCACACGACCTCTTGAGAGATGTATTCAAGATGTGAGAGTGAAACTCTGCTGCCATGTCAGGATGCTCCTGGGACTTTGTGCTGCCACTGCCAGCAAGAGGGATGACTGTGCCAATGGCTTTGTGGTCTGGACGAGGCATTCCACAAACCCCAACTAGGAACTCGTCTAAGACCACGTGGACTTTCAGCCACTATTGACGTGTGCGATTTAGAACTGGTGGAGCTTGCTTCTCGCGGCCTTGTTGATCGGGTAGTCATTCACACCTATCCAAAGCCAGCGTAAAAGGCAACCTGCCATTCCAGTATGGTAGTGCGATATACCTGGGCAAAGTGGGTGCATTTCACTATCAAATCGGATTGGCAGGCAGCATTCTACGCTTGCAGTGTGCAGGTGCAAATTAGTGTGTAAGATGCAGAGCGACAGAGAACCAACTAAGGATCTAGAGATAGAAGGCCCCCTCCCCTGTTCTATCATTGGTGCTCTAGTCTAAGCAATGCAGTCCCACAAATAAACTTTCTCTCTAATATGCTGGGCCCTCTGTCCTTTCGAACATAGAGCACTGGTAACCAGGTCTACACTACAGACTTTTGCTGGCACAGCTGTCAGTCGGGTGGGATGAGATTTGATTTGTGACTGACGTAGCCATGCTGCTGGCAAAAGCCCCTAGAGTAGATGCAATTATACTGGCAAAACTCAGTGAGCAAGACATGCAAAACTGGCCACACCAGGCATGGTTTGTTGGTATAGTACACACCAGCTATACTGGAAGAGTCTTCCAAGTAATGACCTGGCCTTACTTTCACAAATACTTAATGCCAGAGCTGAATTACCTTACTCTGGAATAGTTCAGCATGCTGGAAAGGGCTAAATTCACCTCAGTACAACACCCAGGCATTCTTGAAGTCAGTGGTCTTGAATTCACTTAGCCATAGGCACTCTGATGTTTTTAGTGCAGATCTGAAACATAAAGTTGGACTCTATTTTTTGTTAAAAGCATTTTTTCCTGTGTCTAGTTTTGCTGCTAAATGTACTAGGTGATTATTTGCTGCTACTCTTTGTTACAAATAGCATTGCTTTCTGTTGCAGAAAGCCAACTGTGTTGGAAGGTATAAAATACAATGCAACCCTAAAAGGTACTTGAGCTTTGAAATACATCATGAGATTTAGTTAAACATATAACTCTGAGCGAGTGTATTGTAAAACAAGAGCTTTCAAATATGCCGAAAGAGGTCACTTCTGTAACAACTGCTTGAGCAAAACTTTAGTGGTAGCAAGAGGTATTGAAACAGTCCAATAACTTTTTTTAAAGAGGGGGGAGGAGATGTAGGTGTTAGTTTAAGGAACTCAATACATTTTATGTTGACTTCATTCATTAACTGCTTTGTAAATTTGTAGATATAGATTGTATTTAATAACTGAAGAAAGGGAGTTTGGACCTGTTTTTTCCCTACCTTGTAAAATCAAGTTAGTGCAAAGTGCTACCAAATGAGAGTGGCAGTGTTTGCACTCACTTTGCATAGTTATTTACACGATTGCAAGGTGATGACCATGAAGAAGCAAGCCTCTTGGGTTCTAGAGTGTGGTAAATGGAGCTAGATCACAAACATAATTCATGGAAGAAGAGCCTTGATTACTTTAGATAGGTATGGCTGCATATGTCATAGGCATAGAGACATTAAATGTTCTGTCCAAGTAGTACCAGAATAGTCTCTGCAAATTCTAAATGACTGCAGTGTAATCCTATCTCTTTGTCAGATCAAATCCAGATTTTCGAAGTATATAACTTGTGACATTAGTAGCACCCGATAGTCCTTTATGGAACATGCAAATTCGATGAGCTTAGAGCCAGGGCTGGGTCCCAGCTAAATGCCTCAGCAGTACATCTATCATCTCACTGAAACACCTGGATTGTATACAGTAGTGATCTGGATGGTTGGTTGGAATGAAACAGGATGGAGGCTTGAGTCTCTTACAGTAGTGTAAATCGGGAGTAACTCCACTGCAGTCAGAACTGTCTCTCTTTCCACCCCTCTGATTATTGGTTCATCCCCTGGGAATAGCAGTTTTGCTGAGCATGAGTCTGAATTCCGGAAAGCTTTGAATTTTGTGACATTTCTGTGCAAGATGCATGGGTGTGTGCAAGGGGGAGCAAGCAGGGGCACGCCCTGCTCCCCAATCTGCAGCACAGAACTCCGCCGGGGTGGGAGAATGAGCTCCTCCTGCCCCAAGCCCGGTGGGAGATCACCGCTCTTGGGGCTGTGGGGGGAGAGCTGGCCTTCAGGCCATTGGGGGGACGGGGACGGCACATAAAGTGCCCCTCCAAAAGTGGCCAAATTTTTATTCCTGTGCATGTCCCTAGAAAGATGTTTTCTTACTGGTGTGTTGGTTTCAGGACGGAGGATTAATTTAAACCACCAAATGGAAAGCCTTGATGTAAATCATTGATTTTAATCAACTTTTCCATTTGTACTTTAGTTATTTTCTAATGAAAGGTGCATTCTCATTGGTTGATATTACTATTAAAACATGTTCATTTACAATTAAATGGAACCTTTATACTGGCTTTGGTACATCTTCTTGCTATTTAGGCATATAGGCTATAACTATATATATTTATGGTAAGCAATTACGTAGCTTAATATTTTCCAAATCTTATTAATTGTACATTTTTATTATGTTAGAAAATAGTGAATGTTACATTGCTTATTCACTAGATAATTAACTTTTTGCTCATGATTTGTGTCAAGATGCGTTAAGATGCTACTGGAATTTAATTAAAAATACAAAACCTCATATAAAATTTATTTTTATCAAATAAAACAACCTTAAATGATTTGGATACATAAACTTCTTATCAAAACATTTCATATTTACAACTAAGTGGTTTATTAAACAGAGGATCAACTGTAATCAATGAATTCAACTGATTATTTCAGGTCAGCCTGGGAAAATTTTAAAATGTGCTTAAATGAAAGTGACTGGAGCTTATGTTCCTCGTCTCCCCTAAGTTACTCAGGCTGCCCTGTTGTGCAGTATTTATAAAGCTTAACCTCAAAGGTAGATATTTTTCTCCCAATTCTTTCTTTATATAGAAAAACAGCCATTAGTTCAAAGTTCTTGTTATGTTTTAAAAGGGACTCGTGGATTCAGCATATTTTTTAATTTAAATGTTGTAAGAGATTATAGTAAGTTTAGGCCTTAACATATTTAGTATTAAATTCAGATTTCATTTTAAACATCTTTATTTTTTAAAAGAAAAACTTATTATAATTTAAACAACAAAATTCACTCCCCCTCACCCCCAAAAAATCATCCATTTTTACCCATCCTGGTTGGTTGGATGTTTTTATGTTTTGGGGGTTTATTTTTATTTGTTTTTTTGGTTTCTTATGAGGCAGACTTCATGTGCAGCAGTTACTTACTGTATATCTGAAAGAAGGGTCAGTTCCTTTGCAGCTGATAATGTGCTTTGGATCAAGCCCTAAATGTTATTTATTAAACAATACAAATATGATTGCACAGTTGTGTGACCACTGGATCTAATTAGCTTTTAGAATATATCCATTAATACAGGGTTATATATACTGACACTGTCAACTGGAAATCAGACTTCCTGGTTGAAACTTTTTTTTACCAGAAATTGTTCAAATAACACATAAGGTTACTACAACTGAACAAGAACGGAGGGGGAAAAAAGCTATTTTTCTCTCTCCTTCCTCCCTCCCCCCCAAGATCATGTACATTACATTTGAATGCACTTTGTGTATAGTCAGTTTCTTTGGGTCTCCCACACCCTTGGTCAATTTCCCTTGTTTGTGTCGATTTTTGCACACATTAACAATAGCCCAAAAATATTTAACAAAATAGGAAGATCTGGTTGTAAAATCACAAAAACTGTTTGGGTTTTTGGGGGTATGTATACCACCTGAAACTCTTTTTAGTTGACTTTTTAAAAAACAATTAGTTTTCAAGTTGGTGTCCTATTTAAGAATGTATTTAATGTGGCTGGTTCTTCTAAAGGATGTTGGTAAATAGTTGCTGGATTTTGTCAGCAGTTGAAGCAAAGTTCAAGAACATGATAAGCCTTGAATGTTGAGGAAAGATTCTCCTCATTGTATCCTAAGTAAAGTTCTTAAAGTCGTGTAGAGTTCACTCAGAAACTGCGCAGCTGCAGAAAAAGGCATGGGAGGCCTACAAGTGAGACTTGGACCTTAAGCACAAGCAGGGGTGTGCACAAGGGGGGGCAAGCAGGGACATGGCCCCCCCCCAGTAATTTGTGAGAGCACAGAACTCCTCCAACCTCATCCAGCTGCAGCGAGGGCACAGAACGTGCTCCGGCTATAGAACATGCCTCTCCAAAGCAGTCAAATTTTTATTCCTGCGTATGCCCCTGAATACAAGAAAAGACCAAATGAATGTTATGTCTAATATCTGCAGCGTTCTAGTACTGCCACCTTGCACACTGGTAGCAGTCTCAGCAGAGAAGCCCAGTGGGCACTCGGAAGTTCGACTGAGAATGAAATGTAATTATGTTGTTCAGAAAACCCACAGTGTCGGACAGTGTCTTGTGTAGCACTAGCACATGGAGGGAAGGCTGTCACTCACCTCTTGCTTACACTGAACTCCATCAATGTCAGTGAGTCAGACCTGTAGCTGGTGTAAATCAGTGTAGTTCCATTGACTTCACTGGAGCGATGCTGACGTACACCCACTGAAGGTCTGGCCCAACGGAGTTACGTCAGCGTAAAACCGGTACAAGTTTCAGCACAGTCATGTCTGATTTCTACTAAATAAGCCAAAAAGCTCATGCTCACCGAGCCAGTGAGAGCAGCACTTCTCTCATCTCAGCTGGACGTTGATCTTCACAGACCTTGGGGGGCATGGAGGAACATTGGGGAGGCACAGCAGGGCCCGGGCTAACCCCCATGAGGGGCGGAGAGGGAGCCCCTCCCCACTCTGCTCTGTCCTGAGCTCTTCTCCGGCCCCGCCCCCCAACCGTGATTCCGGCGCCCCCAGCCCTGGCTGCCGGCCAAGGTTCCCCGACTTGGCCGCCAGCCCCGCTCCCAGCCTTGGTCACCGCAGCCCCACTCCTGG
The DNA here is from genome assembly GCF_026122565.2 of Emydura macquarii macquarii. Taxonomy (NCBI): domain Eukaryota; kingdom Metazoa; phylum Chordata; order Testudines; family Chelidae; genus Emydura; species Emydura macquarii. The sequence goes on from NW_027131927.1 coordinate 19,441,882, forward strand.
CTGCGGCCTCGGCCCCTGGCCGCTGTTCCCCGGCAACCGTGCATCCCCTGCCCTGACCATGGCCCCACTCCCAGCCCCAGCTTGGGGTGGGGGGCATGGACAGGGGTAAAGGGGGGTGTGACCTACAAAGTTTGGGGACCACTGAGCTAGCTGATCTCCACCAGCTGAGAATCAGCCCGTGTGTTCCCAGAACTGGCTTGGTTGGTGCCACAAATATTAAAGCTCTGCACCTTGTGTCGTAAAACATTTCGATCTGGGCACAAGGCCTTTAGCAAAGAGAAACGGCAGTTTCTACTCAGCTGCTCAAGAGGAGAGAATTTCTCCAGTTCATGGGGCAGATAGTAACGTCCCTGCTCTGTGCTTGATGTTTTGTTTTTCTGACTGGTCCTCATCCACTGGCTAGCATTTATTTCAAGCCTGACATTTGCCTTTATTATAGGCAATGGGGATTTTTAAAGCACATGTAGAGTACAGACCACGGCGTAAAGTGCATAATTTTAACATTCTCTGTGTGCAGATAAGAATATTGTTGCAAAAATAAACATGCTCGGTGCATAACCTTGCTGCTGAGGATTTGGCTTGTTCTCTGGCTTTAACTGGCCCAAGAAGTAGCAGTTTCAAGACTGTCCCTGAACTTCCCATGAGTGCACACCATATTGCTGCCACTCCAAGGCACCTAGCAATCCTTCTGCTCCTCTTCAGCATGTAGCAATTCATGATCTCCATTGCATTCTCCACGTTAGAGGGATTTTTGGGTAGGGTGGGGGCAGAGGGGTGATAATTCATGGGCAAGGGTAGGTAGTCTGGATTGAATAAACTCTCTCTGTTGTGCCGCTGTAAAATGGTAGTCAGGATGAGCCCTGTGTCTGTCATACCTAGATTGTAGGCCCTTCGGGGCAGGGACTGCGTGTCAGAGCTGAAAATATAAATGGTTGATAGTTCAATGTAAAATTAGTTAAATCCCTTTTTGCTGTTACAAAAACAGTCCTACTTACCATAGCAAGTCAGGACCTTCCAGCTTTAGGCTGTCCAAACCTGTGCGTGCATAAGCTTGGAGATCCCATAAATATACAGTTGAGGATGACTTGTGGGGCCTCCATTTTATCTCGAGTGATTCAAAAAATTGTAGTTTCTGGGCTGAAAGTCTGGCAGGCAGCTTGTCAATGCCTAACAAAAGAGAGGGAGAGCAAATGAAGGCAGAAAGCTGTAAGAAATTGCTTCTGACCTTAGCTGCGGCCACACTAACCTAAACCTGCTCTTAGCCATGGTCAGGCCTGCACATCCTATTGTGGCCGAATGGGCATGTTGCCGCCCTGATCACTCCAAAATGCAGCTTCTGTGTGACCTGGCCGGGAGAGAGGGAGGGAGAGAGCAATGTTGGTTGTGGAGGACTTTGGGCTTTGATTTTTCTTAAATTCAAATGGCCTATGTCATTTAAGCTGTCTCAGTTGCCATTTTAGATTTCTTCTCCAGATGCAGACATTTGCACAGACTATGACAGAATAAGGAAAAATTCAGTGGCAACCACTTAAATGAGTGCCATTGAATGTTCTACCGTCCCTGCTTCCTTTTCCCTTCCACTCCAAGCTTACAGCTCTTCTGGACAAACCTTTCTTCACGAGGCATCATTTTTGCATAGGACAAAGAAGCATTACCTTAAAAGTGAAGTCTGTACCTGTCCTAAAACAATGCATGTGCATATCTTCTTAGTAATTTTGTGTGTGTGTGTGTGTGTGAGAGAGAGAGAGAGAGAGAGAGAGAGAGAGTGTGTGTGTGTGTGTGTGTGTGTGTGTGTGTGTGTGAGAGAGAGAGAGAGAGTAGTTTAAAAAAAAATCATCCAAAACATTACTAAAGATCCAGTAAGCCTGCAAAGTGAAGCACTCACAAATTAGGAAATAACCAGTATCCAGATAGCTTGTGCAACCTTAATTCGGCTCCCTTATGAATGTGAATTATGATACAGTGTGTAATTTACATGACTACTTTTTTCCCCCACAGAACCCCTGCATCATTCAGTGATACAGCTAAAAACAGGGTCACATAATGGAAACTGTCAGGCTACTTTAAGCATCGGTATCACTACAGGTGCCGCCTCCAATAATTTGTTAAAGATCCCTGTCTGCATACAAGCACTCTCAGCAGGCCTCATCTGCATGCCTAAAGATGTACATTAAACATTCTTATAAGAAAATAGTATGTGTCTCTTCAAGAGGGAGTTTGTTCCCTTCTCATGTTCTCCTGGCGTTCCGCTCCCTTGAGTCCAGCACGTTGTCTGGAAGGATTGGTTGAGTTTTGTTTTTCCTGTGCTGAAGTCAGTAGAATGGGAGATTTGGTGGTAAGGTTGTTAGTCTGGGCTGGGAGGAATAAGTCTTTGAAGTTATGGGGGCCAAGGGGTTTGTTGGGAGGTGGATGGGCTGGATAGCGAACACTGGATGGTGCTGAAGAGGTGGTGTTGGCACAGCTGGTCCTAAAGGATGCTTAGGATAGCACAGCACAATTTGAAATACAGATATCTCAACCATATCCATAACTTCCATTACACATAACACATGAACATAAACATTATTGTCTTACTTAGCACATTATAGCCTTTCTAACAGTACCTGACATGGCATATCTCACATGAATTATTATGATTTTGACATACTGATGTTAAAGCATATAATAAATTCCTGCCCCGCCCCCCCATCTAGCCAGTGTGATGAGTCAGTGAACCGTTTCTTTGCCTCCACCATAGTATCTGCAAAGCATCACCCAGCTGATTCGTTCCAGGTGGTAGGCAATCTGGTTAATCTAGGCTGTCTTCATTTGGTTGCTGATGTGTGCTCTTCCCATCGTGAGTTAGGTTTCAGATAAAAATGATCGTAGCCAGACTTAACTGTCTGCAGCCGCGGAGGTGGGAGAGTGTCTAAAGAGGAAAATCACTAGGTCTTCTCTGCTTGAGCGTCAGCCAGTGTCACATATGAAAATTCTGGATGTTCAGGGAGAATCTGTGCTCTCAATCCACTTCATTTCATAGCTGGGGTTGTCCGGTAGGCTGGGCATCATCTGTGCAGGCTCTATGAGTTAGTAATTCACTCTTTTCTCCCACCCATATGTTGGGAATGTGGTGACCTCTTTTAGCCCTTCTGTGTGAGTAGGTTTCTGAGGAAGGCTGAAGGCTTTTTGAGAGAGAGAGGGTGGAATGTGAAGGCAATTCTGCAAGATTTGTAAGATGTTCTGGTGGCTGGTATGCCGGCGAGCAGGCGGGGAGGGGAGTGTAGAGCTATTTTGGTTCTGTAATGATTTGTGTATTCTAATTGATGTCAAGGTCACCTGAGTTCAGGACAGGCCTTCTTCTATATTGCTCAGTACAAATCCAAATAAATAAAACAGAAACAATGGAAAGAGAGACTCCACCTGATCGTGGTTATTTTAGCACCATGGCATGTAAGAACAGTATCTACAGCGACCCTAAAATGAGACTATTTGAGGTCTCTGCATTGTCTGGTTATGAAAGTATTTATTTTTCATCCTTTGCTGTGAAGGTTTGATTATCAGTCTCCATTAAAAGGTGCTGATAGGAATTTAACTTTTTAGAATGTCTCGTAGACATTCCCTAGTGCCCCATTCAAAACTTCTCTCTGACTTGGAATATCAACATGATTAGAGTGCTGATCAAATGCTTCCTTTGCAAATGACAAATGTGGGGAATATTGTGGGAACATTCCTTTTATGTAGTCTGTATCTGAAAGGAATGTTTTGTCTTCTGTTGCTGATGAAGTCCAGAAATGTTAAGTATCTGTAGCAGTCTATCAGCACAGTGAAATTTGAGATGAGGAAGAATGTTATAGTATGGCCTTGTGCTTCTGACTTTTTCTAAATACACCCATGTTATGAACTATGCCCCAGGCTTGTATAAGAGCTACTTTCCACAGGAAGATCACTCTCTGATGTGCAATTAACATTTTCAAATTGGCAGAGTCATCCATCCAATTTTAAAGGCAACCACTGACATCATAATTAGCACTCCCACAAAAAAAAAAAAAAAGAAAAAGAAAAAAAGAATTAGCCAAGGCTGGCACCTCTCTCCTACACATCGTGACCTCATAACTAAAAACTTTTAAAAGAATATTCCAAGTAAAATATAAATGCAGAAAAATTAGAAAACTCAAGACTGGCTATGAACATTGTATCTCATTAAGGTAGCTCACAGCTTTAATTCTAGAAAATAAATGCTTTAAAAATGAAACTTTTAACTGTCAGTATAAGCAATTCAATAAATGCACATCTTTCTCCTGCTGCAGATTCAATTGAATCTTCACTTTCACTCTTTACAGGAGAACAAAGTAACATGCTGCAGGGAATACCTTCATTTGGATAACCGCAGGTTTGCAGGGTCCATGGTCTACACTTTTCAAAAGTGACCAGTCATATTTGCATGCCCAACTTTAGATATCTTAGAGACCTGATTTTCAGAAAGTGTCTAGTCCCTTGCTTCTGGAAATCAGGTCCCTTTAAGGTGTCTCAAATTGGGCACCCAGAAACAACTAATTCTTTTGAAAATGTAGGCCATTATTTTCAGTAACAGAAGAGCCTGTTAATGCTTCTCCTTCACCCCCACCTCCCACTTCATTACTCCCCTAGAATCACAGTATCTACAAAAACACAGAATGATTGTAGAGCTGCGTCTGAAATCATTCACTTTTAAAATTGAAACATAAATGTTTCATCCACCCTTTTCTGTCCTGTTGCAAACCTAGACTGCTAAGCTCGTTGTGGTAGGGCCCACCTTTTTGTATACATGTTTGTCCATCATCAAGCACTGGGGAGAAAAGGGCTGATATTTGACTGGGGCCCTTGGCTGTATTGTGCCCAGCAGCCTTATTTTCTGCTAGAAAATTTCATTGCACATCTACCATTTATTTCAACCTTCATAATAGTTATGGGATTTTCAGACCGGCTGGGATGTGTAACTATGTAAGGCCCCTCAGAAAGTCCCAGTCCATGTATTCACTGTTGAGCCTCTGTTAAGGTAAGTTTGAAAGAGCCAAATGATATTAAAATAAAATACATGAATAGACAACACTGTTGTGTGCACGTGCTATTTTTCTTGCACAACTACATCAGTGCTGCCTAGCGCTTTCCTGTAAAAGCAATCCTTATAATAAATCTAAACCTTTTCAATCAACCATGGACTGCAGATCTCTTTCAGCCATAGTGATTGGCAAGCTAAGCTCACCTTGCCTTCTTACAGAGACTGTGGCTATGCCGAGAAGAACTGTAGCAAGGGGTTTGTTGTGGGTGGCAGGCAGGGAAATGGGGTCTACAAGCTCATTCCTTCCCCAAATAAGGAACCTCCCCCTTCTTTTGCGTAACAGGCTGTTCCTGGTTTGATTCAGAAACTAGATGGTGCTGGTTTGCCCTATCCTGTTCCAAGCCTAGTTTACACTACCAGGTTAGGTCAATGTGAGCTGCCTTGCATTGATCTAGTTGTGCATGTGTCTGCACTTAAATTTGTCTCCCATTGATGTAAGCTCTCCATTACGCCTACACGGTAACCCCATCTCCCCAACAGGTCAATGAGCCCAGGTCAATGTACTGAAGTCAGTGCAGTGCGAATGTAGAGACCACATTACCTGTGCTGACCCTAACATTCCTCCAACAGCTCTCCCACAATGCTCAGTACTGACTGCTCTGGTCACACTTGTGAACTCTGCTGTCCACGGGTGTCAGAGATTGGAAACCACCTGTAAAGCCCCACAAATCTTTGAAATGCCTTTTCCGGATTGTCCATCTTTGAGAACACACTTCTAGCGGCTCTTCGTTGTCTGTAACTGCCCAGCTGTCAGCTGCATGCTCCAGACGTGCTCCGGCTTGGAGTAGACAGAAGATATTGGCTCCCCTGGGCCTGTGCAGAGAAGAGGCTGTGAAAGCACAGTTCCAGATTAGCCAGAGAAATGTGAACCTTTATGCTTGGGGCATGCAGGAGAAGGGTACGATGGGGTCCAGCAGCAGTGTTGAGTGACAGCAAAGGCACGTGTGGCAGGCGTACCAGATGGCCAGGGAGGCCAACAGTTGATCCAGTGCCAAGCCACAAGCTTACACAGAGCTGCATGCCCTGCTTGGTGGAGGCCCCACAGGCCACCGTGTATACCTCTGAGGAGCCCAAGCCACAGGCTTCTGCCGTGTACAGCAAGGAGCGGGAGGGAGAGCATGAGGGATATGTACCTGCGGGTGGAGGGGGGCCAACTGTGCCACAAGCCAGGACCTGTTTGAGACTCCACCGCAGCCCCATCAATCCCGGCAGTGGAACCCGGGTGAGCCCAGTGCAGGGCTAGGAACTTCAAGTAAGTGTGTAAATGTATTTCCCATGACGCTGATGGCGTCCCCAACTTAGCAGGATGCAGCTGTCGACCTTTCATTAATTTACTCATGCTAGAAGAGGCAGCAGTACGACAACAAGTGGTCGAGTTGTTATCTGTTTTTCTTTCTCCTGTAGAGTTGGGGGGAGAAGGGGTGCAGAGTAGTTTCTTTTTGTGCACAGGGATGTCCTTTGACTCTTCCTGAGAGATCTTGATGAAACTTCCATGGAGGTACTCTGCAGTCCTCTCCTGAAAGTTTCTAGGGACGGCAGCCTTTCTCCGCAGTAGGACTTTCCCCACACCTGTCACTGATAACTTCAGAGGGCACCATTGCAGTAAACGGGCTAGCGGCATATTGGTCCGGGTGGCTTTGGGACGCCGGCTGCAGCTGTGCCCCCATGCTTTTGGGTACTCTCAGGAGTGAGGTAGCTGCTAAAATCACTATCGCCTGTGGAAAACGGTGCTATTGCTCTGTACTTGTGCCGGGCAACCGAGCAATTCCCTCCTGATTTCACTCACCCCAGCAGGCCGTACTCACCATGGCTGGTGCTGTGAGAGGCACCTTGCACAAGCACTCCGAAGCAGAAGTGTCAATCAGCATGTCTTGTTTGAAACTCAAGGGAAGTGAGGGGAGTTCTGAACTTTAACTTTCGCCTTCCATTGTCACTGTACCAACAATGGTATCTCTGGGAGTTTATCTGTAGCTGCTGCCATTGCGGCTTGCCAGGGTTCCCCCTCCACACCCATGGAACGCCTGAGTCAGGTGAGGAGAAAGAAGAGGACTTGGGATGACATGTTCAGTGAGATCCTGCAAGCCAGGGCTGCATCAGGCTTGAGCAGAGGGCCTGGAGGGTGAACACTGCAGACTGTATGGAGAAGGAAAGACCTGACAGGAGGAGGGTGCAGGAAAAGGAGAGAGAGGTGCCCGAGATGCACAAGGACATTATGGGGCTTCTCTGGTGGCAAACATAGATGCAGCAGAGTCTTATGGACCTGCAGGTTCAACAGACATGGGCTCATCTCCCTTTGCAGTCTATGGAGAACTCCATTACAGCACTCCCTTCACCCCCTCATGGGGGGATGTTAAGGAGAACCACAGCTTCACATACATTGACCTATGAGAGCAATGGTTGCTGCCTGTGTAGCTACAATGGATGTGAATATCTTAGAATCATAGACGATTCGAGTTGGAAGGAACCTTAGAAGGTCATCTAGTACAACACCCTGCCCAAAGCAGGACCAATCCCAGATAAATCAACTAAATATTCTTTAAGTTCTGTTACATACATTTATTAAGGTTTTAATGTATTTGCTTTTAACTTGCACAGAACTTTTTTTTTTTTTTTTGAGGGGTGGGGTGGGCTGGGGAGGAGTGTTTCTGTTAGCCAGTGAAACTGTATTGTTTGGAAAATAATTCATTGTTATTAATTCCCAGCATATGTTTCAGAATGCCTGGTGTTAGCAAAAGCACCCCCTTACTTGTTATTGTATGCTGTGACACAGCTCATAGGGTCAGTGACAAACACCGTGTAATAATCCATAAATATACAGCAAGCACTATAGAGCCAATAGGTGCACTGACAGTGTGATGTTCATACATGGACACGAAGCAGCACACAGCTCCTAACAGGCCCCAAGTCAGCAGGGGCAGATAGAGCACTGTACCCCAAAACAAGCACTCCTAGCGAGTATGCACAACACCAACGCAAGGAGCCACGTATGCATGGGCATAGGCGATATGCTAACCGCAACAGCTGTATGTCGAGGTAACTTGTGTTGGCAAAAGTCTGTAGTGTAGACACGCCCACAGATTTACAAGAGCGCCGTGTGAGCCACAGGACTTCCTAAATCTCTCTCTGTCTCTCTCCCTCCCCAACATTTCACCAGGTTGTGTTTCACCTATGACTCACGTGTGTGGAGTTGAGGAAAGCTGGCCATGGTTCAGACACCATGAATTCTACGCCAACACACATAACCTTCATATCCGAGTGAATTGCAAAATCAAAAGTCTTCGAACGAAACTAGATTTGCAGCGCTGTACTGCTGCAAAGATCAAACTGTCCTCTCTGGGTTCATTTCACATTCCATTCTGACGCCACCTATCCAGTTTTTTTTAGCAGAGGCTACCTCCATTTATTTGACAGTATGTGAAGTAGCCCTTTTCGGTGGGTGGCAGCAATGTTTAGGAGGAAATGGTTCATATTTTTCTTGCTACTGCCTTACTGGCTGAAGTCTGTTTCTGTGATTATATGGGCTGTTCTACAGGAAGGGCTAAACTAAGCTTGAATGGTCACAGAATAACTGAAAATAAAATGTTTTCCAAAGATCCTGTTCTGAAAACTTGCGTTTTCTCCCAGATTATGCTTCTTTCCATCTGATTTGTTATTGACCTTTAAGGGCCAAGTCTTCAGCTGGGGTAAAATGGTGTAGCGGCACTGTGTCCATAGTATTACGCTGATGTACACCAGCCGAGGACCTGGCCCTAACGGTGTATCTCTTTTGTAAAAAGTATTTGAATGAATGGCACCATAGTTTTCTTTTGTGTTTTGTGTGTGTGGGAAGGATGGGTGTGGGCTCCAGAAAAGGGACACAGCCTGAAAGAGGCTGTACTTGCGTTCTCCTCTTGTGACACTTCGGAAGCCAAGGGGGAAATTAATTTTGAAAAACAAACTGTAGGCTGTTGTGGAACAAAGTAATTTAGCCTTTCCCCCCGAAACCTGGGAAGCTTGGAACTGACTGACTTCTGTTGTGTCGCATCAAGTTAATACAGCAGTTCAGAATGGCAGTGTTGCACATTATCCGCCTGACATTGCAGAGCCTGGGCCAGCAAGGGGAACAGCATCTGTTTCTCATTGGACTTTGCCTTTGGAAATTCTTCATGCTTGTTTGTCACATTACTGTCTCTTTTGCTCTCCTTCCCTTCAGTAAGTTTACAAGGCTCGCTGGAATGCACATATGGTCCTTATCAATTCCCAAACTTCAGCTTTCTGCTGGTTAGCAATTTGTGACATTAGGGCTGTTAGAGGCATTAGTCACACTTACTCCAAATAGAAATGTTCGTGGTTTTTGGAAACCTAAGGAGGAAAATGCCTTTTATCTCCATTCTTGGCATACATGCAGTTGTTACTGCTCTGAGTTTGCATTGACCTTTAAGCTAAACAATTTGCCTTGAAGATAAATGTTTGTTCCCACTCTTTGCAGCCACTTGTGAATTGTCACATTTTGCTGACTCTTTTCCTAGAGCTCTTGTGAACTGTACCCTTTTCTCAATCCCCCTGCTCAGTTTTTACAGTGTGCCAAGCTAAGCTACTCCCATCCAAGTCTCTTTATGCTGCAGGCCACTGTCTGAGATAGAGCCCGTATTGTTACTATCAACTGGAGATGGGGGCGCATGTGTGTGCGTGCATGCGCGTGTGTTGTCACAGCATAGCAGAGGCTGTTCAACCACAGCCCTCAGTCCTCAGCAGCCCTGACTGGATCAGAATTTGCTATCGCCAAATGCAAATTGAGCTTCTTGATGCTGGGGTATTAGGGAAAGAGTTAACTGTCTCTTGGTTCTCGTTTTCTTTGGGGGAGGGATGTCTGGAGAATAATGGGTTTCGCTAGAGAGGTGAAGAACTTAAAATAAGGCCTCCCCCCTGCTGGGCTTTCCTATTGTTGCTGCCTTTGTACTTTTTGTCTATGTGGCAACTCGCAGTAACATTTAAAATGAGTATTAACAGAAAAGAGCCAGAATGGGAGTGTAGAGGGAAGAGCAGTCTGACACGTGTAACAGGATGAACCAAGCAGGGCCCTTTAGGAATGGATACTGCAGAGAGGATGGATACTGGGCCCACTTGTGCTCTTTTGTGGCAGTGTCAATCTGGAAGAACACCATTGGACTGTAACAGAAAGCAGAACATGGTGCATGGATTACAGCCATCAGTCAGTATGCATGGGGAGAGATTTTGGGGGAGAAATACATTATCACACAGAAGTCCAGGTACTAACAACTTTTAAAATCGGCACATGGGATTGCATTGGATATTTGTAGCCTGATTCAAAGGATGAGATGAATCATTGATGGGCCTGATAAATTGTTGCTCTAGGGCTCATCTAGGCCAGCGGTGGCAGTGCAAAGGGGCTGTAAAGCCAGCTGATCCTGCCACTGGGGAATTGCTGTATGTGAACAAAGTCCCTGACCTGGGCCATACACACAGCCCCATTGAACTCCAGCTATTTCTGGCTACCTCAGTGTCCCCTGGGGCCCATGCATAGCTGGGCACCATGTAAGGCAGGCAGAGGCCAGAAGAGGGAGACAGAAAGGGACTTCTTTCCCTCTCTCTGGGTTCTGTATCAAGCCGAATCAAGCTGCACCTGGAAACTGGGCCATTTATGTTCAGGAAAATGAGACTCTTTGCTATCTAGGAAAGGGGGGGCAGGTGGAGGACTTCTGGAGAAGAATGGAGGTACTGCAGCATTGGAATATTCGATGCATCGGAGAAGAAAAGCAGTGTTTGCTGATGGATGCTGTTGTAAAGGTAACTAAGACTAGTAACCTGGTGTCTCCAGCTAGCTCCAAAGTTGCTGAGACTTTCACTTCCAGGAGACAGGAGTTGTTGAATATCTAATTTTGCTTGTAACTTGCCTGAGGGAACCCTCCCATTTTGTGCCTCACCCTCAGCTTCCATATATACTCCTAGGCTAATATAAGACTATCCTAGACTGATCTTGGCGCAAATCTGCAGCCATATTGTTGTTGAAATATCACTGGCATTATCAGCACTGGACAGACAATGGGAGTTCACAATCCAAACTAAGAGAATTGCTCCTGGCTATTATAAAAACAGCTTCTCTATCAGTGGCAAGTGAAATCTGTCCATCTCTAAGGATCACTCCCTAGTAATGTAGTTGTTGGCCTACCTGCTTGTCCAAGATCATGCAGCTGCCAAGAGTTGTTTCTTAAAACCTGTCTCTGAAATGACCCCACTTTGTAGAATTATTCGAAGAGTAACATCTCTGCAGCAGAGTTTCTTGTTTTGTCCTGTTTGCAGCCTCCTTGGGCCAAATGCTGCCCCAGTTAAACTGATGGAATTGGAGAGCCATTTTGTCTGCAGCTGAGACCAGTTTTGTCTCTTCGTCTCCCTCATTCTTGTTAGTCACACTGTCTAACTAGATACTGTGTGCGCTCTGGTCTGGCTATCGGCCAACTCCCTTCCTGTCTCTCTTCCACAAAATAACAAATTTTCACTGTCCAAGTGCTCCAGGATAAACAAGGCAAACAGTAACTCTATTCAAGGAGAAATGTCTCCCACACCCCGAGGGCTCAGCGGCGACGCTGAGAAGGAGCGAACTATAGTTTAATATTTTGAAATCCTCCTGTTGGGAGCCTTAATTCTCACTGAGATGGCTGAGACCTCTTTCCTCCCGGTCAGCTTAGAAAGCAGTAGTGGGACCATCCCAAGGGGAGGCTCACCCCATTGTTACGTGCCTGTAGGGCAGCAGCAGCATCTAAGAAGGAGCGTCTGGGAGGCATACAGCTGATGAGCACTGGCTTGGTAAGAGACAGAAGACAGTCTCAGAACTCTAGAGGGAAAAGACCTGTTTATAGCGAATTGCTACATGGGATTGTTGTGGGGCAGAGGTGACAAATGTCTGGCCGATACACCTGCTTGATGTGTCTGTATGGCCTACGTAGCATATTCCCAGACAGCACGATGTTAAGTTTTGGGGTTTTTAAAAAGGGGTTTCTAGCCCTCCAGGTTTCACAGAGAACCTTCCAAACAAAGGAAGTGTAAGCAGGCAGAGATGTCTGCCTGAGTCTGCAGACAGCCTGCAACGACAGCTCTTAGAAGCACAAATTCCCCAGCCTCCATTAATCTTGGTGGGGTGTTTAGCCTGACTCCCTAACGAAGATTTGCTTTTCTTTCCATTGTTAATGAATGCATTACTGATTAATTTTTCAGATGCTGTGAGTGGATGTAAGCCCAAGTTAGAGAACTGAGTTTCTAGAAAGAAGGAAGTAGTAGTCTGCTGGATGTTTTCTCCATAGTATTACGTATGGGTTCTCTTGTATGGAATACCCCCATTGTGCAAGGCTTCCAGCATCACTTAAGCCTGCATAGGGAACCAGTGGGGATCATCTGTGAGTGCTATTCCAAACGTGCACAGCAGCCCAGCTCACTCTCCCTGTGTTAGGGGTTGTTGTGGATTCCTTCACACTCCACGTATATAGTCCCTGAGTAGACTCATGGACTGTAAGATCAGAAGGGACCATTATGATCATCTAGTCTGATCTCCTGCACAACGTAGGCCACAGAACCTCACCCACCCACTCCTGTAATAGACCCCTAATCTATGGCTGAGTTATTGAAGTCCTCAATTCATGGTTTATAGACTTCAAAGTACAGAGAATCCACTAGCAAGTGACCCATGCCCCATGCTGCAGAGGAAGGCGAAAACCCCCCAGGGTCTCTGCCAATCTGCCCTGGGGTGAAAATTCCTTCCCTACCCCAAATATGGCAATCAGCTAAGTCCTGAGCATGTGAGCAAGACTCACCACCCAGACACCTGGAAAGAATTTTCTGTAGTAACTCAGTAACCCACCCCATCTAATGTTGCTTCACAGGCCATTGGGCATATTTACCACTAGTAGTTAAAGATCAGTTAATTGCCAAATTAGGCTGTCTCATTATATCATCCCCTCCATAAATTTATCAAGCTCAATCTTGAAGCCAGCTAGGTTTTTGTCCCCAATGCTCCCTGTGGAAGACTGTTTCAGAACTTCACTCCTTTGATGGTTGGAAGCCTTCATCTAAGTACTCTGGTTTTACGTAGCAGGGGCTGAGAGCAGGGCTTCAGTCCTTAAAAAAAAAAAAAAAAAAAAGTGCCAGAATGCAAGTACTGTTCCAGCTCACCAAACAAGTACCAGAGCAGCGTTCTGGAGCATTCCCACATGACTCATATGCTGAGTGAAAGGTGGTGGTGGATTTCACTCTTGATGACTATTCCTAGCCTCCACTCCCTCTCCAAATACCTCCAATGTATTTTCTGCATGTGCAAGGCATGAAGAATCCTTGAGGTTCCCAACTTTGGATCCAGCATCCTAAATTACATCAGAAACTGGGAAATGTGCTTCCAGTAATCATGTATAAATGTGCCGTGCTTGAAATGTTGACACTGATAAAAGCCTTAGAATATTTTAAAAGTTACTGCTAAAATGTGTGGCCTCAAATAAACCACAAAATATGAAATACGATTTTAGTTATCTCAATATTTTTACATACCGGCAATTCCTCCCCACTCCTCTTGAATTTGCAGCTCATTTGTTGTTGGTTTAACTCTTAAAAGCCATGTGAAATATTAGTCAAACTGATGAGTTAATGAGTTTCCCATTTAAGGCAGTTGTAAGGGGCCGCACCTAAGAGAAAGCCCAATAATTTTGGCCCAGAAATGAGTGCCAGGTGGGGCGGGGGGGTTGAGTGAGCCACTGTATGTATTGGAGGGGTGGGGGTGGAGAACACACAGTTGACCGGAGAGAGATCCTGAAGAAGCAGCTGAAAACATGGTGGCTCACTCTGGAAGAAACCTGAAGAGAGGTTTTTGGGTCAGAGGTGCAGGCTGAAAAGAGTACTTTTGGTGCTGTGAGCAAAAGAAGCTGTTTCCTGCTCTCTGATTCTCTCTGCGTTTAGAGACACAGGAGTTTGTATATTCTTTGTGAAGAAATAAACTGCATCAAAGAAAAGAGCAGACTCCATCTACTTCCAAGGGGAACATCCCCCTGGTCCTGAAATTCCACTAGCTGCTTGGATAGAAAAGGGGTAGCAACATGCTTTAGTCAGACATAGGTTATTGGGCTCAGTACAGGAGTAACTAATGCAGTTATTGTCCTATGGTAGATAGGAGGTCAGACTAGATGATCTAATGGTCCCTTCTGGCATTAATCTCTATAAATCTATACATTAGGCAACAGAATGTGAATTTATCCCTGGGGTGTTGGATTCAGCCGCATGTTGGAGGCAGGTCTCCACTGCATGAGGGAAGAGAACAACAGACTCTGCTAAAATAAACTCCTAGTTGCTTTATTCAATGTAGGGATGGGATGACTGTGGGGAAAAAATGACCCCTTCTTAATCCTCGGGTCAGACTTTTTTTCCCCTCTGCATGGAGAATCATACCTGCTGCCTTTAGTCAGGAAAATACATTTGTATTGCTTTTTATTCCTGTAAGCCCGCAGGGCCAACGCAGTGTAGGCTATGTCTACACTGACGGTGGCAAAGTTGCCGCCATCAGATCAACTTCTTTAGATTGACTGAGCGGTCAGTGAAGACCCGCTCAGTCAATCCAGAAATCGACGTATTAAAACCATCTTCTCAAGTGGCGTAGCGCTGCATTGACAGGAACGCGGGTCCCGTCGGCGCAGTGCAGTGAAGACGGCGCGCAGAACAGAAGCAGAGAAGTCGACGGGAGTTACGCAAGCTTTTTGCGTAGCTTGCGTAACTCCGGTCGACTGCCGCCGAATCTCTGAGGTAAAAGTAGACAGACCCTTAGAGGGAGTGAACCAGTGCCCCCTCCTTCATGCATCTCAGCAACTGAATAGTTTTACTAAGTTCCAATGAATTACACCTGTGCAAACCTGTTGGCAACAAAAAGATGTCACTGAGGGCATCATTTGACCTGCAGAACTTATATTACGGTTGATGATGCATAAGAAAAGATCCCTGGTTGAGTTAGCAGGGCTAGGAGTCAGACATACCCTCCTGTCTTTTTACTTGTAAAATGAACACATTTGATCTTGAAATTGAAAGGTCATGATGCAAACAGAGACCATAAACTTAAGAACATAACAATGGCCATACTGGGTCAGACCAATGGTACAGCTAGCCCAGTATCCTGTTTTCAACAGTAGCCAATAACAGATGTTTCAGAGGGAATGAATGGAAAGGGGTATTGTCGAGTAATCCATCCCTTGTTGTCCAGTGCCAGCTTCAGGCAGTCAGAGGTTTAGGGAAACTGAGGGCATGGAGTTGCATCCCTGATCATCATGGCTAAAAAGTCCATCAATGGCTATCTTTCATGAACTTGTCAAATTATTTTTTGGACCCATTTATACTTTTGGCCTTCACAATGTCCGCTGGTAATGAGTTGCACAGGTTGACTGTGCATTGTGTGAAGTACTTCCTTTTGTTTGTTTTCAATCTGCTACCTATTAATTTCATTGGGTGAGCCTTGGTTCTTGTTTTATGTAAATGGGTAAATAACACTTTTTCTCCACACCATTCATGATATTAGAGATCTCTATCATATCCCCTCTTATTCGTCTCTATTCTAAACTGAACAGTCTCAATCTTTTTAATCTCTCCTCTTGAGAGAACTGTTCCATACAGCTGATAAATTTTGTTGCCCTTCTCTATAACTTTTCCAACTCTACTATAGCTTTTTTTGAGATGGGGTGATGAGGACTGTACTTAGTATTTAACATGTGGGTACACCATGGATTTATACAGTGGCATTGTGATATTTTCAGTTTTATTATCTTATTCTTTCCTAATGATTCCCAACATTCTGTTCGCTGTTTTGACTGCTGTTGCACAGTGAGTGGATGTTTTCAGAGAACTATCCACAATGATTCCAAGATCTTTCTTGAGTGGTAACAGCTAATTAGGACTCCATCTTTTTGTATATCTAGTTGGGGTTATGTTTTCCAATGTGCATTACTTTGCATTCATCAACATTGAATTTCATCTGCCATTCTGTTGCTCCGTCACCCAGTTTTATGAGATCCCTTTGTAACTCTTCACAGTCTGCTTTGGACTTAACTATCTTGAGTAGTTTTGTATCATCTGCAAATTATTCCACCTCACTGTTCACCCCCCTTTTCCAGATCATTTATGAATATATTGAACAGCACAGGTCCCAGTACAATTCCTTAGGGGACACCACTATTTACCTCTCTCCATTCTGAAAATTACCAATTATTCCTACTCTTTGTTTCTTCTCTTTTAACCAGTTACTGATCCATGAGAAGATGTTCTTTCTTATCCATGGCTGCTTAGTTTACTTAAGAGCCTTTTGTGTAGGACTTTGTCAAAGGCTTTCTGAGAGTATGTCTATGCTGCAATTAGACACTCATGGCTGGCCCGTAGTAGATGACTTGAGCTCATGGGGTTGTTTAGCGGCAGCGTAGATGTTCCCCTCCGGCTCATGCTATAGCACGAGCTCTGTGTCCCTCCCACCTTGCAGGGTCCTGGAGCCCGGGGTCCAGGCTGAGTCCAAACATCTATGCTGCAGTTAACAGCCCCTGCAGTCCAAGCCCTGTGAGATCGAATCAGCTGCTATTGGCCAGCTGTGGATGTGTAACTGCAGTATAGATATGCCCTGAAAGTCCTATTACACTAGATCAGCTGGATCACCCTTGTCCACTTCCTTGTTCACTCCCTCAAAGAATTCTAGTAGAATGGTGATGTATGATTTCCCTTTACAAAAGCTGTGTTGACTTTTTCCCAACGTATCATGTTCATTGAGGCATCAGATAATTCTGTTCTTTGCTATAGTTTCAACCTGTTTGCCTGGTACTGAAGTTAGGCTTACCGGCCTGTAAATGCCAACTCTGGAGCCTTTTAAAAAAGTTGTTGTCACATTAGCTTTCCTCCGGTCATCTGGTGCAGAAGCTGATATTACAGTTTTGCAGTTTCATATTTGGGTGAATGTCATCTGATCCTGGTGTCTATTACTGTTTTAATTATCAGTTTGTTCCAAAACTCCTCTATTGACACCTTGAGCTCAGACAGATCCTCAGATGAACCCTAAAATTCATCCTAAGATGAATAGCTCAGATGTCGGAATCTCCCTCAGATCCTCTGCAGTGAAGACCAATGCAAAGAATTCACTGAGCTTCTCTGGTATAGTCTGGTGGTCTTTGAGTGCTCCTTTAGCACCTCAATCATCATCCAGTGGCCCCCTGATTGTTTGGCAGGCATCCTCCTCTTGGTGCATGTACATACAAAAATTAACAGCAAACATTTTTTTGTTTTTTGCTAGTTGCTCTTCTTTTTTTGACCTGCCTAATTATACTTTTACGCTTGACTTGCCAGAGTTTATGCTCCTTTCTATTTTCTTCGGTAGGATTTGACTTCCAATTTTTAAAGGATATCTTTTTGCCTCTAACCACCTCTTTTGCTCTGCTGTTTAGCCATGGCGACATTTTTTTGGTCCTCTTACTGTTTTGTTTGTTTTTTGTTTTTTGTTTTTTTTTTAATTTGGCATATATATTTAGTTTGAGCCTCTATTATGGTGTTTTTAAATAGTTTCCATGCAGCTTGCAGGCATGGACGCTGGGTATTGTAGATGGGGGAAGACAGCTTTCCCAAACAGCCAGGTGTGGCTCCTCCCCCTCCTGCTGCATCTGCCCCAGGTACTGTCGCAGCAGTTTCCCGCCTGCTCAGCCTCCCCTGAACAAGGTGGGGGTTGGAAGGAGACGAGCCAGCCGTTTGGTTCAGGCCGCCCAGCTGGTGCTCCGGGGTGGCTGGGGCTGCCGGTGGTTGCTGGGGCCACACATGACTAGAGTTCTGGGGTGGTTGGGGCCACTGGTTCACGCTGGGACCACTGGCGAGCGCTAGGGCTGCCTGGCTGGTGCTCTGGGGTGGCCGGGACACATTGGTGCTGGAGCTGCTGGCTGGGACTTGGGGCAGCTGTGGCCACCACGCGCAGCTGGGGGTGCCAGGGCCGCCACTGCCCTGTTGGGACTCGGGGTGGCCTCTCCCCAGCTCTGAGATGGGGCGGGACTCCTCCAGCTGCACTAGGGGGGAGCTCCAGGCAATGGTGAGAGAGGGGTTGGAAGGGGCGTGCCTTCAGGCGGAAGGGGCGGGACCAACTAACAGGTGGTGCACCTGGCGCCCATGCATGCAGGCATATCACTCTTGTGACTGTTCCTTTTAATTTCTGTTTAACTACCTCTTTTTTGTGTAGTTCTCCTTTTTTAAATTAAATGCTACTGTGGTGGGTTTCTTTGGCATTTTCCCCCACCCCTTCGAGGATGTTAAATTTAATTACATTATGATCACTATTACCCAGCAGTTCAGATATAGTCACCTCTTGGACCAGATTCTGTGCTCCACTTAAGGGACTAAATTAAGTTTTGCCTTTCCCCTTGTGGGTCCCAGGACTAGAAGCAGTCATGAATGGTGTTTAGAAATGTTACCTCTGCCTCGTGTCCTGAGTTGACATATACCCAGTCAATATGGGAATAATTGAAATCCCCCATTATTTCTTGAATTTTTTGTTTTTGTAGCCTCTCTAATCTCCCTGAACATTTCACAGTCACCATCACCATTCTGGTTAGATGGTTGGCAGTTATATTTCTGCTGCTATACTCTTATTGTTCAAGCATGGAGTTTCTATCCATAGAGATTCTATGGTACAGTTTGATTCATTTAAGTTTTTAGTATATTGGATTCTATGCTTTCTTTCACATATAGTGCTGTTCCTCCCACCAGCATGACCTACTCTGTCATTCCTATTATTTTGCCTTCTGGTATTATCATTCCACCACATTTCTGTGATGCCTATTATATCAATGTATCATTTAATACCAGGCACTCAAGTTCACCTATCTTAGTATTGAGACTTCTAGCATTTGTATTCAAGCACCTTTAAAATGTGTTTATATTTAGTTGTCTGCCTTCGTGTGACATAATTGTTTGACTGTTTCTTTTCAGTTCTTAACTGTGCTTTATTAACCTATATCCTTCCTCCTTTACTAGGATATAGAGTCACCCCTTTAATAAATCTTCACCTAAGAGATATCTGTCCAAACTGTGTGCTTCTCCACACTTGTAGCTTCCCCCCAGCCCTTAGTTTAAAAATTCCACTATGACCCCTTTAATTTTACATGCCAGCAATCTGGTTCCAGTTTGGTTTAGGTGGAGCCCATCCTTCCCATATAGGTTCCTCCATTCCAAAACGGTTCCCTAGTATCTAATAAACTAAAATCCCTGCTCAGAACACCATCATCTCAATGCATTGAGACCCTGCAGTTCTGCCTCTCTGTCTAGCCCTGTGTGTAGAACTGGAAACATTTCAGAGAGGAGGACCTGGACTTTAATCTCTTACCTAGCAGCCTAACTTTGGCCTCCAGAACCTCTCAACTACCTTTCCTTATGTCATTGGTACCTACAGGTACCATGACCCCTAATCCTCCCCAGCACTACACATAAGTCTTGAGAGGTCCTCAACCCTTGCACCCAGCAGGCAAGTCACCATGCGGTTCACCTGGTCATCATAAACTCAACTCCGAATCCCGTGGTGCTTTGTTTTGTTTTGTTTTGTTTTTTGTTTAAGTGCTATTTAGAATGGAGCCTGGCTTTCTGCATCTTGCCAGAGATTGAACTGGAGGGTGTACAATTTTCACAGAGGCTACATCCCTTTGGGATTTGCCATGGTAGTGGTGATGAAAGGGAAAATTTAGGCTGCACCTCGAGAAGGTTCCTTGTGCTGAGATCTCTAAATCTCCTAATGGAAGAGGTGGAAAGATCCATTCCTTGCGTTGCTTGTCTTGGATAAAGTACTGGAGCATATGATGCAGGGGAGAATCCTGCACTGGGAGAGACAGGCCTTTCCATCTAGGAACAAACCCTGCACTGCAGAGGTTCAGTGATGTCTTTTCACCCTTTGAAAAACTCTCTTTACATAAGACAAAAGAATGATCCAGGTTTTGGTTTGAGTTGTACCAGCATTAAACTCGACTAACTCCATTTACTTCATCAGAGAAAAACCATATTTACACCAGGGTAATTGAGATCAAAATACTGACATTTCTTTCTAGATGGAAAAGCCTATTACAGTAGGCCATATTGACCATTCTCCCTCCCAAATGCAGGCATCTTTCCTATGTCCTTGTACAGGATTTACATGAGTGTGCTTGAGATCAGACTCTAGCCTATTGACTCCAGCTCGGCATACATCACAGCACTGAATTACAAGATAAGTGAGACTCTCTGAGTTGGCAGCTTTATATTTAAAATATTTTTGCCGCACCCAACTGAATGTGTGAATCATCCTCCGTTTTTCTAATTATGTACTGAAATAGTCACACTCACTGCTCCTCTGCAGTGGTGTTCGTTCCATGTTGATAAAATATGAGGCCACAAACTATTTTGTGCTAGAGGAGTTTTTCAACAGTTTTTCTCCACCTCACCCCCTACACCAGAGTGGCGTTGAGGGCCAGCATCTAATGCACAGTTTTGTAGTTTCAGTGTATTAGTTCCAGTTAATGCAGCTTCATTTAGTTTATAAATAGCAGCAGACGTGGGGATGGTAATTCAATTCCAGAAGTGGTTTTCGGTCCCATAGGAGATCACACACTATTGGTCTGGATCATTCTGCAGGAAGCCACTCTTCCCTGGCCTGGCTTTGGAACGGAGTTTTTGTCTTCACAGTGGATCAATCATTCTCTGCCGATATCGCTCGGTACTAATCATCCAAAACTGTCTGCCTGTTGCTCCTGGGATTCCTAAGGGTCAGTAATTGGGATTACTGAATACTGGCAGGTAGAGTTATCGGCAAACACAATGGACCACACTGGGGTTCAGTATTCAGTGCCAGATCCTCAGCTGACGTAAATTGTTGTAGCTCCATTAATTGACTCCACATTTTTGTAGCTCCATTGACTACCCAAACTTTAGTGGGAAAGGGCCTGAAAAAGGACCACAAAACCATTTCAAGGCTCTCCACCATACCGGTACGGTAATTCACTGTCTCCTCTCCACCTCCCGAGAGTGAGTCCATGCACCTTTCCCTTTCACCTCCATCCTGCCCCATTTAAAGCATGCAGGAGCAATCTGGGCCAACGTAGAGAGGCAAATAGATCCAGCTGCTTCCCTCCTCCCTTTCTTGCTCTTTCCTCCACCCTGCAAGACTGATTGCTGTCACCGTTGGCTTTCCCCAAATGCAATTGGCAGCTAATATCTCATTGCACAGACCAGCTCCCTGTAGGATTCCCTGCACAGAGCGGAATCGGTTACCTTTCCATATGGCGTGGTCCTGTTTGTCCAACTGTGTTCAGATTCGGGAACTCCAGTGGCCCTCTTGGCATCTGGTCCTGTCTAACGCACAGAAAGGCAGATATTTTTAATGTAGGTCGCCCATGCTAGTGAGTAGAATTGGCTGTCTCAGTGGAGAACACCAGCAGTGAAGAGTGGCAGCTGATTGGCTTGTCCTTTCTTTGCTGTTGCAGGGAGACAGTGGCTCAGCCCGGCCCCTCCATGCTACCTGAAGGCCCTAGTGTGTTCCAGGCTGGCTTTGCGTTGGGCTTCCCCTGCCTAATGTGTAGCATGAGTTATGGCAAATGTTTGGATTGCTATGGCATTCAACTCTGGTAATTTTGGTCATTATTACTTTTGGTAGATAATTGCCATTTTCAGCACAAAAAATATTTTGCAGTGAAAAAAACTAGTTGTGCAGTGTGACTCCACTATGAGACTCTTATCTACTGTGCCTGCTGAATAACTGATTTGCAGACAAACAGTCACTTTCCCAAAATACTCCACTGAAAGAGATAAGGGCCTGTTCTTGAGGAGTGCATAACGCCCACTAGATCAGATCTTAACTTCCACTGCTTCATTAAAAACCTACTTCAATGTACACTTTAAAAATGTCTAGCATCCGCAGCATGTTACTCGCCCCATTCATGTTCAGGTAAAATCTCAGCGCCCCAGTCCCCCCATGTGGATTATACCTGCATAGGGATGGGTAGGAGATTCCCATGAGCTTCATTTAGTTGAATTTCTTAGGGACTCTTCCATTGGGTTGGTAGTGTGTGTTGGCTCCTCACAGATGGAGGAAGGAGGGTCAGCTTCTGGATTCAGCAGATCCCTTCAGGACACATCCAAATCTTGGGATCTACCTGAGGCTAGAGTCATGTGTGGAGGCCCTGTGTCCATGTCCTCCATGTCCTCTGGATTTCCTTGCTCTTTTGCTGATAGGGACACTCCTGCCAGCAGTTACCCCCTAAAGTGAAGGCTGCACAGTGCAAATGGGCAAGCTAGGGAAGTCAATACAGTCTCAGGTTGTATTAAACATCTGCTGTCCTCCTCCCACCTTTGGTTTGACGGTAGATTCCAGGGGAACACAGCAGCCTCCCCCTTCTCCATCCTGCTCAGCAGGATTGGAACTGCCGTAAGGCCCATAGAGGAGCTTCCATAGGATTGGGGAGAAGGGTGGAGCTTGCCACAGAAGTCCCACTATTCAGTGGTGTAGGCACCACTCCGCTTGTGGACCCATAAGAGATCTTGGGGCTCTTAGGGTCCAAGTGAGGAAGGATGGCCTAGTAGACAGGGCACTGGACTGGGACTTGAGACCTGGGTTCAGATCCTAGCTCTGCCACAGACTGCCTGTGAAGTCAGGCAAAGTTACTTAATTGCTTTGTGCCTCAGTTTCCCAGCAGCAAAATGAGGATAATACTCCCTGGCCTCACAGGGGTGTTGTGAGGGTAAAAGGCATTAATGACTGTGTGAGGCTGAGGTACCAGAGTGAAGGGTGATCCAGCATTCTGATATTTGGGTTTTTGTGTTGGTGGCTTACAGCCAGTGAGTGTGCAGAGAAACAAAAGGCAGCCATTGCCGGTTTGTGTCCCAGGTGGTGAAGAGGGGAACTCCTAGAAGCCAGGTTTCTAGTGGAAATGGCACAGACTGACAGAGTTTTACATCTCCGTATTTTACAGCGCTCCATATACAGGAAGGGAGGGGTTTTCAGAAGTGGTCAGCCTTGACCTAGCTCTGCACCTGCTGGACTCAGGGGTCCCCTTGCGTCAGTGGGAGCAGGGCAGCGCGGAGTTTTGAAGAACCAACCCTTAGATCTGGGTTGTGTAAACGTTTGCTGGCAGAGCTCTTGCAGTCAGTCAGATGCGCCACTGCAACGTATTAAGTGTAGACAAGCCCTTAATCTCTTCAGAGAACTGACTTTAGCTTCATTGGCAAACCCCTTCAGGTGTGTACCCTGCGCTAACAGGGTTTGCCGGCATACCGTCCACCAGTATATCTATGCCAGCAAACTCTTGCAAGCATAGATGGGGCGCTAGTCTCACAGACCCTGGGCAATAGGGCTGTTGTTGTTTCTAGGTGGGAAATGGGCATAGGAAAGGTCAGCGACTTGCCCCTGGGTGCACAGCAAATAACTGGTACCTGGGAGATTAGAGCACAGAGCAGCAAACCAAGGTCAGGATGAGCCCTAACAACTAGATTAAACACCCTCTGTCTAAGGACTTGATCCAGACCCGGTTGGAGTTAGTGGAAAGACTTCGATTGACTCCAGTGGGCTTTGTATCAGGCCCATGCTGGTCAAGATTATAACATACACTGAATAGCTCCTATGCAAATGTCTGGTATTGGGAAAATGCAAAGGTCCAAAGTCCAGGGCAACCAACTTTTTCTTATGGAAAAATGAGCTGTAGCGAATGACATCTTATTCTATTTCACGGAGTTCTCTAATCTGTTTTCAAGGCATTTATGTCAATGTGAATTGGCAGAAGTGGTAACTAGTGTGGGTGCTTTTTCTAGACTAAAACATAAGTTACTGTCCAGCCATTGTGGAAAACTCTAAATATAACATTGGACTTGCTCCAACTTTTCATCCTGCGAGTTCTCTGCTGGTTCGATAAATCCTATGAAAATATCTGTCGGTGCATCTTTCAGTCCAGGGTGCCTGATCCAGCCAGCAGAGGCAAATAAATGGATAGTAGTTCTGCACTACACTGTACTGGTGTAGTTCTGCACCAGACAGGCACCATCCCTCTCCTCCCACCCCAAACACCTGGGAAATCCTCAGCAGAGGAGAGGTAACCAGCTTACATCACCTCTGTACTGCCACAACTGCACAGTGATGACTAAGCAAGCCAGAGAATCTGTCTTGCCAGGTACATAATAGTGGGGACTCATCTGATCAGAGCTAGGATTGCATCTTGGTCTGGTGTGCTCAGAGCATGACTACTTTGAGTAAAGTCCTGCAGTACCTACTTGTCTGACTGTGTATGTCATCGCCTAACTTTTTTCTCCTGTGGCCACAGAAATGTCAAAAGTTGGGGCATGGAACTTCAGTTTCAACTTCTGCAATTTGCTAATGCTTGCTGATCTGCCAGTCACTGGCACAGAAGAACTGTGTACTCCCCATGGTTTGGGGGCATTGTACATAGCTAATCCCACAGGAGGGTTGGGTAGAAAGCACACAAGGAAGACCTGAGAGGATTGGGGAGGAAATTGAGCCAAAATGACAGGCTGCTGAGAATCCACTTCATCTTTCACTCCTGCCCTCAACCACCTAGAATAAAAAAGGGACCCAGTGAGAGTGTCTGGGATTCATATAACTTTCACCTGCATAAATTGTTGCTCTGCATCCTGGTTACAAATATTTCTGGTTGGGATTTTCAGAATGACGATCTTCGAAACCTGTCCCTCTCCGGTCATGTCGGCTTTGACAGTCTTCCAGATCAGCTGGTCAACAAATCAACTTCTCAAGGCTTCTGCTTCAACATTCTTTGTGTTGGTAAGTGACGCTGCATTGCTGAGCAAATGGCTTTTCACATCAAGCCATCATGCAACAAGAAAATTATTAATTTAAACAAAGAGAGGTGTGTGTGTGTGTGTGTGCGTGTGTATGTGTGTGAGAGAGAGAGAGAGAGAGATAATATAAATAAATAAAAATCCCTTCCATTTAATAACATGGATAAACTCTAAACCGATAGGGTGAGCATTATAAAAGGGAGTCCGGGTGGATTGATGTAAATCATGATTTAAAGCACCAAGTGGAGAGCCTCAATTTTAATCAACTTTTGCATTGGTACTTCAGTTATTTTCTGAAGAAAGATGCATTCTCCTTGGTTGAAATAACCATTAAAACAAGTTGATTTAAAACTAACTAGAGCCTTTACAGTAGCTTTGGTGCATCTTTTTCTTCCCTAGGAGGGAATGCTATAACGATATACATTTATTTAAGCAGTTCTATAGCTTTAATATTTTCTGGTTCTTATTAATTGTAGGTTTTCATATGTTAGAAAATGGGGAATGATTGATTTATTGCTTATTTACTACATAATTACCTGTTTTGGTTATGCTTTATGTCAAACTGCATTAAGATCGTAAATGGAATTTAATTAAACACACAAAGCAGCATATTTATTTTTTATTTAAATGTTTGACGAGATTATAACCTTAGGCCTTAGTATATTTTGCATTAAACTCAGATTTCATTTTAAACAAGCTTATTTTTTTAATTATAATTTAAATCACACAATTGATTCCGCCCCTCCACACAATTGATTTCTCCTCCTCCCCCAAATTGTTGATTTTTATCCACCTGACGGGAACTAATGGCACTTTCTAGAGCTGCTCCAAAATACTTTCCTTCTTTTAAAAAAATTATTAATTATTAATCTAACTCCTGGAATTTGGAAACATTTGTATAGTTCATTGAAAAACGGGGGAGGGAAATTCTGTCAAATTTTTTCACATGCAGTTTTCAATCAAAAAATGTAGTTCAGCTCTAGGGCCTTCCAGAAAGAACCATCTGATTTGTAGACAGCTGGACTATGTGCAGCTCTGTTTTTAAACAAATGCAACTCCATCGGCTTCCATGGAGTTGAACCCACTTGCTTGGTGTCTGACTTTTCCCTCTTCGCAAACCCTTCCTAATCTGTGTTAGTAGTTGAATGTGGTGGCTGGAAAGGTAAGACATGCAATAAATTCAGGTATATAACATATGACTATGAATCCTTCCATTGCCTCCCACTTTACTGCCCCCAGCAAATTCAAAATCCTTGTTGCATCTTTATTATTATTTATTATTTGTATTACAGTAGCACTTAGGAGCTCTAGTTGTGGACCTGAGCCCCATTGAGCTAGGTGCTGAACAAACAGAACAAAAAGACGGTCCCTGCCCCAAAAATCTTGCAATCTCAGTATAATACTAGAGACAACAGAAGGTTGCAGACAGACAGGGGAGAAACAAGGAAAGAGTGAGACACTAATCTGTTGGTCAGAAAGGCAGTGATCTCAGCACACCAGCGGCCCACCTGTTGTCAGATTTTTTTTGTAGGCTTCCTCTTGTGCTATCCATTTGAGGATGACTGAACATTTAAAAAAAAATCTGATTTTTGTGATGTTGCTCTACAGCAGAAATGCCAGGTGTGTGTGTCAGCTTCTCACACGGACACCTCTGTGCCCCTCCCATGTTGCCTTTGTCCTTTGCTCATTCAAGCCCCTCCTGAAAATCTATTTCTTCTGTGCTGCCTATGGGGCACTGAGGAGACTACTGATTTTTTTGGGCTCATGGTCCAATGCCACTTTGCTCACTCTACTAATCTGTTGCACTGTTCTTCCCCGCCCCCCAGCAACCTGTTTGTCTTTAAATTGTGCATTTCTTTGGGTAAGGACTATACCATTTTTAAGTCTGGAAAGCACCCAACACGTTTGAGCATTCTCGAAACCTTGGTAATCCCCAGGGGTGAGGTTGACTTTGGGCCTGCTCCTGCAAACACTTTTGCATGTGTCACTTTATGTCAGGAGTAAGACCAGGTGATTTCTCGTGTGCCTGTGTGTTTGGAGCAGGGTGGGAATGCAATTGGCCTGATTCTGTGTTATATTAAGGTGCGATTACATCACCCTGGCAATGCCAATGGGCGGTAAGGTGGGAGGTCAATGAGAATCAGACCTGCCACCTTTTCTGTATTGTATTTAATCTGGGTGCTGCTGGTATGGCATCTGTTCACTTACCTTAGTTACTTTGTTTCTCTAAATTATTCAGAGTTGAAATCTCAAATCCTATTGTCTAGGAGACACACACATATGTGGGTTGGAAAACAACAGTTTTCCCCCACCCGTCTCCAGTGGTTAGTAGTTTCACACGACTCCAAATAAAAAATGACATGGCTCAACCACTGGGAACCATGTGTCTAAGCAGTTTTAACATCTTCTTGGCTGTCTTCAAGATATCATCTAAACTTGCTCAACCATTGAATGCACTCCTGCGCGCAAACAAAATAGTTGATCTTTGTGCTTAGCTTGGCAGAACATTCCTTAAACTATCTATTTCCATTGTTCATATGTTGAAGCAAAGTGTATTCTCTTTTTTTAATTAATGACTTTGGATTTATTTTAAAAAAACCAAACAAGCCAGCCCCTCTCTCCCCCCCCACTAGGGTTTTCATGGCATGTTTAGACTAATGACACAGAGCAGGTTCAGCTATCTGAAATCCACATCTGGCTAACCAAGCTCCTCTCGCAGCTTTAAGTGTTCAGGAGGTAGACAGGAGAATGAGCGTGGAGAGTGACCAACCATCACATGAGTCCCTTAGCAACCTGAAGTTGTTTAAAATTCAGCAGGGAGCTTTTTGATTAGCAAGCAGCTGTATGATCAAAATGGCATAAATTGGATGCTCCGCCCCCCACCCCCCCTCCTGTGGTAAAACATTCCTAGCATAGCATGACTCAATTTGTCTTCGTTAACATCGCAATTTGCTCTATGCTTTTTCTCTTTCAAAATTTGCTAGTCAACCTTTTTAAAGCTCCAGATAGAAATTTCACACTCACTGCTGCTATTGTCCAAAGGAAGGAGAAAAAAATTGGAATCTCTTTGAGGGAAAGAACACAATTTAGCTTCTGCATGGTGACATCATGCTTCTAAATGTAGTGTGTCTTGCCGAAGTGCCTCTGAGCCACAGAGAACAGTATGCAATGATACTATGTTTGCATTAGCAGCTCGCCAGCAAACACCGCTCCAGAGATTTACAATAGAACCCTTTAATAATAGTAATTCTGTGCACAATGCATTCCTCATGGGGATCATATTAAGCTGGTCTGTGGCTGTGATATAGATATATATATTTTTAAAGGGTTGTTGCTTTGGGCTTTGCAAACTGGGATTCCAAGCTGCTCTCAGTTTGGAGAAAGTATTGCTTTCCAGCCGTAACAGCCAAAACCAGTTTGGGAGTGAAGCAAAAGGGGAAGCAAGATGACAATGAGAATGACATGATTTTAAGGCTCCCTATATACATCTTGCAACTTTCCAGGACAGGAGCGCCTTGAAAATCTGTAAATCCCAGGATTTCTAGCCTTGATGGTTAATGATCCATTAAAATGATCGCTGATCCTTCAGGCTAGGAGTGGGCTTTTGGACACGGGTCCAAGTTTAAATATTGCAAATTCTAGGCCTGAAATCCATGCCTGAAATTATTCCTTGCCTGTGTATCTTTGCAAGCACCAAGACTTATTCATCAGTCCTATGAGTCAATATAAGAAAAACAGGAATTGTGGTTTTATTCCAACCAGCAAACAATACTATTTTTAAAATGAATAGATATAGCTATGTTGGGCTCCACTGGTTGGAGGAAGACTATGGGTGGGGCAAATGGTTTAGCTAGCAAGCTGCGCCTACCCAAAGCAGCCCTGTTAGGTTTGGCATGAGACCCAACTTCTACAAGTCTGGGTTCAGCAGAGTGGTGTGATTCCAGCTCTGCAATTTGGGACCCCTCCTTAGAGCACAGGAAGGAGTCAAGGACCAGCTGCTTTGAGAATGGGCTCTCCAGTAGTGTTGGGTGGGCTCCTGGAACGTGGACTGCCCAATGCTGGTGCTGAATAGGCAGAGACCCTAGGTATGTCTAGCCTGCAGTAGCTGGGTATGACTGCATCTTTAGCCATCATACGTGAGCTAGCTTCGATCTAGCTCGCTCGGCTCCCAGAGCTATGGCACGCTTCGATGCAAACCCACCTCGGGATGCTGGGTAATTACGTGTGGGGCTAGCCCAGACTGTTGCAGCTTCACTGCTCTGGCACCTGAACTAGCCAGATTAAAGCGGTTCAGGTATATCGGCTGTAGCTGCAATCCCAGCCAGTGATTGTCATCTGGATTTACCCCCAGTGACACTGTTTGACTGTCGGTTTGTTATCATGGAACCAATCTTTCTTTGCGTCATTCATGCCAAATTGGGACAAGGATCTTTTTCATTTAAAGAGGACATTGCATTACTAAATGAGAAAGGGGCGCACCATGGCAAATGATCAGATCCTTAATTTTAAAATAGGCTGATCATCTTTGGTTATTAAATGGAAACAACCATCTTGGAAGTGTTACTCTTTGCTGCTGGCCTCTCTTTCAAGGAGGTCTCATGTTACCACCTTTCTTTTCGTGATGACACCATTCCTCTGTACTGCCTTCCATCAAGGTATCTGAATGATGACCTGAAAAAAAAATTGGGCTCATAGATATTAAAAATGCTTGAATAGTTTTGTTCTTAATGATTTTCTCCCTCCCTCCCTGCTTGTGTTTTACATTAGAAATTCATGTCTTGTCTGCCCTGGAATGCTCTCTGATGACTAGTGCAATGCTGAGGTCACGAGTGAAAGTCAAACATTTGAGAGAAGAGATTTGTAGGCAGGCTCTTTTAAATTCTTGGTTCTTCTTCAAGTGCTTGCTCATGTCCATTCCACTATAGGTGTATGCCTCCGTGCATGGTTACCCAGAACTTTTTTCCCCTTAGCAGATGCTGTAGGGCCGGCTCTGGTGCCCCCTGGAGCCCCGCACACATGCCGCGGTATATGAGGTGCTGCCGGCCCTACGCCCCCCTCGGTTCCTTATTTCCACCCGTGACTGTTGCTGGAACTAACCTTGCTCACAGCAGGTACTATTCCCCATGTTTGGACTTGTTTGATATTCTAAGTTAGTTTTAGTTAGTTAAGTGTTGTTAAGTGTAGTTAGAGATAAGGCAAGTTCCTGCGGGGACTTAGAGCAGCTGGGCCATGCCCCAGTCACCAGGGTTCAAGCCTTCCTGCTCAGCGACCCCCACGACCTCTGCCTTAAGTGCTTGGGGGAAGCCTACGGGAAAGATAAATGTAAGATCTGCAGGGCTTTTAAACTGAGCACTCAGAAAGACCGAGAGATCCGGTTGAAAGCCCTGCTGATGGAGCCAGCATTCTGCCCGGCGTCCGAGTCGGCCCGCTCCACCTCGGCACTGAGCATGACCTCGGTGCAGAGTGCACCGCCGGCACCGGGATCGACTTGGCACCACGCAACATAACCGGCACCGAAGAGGAAGAAGCAGCATGCAGAGTGCGGACACTCTCCTGCACCATCGGTATGGTCAGGGTCGAGTGCGAAGATGTACCGGCCACGGCCTGTCGAGTCTTCTCCGGTGCCTGCATCTCCAGTCAGGGAGCCTCCCCGACTCTTGGGAGTGGAAGAGTGCCCCTGCCAACGCCGTCGACACCGGAGGCTTTTCAGGCAGCAAGAGCCTTGTTGGCCTTGCCTACGCCACCTCCGCCCCCCCGTCCACTGAGGGAGAAGGGGCTGGTGTCACGGGGGAAGCCCGCATTGGGTTCCCCTGAATGGCGGTGGAGATCCCCGGTACGGGGAGGAAGATCTCCCGCTGGACGGTCTTCGAGGGTAAAGCAGACCTCTTGGCGCTGACGTCAGTCTTATCACCGGAGGCAGCTCATGCCAGGAGGCGGCACCGGTCGAGGTCTGCCAGGCAGCGCTTGGACAGCTCCCGTTCCAGATCCCTGGCACCGAGGAGTTCGCCTGCACTGAGGTGGCACAGAATCCAGTCGCCATCGGAGGACTCGGCACTGCGCAGTCCACGACGCAGAACCCGGTCGCTGGAGTCTGGCTCGGCACTGAGGAGTTCGGAGTGGCGCCAACCTTGGTCACTGAAGGTGTCTGCAGGTTCGCAAGGCAAGTGGCAGCGGAAATCAGCGGTATCGAGACGACGCTCCAGTACCTCTAGCTCTTCAGAGTGCACCTCCGTTCGTTGGCACCGCTCGTGGTGACGGAGGTAGTCCATCGTCCTCCAGGTCGGAGGCGTCGAGAGGGTGGTCCCCATCACAGAAGGGCGCCCGGGACCGAGGACGTGCACGGCACTGCCAGTCCAGTGACTCAGGGTCTTGGACTCCCTCAGGCGGCTCGTTGAGGCACTGCCCCAGGACCAGGCTGCAGACTTTAGCACCATCATGGAGGAAGGATCACAGTGGCTAGGGCAGCGCTCCAGATGTCCTGTGACGCTGCTGACTCAGCGGGCAGGGCCATAGCCTCCGCCATCTCCATGAGAAGGTGCTCATGGCTGCAATCCTCGGGCCTATCCCAGGAGGTGAAGCAGTCTATTCAGGACCTCCCCTTTGATGGGTCGGCCCTATTCTCTGACCAGACCGATGCGAAGCTGCACTGTCTGAAGGACTCCAGGGCCATGCTTCACTCCCTGGGCCTGTACACACCTCAGTTTTCCTGGCGGCAGTCACGGCCCCAGGCGCAGCAGCAACCAAGGCCTCCGCCTAGACCCTTTCAAACCTATAGAAATAGGGATAGGAATAGGGGGTTTAGAAGGAGAAACCAGCCCCCCAGCCCGTCCTCTGATCCCCAGCAGTCCCCAAGAAAATATTACACCTGCATCATCTAAAGAAATACATCAAACGACTCAGGTTTCTCATGGTCTCCCTAACCTCCATAATCCCTTCCCTGGATCCAGGAGACTGGTATGCTGCCCTCAACCTCACTTGCTTCACGTGCAGCAGGCCGGGGCTGCTCATAAACGAGCAGAAGTCCACACTAACCCCAGTGCAACACATAGAATTCATTGGGGCCACCCTGGACGCTTCCCAGGCCAGAGCCTTCCTGCCTCAGCCATGTTTCGAGGAGATGATCTCTATCATCTCCCAGCTGCACCGATGCCCCGCGACAATAGCCAGGCACTGCCTACGGCTGTTAGGCCACATGGCGGCCTACACATATGTAGTGAGACTAGCTCGCCTGAGGCTCAGACCCCTTCAGGCATGGTTGGCCTTGGTATATGTGATGAGCAGACATGCATTGGACTGGGTGGTCACAGTTTCCCCGCCTGACTTAGCCTCCCTAAACTGGTGGCGGACTCCCAGGCCAGTGATGAAGGGCGTTCCATTCAGGGAAGTGGTCCCATCGGTCACACTAATTTTCGACGCGTCGGACGTGGCATGGGAGCCCACATCAGCACCAACCTAGGCACTCAGGGGCTCTGTCGGGGGAGAAGAGGTTCCTGCACATCAACGTGAAGTAGCTGAGGGCCATTCACTTAGCATGCAAGGTGTTCCCCCAATTCCTGACAGGCAGAGTGGTGCAGGAGCTGACGGACAACACCACAGCCATGGTTTACATAAACAGGCAGGAGGGAGTGCGCTCCTCGGCCCCCTGTGAGGAAGCTATCCGTCTGTTAGACTTTGCCGTGAGGCACGATTCCCACTTGACTGCCTCTCACCTCCCGGGAGTGAGGAACGACAAGGTGGATCACCTCAGCAGGTCATTTCTACCCCGCCACGACTGGTTGTCACACCCAGAGGTGGTGGCTATGATCTCCCAGAAGTGGGGCATTCCCAACTGGATCTGTTCGCATTGGCCTGGAACACCAAGTGTCCGAGGTTCTCCTCGCTCCTGGGTCACGAGACTGGGTCGATTTCGGGGGCCCTTATGTATGCGCTCCCATCCATTCCGCTCCTACCCAAGGTCCTGCTGAAAATAAAGAGGGACAGGGCGAATGTTATACTTATCGCTCCGGCCTGGCTGAGGCAGCACTGGTTCAGCATGCTGCTGGACCTTTCGATAGCCCCACCCCTGGAGCTCCTGCGGTGGCACGACCTTCTATCCCAGGACCACAGTCGCCTGTTGCACCTGGACCTGGACTCCCTGCACCTCATGGCCTAGAGGCTCTGTGGCTGACGGAGGGAGAGAGAGCCTGCTTGGTGCAGGTCCAGCAAGTCCTGCTCGGCAGCAGGAAATCTTCCACACAGGTCGTGTATCGGGCTAAGTGGAGGCAGTTTACCTGTTGGGCAGAGTCCCAGGATATTCCGCCCAGTCCTTGCCTATACAGGTGATCCTGGAGCACCTGCTCCAGCTAAAGCTCCAGGTGCTGGCCTCGTTGAAGGTTCACCTGGAGGCCATTTCGGCCTTCCATCAGCCGCTAGAGGGGAGATCGCTGTTCTCCCATCCCATGTCGGTCAGGTTCCTCAAGGGAGTGGAGAGGCTTTATCTGCAGGTGAGTGACCCGGTGCCTCCCTGGGATCTCAACCTGGTTCCCTCGAGACTCAAGGGGCCCCCCTTCGAAACCATGGCTTCATGCCCTCTGCTCATGCTTTCATGGAAGGTAGACTTCCTGGTGGCCATTACCTCAGCCAGGAGGGTCTCCGAGATTAGGACCCTGACTTCAGAGCCCCCTTATACAGTATTCTATTAGGACAAGGTCCAGCTGAGGCCATGTCCGGCCTTCCTACCAAGGTGGTTTCCCAATTTCATTGTAACCAAGATATTTTTCTCCCCATGTTTTTTCCCAAACCTCACGGTTTGGAGGAGAGGAGATGGCATCCGCTGGATGTGAGACGAGCCCTGGCCTTCTACATTGAGCGTACAAAGCCATTCTGGAAATCGACGCAGCTCTTTGTCGCAGTGGCTGGCCGGATGAAAGGCTTACCTGTCTCCACCCAGCGCATCTCCTCGTGGATTACATCATGCAGCAAGCTCTGCTATGAGCAGGCGAAGGTGCCGCTTCTGGGAACCGTCACAGCGCACTCAACCAGAGCTCAAGCCTCATCTACAGCCTTCCTGGAGGGAGTGCCCCTGCAGGACATCTGCAAAGCTGGCACCTGGTTGTCGGTGAATACCTTCACATCACACTATGCCATTTTCCAGCAGGCAAGAGAGGACGCGGGATTCGGCAGAGCGGTGCGGGGGCAGCTCACCGATAACTCCTACCCACCTCCATAGGTATTGCTTGTTAGTCACCTATAGTGGAATGAATATGAGCAATCAGTCGAAGAAGAAAACAAGGTTACTTACCAGTAAGTGATGTTCTTTGAGATGTGTTGCTTATGTCCATTCCACAACCCACCCCCAGTTCCCGCTACTGGAGTTGGCAGAAAGAAGGGACTGAGGGGCATAGGGCCGGCAGTGCCTCATATACCGCAGCATGTGCACGGGGCTCCAGGGGT
Organism: Emydura macquarii macquarii; assembly: GCF_026122565.2. NCBI lineage: Eukaryota > Metazoa > Chordata > Testudines > Chelidae > Emydura > Emydura macquarii. The sequence goes on from NW_027131927.1 coordinate 19,476,188, forward strand.
TGCCAGAGCCAGTCCTACGGGATCTGCTAAGGGGAAAAAAGTTCCGGGAACCATGCACGGAGGCGTGCACACACCTATAGTGGAATGGACACAAGCAACACATCTCGAAGAATATCAGTTACTGGTAAGTAACCTTGTTTTTTGTGGTTTGTTTTTAGTTTTGTCAATACCTCCTTACTGTTAATTTCCATGACTGACGTTTTGGTTAAAGGAATTCTTTGTTAAAGAATCAGCAGTCTCTTCAATTAATATGTTAGTGATCACAGTGAGAAAGCTTTGAAGCCCTCCAGCAAAACTAGAGAAGACAAGGCTTTGCCATACCTGTCCTTTTTAAGTTTAAAAAGCAAGTAGAAAAACAGTTTCAAGAACTAAACAAAAAAAGAATTCTTCCTACCCTTCTGTACATACATTTTGGGCTTGGAAGGATTAGATTTTAATGGTGAACGTTGATTTCACCGTATACACACAAACCGGCAAAAAGACATTTCCATTGATGACAATTTAAATGTACAGATTGGCAATGTAAGTAAAATGCTGCTTGAGAATTCATGTTTGATTTAAGGATATTTACTTTGTATATTTTGACATATGATGTAGGCAATTTGTGTGCTAATGGTTGTAAAGCTTTAATTTTTTTAATCTTAGCATCTGCTGTTGTTAAATAATTGTTGTTAGAATTCTACCATAGTTTTGTGCAACTGTGAAAATTAAAATAGATGAGAAACTAAAACAATGCTTAAATAGACATCTGTATTAAATGTCAAAATGATATAAAAAGTTGAATTTTGTCAAGCCTAATCCTAAATTAGCTTAAAACCTCACAAGCCCAAATTTTAATATTTATAATCCTTGCCTTTAAGTTATCTTTAAGAAATTAATTTGCTTTTCTGTGTATCTATGTGTTAGCTTCCCTGTGAAGGCCTCAGTCCTGCAGTTAGATCTACATCCAGGCTCTGAACCTGTGCAAAGCCCCTTTGACTTCAACCAACATATTTGTTGATTTCTGTGGGGATCAGCACGGATTTGGGAGTTTGCCGGCTTTGATTTGATTGCCCCAAGAGACCCTAGACCCCTTTACCATCTTGTGTAACATGATATAAAATCTTGGTGCTTGTACCTTTAAACGGATTCTTCAATTCAATAATCCTATTTTAAACACATTAATTTACCTGTATTGCTAATTACATCTCAGATTAATAAAACAGAAAGAATTTTAAAAGTCAGTGCCACATGTTTGGGTTTTTTACTTTTTTGCCTTTTTCTCAGTTTGGACGATGAAAATCAGTGAAAGTCAATTAATTTTTATTGATTATTTCACTATTGGATTTTTGATCCTACAGTGATTGATATGAAAAATACTACAGGGGAATTGAATTTACTGTATGCTTGTTTAATGTAACAGTTTCCATGGGAATTTTTTTTAAACAGTAAAAGTCTATAAATCTGAATTGGAAGGGTCCCTTTGCTTTGTTTATTTATAAGAAAAATGCTATTAAGATTAATGTCTAGCTCAGAATATTAAGAGGGAATTCGAGCATGGTTATTTCTCAAAACAGCATTCAGAATACTGTCATGTTCTTCTGCATACCAGGGTTACGTACAAGTTCGGAGTATTTGGGATGAACATATCATATCAACAGCATGGGAGGGGGGTCTGGGGACAGAATGAACTTCTTCATGAGTTTGTAGCAAGGATATTCCATAACTAATCAGTCTAGTGTAAAAATAATCAGCAATGTCAGAAGAACACACAAAGGAAAAGCGTACTCAGGAATGTATGGTTTGTCATATTTACATCTCTGTTGTAGCAAGTCTAATAACTTGCTTCCAGCAATGGCCGATTCCTGCTCCTTCAGCGGAAGGCAACCTCTGCTTTCCCTCACCTAGATAACTCACCTGGTCAGTTGACCAACACTGCACATTTCAGCACGTGTAGGAGCCACTCCCTCTTACCCAGCTCACCATACTTCCAATCTCTCTTCTTTAAATGCCAATACGCCAGGAGACCTATAAACCCTAATTCATCCTCTCTTCCCTGCAAGAGAAGTGTTAACAAAATTGTTGTCAGGAAAGTATATTTATTAACTTCTTGTCCCACCCAAAACTAATGAAACATCATTGTGCTCCATGCTGCTGGCCAGTTACCTAAGTATCTGTGGTATCCCATCCTTTGTCTATACATCATCTCGAACTGTACACATAACCCAGTGGTAGATTTGTGTTATACGTGTCCCTCTATGCCCGATCCACACAGAACGTGAGTCTGTTACAGCTCTCAGCTACAGAGCCTGGCTCAAGCTGTAGAAATTCATGCTTTAACTCTAGAGGTACCTGGGGTCTGCCAAACATAGTGGATTGGGGCACTTGCTTGGACCCGAACTTCCTTTGATCAGAAGATGTGTGTAGTCCAGTGATGTGCGTGTCTTACAGGTCCCCCCTCTCTGCCTGATCTGCAGGAGAAACGAGTCTGTTACAACCCCAGCTAACGCTCTAGCTCTCACAATGCATGCTTTTGTCACAAGGCATGCTCTGAAAGTCCCCAGTTCAATCCCCAGTGGGTGGCTAAAATGGCAGCCTCTCATAAGGCCTCTAGGCCTGAAGAGCTTATCTTGCTGTCAGAAAATCATTCGCTAGGTTTTTGGTGCTATAGAAGTACCAGTGGCTGTCTCTCTCTGCTCTAATGAGACAGAATGGTGGGGGCGGAGTGATTCCTAGCTCTAACACATCCTCTGTCTGCTCAGGTGAAACCGGCATTGGCAAATCGACGTTAATGGACACTCTGTTTAACACAAAGTTTGAAAGCGACCCAGCCACCCACAATGAGCCCGGCGTGAGGTTGAAAGCAAGAAGCTACGAACTCCAGGAGAGCAACGTCCGTCTGAAGCTGACTATTGTTGACACAGTTGGATTTGGAGATCAGATTAATAAAGATGACAGGTAATGTTGTTTTTGCATAGGAAGGGGAGCTCGGGTTAATACATTCTAGGGCCGGAAGGGCTTGAACCCGTTAAAGAAATAGCATTTAGTATCCAGTACCCTTGAGGACTGCAGTGTCAAACCTGGTGCTGTAGTTACAGTTGGCATTAGTGGCACACTGGTTAAGGAAGAAGCATAGTCCAGCAGATTAGAGCACTGGAATGGGATTCAGAAGACCAGATCTATTCCCAGATCTGCCACTGACATGCTGTGTGACCACCTGCGAGGTGGGAGGGTCCCAGAGCCCGGGCTCCAGCCTGAGCTTGGAAATCTACACAGCCATGAAGCAGCCGCATGAGCCTGAGTCAGTTGGTATGGACCAGCCCCAGGTGTCTAGTTGCTGTGTAGACATACTCTAAGCCCTCTGTCTCCTCCCATCCTTTATCAGTCTTGTCTATTTAGAATGGAAGCTATTCAGGGCGGGGACTTCTTAAGTGCATGTGCAGTGCTAAGTCTAATGAAGCCCTGATTCTGATGGGGGCCTCTGGCTACTGCTGTAATAGAAATAATAATGCACTGAATTGTGGAGGCTTTATTGTGCCATGCAAAAGTCAAGTTGCTTCTGAAACTGCTGTGTGACAGAGAAGATTATTCAATTGTGAAGCTTAGTGTAAATGAATTTGATCTAAACTGTCTAGGATTTTAATTGATATTAAACTATACTACCTAACAATTAAATAATGCTTCGCATGTTGATAGCACTGTTCAGTCATCAACTGGGGAATCCACGCAACAGCCCTGTAGAGCAGGTAGATATTATCACTGTTTGATGGATGGGAAACTGATGCGGCGAGTGAAGTGACTTGCTGAAAGGTCATTCAAGTCTGTGACAAACCTGGGACTAAAATTTAGGCATTTCTGACTCTGGTACGCGTTCCTCCAGACCTCAGCGAGAGAGAACTCGCTGATCACATTGTTCTTAAGGCGATGTTGGAATGTGGATGGGTTTCAGTCTGGATGCACATTTTCCCATTGCAGAATAGACGTAAATGTTCTGCATGTATGTTCCAACATGCTACACAGACTGTTACTCAGTATTTCTAGGATGCCCCACTCTGCTGTCCAAACAGTTATACTTATGCTTAAAAACATTTCTGCTTTCCCCTGTGATCTCCTTATCCCAATAAAGCCCCACTCAGTATTTAAAGATTGTTAGGCTTGTATTAATATTTCTGTCCCTTGATGGAAAACTTCTCTGGATTCATGACATTGGTTGGTTGTTTTGCTTTTGAAAAGCCACTGCCATTTTTAACAGCATCCCTATTTGCTGTCATTGCGGCTGTGATGCTGTGTGTGTGTTGTGTGCTATTCTCCAGGCTTGGCTCCTCCTGCTCTGCAACAGCTTTTAACTAATATACTATGTGCCTTCCTCCAAAGGAGAAATGAAAAGTGAAGTGTGTGTTGACCGTAGGCAGCTCTGTGCTTTGAGCGATGCCATATGCTCTCACGCTAGAAGGAAGGCAAGTCAGAGAAGGAGCAGGTGTTCAACACTGCAGCTTGTTACTGCTGGGTCACTTTGCATTTGATTCATTCAGCAGACAGCCAGAGCAGGCAGCACTGTTACTGGAGTCCCTCAGACTTCACTCTCCAAAGCGCCTTTAGAGAGGCCGTGACGGTGTGACAGGAGAGAGGAAAGCCATTATTCTAACTGCCTCAGCACAGAGACTTGTCACACATAAGCCTACAGCAACAGGGGCTGCCAGATTAGGGCCTTCCAGCCCATTTTGGTGACCCTTTTGATCAGGGTCTTCTCTAATTTCAGATCACAACAGGCCCCAAGCAAACCCCCACAGCCACTTCTACACTGCTATCTGAGGCCTCCTTGAATCATCTAGGTCAGATCAGACCAGACAGTGTTTCCAAGGGGATGGAGACTGGAAGGAGGACTGTGTTTTGAGCCTTCACAGTGAGATTTTTTTGACAGCTCTTTTGTAGCCACATGGTTGGCAGTGCTTAGTGTCCTGTGTCTATCACCTGGGCAGGGCAGGTGGCTGTTAGATAGCATAGGCCGTATCTACACTCCAGTAGGTAAACCAGGGCGGAATTTGGTGCACCGCACCCCCAATCACGTGAGCCTGCTTATAGCCTTCAAGCAGCTGCCCCGCAAGCTGGAACAGGCGCAGTTCCCTGCTCTGAATTCTGATACAAAATACATTGCTGGCCACTTGCGCAGGGAATGTTTTCAGCTTCTCTGCCTGTGACTCCTAACGGGCTCATCTTCATCCTCTCAGCTGTTATCATCATGAGGCTGCTGTGAGACCGGCAGGCAGTTGAGTGTGTGTTGGTAACATCTCAGGGCTTTGTGCTTCTGTTGCTTCTCTGAGTGTGTTTTCTTGTGCCCAAGACCGCAGGGGGGTGAGGAGATGGCAGGAAAGCAGCAGAATTTCAATTTAATTCCACTTAACAGCCCCTCCCCCTTTTTCTCAAATCAGATTAACACTGGAGCTTGCACAGACCCACCCCTTGCATTGCTCTCTGGTTCCGGGGCAGGTTAAACAGCAGAACGTAAAAAGAAGCGTTCCCTCGTACCTTGAACTTTTCACCCTTGTACCTTGTTACTCTGGGCAGTGTCTTCTAAATGGCTGACTCTAATTTCTGTCTCGAAAGAGCTCTAAAATGTGAATGTACAGTAGGAATTTTGAAGCAATGTTTCCTGTGAACGTAAGTGCTTTCAAATAGGAGACCTGCTAATGGGCCTTATCTTTTAAAACCAGGGATGGAGCCAACCAGGGAACAGGGAGGATGTGAAAGTAGGCAGAACCATCATTTTTACTGGGGTCTGGCAAATGAGGCCCAACTGCTGTAAATTGGCAGCATTTTTTTAAGTCACTGATTTACAGCAGCTGAGGATTTACACCACTGTGCCCAATTGACCGAGTGGACATTAGCTGCAGGAAAGGTCATTTAATTGACTTCTTTTAAAGTTTTTTAACCAGGAAAGAAGAATTTGGACAATTGCTCTCTTCGTGTGCACTGTTTGGGGGGGACAGGGAATCCAACGGATGCCTGCTATTCAAGGGCCTGATCCTGCAGTATGCTGTGGGTTACCAACTTTTGTTGTCTTTATTGGGAACTGGGGGTGCTCAGAAGTTCAAAGGATCAGTCCCTACCTTGTAAACCTGTCGGTAACAGGCATGCATCAAGCTGAGATTTAGGCAGGTGGCGGCTAGCGCTCAGCAACGACAAGCAGTTAGAACAGCACTAACTACAAAGCTGGGACCATGACACCTTCTTCCGAAAGCACAGTCAGTTAATGAATCAGATTGCATTGCACTGTGACGTCATTTTTGTCTCTCCAGTAAAACTGTCCCCAAAATATTATTATTGCTGAGCTTTGCTCTGAGATCTAAACTCCTGAGAAGCAGTTATCCCAGGTAAGTATCTCTCCCCTTTAAAACAACAGCTAGGAGTTTGGTTTGATTGGGGTGAGTTCTAATGGTATTTTTTGCCTCAAACAAATCTAGCCTCTCTTGATGATGCAGGCAAGCAAGCAGTTTGTGCTGTAGTGTATGTCAATGAAATGTGTTCTTCTCTGCTGTAGTTGGTTGCTATGGCCTCAGTGATTTGAAAGCCCAGATTCTCTGCACCCACCCTAGCTGAACTCTTGTATAACGTGTTTTCTCCTGGGCTAAGGTAAAACACCTGTTAATTCAGAAAGGAGTGTGAGCTGGAATGGTGCTTGGCTCCAGAAGTAGAAAATGTCATGGTGAACATGAAGGTGGTTGATGATAGAGTCTTCAAATTAGACATGCAAAAAAAAAAAAAAAAGCAATGACACCATGTGTGTCTGCCATGTCAGACTGTAACTTACCAATAACAAATGACCTGATCTGAAAAGAACTATTCCTTCCAAATTTTCAGCTATAAGCCCATAGTCGAATATATCGACACTCAGTTTGAAGCCTATCTGCAGGAGGAGCTGAAGATCAAGCGTTCCCTGTTTAATTATCATGACACTAGGATTCATGCCTGCCTATATTTCATCGCACCTACTGGACACTCACTGAAATCTCTAGACCTGGTCACCATGAAGAAGCTCGACAGTAAGGTACTTACTATGCATGTCATGACCCTGTGATGCTTTCCTGCTGCCACTTAATTCGGTGACCTTGCCAAGGATCTAGTAGAAGGAGTTTGGAAAATACCCACTTTCTCTAGCAGCTGTGAATGGATAGGACTGTAGTGAAGGCTTAAATAAGGTTCTCGGATCTTTAGACAGCCAGTGTAGGTTAGCACTAATGAATCACCAAAGGTTCACCATAAACTGGGACTTGGGCAAAAATCTGGGTTCTTTTTCATCCAGACTGGTCCATTTTTGGTGTATTTGGGTCAAAACTCCCCTGTTTTTTGCTGCAAATACTCCCTATGCTCCCCAAAGCCAAGATACCATGCTGGCTCCAAACACTGTATTTGATAGAGTTGATCAGCACTTCTGCACTTCAGGCAAAACAATCCTTATTGATGATACAACCAGTAGATCTGCTGGTGGGGGGCTGATTTAGCCCTCGGATGTGTAAAGAGAAGCTCATGTTCAAATTTTTCATGTTTCAAAAGCATCTTTTACTATTGAAAAGTTAGATGAAAACCCAAGCCCACTGGAAAGGAAGCTAGTATTACTAAATATTTAAGTGCCCTCTGCCCACCCTGCACATTGGTATTGTGACGTGATCAGCTACTTGCATTCTGGTTTGAAGTACGTGCAGGACAGTAAAGTGGGGCAGCTGGAGCTCTTCATTTCATATGCGTAGAACATTCCACGTCTGTTGAGTGACTCTTGTGTCCGAGACCCATGAAGAATTTGTAACAGATTGATTGCTTCATATTGATGTGGGTAAAGCTTGGAGCTTGCTTTTCCTGTAGTTGCAGAGATTTCCTGAGAAATTGCCTGTAATTGGCAGTAGACTTAACTTTTCCCTCAATAGGGATTGGTTGCTGTTACAGGGTCATCCTCAGAAAGGAATTAGTTTATGTAATTTGAGAGGATTTTCAAGTACTGTAGTTAAAATCTATCTATGTAGGTCAATATTAACGTCTTCTGTACTGTAGCTGCATTTTATATTGTCATAGGGCAGAACAAGTGAAGGAAGGCTACTAATCAATCCTAAATCACACCTTGCATTATGGTCCTTTCACAGTTGGTTTAAAAGGTACTGTCTAGCAAGAGCTATGTTAACCTGTGGCTGTGATGGACTGGACTGGCCAAAACCTCGGAGGGTGATAAGCAAGTTACAGCAGCCAGCAATGTAAGGGGAGAGAGTGAACAAGAGAAGATACACAAACAATCTTCATTTGTCACAACAGAGCTGTGGCCTGAATGAAGTTCCCCGATCACTATAACCCTGTGGTCCTCAGCCAGTGTAAATCAACGTAGCTTCATTTCAGGATGTGGCTCCGTGTCCAATTTGTTCTTGCATGTTCTTGAAGTTTGCCAGATTAGGTGCCCCTCTCCTAGGCAATATATAGGCAAGCTTCTTTAACGAGGAAGAAGGGCACGGTTGTTTGTCTCAAGCCAACAAAGTAAAGCGACAGTTCATCTCTGTACCAATCCCTACACCTTGCTCATCTGATATGAACATTTCCTTTTAATAATAGGCTGTAGATGTGCTCAAGGATAAATCTCGAGGCAGTTTTCTGAACCCAAGCCCTAGAGTAGTTAAGCCTGCCACAGGTCTGAAGAGGATGAGTGCCTAGCTGGTAATTTCCTTTGGAACTGTTTGGTATAATCTGTGTGTCAGCATTTCCTGTCAGGCCTATTTAAAAAAGCAAATGATTGCTACGGAAGAGGAAATAACATGTTGCCAAATTGCATTTGGCTTCTTTTAATGGAGCTGTTTTCTACACATGAAAAACAATTGGAGCAATCCTGTTTAAGGCAATGCTGCTTATTTCAACACCAAAAAAAATCAAATGAGTTGGATGAACCGGCAATTCCTGTTCTGTTAGAAAGTTTGTACTGCATCGCTGTTTTATATGCAGTATTCTTTGGGCTCTTGTGGTTGAATATATTTAGGGAGGTGTCCTTTATGGCGTGATTGGTCAAGTAAAATGACAGCGCTCTCTTTGTGTTTCAGGTTAACATTATCCCTATCATAGCCAAAGCAGATACGATTGCAAAAAACGAGTTGCATAAATTCAAGAGTAAAATCATGAGCGAACTGGTCAGCAATGGAGTCCAGATCTACCAGTTCCCAACAGATGAGGAGACAGTGGCTGAGATAAATGCTACAATGAGTGTAAGTCTTGCTCTCCTTAGCCCACCCATCCCCACCCCCAGGGCAGAGTGTGCATCCTTTCACTTTTCCCCACTGAAATTCAAATGTAAGCCAATGAATAGAGTTTGATGGAAGCCCCTTTCCAGTCTGGTCAGCAGGACTTTAGCCCCACCTGTTTTACTGACATATATTTTAAAAATCGTGAAAATAATTCTTCTTTACAGGCCATGTCCTTTCCTGTTTGCTTTTCCTCTTACTAAATATTCCTCTCCCCAGAGGGCAGAATGATGTAGTGACCAGGCCAGAGGACTCGGAGTGAGGCCTCCTATTCCCAGCCACCCACTTGCCGCTTGGTGCTGTATGATTCACATCACCTTCCTTTGATTCCGTTTCTGGGGGAGGACTAGAACCCGGCTGCTGGGGCTCTGGCCCCAGGTGAAGCAGTTCTGGATGGTCAAACTTGTGGTGACTGCTGGCAGCTGGTCTGTGCTAGCACTAGCTGCACTAGTGGTAGCAATAATAGAGATTTTAGGGAAATAAAGCTTGTGTAGACAGGCCTGTATGCAAAGGTTATGCAGGAAGAGATGACTTGCATCCTGGGAGGCTTGTTTGCAAAAGCAAAGGGGGAATCTAATCCTTTTGTCTCCAATAGTTATTGGTTATTTGTGTTATAGTAGCACATAGAGGCCCCTACCCAAGATCAGGGCCATATTGTGCTAGGGCCTGTACATACACACAATGATCCATCTGTCCCCCTGTTGTCCAGTCCAGAGCTTCTGGCAGTCAGAGATTTAGGGACAACCAGACCATGAGGTTGCATCCCTGACCATCTTGGCTAATAGCCATTGATGGACCTATCCTCCAGGTACTTATCTAATTCTTTTTTTGAACCCAGTTATTCTTTGTTCTCTTTGGGGAGAGCAAAGGTGTAACATTCCCCAACTCCTCTTCCCCAGATGAAGCCCCAGGCTGACTGGTTGCTTGCTATCCAGCACTAATCCTGGAACACAGATTTTCTTTCTTCTCTTTTTTGGTAGTTATAACCATTCTCTTGAAGAGCTCAGCCATTTTTGCCATTCCAACAACTTAGCTCATAGTTACAGCTTGGGCTGCATAGAATCGTGTTAGCTGCGCTTTGCCGAATCTCTCTGGTGCCTGCTGCTGTATTAACAACGCCTCCCAAACATTAAGGGCTGGGTTGTGTCTAGCTGCCTTCCCAGTGCCATAAGTTGAACCCGGGTCTCCTGCTTCCCAGTGTGGTGCCTTAAACAGGAGGCCATCCTTGCTGTTTGTGGAGCCAGCACTAACCTGCAAGTTGTCCTCTGAGGGTCCTCCCTGGAGTTCTGATTATGCAGTTGCACAGCGAAATGACTGAAGCTGTGTCTGCCCCGCAGCTGGGAGTGAGCATCCCACCACAGGTTAGACAGACCTGCACTAGCTCTGCTCAAGCTCGCATGCTAAAAAAACCCAGTGTTGCCAGGGATAGCACAGGTGGCGACTCGGGCTAGCTGCCCACGTGCGTATGAGCCCAGACCCCCTGAGTATGGACTCGAGGGACTAACCTGAGCCTAGCTGTAGCAGAGCCAGCGTATGTTTGTCTACTGTGCTGGGAAACACACTCGCAGCTACAGGGCAGACGGAACCTTGGGAGTTTGGATGCTCCAGGGAAACAGGAGTGGGTGAACTAAGTGAAATTCGGCCCTCGTCTCCATGTCATGGCGGGGGTAGCAGAACTCAGAGAGGGAAGTGGGGAAAATTCCAGTGGGTGTATGCTTGGTACAGCGCAGAGCTCAGCCCTGCAATCAACCCACATGGCAGTGAGAAAGGGTGGGAGGCATTGGTGCCTGGGGTGGGCTAGGGGAGGAGAAGCACATCCAGCTTCTCTAACTTGCCCCCATTGGAACTGTAGGGGAAAGGCCAGTGGGAGGTTATTTTAGCAACAGAGCCGCAGCTGCTTGATGGCCAGGCTGGGAGGATTTCTCCTCCCATCCATCTGCCTCATTCTTGGCTTGGGTGCCCTTTGGACTCGCCCATTGGTGCATGCCAGCCCTTTAAAGTGACAGGCTTTGAAAACACCTCCCCCAGGCCCAGCTTACTCTTGGCAGGGATTTTGCTTTTCAAAACCCATCCTAGATGGTAAGGAATTCCAAGTGCGTCTCTTCGGGCTGGCTGGACTGTTTGAAATCCCCTGTTAAGACTTTGATCAGCCACCTTACTCCCGTTCTCTCTCCTCCCTTCTACCAGAGCAGATGGGTGGTGGGAAATGGGCCAAGCCTTACTCCATCTCTTTTCCCTACCATCTCCCCACTCACACTCATGCATGCTCTCTGGCTCTCTCCAACTGGCCATAGCATGTCACAAGTGTGCTGCTGGTGTGGGCCAGCAGGGAATTACCACACAGACGCACGCACACATGGAGCAAGTTGGAAGCAAGGGTTGAGTTGCGAGGCTGGGTGCATCCGGTGGCGGTGCAGGGCTCTGCCTACAGCCACAGTCTAGCTCTTTGAAGATCTAACCGTTACTTCTAGCTACTGCCACGTGCTGAATTGAAAAGGCTTTGGCAAATATTTAATTTTTAACTTTTTTTCTAAATGGCCCCTTCTTTTAAGAAGCAAAGTTGTTTTTCCTGTGTGACATTTGATTTTTAACATTCAAATCCATTTGGATTTTGATTGCCTTGTGCAAAGAACACTGGAATTGCGCTTAACATTAGTATAATAGATAAATAGTATAGATAGATAAAGATATGAAATAAAATTAATTACTCTCCTATTTGCAGGATTAAATCTCTGTCCCCTCTCACATAACAGAGAGGTTAAATTTGTTATGAAGATGGATGTGTTGGGTATTAAGCTGCAGTGAAGTGCACTGACCTTTAAATAAAAAGTCCACATTGTAATGAAATGCAAGCGCTGTGGTTTACTAGGACATTTTTGTGGGAGGGGGGCTCATCTGCTTTAGATTCTTCCTAGCAAAAAACAGAGCATGCCTCTGATCTAGACCCTCCATTGATCATCCAAAGACACCAGCTGTATTGCAAAGGCATTTTAGTAATTTTAAATAAAAAATCACAGCTGCTGTAGTAAATAGAGCTTTTTTCGAAAAGACTCCCTGGCAAAGCAACAGAGGAAATGCCTAATCTCTTTGTCCCTTTGCTTTTGCAGGTCCACCTTCCATTTGCTGTTGTTGGCAGTACTGAAGAATTGAAGATTGGCAATAAGATGACAAAGGCTAGGCAGTATCCATGGGGGGTTGTGCAGGGTATGTCAAAAGAGAAGCCAAAAAAGTCCTTGTTTTGTGCTGCCCAGTTTAAAAAAAAAAAAAAAAAAAAAAGTTCTGATCTGTGGCTGCTGCTTGCCAGCTTCTGCCCGTGGGCAGAAAGGATATTGTGATGTTCACAGGCAAAAAGGCTATTTAAAAAACAAAACAAAAAAGGGCTTCATAAGTTCTTAAATTTGAGTGTTGTCTCTTGGTCACATGGGAAAAGCGTGCATCTACAACCTGACTCTCTGGTTGGGGGGGACGAGCAGGTTAGAATTAAGAGACGTTAGCAAATATTTAATTTTTAACTTTTTTAAATGGCCTCTTATGTTCCTGGCATTTCTGTGCTAGCAAACGAACTCTGAATAACAAGGAATGGTCAGCCAGTTGAATGTCTTGACTAGCTGAATGGTTTGTCTTATTTTCACTCTCCCTCTCTCTCTTGCATGATGGCGTTTTCAAAACGTACTCAGCACTGGCCTTACTCTCCTACGACCCAAGTCAATGGGGGTTTTCTCACTGATTGAAATGGGTTCACTGTTAAGCAAATGCTGTTAATGCTGATGCCCTGCTCTTGGTTTCAGCATCGCGCACGCTCTCAGGCAGGAGACACAGAGGTATCCTACTGGAAAGCAGCATAAGAGTGACCCAGAGCAACAAACTGCAAGAGGGTTTACAAAATCATTTTTCAGCTGTTAGAATATTTTTCTGCAGTTTTCTCCTGTTCCTGATGATAACATAAGCCACTCTCTGAGCAGCTTGAAACTTGCCAGGCATTCTGTCATACAACACAAACCAGAGTGACATCTCTGAATGAATTAGGGCTAGGAAATAAGCTAGCATCGTTTGGAAATCTCATACTAGGCATGTGCAGTGTGAGGTTCTTCTCCTTCCCAGGAAACCTAGTGCTTTATTCCCATTTACTGTCAGGCCAGTTTACACTGATCTGACATGAAAAGGAGAATTGGGCCCCTAATTTTTAACACTGACTGACATGTGGAACTCTAGGTCTATACACAAGCTGAATTGGCATGGTAAATATTAACCATGCAGAAAGAGGAATGGGAAAAACTCACTGAATCCTGGGTGTAATTTTCTTTTTCTTTATTGATGGGCCAGTTTTCTTTTCGTTTCTTTTGTAGTTGAAAATGAAAACCATTGTGACTTTGTGAAGCTGCGTGAGATGCTGATCCGGGTGAACATGGAAGACTTGAGAGAGCAGACACACACCCGGCACTATGAATTGTACAGGCGCTGTAAACTAGAAGAAATGGGATTCAAAGACACTGACCCAGATAGTAAACCATTCAGGTATGAAAGCGTAACAAAGCCCATATTCCTCTGCTGGTGTGAGTCACTAGTGAGTGACAGCAGTTGTTTTTCCTTCTCCCCCTTCACACTCTCTCTTGGAGTGTGGGGGTTTGTTTTTTTGGTTTTTTTTGGTTTTGGGGGTTTTTTTTGTGTGTGTGTTTTTCCTCATCCAAACAGCTGAGCATGGTGCCTTTTCAGCACCTCAAGTCTTTCCTGGCTGGAATGAGTTAGATCCAAAATCTGAATCCGATTGCATTGCCGATATTACGCCACTAAATCAGTCTGTGCCTAAATCTCTATGTATGCTTCTGAGTCACCTCTTAGAGTGAGTAACCTATTGTGAGGAGTGTTATTTTAATTGTGAAAGGGAATAGCCGTGCTAATCCTTGAGATTGCAAACAGATTGTCTGCTGGCACAGATCACTGCAAACATGATTTCTCTCTGATACTTGGCAAACACATAGCCAGGTGTGCCCCATAGATCTAGGTAAAGGTATGGCCTTATTTTCCTCTCACCATCAACAGCGTAACATCATTGATCTCAGTGGAGTGTGAGAGAGGAGTCGGACCCACAGTATGGTAGGTGAAGTTTGCCTCTCTCTTTCAGGCCAGACTTACACCAGTGTAGCTTTGCTGACTTGGCGGAATTCCATCAGCATGAGTGAGGGGCGTCAGGCCCCTGCTATCTAACAAGCTGAAGTGTGAAGTTTTATTTGATTTCCTTTCCAGAATGCAGTGACTTAAGATGGGCTCAGCCCTTCCCTTTCAGGAATCCAAGGAATTTCCATTGCTTCCTGTGCACTTGAGGCCACTTTTGACCAAGTTATAAGTAGAAATGGGAAAAGTATCTAATTTCATGTATCGGGTGGATGCTAGTTTAAAATACCTGCCTCCCAAAAAACTCCACCCCCTTTCCTGCAGAAAATTTCTAAACTACTGTTTCCAAAATGAGGAAAACAGTAGCTTAGGATTGTATCCATTATTCCTCCCAAGACAAGCAAGCGAAATTGTGTTCCCTCGAGCCTGAGTATCGTGAGCTACAGACAGCATGTTCGTAAGCAATCCTGGTTCCTCAGCTGGTTTACATTTCTCTGTCAGGAGTAGTAAGCGTTCCATAAATCTTAAGCCAAGCTGGATAAGAGACTGCAGCAAACTGTTTACACTAAACAGGAAGTTGCAAAAAGGAGGCATATAAATGAGAAATTAAGCTCATTGCAAGGATGCAGGCCAATGCTTGTGCAGGCGCCAGTTAACTCTGAGGTGCTAAAATAGGAGGAAGTGTCTGTGCTCCTAACAGAAATGTTTTGTTTTTGTCTTTTTGTTTGAGAAGAGGTGGTTTGTTCACCACAAAATACTCTCAGAATCCCTTTACTGTTGTATTCCCCTTGCTTCCCATGGATTTTCCTCCTCTTGGTAGAATTCTTTCCCTGTTGCTTGGGTTATTAACTGACCTATCAATTTTAAAATAAAAGCTAGAATATTTTTTTTAATTGACAATAATTTGGAAACATGTTTTCCTTAATTGGATGTAAATATTCAGATTCTGGGTGTTTTCTCTGGAATGTAGGTTTATGCCTCTGTTTGATTGCTGAAGTAAGAGTCTCTTGAGATCTGCAACTGTAAGAAGTTGTTGAAATCCCAAATGGCCCTGCTTTTATGCTCCTCCAGGCAGGCACTGATTTTTCCATATGTAATTTTGAATTGCTGGTCCAAATTCTCTGCTGGCATAACGCCAGAGAAGTCAGTGGTGTTGTCCCAAAAAAGAATTCGGCACAGACAAATTCCAGAGAAGTCAGTGGAGTTGTGCCTAGAGAATATGGCCCAGCCTAATTCCAGGGAAATCAGTAGTGTTACATCAACAAACAATTTGGCTTGCTGTTGGCTTTAGTGTATTTGAAAGTTTCAAATGAAGATTTCCCACAGTAGTTGAGGGCCTAACTTTAGTAGGATCTTTTGCAAATCCCAGTCTCAAACAAATAAGGTGATATCAATAAAAATGAGTAATTTTGTCTGTAGCCAGAAAAAAACTCTGCCTTAGCTGGCCAGCCTTTCTCCTTCCACACCACCCTGCTCTTTTGTTGGAAATGAGGTTACCATGATGTGGTTTGCAAGACAGGATACGATTAACAGAGTATGGAGTGTTTCAATTCTGTTTTATAAGGCTCTGCTGCTCTCTAGGATACTATATTGCAACTGCTGTTCTGTTGATGAGAAGGTCGTCTTTTACAGAGCCTTTACTTGTACAGTTCAAGGATTTCAATTAGAAATGGGCCACAAACAGAACCTTAAATCCAAAATTGTGTTTCAGGAAGATTCTGATTCAGATCCCTGGATTTTTACCTGTAATTACCAGTCTGGGACTGTATCCAGTCCACATCAAAAAGAAGCCCATTTTCACATTCTCAGGTGGTGAGAATCTCACAAGAACTGAACCATCATGAGACTAGCTTTGTCTGTGGTTGATACTGCAAAAGAACAGCTCATGAGAGACCCATTCCTGCAAGATGCTGTGGGGAAATCAGTGCTCAGCACTTTGCTAAATCTTGGGCTTAATCTTGCACAATTTAAAAGCTATGTTTGGTTGGGATTGGGAGGGAGGGAAACTAACAAAGAAAATCTCTGCATGCAATGAAGAATAAAGCACTTGCCCTAAGCACGGAGCAAATGTTTCACTAGCTCAGTTTTAATTTTCCCTATTGTTCATATGCATCAAACATAGCCTGTGTGTAAATATAAAATCCATATCAATGGAGCTTTAACTGGAATTGTTTGTTCTCAGGAATGTAAAATTTGCCCTCATACTCAAGCTGTCCTTATGGCTGAGATTTCCAAAGCCACCGAAAAAATACAATTAATGGGAATTTGGCTTCCAAATCCCCGAAGTGACTCTGGAAATCCCAGTTATATGTGTAGGTGTGTTTTGGCCCATTTTATCCCCCAGATGTCTGCTGCAGCATCTCCCCATTATGGGGAAGTAAACCAGTGCCAAGAAATAGATTCCTTTATGTTTATGGAGGAATGAAGAAATTCAGGTTCTAAAAGATGGTAATTCTGAGAAAGAATAATAAATATTATTTGTGCACTATAGTGCTTTATGAAACACACCAACCCAGAATCTGGGTTCTGTTCTGTTAATCTGGATCCATGGAGCCTACATTCTAAGCAGGATAGCTGCTGGACAAACGGAAGATGAGGCAAGAAGATTGGGAGCAGACATAAATGTATAACTGATCAGCCATGGAAGGCTATGTTAACAGCTGAATTGCAATAAATGCCTATGCAGTAGGTGTGTTTGAAGCTGAGTCACTCTTTCTGCCTGTTGAGTGACTTGCAGACTCTGAACAGTCTGTATCTTTTATGTAACTTCCCAAACTGCGGCCTTCCAGAAAACTGGAACTGATGTTGGGATAATGTGATCAGAGCTCACCTCTGAAATTCCACGGTGATATGTTGAGTGAGGGGGTGACATGACAAGAGCACCAAAGCCTGGGATGAGCATCTCTGGTCCATGCACCAAGTGTAGGCTTGACTGTTTTTTCCCTTTTGTGTTTTTAAGTCTCCAAGAGACCTATGAAGCGAAGAGGAATGAATTCTTGGGTGAACTGCAGAAGAAGGAGGAAGAAATGAGACAGATGTTCGTCATGAGAGTGAAGGAGAAAGAAGCAGAGCTGAAAGAAGCAGAGAAAGATGTGAGTGTTTTGTAACCAAATGGTTATGCACGAGGATTTAGGTTGGGGAGTTGAAAGGGGCTGAAGGGACTTGAGCATCCAAATCCCACTGAAAGTCTGAGAGGAAGGATGGTCCAATAGTTAAGGCATGGGCCTAGGCGCTGGGAGACCTGGGTTCAGGTCCCTGTTCTAATATAGACTTCCTGCAAGTCACTCAGGGCCAGATTTTTAAAGGCGTTCAGACACCCAAATTGATTGTTTTCAATGGGAGTTAGACACCTAAACACCTTTAAACATCTGGCCTTTAGTCTCTGTGCATCAGTTCCCCCAACTGGACAGTGGAGGATAGTAGCACTTCACTGTCTCACAGAGGTGTTGTGACATTAAAGACTATGAGGGGTTCAGATACAGTGGTAGTGGGGGGCCGGATAAGTACCATAGGCACAGAGAATTCCATCAGTTCTCTTGGTAAAATCTGAGCCCCAATGTAATGCTGGCTCTGCAGATGGGAGTCCTTTCTGCCCCATGGCCTCCTCCTGCTCCCCCTCCCCCCCCAAAGAAAGGGACCTACTTGCTAGGTCATATAGCTTAGTGGTTCCCCTTTGCCCAAAGCACTAAGGAGCTGGGGAGCTGATGGCTTTACAAGGTAGCACCCAGCGCTGCAGACTATCTGGCTTTAAAGGGGCCACGTTTTGACTATTATAGTCCTTTGAAACCTGGCTGCTGCATAGAGGCTTTCAGCAGCTCCGCACTGTTCCTTGGATTCCCGGCCCCACTGCAGTGTAGGGGTTTCTCAGATTGTAGGGCACAGCCAAATTGTCGTTAGCCAAGAGGCCCACTTGAACAGGAGTTGCTCTATTTGTACTCCATGGAGCTCTAAGATAGAGGGCCCAATTCCATGCACCTTTACATCTGTGCAAAGGGGGTGTAACATGCCACCGGCTCAGCATTCTGCGCCCACTGTCTACTTGCTTTGTGCAAATGGAGATGTCTCCACAAGGTGCAGGTCTGTGGAGAATCAGGCCCTGAGTTTGTAAGTGCACAAATATCTGTGACCTTTCGGAGAGCGATCTTAATGCTTGCCACTTGCACGTGTGAATTTCTGTGGGGTTTTTCATCACGTGATCACATAGCAATCTTGCTGCTCACCAGTGCACAACAGTTTGTCACTAAACACGTGAAAACACAAATTGTATGAATCTGTTCGTTAAAACGAACCATGAGACACATGCCTTTCCAGTGCTCAGAACTGGGGATGAGTGATATAACAGTCCCCGAAAAGCCAGAAGAGATGGTGGGGGAGAAATGCTAGCTGGCTTGTGTCTTTCATGCAGTTATCTCAAATCCATATCAGTACTTAAATGAAATAGGGGTTTAAGGCAGGTCGTCTTACACGTAGCTTTGCTGCAATGAAAGGAGAAATACTAACTTCCCCTGAAGCTTTGCTCCTACTTGTAGAGTGCCAGGAATTTTTAAAAAGCTTTAGGAAAATTTATTTTGAAAATCAGTAAAACTTGGTTTTGTGGTGAAGGCACTGGACAGTCTTCACTTCCCAGCCCTACCACAACCTTCCTGTGTGACCTAGGGTAATAAAATTTTCAAAAGTGCCTCGATGACTTACATTTCTTATGCATGTAGAAACCTTTGAAGATGGGATTTAGACTTCTAAATCCCATTGACTTTCGATCTGACTCTTGTTCTTTCTCTACCTCAGTTATATAATACTTCCTTTGGCCATCTTGTCTGTTTTGACTAGGGCTGGGAATGCAGTTTTGCTGTAGTTCTGCTTTACGTGTATGCAAAGCGCCTAGACCAGTGGCCCCTGGTGTTGGTGGGACCCCTGTAGGAAGTACTATAATACATACAAATAATAAAAAGTAATGTTCTTTCCTCCTCCCCTCCAACTCTATTATCCCCTCCCTGTCTGGGTAGCTCCATGAAAAGTTTGACCATCTAAAGCGGACACACCAAGAAGAGAAGAAAAAAGTGGAAGACAAAAAGAAGGAGCTTGAGGAGGAGCTGAGCAACTTCCAGAAGAAGAAGGCAGCTGCTCAACTACTACAGTCACAGGCTCAACAGGCTGGTTCCCAACAAACCAAGAAAGACAAGGACAAGAAAAAGTAAGGGGCTGTCACACTACAACCTTGTGGCCTTATTCCAGTGTGTGGTGGTGTTTTCTGTTGCATGTCTGTATTTGCTTTTTTCCATCATCAGACTGGAAACTGGGCTTTTACCGGACTGATCGAATAAAATATTATCTCCAAGCGGTGGGCCAGGAGGGGGGGGATGATATTAATTTTCCATTAAAAGGGTACCTTAAAGTTTCATTGATCCATCTGGCTGGTTTGAGAGAGCAATCAGAAAGTGGAGGTCTGATCTGTGATTTCTCAAGCATGTTCTGAATCAATTTTTGGATACTCAGTTCAGACTCACTTTCCTGAGCCTAATAAAAATGTCTCTAATTGTACATCCCTCCCTCAGTTATACATTAAAGATAGTTCCTGGTTCTAATACTTTAGAGTTGTGATTAAAGCTATAAACACATTTAAAACCAAAAGCTTGCTAACCATGTCATTTTGACATGGAACATCATAGTGCCAAAAAGGGAATACTTGGAAGGTTGATTTTTTTTTTAAAAACTATGGTACCTATAATTACAGATTAATTTTGTTCATGTAGTATCAACTCAACATAATAAGCTAGCAAAACTGATAATACATCTAACAAAAGTTAATGGCGTATTTTCTACTATTACATACTTACACTATGAGACAAATTCTACTCTCAAATATTTATGGGGTTTCCTATGTGCTGAATGTATCCAAGGGCAGAATTTGTCCCTTTCTTGGTTTTTAAAAGGACTCAGCATTCATGTAACTCTGCACCTGATTAAATTGATGGTAAAATTCCCACTGATTTCAACGATGCTGAGCGCTTTTGAAAATCCCATCCTAAAGCTCTGGATTCAAATGGCTTCCTCATCTGACCAAGAAGCTGTTTCATTAAAGCAGATGTCAGTCTCTTTCTGGATATTCCCCCCTCCCCAACATTAGAAGATTCTTTTTTTTTTTTTTTTAAGAGTAACTGTTTTGATGTCACCTGCTTCTTCTTGTCTTTACTTGGGAGTGACTATTTTTTCCAGCAGGAACTGTATCTATTAGCTTGCATTGTACTAGCTGTCAAGTGTTAGTATATCTGTATTTGTTACATGCACTGACTGCACCATCCTGTTTTAAAAATCCTATAACTGTCTCTGGACTGGAGACATACAATGCAGCCAAACAAGTTTGACATAGCTGAAGTAGAATAAGAATGGATTGTCTGTATAGCAGAACAGGACAGGCTATTATAACTCAGGCCAGTCGTAGGTAAAAAGTACCAATAGTTAGTTCCCTTCTGCCATTCTCAGATAGGATAGGGTTCCCCTTGGATTCCTTCCGAGGTTGTCTGAGATAAAAGCACACATTTATTACTGAAATCATATAAGCCATAAAGAAGGTGATACAGTAGAATCCCACTGAATAACACACTTTTTAATCCACACAAAATGTTGTCTCCAGACCTCAGCAAATGTTTAATAGCCAATGCTCCAGTGAGGTCTTGTATTATATGTATGGTCTAGCACATGTCCTGGTATCTTATGAAATATGGTCATAAATAATTAACACTAAGCTGTTACTGACAAAAGAAAAATGGATGAAGTACAATTAATGATGTGGCATTTTTTGCTTTTTATTTAGTCACGTAGACATTGTCTACACATGGAGCTATTCAGGAATGGCTGGCGTGCTTTGAATTTCCACCCTATCTTAATCTAAACTAACTCTCAAGCATGGGCAAGACCTCACTTGCCCATTGACAAACTTCAGCCATTCATAATGGGAGCTAGTGAGGCTCTGCTTTATTTCATGTACACTAGTGTATATTTATACACTGGGAAGCAGAACTGTGCTCTCATCCTTCTTTCTCTCTTGCTTCTGCTGCTTGATCAGTGCTCTGAGAGTCATGGCCTGTGAAGACTTTAAAAAAAATGTAAATCGCTGTAGCGTCTATGGAGCCAAGCTGGCTTGTTCTAGCTGAGGATCTGGCCCTAAATGCTTCCACAAAGACCAGCTTAGAAAAAAAACAGCATTTTCATGTGTACTGAAAACTCATTTAATTAAAAAGAAATCCAAAAAGCAGATCAGTACAGAACTAATAATATCAGGCAGCAACCTTCCTAAAATGCTTAGATTTCTCTCCCTTCCACGTTTTCTGTAAATAGGATAGACTGGAACAAGAGTCCTGGCTGGCATGGCTGTCCCTACATTGTATTCCCTTAATATTATGGACTTTTTTCTAAGTAACTTGGAACTTTTGATGACCTTTTCCGACACAGAAATCTTTTAAATGCTAATTTAATATTTACATCAGTCTGCAATAGGTTTCTTCATCTCTGATGTATCAGACTGAAGCTACATCCAATGGGTTTGGGTTTGGTTTCCATAGCAGCTACTAGCTGCTTCCGTGAATTCTTCTGGCACATGCATGAGATTGGTGTATTATATACGTGATGTTTCTAGTTGCCATTACAAATCACAGGTTTCTATTCTGCCATAGAAATCCAGTTACGAGAAACATGCACTTTGCTTTGTAAATATATTTAAAATAATCCCTCCATTCAGTACCATTCCACATCAGCTGTTGGAGCTGCTCAGCTTGTTTTATAATGTTCAAATTGCTAACAGAAGCTGGAAAGGGAAATGCAGATCTATCTGCATTGTAGAATATGTCTTGGTTCCTAAAAGCTTTAAATTTCCTCTTGCACGCTAATGAAGTGCTACAATTTTAATAGGTAAGGCTTTTTTTTTTTATTCTCGTTGAACTGTGGTGGTGTGGCTGATGTTTTATACAATTACCTGTGGAAGTCAGGCTAATCCCTGAAGGGCTCTCAGCAGGATTTCTCTTGTAGTCTCCCCAGAATGCTATTTATTGGACTGCTTCTTTTTAAAGGTGGAATTACACAATTTTAATGTGGACAACTGAGACCTTGTCAAAATTCCGCACAAGCCAGAATGATGAAAAATGGCCAAATTCTCTGCTGGCCTAACTCCATTGAAGAGAATTTGGTCTCATCCCATGAGAAAAAACAGCTGACCTTATTACTACTTTTTTTTACTGTTTCTCTGATGGATTCATGCGTGGAATTTGAGATCTATAGTCAACAACACATATTTTTCTAACATTTTTTGTGATGATAGCCCTGATTGAGGAAAGAGTTTTGATTGGGGACAACACTTAAGCATGGGCATGAGTCCCCTTGAAGTTAGAGATATATTATTATTAACTTTTGCATTACCACAGCACCTAGGGACCCTACGGTAGACCACCGCCCCACTGTGCTAGCCATTGTACAACCATGTGCTTAAGTGCTTGCCTAAATCCCTTCCTGATCCCATAATCTTATTTGTGGCCTTGGCCATTTCTTCATATTTAAACATTCCAGTGGTAGTTGCTCACAATGAGAGTGGTCGTGGCACAACCAGAGTGGGTCCTTTTTAATAAGATCCGTGAAATGCTTCTAGGAGGCCATTGCCCGTTCCTTTGAATAGGTCGGCAGCTGCGTACCTAGCTGTGTGCATTGTATTACTTGCAATTTCTCAAACAGGCATAGGAGTTGGAACTCTTCTGTTTGGCTGCTTTAATGCAAAGCCACGTTATAAAACAGTGCAAGAAACTTCTCTTCCAACTTCCTTTTAATGGAAGGAATTTCCAAACTGGTGCAAATATATTAGGCTGTATTTGGGCCTGGTATAAATCCTTTAAACTACACCATGCAGTGTGTTCAGTTGGGGCCTGGACCAATACTCATTGAAGAAAGACTCCAGTTGATTTCAGTGAGATCTGGATCAGACTGGTAGGCTGTTTTTTCAAAAGTGATGCGTGACCTTTGAGTGCCCAACTTGAGATGTCTTAATGGGGCCTGGTTTTCAGAAAATGCTAAATAAGCATCTGCTGTCTGAAAATCAGATCCCTTTTAAGGCATCTTAGGTTGGACACACAAAATCACTAGTCCCTTGAAAAGGTTGGCCTAAGTCACTATCAAACTGTAACCAAGTTTGGACTAACTGTGGTTTGTTTGTTTTTTTCCCCCACTCGGTTTTTCTTTGCTTTTGCTTGTCATATAGAGTAGAATTGACTCAAATTTTAAAGTTTGTTTCACTCCTTTTTAATTTCATAATCCATTTGCATGGGCGTCCACCGAAGCAGAATGCTGATGTCAGCTCTCCCATCTTTTTCTTTTTTTTCTTTTGGGTTTCTATTATTTCTAATGTTTTTTGTTTTGTTTTTTTTTAACTTGCAGTGCAAGCTTCACATAAAGCCTGGCAAGCCAAGGATGTTCCTGCATTCACCTGCTTTTGCAGTAACGTGTCTCTGCCATCTGTTTGTTGTTTTTGTTTTGTTTTGTTTTGTTTTGTTTTGTTTTAAACACAAATAACTATTAACTCATTTAATAATGGAGTGGGTGGGAGAAAGGTGAGTGAAGCAGTGAGCATCTGGAAATTGAGGAGGGCGGGAAGTTTTTTTTTTTTTTTTTTTTTTGAAAAGTTGATGCCATTTATTTCACTGGTAAGAACAGCAGCAGCAGATCAGACCTGCCACTTGGATTTGAATTGAGAGCAAGAACTGTGCATCAGTGAAGTCATTGGAAGAGTTTCAGGATCAGGCTTTAAATGCTTTTTTACTCTTTTGCACACACTGCTCTCAACAGGCCAAATTGCGATTCCCTTACTTGCACTGAACAGCACCTTGCACCAGGAGAACTTCCATGGAAATCTGTGGGCTTAGTTCTGGAGTGAGTTACTATTCAGTGCAAATAAGATCATTGCAGGCTTGGCCAGAGTCCCCACAGTGTATTGCTGAACTCAGAAGTCTACTTAAATGAGTGTTTCTTTGATAGCTGTCTTGTAAAACTATAGAAATCCCAGTTAGGTTTTTATGTGTATAGGTAACAAAAGAGCAACTGACCTTGCATGCTTTTACACTTGCATGAGTTTTTTACCTTACTGGATAATATAACTTTGGCCTGGCTTTTTGTTATGCACCCAACAGGTTAAATGTCTTTGCAATAACTCTTCTCTATTAAGTGTTGGGGCTAATCACTAAAAGCTGTGCAGTGTGCATCAAAAGGAGCTGCAATTCCCAAGAGACAAAAGTTTCCCCCCTTTATTGCTTTGAAATCAAAAGTTACCCATCAAAAACTAACAGGTGACTGAAACCTTGGAAAGCCATCCCAAAACATGACTACACTTTCCACAGGTTGCCTGAATAAATGCTTCATTGATTCCCCTGTAGGGCCCCATCCAGCAAGTGCATAAGTACTCATGTAATATAGCCCAATTGACTTTAGTGGACTTTAGTTTACTTATGTGGTTGAAGAGTTAGTATCAGAACATCCTGTCTTCTTTTGGTAAGTGCCAGTGAACCATTAAAGCAGTGAATTAAAACTCATTAACTTCAGTGACTCTGAGCTCCTAAAGTAGAGAATATGGCTGTTCATTCTCTTTACTGGGCTAAAATATAGCTACCTGGCTTGACAAAGGCACAATAAAGGCAACATCAATGCACTGATCAGCTTTGCGCAGCCTGCTAAGGCTTGGGCATGGGATGCAAACAATAGTTTGCATTAAAGAACGGTGACTGAACATCTAGGGCATACTTGGTGTGAAAAGTGACCTACCTGTTTAATTTGTATTTTCTATGCCATTCCTTTTTGGACAGAGTCTTTTCCTTTCTGATACATTCCAAGAAGTGGCGACCCATGTTTACCCTATGACTTCTGGATTTCTTTCTCTACTGCTGATGTTCTGCCAGCTTTCTCTCTACTCCTAGCTAGGTAGTCTCCTGTTTCTTACTTTAACACTTTTGCACACATTCCAATTTTGCTTGTTTCTACCCAAGCACTGGGGTGGATCCCTCTCCCCGCACCCAATGTATCTGCATTAACAAAAGCAGGTTTGTGGGGGGTTGTTTTGTTTTTTGCTTCTCCCCCTCACTGCGTAAACATGGCTCTTAGGGAAGAGAAAGGGTGACTGGACAAACTGCATACATTTAAGCAGAGGGAAAGCAGGGAATAAACTATTTTGAAATTCAAGCCAAGTTGTCATGTGAACATTACGATCATTAGAAGGCCCTGCAGTCGCAGTAGCCAGATTAAATAGTTGTAAAAATCAGAGATCCTTGCAATTCTGCTTGAGCTGGACCATACATTACTTGGTATTGAATACATGAAACCAGTTTCCGAACCATGGGCTGCATTTGATCATGCAATATGCTCAAGTTTGAAGCTTGAATGCTTGTGTAGTGTGCTTGCATCAGCCGTGTCTGTGAGTGTCCTATTTTTAATTACCGTTTTTTTTGTGCCAAGTAAAGGAACTTAATTTTAACATTAATTTCTCCTGCTCAGTTTAAAAACCCTTGCAAGGGAAGCTAGACACAGAAAATTAGCTGAGATAAGCTATTTTTATTTTGGACACAAAGCTGTTGCCAAAAGTATTAAATGCTGGGGGAGGTCGGTTTCTTTTTTCTAGCAAAAAGTGCCTACTGTTTCAGAGAAATGGGGAGTAAAATTTAAACTTGCAAAAGTAAAGTTGTTTGCCAAATGGAGCACTAACTTTTAAAAAAATCCCTGGGCCATGTTTAGCTTGTTACTGCTGCACTTCTCTTTCCTTTCTGTATCTATGCCTTTTTTCACAGTAGTCCCTGGCTCTGCACGGAATAAATGATACCCTCAAATCTAGTTGGATGTGCTTTCACCTTTGCATGTAAGTATAGCAGTAAGAGACCTCTCTGCCCACTGTTGAAATAAATAAAAGTCAGCTTTTCTACAAGTGGTAATACTGAGAGTTTTAAAAACTTTTATTAAACAATAACTAGCTTAAGATGAGATTTTTAAAGGAGCCAAATGGAGTTAGGCAGCAGCTCCTGTTGGATATTGGAGACCCCCAACTTATTTGAAAATGCCAACTTGATCTAGTGGGTAGAGTTAACTTTTGGTGACAGTTGTGTAACCCTAACTCTTGCTGGTGAGGACCTGCAAACTGTAGTATGTTTAAAGAGCAATGACTAGTCACAGATAATGCTGCATTTCCCTGAGACAGTGGGATTTAAATTTTTAGGATGTTATAAATGAGCAGGAAAAAACAAGGGAGAGTGCATTTCTGGGAATTGGAATATTCCCTGGATGTGGAATAAAACCCACTGGCAAATAACACACTGGCCGCCTGAGAAGGGTGATAATTGCCCCAAAATACACTATTGGAACCTGTTAGTATTGGGGGTTGACTTTCAAAAGCACAGATTAGGCACCTTATTCCCACTGACTTTAAATTTCCTCTGTTATAAAATGGCAAATATGAGGGAGGAGGGGCATTGTTCAAGAGTGCTCAATATTGGCCTAACTGCTCCGAGCATATTGAAATCCATAGTGAAACTCCCCTTGACATTTCGAGGAGCAGAGTTAGGCCATCACTGACTGCTCTGGAAAATCCTGCTCTGTGTACAATATATTATATACGAATGAGGTAAATAAAAAGTCCCCTGATTTAACCTGAGCCTTGACTGTTGTTATCCTCAGTGGTAACTATGGTGATCAGAGAACTCCAGTCATGCTCAGGGTTATTTTTTTTAAAAAAGCATGCCACCAATGTGCTAAAATCCATGTGTCTTTCAGTGTAGGGTGACGCATCATCTTTTTGTGGGTAAGGAGCAAGGGGTGGCCAGTGGGAAGGGGAGAAAGAGAGAATTACAAGATATTTTTCATGCCAGAACTCAAAACAGCTAGTAAAACTGGCCAGAGTACTGATCTGCAGAATGCAACATCTCCGCAGCATGGCCAGACTGTGTATTCCTAGCTATGGCCTCCTGGGAGTTTTCATACATACAGGAACACTTATCCTTTTGCTGCCTTATATTTTACTTGCTTATAACCCTGTCAAGAAGACTCTTGTATTTGTGTCTTTAAAAAAAAAGCCTTATTTTATTTAACATGATCAATGTTTTTTCAAGTAGTTCGCGTTCTACTTTTAAAGTGTTGTGATGAAAAACCGCGATGTCTTATGTGTGTGATCATATCAAATCTGTCCATTTGAATCATGTTGTGATTTGCCCATTCTCAGATGTTAGAAACAGCTTATTCCTGTCACATCTTTTCTTCAAGGAGCCCAGTTGCATTTACAGTATATATCTATGAGGTTCTAGCCAGGGTGTGACCGCATGGGATTATACAAATATGAAGGGTGGTTTTTTTAATTAACTGAAAATAAAGCTGTGAACAGCAATAGGAATATTTTGTGTACTTTTTCAGAAATACGCTGATTGCCTTAAACTATAGGTTGTAGAACATTATTACCTTGCTATTTGAAAATAACCCATGTTTTTGTCAAAATGACTGTGTACCTACATCCAGTGTTAATGCAGAATTTATATGTATGCATCTTAGATATGTCACTTTTTAACTGATGTCAAAATGTTTCATTTTTGAAGTTCAAAATGAATAATAGCCTGCCTGCATAGCTCAGTTACTTTTTTTGTATGTGCTCTGGGGTGCCTATGTGAATAGTGCCAACACACAAAGTGGGGAGGGGAAATATATTTTTACCCAAACATTCTAGTTTTTGTGTGGCCTTTGTAACTTTATTTTGTTGTGGTTGTTTGGTGTTTGGTGAAAAAAGGAAGTGGACGTACATGTGAGCTCCAAGTGTGACATTTTCATGCTTTCTTGATGTTGTTGTAGACGTTTCTTGTTCTTTTGATTGCTTTTTGGATGTGCCAAAGTGGTTCACAGTTGCAGCATTCATTACCTTGTAAAAACCCCATTCCTTGCCCCTATTCCCCAATTCACTAAACAGTAGAACCTTACACTGTTCCTGCTCTAAGCCTGCTGCATTAAAACCTTCACGTGTGCACTCTCTCTCTCCTTCACAGTTTACTTCCTTTAAAATGTTTCATTTTCTTTTTTACTTTCATTTTGTTTCTGAACCTTTTTTTTTTCTTCTCTCTTCTGTAGCTTCTTCTTTATGTAACGGTCATCTTGCCAAGCCCCCACTCCCTTTCTCCTAATGGACAGTAGCACATTAGAAGAGCCAGCGGCACATATATGCACCCGTTGGGAGAAGAGTTACCTCCTTCTTCCAGCATCTCCACCTTTCTCTTTAAACTGTGGGTCAGGGAAGTGTGTATCTATAAGAATCTGTTTGCTCCCCAGTGGTGTCTTCTACACGATTTTCATTACCACAAAAAGAGAGAGAATAAGTGGAATAGAGAACTTGGATGCTATCACAGATATTACACTGGGAACTTTTTTCTTTTACCATAACCTGCACACTGCTGTTGATAAATAAGAAGCTTACGGACCACGGACAGAATGAGTGTGCAATAATAAGAGATGGTTGCTGAGTAGTAAAGCCCTACAGACTTAAACTAGCACCGACTCTAGCCCTCTCTGACAAACGTCCTGGCTATTCTGAAAGCCATGCATTGATGATGAGTATGCGCTGTGCATTTTAAACAAATTATTAAAACAGGTCCTGGGACAGGGTTGACTTTATTTTTAGTATGAAGTTGCATGAGCAGAGAGAGCTGCTATTTTATACTGTTGCATTGATGGAATTTGTTCAGTTTTCTTTTTTTCAGCTGATCTTCTGCCTCTTCATGTGCAAAATGGGCAACTTTTCCTATGAAGTCCAACCACACAGATTGCTGTTTGAGGAGAAGGCTGTTTTTAAATATGTGGAACCCACCCAGTAATTATTTTTATGTGCTTTATGTAGTCTTGCCATGGGACATATGCATAACTTTTTCACTTGTTTACTTCAAAAGTGGATTCAGCGAAGAGCTTGAACAGTGCCAAAATTTTGCTAAAAACAAAGTAAGCTTGTAACTTAGTTTATACATGTAAGTTGAGTGCCCTCTAGTGTCAATAGGGCTCTCTTCATTTTGATCATCGTTTTAGGTGTATTGTGAGGTTTAAATCACTTTCTGCCAAACAGTAGAAGTTCATTGTTCCTTACCACAACTCATTGCCATATTTCAATGTGGAGTTAAAAAAGGACTGCAAAGTATTTTAGATTGCCTCTTTTCTTCTTTATGTAATAAACACCACCATAACTCTGCTCCAAACTTGTATATATGGCTTTTTCAGAAGCACAATATTTCTTTGGCACTAGTAGAGGATTTGAGCTCCTTCCGTTGGAGAGATGGCTGGGTTTGGAGTGGCAAAACAACCATTTCTTCTGTCTGATCCAGTGGATTTGTTGTATAGATCAGTGAAATATTAAAATCAGCCTTACAAATTTGTCATGCAAGTTTACCAGTCCTGGTATTAAATGTAGTTGGCTGAGCTTTTACCATTATGATTAACAAAAGAAAATAGGATTCTGATCCAAAAAAACGACTAAAGCAGTCAGATAGTATAATATATAATAATAGTATAAGAGGGTGGAGATAACTTTGAGTGTGTGTTTAAGGTGCAGGGTCTTATCTAGACTAGCTCGGAAGAAACAACTACATTTAGAAAACTTCCCAAATGTATTAAGTTTAGAACACAAGGTAGCAATCCAGGAAGTGTTAAACAGAGGGTTAGTGCATTGTTAGATTACGGCCTGACTCCATTAATATTTCACTTCTTCCACAAATATTTGTTGCCACTTTAATAAAACATGACTGTTACTAATTAGCAGAGTTGAACCCGATCGTCTAGCACTGCTTGGTCACGCAGTGATGTTATCATGGTGGAAGGATATTATTTGACCTGTATCATGCACAGGTCTAGGGGGTCTCCTTGTGCTTCCACTGAAGCCAATGGCACAACCTACATTCCTGATCCTTCTGTTCATCTGTGTCATAGTAACTCTAGGACACCGTGCGGCTCAGTCAGGAACTATTGGCCATTTCTTATCAAGGGCAGATTGTGTCTTTTCTTTTGTAACTCAGTTATTAAATCGATACAGCCCACACTAACACACTGATTCAAGTATCCAGGCAGTGAGGTCTCTGCTGTCCTTTGCAAAATGAGCTGAGATCTCAATTAAGTGTGTAGTGTTTATACAATCGGGCTGCTGCATTCTCTACCATCAGTCACCTAGCCTTCTAGTCAGTCCTTCACCCCGCTTTTGAAACTGGAAAGACACTGGTGTTTGGGAGGATCCTGTGTCTGCCTTCTGTATGGTCCCTCCGAGTCGGTGGGGACACGTGCTGCTGCTGCTTTTGCTTTGCTCTGGGGACAGTTCAGGCTTCTCACCCCAGCACTTTTGACAAGCATTAAAATCCCCTTTGAATCAGATCATTTTTACTCCTCAAAGCCAGTTGGCGCTGGGGTCATCACCTGCCTTCCTTCCTTCCCTCACCCCGCAGGTGCTTCTTTGAGGCTGCTGAGATATTTTGTGCCATAGCGTAGAAGGAATTAAGCTTTAACCCAGAATCCCCTCATTGAAGAGCATTATTCTAGGGTATGGTGATTACTGTTCTTTGTATGCAGCAATTCCTGGCACAGTTTGGTGTCCCACGGTGCTAGTTGAGTCAAGCACCAGCTCTTCCGTCCCTCGTGCTGAATGTGTCATACCCCAGATGGCTGTTTTTGGGCAGCTTGATGAGCTTAGACCTTCCCAGGAGAGTGAGTGCTGCAGGACATAGGTTTGACATGTGGCCTCTGGCATTTTTTATTGTAGCTCGTATGCCTTGCAGATTTTTACATAATATACAAAAAAGATCCCAGCACCTGTCTTACAACCCTATTAGCTGACACGTAACAGGGAGAAGATGTGATATAGCTGAGCAGTTGCTGTACAGTAAGGGGCAGAGCACTTAGGGATGGCCTAAGGAGGGGGTCACCACACTTATTTTGGTTCCTTACGTGAAATGAAAGCCCTTGAATTACTTACGTTGTCAGTATGCCTTGAGACAGCAGCTGTTCTAATGTTCGAAACAGAAACGGGCGAGATTATTATGAAACACGTGTTTTAAGAGTCTCCCCCCGCCTTTTTCTCAAGGAATTTTGAAAAGGGAAAGGTGATGTTGACTCATTTTCCCCCTCACACCCAGCTGCTAACAGAAGAGGCATCTATTACTTTTCTTAACCGGTGGAGCGATGACAACTGCCCGAACTTCTGTGTCTGAGTGGATAAGAATCGCCCAAAGCAGTTCTATAGTAGAGTGAACTCTTCCTGATAGACTACGGAAGCTCTTTAGTTCTTAAAATAAAACAGATCTATTAACTTGTTACTAAACCCTTTGGTGACCATCTCCACAACTGAGAGGTAAATGCAGTAAAGGGCCGTGGGCCAGATCCTGAGCTGCTGTGTATCATAACTCCATTGACTTCAGTGCATGTACTTGGCGGTTCTGATCCGCAGTACCCTCTCCATACACAGAGCTAAATCATTTTGCCTGCCTGGGTCCGTGCATGGTTTCCGTGCTGTGCTTTGGTCTGGTTTTCCCTTTGCGTTAGTGCCGGTAGTCTGTGTCCCTGTCATCTAACCTGCCTGCAGCTCTAGGGTGTGGTCAAGCGTAAGGAACATGACCCACTGTTCCGGTCTGATCCTGTTCCCAAGAATAAAACAACTTGGACTTGTTGCCATGCCATTACCTCACTGGTAATTAACTCACCTGCACTGAAATAGAGGGTGACGCTGGTGGAGGCAGTCATGCCACAGTGGGTAAAAGTGAGACCCAGGGACAGATCGAACTGACATGGAGTGATGTAGTTCCAGTGACTCCCACTGAGCTATGCAGATTTACACCACCTGAGACTGCCCCTCCCCCCCATCTTAACCCCTTACCTCTCACGGAGCACTGTGGTCAGTCATTAGAAACCCCCTTCCATGCTGTTGATAAATTTATAGGGTGAGATACGGTCCTTGAGTCCATCTGCCTCCAAGCCAGTTCCTTGTACCTCACCCTACTCCCAGTCACAATGTGTGCTTTAGGGGAGGGAATGCAGTAAAAAGAGAAAGTACAACTACTCCATTCCGTAGATTGTAAGCTCTTTGGGGGCAGGGACTACCTTTTTGTTCTGTGTTTGTACAGCACCTAGCGCAATTGGGTGCTGCTCTATGATGGAGGTTCCTAGGTGCTACAGCCACACAACAAACGCAGAGATCCTGTACAGAGACATTGACCGCCAGGAAACCTCACTTTACACTATCCTTTAAAAGTGAGTGCTTGATTCTCTTCTCACAGTGGTTTTTATAAGCAGTGTAGCTCACAGCAAGAAGAAGGGAGAGGCGACGTGGGCTCGCTTTGTTTAACTGCAGTGGTCTTCTCTTCGGCAATCAGTCAGCACTGCAGGGTTGCCGTGCCTTTGGGAAAAGCAGGACACATAGTATGGACTTAAATGCCTAACTTTAGCCACCAAGTTTGTGACTTGCACCCATGATGAATGGAGATAGCATGGGCAGTGTGAGACAAGGGGTGTCCACTGCTTGTATAGCTTTCACTTACCTACATCGTGCTTCCCCTTCGCACCCTTTGCTTTGCTTCGATCACACAGCCAGCCCCTCTGGTGAAGCAGTCTGGACAGGTTCAGTAATAGGAGACGCTTACGTGTTCTCTCCCTGAGCAACCAGCGTCGCTGTGTAGCTCATGCTCTGCTGTGGAGGAGGCCCTTGGTTGGCTAAGCTCTGCTTTCCAGCCCAGCAGCCAAAAGCCCTACGACAAGGAAGAAGGGGTGAGATGATTAATTTGTTGGCCGTTATTATTAAGCATGTTCATTACAGTAGTGCCTAGGGACCAGCCCAGAATGGCCCCCCCCCCCTTTGGGTATGAGAGTTTGATGTCCTCATGGGAGCTGAGTATGGTGTCCTTCTGGGAATACGGTGAGACTATGCAGCATCCTGCTGTGAGGTTGTGACTCCATTCAATGGCTGGCTTGGCAAGGCTGGAGCTCTACGCTGTATCGCGTGTGGGCTTCTCTCTGCTGCAAAACAGCCCTGGGCACGTGTGTCATGGAACCCTCCCCCCCACTCCCACACACATCCCTCCGCACACTGCCAACAACACACCGTCATCTTTGTGTGATGCAGGCTTCATGTTTTAATAAAAAGGTGGGTTTGGGTCTCGTGGTCTTTAAATGCTCCATGTTCCCTTGCACAACGGCAACGTGCAGGCAGGACACCACACCCAGCGCCCACATTGAAGGTGGCCATCACACGTGAGCGACTCCTGCTTCCAGGGTGCTGCCTCACCTCCCAGGGGCTTAGAAATAGGTCCCAGTCATGTGGGGTCATTGTTCACATGCTGTGCGGAACGTAACTATGGAGACAGGACCAAAAGAGACGCAACTCTCCCCTAGGCCTTTCCTTTCCAGTGTAGAAGGAGCAAAGGGCTGGGCTGTATCAGTTCTAGGGCTTTTCAAAGGGGTCTCAAACTGCATCAAACAATGCTACCAGAGCCGTAATACGACCCTTCTGGACTCACTCTGTATGCATGCCATGAGAGCGATCGCCTCATCTGTCTCCTCCTTTAAGGGTGTCCCTGGCTGTAGAGCGGCGACATGGGTGTCGATACCCCCCCTTAGCGAAATACTCCACAACTCTGATGCTATCTTTGGCTCCATCATACACCCACCGTGATTAACCCAACTCCCAAATCCCAGCCCACTGGAAACAGCGCTGCCTGGGAGTCACCAACAGTGCCGCACCCCCAGGGCCGCTGCTGGAAGATGTTATTCATCTTGTGCCCTGCTGATGTTGCTCGCAGGAGCCTGCCCCACAAACACCGCTGTGCTCAGGACCATCTCCATAGGCCCAGTGCCACTGCATCGCTTCAGAGTCTGCTGCTGCTTGGCCCTGGCTCCCTGCCCACATGGCGCAGTGAGACGCCCAGCTGGGGACTCCCCTGCAGGCACCTGCTCCTCCAGTTCCCCAGTGTAGAGCTAATCCAGGCCCTCGGTGCTGGGAGTTCTGCTATGCTGACTGTCCTGTGGGTACAGCAGGGCAGGTCACATGGGCTGCCCAGGGCCTTGGCCACCCCACAGCTGCTCTGGGAGCCCTCGAGCCAGAGACCCTGCTGCAGGCTGAGAAGCAGCTAACACCCTACGGCTCTTCACAGGTGCAATCTGACTCCATTGTCTGAGCCCCTGAGTCAGGGTGATGTGACAGGAAGCATGGAAGAGCAGGGGCTCTTGGCCAGCAGCTAAACCTCTCTGTTCATCAGAAACTGCGTGTTAACCTCCCCGCAGCCACTGCGAGACAAGCTGTCAGCCTTGAGTCCGATCCTGCAATCTGCCCTTAGATGACTGGGCCCGTTCCCACCCCGCTCCCGGGTGAGAAGGGTGCAGGCCCGTAGGTATGTCTATACCATAATCAGAGGCAGAGTTGTAGCTCAGGTGGTCAGACCTACATGAGCATTAATCTAGCTAGCACGCGAAGAGCAGCAGTGATGCTGCAGTGGGCCCAGGGTCTGGGCAATCTTGTATAGCCCACGCCGCTGCAGCTTTACTACTCTTGCTGGCTGCGCTAGCTCAAGCAATATGTGCGTGGGTTTGCCTACCTGCATTGCAAGCACGCTTGCCAATAGCCATCCCCGACCCTAGACTAAGATGGCACAAGCAGTGAGCGGAAAGGCACATGAAGCTGCTTTTGCAGCAGCTGCTGCTCACCTGTGGCTGAAGTTGCTGTTACGCACTGTGTTGAATTAGTTTAGGGCGTGCAAGCAGCAGCTTAGTTTGGATTGGAGTGACTGTTGTTAGCAGGGGGAACTGGTGCGCTGCTTCTTTAACCATCATTATATGGCGTCTCGGCTAGTTTTACGACGCCAAATGCTTCAGGCTACAAAGGTGGTAGTGCCTTGGAGATGTCTCAAGAATAAAAAGGCCCGCTGCTCTCTAGGCCAGGGTGGTGCAGCAGGACTGCCAAGGGCTACAGCGGAGGCTGGAGTTGACCATGCGGGTGGAGGGGGAACAGATGAGGCTGTCCAGAATGCCAGGCCCAGCTGCTTCTTCGAGTAGCGTCCCCATGAGTGCGCCACTGCAAGTGTGTCTGCAATCCTTGTGCTGCTGATGGGCGAACTTAGGTAACAGTGTCGGTTGTGCCCACACAGACTCATCGAGTTGGCAAGGGCCGCAGGAGGTCATCTAGTCCAACCCCCTGCTCAGAGCAGGACTAACCTCAGCTAAATGTGCAGTCTCTCATGCGCCACGAGGCTAGCCAGCACACGCGGGCTAACCATGCTGGGGTCCATCTCTATTGCACAGTCATAATAGGAGCCCCGAAGTAGAGGGGAGGAAGGGGTTTGGGGGGAATGGCGCACTCGAATCTCAAGGGCCACATATCTCAAAGGAGGACAGCCTCCTGGTTGTTTCACTGAATCAGGGCTATAGCCGTTAAACTCTTGCACCAAAGAATAGGGAGCCGCGCTCAGCGCAAGAAAGAAAGGCAGTTTAATTCAGGGTGTAATAGCTAACACATCAAAGGTAGGAACCCAGCCCTGTGTGTAGCTATTGGAGGCTCAGTAGGGCGCCATTTCCCTGCAGGTTAGACGAACATAGTTCTCTATGGTCGTCAGACTACCTGTGCCATACTTGCCCTGCCCAATAGGCACAGACGTGGTTTCCAGATGCAAACCGTAGCAAGGGCAGCACGCGATATCTGACCACTACATTTAATACAGCCTGCCATAGTGTTAACATTAATTGTCTGGCACGCGTATGCCTGGTTTCAAATACTGACACGTCTAGGCTCCATCACCCAAGAGCAGAAATAACTGAGGCGACACGATTTTGTAAGGCAAACTTATCAGTGAATTTTTACTTAAATCAGCAGCACTTTTCAACAGGCTCACAAAATTTTGGGGCAGTGCCAATGTAGCCAAGCAGAGCATAGAGCCCATGGCCTCAAGTCTTACCTGACATAAGGGTGATTTTTATTTAGATTTGATGCACCAATGTTCAAGTGATTAAATAGAATATGTCAACACAGTGTGTTGCCCCCCCCCAAAAATAGTGCAGTGAAAGGAACAATTCTAGGGTGACACCCAAGGTAAAATACACTTGTCCAGTCTATGTTTGGGCTGGGACTTTCACAGGTGTGTAGGCGAGTTAAGTGCCCAAGTCCCAGTGCCTTCTCTAACAGCCGCAGGTGCCTCCAAAAGTGTCAGTTGGTCAAGCCAAAATGTCCAAAACTGGGTGACTAAAGTTTGGGTGCTGAGCTAGGCACCTGCATTATGCCCTGGAGTTTCAAAACGTGATGGCAACCCCCCCATGCCCCCCCCTTTTCCCATTGATGCCTGACCGGGACTGCTAGGTACGCTGCACCTTTGAAAAACCAGGCCACGTGAGGTGAGCAGCTTTGCTATTAGCTTATTTATTGCATGTTTTGATCAGCAGCGTGCAACGCGCTTCACAAAGGAGCACAATATCATCAGCCCTAGTGTACAGCTGGGGAAACTGAGGCACAGAGCAAGGCAGTGACTTGCCAGGGTCACCCAGCAGGCCAGTGGCAGCGCTGGGAATAGTGTACCTCTCACCACAAGGCCACAATAGCTGTAAGCGCCCACTTTTGAAAACCATGGCCATAAAACATACAGCCTGGAAAAGCCTGACTCATATTGCAGTATAATGACGGAAGGACTCACCAGGGTTCAAAGAACAACAAGGTTACTTACCAGTAACTGTTGTTCTTCGAGATGTGTTGCTCATATCCAGTCCACACCCACCCTCCGTCCCCACTGTCGGAGTCGGCAAAAAGAAGGGACTGAGGGCCGGCAGCGGCCTATGTACCACGGCATGAGTGCGGCATTCCAGGGGGCGCCTGAGCTGACCCTACGGGGCTTGCTAAGAGAAAAAAGTTCCGGGAATCTGTGCACGGGGCACGCACACACCTATATTGGAATGGATATGAGCAATCACTCAAAGAGAGAATGAGCACTGCTTATTACCACTAGTCTCACACACAAGGCAACAGAGTTGTTGGCAGATGCCCACAGGAGATGAGTCTGTAACTATGCCTACACTTATGATGGCATGTAGAGGTCAGACATGACCTGCTCCCCTCCCGCACAGGTGTAAAGAGCACTGTTAAGTTACTAAGGGTACGCCAGCCCCCCCCAGGCTAGCTCCGCTCATCATCTGACCACCCCCCCACCTCGAAATGCATCATTGACCTCTGTATGCCCCCCAGTACCACCAGCTCTGCTCTCTGTGCTCTTGTTTGACCCCCCCCTCCCCACCTCTAAACTGATAACTGTGACCGCTTTTTTGAGCCCAACTGCCTGTAGATCCGGGCTCTGTGAATTTGTGTGACCTCTCGACTTCAAAATTGACTTCTGCAGGATCCCGTACTACCTCCAGCATTGTGCTGCATGACGGCTTGAGACCACCTCCCCCCCTCCAAATGTATCCTTAGTACTTAGCCATGACCGCCCCTCCCCTCAGTACTTCTGGTCCTGCTCTCTATGACTCGAAATTGTGCCGTATTGGCCGCTGCATGCCCCCCTTCACTACCTCCAGCCTTGCTCTGTGTGACCTGGTATGACGCCTCAGCTTTGCACGTGAGCCTCATTGACTTTTCATTAATCACGCCCAGCTTCACCCTTGAGCTTTTAACCTCTGCCTCCAAAATGATTCTCATTGACCGCTGCATGACACCCAGTTGGTACCATCAACCCTGCGCTTTGTGACACTGTGTGCCTGCCTCCCCCCCCCCCCCAGCCCACTGCTTCCACCCACAGGAATAAATCTCAAGTCTTGGGAGGAGACTGATGTGGCTAAGAAATTGAGAGAAAGAATCTGAGTGAAATGGCCGCCAAAGGCTGTATCCACAAATGTGCGGATATAGAATCTGCTCCCCTTCAGCATCTTGGGAAGATGCGCGATACTTTTGGCCTCATATTTAAGTGCCAGCCTGAGGCCTGTGAGTATAGTCTTGTTTCTCTCCAGCAGCTTGCTTTGCAGGCCTCAACAAGCTGCATCGGATGGTTCTCTAAACCACTACATCCAGCCAGCTAGGGGCTTAGCTACGCTAGCCAGCTTTAGAAACGCACCCAGTGTGGCCACACCACCAGCACTAACAATGCTGGGCACATTCATGTTGACTGGACCCAGCCTTCTGATCTCTGTCCCAAGAGTAGCAAGATGCAGCGCCTGTGGCTGGCAGGATGGGGTGGGCGATCATCACATTGCTAAAAAATGTGACCCTTTCCAAGGGCTACTCAAGAAACGTGTGTAGAAAAAGGATGCTGTTGAAGCAGTTTTTAACTAATTCCTCCCATCCCCACTGAGCCCAATACCCCCCACCCCACCAGCTGCAACGGCAAGTCTGTTTCCTTGTTGAATTTCACCCCAACCACTGTGCACTGGTTTGTTAGAGCCATGCTCCTCATGCGTGCATGGCTGCTGTTATTGATGTGGAGCAAGTAAAGGGGCAGGAAGCAACACACTAAAGCATTTGTTTGGCAGTACGTACAGATTCACAGCTTAGCCTTGCCCCCCTTGACCATGGCCCTTTAACTACTATACAGAATTGTCCCACAGCTTTTCCCTTCAGAGCTAGACCATCGACACCGGCCCAGCGCAATGGGCCCCGAATTTACTCACAGCCACACGTGCAATCCTAGAGAGACATCCGCTTTAGAAACAAGGGCTGGTCTCATCTAAAGTAGTATGACCTGGGCCCTTGTGAAGCTCTCACTGCACCTGCAAGTGAGAATTTCAACAACTTGAAATGCTCAACAGAAAATGCCAAATAAAAATAAAAAGCCACCACAGCTGCTCCTTAAGGGATGAACTGGGCCTGTTTAACTCCTGGGAGACGGAGTGAGGTTACTGTGTCAAACAAGCACACGTACGGGCACATCCCAGGATGTATCATTCTCCTTCGAGTGCTTGCTCATGTCCATTCCATTGTAGGTGTGTGCATGCCTCCGTGCACGGCTACCGGAACTTTTTCCCCTTTAGCAGTACCTGTAGGGCTGGCTCCGGTGCCCCTTGGAGCCCCGCACACATGCCGCAGTCTATGAGGCTCGGCTAGCCCTCCACCGCCCTCCGTTCCTTCTTTCTGCTGGCAGTGCTATGACTTGCATCTTAAGTGTTCTCAATCCCTTTTGTTCTCCTTAATCATTTGTCTTAGTTAAGTAGATTAGGTTAATAGTGGTAGTTAGTCACATAGGATAGTCCCGGCTGGGACTTTACCTGGAGTGGGGCATGCCCCTGTCACAGGGTTTCAACCCTTGTGCCTCCTGTGGGCCTTTCCACTGAGCAATCCCCATGGTAGTTGCCTAAAGTGTCTGGGGAAGCTCATTGTAAGGCCAAATGCAAGATTTGTAAGGCTTTCAGACCTGGGACCCCAAAAGACAGAGATCCGCTGGAAAGCCTTACTAATGGAGGCAGCACTCAGACTGGCCTCCTAACCAACCCGTTTACCTCGGTATCGAGCGTGGCATCGCTGCAGAGCGCACCATTGGCACCGGCCCTGCCTCGGCACCAGACTTCTTCCTCTCCATCGAGGAAGAAACAGAGAAAGCAGCGTGCAGAGCGAGGCCGCTCCCCCGCACTGTCCAAGAAAGCAGGGTCGAGCATGGGGCTGCACTGAGATCTGAGAGTGGAGACTCGCTCACCATCACTGGAGCCTATGTCTCCAACCAGAGCGCCACCCGACTCCTGGGAGCGGGAGGGTGTCTCTGCACCTGCCAGTGCCGTCAACACCAAAGGCGTTTCATGTGGCACAGGCCTTGTTAGCCTTGCCCATGCCGCCCCCGGCCCGGCCTGGCCTCCACCCAGACAGAAGTGGCCGGTGTTGGAAGCATGCGTTGGGACCCGCTGGTTGGCTCAGGTGATCCCCGGAGCCTGGGGGACAATCTCCAACAACCCGGTCGCCTCGAGTGGAAAGGTTGACAGCACCACTCCCCGAGAAGTCGCTCCGGGTCATGGTCGCCGGAGCACCCCACATCAGGGGGGCACGGAGCGAGGTCGCCCTCCCAGCACCGGGCGAAGCTCGTTCCAGGAGACGGCATTCGTCTGGGTCGCGTGCAAGAGGCCGCTCCCCAGAAGGAAGTCAACACCACGCCCACTCCCTGGCACCGAGTTCTCCTGCACCAGCGAAAGCTAGCAGCTTTCCTGAAGCCACAGCACGAGGCTGCTACTTGTAGGGTCCCCGGGTTGCGGCCTAGAGTCAAGAGTGGGACCAGCCCCCCACCTACTCCTTACCAGCAATTCTCTGAGAGCCAGAGACAGGACTGGGACCCAGCAGGGAGCGGCCATCTTAGAGAGGTTGTATTACCCTCCCCCACAACTAGAGGGTGGAAGAACACCAAGGGGTGAATCAGTTCCCTGATCTACTGTTAGAAGGAAGCGCTGGACCCACCGAGGTAGAGGAAGAGTTTTGTCAGCGTCCAGAAGGAGGGCACAAGTTCCAAAGCAGCTGAGAAGTCTAGGAGAGTGAGGATGGACTAGAGACCTTGAGATGTGGCCCAGGAGTAGGTTATTAGAAACCTTGTTTCCAATGGAGGAAGGGGAATCCAGATTGGCAAATTCCAGGATGGAGCTGGTACAGCAAAACTTGAGTCAATAGCTGCAAACAGCAGATGGTAGTTAGAGAGGCAGATGTGGTTGGGAGATATATATTTGATAATGGAATAGACAGGATTGCATTTGTATTTGGAGTGAAAGGAGCCAGAGGGTGGGAGGTTAAGGAGAAACAAGAGAGGGTCTGAGCAGTAAGGATGAAGGAGGAATGGATAGAATACGATCCAGGTAGCACGTGGCTTCAGTGCACATTCTGGATCCTCAGCAGCTCTGAAAAAAATCAGGATTACTGTGTAGGAAAACATAGGCTCTCTCTTCTCTCCGTGGCAGTGGCTTAGTAGCTTTGCTGCAGCCCTAGTACAACCTTTGCCCAGGGCAAAAAGCAAAAGCAAAAAACAACTCACAAATTAAAGGACAACTTTTTTTTTATTGCTACCAGAAGGCTTTCATCAGTACAATGGCTCTGAACACCATACTTTCTTCAGGGCTGCGGAGAGAGCTAAAGATCCAGGACAGGTCATTCTGAGAAACAGAGGTATAACAGTTAAAAAGACAAGCTTTTAAAGGTTTTTTTGTTTTTTTTTTAAACTTTCAGTTACAAGTTACATAAACACAACACTTGGGATATTTTGTGGCTTATAATTACAAGGTGTCCCAAAACTCAGAATTACAGAACTGCCCCATCACCTAAATAAGTAGCATTGATCTCATGCTAAATTTACAAACATATGAATCACAATCAATTGGAGAATTTATGGTTTGCATTTGACACACACATTAAATCTTTTGTGAGCATCTACAAGAGAACCAACTGACTACAAAATTCTTTGTGTGGATGTGAAAAAACAGTATTTTGGTTAAATTGACCTAATCAATCCACTGACTGCTTTCACTTTTTAAAATTAAAAACACAATCACTTAGTTTTTAGACATCACGATGACACAAAAACAGTCTCCCTCTCTCTACCTTAATACTTTTCTATAGCACGTTCACGCTGTTTTGGCTTTTTAAACACCACAGGTTTTTTTCCAAATCTTTCATTTAAAGCCAATTTTAAATATTCTCACATAAAATCACCAAAGTGCTAATGAAATGAAGAATTGTTGATTGTAAAGGAAAAAAAAAAATCTGTCATGAAGATCAGAATACAGACCATCACGCGTAAGACTTGCAGAGTGTTAAAGGAACCGTAAGTAGGAAGAGAGCAAGGAGAAAAAGGAAATCAGAAAGGTGAAAGACATGGAATGGCTGGAAAACCTGGAACAATTTTGCACAATCAATGTGAGCTCTTGGACATGGAAGACGGATTACATACACTGTAGCATAAAAAACAGTGGAACCAACGACACTAGAAAGAAAAAAAATTTGCTACTTTTTTTGTTTTTTTGGGTCTTTTATACATTTTTTAATACTTTTTTGTGTTTTTAAGTGCTTAAATAATAGTTGAACTATAATTAGCCACACAAGGGGGAAAAAAAATCTTCAAAAAGGTTTTTTTTTGGCTCTCTTCGGTTCAGCCTGATGAGATACAGCTTCTTTCCCAACCCCCTCCCACAAACATCATTGCCTGATTTTGCATGGTTTAAAAAGCAGCTTTACTCTGAATGCTTGTGTAGGCGGTAGCTACATAACAGAGACCGGCTGTAAAGGTGGACAAGGGGAACCGTTGCCCTCTTGCCTCGACACATCAGCGCCACAGACCGACCCCACATTTTCTAGAGCCACCCCCTCTGGCGCACTGTCTTCATTGTAGAGGCGCTTGATTCCATCGTAGAAGTCATCCACTTCCATCTCTTCCACTTTGCGCTTGGCGGAGGCTTGTTTGCACCCCATGGGAGCTGGCAGACGCTGGTAGAACACGGCTGTACCTTTGACTGGCACTTCTGGTCTGCTGTTGTCCTTTGAGGATTCTGGGCCTGGGACAGAGGAGGGGTTGAATTTGAACGCTCCTCTGTTACAGGTCACCAGGGTATGCTTGAGGGGACTGTAGACATATACAGAATTGGGCGGCAGAGTAGACTGCAGAGTGGAAAGGTGATGTGCCACAAGCTCTCGACAGTGGATCAGCTGGGAGCTGTCCATCTAGATTGAGGAAAAAGAGAGAGGCATTGCAAAAAAAGGACAGTCACTGCTAAAAACAGAGGGCTATAAATCACTGCAATTCTGGTTCTCTACACATGTCCATTTTCCACATACCTAGCTGCTTCTTCTTTATGTGCTGAATGTGGGGAAGCAATCAGTTTAGGGGAAAAATTATTCTGCTTAAAGACCAAGATTTTTCAAAGCTGCCCAAGAGATTTAGATGCCAGGTTCCCATTTCAATTCATGGGAATTGGGTGTCCAAATCCCCTAAGTGACTTTGCAAATGTCATCCAAATGTTTATCAATAGCCTGTGCGTTCCTATCTCTTAGATATCTGTCTGTATATAGCAGAAAAAACTAAAACCTTCCACAAAGCCTTCCTAGTGAAGACCATTAACAATATTTAAGTGTGCTGTAACTATTTTCATCTCCAGTGTGTCAAGGGAATATTTCATACATCCCCTTGTTACATTGGTGTGAAGGGGAGGGGGGGAGAAGAATTCCAAAGCAGTAATGATTGCATCCTTTTGGTTAGTTTAACCCCTTGTGGCCAGGCCAATGGGAGTTCCCTGCTGTACACAACTGTGATTTGTATGAATCGCCAAACAATGAAAGTATTTGCAAAGATGTAGCAAAGAATCAACCATTCAGGATGCGGCATGAGCATGTTTGCAAAACCTAAAAAACAATGCCTCCCCCCTGAACCAGAGAACAAACCAAAACTGTAAAAAATCCCAAACAAAACCTTGCATATAAAACTCAGAGGCTGTGACTGACAGTTCTAGAGGCCTGATCCACACCACCGTGCTCATACAGCAAATGCTATTTTCAATCCTATTTCAGATATAGATCCAGTGCCCCCACTGGTGGAAGATGGCATAGCTCCACTGAAGTTGACAGTTACACCGGCTGTCCCATAAAGTCAGCTCAACCAAAGTCTAGGCTTACTTCCACTTTCGAATCTGTGGGCTCACTTCTACTCTCAACCTATTTGACACTAGTGAAAATCCCTGGACTTCAACGGGGATATTCTTGACATATACCAGCATAAGCAAGAGAAGAATCAGCCTCAGTCTGTCACTTTGCCACACAGATATACCTTTAAAGGTACATGTATCATCTTGTAACTTGCTTATTACTTGACTCAGCTTTTACTGGATGGGTGGGTGGGTCACGCTCACTGCGGCAACAACTACTATGCTGGTGTCAAAGACTTCCTGGAGCCTAGGGACACAAATCAACTCGAATGAACAAGAAGTAGGTCTATGTTCATCTTCAGTAAGGTGGGGAGAGACGGTGGCCAAGAGACATGAAGAGGGAGGAAAAACTGCCTGTCCTGCTGAATTTCAGCCTATTCAGCTCTCGTCATTGGTCGGATGGTTCACTTCACTTCCTGGCCTACAACTAACCCAGGTGATTCTCTCAATTGCCGGCTGCCAGAGAAACAGTCACGAAAAGGGAGGTTTCATAACCACAGCTGGGCATTTAGCACAGACCATCAGCGTCTCCTCCTCCTCCTTTCAGTGGTTGTCCCAGAAATGTAGGACCCTCTTCCCCCACATAATGCCAATTAGCTGGGACATCCCAAAGACCTCAGCACGGCCCTCACCCGCGCCTTCTGGAGCAGTTCAATGATGAGAGCGAGCCAATCAGGAATCAGCTTCTCCAGTTCCAGACTGACGATGGCCAAGGCCAACATGGAGCCCTTGAACTGCAGCAGCTGGTAACAGGCCATACAGTGCAGCAACTGCTTGGTGAGAATAGCCACATGCTGAGATGGGTTCATCTTGGGCAGGACGGTCAGTAGCTGAGGCCTGGTTGACACAGCGACTGCATGGAACTGAGGAGAAAGAGATGCAAACCAGAAGATGTGTTACTGACAAAGTTTAACACGCGGCTGCATAACACACGCAATGGCATGGACACCCGGAGTT
The DNA here is from genome assembly GCF_026122565.2 of Emydura macquarii macquarii. NCBI lineage: Eukaryota > Metazoa > Chordata > Testudines > Chelidae > Emydura > Emydura macquarii. The sequence continues at coordinate 19,521,127 of NW_027131927.1, forward strand.
CAATGACTCCAGGCCATCTGTTCATGTGCCTTTGAAATAAAACAGCCTGCTTGAATCCCAAGAGCCACATATGGTGTGAGATCCTCCACACACAGGGATCTCCCATCCCATGCTCTGCTGAACCCCTGTCAGGCACTGTCCCCCACTGCCGGCAGCACTCTGAGGGGTTGAGATCCAGGAGGATCTAGGTTCAGATGGAGCCCGGGGATGCACATCGTCCCCTTGTTGGCCCTCTGGAGATTCTCAGCTGTGTAAGGGGTGGGGGAGCAGGACACAGAACTGGACAGGACCTCCTGGGTCAGCAAGTCCAGTCTCATGCTACCACAGGCAAACCCATCAGATAATCCTGTTCATAAACGTATCAAGTTCCATTTTAAAACCAGTTAGACATTGTTTGCCCCCACTACTACTATGGGGAGGCTGTTTCAGGACCTCACTCTTCTGATTGCCAGGCTGAATTTATACACGGTCAGTTTATATCTTCAGGCAGCCTGATTTTTAGAGGTCGGGTGCTCACCACATTCTGAAAATCAGGCACCTTTAAGGTGTCTCAAAAAATCACTAGTCATTTTTGAAAGTTTTTGCCTAGATTTTTGTGTTTTTGTTTAGGCCACGTATATGAACAAATGGCCAAATCCTACAGTCCTTCCCTACCCCAGCAGTAGGGATTTTTGCCTGAGTAAAATCTGAGTAAGTCCCTCAAGCTTTGGCGCATACTCACATTAATACCAATGAAACAAACGAACAAGGATGAGCACTGGAAAATAACGTAATTAGCAACATACAATATGAAGGAAATCCAGTGGCGTAGCCATGTGAAGATCCCAGTGCAGTTTATCCAGAATAATCTTCTCCATTCTGCGAATTTCAGCTGGAGAACAGCCACAAAAGCTGTCTCTGGCCAACACCTTCAGTACTGGAATCCTCTGCAGAAAGAGATGTTTAAAAAAACAAAAGAAAAGAAAAGCAAGAATAATGAACAGTCATAAAAGCCGTTTCTTTCCTGTCCTGGCAAGTGGCAACCCCCTTGGCGCAAGTGACTTAAGAATTAGAGGCGTGTATAATTTAAGGTAGCTGCTAGGCCTTTAAAGAAAACATTACCTCATCTTCCTCAATGGTCTTGGCAGCAAGGAAGAAGCAGCTGATTGCAATACAATTCAAGTACTTTGGACGGGCCTAAGAAAAAAAAAGAAAAATCAGAGTGAGTACAATGCAGTAACTGATCTGTGACCATTGGGTTCTAACTCCATTACCCCGTGATCTCAGGATGCCAAAACAGGGCAGACAGGATCAATGGGTTGACCTCCAACTACACTGCTACTGTTGTGAGCAACAGAAAGCAAAAATCCATACTCCATTATGTGAGGCATGAGAGAGGTCAGTCAGCCCCATCATCATAATTGGCCTCCAGTGATGCACGTCACTGGAGAGGAATAGGAGCTTGATTTTAGTGGGAGCAGCAGTACTAGGAAGAAGAAGAACAGAAGGCTGGATCCTCAACTGGCATAAATCAGCACAGCCCCACCTGCTTCAATGGAGCCAGGCCCATTTCCACCAGCTGGGGACCAGGCCTGGAGAACAACCTGGCTTAGACGTGACGCACAGAAGAAGAGAGAGCTGAAGTGCTGATACTGTATAAAACACTGAGAGAATTGTGTTTTACTGCAGCAGTGCTGCCATGAGGGTCCCCCAAGGGCAGCTGAGCCCTTTCTGGTGAAATGTTTTAAGCAAGCAAGCAGCGGCGTGCTGGGGCACAGGGAGCGGAGGTTACTCTAGCAGGTGACCAAATAGCAAGTGTGAAAAATTGGTACCGGGGGCGGGGAGGGGGGAAGGTAATAGTTGCCTACATAAAAGACAAAGCCCCAATATCGGGACAGTCCCTGATTATACCAGGACATCTGGTCACTCTAAGAGAACTCGAAGAACCCTTGTTACGGGCCTCAATTCTGCAAAAGCACTTAAGCACGTGCTTAACTTTAGGCACACAGATAATCAATTGAAATCAACAGAACTCCAGTGTGTGCTTGAAGTCTGGACTTTGGCTTTGAAGTAGTTGTGGAGGGTCTATCCTTGTTTCAGCATCTCCGGGTACCGCTGAGAGTAAGGGTGAATCTGCGGTTTGTTCGACATGCCCATACAAGGAGATAAGGCGGGGTGGAGTAGAAGTACTCACAGCAGGAGACAGCACAGAAGGAAGGAGCAGCCTCCATGGGGTTGCCAGGGGGAGTGGGAGCAGTCTTGATTTAGCCCCTGCCCCACACAGCAGAGCTGAGCTGGCACAGAGGGGGTCGTAATCGGCACAAGGTAAAGGGCTGCCACCAATCATTTTCCCTTGGTGCAAGTGGGGAAAAGCGAGGCAGCAGACAGAGGCTCCCAGAGTTCCCTGCTCTGCTCCAGCGACATCATAACTACATGCTACCTGTAGGCAGGGCCCTGGGTAACTCTCCCCGAGACCTCAGCGAGTAACCCCTAAATCCACAGCATCATTCCACACATTGTACAGCACCCACTATCACCTGACACGACTTGAATCCGTTACACTAGCGTACGCCACCAGGACGGAGATAAAATCTATTCGTTTCTACGACAAACTTAGGTCCCTTTTGTGGCAGGCAGGCAAATCCTTTCCAATTAATATTAACTTACTAAAATGGAGAGAAGAACCCAAAGCTTTTATTCCCCATCAGACAGCCATTCCTGCATGAGACCAACATCTAATCTCCCCGAAGACCTTCTTAACAACTGCCATCTTCAAAAGGAAGCTGGGTTCTAGTCCCAGGATGTCTAGAGATATGCTACGAGACTGTGGCGAAATCACTTAGGGGCACTGACTTCAACTGGCTTTGGATCAGGCCAACAATAACTCATGCCTCAGTTTCCCCATCTGTATAATAGGGACAATATTTCCTTGCATTACAGAGGTGTGGAGAGGCTTAAATAAAGTTGTGAAGTGCTTTGATATCTTTGAATGGAAGGAGATGGAGAAGGGCACAATGGAACAAGATGAAAGGATTCTGGGATTTGTGAAAAACAGTAACTTTTATTTCATAAAAACTTTCCCAAGAATCTGGAAGCTGCCCGAGTAGCACAAAGTGTTATAGGGTAGGGCTAAAGATAGCTCACTGCATGTAGAGAATGGAAAAGGAGGCTTTGAAGACAGCTTGTAGGAGAGTTTCAATGTGTACTGAAAAAATATTTTAATAGAAATTGTCCCTCTCTCTCGCCCCCTTGCCCCATAGACATCCTCTGGGCTCTAAACTAAAGCAGATCATCAGTGCCCTTTTGAGAGAAAGTATTAAAATCCAGTCACACTGCTCTGGCTCCCACACCACACTCTCTGTGCTCTCTATTTATTGGCACACAGTTAAACGAAGGCTGTAATTCTGTTCAGGGATTAATTGTTTAGCGCTGGTATGTGACTGAACAAGAGCATGGCTGGGCAATAGGATAGCATAGTATGAACTATTTCAAGGCACATTCATATTCAAGGAAAGCTATTCTCTGTCTTTGTATAAAAATCCCAGGCTGTGGACAAGATTCTCCTCTCATGCTAGTTTTAGTAAATCGGGAGTAACCCCAAGTCAATGGAGTTACCCTGTTGTAAATCCGGTTTAAGTGCAAGAAGAATAAGGACGAGTTTATTTGCAGTGGGGAGAGAAAAAGGACACATTTGAATGAACAGTGCTATATCTGGGAAAAGACAAAAACAAAAAAACAAAAGCCAATGTTCACTGAAACTCCTCTCCAAACTGCTTTCAGTGTTTTCTATTTTCAGCATTCCTTGAAGTACAGAATGGAGTTTCTTTTAGTCCTAGTCTATGCCACTTCATTTCTCAGTAGCAGCCTCTATAGAGCAGTCTGAGCCTTTGACTGCTACAGAAATATTGAAACCACAACCATTTCTTAGGGGTATTAGCTATTTAGGAGCTTCAGTAATATGTTTATCTATCTATTCAATGTTTGACTCAATCACTGAGGTATCACAATGGTTAGATAACGATTTCTTTAAAACAAATTTTTTTCAGTGTCTTGTAGTTTATGCACGATCAATATTTCACCATAGTGAAGACTTAGATCCCATTTGCACTCTAGTGTGGCAAACTATGTTAAGGATGTAACCGCAGGGGTAGAAATATGGAGTAGAATATACTGGATAACTCTATTTTAACAATGTTTATAATGGGATTAAACTCACAAACAGAGGAGACTGGACATGTACTGAGAACTGAGTTTAACAGAGCAAACAGAATTAAGGATTACATTAGCCAAAGGCAAGACAAGCCAGATTCCAGAACTCAAGGCCCTTATTCTCCATTGCCCTGCACCTTGTACAGTCACTTCCAGTGGTGCAGAGCAGCTGCAAAGCGCTACCATTCTGATTCGATGGCATTTTAGACCCACTTTGCATTTACTCGGCACAGCTGTGAATGACTGCACCAGGCACAGAACAGCACAAAATCAGGGCCCATGAGTCATAGCACCACGTATGCCTCAAAGGCTGATTTTTAAAATATTTTAATGAGTTTTGTGGAATTTTATTCCTTAAACTCGTGTGTCCACCCTCCTCTTATGGGCACGCTCACATCTCCACTCCACCTGACAATATAGCAGGACTGCTGGGCCTGCCACTCTTCCCTTCACGGCCTTCACTGAGAATCTCGTGGATTTCTTTTTATAGTTATTTATACTACTGCAGCACCTTGGAGCCCTAGTCATGGGCCATGACCTCACTGTATTAGGTGTCGTCTTTTGCCCTACCCTCTTCACATAGCCTTCCCCCTAGACTCACCCCTTGAGGCATGGCTCATTGATTTCAATGGGCTTTGGATCAGGCTCCTGGTGTTGAAAGCCTCCACACTTCCCTCCCTGCCTCCTACCTGCATCACCCTGCTTCTGAAGCCCTCTCCTCCATACCACTAGCCTGGCACCAGCCATCCCAAACATTCTGCTACCACCTCCTACTCTAGGAATTATGCTGGGGAGATTCTCTGGCCTGTGTTATATAAAAGGTCAGCAGAGATGATCACAATGGTGCCTCGGAATCTATGAATCCTGTTTGTTGCCATGCTTCTCACTAAGCCACTGCCATCCCAGCATTCCTCCATTCTTAGCCCCTTGGCAACAGCAATTCCAGGTGGTACAAACTCACACCTACCCAGTGTCTCCATTAAATGTTATGGAAAATAAAGATAACAGAACACAGACCCTCCGTGTCATTCCACGGGACAGATGAGTATGGAAAGGGCTTACCAGGAAGGCAGGTGCATTTCAGGGTCTATTTAGTTTAAGACAAATTGCAATGTGCTTTTTGGTATTTTTTAAGTCAGAGGCGGCATTAAGATTTCTACTGAGATCCTCTTTTTCCCACCTGCAGGGGGCAATATTTGGATACAAATTGGAAGACAAATGCCTAGGTGAGCCTAATTCAACATTCAAACAAGGTTAACAGAGGCAGCAAGAATATGGACAGCTTCTAAAGAGGTGGAGTGATTCTCCTCTTTTCAGTTAAACTAGTGAGCTGCAGCATGTCAATGGAATCCGGCAGAACAGCAAAGAGAGAAAATATTTCTGACATTGATAAGAACTGGGCCAGACCCTCAGCTGAGGAAAGCTGACAGATCTACACTGTAGTCAATGGAACTGTGTTGATTTACATCTGTCCCATTATCTAAAAAAATGAAACTGGTCCAGAAAACAATATATTATTATTTGTATTACTATAGCATACCTAGTCATAGACCAGGACCCCACTGTGCTCTAATGATAACAGGAGGTTTCCACAGACCCTGCTGCATGGTTCAGGCATAGTTGGGAGTGATATGCTAAAGACACTAATCAGGTTCAGCATCTGAAATCTAAGGCATCCTACAGGTAAGGGAATGATGGTGTGTGTAAATTGCAAGTACATTCTTTCATACATCGAGCCTGCTTGGATTTGGCCCAGCAGCAAGGAGAATTATTTCAAAAGCCATGAGCTGGTGGTATAAATCCACTGGAGGATACAAATCCTTAAATTATTTACCTTTACTGTGGCTAAAAACCGGTCCAAGAGACTGACAGCCAGGACAAGTGTTTCTGGATAAAGATGGAACTGGTACTTGAGTTTGGCCAGCCATTGAATCACCTCATCCCGCTGCGCTGGAGAAATGGCTACATCCTGCTGGGAAAAAAAAATAAACAAACTGCACATACACCCAGAATCTGAATGCTGAGTGAGTTGAGAGAAGGCAAAATATTAACATATGCAGAAACAATGCCCTGTGTGGATGTTTGCGGAGGAGTTGGAGAGTGGAATGCTTTTCACACAGCCTGAAGCCACTCTCCACTGCTGCTATTAGTGGTCATATTGACATCCCCTGACCTGGTTTGTGGGTGTGCCCATGTCATTAGAAGTTAGCAGACTTAAGCTGCAGCATGTCTGCAAAAATGTAGGATAAACATTTAGACTGTGGCCCCAGAACACTGCTAGCTAAACGTATGTGTGTGAAAATGGAGACCCTTCAATCAGTTAGTGTTATTGCTGAAAGGGCTACATTAAGTGATGCATTTTTTTTAATGTAATAAATTTTGTTAAATATGAAACCAGCACTATCCAAGTGATGATGCAATTCAACAAATAGGAAATCTATTCCTTAAGGTAACCACGGGCCACATCCTGTATAGTACTGAGCTCCCTCTGAATCAAGGGCATTCAGCAACTTGCAGGATCAAGCACTACAGCCCCTATCCAAGCCGATCTATGAGAGACACCTACGCCTGCAGTGACCCCCCTCAATTACTATAAGGATTCACCCACCAAGAACTTAGAATTCAGACCTATTTAACTTCCAAGAGCTTGTTCCCACCGCCAACCATCAGCTCTGTACCACCTTGTTTGGTGGGGCTTGTGTTTTAATGTGTCTAGGGAACAGCCTTTTATGATCTATCTAAACAGTAATACTTCCTCTATCCTAGTTTAAGCTTAAACAGAGAAAGCCCAAACAGAACAAATACAACCTTCTGCAGGTCACTGAAGTATGATTTGGAAGCCCAAGACACATTGTACCTCACACAGTAAAAGGGAAGACAAAGCATGCGCCCATGAAATTTAATGAAGTTCTACTAGCTTGCGGAGAACACAGTCACAACCTGATTTCCCAAAAACCTCATATATCTAAAAGGAGGCTGTGTCCACTGATACGTATTTATTTCCCATTATCTGAAATAATTTGATCTCCTCCTTTTCAGTTGGATAATAGAGGTCTGACTGAACTGAAAAAGAACAATTATCATTCAGCCTCATTGGAAGTGTCTCAGGATAGCTAGAATAACCATGTAACATAGTTGTATTGTTGTTGCAACAATGGTTCCCTCCTGGCCTCATTTTAAGATACGCTCTGGAGAGTTGCCATGCTGCTTCATTCTTTGCTGGCAAGAGGGGTGAATGTTATGATCAAGCTGGTCTTTTCCATCTCTGATTACTATGACCCTAGTATTTCACACCCTACAGTAACTCAGCGACTGCAGGATTTGGTAACATGTCAGGTGTAGTTATCTCACTGGAAAAAAAATGTTATAAAGGGCATTTTTAAGGCTTAGATTCATTTAGAGAGGGAGATTTACTTGCTAACAATTTACAGAGCTGTTTGGATAAAAATACTCTATTAACAGACCAATTCCTTGCCATTCCTGATCATGGGAATTCTGAAAAACCTGAAATACTCTATGCCTCTTGGCTGCAGGGGTGAAGCACCAACCCCTTGCGTATCAGCCATCTCCAGTTCATTATGTTCACGATGCAAGGCGAGCTCTACCACAGTGGTAACCGGTAGATCCCTAGTGTTCTCCAGACTGCCAGTTAAATGAAGGCTTAGGTAAATATATGGCCGCAAGTCCAAGGTAAAACAATCCACTCCTGTAATATTTAGTCTAATATACATTGCTCTGATCAACATTCTGAATCATCTGGCAGATGTCCTAAGAATCAGTGCAACCTGATGTTTGCCCTAACCACAGCAGGTGTTGTAAGGTACACGCATGCTGCTTCTTTCCTCCCCACCATCCTCAATCCACTTCTTCATATTAAAACCCAGCAATAGCGGGGCCTGATTTCCAGAGGCACTGAATACTCACAGATCCCATTTGTCTGAGGCCCTGAGCCCAGGGTGAGAGGGGCAGCTGGGCAGACATTCACATATCAGTTTGTGCAAGAGACTACAAGCAGTATGTGGACTTCTGGAGGGCATCAGCAGTGTGGCCTCCTACTTGCAGTACTGAACCTCCTTGTCCAAGTTCACCCTCCCAGAGGTGATTCAGGGGTTGCACTCCTGCATATGAAATCCCTGTCACTAGAGGTTTTTAAGATCAGGTTAGACAAACATGGTGGGAATGGTCTAGGTTTACTTGGTTCTGCCTCCGCGCAGGGGAAGGAACCTTCTGCCCTCTTCTGCCCCTTCTGCTGAACGCCCCTTCCAGCCCTACATTTCTATGATTCTATAGTCCCAGTGGTCTGGATAACAGATCCCCCACTTAATTGTGGGGTGGGTTTTTATTCCCCCACCTACCCAAGACACAAAGAGAATCATCAGCAGATCACGGCTGAGCTTTGCATTAAGTGAGGGGTCCATGAGGAAGGGAGGGTTATCATCAACATGAGGGAGGTTGCAACAGAGCGCAGGAGTGCTGAGACCCAGCCCAAAGTCTCTTTCCCTAACCCACCTGGACTCCTGGAACCAGCAGCCCCACAACGTCTCAATATCCCTTGTTGGTCAGGTTTTCTGCACTTTCGGGTGAGAGTTTCAAAGAGCAACAAAGGGAGTTAGGCACCTGATTGCCTCTGAAAACCTGTCTCTGGAAAAAGCCTGCCTTTGCAAGTTCGGGCCACGCTAGAGCACTCTGCAGCACTCCTGCCCTAACCACCAACCAATGAAAAACTGTACGGCACATGGGTGGAGGGAAAAAACTCAGCACTCCTAACTTCCCAGGTACTCACCCAATTGCCTTCAAGCCTGACTCCAGTTTTCTTAAAGATCTCTCTAATCCATACCAAACAAGCCCACTCTGAACACAACTGACTAAGCCACAGGAACGAGGCACGCACACAACTTCTGCTCGCAGCACACATAGGACGAGGTTTTTTCGGTTTTGGTTTTAAATTCAACATATACTTGCTGAACTCGAAAACACCAAAACAGATTTCAAACAACCAAACTCTGCCCACGAATGGAAAATTTCAGCCTCACAAGAGCTTGCCGGCTAAAGTCACGAGCAACTGAAAATGAGGGTTTATGGCAGAAGTTACATTTCAACCTTAACTACAGTAATCATTGGCACGACCATTAAAACATTCTGTTCTGCTTGCACTCCAAGCCTCATTTTCCTCTCCTGAAATATTTACAGTTGCTCTGCATAGCATTTCGAGGCATGTGACTGTTCCCACTTCAACTCTGGTGATTTTAACCTGCCGGGCGAGAAGGGAGAGCAGCAATCAGGTGTGTTTTTTCTACCATGAAGGTGTCCTTGAGAGCCCTGCAGCCCTCACGCTGCTGCTAATGTGGTTTCAAAATGTGGAATCAGATGCTGGCTGCCAAGGCACTGTGGCAAAGGGAGCTAACAGCTTGCACAAACAAGACGCCATGCTACGCTGAGTTGTTGTGGGCTGCTTTCCTTTTCAGCAGAAGCAGGAAGGAGAAAGGAGAAAACAAATTTAAAAAAAAATAAAAACACACACCATTGAAGCGATAATGGTAATTTAGATCTCTATTCCAGTAGTCAACAAGACCTCTGAAAGCGATTAATGCATTCAATAGCATGCTGCCTATTCCATATATATTTCCTGTTTAAAAAACAGTAAGATAATTTAATAGAGCAAAGCATGTACAAAGGACCAGCCTTATAATGAAACCTTCTGCCTGAGGCCTGGTGTACGCAGTTTTTGTACCGTGCTAATTAACTATTTTCACTTAGAGGAGTGATGATTTTTTAATTTTTTTACTGAAACAGTTAAATCGGTACATCCCCTAGAGGGGCTTTAGTTATACTGGTGTAAAGATGCTTTCTACGGGTATAGTTTATTAAATTTATGGGAATAATCTATACTAATATACCATTTATACCGGTAAAACTGTGTTGATCCCGGGGCTCTACTAATTTATCTATACCAATTTCAAAAGGATATAGTTAAAATGGTATAAAAACTGTATTTAGACCAGCCCTTTTGATACATCCCCCATATATCGCGGCTGGAATCAGCAACAGTGCAGCACCTCCACTAGAAGTCAAATCTTCAGAAGAACTCAGCTCAAATTCAAAATTCAGTTAATCTGCCCAGCCCAACTGCTGACAGGGTCAGATCTCGCTGAGCCACTAAAAGCCAAAACCACGTCTGAGACTTCTCTGCAGAGGTAGTTGCAGTGCTGACAAAAACCATGCAACTTATTTTTAAAATTCACTTAGCTTCTCAAAGACTGTTTTAAATTGCTGTGAATGGATCTTTAGGTTTTAAATGCGTGTTTTTCAAAGCACTGCTGGCTAAAACAGTTATTGGCTTTGAGACATTGCCTATGTTTTACAAATGTTTAAGAAAACAGAGCGAGGCGTGATGGTGCAGTTAAGGCAAAGGACTGGGTTCAATGCTTGGCTCTGCCACAGCTTTTAGGTGTAACACTGGTAAGTCATCTGCTTAACTTTACACATGTGCCCAAGTCTCATTGAAGTCAAGTGATCCTTAATTTGTCAATCTCCTTAACATATGTAAAGTTAAGTACATGCTTAAGTGTTTTGCAGAATATTTTTTCTGTCTCCCACTCGGTCTTGTTTTTTAGGCCCCGATCCTACAACAACTTTGCATGAGCTTTACAATGAACCCAAAAGGGCCACTCACTGGCAGTGGTGTACTGTGGGTTTCCGGCGCCCACGGGCCAAGCCTGCATTTGTGCCCCCCCCCCCCCCCCCACACACACAGATGCACAGAGCAGGAGGGGTCCCAGCACCACCCCGCAGCTGCCTGGGGAGTGGGGGAGGTCTGTACCTGCAGGGGGGAGAGGCATGAGGCTTGGGGGGGCTGCAAATGCAGGCTTGGCTCCGCCACTCCCCTCCCCACACTCACCCACTGCGCAGCACCCGCCTCTCCTGCTCCAGCCCCGCAGCCCGACACCGGCTCGGATGGGGCAGCCACACCACCGGCCTGGGGTGGGATGGCTGGGCTGGCCCTTCACGACACGTAGGGCAGCTGCCCCTCAACCTCCTGCGCCCCCCTCCTGTTGTGAAGGGCCAGCCCAGCATCCCACTTACCCGCTGCTCCACCCGTGGCCTGGGGGAGGTGGCCACCAGCCTGGTCCTTCACAACGTTCAGAAGGTGGGGGCGCTGGAGGGGCCGGCACCTCCCATCCACTGCATGTCGTGAAGAGCTGGCGACCGAGGGCCTACCCCCTCACTGCCTTCTTGGTATGCCACTTCTTACTAGGCATAAATTGAAACACAAGTTTAAGTCTTTGCAAGATCTTTGCGGTTGGAAATATTTCTTATTAGGTGTATGTACAGCATCTAGCATAAGTGGGGCGCCGATCTCAGTTGAGATCTTCGGGCCCTACTGTAATACAAGCAAAACATGCTAATAACAGTACCTTTTAAAAAATAAATCTGTCTTTTGGAGAGGCAGTAAATATATTAATTTCTATAACATTATATCATTTTAACCAGTGCCATTAGGCTGTAAGGGTGAAATCCTGGCCTCACTGAAATCAATAGCAATATTCCTGTTGACTGGGGTCAGAATTTCACTCACTCTGGAAATGCCAGTTGTCATGTAATTTATTTAGTAACTCTGCTGGAAAAAAAAAAAAAAAAAAAAAAAATGAAGAGTTTTGGTAGTGGTGGGGTAGGGAACAGAACGATTACATGGGGAGAAAAACGGGGGAACAGCATGTTAATACTGGATGTTACAATAAGGAACATATATCACATTGTTACTGTGACAATGAGATTGTACACCAAATAAAAATATTATAACTAAGCCTACTTCTAAACAACACCTAAAGATGAAAAGTGACAGAGTTCTCAACAGAATGAATTCCACTAGCCTTTTATCTGGTGCTATTTTTTATTAGAACAAAGCAAATTATACAAAGGGAGACATAACCACAACCAGGTTTGGACAGCACTGTCGACTTAAAGGGTTCCAAGCAGCTTAAAGGCTTAGTTTGAAAATGCAGTATCTGGGCAAATCCGGATGTTAAGCTCCAAATGTGAAACCAAACACACTTTAAAAACTTGACCTCTAATCACTGCTGGAATATTAACCCAGTTCTGTCAGCAGGAGTTTTGCCAGCGGCTCCAATGGCAACAGACCTGGGCCCTACACAGGCAAAAGGAGAGACGAAAAATAAATACTGCTGAAAATAAAACAGCAGTGTTGCTTTCTGCAGTGTTTCCTCTTGCGGTGTACAAGGGGGGAGGAAGGGGAGGTTCTTGCACCCATTGCTGACAGGAGGCATGCCCTGGCAGTTTAACTGCTCAGAAGGAGGTACCTACCCTGCTGATCTGTGACTCCAACTCTGTACAACCAGGCAGGGTCTCATCAGCCCCCTCACATTCCCCAGCAGTACAAATCAGTGGTCTCCCTTGCAGCTAGGTCCCTAACGGAGCAGGCAGTGGGAAGTCACTTGCCTGTACAGTAACTTGGAGTCCATGTGTCTATCTGCCTCTGTGGGCCAAACACACAGCAGCTTTGTGACACTTCCCCGAACCATCCCCTAAGCTATAGGTCTCTGGCCACATCCCTTCCCAAAGCTGGGTCCATATGATGTGATGGGGGAAGAGGACACTTCCCTCAGCTGGGATTCTGCCTCTCAGCACCTCATGCTGAGAAGAGGACTTCTGACAGACCTCAGAGAGGCAGGCCCAGGCCCAGTCTTCAACTGGATAGGAAGCTGTGAAGAGACAAATTCAGTCTTAAAATATTAGAAAGTGAAAGAGCTGGACTTTGTGGACACTTTCTTCTTAAACCTCCAGAATGGGGAGATGTTATTAGATGGAACGTTTTTCGTTTTGTGAAGTATTTTTGGGAGTCAAAAAAAGAAGTGCGCTCAATACGGGAAGGCCATGCTGGGAGAAACATTTCCGATTCCAAAATTTGAAGAAGTTTTATTTCCTCATTTCTCATTCACCTCCATTCAAAGGTTAAAAGTGGCCTGCAGAGGAAAGCAAACAGGGTTTGGGCTTTTTTTTTTTTTTTTTGAAAATGTGATTTTAAAAATTCACCTTTTTCCCCTTTCTGCCTGATATTTTTACATTTGAAATTCAGGTCAGGTCTCTCGTTTTCCCCTGGAGACTCCAGACACCAGGTGTAGGACATCACAGCCACTAAAGAAATGAAACCTGAGCAACTGAGAAGGAGGGATTTTTAGTCAAAATGTTTAAAACTCTACAGTTAAACCTGCTAACAAACACCAAAAACAGTTGAGAGGAAAGATCTCCTTTTCAGAGGTTCAACACTCTCTCCCCTTCAACTAAGAGCAAAGAAAGCACCCATTCCAGCACTCAGGTTCTCCACTCGTACCTTGGAAATAGTAGCACTTTCCTATCTCCCAAAAATCACGTGAGGATAAATATATTGTGAGGTGCTCAGGTACTATGGGAATGGGTGTATATGTGTATTGAAAATAGACAAAGGAACAAAAGAAATCCAACAAGTCTAACTCCTTCCCCAACAATAGATCACCTTTAATAGAACTTGTGCTCTAAAATTTGAATTTTGGAATAAACAGGAGAATTTAGGTTTAATATATAAGCCCACAAATTCAAGAAATAGCAGTGTCCCACATAGTCAATGGTAACTTTGCCCCTCATATGCAGATGCGGTATCTAATCTCTTCTCTCATAAAGCTAGAACAAACAGAATATCTCCAGGCAATATGGAAAAGACTCTCAGGTGACTTTCATATGAAGCAGCGGCTGCTGGGGGAAAATGCTTTTAGACACATGCACAAAATAAGTACTGTATTGCTTAAAAAGAAAAATCCAGCTTCAGAAAAGCCATGTGTGAAAATGATTACTTCTTTTCTGAATAGTGCCCAATAAGCATCTCTACTATAACCTTTAATTTCAATTATAGAAGCGTTCCAAAGATCTCTAGTTCTGAAGGAGCCGTCAGTTTACGCCTCTTCACATGGAGATAGGGAAAATTCACTATTTTCACAGAGAAAGCCAGAATGTATAAGCAAAGCTGCCATCACTGCAAAAGATGTCCCTGCTCCTCTCAAACAGGGCAGAATCCCACCTGTGGAGGAGTGGCTGATCAGACTGCCGCACATCTTGTATCTGTGAAATGCCCAAGGAGAAATGTATTTCATATAATCCCAATGGCACAAGCAATATATAGTAAGCTAGAACACTGAACAAACAGCAAGATCAGAATATCTTGAGCTATGCGAGTTAAATTAAAAGCAAAATCAGTCCCTTCCTAGTTCCAACGTACTTCCCCCTAGACATTTCTCACGCTACTAACCCCATCACACATCAGGGTGGTTTGTTTTGTTGCCACATACCAATCACTGACACTTATTCCTGGCTTGGAAAAGCATAACAGTCCATTGCTCTTGCTTTAATTACATCCCCCCCTCCATCCCCATGCCAGGGAAAATTAGAGACTGCACGGCATTCGCAGTGTTCACCGAAATTTTCTACACAGCAACAGCCAACTGAAGCAGCCCTACTGCATTCCGCTCTCAGGCAAGTTTGGCTTGCCGGTGATTTTCCAAGGGACATTTTTAATGTTAAAAAGGAGTCCCTGGGCCAGATCCTCAGCTGGGGCAACGTGACATACAATGAGCTGAGGAACTATCTGTATGTCTCTACAGGCCTTCCCTAGACGGAGGATTTAGGGACACCAGCAAGATTGAAGTCAGTGGAGGGCTGAGGATGCTTTCTGCCCTCTCACCAAAAGTACTGGCGGGATCAAGCAACTGACCACGTGACAACCATTCCCACCACCCCACTACCTGCTAGCTGCCTCGGATGCGTATCTCCAGGTGCTCCTGCAAAAGTAACTATTCTTCCCCACACCGGCCATTGCACATGGAGCACAGGCCTGGGAGTTGGCCTAAGGGGCCCGTCCACTCCCCCTCGTGTAGGGCACAACACTAGCACGGGGAGCTCAATGTGTGGGCATATGGCTATGCACTAACAGCTTAACCCTGCAAGGTTAAGCACATGGTGAAGTGCTTCATTGGATCAGGGCCTATGCAGGTATTGGCACAGGGTGCAGGAAGCCAGAAGGCATCTGTGCAGGGTTTGAGACACCTCAAAACAGTGTGCTACACGGAAAGCATCCAGAGTACTAAGGGCAGAAATGCTTCTTACCGGCTTCTCACAGGGGTTTATCAACATTGGAGAGATGCACTTAAAGTATGTTTACACACTCTCTCTAAAACAGTTTCAGTGCCTTTTTTAAACTGCCCACAGAGAACTACAGTTAGCAACATGGCCTTATGTTGAGAGATGCTCAGAGCAGTATCAGAACCTACAGAGAAGAGAATAGCTGTCTAGTCATTGATTTCCTGTACGTGGACCCAGCTGTGAGGACATGTATAACACAGCACCAAGACTAACACTGCTATTTAAAAGCTTTAATTACTCCCACTATAACCTGCTTTCTCCTGTTTGGCACCTCTGAACACCAGCCCTACAGTAAGAGACTGTTCTGGTGCTCTTGCTTCTACAACATTAACAATGCACCTCTATTAACAGATTCTATGGAACCAATGGTGAGAGACCTTTAAAAAAAACAAAAACACACACATCCCCTTTCCCCATCCCTCCTCTGAAGAGTAAGCATCCCCTCTATCAGGGAAGCACAAGTGGTTCAGATGGAGAGGGCATTGGACTGGGAATCAGGAGACCGGTTTTACAGGTGACACTAGATGATAATGGTCCCTTCTTACCATAAAATATATTAATATAATCCAAGGTCCATGTAATTACTGTGGCTGTATTTTCTACTCCAAGTGGAGATGCTGATCTAGTTTCCAGTTTTCCCCAAGTGCAGGGAGATAGTGAACTGATCACCAGCCTCATATCAGCCTGTGTATAAAACAGGGATCTTACTGGAATTGCAGTACATCACAGTACATTTTAAGAGAGGGGCTGGCTGGGAAGGGGTTCATCCGGTTGCATCTGCCCTCGTATATGTTAGACAATACTATTTTCTGCGAATAGTCATCTAACTCCGTGTAGGAAACGGTCACAGTTGCCTATTCTTGGATGCTCTTTCAAGGCGTGCACATCTGTAGAACTGGATGTTATTGGGAAAGCTTTAAAACTCTAGACATTTTAACTAACATGACTGCAGAATACATATGAACTCAACTGTACAGCTGAGATGCTACAGCGTGTGGGCAGCAGTGCTGCCTCTGAGGGCATAATTCTATCACTTCAATAGATTACTCATTGAGTTTGCAATTGTGCTAGACAACACACACTGTAACTCAATGTTACTAAATTTTCGTATCTTGAATTCAGGTAAAGTATTTTACTGGGTGAATGAAAAAAAGTGTCACTGAATTCCTGGGTATTGTTCATTCCCTGTTTATGCTTCTCTTTCCAAGCTCTTCTGCGAGCAGCAGGAACCTTTAACAGCACTGCCAGAGTTTTAAAGGCCAGCTATAAAACACTGTGGACACTGGTCCTAATTCAGATCTCAGGTACACTGGTTTTACACTGGTGTAACTCCACTGACTTCAGTGGGGTTGTTTCTCAATTGCACCAGTGTGAAATCGGATACAGTCTTTTTGAAGTCTCCAACAATGCTAATTTATAGTGTTTTGTTCCAGTTTAGTGAGAGCTGAAAAATTCATAAGCAGTACAATCGCCTTCATTTGCATGGCAACATTTGGAAACGGACATTTGGAAAGGCAAAAATACTATTTTGTACTTCGAGCTTTTCATCCATGAATCTCACAAAGTTGGGTAAATATCATAATCTCCGTTTTGCAGATGGGGTACCAAAATGATAAAGAGGTTAAAAATGACTTGTCCAAGGTCACACAGCAAGGCAGTGAAAAAATGGGAATGAACTGAGGTCTCCTGATTCCCATTTCTCATGTCTTACAAGGAACAGAAAAGAAAAGAGGTGGAGAAAAAGAGAAACAGAACAAGCAGAGGGGAAAAAAAAAAAAAAAAAAAAAAAGAGGAGGTGAAATGGCACCAAGTTTCTAAAAACTTTTCCTGGCTCACAAACGTAACTGCCATAAAGTGTTACTTGTTAATGAGAACACGAACCTTTGACCAGACTACAAACTTTATATCTTAGATCTTATCCACATGCCAGCCAACTGACCACTATATGCAATATACATATAATATTTTATTGTGTGTGCATATGTATTTATTTAGATAAACAACTTAATGCTGCTTTCAGAATGGAATGTGTCCCTAAACACACAAGCCAGATGTCTCTTCTAGACTGAAAACCCCCTTCGACCTCTGGTCTAGAGCTATCAAAAATAGGTTGAGTCAGTGTGTCACGTCAAAGAAGGAAAACTGAAAGAAATATACTTATTGTCAGGGACTGGGGCTTTCCAAAACATATCTGGGACAGAAATCCCCACCAAACTGCTACATATTGCAGTACAAATATGGTTACATCTTTATCGTAGGCTATTTCTATTCTATTTTCAAAGATCTCTCTGGCACAATAAAATCTAGAAACTGGGTGTGGATTTTTCCCCATTAGAATTTAAAACGCTGCCAAGAACCTAGTTCTATTTTCTTTAATGGAAGAAAAAATTTGAAACGTATTTTCAGTTTTGATATTAGATTTTCCTCATGTGTTTCTTCCTTTGGAAACCAGACTACCAGGTCAAAATAGAGTTTATAATACTTGTAATAGGCAATGAAAATTAAGTGTCCACAGAGTCCCAGGATTGGCTATCCAGTATGTCTTAGATTTTCTGAATGTTAAGGGAGACAAACAATTGTACGTTATGGAGGTTCCAAGCTATTGAGAACATTGTCAATTAAGTGAATAGATGCTAGGGAACATACCTGTTTCAGATAACAGAGGGATTAGGGTAATAATACAGGTTGAACTTTATGACTGAAACAGTGCCAAAATGAGCACTGATAAAATGAAATGACCTGTGACATTCTAAAAGTCCAGTGTCTCATGAACAATAAGCACTAGAAAGGAATATTTTATACCATTACAAAGCTGGAGTCCTCAGATACCCAGTACCTATAAAAACTGTAGTTTTACGTGTCAGCGTGTGCTATCTCATCTTTTTATTCATGTAAATCTGATGACCATGTATTTTTACCCCCACATGCTTACATTTCAACCTGATTTAGTGATTATTTCCTCTACAGCAGCTAATGCTAGAAAAGACATTTCACATCATGTCAAACCAGTCTGGAATTCCAGCTGATCAATTCAGATGTGATTCTAAGTAGGGACAGATGCAAGATGGTAATTAAAATAATGTGATTTTAATGACCTACCAAGATTGGAAGTGCTTGGGTGGACGACTACAAAAGCTTTTTCAAGGCCAGTAAACTTTTCCAAGCATGGATCCTAACTCAGCAAAAATGTGATCCTTATGTGTGATAGCATCATGGCACATTAGAACCACAAACTTCACTCAGTCAATTCTGTAATTAGAAGTTCTACTGAAAAAGGAACACTGTAGGATTTTTGCAGGTATCACAAATATTAATCAAGACTGTTTCATGGCTTTATACTACTCTGATATTTCACAGAACCCAATATCGCTACTTCCCCATTTTCATATCTGTAGATGGCCAGAAACATTACAAAGTCAAATTAACGTCACTGAATATGTACATACCCTGTGGGTAGTTGAGCAATCTCAGCCCCATTGAAGTCAACTACACAGGATAAGATCTCGAAATATCTACTGACTTTAACACAGGAGAGGTTCCAAAGACGACCAAGAGCAAGACTACTGCCACGCAGCCACAGCAAGGTGTAAAGATTTAATTTAAAAAACCACTACCATCCAAACATACATGCTTGGGGAACCTGTGCTTCAGTGGGTACTAAACCAATTTTACAATGGAATAGTTGTTACAAAAAATGACTGATGCCTTGATGCAAATAACCAGTTCTTGGCACATCTATAATTAGTGTCATGGATACTATCTGCATAGAGATGCAGATCTGAGGCTAAAATACTGGTTTCTGGTAAACATCTGAAGTCAGTGGACACTAGCGGGTGCCCCACACTACCGAGTTTTCTGTGTACCAAGCTAAGCAAGGCTGGGCTTCTTTCCTTCCAGAGCCCGTCAATACTGCTCTGTGTCGACCACAAAGAGTCCCAAGAACATGACTTGACATACTCTCAGCCTCCAGGAGTAAAGGATGGAAGGTCCAATCCCTCACCCCGTCACTGGGATATTTTGTTGTAAATCAAACACCCATGTGTAATACACAAGCCATTCACAAATAAATATGCTGGGCAGAGTTTTTCTGCACATAGGACAAGGGGAAAACTCACTGTTTACCGAAGCCAATTATGTGCCCAGTTCTGCTATCTTTACTTACACTAAGTAGTACACTGCTCTGCAAGCAGTCCCATGGATTTCAATGGGCTTACTCATGGAGTAGGGTACTATTCACCTAGCCAGATCCTCAGGTAGGGTAAACTGGAGTAACTCCACTGAAGACAATGGATTAACACCAACTTACTCAAATTGGGCCAGATTCTCAGAGAGGATAAGGGTGGAAGAATCACGCCCTATGTTTGAATAGGAAAATTCAGAAGGGAGTGACTTCACATTGAGCTATGCCAGCAGCAACACGCAGAGCAGTGATGAGACACTTTATGCAGAAAAGTGACCCGGGTTTCAACAACATTATAAGTCAAACTTAACCTAACCAAACTGAGTTGCTTTTCAGATCCATTGTACTGCAGCAAATGTGTATTAATTAGCAGAGCAATTCACAGAGTCAGTTTAATATAACCAAAATGTGTGTTAATTCTAGAAGAAACAGCAGTGATTTAACACTGTATTCTGCACAGCACGTTCTGTATCTCAGATTGTGGGTATGTTCCTGAAACAAAGCATTAGTCACTACACTGAATTAAAGGTTAATCTCCCACCCCCAAGCAGTAGGAGAACTTCTCATGTAATGGGTTCAGTTATTCATTGAAAAATATGCCAGAAAATATCCCCATAGGGTAAAAGATGTTTGTACATGACCGACTTTACCTGAATGGGCTGAATTTTGGGCATATGCACTTTCCACATCTCAGCTTCTCTAGAGATTGCAGTCTCCAGGAGGAGACACAATCTCTGGCTCTCCAGGGATCCCAAAAACTTCATGGTGATCCTTGGGTCCTCCTACCACCCAACTGGATACAGCTACCTGCAAAAGCAAATACAAAGCAGTGACCCTACTGTGCCAGACTTACGTATTTAAAACAAGAATAAGGACAGCTGCAGCTCAAGAGTTGCACAAAATGGAACTACACACACATCGCTGATAAAGGAGAGCAATTTACCAGTCAGCCCATGACAAATATTTGAAATGAATGTTGAAAAAATAAATGAAAAAGAACCTGTCTACATTAATCAACCTTATACAATGTGGTCCTCACAGAATACTAAGAGGAGTGAAAAAGGAAGCATAAACAGCAGTGAGCATTAAATGTAATTCTGTCTACCAAATACTTGGGATGATTATTAAAAATATATTATAAAGTGCTTTAAAGCCTGGGCACCACTTCAGGGCACTACACCTTGACACCAGGGTTTTCCTGAAGTAGTTAACACGATGATCAAACTGCGTTAACCAATCAGTATGCCCATCAAGAAAATGTTGCTTAGAAAGAAAAATCGTATCTCTTTAAGAGCCATTGTCAGGAATTCTTGTTGTTTACACACTGCTCTACAGATACGTTGACTCTATTTTGTAAATAATGCACTGCTGCATTTAGGCGCAGATCCGGAAAGCTGATCCACAAGGCAACCCCCCTGATGTCAACTGGGTTCCTAAGTTGCTTCAGCACAGTTTTATGCAGAATGTGGTTTATAATTCTTTATAGTCCGTAGAAATTGCAACTGGCATCACATACCCTGCAATGCTACCTAGGAAGATAGGCAAGCTACTCTTGGATCTAATTAAAGTAGGTTAGATTCAATAACTCTGGAGGGGAACTCGACTGCCCATGTCAATCTTTAAGGCCATGTCTACACTAGGGAATATTTTTAAAATACAAAAAATCCCACCAGTGTTATCCCAAAGCAGTGTTAGCTCTACTGCAGACAAGCCTCAGATAGTAGTGAGAGGTTCAGACTAACACCAGTTCAGTTGAAGCATCAGTGGGAATCTATGTAAAACTCATTGCATAGAAAAGGCCATGAATGCCCTGCAATCTAGATAATCAAGGAGGAAATTTTCACAAATGTCTACAGAATTTAGGAGCACAAGTCCCATTTACTTGTAAAATGCACAAAGTAAACAAATGAAAGGGGGGAAGCATGCCCCCTCCTTCAATATCTTTCAGAACTAAAACGTAGATGTTATTTGTAACAATTTTAAATTAAAAAAAACCCTTATTTTTAAATGGACCCTTTAACACATCTGAATTAGAGAAAAGATGTTTTCAAGAGAAAAAGATTTAAGTCTCTTATTTAAATCTGCCTGATATCGCCTGCCACTTTTTAGGAGCACAAATTTCTTGATTTTACTAAGTCATTTAGGCAAAACAATTCATGCTGCAAATATAAGTCCATGGGAAAGTATTTAAACTTTGAACTATTTGTGTGCACTCTTGTGAAATCTGAAATATAATACGGAGGAAGCTTGCCAACTCCTGGCCAGGCTGTTTACGAAGACTGCAGTTCTCAGATTTATGAGCATAATGTAGCTCATGCTTCTGTTAGGTTTTACAGTAAATAAGATAACCTGCTACTGATTTCCAGTCAAATGTAACAGTATAGGTAGAAATGACAAGAGAAAATTGGTTCCCTCAGACCAAAAAAAATATATTTTTTTTTAAAATAAATAAAGGCAGATTCAGTGTGTTATATCACAAATTTAAGGGAGACTAGAACCAAGTATATTTTTTCTTTTAGCTGTTGCAAGACTCGTGGAATTCTTATAGTTATGATTCACCCCACTAAAGGTACGCACCACTTATGCCCTTAAATACAGTTTAAGTGATGTATACACCTTGTGTGATCTCGGTGTACAGGTTGAATTTCACCTTTTGTGAGATTCTTCCAAAACAAGTGCTTCAAAGTGAAGCAAACAAAAACCCCAGATTCTTAGCCAACCCTGTGCCGCCCTAATACTATAATAATGAACCAGAACGACAATGGACAGAGAGATTGTCGTAAGAAACATTTTAGAATAATTCACTGGAAACTTGACTGTAAACAGATTAAAAATACTTTAAAAATGACGAAAAATATCTTGATATTGGCTTCCAATGGATCAGCTGGGGATTTACATGGAATAAATTTTTATTACAGTGCAATGCCCCTTTCCCACTTTAACAGGAAAGTTTCCTTTTAAAAACAGAAGTGAAGTTGCCCTGTTACATTTCCTGGCACTGTTCCACATGGGTAATTGCTGTACTTTTTATTTATTGCTTTTTCACAAGTACCTCTTCCTAAAATATAGGGGGAGATTCTAACCTCACTTACGTCAGGGTAAGATCAGGAGTAATTCCACTGGAGTTACCCGGCTGTAAACAAGAGTGAGGTTGGAATCAGGCCTGAAGACTTGATTCACACTGATGGGGTCCAATCCTGCAACCACTGGCAACTGGCACAATGGCAAATCTTCTACCGATTTCAATGTGTGCAGAATTGGAACTGCTGGTTCCAAAATACAGATCTGGGGCCTGATCCACACTTGCCTTACACAGTCATTCACCCCTGCATAAAGTGGGTGTAAAACACTAGCAAGTCAGAATAATGGCATTCAACCCTCACTTTGCACAGGTGTATGTGATGATGCAAGGGGTCCAGGCAGTGCAGAATCCAGCCTCATAGAATGGTGGCTGTGATGGCTACATTTAGGAGCATATTACAATAATAATTTAGAGCCTGATCCAACTGCAAATAAAACAATTCAACGGAAAGACTCCCTTTGATTTCAATAGGAGTTGGATTGCATTACAAACAGATTCAGACAAAACATAACATCACAGAAACCAGGCTTCCACACCTGCTAAAAAAAGCCCTCAAAATTGGATTTTTTCAGGGACTTCACAGCACAGAAGCTGGACGTCATTTATTTTCAAATTCAATTAGACCCTTAGGAGTTCAGCTGCTATGTAACTAAGTAATGAAACATTCTTTATACAGGTAATCCTAGCTGGGTAACATCCAACAGGATAGCAACTGCAGCCTGTCAGACTACACTGTAGGGTACATAATTGAAAAAGACTGTAATTAAAGGCTTGTATGAACACTTCAGTTTATAGGAGATAAAATAAGTACACATGGGGGAAAAAAAGAGAGAGAGAGAATGGGGAGTGGGGGAAGAACAGAACAAACAGTGCTTTTAGGACCTGATCCAAAGCCCACTACAATCAATGGAAAGACTTCACAGCTTCCCAGAGGTCTTAGATGAGTCCCCCTGTGGCACTGACAAAACTTTGTTCTTATACCTCAAAACAGCAGCACCGAAGGTCTGAGCCCTGGGAACAAAATTCAGGTTCTAAGGGCTGCTTTGGAGGCACAGAAGTCCTTTTTTTGCATGCTTTACAAGAAGCATGGAATGACTTTTAACCTAAACATCATGTCCCTTTATTTAACATATTTGTGAATGTCATATCTTGGTTTCCTAGTAAAGAAACATAATTAGCCACGCCTTAAACTTCAGACATAAAATATCAAAAGAGGTCAAGATTTCAAGCAAGTGTCAATCTTTCAGAATTTCACATCTCTGGTTATTTTGTTTAATATACACAATTCAGGCCAGACCAGTCAATTTGATATCACAAGGCTTGATCCTGGTTCCCATCAAAGTTTATAGCAAATCTCCCATTGACACTAATGGCGGAAGGTCTGGGGCCCTTAGAGTTATTTTGCACTTATGGCTGCATTCAATCCTCAGAAGAAAAGGAGCACACACTTTGGCAGATCTCTGCTAGTTCTAAGGAGAACAGAATCTACACTCTTTTCTGGCCGGAGTTAAGTCTATACCAGCAGTTGTCAACTGTTTTTCTAGATCATGACCAAACGCCCACTCCAACAATGTTTACAGCACAAATGGATTTCACTGCACTCTAGTCCAGCCACTCTTGCCTAACCTCTTCCTCCAAAGGTCATTCTTTTAATTGTGCTCCCCACTCCTTTGCACAAAGAAACCCTGATCCAGTATCTCCTCCCTAGCGACCGTTCGTCTCACAAGACCCGCAGCACAGGGATTCTTTGGAGGCAGTCAGTGTTCCCACTGGTCTTCCCACTCCTGGCAAGAGGTGTTTCTAGGACTGTATGGGCACTACAGCTACAAGAGTGGGGAAGTAGCTGATCCGATGGACTCACAGGAGAACATTTCTTCCTTTCAGCCCCCTCTCTTCCCAACAATGATGCCTGGATGGTGAAAAAAGGTCGAGCCCTTGCAAGAGAAGGAAGCAGTCAGTGAGGGAGCGTATCACAAAAGACTTTAAGGGTAGTACTGGTCCTAGGGCAGTGCAAGGCAGGCCAATCACTGCCTCTCCCCAGAAGAGATCGGCTGATACCAGGGAAGAGTAAGAATGCAGTGTAAAAAAAATAAATAAAGGCACATGCACAATTTTGGCTGCCCACAGAAAGGGGTCCTTGCCACGGCTTTACTAAATGCAGCAGACAAGGAGAGCAGGGTGGGCTTAGCATTACAGGAGGAAAAAAAAAAAAAAAAAAAAAAACTTCTTCCACTGAACCTGTAGAGTCTTAACAACTTAGCAAACATAGGGTATTGTATGACCAGGTTGTATCATACATGCCTTCATTTCTCTTTGATTACAACAGTCAGTATGTAACTGCATGTAGCCCATGTATAATTAGCTATTATATCTATCTTACCCACAGCTACACAAAGGGTGTTAGTATATATTGTAAGCTATTATATACCCACTTGATCATGATTCACTTTTTGTACTGCCGTTTTCCAGTGTATACAAGAGAACACAACAAAATGTTGTCAGTATGAAGGCTAATTCTACTGTGGGCATGCAATGCAGTGATACTTGGATGATTTATTTAATAGGGACTATTAGAATAGCTAATATCTATGCTGTATCTTTGACAGATGAACAAATACATACATAAACGAAAGGGATCTATTGGTCAGTTTATAAACCCAGAGTCACAGATCCATACTCATCCCCGAGAGGGTGGAGGAGGTGCAATCTGCATCTCTTCCCCCATCTGTGGATGCACCTGCACTCAAGGACTATACAATTTACCAAGAGAAGTGAGGAGCAGCAGAGATTGGCCCTCAGGGGTTAAGGATTTATACAGAGGCAGCTGCTCTGCTCTCCCACACAGGACTGGCGAAGCACCAGGTGTTCTGCACATGTACATCACTGAATAGCCTGACAGCCACAGCAAAGGAGTGAGGGGCACTTTCAAAAGTGCCCCTAATTAACAAACAGAGCAAAGAAGGGTTATGTACCTCCTAAAATATTGAATCTAGAGCTACCACTGGGAGTAAGAGAAGATGGTGTGGGGAGAGGAAAGTGGAAAATCATTATTTGTCGAACAGAAGAGACATTTTGTTTCCAAAGTAAGGAGGTAATAAGCTGAAAATGGGGACGAAAAAAAAATCTACAATAAAATTAAGCAATTTGCCAACGAGCCCGAGGGCTGAAACTAACTTGCATATAAAAATCAACAAATTTCAAACAGATATATTCTGACTTTTTTTTTTTTTTTTTTTTTTTTTTTTAAATAAAAAGTCAGAGTGTACTGCAAGCATACACTGCACTTTACAAAGCACACAGGCTAAACACACATTAAGGGCTATACAGGAAGGAAATGCAATGGAAAAACTGGCACTGCTTCCTGAATCCAGCTTTATGAAAGTCAGACTCAAGTCCATTAGGCAACTCTGATGTTTTTATGTGCTCAGATTCGTAACAGACAATCTCCCTCCACAAAAAACATGGTCTAAGGTCCCACCAGTGGTAAAAATACTTGTACCACATCCAATTAAACATGTGTACGTGTTCCTGAAGGCACTATTGTGGCAATTTTTTTAATGTTTGCCTAGAGTAGACAAACCCAAAGAATCTTGCCCAAAGTCAACCTTCATATGTAACTAGGTATCTGTCACTGCAAACAGTCATCACAGAAATTCAATAAGCTTGGGTCGTTGTGGATTAGACCACTGTAAATCAATCAACTCCAGCTGAATTTTGGCCTCGGCTTTCTTGGAGTTAGTTTAAAACGGGATTGAGAACCTCTCCAAATCTTGGAAGTTTTTGAATCACTGCTCAGAAATCTTGAAACTTCTTAATCCATTCAGCATAGGGTCAGCGGGCCACAGCTGTATTTCTTGAGGACTTGCTGGCTACTTCGAAAGGGGGAGAATCAGCTGCATGAATTTTGTTTTGAAGGCTGTTACCTTTTAAACAAGGTCATAAGCTAGGCCGTTCTTGCTCTGAAATCAGAGGCTCAAGTCTTTAAGATGCGAGGTGTTCTGTAACAGGAGGGCCACTTACCGAGTGCTCCTTCATGGCCACACATCCCTCTGTCTGCAACATGCTCCCTTTCAGGGCCCCTTACAGATTCCACACAGTCTCTCATGAGTACTACCACCCTCCACTTGGGGCTGAAAAATGATTACACGCAGTTCCAAAGAGTCCTCCATGTCCACAGCATAAAGTCCATTACTGCAACCCAAAGGTTCTCACTTACCTGGCTATTCAACCCCACCTCCTTGCCCTGCTTCAGTCTGTTCTTCACAGGGCCATGACTCCTAGCTGTTTCTGTCTGGAGCCCGGAGCCCGGAGCCCAGCACCCTTCTCCTCCCAGCATCTCCCCTGTTCTGAGGGAGAGGGCTGTATATATGCTGCCCTCTTCTAGAGAACGCCTCCCGATTGGTTGGAAGAGAGGGTAACCCTGGCCCGCCCTACACTACAGGGTTCCTGGTCAAGGCCCTTAAAGGGACAGTGTCCTGGGTCCCCCACTCCTAACTACTAATTCCTCAAGACAGCTTCCTCTCTTCTGTGAGTCCGCAGACTATGTCTAAGGGGGCCATGAAAGGTTATTACTATACAAGAGTGGTTTTCAACCTGTGGTCAGACTATGCCTAAGATTTCCAAAGGGATCTGCACCTCCATTTGAAATTTTTTAGGGGGTCCACAAATGAAAGAAGGTTGAAAACCACTGGATTAGACAATAACTATTTAATGACAGCAGACATTGATTTTAAAAAGTTAAAGCTTTATGACCATTACAATCAAATTGTCAACATCAGATGTCAAAGTAAATATCCTTAAATCAAACTACTACCTGCGAGCTTATTATTTTTCTTACTTTGCCAATCTATAAATTTTGATCATCATCAATGGAAATATTTTTCTTCTGTTTGTGTGTGCACAGTGAAAATAATTTTTCTGACATTTATCGATAAAAATCGAATCCTTCCAAGCCTAGTTATAAGCATTCTACAGACATGAGTAGTATGCTATAAGCACATAGATGGTGTTCTAGATGGTCATAAACCAACATTACAAGCAACCAGTTAGACTAACAACCTATGACAACTGTTGGACTCTACAATTGATCGATCAGTTATTAAAACATCTTCTGTTTATAAAAGTTCCCTTATTATAAAAAGTGTGACTGTCCAGACAGAATAAAAACTATCCACACTGCAAAACTTTTCCAAAAGGCTGAATCCATGGAAACTTTTCATAACAAACTTTAAAAGATCAAGAAACAAGAAAATAGCAGATGGAAACTTGTGAAGTGTTTCTAAAGCATTCTTTAAGGATAATAAAATATCCCCCAAAAAACTGGGAATACTGCAGAAATATCTCCAGGGCAAGAAGTCTTTGGATAACAAGTGTTACAAATGATTCAAAAGAGGACAGGTACAGTTGGCAGTAGCTCTAGACTTTTGGAAATAAAGCATCAATTATTTTTAGAGATGAGAAAGAATGCTGAATCCCAGGTCCATCCACAGGTACTCAAGGCATGACTGCGGAGGATGGTAGTAAAAAGTTGCCTGTGTTCTGGTTCACCCTCTTTCTACTGGCTGGTCTGTATAGACAGGAACTAATTTGCTACTAGTATAAACTAGTTGCAGATTCCATCACAATTCCTATCCCTGGACTGCTTCACACCCCAGCTTACTATGGGCAACATGTAAACTCAGCATCTAGCCCCAGGATGAGATTAGCTGCAGCTGCCAAATTTATGCTCCTGATGCTCATTCTTTGATGAGTTTTGCTTTGAGATTTTCGTTTATTTGAACCTACATTCAAAGCAAAACAGCCTCCTTCCACTCATATATTAATCTGTATTAAATTTAAAACAAACAAACAAAACAAAATGCTTTCCATGAACCTCTGCAATCCAAAACACTGTTGAGTTTAGTTTTACACTATACTGTTGAGTTTTACACTGCTCTTACCAGGTATGCTTTTCTTTTAATTTGCCTGGATGTCGTTACATATGTAAGATACTGTTTGAGATGTAAACTTTTATAACATCAGTGTGCGCCCATTGCTGGAATGTTTATAAGGCCCAATCCTGCAATTGCAGGGCACTCAAATCTCCCACAATAGTCACAGCCTGACTTCAGTGTGTGCTAAGACAAGATTATGTAAATGTATTATTTATTATTGTGGTAGCACCTACAGAGTGGGGGGCCCTACCCTGCCAGGCATTGTACAAACATAACAAAGATATAACCCCTGCCCTGAGAAGTTTACGGTTTAAGCACAGGACTGTAGATAAAATGTGGCTACAACATACAGACAGGGAACCCTAGGAAACAAAGACATTGTTGAGATACACAAAACGCTTTTTATTCTGGTACTAGCCAAAATGAGAGGCAAATATGAAGTGGCAACTGCAAAGTACTGAGCGAAATCGTGTACACCCTAACACTAATGCAACCCATTCTCTTCAGTCTTAAGACAACAGCTACACTGGTTTTACTTAGGGCTACGTTTACACTGACGGCAGCAAAATCGCCGCTGCCAGATCCATCCTTCAGGATTGATTGAGCGGTCAGTGAGACCCGTTCAATCGATCAGGAAGTTGACTGAGTAAGTCCACCCCCTGAAGTAGCGTAGCGTTGAGTCGATGGGAACGCTGTTCCCATCGGCTCAGCGCAGTGTGAACAGCGCGCATAAGGGAAGATGAGCAGTCGACATCAGTTACGCAAACTCCCATCAACTGCCTCCGAATCGCGCGGTCAGTTTGAACCAGCCCTTAGTGTGGCTCATTAGGACTAGAGAGCATGCACCAGCACATGCTAAGAGTGCAAAGTGTCTAACTTAGAACACCATTAACACGTTTGTAATGAGGGGAGTGTAATGGAAATGCAGCACAAGCAGAGTCTGAGTCACCTCCCAGTTACACTACTCTAACTCACCGATTTCACTCAAGTTACTTCTGATACACACAGATGTAGACATGAGGAGGATCAAACTCACAAAGACTGAGTAATATTTTTAGAAGAAGAATCACTCATTTCCACATTCATAAAATGCTAATTTTTTATTAGTTTGCTATACATTCAGAAGCAAAAATACTATGCATTGCTTTTCAAGTAATACAATCATTCACACCATATGACTGCAATCCATCTGCAAGTAAACACACATAAAATAGAATAAACAACAGCTCAATTTTTTTGTAGCACTAGCCAGTCATTAATATAGTTGAACGGCAACAAAACAAAATTGGGTAAAAACTATTACTGTTCTAAAGTCCTGTTTCTGACAAATTATATTGTTTCACACACAACACCCACACACAGCAATTAGAATAATTTGGTTCCCCTTGACAACTGCAAACAGGATGTTAACTAAAAGCAGTCATCACCATACATTTATTAAAAACAAAACTAAACACACAGTGAATCCAACATCTTGCTCTGCAAACTCAGAACAGCTTCAGAGGAAGCTATCAGTGATTACTGCTAATGTGAGGGTGCAGTTTAAGGCACTAGAAGGAGACAATTATGAGGAAATAAGCAATAATCTACCTTTGAAACAACAGATCAGTTAGGAGGTACAGTACATGTAGAACAACATTCCTAGGCTCTGAGGGTGCTAGCCTACCTCATCATTAACCAAAATTAACCCAGTATTACAAAGCTAAATAGTCCACAAGGTTCATGTGTTCTCTGTCTCTACAAGATGCCAATTAGAGAGTACGTAAATTATCCAGTTACAATTGTCTGCTAAAACAGGACTGTTCAAGCATAGTTCTGGCTCTTTTCTGCAAACATCTCCTGCCAAATTGGTGCACATTTCAGTGTTAAGTTGGCCCTCAGGCATCTGCACAGGTTACTCATATCAGAAGTGTGAGTAACTCAAGCTGGGGAGGTCTCAAGGGGCCACCAGCGGATCAGAGTAATCATTAAAACACATGGACTATTCTCCTATCCCCAGAATGCCACACCACAGCTCAGAGCAGGCAAAATGCAGATCTTGGAGTCCCCCTTCTGCTTACTTTGCAAATGTTTACTCTGAAGCTGCCATTTGTTCTCATACGTTCAGTTACAGCAGCATTTGTAGTTCTGTATTCCAAACTTTCGTGCACTACAGCTGGTGGTGAACCTGTTTATAACAGTTTGATCTTTCAAAAACGGGGACCACCAGTTGGACTGAAGTACTTACAGAGAGCAATCTGAGCACTTAAAATTCAAACTGTATTATGAAAGCAAAGCCTCAAGATTCTTGGGACAAAGTTCTCAGCTGGTGTAATTCCATTGAAGTCAACAGCTACACCAGCAGAGAAGTTGGCTTGTGGTACAAAGGCAAAAGTGATGTCACAAGGGCACACAGCCTCTGGCAAATGGTTTAATTCAGCACCTCCCTCATCTAGTTAAAGAAAAGAAACATTTGATCTCTGGACTGAGGGGAAAACCTGAATATTTGCAATACCATGGGACTCATGAGTGAGCTTTTAAACCAGTTTATTGCATATCGTTACCAACTGCAGCAGTCCATTATGGTTAGTAAGACAGCACATCAATAACATCTGCAGCTAGTGTACACACAGGAAAACAGAGTATATCTGCCTAGAGCAGAGACTTGAGAAGCCTGAGATTTTCTTCACATCTGATCCACCCCCACTCAACTAGTTTTGTCATTTGAAAAACAGTTTTTATTGAAATCTGAAAAAGAAAATATTGCTTATCTTCAGTGAAACTAGATGTCTGGAGCTGAAGACTGTCACTTTTATGGCCTGCCTGAATTTTCAATTTACCCTCTATTCCAGTGGTTCCCAACCTTTTTGGCTCGAAGTCCACAAATATAATGTTTACAACCCTGAATGGCCAGCAGCTCCCCTACCCCCCACTGCAGCCAGAGGGAAGGAGTTCAGTGAGGAGGATCTCCTTTCCCCCTGCCTGCAGCAGGGAAACCGTGCGCTTCACCTGGGTCCCTAGGCAGTGGCTCCCTTCTGCAGCCAGGGAGACAGGAGATCAGTGTTCCCCTCCCTCTGACTCCAGCAGGGACCCCAGAGGCTAAGGACCCAGGCAGAGTGCTTTCCCATGCTCCCTGTCACAATCAGGGGGAAGGGAGCGCTGATCTCCTGTCCCCGTGACTGCACAAAGAAGCCTGTACCAGCAATGTGCCAGCGGGAGGAGAGCCACGGGCCACTCTGAAAGAACCCATGGGCCACGGGTTGGGAGCCACTGCTCTATTCCATTCAGTGTCAGTTACATGCTTACTGCACTCCAGGCTCTGACATCTCTGGCCCCACCAAAAGTCCTGAGGGAGGGCCTAAATAATTCTCCAAACTCTGTAGTTAGGCAGGTGTGGTCTAGACAATCATTATTTTGCCTTTAACCAGCTACAAGGATAAGTTCAAGAGGACTTTTAGGACATGCAGCCATGTTTCATCCTACTGGATTATATTTGGAAATCCTAAAACATAAATGACTAGTTTTATTATTTTGGAATGTGAATGGTAGGACAGGGGTCACAGGGTTTAGCACTTACAGGTATTACTGCACAAAGTTTTTCCTAACAGTGCCTATCACTGCAGTTAGTTCCGCTTATAGCACAGGTCCTTATTAATCTGCAGCAGGCTTCATGGCACATGATGCACTACACAACAAACTACAGAATGCAAATGCTCAGCAATAGCTTTTACGATTCAAACATCATTATGTAAACTCTCTGGATAGCTATTATGAACAAGCACAATTTAAACCCTGGTATAAATTACTTTTGCCACTGAAAAATGTATTTTGAAGAGCTCCACCAATGGGAATTATTCTGACATCATATAAGTATTTTGTAAACCTGACACAAATTTCCATTTTCCATGTATTTACAAAAAAAGCCAAATCTATATTTGCAAACCACAAGCTTGCACTGAAATTTCCTCCTCTGTAGACTTTTTGGCAATTGGCTGAACACATCCAAAACTATCCTTGCACTGGACTAAAAGCAGCTTAAGAACAGTACAAGTACCTCAATATCATTGTAAACTGAATGATGATTAGGTCATATTAATGCTTTTGAAGACTCCAGTTTGGTACCAGGTCAGAATCAGTAACCAGAGCTGCAGTGAATTGTTAGGTGCAGACATGCAACGAGAAAGATGCTTCCGTGGAAGGAAATCTCCCATGGAAGATAATTCTGAGCTGCTGAGTTCCACTGAACTAGCATTTCTTATTTTGGGAGTAAGTATATTTTTTGTTTCTCATCACTGACACCAGCACAAGGTAGATTAGGAACCAGGTGACTGAGGGAAGAAGAAGAAGAACCAACCCTGGAGATCAGGAGAATGACAGGAAAGATGACCATTTTAATGCCTTTGAAAGATTTTCCTATAAAAAAAGTGCACAAGCAAAATAGTGGCACTGAAACTTGAAGCATGTTTAGTTTATTTTAAAACATTAGATCTTTTTAAAGAGATTATTTGTAAAGTTTGAGTTATCTTAGTAAATAAGAAAAATATTTTTAAAATGTGAAGGTAAATTGCATTGCAGTGCTATTTAAAGATGCCAGATTGACGGAGACGGAAGACGGAAGCCAGTTATTTGTCCATGGAACAGGTAAAGCACATGTAACTGTATGTTTCCTTCTATCGCCTCAACCCACATCAAGACAACCTCCCTAAGAAGTGAAAAGATAGTTGGATCTTAGTGCTACATTTATCCAATCCAGAGTTCTAGGAACATGTACAAAATACATTATTAAGAACTACACAGTGCCAAACTAAAATACCCACCACAACAATTCCCCTCCAAACCAGGACTCTCCAACCACCTAGGCCTAGAGAGACAGAGCTGAAGATCAATACATTTGGACTTTGTGAATTCCAAAGCCACAGCTCCTCACGGAAATAGCCCTGCAATCAAGCTCATCAATGGCTTCAGCAGGCACAGCATCAAATGAGGAGAGAGACCCTCTGAGGGACACAAGCCCCTTAACGATAGGTTAAAACCAACATCTTAAACAGCATCTGGAAACCAATGGTTACCCAGTGCAGATCACAGATGAACAAGCTCTGGATGAGAACTCCCAGTAACACGAGGGCCGCTGCATTCTGCACAAGCGAAGATGGGGTAGTTCCAAAGAAGGATTAAATTCAAGAGATCTAAGACCCCTTTGCTCCTGAATAAAAGCATCCACACAGGGTTTAATGCAAGTTGACTTTACCCCTTGACTTGCCTTAACTTTCCTGAATGTAGCCATGCCCTAAAACGTAGCCCTATGTAGGACACATATTTCAGCCCTGGCCTCTTCAGAGACTACTACCAAAAGGGACAGTGAGAATGCAAAAAGGTAACATCATCAGATGTACCTCTACTTAGGCATATACACCACACATTAATATAGGTTCTGAGCACCTACCACAAACCTGAAACTTATCTGCTGTGCATTGAACTGCAACCACCAAACTCATTTCACCTTGGCTGCTTAACCACCATTAGTAAGTAATACCTTTCAGTACCTTCCAATCTGGGCGGGATTAATCTGACCCAAACCAAACCATCCATACATTTTCACCCTTCCCTACCCCGCAAAGAAGCATTTTTGTAAAACAAAGGCCAGATCCATTGACATCTGCAATGGAGACTTACTTATTAACTATTTGAATTGCAATAGCACTAGGTGCCCCGGTCATGGATCAGGACCCCACTGTACTTTCCGATGAACAAAAAGCCATTTGCTGCCCCAAAGAGTTTACAATATTGCCAGCGAGGCCCCATGGGGATTCACCCCAAAAGAAGAGAGAGCGTCTTATTGCCACAAACCCCCTTTCATGGTTCCCACCAGGTGATAGGGAGTTTGGGCTGGGTATTAAAAATTAAAGCGGTATCCACCACCTAAGTAGGAACTACTGTTTGGAGATACTAACATGTATGTACTGCAGCCATCCTGGCCAGGCTCCATCCCAGATAGTACTGCTACAAAGGGGGCCTGCACTAACCTCACCCTGAATCAAGGGAATTTCTAGTTGTTTTGTGGTGCCATTTCATCCCCAGCAGACTTTCCACCTTGAAGACCTTTACCAGGGTCTATTCCAGCAGTAGCTGAAACAGAAAAGTATCTAGCCCCAGATACACAACAGTACAATCTATACTCCTTCAAATAGCTACAGTGCAATATATTTTTGGAAAGGGTATTTAAGTGACCCAGTGGATTTATACTAGCAGTGAAACCTACAGCATCTTTCATGCAAATGTCTCAGATGGTGTTTTTAATTAGATCCTGAACACACAAAAGGCAAGACTCTGTTAGAACATATAAGGGCTAAATTAAGATGAGTCTCTTAATGGGGCCTTTTAAACCCCAGCTATGGGAAAGTTCCAAATTCAGTGTGCAAGGCAATTAAAAGCATATACACCAAAAATGTTTAACTCCTATTGGGAAAAGCCAATAGATTAGCTTTGCAGAGTTCTAACCCAAGTCTCATTCAGAAGGAGCAGGTCGGAGCAATGCAGAGAACCATGCACTACCTTTACAAAGCATCTGAACAATTTTAAAAGTAAATCTAATTGTTAGCGGAGGATCCAAAGTAGCTCCCACAAGTCAGGAATAAGTACTGTGGCTGCCTTCTGAGCTAAATTTCTACCAGTCACGTGTTGCAAAAGCTGGTGCCCGCGAGAAATTCTCGCCCGCACACATAGGACATGTCTACACTTACCTCGGAGATTCAGCAGCAGTCGACCGGAGTTACACAAAGTACAGAAAAAACGTGCGTAACTCCCATCGACTTCCGTGCTTCTCTTCTGTGCACCATCTTCAATGCACTGCGCCAGTTCCCGTCGACGCAGCGCTACGCCAGTTGAGAAGGTGGGCTTAGTACATCAACTTCTGGATCGACTGAGCGGGTCTTCACTGACCACTCAGTCGATCCAGATAAGTTGATCTGACAGCATTGCCTTCAGTGTAGACATAGCCATACTTATATACAACCCTGAGGTGATTATAAACAAAGCACTGCAATTAACTAACCTAAATGGTGCAAAAGCTTCTAGACTCATCATTATATGACAGTGAAAATATTAGACATGCTTTAGAGGGGAAAATGAAAATCACATAGCTCAAGAGATTTTGTACAATTTAAATATTATAAAGGGGTTTTAAAAAATTAAAACTGTGTGCCTATGTCAGAAATGCAGCAGTCTGTCACCCCAGGGAAAGGGACATTATGAGCAATACAGCTTCTGAAAAGCAATTCTGTAAATCAGGCCTTGCAAAATTCTCCCTGCCTAGGGCAAGTAATTACTATTTTTTTTAAAGCAGGCAAATAAAGCATCATTAATTCTTTCATCATTAGGGTAAAATTGGGGGAAATTGATTTTTTGCCTAAGGTGGCAAATTTTCATGAGAATTTTTGCAAAGGCTTCTTTAAACCAATAGCACAGAATAAGATAAGGTTATCTGTTTATATCATCCCTTCCGGGACAGTTTTACATGAAGCAAAATCAGTAATTCAGTCTTTTTGCAAGAAAGCTTTCTCCATGGGGGTTCATTCTACCGCTGCAGCTGACATAACAAAACAAATAAGAACAAACAACATCCAAGAGCCTGCACAAGGTTAGCAGTCAGATCAGAGGAATCTGAAACAACATATAGAGCACAGCTGCAATTTTTTATTAAACCACACTTTTGATAGAGAGTAATCAACAATAACTTAAAGCAGCAGACAGAATTATGGACAACTGACCATATGGCCATAAAACAAGAGCTAAACTACAAGAGACACCAGATACACTATTAACAGTAAAATAACAGGATTAGGAACAAATATTCAGATGGAATTATGTCCCTTCGGACAACAATATTTAGAACATGTAAGGGCCCATATCCTGCAAAGACTTCTGTTCAAGTATCCCCTGAACTGTCATGGAGCACTAGTGACTTAAATGGTGCACTGTGAAGGTACAGAGCTTGTTGCAGGATTGGGGAGCAAGAAGTAAAAAGTCCATGAAAGATGCTGAGTGTTCTCAGTTTCCCCCAGGAGTTGAGGTCTCTGAGCATCTAGCAGGAGGGGCCTGGTATCTTGCAGGAGTAGATTAACACAATATTTAGAAATATTACTCACAAGAACAGGGGATAATAGTGTGGACGCTTGCACACAAACTGAAACCCACCCAATTAATTGCTTTATCGTATTTGACATGCAATAAAAAAAAATCAAAAGTAATGTATGTATGATTGTTTCAAAAAACATATCTACATATGCAAAACTTACATGGAAGTGACTGCATATTTTATACATGCAAGTAAAAACAAGATATGCCACTAAAGTTTAATATATACACCCACACTGCACACAGATATACTCATACAAACACACTGCTAGTTTATATCTGCAAGCAATACTATATATTGCAGATGTGCACACGTTTATCAGTATATATTGCATACCCAACCACTTACACATTGCATGCATTATGTATGGAAACAATAACACAAGCAAACATTGTTGAGAAGCACATTTTATACACTTCTCAACACTGAACCCAGGACATTTGCAGCCTACGGTACAAAGAATGCAATTGTATATACAAACATATACGTTATGATGTATAGATTTCGCGTGTATTAGATGCACATTACACACTGCTGAATTTGTATATACAAACACATTTGTTTGTATCAGCATGTGTGTTAGGGCCAAACACACACAATGTTAGTTATGTATTCCAGCATTGTATGCCAAGAGATGTCCATCCGTATTACATAAGCAACGTTATCACAGTCCTGTATCTACTGCACCATGCATGCAAACGTATCATTAAAAAAAACCCAAACCCCTTTGTTATTAAAACCGCAGAAGGCACCCGAACAAAAGCATCGTGGCCCGGAGCCGGCTAGCGGGTTGCATGACAGAGCCAGCCCCCCGACTCGAGCATGCAGCGGGGGGCAGGGCCCGGCGCTCACCTCCCCTGCACAGCTGTTCCCGGTCGGTCGGGGCTGGCCAGGCCGGCCCATCAGAACCCCATGCTGGCGGCGGAGAGCGAGGGCGCTGGTCGGGCTGCCTGGACTCGGCTAGTTTCCGGCTCGTGCCATCTTTAGAGGCGGCGGCGGCGGCTGCCCGCGGGGCTCACGTCTCCATGATGGGCGCTCGCGCGCTCGCTCTCGCGCCGTGCGGCCCGCGGTCCGGGTTGCAGGGGGAGCCCGGCCCTGCTGCCGCCCCCGGGTTGAGAGAGACGCTTCGTGCTGGGGAGGGGCGGGAAACAAACCCGGGGGGGAGGCGGACGGAGAGCGAACGAGCCGTGGCCCGGGGAGCGGGCGGGGAAAAAAGGGCCGGCCCAGCAGCCGCCGCCGCCTCCTTCTTCCCAGTCCCCACCCCCGCTGCGCTGCGCTGCTGCGCCCCAGGCAGCCCTGGCTGGGGAGCAGGAGCGGATGCGCTGCGGGCGGAGCCGGAGGGGGGGGCCGGGTTCACTGGGGCGGGAACCAGCGGGCGGCCGGGGGCGGAGAAGCAGCAGTGGCAGCGGAGGGGGGGCCGCCTGCACGGTGTAAGAGCACACCCGCGTGTGCCCTACAGACATCGGTGTCACGCGCGTGGGTATCCCCCCCCCACACACACACAGCGTATAACGCAGGCATGTGTCCCTAACACACTGTATCCCACAGAGATGCACACACTTTTATAGACGTATATTTATGCCCCATAGTCATCATTACAATGAACGCATATGTCCCTTACACTGTGAATCCCATATATGCACATACGGTATATATCCATGCCCTATAGACATTTATGTTCTCCATACATTTGTCCTTTACACTGTGTAACCCATATATACATACATTATGTATGTATGTATTTCTGTCCTACGGACATCTATATAATGTATGCATGTGTCCCTAGCCCAGCGTGTCCCATACACACACACAAACTGTGCACCCCTAAGTTTTTCCAAAAGATACTAGTGATTTTGGGTGCCCAATCTAAGACACCTTACAGGGACATTGATTTGAAAATCAGGTTCCCTCAGGGTGCCTCGCTTTGGGCACCCAACTCTATTAGTCACTTCTGAAAGCGTAGATTGCTCTACATAGTGCAGTTGTGTGTTACTGAGGTAGACAAAGAGATGCCTGTGTTCCATGTACATTGGGCATCCTACAGAGCCACAATGTGTCTTATGCATGTGCCACATCACATATAGTGGGGAGGGGAACGTATGCCATGCATACAGTGTGTCTATTATACATCCACACACGACTGGTTTTGTGTGCTCAATTTAGCACCTAGTACAATGGGGTCAAAGCCATTACCGGGGCCCATAGGTGCTACTGCAGTACAAATAATAAAGGGGCTCTATTTTCAGAAAGTAATGAGCACTTGCCCTCTTAAAATCAGGCTCGTTTAAGATGTCTCAGGTTGGCATCCAAAATCATTAGTCACTTTTGACAAATGTAGGCTAGCTTGTACGTGCAACCCTACCTAGATATGCAGTGTTATTGTAGCCACAACAGGTCGCTTCACCTTAAATGGTCTCTTGAAATATGAGTTAGCTACTTATGCTAAGCAATCTGTTCCACCTTGTAGTTAGCTGTGACACTCTGAGTGCATTGCCTAGGTCTGAAGAAGAGCTCTGTGTAAGATTGAAAGCTTGTCTCTTTCACCAATAGACTTTGGTCCAATAAAATATTATCTCACCTATGTTGTCTCTCTAAAACCCTATCTATGGACTAAGGAATACACAGCATGGGGCTATATCAGTGCCTAGCAAAGACACACATAGACCTATAGCTATAGGGA
The DNA here is from genome assembly GCF_026122565.2 of Emydura macquarii macquarii. Classification (NCBI taxonomy): domain Eukaryota; kingdom Metazoa; phylum Chordata; order Testudines; family Chelidae; genus Emydura; species Emydura macquarii. The sequence continues at coordinate 19,560,490 of NW_027131927.1, forward strand.
ATAATACACCTTATAATGGGAGGGCTATATGCCCAGGGAATACATGTTTTTTTTACAGAAGGTAAATAGTGAAGATACATGAAAGGACGTGCAGAGTTTTTGTATACAGTGGACATAAATTTACCAGCCCAAACATGAAATCTACTTACTCACCTTTACAATGCTGAGGATAATTTAAAAACAAATGATATTTTATCAGCTTCTCGAAAAAATATTACTTGACAAAGTTGAGTGGATGAGTAAAAGGTTGATTTCAATATTTAAATCCTATCTAACCTTATGGATATAGCAGTATATGTCATGCATACTGTGGGAGAGAGTGAATAAAGTGAGGTATGAGGACTGAGTGCTTTTTTTTATTCCAATCTTGCATGAATATGTCGTTAAAAAGGGATTTGGTTTTCCTTTCACTGTTGGGCGGAAGGATCAGACCTCTGTGTTGTGATGTGCCTCATCCTTCCCTCTGCTCCTTCCCCCCCATCCTGGGGAGGCTTTACTGCGCATGCACTGCAGTTGCCAGCTGGAGAGGCAGAGAGAGAGAATAAAAAACAGCAGAGAGCAGCAGGGATGGGGGGGGGAGGGGTGGCGGCATATGGGTTAGGAGACAGGGAGGGCCAAGACAGGGGCATGTGTGGAAGCGGTGGGAGTGGAGCATAAGGGTGGGGGGGATCAGAAGGGAGAAGATGGTGGGGACTCACTGGGGAAGGAGTCCCTGGGCTGTACCTTCCCTGTTTTAGCCAATTTGGTTTCTTTTTTCTCCGTGAGAAATGTGTGACAATAGCCCCCTCTCCACTACCTTCTTTCTAAGTAGAATTCCCCTCCTACCAAGTTTTAAAACAACATTTTTAAGCTGTAGAATTTGTCTTAAAAAAAAAAAAAAAGAATAGGATAGGATAGGAATAGCAGAAAGATGCCACATTTATTTCAGTGAGGACTATGCAGTGAAAGTCTGACTATGGTTTAGTTATAGGAACACACCAGGGTTGTAGCTAGTAATTTGTATGAACTGGTTAGTTCATTTCCCACCCCCAAACTCCATTCACTTCTTGCCCAGTACTACAGTCATCTCCCAAGAAAGTCAATGGGCCTAATTCCACTGAAGGCAGCTGTGTTACACAGGGGATGAATTTGACCTGCTGGGTTCACTAACACAGATCATCCAGTTGTTGCCAATCCTCCAGGATTGTCCTAGGGTCTGCAGGAATTAAAGATTCATTTTTAGTGAAAGATTTTGACACATGATGAAATCTTCAGGAATATGTCCAACCAAATTGGCAAGTTAGGCTGAGATCTCTTGCAGCATGTTAACAAAAAAAGGCCTGCCTGATGCAGAACAAAAACCACCAGCAGCTACCAAAATATTCCCTCTAGAAAATGTCACACTATTGGCATATATAGCATATACCCGCCTATGCTAATGGAAACAGTTCTACCACTGAGGAAAATTTTGCTTTGCCCCCATCTCTTAATATGGGTGGGGACATTTTATAAGGTGCAGATTAAAACAATGCAAGCTCTGTGTGAGGAATTTGTGTATTTATTCTTTCTTGTCACTATATATGTGCAGACACAGCAGTGACAGGAGACAGCCTCATGGTCTGCTCTCTTTCTACCATGCATACCGGAGCAAAGACTTGGAGAAGCTCTGTCAAAGCTTCACTTCCCACCCCTACTGAGTGTGGGTGGTATGCAGAAGTTTTTCCCCACTAGTGCAGAGACCTTCAGGGGACACATGCTCTCCTCTTCCTTCACCACATCCCAGCAGTTACTAGACAGGTCATGTCCTCCATCCTGTGGTCTCATTCATGAGAAACTTTCACTAGAGAGAGATTCTTGGAGGTGGAAGAGCATCTCTGTTGTCCAATATCCCACACTAGAGTAGAAACCTAGTTGAGATGATCTCTTGTGGTTAGATTTTCTGTACATAAACTGCAGTGGAGAACTTGCGGGGCAGGAGTGGAAAGGGGCATGTCACAGCAAAATTTCACACAGTGGAACTGACCTTGGGAGATGGTTAGCCTTCAACAGCCTGAACTCGTTTGTGTCTACAACTCTTCTCTATGCTCCCCCACCCCCATCTTTGGACAGCTCTGCGACGGTTGCCTGTGGCTGTGCAACCTTAATTCTGCCCCCTTGTATGTATGTATTGTGACATGTTCATTAATTACATGATGTGAGGTAGGCACATAATATTATCCCTCTTATACAGATAGGGAAATAGATAGAGATAAAATTGCAGCTGGACAACTGAAAAGGCTAGATTTCATCTGCAATAAAGGCACATCTGTCTACACTCTTCCTGCCCGCTATATCTTGTGAGCAAACAGGGCATTGACATTTCTGAGACGCTTACACTTGCATATCTTGTTTGCTGACAAAACTAAGCAACTATGTAAGCATAAATGTGGCATAACATGCTAGTGAACCAAAAGAAAAGGTGTTAGAACTGCCAGATTTGACAGTGTTTCTTTAGCACAAGCAACTTTATAACAATAAGGGACTGAGATTAACTGACAAAATGCAAGGAAGTTCAGAGTTAAGGCAGACCCTTTTCTTTAAACTCTCTCCAGTACATGTAGGGATTAGAGTTTATACTCTGAGCCACACACTGTATTCAATAGGGTAAATTCTCTATGGATACTGAACACCAAACTCTAGGTCAAGAATGGAGGGAACCTTTGCTCAGAATTTCTTCCACTGTCTGGCTGAAGTACAGTATGTTTTTATATCATCATAAGATGAGGACTGAGGTTCTGTTTCTGTGAGACCATAAGTCAACTCCTAATCAGAAAGGATAACTGTGCAGTTTAAGACTTCTGTGAAGGGGGATCTCAATATGTCACCCTCTCTCTGCAAGATGAATTCTGATCACTGCGCTCTCAACTCTGTATTTCACTTCTATGAGTTTAAAGTGACACTCTCTCTACAGGAATCCAATAGGAGAGCCATAAGTGTTCTTGAACAGTTTTTTGTTTTCCCTTTTTAAAATGGAAATTTACTTTTTAGAAAGAGAGGGGGAAATGTCACTGGCTCTAGTGGAAATTTTAGCAGACTCTATTGGAATCCTATGTCTGGTCTCTCTTGTTTCTACGGATCACTTTTGGTTCCTACTAGAGGATCAGCACCGCAGGAACCTGTAGAATGATAAATCCAGTGCGCTTTTCCAAATTCTGTTTTGCTAGCTAGAACAAGCAGGAATCAGATGTAAATAATTCAACTAGTATTTCCAGTTGGGGAAATGGCACAATTCCTGACCAAAGCTGACCAGGGACTATCATGAGACTCTTATATCACCACAGTCAACAACAGTTCTTGCAGGTGCTTATCATTTTGCTTGGAGAGAGATCCATTACAGTCTTTGCCAAGAGGTTGAGTGTCAAAGTGCCATGAGCCCTGAAGAAACTTGAGACTTTCACCTATTGACTTTATACTGGGTCTGAGTGCTTTTGTTCCTGCTGTACTGAAGTACATGTCAGGGGGCATACTCTCAACTTGATGAATGTGATTATAGCCACCAAATCCCAGAAACATTAAAAAGTGGCATGTAGGCTGGTGGCATGGTCCAGCCGGGGGCATCACAACCCTTCCTAGGCCTAGACCGCAACCTCTAGGAAGACACGTCTGCCTCCGGCAGCAACTTCCCCCTGACTGAGCTGCCGGGCTGGCCTTTTATACTTCTCTCCCTGGCCCTGGCTCCGCCTCTCTGCTTCCGGGTGGCTTAACCTGCAGGGCTTGGTTCTGTCCAGTAGGGACGTCACGACCCTTCCTCGGGTCCAGGCTCCAAGAAAGGCCACAGTGCCTTGCTACATGGCAGCTGAATATATTTAGTTCTCTTTTGAATCCTGTTATAGTTTTAGCCTTCACAACATCCTCTGGCAACGAGTTCCACAGGTTGACTGTGTGTTGCGTGAAGAAGAAATTCCTTAGGATTATTTTAAACCTTCTGCCTATTAATTTCATTGGGAGACTCCTGGTTCTTGTGTTACGTGAATAGGTGAATTATACTTCCTTATTCATTTTCACCAGTCACTCTTTTATAGACCTCTATCATATCCCTTCTTGGTTGTTTCTTTTCCAAGATGAAAAGTCCCAGTCTTTTTAATCTCTTCTCATACAGAAGCTGTTACATACCCTTAATCATTTTTGTTGCCCTTCTCTGTATCTTTTCCATTTCTAATATATCTTTTTTGAGATGGGGTGCGCAGAACTGGACACAGTATTCTAGGTGTGGGCATATATAAACGTTCCCTGGCGTGGGTGGGGGTGGTAGCCCTCCCTCGCCATCAATCTCCGCGGGAGGCCACACCTCTCGGCCTCTATGCCCTGTGGGGAGTTCTAGCAAAAAGGGGAAAGTTAGCAGTTCCAGGCCTCTTCGGCCCAGCTGGGCAATCCCACAGTCCTGCATCCCCCAACCCTGAGGCGGGGTGATCTAGTAGCTTGGGGCCCAAACCCTTAGGCGAGGCGGGCAGGCAAAGAGGAGCAGGCTCTTATCCTTGACCAGGCAAGCACACAGTTCAAAGCCCAAGACCTTAGGCAGGGCAGGCAAACAAAGGGGGGCAGTCTCGAGCCCTCTGCAGGGCGAGCAAACAGTTCCTTGGGCAGTGCTGGGCTGGTAAAGTGGAGTAGTCGCTAGCTCCCTGTAGGGTGAGCAAACAGCTCTCTGCCCAGGCCCTAGACAGGGTAGGGTAGACAAAAGGAAGCCCTTGGTAAGGCGAGCAAACAATTCACAGCCCAGGGTCTCTGGTGGGTTGAGGCCCAATGGGGTAAATGGGTGGTAGCCCTAGGAAGGGCAAGCAAATAGTCTAAAGCCCAAGCCCTTAGGCAGGGCGGGCAGACAAGGCCAATAGTCTATAGCCCACGGTAGGGCACACAAACAGTTTACAGCCCTGGCCCTCAGGCAGGGTGGGCAGGCAGAGCCACGTGTCTCTAGGTGGGGTGATCACCCCATGGTTGGGGTAGAAAGGGGGAAGGGGGACGCAGGCCCACCCAACTCCACTGCATTCCAGCCCAGGGTCCTGGCAGCGATGAGGTGTCCTGTCACTGAGTCAGCGGGGCTCCAGCTGTAACGCGCTGACTTGGCTATAGGCCATACAACAGCCGGATGGATGTCTGGCTTCCCTGGGCTCCTTCCTTCCCCCCTTTCCTTGGAATAGCCCGTGTCACCCGCAGTATCCTTGGGGTACTCTGCCAGGGGGTAGTTCCATAACCCTTTGGCCTCGTCAGTCGGCGGCAGATCCGGGAGCTCCTCGAAGCTGTCCGTGGAAGGCAGCTCCTCCAGGTCGCAAGGGCTGGGTACCTCCTCAGGTTCGCAGTGCTCAGATAGCTCTGGGAGGTCCTCAGGGCCCCAACCAGTTGGCAGCCCTGGCAGCCTCTCCTCAGGATAACGGTCAGACCCAGGCCCCAGCACCCTTCTCCCAACTGAGCTGGAAGGCCTGCCCTCTATACTTCCTGTCCTGCCTCTCCGCTTCTGGTCAGATGGAGGTGGACTTTCGGGTTCCACCCCCCAGAGGGGGTTTGGCCCTCCCTTCCCATCAATCTCCAAGGGAGGCCACACCTCCCAGCCCCTACAGCATTAGCTTTTTTGACTGCCACTGCACATTGAGTGGATGTTTTCAAAGAACTATCCACAATGACTCCAAGATCTCTTTCTTGAGCGGTAACAGACTGAACCTCAAGGCGTACAAAGGGCAGTAAGCCAGGTGATTCCTTTAGTCAACAGACAGCAAGGTTGACAATAAGCGATCTCAGGGCTTAGTCACACTGCCCCTGCGATTCGGCGGCAGTCGACGGGAGTTACGCAAACTACACAAAGTAGTTTGCGTAACTCAGGTCAACTGCTTCTGCGTGCTGTTTACACTGCGCTGAGCTGTTCCCGTCGGCTCAGCGCTACGCTACTTGAGGGGGTGGACTTATTGAGTCGACATATATCTGGGGACGGGACTGGACTAGATGACCTATTGAGGTCCCTTCCAGTCCTACATTTCTATGATTCAAAACACATGTATTGCCTGAAGGCATGATGGTCTGGTGTGACTCCATTAGTTCAAGGAGTTAGACCAAGGATGAACTTGGCCCATAGACAGTAAAAATCCACACAAAATTAAATTGAATGGATAAACGGGCAGTCTGGAAACACCACATTGAAGTAGGGCTCTTAGCTTGGACCTCAACTAGCTGACAGCATTACAGAGGCAGAATGCTTAGGACTAGGGGTGGGAAGGGCTTTGCATATCTCTGGACCAAGTCTCATTGGGCCAGTGACTAGAGCAGTCTTGAGAGTTTCCAAGGAAGTAAAGTTGAGATGCTGCAAAGGAAACCACATTCAGCTTTCCTTGTCTAGAGGGTTGCCATGACAGGAAGCCTTTGAAAGTGGGGGGAATCCCAGAGCATGTTCTCTCAAAAATAGTCCCAAAGTGGTCTTTGATTAAATGAGGCTTGTGTTCTCAGCCAAACTTCCACTTCACAAAAATCAACACAGCACCTTGGAAGTGAGGCCAAAGATTAAACGGACTATGGAGACTGAACTATCTTTGAGCTCTACAGGTGGTCCTTCCAGATCATAGTTAAAGCACATTGTCAGCGCAGGGTGTGGAACCTTGCCCTGTTGCTGCTCATGTTGTACCTGTCCTATGGATAAAGACGACTTCATATTCCAGGACTATCAGGCTCGCACCATTCAGAGACACTAATTTAACACATAAAAAGTAACCTAAAAATGATTGGATAAGTTCCCTTGCATTTTAAGAAATAGGCCCTATTTTATACACCTTACATATTTTGGCCAAGATTTTCACAAGTGACTAGTGATTTTGGGTGTCTCGGTTTTTGGATATTCAACTTAAGACTCATTCCAGGGTCTTGAGTTTCAGGGAACAGGTCCTCAGCATTTTCTGAATGCCAGACCCCTTAAGATGTCTCAGGTTGGACCCATGAAAATGGAGGCACCCAAAAATCATTAGTCACTTGTGAAAATCTTGGCCAAAATATGTAGGGTGTAAACAAAGTGTATGCTGATTTTTCATAATAAGTGGTGTGGAAATAGGCACATACAAATCATAAAAAAGGGCATGGCCCAATTCATATTTTCATCTGTATTTGCATATTAGATAAGCCTATTTTTACGGATAATTATTTAAAAGTTACTCTAGTATTTTTGAAGAACATTAAGCCTCAGTCATTCTATGCAACTTTCCACTGTAGATGACCAGCCAAATGGAGGCAGATTGACGGATCATAGGCACAGGCCTCAAAGGAGACATATGAAAGGAAAAGACAGACAAGCATGAACAGCTCATATTTATTGTAGATGCCTTTCCAAATGGGTGTAGGGATTTTTCCAAAATATTTAAAATAGAAAAAAAGTATGCAAACCTCTCCATACAAAAGCTACTACTCTCTACATTCTAAAGCTACTACTTGTCCAAATAAAAATAAAATACCTGACACACCTGACCATCCCATATCCCTCAACCCACCCCTTTAACAAAAGCCCAAGGAAGCAGGTGAGCCAAGCAGCATGCCCAATGATCAGCAAATCTGGGCTCTTTTGATCAAAGAGGATGCAGTGAGATCCAAGGTCCTTCACAAGAAAACATGATGCATCTGCCCTCTCTTTTAAATCAAGTATCTGTTAGTCCTAGCACCTCCACTCATCACATCTTTAGGTATCACGTGGAGAGAAGGAGGCTCTCAGGTAGGTAGCCAGCTGTGGATATTATACAATCAAAAATGAAATCTGTGGCGAGTCACTGAAGAGCCACATGGTAACAGGAGTCTATTGTCAATAGGGACAGAACAGTCAAAAATCACACATACAAGCAATACACAGAATCAGAAGAGAGCTAGCTGATTTAGAACTTCTCCACAACAGCAGGGCTAGAACTCTGATCTCACTACAGAAAAACAGCCTTTTCCCACTCAAGCTAAAAGAGGCTTTCAATCAGCTGTTAGCAACATAGGACCTATGAAACACAGATTAACAGTTCTGGTCCCATTCAGTACACTGTACTCATATTTAGCAAGTTAATTACACTATTCAAATTCAGTGATTAATTTGGAGGAAAGAAGTCAAGGATGTTACATATACATACATTAAATTATCTTTTACCTGATTTGTTCACTAAATTGTCAGCCTGAGAGACTGTAATTTTCCCCTCCAAAACACTTTTTCTATAGTTTGCCTTATTGTTAGCAAAGTATTTTACAACATGCTATTTAATTTGGTCTGCAAGCTTTGATACTTTTAAATGGTTACCCTCACAATAGGAATTTCACCAGGAAATCATTGATTCTCTCTAGAAAACAGATAGAGATTCAGAAATGCATGTTGTAACACATGGGAAAAGCAAATAGCAGATGAGAACATGTCTTTTTCTCCACAATATTTTTCATTTTCATATTATATCCTTAATGCTGTTACAATGAATTATAGATTGGAGCTGTTAGCTGATGTTAATGTTTTATAGACATTTCTATCGAATTAGGTCTCATGCACATGCTCTAGATACTTAGATCTAAATCACTTTGGGAGACTTCAATATTAGTTTAATGATCAGCACCCAAAAATATTTTAGACTAATTTCTCTGATTATTAAAAAGGCTGTATAGCTGACATGTCAACACAAAATAGCAGAATAGCCAACAGGCCATTTATTAGGAAAACAGCAACATTTTAAAGGGCTACTGACAAATATCTAAGGCCCAATATATAACATTTTAAAAAGTTTTACAAAATCTAGATTCAAGAGAAATATTTTCTTGAATTATTTTCCAATGAAATTGGAATTCATTTTGCTTTAAGTTTTCCCCTGCAAGATTGGTAACAAACAAAACAGCAATATACTAATGCAGGGCAGGAGAACCAGAAAGGAGCCTGTGTAGTTTCACTACCCAAGATTAAATAAGGCGTAAAAAAGTAAATAGTGAAAAGTAAGTTACAGTTGAAAGTATTTGGAAAATCTAAAAGTCTAAGGTGTTACTTGTAAAAGGTAATGGGATATATTAAATGCCTGGGACTAGATCTGCAGTGTATATTTAGCTTGAAGCCAATGGAGCTGCACTGATTTACACCAGTTGAGGTTCTGGCCCATGATTATGGTCTTGACAGTGTCCCTTACACAAGAGCACCTTACTGTACAGGACAGTCAGCCTTTTGACTCTTCAAAACAACAAATTAAGAAACTCAAGTGCATTATACGAATTAGATTTCAATTAAAGGTAGACACAGGCCTGAGATGGACATTTGGATCTGAACTTCCCCAAAGTTTGTATGTGCTTGGTGTAAGTGGGCCTGAATTTGTCTTGGGCTAACTCTGCATTTGAATAAACGTCTCAGGTTTATACAACAATCTGGAAGTACTGGACTAGATCTTGGTTACAGAACATTGGGAATCACTTTACTAGTTGTCCAAAAAGTCACAATCCCATAACTGAGGAAGAAGGCTGTGCTGGTTAAAAAACTGACCTGGTTGAGAGAGGAAATAAAGGCACCTATAAAAAATAATGTATAACAAAAATGGAAGAAAGGGGAAGTTGATAGTTATAAATATGAATCAGGCGTTAGGAATTGTAGAGATTTGGTAAGGGAAGCAAAAGGACACAAGTAAAACTCTATAGCCAGCAGAGTTAAGGACAATACTATTTAAAATATATATATATTAGGAACAAAAAAAGAATCCAGACATTAGTATTGGTCCACTATTAGGTGGAAATGGTAGAATTATCAATAATAATGCAGAAAAGACAGAATTGTTCAATAATTATTCATGCTCTGTATTTGGGGAAAAAACAGGTGATATAGTCTCATCATATGGTGATGATAACACTTTTTCCATTCCACTAATATCTCTGGAGGATGTTAAACAGGAGCTACTAAAGTCAGACATTTTCAAATCAGCAGGTCCAGATAACTTTCATCCAAGAGTTTTTAATAGAGCTGTTAATGTTGATTTTCAATAAGTCATGAACCACTTGGGAAGTTCCAGAAGACTGGAAGAAAGCTAATGTTGTGCTATTTTTAGAAAGGGGAAATGCAATGAGCTGGGTAATTATAGCCTTATCAGTCTGAAATTGATCCAGGGCAAAATAATGGAGTGGCTGACATGGGACTCAATGAAGTATTAAAGGAGGGTAACATAATTAATGCTAATCAAATGGGTTTATGGAAAACAGATCCTGTCACGATAACTTGATATCTTTTTTTTGGATGAAATTACAAGTTTGGTTGATAAAGGTAATAGTGTTGACGTAATTTACTTATATTTCTTTAATATGTTTGTCTTGTGCCACACAACACTTTGATTAACAAATTAAAATAATATAAAATTCACAAGGCACACATTAAATGGACTAAAAATGGCTAATTGACAGATCTCAAAATGTAACTGTAAATGGGGACTCATAATTGAGCAGATGGGTTTTCCAGTGGGATCCCACAGGGATCAGTTCTTGGCCCTGTGTTAATATTTTTATCAATGACCTGGAAGAAGATATAAAATCATCACTGATACGATTTATAGATGACATAAAACTTGAGGGAGTGGTAAATAATGAAGACAACAGGAGACTGATTCAGAGCAATAGGGCTAAATGTAAATATGGCTAAATGAAATGTATTCATCTAGGAACAAAGCATGTAGGCCATACTTACATGATGGGGGCCTCTCTCTTGAGAAGCGGTGACTCTGTAAAGCAGTGGTTCCCAGCCCGTCTTTCAAAGTGACCCACTGCTCCCCTCCTGTTGGCTGCAGAAGGGACCCGCTGCCTAAGGATCCAGACGGAGCACGTTGCCATGGGGCTACAAGACCAGTGCAGGCTCCTTGCTACAGCCAACGGGAGGGGAGATCAGCACTCCCCTCCCACTGGCTGTAGCAGGGAGCAGGGCAAAATGCTCTGCCTGGGTTCCTAGGTGCTGGTGTTCCTGCTGGAGCCAGATGGAGGGGAGCACTGATCTTCCATCCCCCTGGCAGCAGAAGGGGCCCCAGGTGGAGCGCACGGGGCTACAGGACACATGGTTTCCATGCTGCAGCCATGGGCATGGAGTGGGGGAGAAGAGGCTGCTGGCCCTGGTCCTTCAAGGTTGTAAAAATCATATCTGTGGCCCTCGAGCCAAAAAGGTTGGGAACCACTGCTGTAAAAGATTTGGGGTCATGGTAGATAATCAGCTGAACTTAACCCCCAGTGTGAGTCTATAAGCGAAAGAGCTAATGCAATCCTGGGATGCATAAACGGGGGAATCTTGAGTAGGAATAGGTAAGTTATTTTACCTCTATATTTGTCATTAGTGCGACTGCTGCTGGAATACTGTGTTCAGCTCTGGTGCCCACAATTAAAGAAGGTTGTTGATAAATTGGAGAAGGTTCAGAGAAGATCCATCAGAATGATTAAAGGATTAGAAAACATAACTTGTTGTGATAAGCTCTTTGAGTCTAATCTATTTAGTTTAACAAAGAAAATGTTAATCAAGTCACCCATTTAAGTCTGTACATATCTACATAGGGAACGAATATTTAATAATTGGCTCTTCAATCTAGGAGAGAAAGATATAACATGATCCAATGGTTGGAAGTTGATACTAGACCGATTGAGAAATAAGGCATAATTTTTTAACTGTGCAAGTAATTAACTATTGGAACAATTGACCAAGGATCATGATGAAGTTTCCGGCACTGACCATTTTAAAATCAAGATTGAATGTTTTTCTAAAAGACCTGCTCTAGGAATTATTTTGGGAAAGGTCTGTGTTCTGTGCTACCTAGGAGGTCAGACCAGATGGTCACAGTTGTCCCTTCTGGCCTTGGAATCTATGAATATGAAATCAAAGAGCACAGTTAAAACTCTCAGCTCCTCAGGCAGCAAAAGTTGCCTCATTCTGGCCACATCTGCCCTGAAGGAGTCTCTAGTTAAGCAGGAGCATTATGGTTTTAGTTGCCACTCTCTCCTTTTCATTTTCCTGTGGGGGGGGGGGGAAGGAGGGAGAAGAGGGTGAGAGACAATACCTCCAAACTGCATACTTGTGTTGAAGTTTCACTTGACGCAGCCTCTCTTGATTTTGTTTTTTCCTTCCCAAGATATCTCAAAAATCTCTTCCCTTCCTCCATTTTCATACTGAGGAGGAGGAGTTCAAATGAATTACCACTGTCTTGGTTTCCCTGGACTGGTTTCCTCAGAAACCATTATCTGTAATGTTTGACTTGGCTTATGCAACTATTAGTCTCATGAAGTTTACTGCATTTCTGCGACACCTGGCTACTGTGTACATCTGGTCAAACAGGACTTTAGAAGGGGTAATTTGGTTTCAAGTAGCCCACTGATTTCTACACTTGTGCATCACAGGATTTTCCCAGGTTCATGGATGAACCAGATATTTTAGTACTTGACTAAAGAGTAAGGCAGAGCAACAATATTAATACTGCAAATACAATTAAACACCATAAGCAACATTTTCAAAAGAACTCTGCACCCAACAGCTCCCATTGTTCTCAACAGGAATTCCTGTGTGCTAAGCATATTTGAAAATCTGTCACCAATTGTAGGTGATGTGCTCTTTTGAAAATATGACCTCATCAGTGCAAATGGAAGCTGGACAATTTCAACAATCAGAAAATGCTTTTCAACTCTATAGCTATACTATCACTGAAAATCAGACAACTCTGGTGCATAGGGCAACTCTAGGGTAGGGGTGGAAGGAGTTTTATCTTAATAAGCCATTGAGACAAACCCATTCTTAAATATTGTGGACCTTTTAATGGCATTCAAAGCACATAGAACATGGATAAACTGAGGTCTATGCAGTTTCCTAACTCACAAGAATGAAGAGATGAGCCGAGCTTCCATTGATTTGAACTTGTTGTGAATTTCTTTTCAAACTGTTCAACTTTCTTTACATCTAATGAGATACTGTACAAACAACAGGCAGTGAATGGAAGCAAAAGTTTGCTGTGACAAAACAGTTTAGCATTACCTCCAAACACAGGATGAGTCGTGTCTACTTCTCACACAAGGTATACTTAATTCACTGCAGTTACAAAGTTGTAATGATGGGATCTATAAAACATACATCAAAGTGCAAAAAGTATGATGATACTCCTGCACCTGGCTTGAGAATGTCTGGTGTTCCACATTAAGAGAGAAACTATCATAATGCCACTATATAAATCCCTGGTTTGCCCACACCTTGAATATTGTGTGCAGTTCTAACTGCCCCATCTCAAAAAAAGATATATTAGAACTGGAAAAAGTACAAAGAAGGGCAACAAATATGATTAGCGGTATGGAACAGCTTCCATATGAAGAGAGATTAAACAGACTGGAACTGTTCAACTTGGAAAAGAGACAATTGGGGGTGTAGGGATATGACAGAGGTCCATAAAATCATGAATGGTGTGGAGAAAGTGATTAAGGAAGTGATTTACCCCTTCACACATTACACATTACAGTGGTCACCCCATGAAATTAATAGGCAATAGGTTTAAAACTAATATAAGGAAGAACTTCTTCATATAAACGCACAGTCAATTTGTGGAACTCATTGACAGAGGATGCTGTAAAGGCTAAAAGTATAACTGGGTTTAAAAAAGAATTAGATAAGTTCATGGAGGATAGATCCATCAATGGCTATTAGCTAAAATGGTCAGGGGTGCAACCCCATGCTCTGGGTCCCCCTAAACCTCTAATGGATAGAAGCTGGGACTGGATGACAGGATGATAGATCACCCAATAAATTGCCTTGTTCTGTTCACTCCCTCTGAAGCGTCTGGTACTGGCCACTGTTGGAAGACAGGATACTGGACTAGATGGATCATTGGTGTGACCCAGTAAGGCCATTCTTATGCTCTTCATTATAGTTCCCCAAAACTAGTTATTTGAATTAGAGTTAGTTATGGAAGTCAGAACACTGTTGCTCACTTTCATACCAAATGCCTGTGGGGCATTTACAGCAAAGTTGAAACTGCTTATTATGCTTAATTGTATAAGACCTGCAATAGCCACACACAAATAAAATAAAACAAAATGAATTCCATGCTAGACTGAATGGTCGTAAAAGCTACATGAATCAATGAGATGGAGAAACATTTATATAACAATAGATCTTGGGTTCAGTACAACGTATTCAATATAACACCCTGATTCTGTAAAGACTGTCCCATATGCTTAACTGTACACATGGTACAGATCCACTGGTAAGTCTCTGAAGAATCAAGACCTATGTCTTTTAGATGAGAATGTCAAATAGAGATCTTGATCACTTTAATTAAAGTTCTCATGGCACTTGGACAGATTGAGGGTCCCAAATTTTAGTTTAGGCAATTACATTCCACTTTCCTAAAATTCCCCTTGAAGTTAATTCAAAGGTATTCTTCACTTCCAGTCTCAAAGCTCTTGATCATGCTCCAGTTGAAATCAATGGGAGCAAAAGAGCTAAACAGCTACATTTCAATGTTGGATGAAGTAACCGCCTGTTCACACTTGAATGTTTGTCAGTCACTTTTGGGGAACTGCTTTTTAATCTTATAGTATAGTGGACCTTTCTCCCTTTGGAATTATAGATGATTTCGTAACATCTATGTTTGTACATCCTGTTAAAGACAAGAGTATGTGGGATAAGATGACTTGTTATTTAATAAAATAACCATTTATTTAATGTTATTTAATATTTCATATTTAATTATATTTAATAAAATAATGTTATTAAATAAAAAGGTCAACATTGTGGTTGTCCTAGTACAAAACAGAACATCCCTGCCCCAAAGAACTTAATTTAAGCAAGGTAAATACAAGTAGATGAGGCAGAGAAATCCAGACGGAGGCACACCATAGTGTTTGTTTGTAAGATATATTGTTGACTTTACCCTTTCTCCCTTTAAATCCTTGTTAGTGGCTTTGTAAAGCAGCTCAGGAATGACTGTCCATGCAAAGGGGATGCATTAGAAGAAAGAACAGAGATGGCTGTGGGATTCTCCATCTCCTGCTGTCTTCAGATCAAGATTGGATGCCTTTCTGGAAGTTATGCTTTAATCAAGACACAAGTTATTGGGCTCATTACAGGGGTAAGTAGGTGAAATGTAATGGCCTGTAATACATAGATGATCTGTGCATCTATGAAAAGCAGATGAATGGGGAATTAAGGATGGCATCATTAACAGAGTGGAAAATGGCATGATAAGAGATAAGGGAAGAAATTCCAGCCCCACTGACTTCCAATGGGAGTTTTGCCATTGACTGCTAATGGGCCAAGACGTCATCCAATATCTGTGAGTTTGGAAGGATTAGATTTTTATCAGTAAATGTCAATTTCACTGGATGTTGGATTTTTTTCCAAGACCTTTTCCACTTGTTTCCCAAGAAATTAGCTCGAATCTGAACTTGTTATTGGCATACAGCAACACTACGCTGAGGTGATTAAATTTAAACACAGTGGGGTAGGTATTGGGGTTTATCAGAACTTCAGAAAGAGATAGTCATTCAGATTTGACTAAGGCATGTGCATTACACAAATTCTGAACTGTCTACAAGCTACAAAATATGCTAATAAACAAAGCTGCAGCTGCACACTTATCACGCATTACTCTTCTTACTATTTCTTTATTTACTAAGTACATATTATTTTACAAGGCCACTTGTGAATTCATGCTTTGTCCACTGTTAATCTCTGTTTCCTTACTTCTATTTTCTTTCATTATTCATGCAAGACCTGCACCGGACACAAACTGACCAAAAAAATTCCATTGGTAATCATCGAAGTTTACAGAGAGCATTTTTCTGACTTTGCCTGCTTGAGAACTTGTTAGAGTTTGATTTAAAGATATTTACTTTGTATATTTTGACACGTGATGTTGACAATATGTGTTTAAATGGTTATAAAGCTTTAACTTTTTGAATCTCAACATCTCTGGTAATTAAATAGCTATTGTCTCACCATCACTCCCACAATTTCCCACAACTGTGAAAATGTAAATAGATAGAAACAGGGGGAAATGCTTAATAAACAATTTATATATCCATCAAAATTATAAAAAAGCAAAAAGCATATTCTGCCAAGCCTAAATATCTGTGATGACTGTATGCATGTAATCTCCCTCCAATACTCTTGTGCCATACAGTTTAGCTGTAAAGCCTGTATTCCTCTATAAGTGTAATCAATACATTTTCTGGTCACTGTCTTAGGGCTTGATCTAAAGGCTACTGAAGTCAATAAGGGGCAAAAAGGGAAGATGTCTTTCTATGGACTTTAATGCACTTTGGATTAGACCCTTGATGCTTTTAGTTTTTGACGTGAGAGTTGTATGTAATGGACTGAAATTGTAGATGAGTTGTTAAATCTACACAAATAAAAATCTCCTAATTTATGTTCTCTGCAATTGAATGCCTTCCAGAATGTCATTTTACTTAGCAGCTGCCTGGTTGTACAGTCAGAAAGGTGACTGGTTACTCATTTGTCTTCATACTTATTTAACTGCTTAATGACTATAATTTAAATTCCATTTTATGCAGATTCCATATGATTTTGAAAGTATCTTTGAAAGTATGCACATAGGGTTTTTTTAAAACACACTTGAAAAACCACAAGTACAGCACTGTCTAGAATTATCTTGTCACTTAAATAAGACAACCATTTTGAAATAAGTGTCAAAAATGCACAGTGGATGAAAGACACCTTCAAGTGACAAGCCATTATTAAAAGGGAAACTGAGAACTTTATGCAAACTGCTACTTATATGGTCATGCTTAGACAAGCACACGACCTCGCACTCAGACAATTAAACTTGCACTGAAGACAAATCATTGCCAGAAAAGCACGGAGACTGACTGTGCTGCCTTTTACATTGGTGTAATTCCATTCATTTTATAGGGTTACTTCTGCTTCACACCAGTATGAGTGAGAGCAGAAGACTTCATGATCTTTATCATGAATCGTTAATATTATATGAATCATTAATATTATAAACTTCCAAAAAGACGATCAACTCAGCACTATTCCCTGCAACACATTCCAAGGATTTTTCAAATGGTACATAGAACATGGGTAGTGAGGTATTTACGTTGTCAATTTGAAGAAGGAAAGGAAGCAATATGTTTATATTATCTGTAGATGCAAAATAGCTTTCTGATATAGCAGCTATATTGAAATCAGTGGAGTTGAGCCCACACCCACTTACACCTGAGCTGAAACAGGTACAAAGAGCATATAAAATCCTCAAACAAACAAAAACATTAAATCACACACAATAACTATACTCAGTATGCCACATGTTAAGACCAGCCTGAACAATTTGAAACCTTTCCTGATCCCTTCATCTTTCTTAGTACACAATAAGCAAGCAGAACCTGAGTAAGCTATTTGCTCTGCCTACAGGCTTACTCAATAAAAACAGGAGGACCAGCCTTACAAATCGTGGGACTTCCAGGAGAGAGAGAGAGTTTTTGAGGGGTGAGGGGAGAGAGAAGGGAGAGGAAGGCACGAGAGAAAATCTGACCACAAATTGCTTCCTCTTCCAGTCCTGTTGTGGGGATGATATAAGTAGACAGGTACTGGATTTTTTCCTCCTCTTCCAGTGGCATTACTGGAAAAGGAAATGGGGCTCAGCCATGAGCTACAGAGCTTTCATGGCCTCCAAAAGCTTCAGCCCCAACTGGTCACTAAAGTCTTGTCTATATTAGGAAAGTGGGATGTGTTTAAAAACACGCTTGGCAGGATTCACCTCAACCAGTAACATCTTTTTAGAGGTGCTAAGTCCTTTTTACACTAGTAGTTAAAGATATGTGGTTAAAATGTGTGCAGAGGGGATGCTCTGAGTCATACACCTTGCTATATTGCAGATATGGGATCTCCCGGCAATATATTGGACAAACCTTATTGAATTAAATTTAAGTATCTTAAGAGCTCATGGTATTAAAAGGCAAATGTTTCTATGTTATTGTTGGATTGTATGTAACGTCTTTAGGGGGGAGACATAACAAATGTCAATCCTGGAAAGTGCTAGGATCTTCAAAGGACTATTGCAAACAGTGTGCCAGACAAGAATGCACTCTAAAATCGAATGGATTTAACAGGAAAACTTGGGCGGGGGGGAGGAAGGGGTATGTAAATGTACCTCCATCATTTATGGAACAACTCAGCCTTTGGAAGCTTCGCCCTGAGGTGGAGATCTTTGTCTGCTGATCGCCTGGTACATGAAGCAAGATTATAGGCCCAATGAACAATTCAGAGTGTGCTGAGTCTGAGCCAAGGCAGTTATGAACTTGTAACCACACAGACAACACTTGGTGAGGTTTGAAGGACTGACTCCTAGCCAAGCCCTTGTTGGAGTTGGGGTGATCACTGATAAGCTTATTAGTATGCATGTAGGTTCTTTTATTGTTTTCTTTGTGTTCACCTTAAGAATAGGTGTGCTTGCTCAGGAAAAGCTGTGTTGTACCTCATGTGACCCGTCCGTGCCTAGGGTAGCCACCTGAAAATGCCAAGGTCAGGGCAGGCTGTAAAAGGAGAGCAGATTCTCCCAGCACTGGTGGGTGACACTGAAGTCAGACTTCCCAACCAGCCACAAACAGTGCTTTTGATTCCCCACACTGGTTATCAAGAAGCCAAAATAAAAATATACGCAGCCCCCTTACTGCATTTCAGTCTCTGGCTCCCAATCAGCCTCTAGGTCCAGTAAAGAGAAAGTTATTTAAAACTCTATGCTCTTTACCAAAAAGGTTTCTCCTGACCCCAAAGGGTCAGCCACAGTACCAGATCAATATAAGTTTGGATCTTACCCAAAATACCACACTGCCAGCCAATCCTTTAGTAACTAAAACTAAAGGTTTATTATAAAAAGAAAGAAACAAACTATAAGAGAAGTGTTAAAGGATTAAAGCAATCAGACACATACAATTGATTTGAAAGTCCATATATATCAGGTTTCTAATAGAATTGTGGAGTTTGCAGGCTTGTATAGTCCCTCTGGTGTACATCCAGTATCTGGATGGGTCTCAGTCCTTTGTTTCACAGCTTCAGTTCAGTTGTAAATGCGTTGATCCAGAGGTAGGCTGAAGACTGAAGACAAAATGAATGTGGTGCAGCTGCCTTTTATGTCCTTTGGCCTTTGCCATGCTGCTTGTGGAAATTTACAGAAATAAGATGGAGTCCTGGGTCACATAAGTAAATCCTGGTGACTCATCAGGTATATCTCTGGCTTCTCCCCCGGGCCCATTGTACCTGTGAGTTTCCTTAATGGGCCATTAAGCATGCGCTTGTGCTGCAGCCATCCTTTCTGGGGTGTTGCCCAGACACAGCACAATTTGAAATACAGATATATCAACCATATCCATAACTTCCATTACACATAACACATGAACATAAACATTATCATCTTACTTAGCACATTATAGCCTTTCTAACAGTACCTGACACAACATATCTCATATGAATTATTATGATTTTGACATACTGATGTTAAATAATATAATAAAGGCCCCTCCCCCCAATCCAGCCAACGTGACACCCCCAGCGTGAGATTGGTGTACAAGGGAGTAATCAGAGCTCCTGAATACATCTCAAGGGCCCCCCAATCCAGCCAGCATCACACCTCATAAGTGTGAGCACTTACGCTGTCTGTAGCCTCTGAAGAGAAAGCAAAGCTGGCTTCTTTAGGCAGTCAGACTTGCTGGGGAATTCACAGTGTAGGCAGGAAACAGTGCAACCTGGAAAGAGCCCTCTTAGCGCAGAAAGAGACATAGATCTGCAGCCAAGAGAGGTGATTAGGCTGCTGGCTCCTCAGCAGAGTGGACATACTTCCTGGACCATTTGCCCTGAACTATGACAGTTTACACTTACACTTGTGGGAAATCTCCCACTGGTGGGCATGCTAGATAAGCCACCGGTGTTTTTCCCAGCATGTTGTCTGAGTCACAAAATAATAACTATGGGGCTAATCATCAAATCTTTACTTCAGGCAAAATCTCCTTGTATCAATGGAAACTCCCATTAAAGACAATGGGATGGACTTCTGCCTGAGTCAATACTTTGGGACTAGGTTCTTGGCCCTTGCAACTTGGCTTTTAGCTGTGGTCTTCACTGGCTTCCCATGTGCTGTGCTAGCCACAGTGCAGGCAGCAAGTAGTTCTAACCTTTGCACAGAGAATCCCAAGCCGGTGTAGGCTTAAAGAACTCTCTTCTTCCAGCTACCTCTCCTTAGAAGGCAAAGGTTAGTTCACCTGTCCTGGAACAGTCTGTGTGAATTTCCAAAAAAACAGTCTTGTATCACAAGGATTTGTGTTAAAGCCAGCTTGATTAGGAAAAAGGGAAAATTGTATTAAAACATCATAATATGAAAGCAGATTTAGCCTTAATTCAAATATTAATCTAGATAGCTACGGACTTACTGATATGAAAATAGAAGTTAGAAATAGCATGTTGCATCAGCATTTCCTGATCTACCAAAATCTGGCCACTGCTTTCCTTGCTGATAAGCTGCAGTTCAGCATATTGGTCTCACAGCTTGTCTATCATGAAAAGCTTTGCTGCTTTAACTATGCTGGTATAGTTCAAGTGTCAAATCCATCTCTAATGTGGACACAATTATACAAATATAAAAGTGTTATACTGGTATAAGCTATTGTGGTCTGGGAAGCAAAATAAGCTATACAATATAAGGCACATAATACTGGGAGGGAGTGCCTTTGTTTGTTAGCACCCCCTTGAAGCAGGATGGGGACCTACACCATCCCCTTTATGTTATCACACCCAATTCTGCATTGGTCAAGGCCTTGTTATGACCCAGCCCTCTAGCTGGGTCATAGTAGTCTCTGCCTCCTTCAAGGCACTGGAGAATCGGAAGTTCCATGGCTCTAATGGGGGCTAGACAGCCCTAAGTCTCCTGGGTTTAGAGCCTTCTTCTCCGGATTCCTCGGCTGGAGTAGGTAGGGCACCCAGGCCCACCCTCTCTGCTGGGTTCCAGCTCAGGGCCCTTATTCGGACCTCTCAGAACTAATCCTTCTTGGTCCCTTGAGCCCTTCTAATCCTTGAGCCCTTAATCCTTCTTGGACGCTTGAGCCCTTCTAGAGAGCCAGCTACCTTCTGACAGGCACCATTATACCAGTATAAGTGACTGCATCCACACTAGGGCTTGTATCGGTATTACGGAAACAATTAAAAAGAAAACACACAAACCTTACTAACATAGCTATACCAGTATAACTTTTCTAGTGCCAACCAGGTCTGAGTCCCACTATTGTAGAAAGCACCAATAGCTTCCCTTTGGCAGAGAGACTCCCTTGATATATCAGCAAGTATTTTAAAATATTAGTTTTATTACAGTAGCACTTAGAGGCTCACATCCCTTGTGCTAGGCACTGTACAAACATAACAAAAAAGACTCACGGTCTATGTGCTTGCTTGCTTTTCTATACTGATTATGTCATTATTAGGTTGTGCATATATGATCCAAACACAATTTACTTCCCCAAGGTGAGTATATCTTGGTTTCCTTCTCCTGTACCTTCCCAGGTTATTTTCAAAAGCTACTTTGAACTCATACTGGAATTACTGAGTCACACATGCCTGGTCATTGGTTAAACCTGGCTCAGAGGAAAGGCCACCTCTAGATCTATTCTTGTCCAGCCAAAACTAAACATCTTTTCCTCTACCACCCCAGATATACCTGTTCTTCCTGGAAGAGATCCTTTAGAATGCCAATTAGGCTTTCATGGACTTGTCACAGGGTATTATTTGAAGCAATTTATCATGCACCCTCTGTCAATCCTGAATTTACAGACAGGGCACATACTTTTCAGTAACACCCTGTCTTCATAACAATCATTTCTACTCTGTGTTGTATTGAATTCTTGATAGACCAACCTTGTTCTGTCCCAGTTATATGAGATGGTCATAAACCTGAATAATCTAATTTATTTGTGAATTCTGAACTTGACTCACCTACACTAGCACAAGGGAGTACATTACAGACCTCTGTGATAAATGGGATAGCTGCACCAGCAGGGACATTTACCCCAAGGAAAAGACATGGGTGCACTTCCATCCTCCTTTGCAAGTTTTGCCAAGGAAAGAAGCTTTACATGCCAGCAGGGATCTGAATCAGTGCATCATCTGGGTGCCCTGGCCATGACCTCTCCCCATAAAAGAGCCTAACATAAAAGAACTGACATCATGCAAAGATTCCCATTAGCTTCAACGGGTTTGGGTCAAGTCCTTTGCTGGCAGAACTGCCTGGTTCCAGCCCTCTCCTTGCTTTTTACAAGTTGCAAACACGGCAGTAGAGTTCTCCAATAAAAACATTGTATATGTAAATTTGTTTAATGAAAACATTTTTATTCACATCTTATTTTTAACAAATTGAAATGTGCAGCCTAACCTACATAGGCATCTTTTTAAATGACGCCTGCTAGAAACACTTTTCAAATGAGGTCTGTTTACTGATTATAAAAAGAGGAAGAGGAGGTTTTCTGCAAATTACACAAACACAGGAAATGAACATTCATTCAGGGGCTCTTATCAGACAATAGACAGACTCTCTTTATCTTTGATACTTTATCCTCATTTTCAGCTCAACTTGAATTATATTTGGAAAAAATGCTGATTAACAGGTGAGCTGTTCTCTGCTAGATCATCACAGAAATAAAAGATGTCATCAAACTAATACTAACTGGTATTAGTTTCCTAAATGCCAAAGGGAAGTAGTGTGGTCTCATGGACAGAGAAAAGAACTCAGGATTTGTGAGTTCTAGGCCCACTTCTGCAAGTCACGCTGACTGTACCTCCATTTACTAAAATAAGTAAGCCACCCGGTATCCTTGTGAAGGGTTAATTAATGTTCATAAAGTGTCTTGAGATCCTTGGATAAGAGTTACATATGTATAGAGATTCCATACTGGACTACTTCTGCTATTATGCAAGAACCTTGTTTGGTGATCAAAGGGCAATACTGATGTAACTAAATTGGTAACCAGCAATGTGACACTCTGCCAATACCTTTCAAAGTACACAACCCACAGAGCAATAAAATATGGCAAAGCACAGAATTAAGGAACATCTAGCTGTGCTTGCTGGCTGTTGTAATAGGATAATGCTGAGAAACAATGTATAGTCACAATATGCCAAATAAATACTGTACTGCTTTGTTTACACCAAAAACATGAGGGAGCCTGGTAGAACTTGTTATAGATAATGTTGATAAACTGTTTCCATATTCATCATAACTTTCCACAACATTTACCTTTGAGACTGAAATTTTCCATGCTTGTTTTCTGCACAGAAGTGATTCCCCCCCTCATTGTTTACAAATTATGGGAGAATGGTAAAATAGATCAATACTTAAAAAGTGGCTATAATAATAAAAGCAATTGGAGTTTGAAGCTTGGCAAGAAGTAGTATTGTCTACCTGGAGTTGGTTTGTTATCTCACATAGTGCAAGTAGTCCTTGAAAGCCCAAGACACCGTCTATTTCTTCCACACAGTGCGCATAGTCCATAAACCCCCCAAAAGACATAGTCCAACAACACACCTCATACCCCAGCTTGTGTTGGCCCAATCCTGTTTTCATGAAATACATGAAAGAACAGAACTACAAACACCCCCACACCTTCCTACCAAGAGGCACTTCAGCCTGACACACTGTATCTTTAATTGAAAGCTAAAACCTCAACTGACTCTTATTGTTCTACCCTTTTAAATGTTCACTTCAGCCTTTCTAAAATATCTATTTACTTCGTAACATTCAAGTCTGTCTTTACTTTCTATTTGTTTTAAGATTGTTTGTAAAACCACTCCACTGATCATTTTATCTGTTAATTTTACCCACTTTCAATATATTTGTAAAAACCCTATTTTAAGTATAAAAAGCCACATTATAAAATATAATATACCTATCTAATTGTGAAAGACACTGGCAAAAATGAAATAATGGTTGCTTTAAAAATAATATGTGAATTCTTCAGCTAGGAGTTGGCACTGAGTGATTGGAGTGTGAATGGCTGAGCAATTAAGATGGGTGTAGACAGGTAGAGTGATAGAACAATTGGTCTGAATAAGGAATATCAAAACAGACAAAGAAAACACCAGCCTCACCTAAAACGTTTGAGGGAAGAAGAAAGGAGCAAAGATAATAACTTTTACCATTCAAATGGTCGAAGAGGAGTCCACCCTGATAACTTTGGAGCCAGTCCACTTCAAAAAAAAATCTGATCAGGTTTGCAACAATGTGGGTGATTAAGGATCACACCAAATGCAGATGCAGCATGACAGAGCAAAAACCCATATACTTACATGGGGTCTTTTCCCTATAAAATGGGACAGAAAGATGAAGGCTGGAGGTTCGGGTCTACATCATCACACCAGCCAGGAGTACCGATGCGCATCGGCAGAACCTTGCTCCTTACCCTCGTACTACAGTCACCTAGCCAGTGACTACCACAAGCACCAAGAGGCTGGTAACTATAACATCTGTGAGACCCCCTATGTATGTTCGTCTGTCTCCCTGTCTGTGTATGCCTGTCAGTGTGCATGAGTGTGAATGACAGTACCAATTAAAACATGTGTCAATGAAGTATATTTTATTAACAAGAATCTCTGTAATTGTAGTATTGATACAATGTTGATACTGTTTTCCTAGTATTTACATTATTAATACTATTTCACTAAGTAAAGAACAATATTGATGTTGTTACAGTGTTGATACATTTTTTATTGATAATGTTTACCAAATTTCTGTATTCACAATAAACATGGCTTGCTGCCTTATCCCCTGAAAAAGATTCTGTGATATTTGTTATTTGAATAACACTCGGACATCTTCTTCATGCCCAGGCTTTCCTTCAGCCCCCACCTGTCCTTTTATCTAAACAGCACCCATCAGCCAGAAACTTTCCCAGCCTTCTTCCTGGCTCTCCAACTCAGGAAGGTTCATAGGCTCACACCTCCTAACCTCAGTCATCTTCAGCCTCCTAGACCTGGCTCTCTAATTCAGCAAATTAGCCTCTTTGCAAATCTCTCAGCCCTTCCCAGGAAACTTCCTCTAGAAACCCACTCCTCAATAATACTGTTTTCCTCTCATTTATTAGCCCCAGATCCTTTTAATCAGGTCAACCTGGGACACACCTGTGCTGTCTCAGGTGCACTAGACCCACTTTACTTAAAGCAGCCAGCCACCCTGTGATAGAGCCATTCTGACTATATTGAGAGATATATAAACGAAACATACTTGGTATGTAATGTAGTCTAATTAACATAGGTGTTGCAAACTTAACTTTTGCCTTTGCTGACATTTTGTGGTTTGGCTGTGTAATCTTAAAGTTGCATTATAAAAGCATGCCAAAAAAGAAGCAAAAAAAAAAAAAATAAAAAAAAAAATTTTAGTCATATTCTGCCAATCACTTTCACTAGTCAGCATGGTCAAAATATGAGATCAAGATGATAGTTGGCTAAGTGAAATTAGATTTCTGTGATGTATGTAAAGACATACCTTAAATATCTTAATGGATCTGGGCCCTAGTCAATACACTGTTGTTAGATACTCATATTCTCATGAGCAAGTTGTATCAGGCTGTGTTAGATTTCATGGCAGTAATAGGATTAATGCAGCTAAAACAAAACAAGTACAAATAATTTTAATAAGAGTAATCTGGTACACTTTGACACTACTACATTTCAACCTTAATCAGGATTATAAATTGAATTTAAAAAATTAAATTACATAACTATATACAGCTATGTGTGTCATAGGAAACACATTGGCCCTCCTTTAGAAGCTGCACACAAATCTTCATTTTTATTACTAAGACTGAAGATTTTCTAGGACCCGTAATAAGATTTTTAGTAGATTTATAATCCAACTTCCAAGCCCCACATTGCATCCAGACAAGCCTTCTGGCTGAGAAGTGGAGGGGTCTCCCTCTGAAGCTTATCAACGTTGTTTCTATGTTGTGATTGCTGTGCTGGATGTCTCTAAGAAACGGTTTTAACTTTGTTTTCACTGTACTGCACCTTTAAATCTCCAAGGAATATCCATCTCCAGGAGCAGCTGCTGTTCTGTGAGGCACAGCAGGTTACAGAGGAGATAAACTATGGTTTCCTACAGGTTCCATACTACTTTTTTTGTTGCATCCCTTTATCCAGAATAAGTCACTCAGACTAAAAGTGCAATAGTTGCTCTTTGAAAACAACTAATAGTTGTTACTGAACTTTGTTATTGTATGAGTGCACTGTCAGCTCCAGTCATCCTGGGGAGCTAACCAAGATTGTGAGTTTTCCCCCCTTACAATTTCAAACCTGAAGGTGGGTCATTTATACTGAGGAGCAGTTGCTCTTGCAATCTTGCTCAGCCATTTGCAGGGTTTTAGCCAATTAGGGAGGAGCAAAGATGATACAGTGTGTGAGCCTCTTCTCCCTCAGGGATGAGGAGTCTTTTTCATGCAATGCCGCATAGGAGAAGCACAAGTGATCCATGCTCTTCTAACAGGTTTTCTTCTTCAAATTATTTAGTTAGTTACATACATATGAATGGTATTTTTTGGAGTTTTTAACTAAGTTTAAATCATTGGGTGAAATAGCAAAAGCAATTTCTGTGTTCAAGTGGAAAGTCAAACCCGTATTTTTTAAAATGAAATGTTTGTGTTTAATCATTCTTTAAAAAGATTAAACTGATTTCTGCAATTACTTAGGTTTACAACTGGAAGAAGTTAATATGCATGGTCTGTTATGTTGTTTCATTCAGGGGCCTGAAAGAGTGTTTACATCTGTATTGTATGTTGACATTGCAAGATGCACTTTACCAAAGACAGAGCATGATGCCTTTAAGAATTTGAATAGAAATTGGAATCAAGAGCCTTACTCTGCAAACGTTTACTAGTGTAGGCAAGGTTTGGTACTGTAAGTGGTCCATATGAAGTCAATGTAACTAACAATAAGCACTGCCCTTAGAAGAGGCTGATCATTAGAAGTGGGATCGCTTTAGATTTTTAGAGGTTGAAATTGGGTTTAATCCTTAAAATACTGGCCCTAGTTACAATATAGTCAGTTGTCATTCCACATATCCCACCTTGCAGGACTGCTGTGAGGATAAACCCATGAGTGCTCAATTACCACAGTAAAATGAGGACTATAAAGTACCTAGACAAACACATTTGCAGAGCAATATGGGGAAGTTTGCAGTGCAGCTTTCTTGTGGAGCAGAGGGCTTTGTTTTCTCAGCCTGGCAAACTTCATAAACGCGACCATAGGTGTAATAATTGGTTAAGATCATTTTCTTTCTGTTTGCTAATATTTTCTCATTGTCATCCCTCTGCCACCTCGTCCCTGAAGTGTAATACAAGAACGTTATAAGCTGAAATGTTGGGCCAGGCCTGTAAATACCATGATATGGAAAGGTGCATAAATGCAACCGCAAGTGATGCCAACTCTCATGATATTAGGTTTGTCTTAAAGCCCCAGCTCCTAAATTTATGTGACTACGAGAATTTCCACTTTCATTAAAAAAAAATAAGTTTCCAGCCCTTGCAGTTGCACAGAAAATCTTGAAAACACAAACCCTAAGGCTCCAACACTCAAATACAAATAAGTTATTTTTAAACCAGTCTCATCATGATTTTTTTAACACTGGGGTTGGTGTTACTGAACCATGTCCAAAACACAGGTGGATGAGGCATACGTGCCCTGCAGCCACATTGAGAAGGCGAGATGTTTCGGTGGAGAGCAGGTTAGGTTCCCCAAGCATTGTGGGTTAATGGTGCTGCCCTGTAACATTATTTGGGGGGAAATGTGGGTGCTGTATCTGACTTTACCTTAACAGGTGTGCATGTAGGAGTGGGTGACAGTGACTCCTGTGACACTCAGGCCTTGTCTACACTACAAATGTTTTACCACTATAGCTATTCCATCAGATCCTCCCAGTGCAGAGGAAGTTTATGCCAACATAAGTTTTTCCTGTTCGTACAGTAACACCATCTCCCCCAACCAGGTTAGCTATGTGACGAGGGCACCCTCCTGCTGGCATAGCAGTGCCCACAATGGGGGCGTTGTTGGCATAGCTCTGCATACACCATGGGGCAGTGGTGGCAGGCCATGGCTGCACCGGGGCCGGGGGAGAGGGGGATGGCACTGGGGCATGTGTGGCAGCAGAGCTGTGCTGTGTAGGGTAGCCTGGTCTCTGTGGTTTGGGGCATGGCTGTGGTGCAAGGCTGGGAGCTGCCCTCTGGCCACTGATGGCTCCATGTCCCTCAGCTGCACCAGTAGGAACCTGCCCAATTGGGCCCGATCCTGCCAAGGAGGGAGCGGGGGTCACTCCGCACCTGTCAGGGTCAGGCCCCAGCAGTTCAGTGGAAGCAGGCCCCTGGACAGGATCAGGCCCATTGAAGCCAATGGCACGACAGCCAGTGCCCCCGCGGGAAGCAGAATCGGGCCCCGCAGTGACAGGGGACCGATGCCAGCGGGCACATCATTTCCTCCCCCCCAGGAGCCGAATTTAGTTTTCTCCAAAGCGCAGCGCATCCCCGGCCCCCAGCCGCGCGCAGCCGTAGCTAAGGCCTGGAGTTGGAGGTGTGTCCGGGTATGTCCCGGGTAGCCAATCATAGAGAGATGTCGTCACCGACGACCAATCCCAGAGTAGGAACAACAACAGCAACAGCAGCAGCGGCATCGGGAAGGGAGGGCAGGCTCTGTCCAATCAGCGATCAGTATTTATGGACCAATCAGCGCGCAGAACAGTTTGGGCGGACTTTTCAAAACAGAAAAAATCTCGGTTCCCTTTAAAGGAGTGATTTTCCCTAGTTTCCGTCTCCTTCCGCGTCCCCACCTTGGTAAATACGCGGAGAAAGCTCCCTGCCAGGGTGGGGGTGGCTTGCACCCGGGCGCTGGCTAGGGACAGCTGGTAACCTAAACCAGCACAGTGGCTGCCCTTCTCGGCGTCTTTGTCTACGACTCCCCAGCGGGACTCTTTAACCACCCCCTCCCTTCTCCGACATCTCGCCAGCCGGAACTGCCTTAGATCCCTCCGCCCGGGGCCGTCTGCTGCTCCGGAGAAACAAAAACAAAGGGGTGGGACCACGGCGGGTCACGTGACGGGGCTGAGCGGTGGGGTGAGAGAGGGAGGGGGGGAGTCGCTGGCGACAGCCGAGCCTCCTCCATTTTGCTGTGGGCTTAGCTGCCCCTCGCTCGGCGCCCGGGGGGGGAAGGCGGCGGCGGGGATGGTGCTGCTGCTGCTGCTGCCCGTGCAGTGAGGGAGGGAGGGAGGGAGGGTGGGGGGGCCGGGGGTGCGCAGGCCGCTCGCTGGTGACGGTGCCGCCTGGATGCGGGGCTGGGATCGGGGCCGCTGCGCGACTCCGCGGTGACAAGAGGCTGGAATCGCCCCCGCCCCGATCTCCGCTTCAGCCCGGCCCCGGCCCCGCTTCTCCGGCAGGAGGGGACCGCGCTGCTGAGCGGTAGGGACCCGCCTCGGACAGCGGACTCAGGAGGGTGGGGGGGCAGCGGGGTGGGCGGGGAGTGACGGCGGGGAGCCGCTGGCCCCGGAGGGGAGGGGGGAGCCGCTGGCCCCGGTGGGGGGAGGTGTTGGTCTTTGGGGGAGGGCTGGGAGCGGGGGACTTGCTGTGTTCGGGAAGCGGGGGGCAGTTCTCTTCTCCTCTCTCTCAGCTGGGTCCCGGCTCTTTGTGCTGCGCCCCCTCCCCGTCCCTGGTTATATTGCGTGTGAGAGAGCGGGGGGCATCCTTGTGTGATCCCCGCCAGGCTGGGCCCCCTTTGTGCGGGGCACTGTGCGGCCGGCCGGGGTCTGTGTATCTGCCCCACAGCTGCCGAGCGGCGCCCCTTTGTTCTGTTTGTCTCTCCCTGCCCCGCTCTCCTTGGGCTAAGTTTCAGCCTTACTGAACAAAGAACCTCCTGCGCACCAGCGATGATGGCGGGTGGCTGGTGATTGAAATGTATAAAGAACCCCATCTCTTCTATCCCTAGTGGAGGATTCCTTTCTCCCCCCCCCCCCCCCCAAAAAAAAAAAAAAAAAAATCCAGTGACTTTTAAAACATACCTAAATTAGAAGGGGGAAGAGTCTGGCAAAAATTCAACTTTGAGATGTTTTGGGTAAAGAGTGGCCAGAAGCTACTATGTGTCTCCTCCAACCACATCAAAACCCAGCGTGATTCATTTCTGTAAGGCATGAACGTTTGCTGCTGAACCTCCCTGTTACTGTTTTCTTCAGTAACAATCAGACCAGAGCTTTCCCTTGGTCTGTGTAGGAGACAACACCCCATACCCAGCAACAAGCGCCAAACCCACCCACAGTCACAGGAGAGGACTCCTTTCTCTTTCTCTTTCTCTTTTCTAATCTTCTGGGTGTGAAGCATATATCACCATCCTCTCCTAGTTCATCCCAGTTTCCTTTCCCCTTAGAAGGGTAGGACTAAGTACACTGACCCATGCTTTTTCTCAGGGATAAAGATGATGTTTCATTGGCAAGACAAGGGAAATAAGTGTTTCTAAAGTTGCTCTAGATATGTTTCATACTGATATTGGAGTCTGTAGAGCCTGTCTCCCATTTTCATTCAATGGCAAACTACCAAATATTGAGATTTGTTTTTTCTATTAAGATGAAGGATTTGGGAGCTGAAGAACAAATGAGCAATGAAATTTTCAGACTCTTCAAACAGTTAAAACTGCAATTGGAGCAAGAATGGAAGTTTCAGCCTCGGGAGAAGGGGCTCAGCCTGATTGAGTGTACTGCAGAGGTGAGAAGCAGGAGGAGAACTTTGGTCCTAGAGTGGAAGAGTTAATTATTCATGAGTGTGATCCATGGCAATCAGAACTAACTGTATAAATATCAAAAGCTCTATTGTAGTTTTACTGTAGGGAATTGCAGTACATGAAACTATATAGTAAAGGCAACAGTTAGTTCAAATTTAATACACAATTTATGTTTTATAGAAACTTGTAGGAAACTGAATACCAGTAGAAACACTTGTCTTAAAAATCCCATTATCACTCTCTTCTATATAAACATCTTTTGTTTTTGTGGAGCTATTTTAATTAAAATGCATATATTGTGTGCCATGAACTGTCTTTAAATTCCAACATTTAAATCGACTAGATATTTTCATTAATAGAAGAACTAATTAAAAAAATAAGGAGTTAATAATGCATTTGAAATATTCATTGTACATTAAATATAGCATTTTTATTTCACATTGAAAGAGTCTCTATTGGTTCCACTTTTACTATTTCCCTGCAGCTGCATTAATGCATGAAAACCGGAATGTAAAACTGACTACAAATGAAAGTGAAACATAATAGCGTATTTTCTTTGTCAAAACAAAGGAAATATATGAAGATAAGCAGTGAAAAACAAACTCGACTTCACAAATTTTCATCTTTAATAATCTCAGGCTATGTTTACACTGCTGGCGGCACCGCAGGATTGATTTTGCGGGTTCGATTGAGGGGCAGTGAAGACTCACTCAATCGAACCTGGAAGTCGACTGCAAATCCACCCCGGCAAGAAGCGTAGCTCTGCGTTGACGGGAGGGCATTTCCCGTCGGCGCAGCGCAGTGGAGACGCTGCGGTAAGTAAACGTTAGGAAGTTGATGGGAGCTATGTAAGTTAATCTACGTAGCTTGCGTATCTCCCGTCAACTGCCGCCAAAATCCGCGGCCAGTGTAGACCAGGCCCCAATTTAGGGAAGCACTTCAGATTTAAGCAGATGCTTAAGTGCTGCCCTGAGTAAGGATACTTTCCTGAGTTGGAACCTTATGCCCTAATCAAACAGCTGTGTCTGGGCAAGCTCCCGTTGAAGTCAGTCAGGCTCTGTCTGAACTCCGCTTAGCTGGTTCAAAGCCTCTCTGACTTCAATATGAAGTTAATAGCTTAAGTAAAGAAACTTATTTTAATGTATTAATGTTTCTATTTTGATTGTGTGCCTTCATGTATAGAAAATATGGTTGGATTTTTAGATTTTAATAAAATATGCTTGTCATGTTTGTCTTAAAAACATTGTACAAACAACAAACATTTCTTGGGGTTGTAAACTATTTGAGGGCCTAATCTACACGAGAATCACTACAGTGGTGCAGCAGCACTGCTAGTGCAGATGCTGTATGCCAACAGGAGAGATCTCTCCCATCAGCATAATAAATCCACCTCTGCAAGTGGCGGTAGCTATGTCAGTGGGAGAAGCTCTCCATCCAACAGAGCGCTGCACACACAGGTGCTTAGGTCCAGGGGGGAGGCGATGGCTTTTTTCACTCCCCTGAGTGACATAAATTATACCTACATAAGTGTGTACAAGCCCGAGGTATTTGACAAACTGGGCAATGGAGAGGGGTAATTAAGGGAAGTGGGCTTCTGTACATTTAACCAAAGAAGTGTGCATTGTCATCTCATTTAATTTAGTATTGTAATTATCTCTGTAGAACTGACCCAATGAGCTTTTCTGAACTAGAGCTGAATATGGAATGTTTTAACTGGACACTGTAAAGAGGAATTTTGATAGGTAAACTGTGTAATCCCACAAGTCGCTCCAGTCTTCTGGAGCAGTTGCTCCTATCTACATGCCTACAAATCGTAGCTGCAGCAGTCCCTCAATACTAGCAGAGCTCGTAATGGGTTTATGTTTGAATTCTGGTGGAGAGTAGAAGGGACTCATTTAATATAGGACATTTCCCATTGCCCACACCCCAAGATCAGGACTTGTTCTGTTTATAGATATTTTGGTGTCAATTGTCTCTTAAAAACAAATGTATATTATAAATGTGGATATTGCACTAAATTGATTGAGATGGTGTGGCCTTAGTCCAAACATCTTGGATTTGTTGTCAGGCTCTCTAGGGTAACTCACCCTTGGTTTGGTAAATTAAATAATCCACTGTTTTCACCTCGTAGATCTTTTTAAAGATTTTTTTTTGCCATCTACTGGCCTACTTCTAAGATCCGATGATCTTGCATGATGTAGCATTGGTAAATGCTGATTTCACTCATTTCATTGCAGAACGAAAACACTATATGTCCAAGACTAAGGAATGCCAAGGTTGAAGATCTCTGGAGTCTGACCAATTTTTTTGGATTTACAACTGAAACATTTGTCTTGGCTGTCAACATTCTGGACAGATTCTTGGCTCTTATGAAGGTATCTTGAGTGGCGAAGATCCTTGTGTTGAATATGCACAATTCCTGTTTAGTTTTACATTCAGGAAGTTTGCTTTGAACTAAGGTGAAAAACAATCAAGATTCTTTAATAGTAAACAATTGTAGTACATGTCTCCTGTAGTACATGTTAACAATATCCTGTGATAGTTCCTACTTTCTAGTTCAGAACTGGGCAAGTCATATCATGACAGATAAGACTGTGAGTGACGATCATATATAGTATAACTTTGCATGGCACTCTACATAGGTAAACAAAAATATGGTTCAAGTTCTTGCTCTTAAAGCCTATAGTGATCATCAAATATAAAAAATGGAGACAAAGACGAGTCACAATATTTTGCAAACTAATAGAGTATTGAGGACTGTGTATAACTAAGGCCAGTCTATGTGGAGCACTGTTCATGTATAATCCAGTGGAACTGCTTCACGAGTGCATTGCCAGAGTATGCTTAGTAGAGGTTGCTCAGCTACAGAATTGGTTTTCCCCCCTCTGGAAGTTGTGCACTGCAGAATTTGCACTAATGGGCATTTTTTTTCTCCTAGCACTGTATATTTTTTGTTATACTCACAGCACTTTGCTGGTACCTTTCTAGTGAAATTTCCATGACAAAGTGCATTTTATATATAAGATGTGGCTTAGAAAGGTATCATGTACCAGTAAATGAAATCTAAATCTTTTACTTAATGTTTATACTGTAGTAGTGCCTAGACGTCTCAACCAGGCTGAATCCTTGTTGTGCTGGGTGTTGTACAAAGATAAGTGACAAAAGAAAAGTTTGCAGCCTAAAACGTGAAACTACATGCTAATAAAGGTTGTGTGGCTTTTAAACATGGTACCTCCATAATAATGTGTGTGACTAGGTTGTCACTAGTGTAACAATTGATACATTATCTTTTTCTTTCAGGTGAAACCTAAGCATTTATCTTGCATTGGAGTCTGTTGTTTTCAACTGGCTGCTCAAGTCACTGAAAAGGAATGCAATATTCCGTCCATTCATGATGTCATCCGGATTAGCCAATGTAAATGCACTGTTTCCGACTTGAAACGGATGGAAAAAATAATTTCGGAAAAACTGCACTTTGAATTTAAAGCTACTACTGCCTTAACCTTTTTGCACTTGTACCATACTATTGTACTCTGTCATACCTCAGAAAAGTAAGTGTAGTTATATCATATACCATATCTGCAATGCTCTGTCATGTTTGTAAGACCCTTTTCCTCTCTTTAGCAGTCTCATTAAATCTAATTCTGACACTAGCTTAAAAATAGCCATCTTTGTACCTTAGTTTTAGTGAGTACAAATTTGTTTTTCTTTTATTTGCAGGAAAGAAGTACTGAACCTTGACAAATTGGAAGCACAGTTGAAAGCTTGCAACTGCCGATTAGTCTTTTCTAAAGCAAAAGTATGTAATTTTTTTTGCCTAGTAATTCATAATTTGATTTTGATTTGTGTATGTTGAGGGTTTGTTTGTTTTTTTGTACTTCCAGCCATCCATATTGGCCTTGTGTCTTCTCACTCTGGAAGTTCAGACTTTGAAATCCATTGAGCTGTTTGAAATTGTTCTGCATGTTCAAAAGCATTCAAAGGTAAACTATTTAAATGGCTTATTTAACTGTTGGCTTTTCCCAACCAGGGCTATCCTGAACACAGTCTAAGAAACACAGTAAGACTTTAAGATGTTGGGTGATACCACCACCCTTCCCTTGGGCATCTTGAGGTATTGAAGCATCTGGCTGAAGGTCAGGTGCCTTCACAACCTAAATAATGTGGATGGTTGCTATGCAACTTTGACTCCCAGAAGATCTCGTGCATAAGCAAATCCCAGTACCATGTCTCAAGGAAGCTTGTATGTGTAAAACATACCAGACCACTAAGACAAAATTATATGGGTACACTTTTCGCTCTCTTCTTTACCAAGAAGCAGCCCGATAGCAGGCTCATACTGGATGCTTACATGGTTAAGAACCTGTTAAATTCATCTTATCCAGTCTACTTGGATATGTGGATCCTAGGAAACTCCCATCATACTGCTTCATATATGCAAAGGGGCTTACACATGACTCTTAAAACATGGTCTGTGTAAATGTATCTCTTGACTTTTCTTGTTATACAAAAGTTGTTTAATATAAATATAAGTAAAAGCTCTTGACTTAAAAGCATTAATGAAACTAGTAAGGCTCAGTGTCTTTGTCCTAACTTTAAGTGTACAATAAAACCAAGACTTTACAACAAGTGAACCTATCCGGATTTATTTAACCTGAAATGATGTTGTGTTCCCAGCCCTGGAGGAATTATTTCATGTTTCCTAGATCTGAATAGTTTTGTCTGATATTCTTCATAAAATCCTTGATACTGTTCATCACTTTTAATGTTCTTAATACACATTAAATAGTATAACAGATAATTCTACTGCTTGTTACTTTGCAAAAATCTTGAATTATACTGGCATGCATTGCGTGTGTTATGAGGCAGAGACTAATTGGCTCATTTGCTTAAACCTGTCTTTAAATTAAAGGCAACATGAACTTTATTTGAACTGTCATCTTCACACTATATTACACAAGATTGTCTTAGCCCATGCTAATAGAGATGAACTAGAAAATTTTAAAATTGTCCACGTTAGTACCCCTTATTTCACGTGAAGTGATATGATTGGGTAATAAGGTCAGTCTGTGTTTTCTTGAAGAATCTGATTGTTCTAGTGAAGAATCAGACTGTATTTGGAATAAAGCAGTTTGGAATTGCCAGTTTGCCCTCCTGAAATCATGACTTATCCAAAAATGTAGGAGATTGATATATTTTAAAGATGTTTTGTGTTCTGTTTGAAATACTACAGCCTTCCAGTTTATATAAAAAAAAAAAAAAAAAGCTCCTAGTACTTTGAAACTTGCCTTTGTGTAGCTCAGCAGGCGTCAGCTGAAATGTGCAAAATGAGCTTGACTTTCAGTAGTTATCTACTAGAAGCTTTTTTCAACACTGTTTCATCAGTAGGAGCATTTCAGAGGGGCAAACGCAAATTACCTTTTATTTACCTTTTAAACCCCCGTTTCTACAGAAATGGGGTCAGACAATCTTACAACCAGCAGCAGGCGGCAGCAGTCATGAGTCAGTTCTCACTTGCAAACTATGGCTGCTATCTATCTGTTAGTGTAGATAGTGACCAAGACTTTTGGCTTTAAAGATTTTAAAGCTGAAGAGAGGTTTTGGTTCTTTAGCATTTTATAAACTGATTGTGTAGTTGCTTTTGTTAAAGTAATCTTCACACTGTTTGGTTATTTCCGTAACAGTATGGCTAGTAGTCATTTCAGTTGTCTGTTTGACCCACCCCGTTATACACATTAACATAAGATATAAGTCTGAGACTGCTGTCAAGTGATACTTTGAAGCCACCACACTAACATTTTTGCAGTCACATCAATTAGATCTATGATATAAATAATTCCTTTAAATAAGGGGGAAGCACCTATTGTAGGTACTCATAAAGCTGCACTTACCTTTCTGAGGTATGACATTCTAAAAGTTCTACTGTGATCCCTCGTTTTATAAGAGAGGGAATTGCTAGGCACCATAGAACATTTTAAAGGGGTCCTTTCTAATTGTGCCCACTTTGCTGGTGTAATTGGATAAGGGTTACAGCATAAACATACACACACTACTTGAAAAGCTCTACGTGAGTGGTGAGTATTTGACAGTTTGCATTTACACTTCCAGCATAATGGAGTGCCAAGCCTTCAAAAATGAAAAAGACAGTGTTACTTTCTGGTCAATTACTTCACTGGCATATCACTTGACTTACATGCCAACATGTTTGTAAGGATATGGAGGCCTTATTCTAGACTGTCTGTAATATAACTAATTAGATATTTTTCTCACTTTTTTTCTTTTTAAGATAAGTGATAGTGACTTACTCTACTGGAGAGAGTTGGTTTCAAAATGCCTAGCAGATTATTCTTCTCCTGAATGTTGCAAACCAGATCATAAGAAGTTAGTTTGGATTGTTTCAAGACGTACAGCCCAGAATCTACAAAACAGTTACTACAGTGTTCCTGAGTTGCCAACTATACCGGAGGTTGGATGTTTCAATGAAAGTGAGAGGTAAGTAACATTCCTAGGATGGTGGGTTTCACTGATTTGATATTTTCTGGAAGCTTTGTGGTGATACTTCAGTCATAGAAATAGATTTGATTCAGTAGTTCTTATTTGCATGAACAGTTTAAGGAACTGTGGTCTTTCTGGTTGCAGTCCAAACTGACTTAAATCTCAAACTATATATTGCTTGGGTAACTAGAAAATCACCTCAGTTTCCCAAGCAGTTGAGGTCATGTGGCATGCTCTGACCTAGCAGCTCCCAGAAATGTAATTTAAGGACTACTAGCTAAATGTGCCATAAAAAAGTAGTTTTATTGTTGGCTTTTTTTGGTCACTTTAGTCCATGTTAATTTTTTGTTTCAACAGTCTCAAATGTTAAGTTAATGAGTTTGTGAAACAAATGTCAGATTTAAGAGAAGGTGAAGGAAAGCAGATTTAGGAGATGGCAGGTTGGTATCCCCAAACAAAATCTGAAGAAAATAGCTGAGGTGAGGAGATACAGCATTATCACAAGGAAGCTTAAACATGTTTACAAGTAGCTTGTCTGTCAAAACTACCTTTGATATAGCTTTTCCTTTATCAAAACATTGAAAAATAATTTTCCTATTACATATTTATAAACAATGTGTAATCTTCCTTCATGAGAAGACAATTTCTATTTCATTTTAATCATGTTTGTAAGAAGCACCATTGTGCAACACAGTAGCACACAGTCCCTGCTCTGAAGAACTTACAATCTAAATTGACAAGACAGCTACAGCATGTGGGGAAAGATATAACACAGGGAACAATAATGTTGAGCTGTTACACAGCAACTTTGTTCCAAACCTGTTCCACAATTTTTGGGGTGTGTTTAGTTAAAAGGGGATAAGCAAAATGGAAAGAAAAGAGGACATGGAGGGGAGCAGGCCAAGGAATAAGAGGGGTAGATGTGGAGTAAAACTGAGGTGAAGAGACTGAGGGAGAGGAAGGGACAGCGTTGGAGCATACAGCCAATCAGCACACGGTAGAGGAATCACAGAATCATAGAATATTAGAGTTGGAGGGGACCTCAGGAGGTCATCTAGTCCAACCCCCTGCTCAAAGCAGGACTAACCTCAGCTATATCATCCCAACCAGGGCTTTGTCAAGCCTCAGCTTAAAAACCTCTAAGGATGGAGATTCCACCACCTCCCTAGGTAACCCTTTCCAGTGCTTCACCACCCTCCTAGTAAAAAACTTTTTCCTAATGTCCAACCTAGACCTCCCGTCCTGCAACTTGAGACCGTTGAGGAAGTCTAGTCCAAACTGTAGAAAGGTCTCTGAATGTGTGATGGTCCCTGGTTTGGCTGCTTCTGCAGATGCTCCTACAGGTTGGAGTCTCTGGAGCAGTTTTGCATCCTAGTGCCTCCAGAATTTGGGTGGGGGGTTCCCCTGCACACTTCTGAGTCCATGTGGTTGCTTGCGTGAGGGATGGCCTCACCTGGGCCCCATTCTACCAGCTCCTCAGAGCAATGTCACTAACTGGGTGAATTCTTTGCAGAGCTCTCGGATCCTACACCTGTTGACTTAAATGGCAGTAGTATTAAACCTTTAGTAACCTGGATGGTTGTCCATACCAAAACTTAGGCTAGCAGCGCTGCCCTTTCACAACAGTACAAATGTAGTGATAAGCTGTACGGTGCCTGTTTGTCTTAGTTAATAGTAAGTGATAGCATAGTCATGCTGGTGGATTAAAAAATAGGTCCAACCCTTGGTAATACACTGTGATTTAAGTATTGGGAGCACAGTAACTAGTAATACAACCTTTTTCTAATATTTTTGAAGTCTCTTTGCAGTGGAATGAAGTATTAGAAATTTTGTAGAACTAGAAACACGAAGAGCTTTTGAATTTCATTGACACCTGATAATCCACAGGAACTCAATACTTTTATAGGAACAAAATAGTTCATAAAAAAAAATGTAGGATCAGAAAACTTGAGTAAATTACAAATAACTCTTCCCTTCTGTTTTAGTGAAGACTCCTGTGAAGACATGAGCTGTGGAGAAGAAAGTCTTAGCAGTTCTCCTAGTGATCTAGAAGGCAACTTCTTCTTTGATCTCAAACCTAAATCTAAGTGGCAAGCTCTCAACTGTCAGTCTTAGCAATTTGATTGCACTAACGTACAGTTTTTAAATGTACCATAGGCTTTCTTGGCAATAATAAATGAGTAGGTAGTATCCAGGCAAGAGTTGCCATGGAATACCTAAGTGCTTATAATGCCTGCCTTTTTTTATAATTGTGATTTAAACAGCCATTTAGGTCCCAATTCAGCAAAATACTTAAACACAGCCATAGTCCTGTTGAAGTGGACTGCTCTTGTGAGTAAAATGATGCATGTGGTCAAGTTCCTTGCTGAATCAGGTCTAACAGCATAATGGGCTACTATTTCAAATGGTAAAACTGCTTTACAGTACGCACACAATCTTCCAAGAAAAGAGGTTGTATGTGCTCTATTGTACTCGTTTCTTTTGGGGCAGGAACGATTTTAACCAAAATTATATATTTTAAAGATGTACTCTAAGGATTTTAAAAGCTTTGCTTTTTAAACTTCAGGAATCCTTGTTTAATCAGGAGAGTATGCATGATCTATTTTGGGAGGAATATAGACCTTTAAACCCATTCATATGAATGATAGTCAAGTATGTATGTGTCAGGGTTTATTTTAGCATTTTCATTTTAAACCAATACAGATAAGCTTATGCTGAAGTTCATATGAACTTCAATGTTTAAAATTCTAGTGTGAACATGTCAATTCATACTATTAGACTAGAAGTATTAATGTTAAATTTGATAAGTCTGCATTCCTTTAAATATTTAACCCTTGTAGCTGATTTCAGTATTCTTTCACTGTCAAATGACTAAATCATAATCAGACTGGTTTGCATGCTTATGTGAAAGCTGTTAGTACAAGAAGAGTTGGTATTTATTCAGAAATGTCAGGTAAATGTGAAGTCAATAAAGCGGTTGATAGAATGGCAGAAACTTGGTAATTTTTTTGCATTTTTGTTAAAGCACACAGATTAGTATGATTGCATTTCACTCCAGAGTATGGACAGCTAGCAAATGAGGAAATTCATTCTGTAGAATAACTGTATTTGTGTGATAGTGCCAAGGTAGAAATGAAGGGGCAAAAAAATAACAAGTTAACATTGATTGTTTGTAGAAGTAAACATCTTTCTAGTACGATGTGCAGATGTGAATGGTGTG
This sequence comes from Emydura macquarii macquarii, assembly GCF_026122565.2. Classification (NCBI taxonomy): domain Eukaryota; kingdom Metazoa; phylum Chordata; order Testudines; family Chelidae; genus Emydura; species Emydura macquarii. Next base: position 19,600,923 of record NW_027131927.1, read on the forward strand.
TTGTAAGTTCCTAAATATTATATGCTTTCAGTTATATAAACTTATACACAAGTTTACAAAATGTATAAAAAAAATGTAAATTTTAAAAATGTACAGAAAAATTTTAAAACTTTAAATGAGCAGAAAAGTACTGTATTTTTTTACATTGTGTATGTAGCTTTCTGTAGGTAGCTTGCATGTGGATATTAATTTATTGTGTATTCTGAATAATACAAATGCTTTCTATTGAAGACGTGCTTTTTCTACAGCAAGCCTCAACATCCAACAAGATATTTTCTGAACCTGATCTCTATTAATGGTGATTAAACTTACTGTTTTGCTTCAATTCAGAATAAAAATAAAGCAGTTGTATTTCTGTGTGTGTGAATCAACTTTACTGAGAAGTCTTAGATTACAGTAATCAGTTGTTCTACATACTGAAACATTAGCTTGGTCTGAAACACTTCTACATGGACTTCAGGGCTTTTCTAAACAATTTAAAACGACTTACTGTCCTTTTTACACTAGATTTTTATAGTTTGGGTCTCCAGGAAGAAGAACCTAGCTAACTAGACTTATACGTGTTTTAATTCATGAATTGTAACATAATAGAGAATTGTTTAAAAGATTTCTAAAATGGCTCTGTAGTGGTTTTTGTATAACTAAATTCTGATTTTAATCACAGGGAAAAACCGTAACTCCCTAAGCAAAATTTTCTGTTGACCCTAAGAAAATTCCTGTCATCGGTTGGCATCTCCTTTGCCAAAGAAAATAAGACCAGCTAATTACTCTGTGCTCAGTCTTCTCTTAATGTTTTTAGACTTTATACACTCAGTTACATAAGAATGGCCCTCTAGGGTCAGACCAATGGTCCATCTAGCCCAGTATTCTGTCTGATAGTGGCTGATGCCATATGCTTCAGAGGGAATGAATGGAAAGGGAGCAATTATCGAGGAATCCATCCCCTATTGTCCAGGTTCTAGCAGCCAGAGGCTTAGAGATACCCAGGGCATGGGGTTGTGTCCTTTGCCATCTCAGCTAATAGCCAGTGATGGACCTATCCTCCATGAACATACCTAATTCTAGTTGCCATCAGTTTTCCATTAACACCACTGAATTTTAAAGTCCTGGAACTGACACTACTACATGTTCTAGATGGAGTTGGGCATTTTTTCCCAGCACTGTAACAATATCCACTCTAGTGTAGTTTGCCAGTTAACAGTATTGACTTCCACAATAAGCTTCCTTTTCCCCATCAGTCTGTTGTATATTTGCGGTATGTGACAGTCATCTGAACAGTATTTTTAGATGGCTCTAGCATGAATTGCTGGAGATGTCTATTTGACTAAACCAAATGATTCAGAATATGGTAGCATTATTGCATATGACTGGCTCTCCCTTTTGATACCTACAAAAATTAAAATCTTTGTTTCCAGTACCTATCATCTCTTATCTTAAACAGATATCCTAATTTCTAAACTCTACTTCGGAAAAGCAGTGAGTGAGCAGGGCTGTCTTACTTGCTAAACTTCAGGCTGGAGTTTATCCTCTCTGAGCAGTCACTTTTCCAGAACTGGGCTCAGAATTGCACTTGCAAAGCTGTGCCTTATCACAGTAGTATTAAGGAAGTACTGACTGTTTTCATTGCTGTACTCCAGTAGAACATTGCTTAGTCAGCTTGTTATATGAACGCCTGGTGCATTTCACAGGCCATTGCTCTCCTAGCCCTACACTTCCCTCTGTCATGGGGATGACACTTCCCTCTAACTGCCAGGGAGAGGACAAGCCCCACATCTCTCTTCCTGCAACTATCACTGCTTGGTGGTGGGGATCTCTTGCTCTTCAGCCATCACTGGAGAGGTGAACACCTCTTCCTCGCCATCTAATCCTTAAAATGTTTCTCAAGCAGGAACTCAGCCTGTAGTTTCCTTCTTCCTTTCTCCTCACTGTGCTCTCAGCAGTTTAGCTGAAAAGCTGTTTTAGGCTCAGACCATCATTTGTGTGTATGTACAGTGCCTAGTACAATGGGTACTGATCTCAGCTAAGGCTTCTAGCTTTTGTTATATAACTAATGCTAATAATTTACTTGTATGGTGGAAATAGCTAGTGGCCCCAGTCAGGGATCAGAGCCCTGTTGTGCTAGGCACTGTGTAGAAAATGCTGGCCAGGCCCAAAGATCTTATTCTTTAATTACAAGCCACAGTACAAAAAATAGGCCAAGTCCCACAAGGTGACAATGTGATTATACTGAACTGTGTGCTCAGTGGTGATTGCAGCACCCCTCCCCCCGCCTAGCTATTGTTTTTTATAGGCAGCACAGCTTTTGGGTGGCTGTTAGGCAGGGATTTGAAAAAGGACAGTGATGGCTGTACAGTTGTTTATCCACCACTTCTAAATTTAATACCCCATTGCGCATATATTCTTCCAATCTTCTTTTCACACGCCCAAATCATCTAAGACTGGATTCCTTCTGCTGTTTTGTAATAGATACCACCTTCACACTTCTCTTAATTCATTCATTCTGAACATGGTGCATCGTTGTAACTCCAAGCATCCATCTTACATTTTCATTTCCACTGTATTCAAGCACTGTTTCTATCTCTTCCTCAGTGCCTAGCATTCAGAGCTATACAAAAGTGCAGGTCTAGTTAGCTGAGGAAACTTGCAAAAGAAATTCAAAAGCTGATCTCTGCCATAACTATTACCCACCAGTAAAATTACATTAATCCATGTGCTATAATAATTAGCCACCGTCTGTTCATCTTTCAACCTTTAAATCAATCATCACCTTTGAAAGCATAACGGCTCCTTAGGAACTCTACTGTAAATCATGGTCACTTTACAGCAACAGTGGTGATAATCAGACCAGTTTTGAGAGTGGATAGTTTTGTGGCTCTATCCCTTCAGCTACTGGACTAACTGCTAGGTTTTATGTTGACCAGTCACTACAGGGGCTGAGCACACACTGAAGTACATAAATTTTGCACGTTCAGTTTGAAAGGCAGCGTGAATAAGACTTTGGTTGTGTAATCTCTGTCTGCAGTGATCTTCAGCAATCTTTGTTAAGTTATTTGTAAGAAGGGAACACGCATACTTGACCACCTTCTAAGGCAGATGTATATGATCTTCGTCAGTAATCAGGGCTATGAAGTGCACTGAAATATAAAACAGCAATCCTTAGAGGTGAGACCCGAATTCATGGTCTCCTGGTTCCCAGGTCAGTGGACATTCCCCAGAATATTTGGATGGGCACTTGCCCATGATGGTTACTGGAACGTCTTGCCTCTTGCCTTTAGCAAGCAGCATTCCCCTTTTGGACTGTTATCATTGTTAATAGTTGAATAGTTAGTGTTAAGTATTTGTTAAGTGTAGTATAGTTAGATTTAGAATAGAAAGTGCCCTTAGGGGCTTAGAGTTGGGCCATGCCCAGCTCTCCTGGGTTTAAATCCTGTGCCGCTTGCAGCAAACCCCTGCCTGTAAGCGACCCCCACGATCGCTGCCTTAAATGCCTGAGGGAGCAGCATCGTCGGGACAAATGTAAGATCTGCAAAGCCTTCAAGCCATGAACTCAGAAGGAGAGAGATATCTGGCTGAAGACTATTTTGATGGAGGCGGCGCTACGCCCGGACTCTGAATCGGCGCGTGCCCCCACGGCACCGAGTGTCTCCTCAGTGTGGAGCACTCCCCCGGCACCGAAGTTGACCCGCCGCCGCCAGTCTCCGGTGCCCAAGAAAAGGAAACGCCAGGGCACTGAGCACCAGGGCTCCCCCACACTACCTGTGTGGCCGGGGTCAAGCCAGGAGATGCACCAGCCACGGCCCATTGAGCTAGCTCTGGTGCCTGCATCTCCATGAAGGGAGCCTCCCCCGACTCCTGTGGGTGGGGGAGTACCCTTGCAAGGACAGTTGACGCCAGAGACGCTCCACACGGCACACGCCTTGCCTTGATAGCCTTGCCTACGCCTCCATTCCCCCCCTCAGCCAAGGGCGCAGGGACCAGTGTCCCGAGGTAAACCCGCGCTGGGTACCTCCAGTGGATGGTCGAGACCCCCATCGGGGCGAAGTCTCCCTCCAGACGGCCAGAGAGGGTGGCGCGTGCCGGCTCCCCTCATAGCTCCGACTACGAGTCGTCGAGCTCCTCCTCGCCATGGCACTGGGGACGGTCCACGGCAGCGGCGGCATCGCGATCGAGGTAGCATCGATCCAGGTCTGCCTCGCAGTGTGCGCAGCTCCCGCATCCCGGTACTGAGCCCTTCGCATGCATGGCATCCACAGAGTCTGGCGGGGATCCCGGTGCCGAAGGATCCAGCACCGACGGTACAGACCACCTCGACACGTTGACAGTCGCATTCCTCAGAGTCGGGCTCGGCATCAAGGCAGCATGGGCGGCACCACTCCCGGTCCCCGAAGGGAAAGCGGCGCCGGAAGTCCTCGGCACCGAGACGGAGGTTGTCTTCCTCCAGCTCATCGAGCTGCACGTGCCCATCGGCACCATTCGTGACGGCACCGACACTCCTCAATCTCATCGGGGTCGTCGCGAGGCAGGCCCCTGGCGAAGATAAGCAGGAGCCGCAGGCACCGTCGGCACTGTTCCAGCAGCTCCGGGTCCTGCAAGGGCAAGTCACACCACAACGCACTGCACCTGGCACCGATGCTGGCACCGGGGTGGCCGCAAGGGCCCTGGCAGTGGCCATACTGGGGCCCATGAGGGGCGCAGATGGGATGGCACCGTATCTGTCCCGTCTTCAGTGGCACAACCAGTGCCCCCCCACCTAGCCAATCGGCTAAGGGCCATTCCTCGGAGGAGTAATCGGACCCTGGGGAGGGACCCTCCGTGAGGCTTCTTCCATAATCCTCCTGCTCTTCCCCTGATGAGGCGGCCACCAGGGATCACAGAGCGCCCCTCCCTGGCTTCAGGGCCCACCAAGAGCTCCTTAAGAGGGTGGCCAACAACTTAAACATCGACCTTAAGGAGCTCTCCGAGGAGGAGGTCCCCTCTTTGGGGTGGCTGGGTCATCAGGACCGTCGAGAGTGGCCCTACCAGTGCATGAGAGAGTCCTCAAACTGGCCAACGCTCTCTGGCAAACCCCTGCCTCAGTTGCCCCCACCTCCAAGGGCACTGAGAAAAAGTAATATGTACCAGCCGAGGGGTTTGAATTCTTGTACACCCACCCAGCCCCAGTGACCCTGGTGGTCGATGCGGCCAACCAAAGAGATAGGCAAGGTGACTCGGGCACCACGCCAGAGAACAAGGACACTAAAAAACTTGACTTGTTCGGCCGCAAAGTATATTCCACTGGGGCTCTACAGCTGAGGATAGCGAACCATCAAGCCCTCCTAGGTCGTTACAACCTGAACCTATGGAACTCGATGAGGAGGTTCGCAGAGGGGTTGTCCCAGGATCAGGCGGTGGACTTTGCCATGATCCTGGAAGAGGGCGTCATGGTGGCAGGGGCAGCGTTGCAAACCACCAGTGACACTGCAGACACCGCCAGCAGAGCTATGGCCTCTGATTGCCATGCGGCGGTGTTCGTGGCTGCAATCATCCGGGCTGTCCCAGGAGGTGCAGCAATCCATCCAGGACCTGCCCTTTGATGGGGCAGGCCTATTCTCGGACAAGACAGACAAGAAGCTGCACGCTCTGAAAGACTCAAGAGCCATCCTCCGGTCTTTGGGACTTTACACCCCCCAGGCCTCGAGGCGCCAGTCTCGGCCGCAGCCCCAACGCCAGGCGCAACCACCTCGTAGGCCATCGCCCAGACCCTCTCAGCCCCGTAGAGGCTGAGACAGGAATAGGAGGTTTGGATGCCACGACTGCTCTGGTTCATCCGCGGCTTCCCTGCAAGGGCCCTCCAAGGGGCCCAACGCAAAGAGACAATTTTGATGGTGCGCCTGAGGGTGGCACCAATAGCTCTCTCTTGGATCCACATTTCCCGTTTGTGGAAAGGCTCAGACCCTACTACGCCGAATGGCAGAATATTACATCAGACTGCTGGGTCCTCGGCATAGTTCTCAGGTGATACGCCCTTCAGTTTACGGCTTTCCCCCCGGACTCCACCCCCACCCCGTCCCTCTTCAGGGACCCCTCTCACAAGCAATTCCTTTTGCAGGAGGTGAATTTCCTCCTCCTCCTCGGGGCTGTGGAAGCAGTCCCTCCTCAGGAAATAGGGAGGGGATTCTACTCCAGGTATTTCCTCATCCCCAAAGCAAAAGGGGGCCTGAGACCCATATTAGATCTCTGCCGACTAAACAAGTTTATCAGGTGTCTCAGGTTTCGCATGGTCTCCCTAGCCTCCATTATCCCTGCTCTGGATCCAGGAGATTGGTATGCCGCCCTCGACCTAAAGGATTTGTATTTCCACATTTCCATCCTTCCCAGCCACAGGTGCTTCCTCAGGTTTATGGTAGCTGGCTGCCATTACCAATTCTCAGCCCCAACATTTGGCCTCTCGTCCGCCCCAAGGGTCTTTATGAAGTGCATGGCGGTGGTGGCGGCCCACTTGCGCTGCAGAGGGGTGCAGATCTTCCCCTACCTGGACGACTGGCTGATCCGGAGCAAATCCAGGGCCCATGTTCGGAACAGCCTATCCCTCACCTGCGCGACATGCACCAGACTGGGGCTGCTCATAAACGATCAGAAGTCCACGCTCACCCTGGTGCTGAGCATAGATTTCATCGGGGCCACCCTGGAATGCTACCCAGGCCAGAGCCTTCCTCCCACAGCCTCGGTTCGAGGCGATGGCCGCGATAATCGCCCAACTACACAGTTGCCCCATAATGACAGCCAGGCACTGCCTGCAGCTGTTGGGGCACATGGCAACCTGCACGTATGTGGTGAGGCTGGTTTGCCTCAAACTCAGGCCGCTCCAGGCGTGGTTAGCCTCAGTGTATGCACCAACCAGGCACTCCTTGAACAGGGTGGTCACGGTTCCCCCACAGGTCCTCACCTCCCTGAACTGGTGGAGGACTCCCGAGGAAGTACCGAGAGGGGTTCCTTTCCAGGATCTGGCCCCATCAGTCACCCTAATCACAGACGCTTTGAATGTGGGGTGGGGGGCCCACATCAGCACCGACCTGAGCACCCAGGGGCTCTGGTTGGAGGAGGAAAAGAGTCTCCACATCAACGTCCGGGAGCTCAGGGCAGTCCAGTTGGCCTGCAGGGTGTTCCTCAGATTCCTGAGGGGCAGGATGGTCCATGTCCTCACAGACAATACAGCGGCCATGTTCTATATGAACAGGCAGGGGAAAGTGCGCTCCTCGGCCCTTTGCCAGGAGGCCATTCGACTTTGGGACTTTGCGGTGAGGCACGACTTCCATATATCTGCCTCTCACCTCCCTGGGATCAGGAAAGATGAGATGGACCGCCTCAGCAGGTCATTTCTACCCTGCTACGACTGGTCACTACACCCGGAGGTGATAGCGTTGGTGGAAGGCCGAGATGGAGCGTTCCCCAACTGGACCTGTTTGCGTCGTCCTGGAACAGGACGTGCTTGAGGTTCTGCTCACTCCGGGGTCGAGAGCCGGGCTCCATCTCCGACGCATTCCTCATAGACTGGACGGGGACCCTCATGTATGTGTTTCTCCCCATTCTGCTACTGCCCAAAGCCCTCTTGAAAATCAAGAGGGACAAAGCGGATGTGATACCGATCGCCCCAGCCTGGCCGAGACAGCATTGGTTCAGCATGCTTCTGGCCTTGTCGATTGCCCTGCCCGTGATGCTCCCGAGGCATTACAACCTGCTCTCCCAGGACCAGGGTCACCTGCTGCACCTGGACCTGGACTCCCTCCAGCTGACAGCCTGGAGACTCTGTGGTTGACAGAGGGAGAGAGCGCCTGCTCGGCACAGGTCTAACAGATTCTGCTGGGCAGCAGAAAACGTTCCACTCAGGTTGTGTACCGGACCAAGTGGAAATGGTTTACCTGTTGGGCGGAGTCCTGGGGCATCCCACCGAGCTGCTCACCTATTCAGGCAATCCTGGAATATCTGCTCCACCTGCAGCTCCAGGGTTTAGCACTGGCCTCCCTGAAAGTGCACCTGGCAGCCATCTCGGCCTTCCACCAGCCGACGGAAACACACTCGTAAGACTACCATAACTAACTTCATTCTCAAAAATGGTTGACCAAAAAATCTCCCATTCAGTCTTAAGAGAAAGTAACAAAGGACCCAAACCCTGACTTAACCCAGAGGCAAAGTATAGAAATCAATTTGATCAGTTAAAGTTTGTGAGCAAATGAAAACACAGCCTTGTAATTCTAACCTTAATGTATGTGTTCCCAATTAGAAGTTTAAAGATAAAGCAATAGAACCTAACTGAACTCTTTAAGAGTGGAGCCTCCAAGAGAGTTAGAGACAATTTAATTTAGTGTAGGCCGGCGAATGACATGAGTGAGAGAATTAAAGAGTTTATTTAAAATTAAATAATTAAAGCCTACATACATCATAACATAACCATACCCTGCAGGGATACACACATTCTAAGATGAAATAGTGCATGCAGAGTTGTCCCCGGGTGAGAAAGCAGGGTATATTATCCTCTCTCTAACAGTACCTTGATGGTAGAGGAGTGCACTACTCTAAAATTAGCATATTACTCTTTTTATAATTGATTACAAAAAGAGTAATATGCTAACACACCCCTTAATTAGTTAGCATTAAGCCTACCTTTTACCATATCTATATTTCTATTACCACTAGTTTCTTATTGGCTATTTAATATTAATGTCATCTTAATTAACATCTGCGTACATGTCATTCTGGTAACTATCAATACAGATAACGTTCTTCCAAAACATTCACATTTTGTCTAAACCACTTGTTATATCCAAAAACATGTTTACAACATGACCTGGGGTTCTGTCCAACTTATCTCTAACTTGCCTCTGAATTGTCTCACTTCACTGGTATCTTACTAGGCCCTAGTCCCAAAACCTCTTTTCTACTTACATTTTAGCACATTTCTATTTAACATAAGCAAGCACCCTCTCTGCAGGCTACATAATGGAAAATATTAAGCGGACTTAACCTCATGCATTGCTACTACTTCACCTAACACACACACACACACACACACACACACACACACACCTCCTGTTACATATTGTAAGCCTGGTATGTCACATTGTCTCATTTTGTGAGCCCATAAGATCCTATTACAATGCATGTACTGAAAGGAGCAGGTTACCATAGTAACTGAATGAAATCAATTAAAATAAGCAATTACAATTCTTATTCCACAGCAACTGAATTAAATCAATTAAAGTTATAAGCAATTAAAATTTTATCCTTAGTGTTGCATAAGTGCAGCATTTTGCTTATAAGTGATTTGTAAACTTCGCCCCAGACACGTGTTCTCTTCATGATTTGGGATCGCTAACAGTTTTTAAACTAATTACATTTTAAGGAGCATGCCAATTCTCCTTTAAAGAGAGGTGTTGTGTTGTTTTGCTGCTACTAGCACGTCTCCATTAGAGAATCATGTTAAAAGCATTACTAAAGAGGCTACATGGAGAAAATACAAGATGGGATTTTCAAGAGCACTCAGCATTGACCTCAATGTTCAGTGACTGGGGGGCTAGCCTGGGACCTAGAAGAGCAGGTTCAATTCCATGCTCTGTCACAGGCTTCTTTGGTAACCTTTGTCATGTTGCTTATTCTCACTCTGCCTCAGTTCCACAGCAGTAAAATGAGGATCACAATCATACTTCCCTGCCTCACAGTGCCAGCAAGGACAAAGAAGTTGAAAATTGTGAGGTGCTCTGATACTGTGGGAGCGGAGGACCTATGTACCCGAGGTGCATAAACACCCAGTTTTGGCTCCACTAGGATCCACAAAGCTCCCACCAAACCCTGAAAGTGCTTAAACTCGGGCAGTGTCTACATTTCAGGGCAAAAATTCCCTCCGTGCCCGTTTCTGCCTTTGGACTTGGGCCCTGCTCTCTCTCCAGGCGTTCAGATGCCTATCTCCTGCCTGGGGGAAGACAGGTGTTCTGCCACTTAAGTCACCTGCAGGGCCTGATCTAGCAGGCATGCTCAGAGGCTGCCTACTGGATTGGGTCCCATTCCCTATACATAAATACTTATCTTGTCACTGGGCTCAGAGCAGGGGCAAATGACTCCACAGCCCAGTGGTTAGCTGAGGTGAGACCCCCAGGGTCCCAGCTCCAATCACTCTCACTGTCTATCCACAATGGAACAGCTTCAACAGAAGAGATGGATGGGGCCCCACATCAGAATACCCCATAGCTCTGTGGTTAGAGCACTCAGGTGGGAGACACCTGGTCAAATCCTCTCTCACCCACTAGCAGAAAGGGGGGGTGGGGGCATGGAACCTAGGTCTCCCACATCCCAGGCAAGTGCTCTACTCACTAGGCTAAAAGTTGTAAGTTTGGCAGCAGCATTACCACCACCACCACCTCCAGCTGTCTTTGTATGGTGCAAGTAGGCACCTAACTCATTCCCACAAGAGGTGCCTAAGCTGTCTGACTCCATGGGGCTGTTTGTGGATCACTAAGCAGAGCTAGGACTTAAGCCCCTCCCCCCTGAGAAAAGGGCACCTGTGACACACCCCTCATCAGCATCTCACATTGGCTAATTTAGGCGGCTCTGCGCCTAGCAACCTGTCTTTTGTGGATCACAATCTAAGGCACCCCTTGCCCCATTCATCATACGGGGAGCCTAGGCAGGAAACTTGGCTTCATGGATTGCATTATCGTTACCGTGATTTTCTGGGCACATAAAAGCTAAGCCTTGTGACCATCCATATGGCAATGCCTAAAAGAAGATAATTTTACCACCAACTTCAGTGGGAGCAAAGTTAGGGCAACGCTCAGTATTTCTGCACGCCAGTGGTGCAGTGAAGCACTCAAATGTCAGGAAATTCCTGCTTAGGAATGCATGTGTAACTTAAATGCTGCCCCTTTGTGTGTCTGCATTACATACCATATCCCATAAGGAGGTTTCTCTGGTGCCCAGTGATTTCACTGAGATCCAAAAGTGCTCAGTGGTCCTCAGGAGGAGGTTGGCACAGAGCAGGAACAGGCCCTAGATTACAATTTTTGAGGGCACAACTACATGCAGTTCCTCACCCAGACACAATATAATGTTATACATTTTTTCCTGCAGCCTTTTATGCACATACAGAATCTTCTACTCCTGTGCGGTACATTTTGTAGGCCAGTCAAAGACAATGAAAGTCATTTCTAGAAATGAGAGGTGAATCTAATGGAGCCCTGTAGCCTCATTCACTGTTCATCTTGCAACACTGCAGAGGCAAAAAGTACTTCTCAAATATGAAAACATACATTATCATGCAGAAAGGACTATCATAATCTGTATTCACAAGAGGGCAGAGTTAGAATTGTAGGAGCACTTTTAACATTGACATTTCCCACTTGAGTGCTTAACTGCGCAGTCTTAGAGTAGATTTGTTAATAACATTTCCTAGGTTTCTTTAAATGAAGAAAGACGCCATAATCTAGACAATTTGCTTAGTCACCACCCTCACCTCATCTCCTACATAAGGTCTGCACTCAATGAATGGATACATTGTGTTACTGAAAACTTCAGAGGCTGGACATATAAAGTTATCCTGGAACACTCTGTGCTAAGTGCACAGAGTTTTCAATTGGACAAGGCAATGTAAGTGAGTGAATGAGGGAGGGATGTATTAAGGCTTCAAGCCAGCAAAGGTGGAAGCATATGATCAACTTTAAATCTTTTAGTAGTTCCACTGCCTTCAAGCTAAAGGGTAACATTTTTCAGAAGTGGACAAGTCACTTAGGATTTTAAGTCCCCTGGTTGCTTTTGAAAAATGGTGGATTGGGGCCTCTGTGTGCACTTTAATATGTTGTGACTGAGCCCACAACTTGAGGAAGCACTGCCTCATCCAGGACCAAATTGCCATGCACGTTACTCAGTTGCCTAAGGAAGCAGGAGAAAGTAAGGTCAACTCCCCCCCACATACACCCTACCCAGATTATGACTGGCTGTAGTAGGAAAAGCAAAAGCCACTCATCCAATACTCCCTGCTGTGGGCTAGTGAGTCAACGAAGGTGGAGGGGTGCAAGCTCACCCCGCCACTCATTGGGCAGGGTGTCTGGCATGCTGCATGTCGAAGTGAGCTACACTGAGACAAGAGGAGAGCAGGGAAGGAAGTGAGACTCTCTGGGTCTTTTCTCATTCTCCACATTTCTCCTGAGGGCATGGAGCTACCTGCTGTCCCTTTGACAACATAGAGTGTAAAATTACAGCCTCATAGGCTGTGCACCTTAGACAGATGGATCAGGAGCCCCACAGCTGAAGTGATGCCCTCCATCAAAAATCCCCCTTTAACATTCAGCTGTCACTTTTCTGATGAAGTGCCAGCCTGTGCTATCCAGACGAAAGTGTATGCGGTGTGTTGGTGCTTGCTGCATGAAAACAACTAGGGAGAGCGTTTGTTTTCTCAAGAAAGGCTTGAAGAGGTAGAGATGGATATGTTGCAGTAAGGAAATAGAGATATTAAACACTCATCCTCACTGTTTCAAGTCCACCCACTTAAGAAGGAAGGCCAGTGAAAATGAAGAGCAATGTTGTTCTGCTGCAGCTCCAAACCCCATGTTCGCGGGATTGGTTTATTCTAGCAAAGACAGAGCACTCTAGCTGTAGCACATTTCCCTTCCAAGGACAATATCCTCTAGTCACAATACACTTAAAAACCACAATCTGATTTCCCTATGCTTTTGGTACACCATGAAATGTAATCCTGCTGTCTAGGTCCTATCTATGTTCTGCTTGAGCAGCATCCTCAAGTCTTGATAGCTGCCTAATGCTGTAACAGTGTTCAGGAAATCAAATATGGCTGGCTATGTTAGTGGGAGTTGCTATTTGTTCTATTCGCCACATATTTATGTTGGCTTATGACTGCCGTTACCCTCCTGTACACATCTGCATCCTGTTGTTGTGATTTAAAGAGTCGATTACTACTATACTTTAACTTGCTTTTGACAATGCCCACAAGATGATTTTAGTTCACTAAAAATTGCTTTTATACTAATGAGTTAGAAAAATGATTTTTTACCCTGACCTGCAGCCACTAACCATTACAATCAGAAGAGTCCATGATGCAAAGTATTGGAGACTGACATCACTGGCAGACAAAATAGGTTTATACACCAGTGACACACGTGAACTGCCTGTGGTGGAGTGTTGGCAGAACTTCCGCAACTGATTGGGTGGGCCTGCTTTCAAAGTGGGTGGGCCTTAGCCACGCCACTGGTTTAGGAGCTTCTATAATAGAGAAGGAGGATAGCTTTGTGATTAAGGCAACACATTGGTATTCGAGTCATGGGACGTCAAGGCTCTACTCTGCCACAGACTTCCTGTTTAACCTCAGGCAAGTGCCTTGTCTTGGATAAATCCAATTAATCTTAAATAAGGGTAATACTTCTTCTCTCCCTTTGTCTTGTTTATTTAGATTGTGATTCAGTGGTGGAAAGGACTGGTCTTACTACATCTATGTATAGCAGCTGGCACAATAGGACCATCCCTGATTTCAGCTAGTACCTTTAGGTACTGCTGTAATATAAAAATACCTGTGTTTAATAAAAACAGATTTTTGCTAGTAGCTCAGTTACCTTCTCTCCTCTTCCCCACAGTTCCATCAGATGTCTCGGGAGAATGCCTGCCTGTCCTGGTGATTTAGAGAGAGAAGGGGGGTGAGCTAATATCTTTTATTGGCCAACTTCTGTTGGTGAGAGGTTTTCAAGCTAAACAGAGTTTTTCAGGCTATTTATAGCAGTTTCATTTCCTCTTTTGATATCTATGCCTCCCATACCGCCTCACCTATACTGCCTGTAAAGAGTAACCTGGCAGTCACTGTTTACTCACCATCCTCTCCGCCTAATGCAAAGAAATCACTTAGGTTTACGCAACCATTTTCTTGGTAGAGATAATCATGTAGCATCAGTCAGGTGATCAAGACCTGGCCACATTTCAAGTGTTTAGCACACTTCTCCAAAAAGGTGATTAGCAATCTCCAACAACATTTCCCCTCCGATTTCAACAAATACAGTCCCATTCACTTCCTGTACACTACAGTGTATTATTGGTGGCTGAGTTTCAACAGGAATGTGTTTATATCTATAGCAAGATTACACAGTGGCCCAGATCCTCCAATTTAGCCCAGCTGCACTGGGTACAAGGCAGAGCTGCTCTATTTTACATCTAGCTTCTTTTGTACCCAAGGGGTCACAGTCCATGCCCCCAGGACACTGAAACCCAAAGGAAAGGATGGTATAAGAGCAAATTTCCTGACACAGCTAGAATCCTCCACTGACCAGTTCAACTAACTTTAACTTTAAATGATAATCAGATTCTACCAACCCTATTAATAGAGCATGATACGTTTTCTATTGTATTTTTAATCATGCCATAGAATGTCACAGATTCTAGCAAGCAACTTCTGCTGGCCACCTAGTAGGACTGCTGAGAGTCAAATCCAAGTCTTGGCCACTCTAGATCCCTTGTGTTTCAAGTTTCTGGAGCCTGTGGTTGCAGCCCTAACTTCTTCCCTCACATCTCTGGTACATTTTCTGAGCACTGATTCTCAGCCTGCTTCCACTTTACATAAAAGCACTATGCCCTCTAGGACCACTACTGACCTCCAAGATACTAGGGTTAAACAAACATACACCTTTGGGGTGGCGTTCCGGGAAAGAGGGTGAAGCTTCTGGTTTACAGTTTAAGTCTCACTGGCAGCGTTTAATTTGTGCCAGGGCTTGCCAGTGTTGAGCCCTGGCACCTCTTTGCCACGTCAGTTATGGAAGTAAAAAATTGCTTGAGCCCCAGCACCTCTTTCATTACAAATTAAGCACTGCTCAGGGGCATGCAACAGTCACACACACACACTCACTCAGTAGAGCCTAATAGCTTTATGCTACTGTATAAATAATCATGTGAAATACAGATCATACAAAGCAAACATTACATACACACATCCCTTTCTAGCTCATCTTTCCCTTGAAAATCCTTAGGGACCATCAGTATCCAGGAAGGCAGGTAGACCATCCCCTGCCCAATGCAGGCTGTTACACACGAGGAGAGCTCTCCCTCCTAGAGCCCATTACCCAGCTTCTGTGACCTTACTTTCTCCTGTGTTGCTTTTTTGGTTGGCTATTTTAACCTGCTGGCTTCCTTCATTCTGTCTTTTGGGTTACTTTCCATTGCTCCCTTCAGGGAGTTAAGTTAAAGCTGGTTTTCTAAGGAAGCAGCTAAGTTCAGGTATTCCCCCCTGAATAGGGTCATTGAATCCTAAGCATCACGCACGCCATTGTATCTGTCTGCTGCGGTAATGCTATAGGACCTGTCGGCAATGGAGCCACATACACATATACATACAGGCATTTATGATGCAGCAGTTATTCATAATACATCTTCATAACATCAACCAGAATTCACAAGTTGTATAGACAAAGCCCCAGTTCATCACAGAAACCAATCTATAGGGATAGAATTCTGTATTACATCAGGTGCTTTAAAGAATTCTATAGCTAGAGGCTCAGGGCCTGGTTCTCAGTTCTCTTTACACCATATTGGTAATATAAAGGGACTATTACTATTTTCTTTTTAACTGACAGAGTGGTGTCGAGGGGCCTTAATGTTAATACCCTCTAGCCCTCATTCTCTATTAAAGAACAGATTTTTTTTTAAACAATAATTTCTATAAAATTCTATTTGTTTTCTCAAAACCTCACTGAATTCATCCATTACAAGTCCAACTGAATGTCTCTGGACGCTGAGCCCTCTGTATAGCATTCACTCCTCTGTGTCTGAGTCACTTGGCTCCAGTCAGAAGTCAATTGTGATTCAGCACTGACTTTGTTGGTTTCTTTAGCACTCATCATTCCCTTTTAAACCATGTGACTCCAGGCTGTATGGAATTTTTATCCCTGATTAACAGTGGCTTCATGTTGTTGAGGTCCTATGATCAGTCTATGCCCTGGGCAATGTTTCTTCAGCTGTCAACAAGAAAATAATTCCTTTCTGAATAAATAGTAATAATGATAATTGTGTATCTGGCATCTATCCATCAACTAATGCCCCAGGTGCCTAACATAATAGAATAGGCAAATACAGCTCTGTAAAATATAGCACGTCAAAGGTGTTAGATTGTCAGGGCTAGAGATCAAAGCCTCTCTTTTAATCACAGAGCAGCTATGGCGTGCATTTCTCCACACTTCCTCTGCAGCAGGTCTCAAGCCTGGTGCAACTGCAGTTCCAAAGGCTTGTCTACACTGTGGAAATGTACCATGCTAAATAAAGTTTGTTCCCCCTCAAACAATTGTAAAGCACCTCACATCTGTACAGAGAAGTGCTCCAAACAGTTTGCAGGTGGAACAGTAGTATTTAAAGAAGACTGCACTTCAGCAGTGCTAAGTACCACATGGACATTGTTTCACTATAATTCTTAATGAGAATTTAGGAACAGTTCAATTAGCTGTTCCCCAGTTAACCAGTAGCCTTTCAAAGGGTCTTAGAACACACTGCTCCTAGGAGCTGAGCAATGGATGACCAGCATGCATGGCAGCGGAAATGGTTTAGAACAGTGCTAGTATGGACAAATTACAAGGGATCTTAACTCCATTCAGCAGGGCTAGCATAGAGAATTCAATTTTAATCACTGGTTCAGCTAGTGAAGCCGTTTAGGCTGACAGATGGGAACAGCATCCCCTCTCCACTAACATGGGTTGGGTTCAAACTGGTGATGTAGCTGTTAAAGGATGTTTCACCATTACTGCAATCCTTTAAGCCATCCTCCGATAATATTTTTGTAAACAGCAGGTTTGATTAGCTAATACTGTAGGAGCACTCCTATATTCTAATGGAGACAGTGTTTTGGGGTATAAGCCTTTACTTTTAACCATAGCAGGCAGTGCTTAATTTGTGCCAGGGCTTAGCCCAGCACCTCTAGGCGTGGCAGTTCATAGCCCTGGCACCTCAGTGCTTGCTGTGTCAATTATGGAAATAAAAAGATTGCTTGAGCCCCAGCACCTTTTCCATTACAAATTAAGCACTGATAGCAGGTACATTGCCTCTCAGAGTCCTACTGATTGTTGTGGTGCATATAGAGGTGCTATTCTCATTGCTTCCATGAGGTAATCAACCCTACATCATCTTTGGACTCAGTACAACTTCATTATCTTAGCTTCATTGCTGCTGGTAAGAGGCTTGAGCTGTTTGGACTGCAGTTTTAGTTCTGAAGCCATAGCTTCCACGTGCTCTACCATTCCTCCTATTGTTAGTAGCAACACGAGTCAGTTTTTGGTTCTAATCTAGGCAGTAATATATAGGAGCTAGGGAGAGCAGGGACTTACCCCACCTGCCATTAAGTCCATCTGCTTCTTCAATTTGTCTTTAGCTCACAAGGTAATAACCATCTCATGTTTTCACAATACTGCTCTTCTAGGTGTGGTTTGTTACCATAAAACACACAAAGCTTCCCAGGCCCTCTTCCCTCAGCTCAATTAGTCCTTTACAAATGATAATGGTTTTCAGACTCCACACAGCCCTCCCTCCTAGCTCAAAACTCTTTCAGTCCTTTATCATGGCTTCTCCTCCCTTATAGCCTTCTCACTAGGCTCACATTCTTTTATAGTCCTACTAGTTAGGCTGACTCACCCCATAGGCTCTTGCGCCTTTTCCCCCAGATCGTCTACCTGAGTGCCCTAGAGAGTCTCCACCCACTCTCCTCCCAGGAGTCCCCCTGCCTGAATGCAACCTGCCCTTATAGCCCCAGCAGGCTTGGTTCTGAGTCACATGCTCCCATCACATGACCCCTGTACTCACTCCCTTCATCTGGGGATTGGGACTAAACCTGGCACTGCTGAGCTTGAATTCCCTTAAAGACCCAGCTCACCGTGTGACACTATCCAGATCCTGATTTAGCACAGCTTTGTGACAGCATTCTTTCTCTCTTGCAGAGGAAATGCAAACACCACGCTTCAGCAAAGGATACCAACAGAAGCCACTAGGGAGCTAGATGCTGACAGCATTTCAGGCTATGTACTGTGAGCCTGATCTTCAATGTTGTTGGTCCCCTGCAGCTCCCATTACCTTCAATGGGAGTTGCAGATGCTTACCAACTCTGAATACCAGGCCTTGTGTGTGTTGGAGATAGGCTACAATGAAAGTCCTGGATATGAAGCACCTAATCTAGATCTGAACTTTGCAAATAGTCCCTATCTCTATAACAACCCCTATTTTTATAATGGACGAAACCAAAACCTAGGATTGAATACCCCTGGACTTTAGGGAAGTTTGAAATTCAGATCTGGACTTTGAGACTGGAGCCATCCTTTAGTTTCCACCTCAAGACAGGCAAAACACTACAGTGTATATTGAGCCAGGAGTGACAGTTTGTTTCCAGAGTATTTTAACAAGCAAGATGTTATGAATGGACAGATTCAGTGAACAAACTAGAAAAATAGCTATAAATACCAGGCACAACATGTGTATTCTAAATTTTATTTATAGTGGCCTACATTTTCAAAAGTGACTAGTGCCTCCATTTTTGGGTGCCTAACGTGAGACCTCATAAAGGGGCCTGAGGTTCAGAGGGTGAATGCTCAGCAGAAGGCCACTTGGGTCCCACAGGAGGAGTTTCTAACATAGGACACTCAAATTATATTTTGGAGAGCAGTACTACATGGTATCTGGAAGGTTATTGGTATGTGAGGTCCATAAATATCTCTGAAATAATATGCCCTTGTTTGTAACCTTCCCTTGATGAGAACTGATCTATCATTCTTTATGTCTAAGCTAAGTTATTGCTAAAGCCCGCGAGCTGGATTGAAAAATGTTGCCAGATTTCAACTCATCCAAAATTCAACAGCATGGAACCTGCCATGTAATCAGGCTTATCCTCCAGTACTCATTTGGATAGGTGGAAGGAAGCATTTTAGGCCAGATCGTCAGTTGGTGTAAATCAGCCTAACTCCATTGACTTCTCTGGAGGTATGTTAATACACACCAGCTGAGCATAGATGTCAACTGTGCTGAAGGTGCATGCTCAGTTTGTGTGGTGTTAACCATGTTACAATCTTGTTTTGAAAGCAAATTACATGCACAGTTCAATGCTGCTTTATACTGACTGAAGATCTTGCCCACGGTTCCTTACTTTGCAAAACTACTGTGGCTTTTTTGAGGGGGCCACTCATTCTTTACCTCTGCAAACTCTGTAATGTGCTGATGTTAATAGTCTTTGCTTTCATTTCCCTTCTCTTCCGCCTTGACTGTTAGCGTTTCCTGCTTGGATCCCATAGTTACTGCTGAAAATGATAGAAATATTTCTTCCCCGTCTCATTTTAAATCTCTCCTATAATCTATTGCTTTTATTGGTCCTCATAATCTAAGTTCTTATTTATCAGCAGCCTTCCATTATGGATTTACTGAAATCCTCTTTTAGAGAGCCATATATAATGAGCACAAAGGCAATATACATGCAAATCCTGGTTGTAAAATACCATAAATGTGTTCATATGTTTTTTTTTATCAGTATCCCCATCTAAGATAAATGATGTTGGAAACCTTTACAGCCATTATGGAATTTGTAAATATCTGGAAAAAACCAACCAACCAAAAAAAAAACAAAAAACCCAAACCGGATTCCTATGGCTTTGATGTCATTTTGGACTTGGTGTCATTTTTACAACTTTATGGAAATAAACTCACATTACATCTTGTTTTAGTGCCAGAAGTTTACAACCTCTTGCCTTTTACAGGATTGGAGACAACAACATTAGCAAGATTTTCCATATGTTCCTTATTGCACTTACAGTCAAGCATGTGTTAATGAGCTTGCTTTAATGGGTTAGAGCGCCTGCTTTGTCCCACATCAAAGGAGAACGAATAAAGATGCAATAGTATTTTGAATGAAATCTAATGTATTTTTAAACTGGTTTTATTTTAAACTCACATAAGCCAGTCATCCTAAACCTGGCATCTAACAGTATAATACCACTGGTAATTTGCTACCCTTGAATCTGATTCTGATCTCACCAAAACCAGTGTAAATCAGGAGTAATGCCACTGAAGACCACCTAGTTACACTGATGGAAAACAGTGATGTCCAAATCTGGGTTGGTTATTTTAAAAAAAGAAGCTTTCTGTCTTTCTTTTATCATTTAAGAAGAGAGCTAATTAATTATAATTAAACCTATTTTTAAGGGCCCAATAGAATCTTACTAGAGAAGTAGTCCTATTGAAATCAGTGGGACTGTGTGCATAGTGAGGTATTATTTAATGGGAGTAAGTGGTTTTCTGAGTTCTCTTCTATTCTGTTCAGGCTTTTATATTGCCCTCTTCAATGTGGCACCTGAGTGCCTTCCAGACCTGCATTAAGCGATGTGACTAACAACTGTTGTATGCATGGCCCCCATATGGGGGGGAAACAGGTATACTTTACCAGGGCCTGGAGGCCCTGGGGGGCCTGGCCCAGGCTGCAACCCCCATTACCATGAGGAAAAAGATTTTCATGGCTCATGAGGTTGTATGTATGGGATGAGGGACTGTGGTATGAGTGTGGGAGGGGGCCCGTGTTACGAGTTTGTACTGGGCCCGAAAAAATTCTGCTTGGGCCCTGCTTGTAAGTGGTTTGAGTGAATGCAGTGGTGCTGAATGCCGTGAAGAGAGATGATGACATTAGAGAATGAAGTCCTCCACAGAAAAGGGACAGCATGGGCACTGGTGGTGGAGGCTTCCCCGTGCTTCTCTGTCAATATGCTACGCCCTGAGCTGAATGCCCTCTAGGAGTGAGAGATTAGTTCAGTCTGCATAGTCTATTCCATCAGAACTGCCAACAAGGATGCCAATTAAGGTGATGTGAGGCGGTTCTGGCAGCATTTCTGATAGATAGTTATTCGCTATGAATTAGTCTGGGGGGAACAACTCATTTAAAGCATTGAGACTGAAATATTTCTGATGACTACCAACCTGGGATAGATCTGAACCAGACATCTAGTGGGAAATGATTCTCTATAATGAGGCCTGAGCTGCTCAGTGACCATGGATGTATGGTTCATTTTATGTCCACGAAATTAATAAAGAACAGCAATCTCCCCCACTTTTACAGCACCTAAACTATTTTGTCCTTTTCTGTTGCAGAACTAGTTGCCAGTTAAGGAACACAACCAATTCCCAGAGCAGTGCTGCTGACATCATTTGTGATGCTAGTAGACTAACAAGAATTATAAATACAGCCTGTCTGTGTGAGCTTGTGCACTATAAAAAATTCAGGAAGTGAAAGCAACTCTTGGCAAGTGAAACAAGACAAAAACAGTAAGGAAACTGGAAAGAAATATAATTTTTCCACTTTCCAAGAGAGTTTTGAAAATCAGGGAGAATGAATGCCTGCTCCATTGATAACAAACCATCAGAAAGCTCCCCATTAAAAGATTTTCCCTATTTCTGTTGGCTTTTCTTATGTAATGTCCATTGTATACCAGTGTTTCTCAACCTTTATGATGCCAGGGTCCGGCTTACTGCCTCCCTAAATTGTGTCAAATTGTGTCAGGGAGTGTCTTAGGGACCAGCACCGGTCCATGGACTGGTTGTTGAGAAACACTGTTCTATACAACATTGGCTGGCAAAATAGTAAGGATTATGATTCTGCAGGAGAATGTATTAGGACCAGCAGAAAGGAACTATGGCATGGATTTTCAGATTTGTTCCATTGGAAAGATTTCATACCACTTAATGTAAAAAATGCAAAAGAACATAATGTGGAGTGTAAAATTAATTAACAAAATAACTAAGCACAGACTCACTTGCTAGTGACTGTATGTAGCCGGCAGACTTTAGGGGGCATATGCAATTACACAGGACATTGCTATTCTGCTGCCATGAGGATTTTGCAGTAAGTTGTTATTCAATCAAGGCATAGTCCTACGCCATGGAAATCAATGGGATATTTGCCATCGACTGCCGTGGGAGCAGGACTGTGCTGGAAGTAGCAAGGGATATCTTTGGAAAAATGACCAAGCATCTTGATCAGGAAAAGTTGAGACCATTTGGGCATGAGTGTGATTGGCAGGCATGGCGTGGTGTAGAGGGGAGGATCAGAAGTGCCAAATTGTGGTGGGATCCCGCAGGAATCATTTTGGATGACTCAGCTAGAATTCCTCTGGGAAGCAAATGCTGCAGCAGAAACTCTGCCACCTTAGTGCAGTGTGTGTGCCTCTACGTGCCAGGCCCTCTCTAGTGGCTGGTGGGGACAGCAAACCATGGGTCCACCTTTCCCCCCACTTTCAGAGACACCAATGGAACTAGCCATATATGGGCATTATCCTCCCCAGCTGGAGTGTGGATGTCCTCATTCCTTCTCCCCAGTCTTGAACCTACTGCAGTCTAGCTTCGTACTTTTCAGAATTATTTTACTGTGTTATATATTGTGGCCCACATTGTAAGTAGCGCCTTTGGTAATGGAAGCTCTACACAAACCTTTCCATCGCCCAGCAGTCACCTCCCCTATCCAATGGTCCTCATAACCTCCCTTATCCAGTGACAATTTGGGCAAGAAATTTATTTTTTACCCCAAGAATAGAGTCTTGCCTGGGCAAAAGGAATATGTAAGAAAAACTGGCTTTCATACACTGGCAAAGACAGTTTGCAAAGAGGAACCTTCCGGCATCAGATCTTGAATTTCTGAAACCAAGACAATGTACATGTTTCTAATAAGATTTTCTACCCCCAAAATATCACCAGTGCTCAATTCTTCAGGCCATTCATATTGTTTATGAAATGGGGATTTTGAGTAAACCTCAAAATAATTCCATACTAAAAACGGACACTGACAACATTATGAAGATGGCAATGTTACACACTCAAAATTTAGGAAATGCCAATATGAAGGCTGCCCAGGCAATCTTAATTCAGCCTCTTGTGCATATGCATAATTGATACAGACTTTAACTACATGATCACAAACTATTTTTTCTTGTCAAACTTGTCTTACTGAGTGCACAGAAAGGCATGCACATGTATGCATCTACTGTAATTGTACACTACTGAAACCAAAGTAATTGCACTCACAAACAATTATTTAGATGTCTAAAGGCCCTTTTGCCTGCCATAGTTACACCCACAATCACCATAAATGTGTGAGCAAATTATGTGTTCATATTTTCCTGTGTACAATTGCAGATGCACATGTTTGTGTTGATTAGATTTGCTCTGAGCAGGTGTAATTGATATGGTGCTAAACATGGCTGTTAGAGGGGGAGAGCAGTTTCCCATGGCTCCGAATGTTGGAGATGAACCAATGTAGAAATGGCAATATATATATGGAGACAAAAATTGCTCATTAAGTAGAGAAATCCCAGTGCAACACCAATGGTAATGCCAGCAGTCAGCATCAAGAGGAAAGTCACGCTGTTGGACTGAAGTGTGATTTTAAACAACAGCTGAAGAACCCGTTTGAGTTTAAGGTCAAGAGCAACATAAGGTCAAAAAAATATATATAATCCAATATAAGGTAGTATGTAGAGTGTATGTCCCACACGCGCACCAATCAATTTAAGATGCATGTAATTACAAGAGATGGATTCTGGCAATATCATACTAGCAAAGGCATCTTTACTCATAAGCTGTAGGAATGCTCCAGGGTCAGTCCATTTTGGACAGAAGTTATCATAAAGAATTAACCCAGCCTTGCAGCACAATTTCCAATATCACCTTGAGGCAATCATACTTGGAGAGACCAGCCCCTTGAATTTAAATAAAATAATAACAATGAAAGATTATCGTTCCTTAGCATCAGGATGTAAAGCGCTGGCTGCACAGAAGCTCCTTCTGTCCACTTGGCAAAGGGCAGCAAGACCTTTATCCCTTTCTTGCCCTCCAAGCCCTTTATATCATGCTGGGGCAATACATTTTTAGAAATTGTCATGTTCCAAGTGCGTGCGATGTGTAAGGCTGACAGACTTCATGTCTGTGATGTGGCAGCCCTTTACTGAGCTACATAAAGACTAAACACAGAGGAGTTTTCTGAATTCCTGAAGGAGGAGCAGCTCTCCTTGCTTGTGCTGTAAATTTTCCAGCTGAGGCTATCAGGCCAGATCGTCATCTCAGTTACATCAGTATAAATCCCAAATAACTCATGTGACATCTGGATTGCTAACACCTACCCTATCTGATTTCTATTGCTTGCATCTGATGAAGTGGGTGGCAGCCCACGAAAGCTTATGCCTGCAGAAATTAAATTTGTTAGTTTGTAAAGTACTACAGGACTCTCGTTGTTTTTGGATTAACATGGCGTAACTGAGATCAGAATCTGGATCATTATTTAGGGGTTCTATGACAGAGAATTAGATGTAGGGGAGGAATTTGCCTTGGCCCTGCATTGGGGAGGAAGGACTGTTGTGGTCTCCGCTGGCATCTGCTGTGAGCGATGCTTGTAGCACAGCATCCTGATCTGTGACCCAGCCAGCCTGCCCTGTGGTTGTGGCACATTAATGGGGCAATGTGTGGGAAGCATGCACTGTTCTGTAGATAAACAGCTGGCTCCAGCGCTCTCAACCCCACACCTTGTGCTAGAACCAAAATCACACAAAAAGCACATTTTAAAAGTGTTTCACCCCAGTTTGTCTCAGACATCTGGTCACCACATTGACAGTGCTCCTTTAACTTTTAACTGGGAAGGGTGTACTAAAAGGAGAACAGTGTACCTTTAAGAAGCAAAAGCACTGGAGTGCAGCTTTCAGAGGACCACCATTCTGTTATGTACTGAGTGACAGTCATCAAAAACCAATAGGGGAGCTGATGAGACGCTAAGCATTCTCATTTGTTTAGATTAAAAAGGAGGTGGGTCTTCATACACAAAAAGGGACATGCAGGTGCCACCCTCCTCTCTTAAATCATTTATGCTCTTTAGGGGAAAGCTAAGAAGGATTTGTGTAGGCTGGGAAGGAAGAAAGCTGTTGCTTCTCTTTAGCTCTATACTGTTGATAGGCAATTGCGGGGAAACATTTTAATGTGAGGAAACCTATCAGAAAAGAGACTGTAGGGGAATAACAGCAGAATCTCAGAGCAGTTTTTAAGTGATTTCACACAGGCTGTAGGGGGAAAGGATCTAATGGAAATCTGTTTTACTATATGGATTAACTTAACTGATTCTAGCAGAACTAGAGCTTTCACAAATACTCATAGGCTGAGCAGAACATGCCAATAAATAGAGATATCAAGAGCTTTATGAATCCTTTTTATCAAGGATAAACATGGTTCCTACTACCCAAAAAACTGAAGCTCTCAAATCATGATCCTGGGCAAGGGAGAAAATCACTTTTTCCTTGAAATCACCCTTTCAATTAAAAGTTACAGTATTTGGTTTCTCAGAAACCTAACAAACTTACTAGGTTACTGGTATCCTAAAGTCACTTAGATTCCTAAATGTAACTTGCATTAGCCAGCTAGCTTGTCTTTTTTTATTCCTCCTTATTTCTCTATTTTAGAGCATGGAGTAACTGATTGAGTAGCATACCGCAGAACAGCTGAGGCAGTATGATTATTCTCTTGCATGTGGAGAACCTACCCAGAGTCTTATTACAACATAGCAGAAAGCAGCCTAAAGATGGTAATCTAACTGGTCTATGTAAAAACAAATATTTTCTGTCTGCTTGCACAGTCCCCTCTCGTTTACAGATTTGAAAAGGGGGCTGATTGTAAATATAGGGGTAGCTGGTCACAACTTGTCTTGCATCTAAAGTCTTCTTCAGCAAACAAGACAGTAAAGGAGATCAGAATTTTTTAGTTTCTAGAGCACAAGTTTAACATGAAATGCCTTTATCTGCTGGGGGAAGGGCCAGCTAACTTTTAAATGGTTCTACAAAGGGGCAATGTGATGGCGCTTGCTAGGCTAACTGCAGGAATAGCACAACATGGAGAAACTGTCCTAAGTAACCCATTCCAAAAGCACTAATGACTTCTGCAAAGAGGTTTGGGGGGTGGTTGTTTTGCCCGTATATGCTCATTAAGAAAACACTCCCAAGGTCATCCCCTTTAGAAAGTGAGTTGGAAGAGGTTTCAGTTCCTACATAAGTAAAACGGATCCATTTTGTGTTGGAGGAAAACCATTTAATTTTCCTGTATCATTGAGAGAGGGTTTAGGATTACAAACTGGATGTTGATCTTCCCCTTCAAATTTAAGGGGAACGTATTAAAAGGCCAAAAGGCTCTTTATGGACAGACATCCCAATCCGGAATCATGGATCTGTGTAAAGGATTTTAAAGCAAAACCCACAGATGTCTCATGCAGATTGCTAGGCTTCTGCACTACAGAGGGGCTATAACATTTGGACTTAAAAGCTAATACAGAGAAGGGTTTAGCAGGACCCTGAGGGGAAGTGGGGAAAAAGATGCAACTTCTTGAGCTGACTTCTCCTCCTTCCCTGAATTAAATTAGCATTCCTCTAGCTGCTGCCCATCACCTAGATGGCTGAGACATGCACCAAAACAAGCACAGAGATAATTGGTCCTATTTGCCACAGCTGAGTTAAGGCTCTTTACTCTTGTCAGCTCACCAGCTCCTGAACTGCAGGCCCCTTCCTCATGATGAAGCTCTGTGCTAATCAAGCAAAACTGGGAGCTAAAATTTTAACTGAGGAGTCTAAAGGGAGAGCTGAAAAACCCGTGTGGTGCCTAGGATGGGGAAATGGATGCCTCTCCTCACCAATATCCTGTTGGCAAAAACAAGGCTGTCCATAGAGGTGGCCTTATAGATGGAAAGTATGAACCCTCTTTCATTAAGGGTTAGTGTCTGATTTGAATAGGGATTTAGCTTAGTTGTTGACTATAGCTCTACCTCTATCTGGGTTTGTATGTGGGAAATATCCGCCTACCTATGATGCAGTCCGTCAACTTGCCATTAGAACTTCCTCGTGTTCAATGTCATGTGTTAGGATAAGGCAGGCTGCACTCCACTCTAATAGATGTATCAGACCAGTGGTGGTCAGGGAGGCCTATGACCAATGATCAGCAAGGCTCAATTTAATTTAACTGTACACAGAATTAGATAACTCACCAGGGAAGGCGTCCAGGAAGGGGGAGGGTAGTCCACAGAAGCAGCATCCACAGGAAGTTACAAGGGGCTTGTTTTTAAGAGTTAGGTCTCTAGCCCAACAAGAGAGATGTTCCTGAGGCCCTTGTTCATTGTCACAACACTAGAAGGTGAAATGTGGTCTGGGGTTTCATGTCCAGTTATAGCTGATTTACAAGGAGTATAACAACCCCTGTTAATATGTCTTACCAAAGATACAGAAACAAGAAACCAGATAAAACATTTGAAACATGGAAGTATTCAAGCTTTCATTTTAACTTACTCCCTTTCTTCTAGCTGGTCTGGTCTCTGAAAGGGGAACTCAATATCAAACATTTTTAGATGATAGAACTGCCCATTTTGGAGGGGAAGAGAGAGGCTCATTTACATGGTCTGGAGCTCTTCCTTTTAAGACAAATCCAGCTACGTGCATACAAGGAAAGAAAGAGAATACAGCAACTTCACTGCTGAAGAAACATGGGCCCAGCACACTGTCTAATTAGCCACTCTGAGATGTGCCATGATTGAGGTGTTGCTTTGAACTGCTTCTCTGGTCACAGGCTCGCAGCAAGGTTGGAAAGGGTGTCTCGGCAGCTAAGCCAGATGCTCTTAAAGGCAAAAGCAGAGACAGACACAGGAAACAGGAGAAATAAGGTGGAAGAAGAATGACCCATGAGGGAGGGGTAGCAATTGGGGCCTAAGGTTCACATTCCAGGGGATATTCAGGATTTAGCTAAAGCCTGTGGAGGTGACAATGCCATCAGGTTCCCCCTCTAGCTATTTGGCCTGTATAGTCCTGATCCTGAAAGACATCCTGACAACACAAAGTCATGGTGGTAAAACTCACTCCATTCAGTCCCACATTTCAATGGTGCATTTATATGGGAGCAATGCAAAGAAGGGGACAACCTTTTCCATTAAAATCAATCAAAATACTTCTGTGACTTCAACTAGAAACACTTCCTCCCATTTCTAGTATCTTTCATCTAGTCATGCCAACCAATGACTTCACAAGGAGCCTTGAGGACCCCTTATCAGAGTTCTTTTAACTGAAACATTCCAGTTTGTACTAGTCTCTCCAGCTCTTGCTGACTTGTAATAACTTTATGGAACAAGTTGAGTTGAAATTACCTTGGATAACTTGAAGTACAGGCTTTTGCATCATAGGATGCAATACACTTTCTTAAACAGTTATTATACCTATCACTTAATGCAGACTGTCCCTGTAAAGAGAGAACCAGACTATGGAAATCTTTATAGATAAATCCAAATAGAGGTTGAAAGTTCTAGCTAGGTGACACTGCAGATACAAGTTTCACCCTTTGACAGCTATAGGTTTCCAAATACTGGCTATTTGTATGTGTTCCTTCTCTGCCAAATGTCTGAGCTGGCCACATGTCACTGCGTAAAGGAGGAAGTTAGGAAAGCTACTGAGTTGCATGAGCACTGCCAGAACTTCATTATTAAAAGTGAATGGCACAGGGTAGCTAAATTTCTGTGACTCGCTTGATAGACTTTTTCTTACAAAGGGCTTAGAAACCTGAGGGTGGATCTCTGCAATTAGCATAGCTAAGTATTCGGTGTTCCCCTTCCAAACTTAAAGGGGTAAAGTCCTTGCTGGAGTAACTTCCAGTAACATTGCACTAGCCAAACGCAGCATGATTCCTGCTCTGAGGCACAAATGTCATTTTCAGGAACTTCTAAACAAAACTTGCTCTCAGTGGCTATGTCTTCACTGCAAATAAACTCGCCACTGGCCTGGGCCAACTGACATGGACTCATGATGTGAGGCAGTTTCATTGCAGGGTAGATTTCTGAGTTCAGGCTGGAGCCTATGGGATGGGAGGGTCCCAGAACTTGGGCTGCATTCTGAGCCCAGAAATCTACACAGCAACAAGACAGCCCCACAGTCTGAGTCCGAATCAGCTGGCACTGGCCAGCTGGGGTTTTTTAATTGCAGTGTAGACATCCCAGAGACACACAGTACAGTGACATGGCTTTCTCATGCCATCTAGCCACTGGTTACAGGCATCACAACAAATTCTGAATGCATCATACAAGCTCTTGCTCACAGTTAATACAATCTGGATGCTATTGAACTAGATTTCACCTACTGCTAGTAATGGTGCCCAACTGCATTTAAAGACTATATAATAGATGTCGGGTGGAGACCAGTTAGGTGATCTGTTCTCTGCCAGCACAAGATTGTCATGGAGTGGAGAAAACATCAATAGTATATATCTACTTGAAATGCACTAAGTGATAACATGGTCAATTTGGAATTTTCCCTGAACTCTTATCCCTAACTAATACTTCACAATTCTAATACACCTACCTTTTGTAAAGAAATTAAACCAAAGGGTGACCTTGCAGTGTGTTCTGCAGCTATTCAAACACTTTGGGCCCTACAAGGAAAGAAAACATAGGGGACCCAGAGTCCCATACCATGAAACCTTGTTCCCCAGCTTAAAAACATGCACATCTAGGTACATGCAGCAAGAGTGCCCCAGATGATCTAAATTGTGTGCCTGGATTACAAGGAAGACATGTTATACAGGCTCTGTAGAGCAAAAGTAATCCTTTGCAGCTGCCCTCACACTTCCAAATTTAAGCTGGTATGAAACCTTGCAGACTGACTGTGTGTTAGTCTGTGTGTTTGTCTTCCAGATTCTATAAAAGCTGTTTTCATAGCATTCCTGTATAGGATTCCTGGCTTCTCAGCTCTTCCTCTTGCTAAAAATGAATCAGTTCTGGCTGTAGGTCAAATGTGTTTTGATTAGTTTGGAAGCAGTCTAAAAACTTGGCTGTCTCCCAGAGAACCATGTAACCAGCCTCATAGAATACTATGGCATAGGTCTGGTACTGGGCAATTCTCGCTGATGCTGATTGAGATGAGGAACATGGAGGAATGTTAAGAAAAATGGCTTGTGGCTGAATTTCAGGAGTAAGAAGTTTTAGTCCTATTTAAGTAGATTTTGGGGTCTTTATCATAACATTTGAGAGCTTCACTCTGACATACTATGTCCTGCATCTTCCTCCAGCAGTTACCTAATGAAGTCAGAACTTTTTGGAACTGTGCTATGAAGTTATGCCCATGAAATCAAGCTTCTCCATAAAGGTCTTAACAAACTTGGAACAGCAATACAATTCAAGTTCAAAAGGAGATATTGCCTAACTAATCATTGCAAGATATGACTTGGCACATAGACATCTCTCATGTACACGCTTTCATGGGGGGGTGGCAGTAGTGAATGCCCACAGCACAAACACCACACTATGTAAAATGTAGCTTTTTTTTTTTTTTTTTTTTGAGGCTTTATATTCACAGTGAAGATTCACAGCACAAGATTTCAGACCTGCCATCAGCTTTGACTTTGTGATACCAAATCCTTGTGTCCAAGTTCCTACAAAACATTCCCTACAATGGATGAGTGCCTGCAGCGCTTTATGCATTCAGGTTCAGACACAGCAGCATAGAAACCTGCCTGAATCCAAATGCTTCACATGTTGTATGCAGTGGTGTTGTAGCTGTGTCAGTCCCAGAATATCAGCGACTTGGTGGGTGAGGTAACTTGTGAAAAGTGTTCACCCACAGGTGACGTGGTGTTAGCTGTAACACTGAGTAAGTTTCCCAGACCTGAAGAAGAGCCTGTGTAAACTTGAAAGCTGGTCTCGCACCAACAGAATTTGGACCAATAAAAAATATTACCTCACCCACCTTGTCTCTCTAATGCTTCAAACAGGCATTCTTAGTTTCACTGTCCTTTTTTTTTTTTTTTTTTTTTGCAAGCAGGCCAAAGCCAATCCACTACCATTTTCTTTTCTTTACTGATATCAAAACAGTCCCAAACTCTTTGTACATCCGCTACAAATGAGATTAGGAAATCTTTTCAAATCTACTTATATAAAGACTACCAATAACTGTAGCGCCACACGATCCATTTTCCTTCCTAACTCAATGAGTCATGGTACAGGCACTGTTCTTGCAACTGGTCCAACCAACTGTACAGCCCCATCCAAGATGACCAATGAAATAGGCTAGAGAAAACATTGGATCCTTTCAACACCATTTTTTTTATTTCCAACACTGGCGTTGTCCTACCTGATAGACACACAGGAAAACCTTTTAAGAGGGTAAAAGATACAATAGAATGGTAAATTACTTAATACTGGCATTACGCTGGCTTGTTCTGTTCTCCCACATTAAGATATTTGGAAAGGAACTTTGAAATTTAATCTTGTTCTTTCAACTATATTCAGTCCAATTTGGGCTGGGCATAAATACTGCTTTTCAAGTAAAAATAACTCAACTGCACAGCCTCTGAGATGACTCCTTTTTTTCTCTGACTGAGGTAACTTCAGTCAGAACAGTCTGTCAGGCTTTGGGGAAATGCCAGATGGGACTAGATTTGCCATCTGGTACCCAATCTTTGTGATTGGACTCTATTCCATTGTGTGCCAAATAGCTGAGGCTCTTGACTATTTGTGTGTGCAATATACCTGCTGCTTGGTTTTCATACAAGGCATAGTGAAAGAATGTTAAAAGAACTGGTGAGCATGGGTATCTCTTAAAGAACGCTAGGAATCTAAAGAGATTCTGGAAGTGTTAAAAAATAGCCGACCCGTAGATATTTATGGAAGCTAACAGCCTTGTTTGTAAAATGAGACCATTTTGAACTGTACAGACTAGGATGACCAGATAGCAAGTATGAAAATTGGGACGGGTGGAGGGTAATAGTTGGGTATATAAGAAAAAGCTCTGAATATTGGGACTGACCCTATAAAATGGGGACATCTGTTCAACCTAATACAGACTGATGCCAGCATTTAATGAATAGGAAAGAGTTTAGATACTTTTGACAAATGCTTATTCTTGCCTATCTTTATAAAGGCTTTCTGACACTGATTTGTCATCTTGTACAAAATGGAGGGGAAGAGGTGTCAAAACCTTTTTTGTTCTTGTTTTTTAAAACAACTTCCTAAAAATAATGCCTGTCTTCTGTAGGTCAGACTTGACTCTGATTGACATGGTACTAATCCAGAAACTCTCTTTACCCAGGCATCATGTAAGTGCTGTAGTTTGAAGAGCTGGTGGTCTTGCATCTCCTGCAGCAGTCAGCCCTGTCCTTTCTTTTGCTGCAGAGATTGTGGACCCTGTGGCTCACTGGCGGCCATTCAATGGATCAGTGTCTTTCCTCCATTGGGATAGGTTGCCCTAAAAAGAAATGAAATGGAACATTTTTCCTTTCTCCTCTTCCCATCTTCTGCAAGATCTCCAGGGTGCGCAAGAGGGGAATAACAGGTGCTATTATAGCCTCACTTTATTACATGATTCAGGAGTGTGGTTCCCTGTGCCCAAATACCAGATGTATTAGGTTCTAAGACTTTTTTTTGAGCTCTTAAACCTCGTAGGGGGACCCTCTTGTTTAATGGTATGAACACCCTTTCAGATCTAAGGGATAACCTGTTAGCCCTTCTTGGCCCTCAAACTGCAAATTCCTGGCCTTCATGCCTAGTCTTGTTTGTGAATTTACAGCTAATATGCTTGGAGTCTAACCTGACACACTAGTCTAAATGTGATAATATATCTTTCAGAACTAGACAAAGTCCTTCTCTTTACTTGAAGAGCTAGCTCCTGTGGTGAACTCTCCCCTTGCTCCATACACAATGTCTGGCAGTGTGGGGCACATAGCTTTAAAATCTAGAAAATAAGCTAAACTATCAAATGTCCCCTCAGATGACACTTCTATAGAGTGAGCTCTTTCAGTCCTTGGTCTTCAATTCACAGTTCCTCAAGCAACTGGGTCTGCCAATCCTCTTGTCATTCTTGGCTTTCTCAGGGCTTATTGGATGTTGACAGCTGAGGAGCTGGAGCTGTGGGCTTTTAAGTGGCTTTTGCTTTATTCTTATGCTTCGTATATTGGGTAGTTGTTTCTGTGCCTCTTGTGGTGGTGTTGGAGACCCCTGCAGGGTGTTCACCAATCACTGGTGCCTTGTCCCTGATGTGCTGCCTATCCTTGAAAGAGCTGCTCTGGTTCTAGAAATAGCCATTTTAAATACTAAGCATTGCCAGTTCTCAAAACTTTTGTTATTCCAAAGAATTGCAACTTAACTGGATCCAGGTGGTGACAATAGCTTTTTCTGGGCTTCGGTGGGAAAAACCTACATTGCAATCCTCCCTCAGGCTTGGTGAGGGCCATTAGGCCCTCCTACATAGTACCTAAGTTCCTACAACACACGGGCTTGTTACATTTCCTCAATCTTGCTGATCTCAAGCAATCCAAATCAATCTCTAGCAATGGTTCATCCACTTTTTTTATTTTTGGGGAAATAAGCCATTAACTGTTGGGTTCCCCTTTCCTATAGTTGATTTTAAAAGGAAACTTACACACTTACTTTCTTTTTTATATAAAAGCCTGGCTTAAAAAAATACATAAAGCTGTAACAAGGGGCTTCTTTTTAGACCTGTACCACAGCTTTTGGTTGCAGTCAAGCAGGACCAGAAGGTCTGCCACGGGTGGGGGGGAATTCCTTTTATATAAAGGATGCCAACAACTATAGCACCAGCCAACATCACACTACTAAACAGTCCATGGAGCGCTAGCATTTCCTAACAAGTGCCTACATTTCTCAACTTCTAACTTTGCCACCAGCCTCAACACCTCATTTGTTATACATCTATTATTTTTTATTTTGTCTTCAATTTCTGCTCTGCTTTCTAATCACCATGACTCTGGAGGTGTGTGACCCAGGAATTATGAGAAGAACCTGGCCCGCTTGTTCATAATACCGGGTGAGCACTGCAAAGCGTCATGGTCATAGAAAAGGTCTCCTCCTGTTTCTGTAGGTGGCGGATTGTTGGCTTGGGGGTGAGTTCCACCCACTGATCTGAGTACAGATGGGGAAATCTTAGTGCCCTCAGAAATGTCATTCCTCTGACAGTCTGTTAGTGAAGAAGTTGATATAGTCTAAGGTGGACCACAGGAGGGCCCTCAGCGGAGAGTGGTTGCACAGACCCAGAGAGGTCGATGTACTGAAAGGGTTCTGTAACAAGTATTCAAAATGCTGTGGTCACCTTGGCAAGCAGAGTATGTGACTCCTGTGTCATGCTGAGCTGTGGTCAATAAGCAGGTTCTGTATGGAAACCTGGTTGAGCCTGTTGAGACTCTTTGGATGTTGACCTGCTCAGAGGTGCCAAGGAAACTCAGATGCAGGGGCTAAGCAGGGGAGGTGCTGTTACAGAGCATGAGCATGCTCTGCTCTCCTTTTGTGAGGGTTAGGCTCCTCGCCTCTTTTTGGGTTAAGAGCCTCCCACTCTCCAAATATGCAGTTGAGCACCCAACTTTTAACTCTATCATAGCCAGGATGGCTTTTAATAAAAGCAGTATTCCCACTTAAAAACTTGACATAAGGACCTTTTATTAGATGCTAAACCACTTGTTTGTTCACTCAGATGTCTACATCCAGCTCACAATTGCTAGCTTTAGGAGACTGGCCCCTTCTAAAGAACCAATGTATACTACTGGCTGGGACTGTTTGCACAAAGCAGATGTGAACAAGTCCTAACACACAACTTTTAGTTCAATGATCTTTCTATCAGTGTGAGATGTAATATTGACTGGGTTGGAGAAGACTGGGCATTACGACAAACACTGATATACAGATTCATGTCATGGAATCACAGAAGGGTGGACTGGAAGGGATCTCAACAGGTCATCTAGTCCAGTCCCCTGCACGCAAGGCAGGACTAAGGAATTAACTAGACCACTGCTGACAGTTTGTCTAACCTGTTTAAAAAAAAAAATCTCCAGATGGAGACTCCACACCCTAGGCAATTTGTTCCGGTGCTTAACTACCCTGACAGGAAGATTTTCCTAATGTCTAACCTAAACCTCCCTTGTTGTAATTTTAAGCCCGTTGCTGCTGCTTTAATCTTTAAAGATTAAACAGAACAATTTTTCACCCTTCTTGTAACAATCTTTTATGTATTTGAAAACTGTTATGTCCCCACTCAGTCTTCTCTTCTCCAGCCTAAACAAACCCAATTTTTTCCCCAATCTTTTGTCATGGGGCATGTTTTCTAAACCTTTTAATAGTCCTGTGAAAAGCAACAAAAACTTTCTCCATTTTGTCCCATCTTTCTTGAAATGTGGCACCCAGAACTGGACACAATATTCCAGTTTTTGGGGTCCTACCAGCACAGAGGAGTGGAAGAATTACTTCGTGTGTCTTGCTTACAACATGCCTGCTGTTGCAAAAAAGCACACAGCATTCTGGGATGTAAGTGTTACACTGTTGATTCTCATTTAGCTTGCGATCTACTATAACTCTCAAATCCCTTTCCACAGTACTACTTCCTAGGGAATTTACTCATTCTATATGTGTGCAATTGATTGTTCCTAAGTAGAGTACTATGCATTTGTCCTTATTGAATTTCATTTTATTTACTACAAAATGACCTAGACAAACTGGAGAAATGGTTTGAATTTTAATCCTATCCTCCAAAACACTTGCAACTCTTCCCAGCATGGAATCATTCACAAACTTCATAAGTGTGCTCTCTTTGCCATTATAAAAAACATTTTATGAAGATATGGAACAGAACCAGACCTAGGACCGATCTTGTAGGATCCCACTCGTTATACCCTTCCAGCTTGACTGTGAACCACTGATAAGTACTCTTTGGGAATGGTTTTCCACCCAGTTGTGCACCTACCTTATAGTAGCTCCATCTTAGGCTACATTTCCCTAGCTTCTTTTAGCAGGTCATGCAGGACAGTATCAAAAGCCATGCTAAAGTCAAAATATACCACATCTACTGCTTCTCCTCTGTCAACAAAGCTTGTTACCTTGTCAAAGAAAGCTATTAAGTTGGTTTGACATGATTTTGTTCTTGACAAATCCATGATGACTGTTATCACCTTATCTTTTAGGCATTTGCAAATTGATTGCTTGATTATTTGCTCCATTATCTTTTCGGGTACTGAAACTAAGATGAGTGGTCTATAATTCCCTGGGTTGTCCTTATCCCCCTTTTTATAGATTGGGACTATATTTGCCCTCTTCCAGTCCTCTGAAATCTCTCCCCACTTCCATGAGTTTTTGAAGATGATTGCTAATAGATCTATCTCTTTAGTCAGCACCTTGAGCATTCTAGGATGTATATCAACAAGCACTGCCAACTTGAAGATGTCTAACTTGTCTAAGTAATTTTTGGCTTATTCTTTCCCTATTTTAGCCTCAGATCCTACCTCATTTTCACTGGTGTTCCCTATGTTAGGTTAGTAGCAATTGGACATCTATTTGGTGAAAACAAACAAAGGCATTTAGCCTGCCATTTCCACACTTTCGGTTATTGTCTTCCCCTCTCATTGAGTAATAGGCCTACCTTTTCCTTGATCTTACTTTTGCTTCTAATATATTTGTAGAATGTTTTCTTGTTACCTTTTATGTCTCTAGCTAGTTTAATCTCATGTTGTGCCTTGGCCTTTCTGATTTTATCCCTACATGCCTTTGTTGTTGTTGGATTTTACATCCATCCTCTAATTGGATCTAGTTTCTCCTTTTTGTAGGACTTTTTTTTAGTTTCAGATCATTGAAGGGTCTCCTGGTTAATACAGGGTGGTCTCTTACCACATTTCCTATCTTTCTTATACAGTGGGATAGTTTGCTCTTGTGCCCTTAATAACATCTCTTTGAAAAACTGCCAACTCTCAAATTTTTTCCTTTAGCCTTGCTTGCCATGGGATCTTCTTAGCAACTGCTTGAATTTGCTAAAGTCTGCCTTCTTGAAATTGATTGTCTTTATTATGCTGTTTCCCCTCCTACCATTCCTTAGAATCATGATTGCTATCATCTCATGATCACTTTCAGCCAAGCTGTCTTCCTCTTTCAGATTCTCAATTAGTTCTCCCCTATTTGTCAAAATGAAATCAAGAACAGCTGTTTTCTCCACCTTCCGAAATAAAATATTGTCTCCAATGCATTCCAAGAACTTGTTGGATAATCTGTGGCCTGCTGTATTTTCCCAACAGATGTCTGGGCAGTTGAAGTCCCCCATCACCACCAAGTCCTGTGCTTTGGATGATTTTTTTTTTTTTTTTTTTTTTAGTTTTAAAAAAAACTTCATCTGCCTCTTCTTCCTGGGTAGGTGGTCTGTATTAGACCCCTACCATATCACGCTTATTTTTTACCCCTTTTAGCCTTACCCAGAGACTTTCAACAAGTCTGTCTCCTATTTCCAACTCAACCTCAGTCCAAGTGTATACATTTCTGATATACAAGGCAACATGTCCTTTCTCCCTGCCTGTCCTTCTATACCAATATTCCAATCATGTATTATCCCACCAAGTTTCAGTGATGCCAACTTTGTCATAGTTATGATTGTTCACTAATATTTCTAGTTCTTCTTGTTTATTCCTCATACTTGTTGCATTAGCATGCAGATATCTAAGATACTGATTTGATTTCTGTGTTCCCTCTCGTGTTTCCACCGTCCCTGCTATAATTGTTGGATCCTCTGATCCTTTGCCCAGGTCTCCATGTTTCTATCTTACCTATGGACTTTTGTCTTCTACCCCTATCCAATCTATTTTAAAGCCTGCCTCACTAGGTTAGCCGGTCTGTATCCAACTATACTAGTCTCCTTCCTTGAAAGCGGACCCCATCTCCACTCAGCAGTCCTTCTTGGAACAGCATCCCATGGTCAAGGAAGCGGAAACCCTGCTGGTGACACCATCCTTGCAGCCAGGCATTCACCTCCAGGATGCATTTGTCTCTGCTTGGGCCTCTACCCTTGATGGAAGGATCTAAGAGAACACACACATGCACCCCCAGCTCCTTCCCCCTCACTCTGAGCCCTGTTGTCACCTCTGATCTATTCAGGGTCATACCTCACAGTATCATTAGTACCCCCATGGATGAGCAGCAGGAGGTAGTTGTCAGAGGGCTGAATGATCCTCGACAGTCCCCCTGCAACATCTTTGATACTGGCAGGCAGCTCACCTCCTGGGATGCCATGTCAGGCTGACAGATGGGTGCCTCAGTCTTCCTCAGAAGAGAGTCACCAACTACCACTACTCTACGTTTCCTGCTGGGAGTGGTGACCATGATCCTCCCAGCCTTGAGGTACAGAGCTTCTCCCTCCACTTTTTGGGGATGAATCCTCAATTGCTTGTTGCCAGGGCAGCATAATAGTTCTTCATCACTATGGTCAGTGGGTTGGGAACAGGGGTGGAGCACTGCCTGCCACCAGTCGTAATCAGCAGCTAATGATCTCCTTGTGACAGCCATATCATCCTCCCCCGGAGGAGTGACAGCATCCTCTCTAGCTGGGTAGCTTCCTTAGCCTTGGAGATATCCAGATGAATATTCTCGATTAATTCCTTGTGTGCATGGATGCTCCTCAGCTTAGCCAGCTCCTCCTGTAGCTCTTCCACCTGCTTCCTGAGAGATTCCGCCTGGAGACACCTTTCACACCAGATGCTCCCCCCCAAGCCTGGCTTTCTGGGAGTGGAAAATGCAGGCCACAGCCTCTGCAAAGCCACACCAGGGTCTGGGTAGAGGCATCCACGGCCAGGTTCTCTGGCTACAGGTGCAGTGGACAAGACAGGAGCAGCATTGGCACTGGTGACACGGCCTTTCTTATCCATAGCGATTATATTATGTCTCCCTTCCACAAACTCCCTCTCAAATGCCCCTGTTTGCGGTCCCGTTTGCTAGCTCCTCTGGGTCACTTAGACTCTGGCTTTTAAATCCTTCCCTCATAGGTCAGTCCTGCCCCTTCGTTACTCAAACGGGGACAGATGATCACAAGGCTGATCACGAGAACAAAGGCTCAAACAGTCCCCAAACACACAACCCCAATTGACCCTGTGGCTCTAAGTAACAGGAGAGAGAAAAACAGCCCAAAAAAACCAAACAGCCAAACAAGTTCACTTACCCCAAGATTAGTATTCACACCTTGTTCAGCAGAGGGATCTCCTCTCCTCTTCCTCTCAGACCATCCCTGTTTGTTGTCCCCTGTTCACTGTCAAATCCACTTGGCTCCAACTACTCACTCATTTGGGTGCCAAGACCCTACACCTGCCCTGCCTCAACCTGGAGGGAGAACAGCACAAAGTCCAAGCTTGTGGACAGTTCCGACCTCCCTACTTCTTGGTGTCTGGATGTTCCTGCCTCCGTGGCCAGATCTGGGTAAATATCCTGTTTGTTTTTCTGAATCCCTGTCTTCCATTGAGCTCAGACAGAATCCACCTGGACCACAGTTCCCCAAAGTCTCTAGCCTTTTCTATGGAGGGGGTGGGCATTGGTATTTATCTGGTTCCTAAGCAGAACTGGCTTGTAAGTGTGCATGACACTGCAGAGGAGAGCTTCTCTGAAACTTGGCTTTGTTTCTTTGCCCTTCCCCTCCTGTACTATTGTCACTTGTCCTAGGAGATAATGAAGTCCTCTTCCCATTTGGAATAGGCACGACCTTGGCTGTTGAGCTATACAAGTCTTTAAGAATGTCTAAATCTGATTTAGCTCTGACAGTGTAAAGGAACCTTTGTGTAAATGAGAATGAATCCCCAAGTTTCAAGCTAAAACCCTTTTATTTTGATTGATAGATTACATCTACCCAGTCTTTCCCCTGGAAGATTCTACTTCCTTCTACTGAGAAGGAGATGATCCAAATTATACAGCCCCCTCACCGTAAAATGTGGAGCAACATTCCACAAAACCCAAGCCCTCTACACACTACACCACTTAACTAAC
The DNA here is from genome assembly GCF_026122565.2 of Emydura macquarii macquarii. Classification (NCBI taxonomy): domain Eukaryota; kingdom Metazoa; phylum Chordata; order Testudines; family Chelidae; genus Emydura; species Emydura macquarii. The sequence goes on from NW_027131927.1 coordinate 19,640,722, forward strand.
TAGCAGCTAGAATCTCCTGCCTTCTGTCTACCTTCCTTTGCAAGACAGGAAGGGTCTCCAAGATCATTTGGATGCTCACCTTCTGTCCATCAGCACCCTTCTGAATTCTTTGAAGTTGTCTAATCTGCGAGGTATCATGTGAAACAATGCATAGTACCAATATGCACCATCACCTGTGGAGCCTTGCCCACTGACTTCAGAATGTCTACACTAGCCAATGTTGCAATCACTTCAGCTGCCTTGTCTCAGGAAGACCGCACATTGTCCTGCTGTCTGCCCACTGCTTGTAGAATGCTCATTCCATTCTTAGTGTAGTATACTTGACAAGGACAGTCTTATCTATGGATGGCTGAAGATCTCCTCACAGGCATGCTTGAGTTTTGTGTGTTAGGCTGAGCAGCCATCTGAAAGTGTCCCCCATATAGCTCTCCATTCTTTTCTGCCATCTAGATATTTAAGCACTTCCTACAATTTCCATGCTGAGAACTATTGGATACTTCTAACTGTGTGATATTGCTTCTGGTCTTTTCTCAAATAGTCACAGTCTGACCGTCCTCTTCCTTCAGCTGTGCAGAAGTCAGCCTGATCCTCTTACATAGGAACTGCCAAGCTGCCTCTGGTTCCTTTGTCACCAGTTTTCTTCTTGAATCTAGTGTGGTGATGCTTCCTGAATCTGGCTGTACTGGAACTCATCACCTCTCTGATGCTCTGTGGTGTCCATACTTGAACTTCCAATTCACAAGCATCTTTTCATCTAGCACAGCCACCAACTTGCACTTCATGCAGAGGAAATCCCTTCTGGCTTCAGGCAGGAAAGAAAACATGGCACATCCATTGCACGTCACAACCACTGTTACAGTGCTAAGAATTCCTGTATTGAACATAGAATTGTATCCTTTTTTATAGTGGCATGAGACCTACCCTTTCCTGGTTACCCATAGCGACCAGTCCATTCTCATATCGGTAAAAAGAGTCCAGATAGCAGAGAATCTGTTTCAGAAAGTTTCTCTAATAAAACAAGAATTAAAACCAAAAAAACATGGGTGAGAAATAGCAAGTGATTACTGATGTACTAAACCAATGCAGATAAGTAAAAATAATTTGGAAATTAAAAAAATGGCAAATTAAAATGGATGAGTAAAACTAAGGTGGTAATGGAGCCCACAGAATAATGTCCTTTTTGCACCACTGCCGAGGAGAACAGAGCCATCTTGCACAAATCTTCTGTAAAATGTGCTGCTACCTTATTTCTCCTTTCAGGAGTTAATTCATTTTCTATTCCACTCACTTCATTTGCCATATACCCAATAACAAAGCCATAAAAGGAGGGAGCGTTAAACTGGAGACCTTCCTTATCAACACCAGCTCTGACAGGTGGGCCTCATACTCTGGGCATTGTTACCATATTATGGGAGAATATCAAATGCATCCTGTATGAACCCAGGATCTGATCTGCAGAGTTAACCAGACTTGTTGGTTAAATGTGGCTCAAATAACCATCCATCTAAATTTTTACTTATGAAAGGCCTCTAATATCCTATTATGCTTGTGTATGCTAGTATTCCTTTTGTAATATTGACCAGATACATGGAGAATCACTTTGTCTGCACATTGGAAGAGTCAGGATGGCCTCTTGAGTCTTGTTGGGTACACATTTGATCTCAATTGTAGGGGTAAAATAAATGACTGACTATCTAATAGTGCTTTTTAGCCAACAATTGCTGACAGTATCGTTCTTGCAATAAGTAATTTTTACCCCTTGACTTTGGAGTCAACACCATCTATGTTCTTCTTTATGCCAATGTTTTGAAAAAGCACTTTTTCCCAAAAACTTTCTGCACCAAATCCGCACAAGTATAAATATAGGAGAGAGTAACCCAACTACCTAGTGAAATAATGTCTTCATATTCTAACCAACATATTGGATACTTGAAGGGCAAACTTAAGAAGAGCAAGACCCACATCCTGAATTCTAGAAACACATTGCTTTGTTGGTGGTACAGTGTGGTAAATGAAAGACTTCACAGCTTTCCTCATGTTTAAATCAATATTAAGTGTACTTGAATACTAGGTAAGCAGGTCTTAAATTAAGTCGGAGCTGTCCAGTGCAGAGCACTGGTAAATATTTTCAAACCCCTTGGAGTTTTTATAGCATGTTGGGTGGGGGGCTCTGGGAAATCCTCTGAGAATGAGCATACCAGAAAGAACCTTGCACTCCCTTCAGACTCCCGTTTTGCATTCATATTAGTGCTCATGATTCTTTTGCTTGGCAACTGACTTGTACACTAAGCCTCTCTCTGTTTAATGATCTCATGGAAGGCCCACTTGGCCTGTCCCTGCAGCAGTTGCCTTTTCTCTTTCTCTTTCTTTAGTGCACTCAAGTCCTCTCCCACAGACTGTGGGGAGTCCCACAGGGTTTAACCTGTCCCTTAATTCTTCTCATTGCCTGTCCCACTGATGTTGCTGCTGTTCCAGTACCGACTAAGGTCAGGGCATGCATCAACATGTAAATATTTATTGCCTCCACCTCTCTCTGAAAACCCAGCCCTTCAAAGTGCGTGCTGCTGCTGCTCGATGGCTGACCTGCCACTCTGCCTCAGATGTTTCCATTGTGCTGGGGGCGTATCAGGCAAGACAGGTTTATACATGCATTTGTTTGGAATTTTGCACTATATGTTAATGACATCAGCTCACCAGCATTGCCAGCCAATCCCTGCCTTAATAGGCTTATCTTGGCTTTCTAAAAAATCCATAGATATGTATTTACAAGTTCCTGATGAGGTGAGTTAGGGTGACCAGATAGCAAGTGTGAAAAATCAGGATGGGGGGTGTAAATAGGTACCTATATAAGAAAAAGCCCTGAATATTTGGACTGTCCCTATAAAATTGGGACATCTAGTGATCCTAAGGTGAATGGGGAGATCAGTATTTGCACCACCTCCTAGTTCTGAAAATTCTGCTAGGTGGGGGGGGATGCTTAGGGAATTCAATCATGCAATGCTGAGTGGGACAGCAGGTAAGTAAGTATCTTTTAAAAATCTGGTCCTAGGTCATTTCTCAAACTCTCTAGTATTAATTCATAGTAAATGTATATATCAAATAAGATCTCAAAATGCAGAATGCAATATATAATTATCAGCAATAGTAATGTTGCTTGAAAAGATCCATACTGTAGATTTAAACTACTTCTGAAGGCTTGTTCCTGTGTGAAAGGGGTGGCAAGTGAGACAAGGGTCACAATGACTAATGGCTTAGCTATTTTTGTCACTCACTCTAGCAAATGGCTCTCATCCTTTTTTTAGCCCTGGAAATGCAAATTAATTCCATGGAGTTAGTTACCTTTAGAATACAACAGGTGGCCAGATATTCAGAAGAATGTAATGAAGTAGCTTTAACTAGCTAGCATAGTGATCCTGAGGCTATAATAAGGAACACATCTGAATCCTAACTACATTCATGCAGGCCCAAATGCCACTTTTTCTTTTACATGCTTCAACACACCTTTACAGGTGTCGCCAACTTCCAGCCACCGTTTCCTGTTCCCTTTGCTATTTACCAGGCCAGTTTTGGTCCACATCCTGCCTAGTCAGTGGCCAATACATGATGCTTCAGAGGAAGGTGGAAACCCCCATGATGCACTTGTGCAAGGCTGTGTGTGGGAGAGATTTCTCAATACCGGCAGTAGCAGGTTTGGAATCCAAAATGTGACTTGGAAACATGCTTCTTACCAGAAGCATAAATGGTAAAGTAAAGACAAATTATAATAATTCTCAAGGCGCACAGCTTGAATACTTGAGACTTACACATTGCTGGTTTATCAGCTCCTTTGTCCAGTGGTAGGTTCTAAACCGGAGTGCAGAAGTGCCAGAGGCTCTCTTCCAAGATAGCAGATGCACCTTAAGAAGTAAAAGATCTAGTTATTCAGAAGAAACTCTTCAGCATATCAACTGTGTAGTCTGAGGGGGAAAGTGCCACAATCGTTACAGCTCTACAGTAAATAGCTCAGCTTGAATTCCTGGAAAAAAGCTTCCAGAATCACAACAGGTGTCAAGAACATTTGGTTGCTGGCAAGGGCACTGGAACTTTTGTAGAAGTGGGGGGCCAAAGCCAAGATGGCAAAGGAATTAAAATATGACTTAAATATCTCAGCGTACAATTGTAACAAAAAACCAGAATACAAAATGTAGCCACATTATAATATTAAGGTATACAAATATTCTCTTTTTGGCAATGAATTAATTTCATGAAGTTCGTGCAGCAAGTTCAAAGCACTTTGAATTATGGCACACTTACTACCAACTTTCTGCAGAATAAGATTCAAACTGTGGTTCATACAGTGAACTGAAACAGCTTTTGGATTAATGGCTTTGATTAGATTAGCTACACCCAACATCTGGCTCTGGATGTTGCACCACTGTAAGTTTGTCCTCTCCTGCAATCCATATCCAATCCTCAACGTAGTAATATATCCTTTGTTGTCAAGAAGATTGATTCTGCATCTGTTTTTGGACAGTCGTGCATTCCAATAAAGTTTTCATGCACAACATTATCCTGAGACACCCACTGTACTGAAAAAGATAACTGCTTATGTGCAGCTACATTTCTAGTTTTGTCAACTGTAATTGAGTAGATTTCTGCAGCCTTAATCTGTGAGACAAGGTTGCTGAGACACACTCGATACTTTTATTTGATTAGTTGTTAAGTATGCATACTTCCTATTCTTCATAAAGGTTTGTAACTTGGGGTTGTTTTGTGACACTAGCTCGACTAAATTTCGGAAGTTACTTTCTTCATCAGTGTGATCTCTAAAAGCGATATTCTGCCCTACAAGAAATTGCAGAAAATACAGTTATTCTAAAAGATATTGCTGGTTCTTTTCCTGATCAGCAGTTTTTCTAATGAATAAGCTGTGCATACATAGGTACTTGTTTCAAGTAAGCACTGTGTTTTAGCAAACACTCCTTGTGGAAATATTATTTTTTTTCATGCACATTCAAATTGGCAGGACAATTTTTCCAGTTATTTATGCCGACTTTCACAAATTCATCTCCACACTTGGAGAAGGTAATGAACCATTTTGCTACTGCAAAATGACAAACTGTACAAGAAACTCTCATTCGAGTTTTGCAGAAAACAAGCCACTCGGTTCTTGTACCACTCAACATTAAAATGTCTGTCTTGAACCTTTTCTCCTTTCCCATATACTCTAACAGTATCTTTCTTAAGGACTATCAACTGAATTCCCTCACTGGAGTTGGCAATGACCCAGCACATTTCATTACATTCTAGCCTGCTGTCCATGTTTGGTGCACCTTGAAAATCTCATGGAGATGTCTGCCTTGTTGTGGTGAACTGGTCGGTTGTATTGTCTCCTGCTGAATATGTGGCTAATGTTGAATAGCCTGGGTTGGAGCTTGCATTGCTTGACAACTGTGATCGTAATGTACCAAAATTCAGTTTTGACCATCAGCTGTTTAATAGGTGGTCCAAAAGCTTCTTTTCCCTTCTGACTCATTTTTTTAAGCCATGCTCGAAAACAAGTGTATATGTTGAATGGACACTTTCAACAGAAAAACACTCATGTAGCATGCAGTGCGGTTGCTTTACTTTTCCTGTCATGGAATATAATCACATGAGCTATGATCACATGGGTGGGATGTGATTACACAATTATCTAGGATTGTGGTGGATATCTAGGATTTCATCTGCTCCGATCTCATAGTGCATCTTTGGCCATTAGCAGTACAATCATGTTTTTCCCATATAGCATATATGTTTCTTTTGTCAAAAAGTGGGTGGGCCATGGTCCCCTGGATTCTGGCATCGTTGATTGCTGGGTCTGAGTAGCCATCTCTCTGAGTGGCTCCCCCACAGATGTCTGCACTGTAGCAGAACCCTTGGTACCGACAGCTTGGCTGATCTGCACCTGGGGGATCATAGCAAGGACTCCTTTTAGCCCATAGTACATCGTAACTTGGGCAGGCCGATTCATTGGCTGTATTGAGGTGTCTCAGGGCATTACTGATCCAAGTAGCATGCACCCTGCTAAGCTATTATGTCATATAGCTGGCTTTTTCTGGAGTCAGACTCTTGTCTGAGGGCTGAGGCCTCCCAGGTCTGCATTTCTTATGTGCCTCATCTACTTTAGCATGGCCTACAACCCTGCAGAAGTGGAGCCAATCAGGAAGGAGACACTGCAGTAGCATCAGACCCTCTGTTGCAAAGCCTGGAGATGCCATAGGATGGAATTCAGAACACAGCAGAGCTGGTGCAGTTTGTATACCAGGCTTTAATAAAGGGTTTGCCTGTGAATCCTGTATGTTTAAAGCGTTGTTGCTAATGATAGCTGGGCCACTTGACGTTTGCAGGTGGGAGTCTCTGAAGTTTGCTATCTTTAAGACTGCTCTTGTCATCTATCGGTTAAAGGTGCCTCTTACACCTTCAGCTTAATTTATTTAGTTGTTAATTGCTGACCTTTTCTCTACCCTACCCGTGTCTCCTGCTGAGTTCTTAGTTGTACAATTAAATAGTATCTTTCTAAACTTTCCATGTTCCACAAGCTTATAGCTTTTAGTGCCTGAGCTTGGCTGGAGACTTGGCTACAGTCAACAATTCAACTGTGTACCAGTTCTACTTGAAAATCATACCAGATTCTGGCTGCCTGCACCACATTCCTTGCAGGCCAGTAGTCTTGGCAATCTAAGTCCTGCCCTCCCTGGTATCCTGCTTAGGCACCTCAGTGGCAAGAGTGGATGGTTAGAATTGCAGTGAGAGCACGTGGAGCAGAGGATTAGGAGGTAGAGCCGAAGAGTGCTAGTACTGGGGCATTCATCACCTTATCTCCTGCTGCAAGGTAGCCATGTGGCTGATGCAGATTGTAGGGTACATGACCTTGTCTCTAAGCCAACCAACCTCAGGGTCTCTTCTCTGCTGATACGCCAGACAGACAGCTCTACCTCCAGATCATGTAAACTATACCCTAAATCAGTATCTAGCCCTCTGGATGGAGAGGGGGCTCCTGGGAAAACAGCTGCTTCTGGGAGAGGAGCAGCAGCCAGTAGGAACAGATGAAGGCTGATTTTGGGGCATGGTGGTGAGGATGAAGTGCACCTATTTCTGTCCCTCACATGTTAAGAATGATGAAGAGTAGACATCATGCTAGAGTTGAACACTGAACTGATGTTCATTCTGAAGTCTGAAATGCACTTGGGTTTTACCAGTAGAATGAAACCAAGGATCAACATGTCTAATAACCTGAGCTGTCTCAAACAGTTGTTTGGCATGTGGCCACTATCACTGCATTTCATGACTGGAAATTACTGGGTTTTTTTTTTTTTTTTTAAATAGGCTGGAGTATTTATATAATACCAGGTACTCATTGTGTGTTCACCTTTAACTTTCTCAATGGTTAAATAGATGGATGCCTCCTTATTGAATGTGGCATCTCTTGAGAGTGGGTAGGGAGAGGAGGACAAGAATAATGAAAGAGAAACCATAGCCATTTTACAAATTGCCTATAGTCTTACAGCAAACCTGCTAGATTGGGCAGACTTTACTATACTGACATTGTTCTTGGGATGGGCTTTTGTCCTTAATATAGATGATAAAATGCAAACACTTATTCAGATAATTACAAGTAGTACCCAATCAGCTATTTAGGATGAAGGTCCTGCTATCGGGGCTGTAAAAACATGTCCTTGAGAGCGTAACATCTAAAAGAAGAGGAGACACAACAGTGGGTCTGTATGCTAGCTTTGTAAACAGCTTGATTGTTTACCCTATTTAAAAGCTGGCTAATAAGATCCATAATCTTAATTTACTGGTTAGACAGAAGGTCAGTAAAGAAACTGGGTGTGACAAATTCCTATCTCTCTTGTGAAAGAGGTGGAAATAGTTCTATTATGAAAGAGAGCGCACCAAAACAGGCCTTCATGAAACCAGCAGGAAACACCATCACAATCCCAGAGGCAAGACTTTCCCCACCAATTGTCTATCCCCCATTGGGTACCAAATGCTTCCGCCACCCAGGCGAAATGATGAGCCTTGCAATGTGCCTTGAGGGTCAACAATCCTGAACTGTTTTGGCCCAGATGCAGAAGCTGGTTCTACAGTTGATGGCCCATCAGCCTCTCTATCCCAGCCTCTTCTCTTCAATCAAAGTGGCTCTAGCTCAGGCACCGACAATAGCTTTGGTGTATGCCATGGGGGAGAGGCGGAGAGGGTTCTTTGCTGAACATGATGCTGTCAAGTGATAGGTTTTGGCCAGTCATTGTTACCCTTTGGATCATCCTACTGATATACACATGACAAATCTGAAAAATAGATCTATATGTCTAAGGAGATATAAAGGAACAATTTTGGATGGTAAACAAGTTCCAGTGCCAGTTTAGCACAGTGACTTTCCACTTCTGCAGACTTCTTAACTTGTAGTATGGAAAACACCTTGGGAGAGGTAAGGTTCATAGCGATCCTGGTATGAGCTAATGCAAATATTCGCTTCATGACTCACGCCCTGTCGTGATGGGTTTCAATACGTCATTGGTTCTCCCAATCCATGCACTTAGGGCTTAAGAGTACTGGAGGAAGTTCTAGGCATTACCTGTTTTGAATGACTTATAATTACATAGGTGGGAGGGTTAAATGATCCTGTTCACTTGCCTCTAAGATAGAAATAGGACGTAAGCTAACACCACTTACTGTGATTTAAACTTAATCTTAGACCAAGTGGTTTAATGAAAGTCTATCACTTATTATAATTTTTGAAAATAAAGGCCAAACCTATTGAAAAAGATTCCATACAGTAACTCAGTTTCTGACTCCTAGAGGGAGGATTTTTTTTTTTAGCCTTATACTGAACTGCCAAAACGTACCGTCCCTATTCATATGAATGAGATGGACGCCCTCTGCTGTCTAAGCCACAGGAGCAAAGACCTGTTTCTAGTGCCACAGGCTAGAGCAGGGGTGTCAAACTCGCTGATAGTGACGGGCCAATTTTACTTAACATGCCCTTCATAGGGGCCATGCAGTACCCGCCGCCGAAGAATTCGGGCTACCTTCCATTTTCAGCGGCGCAGCATGGGCCCTTTTCTGCGGCAAGATTTTGCGGGGGGGGGGGAGCGCCAGTTGCCGCTTTAATTTTCACCTAAATTACCCATCCTGTGTCACCTAAAAGGGACATCTCCCAGTGTGCGTATTGTGGACACCGGAATAGGCGGGCAGCCTGCTATCTCAGCTGAGGGGGAGAAATCACTGACCCCAGGCCACACATGAATTCTTGAGACAACAAAGAAACAGGAGTGAGAATGAGGGTCAAAGGGTAAAATCAGGGAATCAAAAGGACACCAAGGACAGAAATCCTCCCCCCGTTGCTCTGCAAAGGCATCGAAGGAGTCAGTGGATGCCACCCAGAGGAACTCTGCTCAAAGGCATGATCAGACAAGGGACTGGGAGTAGGCCCCAGGGCCCCAGAGCATGCTTTCCTTCGCCCTATCCAGCTTCCTCCTCCCAGTGCATTGGGGGGGCTGTCTTGGCCACTGCCAGGGGGAGATTGACGAGGCGGTCTCGTGACTTTGGGGCCATGGATGGGGTGTGTGTAAATGAGGAAGGGTGCGCGCGTGGGAAGAGTACAGCCAGACCATCAGCAAGAGGTTTTGGAGGAGGGACTGGGGCCTGGTGTATTTTGTGAAAATGTGCGCCAAAGTCTCCCTCTTGCAGCAGAAGACAAGTGTTGGGATTCCATGAACTATGCCTGATACACATCCATGCTCGTGGCTCCATGGAGGAGCTGCCAATTAATGTCTCCAGCAGGCCGTGGGACCAAGATGGAATAGGGGCTATGTGACCGGGGTTCTCTGCCTTTGGCAGATGGCAATAGCTCCCATCACTTGGAGTTGGGGCGAGATGAAGGCAAAGAAGTGGAGGGTATGGAGCATGAGCATGTACAGATGTTCTCTGGTGTCAGTGTGGAAATGGAGTGGCTGGATGTCATTCAGCCAACTCCAGTGATGTGTCGGGTGGCTGGGGAGGCTTCTCGGATAAAAGACAGATGACTAATTCCGGAGAGAAGCCAGGGGATGGAAGCAAGCAGGCAGCATCCTCCTATAGGACCTGCGCAAGAGAAGCAGGGGACAAGGCTGCCCTCACTTCCTGAAGCATATGATAGAATGGGCAGCCCTGGCCAAGCACCACAGGGTCCACCTGGTCCCTTGGGCTTTAGCCCTAGAGATCTCCAATTCTGGCAGCACCAGCCAGGACCATCCCTCTAGTGCACTAAGGAAGACTCCACTACCTGCACATGAAGGTGTGGGCTGGGTAGCAGTTCTGCTAGCAGATCTTCCCCCTCACTATCTGCTGCAGACCTGAGAGTAGCTTCCATGTCCTGAGGAGGTCCTCGCAGAAGACCAGCAGCTCCAAGCTCTTGGGTAGATCTCAGGTAGAGATAGAAGAGCTGCTGGTCATACCAGAAGTGGCAGAGGAAAGCATGTGTCAGCATGCTTCATGCCAGATGACAAGCTCATTAAAACAGCCTTTGCAGAGTCTGAAGATGGATGTGTGAACCTGGCTGTGATTACAGCCTAGGACTTATCTGCTATCTCCCAATAGGAGTGTAAAGATACCATGGTGTGGGCAGGGCCGGCAGCCCTCCCTCACAGTCAGTCTCTGAGGGAGGCCACACCTCCCCATGCCTGCGCCCTGTGGGGAGTCCTAACAAAAGGGGACAGTCTCCAGCCCTTAGTAGGGTGAACCCAGGCCTGGTCCGTAGGCAGGGTGGGCCAAGCAACTGGGAACGTAGTCTCTAGCCCTCAGCAGGTCAAGCTACGCCATTCCAGGCCCCAGCCTTTAGGCAGGGCAGGCCAAGCAAACGGGGAAGTCTCTAGCCCTCCATAGGGTGAGTAAGCAGTTCTGAGCTCTGGTACTTGGGCAGGCAGAAAGGACAGAATGTCTAGCTCTCAACAGGGTGAGGAAATAGTCCAAAGCCCAGTCCTCAGGCAGGGTGGGGTAGGCAGTGGGGAACAGGCTCTGGCTTTTAGCGGGCGATCACCCTTAGGTCAGGGTAGAAGAAGATAGGAGAACACAGGCCCACCCAACTCCACTGCATCCCAGACCAGGCCCCTGGCAGTGACTGGTTGTCCTGTCACTGGGTCAGCAGGGCTCCAGCCAAAACGTGCTGACTTGGTGCGAGAGCAAGCTCAGCCAGACTATAGTTGGCTGCCCCTAGACTACTTCCTCCCACCTGAACCCAGGTACCTGGAGCCTCGAGTCACTTCCCTTGTCCTTGGGATACTCTGCCTGAGGGAAGTTCCAGAATCCCTCAGCCTTGTTGCTCGATGGCAGGTCTGGGAACTCTTCAGAGCCGTCCGCGGAGGGCAGCTCCTCTAGGTCGCAGGGTCCTGGGGTCTCCTCTGGCTCGCAGGGGGTTGGCAGCTTGGGCATTCCTCCAGGTCCTCAGGGTTCTTCTCCAGCTCACTGGGCTCAGGTAGCTCCTTCAGATCCTTAGGGCCCCAGGCAGTTGGCAGCTCTGGCAGCCTCTCCTCTGTATAACGGTCTAGTCCAGGCCCCGGTACCAAGGGAGAGACATACTTCTTCCTCGGCTGCCTTCTCCTTACTTAGTGGCAAGGCTTGCCTTTTATACTTCCTGCCCCACCTTTCTGCTTCTGGTCAGGTAGGGTTGTACTCCTGGGCTCCACCTGCCAGAGGGGGTTTGGCTCTCCCTTGCTGTCAATCTGAGGGAGGCCACACCTCCCGGGTACACCCCCCCACACACACCTTAAGTCTAGTTCCGGTCTTCAGGGCTGGTATGGTCTGCTTCTCCAAGTCGCAACAGCGCATCTGCATTCGCATGCTGCCGACCAGCCCGATGCTGTACCGTGAAGGCAAAGGGCTGCAGCACGAGATACCAGCGCATTACGCGAGCATTGGTGTCCCTCATCTGATGCAGCCATTTTAGGGCCGCGTGGTTGGTCACCACCACGAAGGGACTTCTGAGAAGGTAGTAGTGGAGCGCCTCCACTGCTCGCTTCATGGCCAGCATCTGCTTTTTGACCACAGAATACCTTTGCTCCTTTGGGAATAAACTTCCAACTGATGTACAGCATGGGATGTTCCTCCCCATCGATACCCTGGGATAGGACGGCACCCAGGCCCACGGTGGAAATGTCCGTCTGGACAACGAAGCCCTGATCGAAGTCTGGCTGTACAGTAAGGGTTCTTGACAGAGTGCATCTTTTCGGGCTCTAAATGCCCTCTCGCATGGAGGGGTCCATCGTACGCGCACCGGCTGGGTCTTAGTCAACAGGTTCATCAGGGGGGCTGCGATGGTGGCAAAGTCAGGGATGAACCGCCGATAGTATCCCCCCCACCAGCCCCAGGAATTGCCTGACTTGCGGTTTGTGGTTTGTTCCCAGATAGCCTGGACGTTCCCAACGAGGGTTCCCAGGGTGTAACTGAGGTATGTGGTTTCCCGCCACCCAATGCAGCACTTCTTTGGGTAGGCAGTCAGGCCAGTTTCCTGAAGGGCTCGCAGGCTGGCCGCTACATGGTTGAGGTGGTCCTCCCAGTGACAACTGTAGATGACCACGTCGTCCAGGTAAGCAGCCACATATTCCATGTGGGGCCGCAGGAGTTTGTCCATCAGCCACTGGAAGGTTGCAGGGGCCCCGTGTAGACCAAAAGGCATCCGGGTGAATTGGTAGAGTCCTTTGGGGGTGGCAAAGGCCATTTTCACCTTGGACCCCGGTTCCATGGGGATCTGCCAGAACCCCTTTGTCAAGTCAATGTCAAGACATACTGTGCCTCCCCTAGATGCTCGAGGATCTCAATCTGTGGCATGGGGTAGGCATCAAACCTAGATATCAGGTTGACCCTCCGGAAATCGATGCAGAACCAGTGGGACCTGTCTGGCTTCATGTCCAGGACCACGGGGCTATGCCACTCACTGGTTGAGGGTTCAATCACCCCAAAGTCCAGCATAATTTGGACCTCTTGGTTGATGGCCTCCTGCAGGTGCCACAGTAGGAGTTGGGTCGGCGCACGGACCACCTCTCCAGGATTCATCTGGATTTGATGGTGGACTAGAGTAGTCTGACCCAGCATCGCCGAAGGTTTTGGGAAAGGTCCCCAGAAGACACCGGGCCTGTTTCAGTTGTCTCTCCATGAGGGTGTCACCGAGTAGAGGTCCCTGGAGATCGTCTGGGTCCGGGAGTCGCAGCCCTAGTTCCATTTCTGGGGGGTAGGGTGCAATCATTAGGGCTTCTCATTCGTGCCAGAGTTTCAGCAGGTTGATGTGGTATACCTGCCAGGGCTTCCAGCGATGGGGTTGGTGGATCTTGTATGTGACGGGGCCCATCTGTTGGATGATTTCATGTGGGCCTTGCCACCAGGCTAGTAGTTTGGACTCGTCGGTGGGGAGAAGTACGAGGACCCAATCTCTGGGTCGGAAAGCCTTTGTGCGTGTTCCACAGTTGTAGGTTCAGTCTTGGGCTCTCTGGGCTTCCTGGAGATTCTCCTGAGCGAGCTCTCTGGCCTGGGTCAACCAGTCCCACAGGGTCAGGACATACTGGAGTAGTCCCTGAGTTCAGGATGGGGCCCGCTCCCATGTGTCCCTCACCAGGTCCAGTATACTCCATGGCTGCCACCCGTACAACAGTTCGAAGGGGAAAAACTTCGTTGATACCTGTGGCACTTCCCGGATGGCCAGGAGTAGGGGAGGGAGTAGTTGGACCCACTGGCGTAGCATGTTGGGGGAGAACATCTGGAGCATGCCCTTCAGAATCCGGTTGAACTGCTCCACAAGGCTGTTCGTTTGAGGGTGGTAGACCGACATCTACAGCTTCTTGATCCCCAGGATGCTGCACACCTCCCAGAGTAGGCGGGAGGTGAAGTTGGTTCCCTGGTCGGAGTGGATTTCCTGGGGTAGCCCTACCCTGGCAAAGATCTTCAGCAGTTCGGCAGCAACGATTTGAGCTGTGGCGTTCCTCAGGGGAACAGCCTTGGGAAAGCAGGTGGCATAGTCCATAGCAACCAAGATGTACCAGAATCCAGTTGCGCTCTTGGTGGGGGGGGTCCCACCAGGTCCATTGTGACCCTCTCGAAGGGGGTCCTGACCATGGGGAGAGGCATTAGAGAGGCTCTTGGTACACCTGGGGGCACCGCCATTTGGCACTCTGGGCATGATGCACTGTAGTCCTTCATCTCCTGGTGGATCCCAGGCCAATAAAAGCGGGTCAAGACCCAGGCCAGGGTCTTCTCTAGCCCCAGGTGGCCGGTGGCGGGGATAGCGTGGGCCAATTTCAGCATAGCCCGGTGGTGGACCTGGGGTACTACCAACTGAGCCCGAGGTTCCCGGGTCCCATTCCGTGCGGTATAGCCAATCTGTGTGGAGTTTGAAGCAAGGCCACTGGTCCGCCTGGACGGGGCTGGTAGCTACCCCGTCCCCGAGTTGCCACAGAGTGGGGTCTTTGCATTGGTCTGGACAGAAATCTCCTAGGATGCTCAGGGATGAGCCATCTCCCTCTGATGGGCCCAGGGGATGTCTTTGCATTGGTCTGGACAGAAATCTCCTAGGATGCTCAGGGATGAGCCATCTCCCTCTGGTTCTGGTTTCACGGGCATGGTCTGGTGGGCCATGGGATCATCTCCCAGCGGACCAGCATTTGACCACACCCTGAGTCGACTACCGCCTGCACCTGCTGTTGAATTGTCACTGTGGGAACCCTGCTTTCTGGACCGTGTGCAGGTGGGGCCTGGTGGGCAGCTGGGGTTGGTAGAACTGGAGACCGGCATCGGCTGCCTCCCGCGATTGGGCCTAGCTAGGCAGGGCGCCAAGGATGAGGCGGAGGCTCAGGTGCCAGGGAGTTCCAGGCTGTCATGGAGGTGTTTGGGGGGTGGTCTCTGCCACTAAGAAGTCCTCCATGAGGCGCACCACATCGCTCAGCATGGCTGGACGGTGGTGCATGACCCAGGTCCTTTTTCTAGGTGACAAAATCTGGAGGAACTGCTCCATGGCAATCTGGTTGGCGACCTCCAAGGCTGAGCACTGGTCTAGCTGCAGCCACCACCAACACGCATCTTTCAGTTCCTGGGCCACGGTGTGGGGATGGGCTCCTGGGGGTACGTTTTTCCTTGAAACTGATGCCTAAAGATGTCGGGACTAATGGCTAGGGCATCCAAGATTAGACTTCATGGCTTTGTATTCATGGGCCTCCTCCTCGGAGAGAGCCTGATAGGCTGCCTCCGGGACTCCTGTCAAGTAGGGGGCCAACAGGGTGGCCCACTGTGCAGGGGCCCAGCTCGGGGCTGAAGCGACGCGCTCAAACGTTATCAGGAAGGCCTCTGGGTCATCCTCCAGTCCCAGATTGGTGAGGAGGAGCGGCATCAAGGCCCCATCTGGGGCTATCGTCCCTCCCCCGGTTGGGCTGCTGGGGTTGGGCAGCAAGGCGGTCAGCTGCTGGAAGTACTGGCATTGCTGTTCCTGCTGCTGCGACTCCAGTTCCTGGATTAGCTGCTGCCGATGGACCCCTAGGGTCTGTACCAGCTGCTGCTGCTGGGTCTTGGCCACTACTGCATTAATTTTTCAAAGTCCATCTTGGCCTGTTGATACAGGGAATGGCCTTGCGGGCAAGGAATGCCTGCATTCTCCAGCATGTGTAAAGGTCCCCTGTTGTGGGCAGGGCTGGCGGCCCTCCCTCGCTATCAATCTCTGAGGGAGGCCACACCTCCCAGTGCCTGCGCCCTGTGGGGAGTCCTAACAAAAGGGGACAGTCTCCAGCCCTTAGTAGGGCGAACCCCAGTTCCAGGGCCCAGCCCTTAGGCAGGGCGGGCCAAGAAAACAGGGAAGTCTCTAGCCCTCTGTAGGGCGAGCAAGCAGTTCTGAGCCCTGGCCCTTAGGCAGGGCAGGCAGAAAGGACGCAGTTTCTAGCCCTCAGCAGGGCAAGGAAATAGTTCAAAGCCCAGCCCTCAGAGAGGGTGGGGCAGGCAGCGGGGAACAGGCTCTGGCCTTTAGCAGGTGATCACCCCTAGGTTGGGATAGGAAGAGGTAAGGGGGACACAGGCCCACCCAACTCCATTGTGTCCTAGCCCAGGGCTCTGGCAGTGATGGGTTGTCCTGTCACTGGGTCAGCGGGGCTTCAGCCGAAAGGCACTGACTTGGTGCGAGTGCAAGCTCAGCCAAACTGTAATCGGCTTTCCCTGGACTACTTCCTTCCACCCTGAACCCGGGTACCTGGAGCCTCAAGTCACTCCCCGTGGCCTTGAGATACTCTGCCCAAGGGAAGTTCCCAAATCCCTCGGCTTCGTCGCTCGATGGCAGGTCCAGGAACTCTTCGGAGCCATCCACGGAGGGCAGCTCCTCTAGGTTGTAGGGTCCTGGGGTCTCCTCTGGCTTGCAGGGGGCTGGCAGCCCAGGTAGCCCCTCCATGTCGCAAGATCCAGGGGTCTCCTCTGGCTCGCCAGGTTCAGGTAGCTCCTCCAGGTCCTCAGGGTCCCAGACAGTTAGCAGCTCCGGCAGCCTCTCCTCTGGTTAATGTTCTGGTCCAGGCCCAGGCTCCGGCACTAAGGGAGAGATGTCCATCTCCCTCGGCCACCTTCTCCTTAATGAGTGGGAAGGCCTACCTTTTATGCTTCCTGCCCCACCTTTCTGCTTCTGGTCTGGTGGGGTTGTACTCCCAGGCTTCGCCCTCCAGAGGTGGTTTGGCTCTCCCTCACCATCAATCTCTGAAGGAGGCCACACCTCCTGGCTACAAGGAGGCTCAGGACACCCACAGACATTTAGTTCATCCTTGGCCAGAAAATCTCCAAGATCTTATTCTGGAAGCTGGCCAAAGCTCCTGGGGCTGAACACAGGGGGCTGAACTGGTGCCAGCGCAAGGACAGAACTGCGTGTGCACCAGCACCCTCCCCCAAAGGGAAAGGCTCTGAAGTAGCCCTGGCCACCTCTATGGCTGGTCAGACACCCTGGCCTTCAGACTGATCCAATTCTCCAGTGAGGAGGGCTAAGTGGCAGAAAGATATGTGTTCAGATAGAGCAGTAGATCTGCATCCCACCACATGGCAGAGAGCATGGGTGGGAGGGAATGCACCTGCCCTGACCATCGGGCTAGAGCCCTCACCCAGCTGAGCCGGGCAGAGGAGGCTGCCGAATAGATGATGTGGCAGGCCTCTACCTGTCTCTCAGGTCCTCAGCCACAAGGAGCACGTCACGGGCCTATGACTGTCTTCCTAGGAGGGGTTCCAGCTGTTTCTGGTCCACCGCTAGGCAACATTGACTCTTCCTTCATAGCACAGTCCTAGCTCACAAACTAATTGGGCTTCCTTTCTTATGGTCCCTGAGTGCCAACTAGATAGCACACCCAGTCACACACCACTTTGCTTTCACTGAAGCTGTAAGCATGCTCACATTGTCTGTTAGCGAAAGCCTCCTCATGCTGGAAAACCAGCCCTGACACTGTCCTAGATGATGATCTTCCTGAATTTGGCAGGGCTGTAACATCAGGTACCATAAAATAATACAGGAGTTTGGAAGTCCTTTGTGGCATGTTGTGTACAGTCATCCTGCTAGTACAAAAACTGGTGTAACGTGGAGGAGTAGAATTGGGGTGGGACTGGTGATGCTCTCCCATTCTCTGCCCACCTGAGACTTCCTTCATAGTAGACTGTACAGGTCTTCAAAAATAAGATGGTGTTTGCTCTGCTGGTCTCAGAAATACCTCTGCTATTTCAGGCAGTCTGCAAACTTCGGCAGACATCACTGCATCGGTTATACTTGGTTCCCATTTTCAATACGCTTGCAATTATGAGAGCTTGAGACTTTTTTAAGAGAGAGCTTAAATTGGTGCACAATGTGGGCAACTTGCTGGAGGTGTATTATGCTATACTGACGTCTATGGGCCCAGTCTGAGCCCAGGTACCATGTATATAGTGAGGCTCCCTTTTCCCTAAAGGGCATTATCCATTGTAAACCTTGTTCAAATAATTCTAACATATGCCCACGATGGCTAAAAGGCTGTGCAGCATATTAAGTTTTAGTATTACCCCAATTATAGTGCAACAGTGCAAATGCTCTTCATTCATATAGCTCTGCCCAGCATATGAGTCAATGATCCTTTGGCTTTCTACAAAACTGTCCTTGTCTTCCATTTACTTGTCCAAAGCTTCTGGATCCAAATAATCTCATCAGGGGAGATCATCTCAACCACATTGTGTAAAATTGGCACATGAATACTTCACTAGTACACTTAATCCTGAACCAACATTAAATCACTTCAATTTCTATTACATGACCTCAACCACATACCACATATTTGTTCAGTAAGGGCAAGGTTTCTAATATGGTGCTGTGGTAGGGTGGCCTTCGTGCTCCCGTGGGCCGAGCGCTTTTTCAGCGTGGTGGGCACAAAATGGCCACCCAGGGCTCTCACCAGTGTTAAGATGGCAGCTCTCTCACTTCTGCCCTGTCTCCCTTTGGGCCTTCGCAGGCCAACCAGTGCCCTCGGGACCTTAGGTTCTAAGGTTGGGGTAGGGGGTGTCCGAGCCCGCCCTCTTCTTCGGACACCAGCCCAGAGACCCGGTTGACAGCAGTGGCTGGCTGCTGCTATAAGGCACTGTGTAAAGTCTTCTCTCTGGGCTGCTTCCCTACCCTGGTCTTCGTTGGGGCTAAGTAGCCACTCCAACAGGCAAGCCCCCTGCTTTCCTCTGGCTCCTGCCACTCACAGTTCTCCTTTTCCTTCTCCCACTCTCCAAACTCTCCAAAGCTCCAAACTCCAAGAGCACCCTGCCTGCCTGGCAGGGAGCTTATATCTGCTCCCAGGCAGTGCTTAATGGGTCTCAGCTGACTCTGGCCTCAGCTGGCCCTAATCAGCCTGGAGGAAGCCTTGGGCAGCTGCTAGGGGAACAGGGCCTTGTTCATTCTTAGGCTAACATAGCGCCCTTCTACCACTCTCCGGTAGCCCCTGTCACAGTGCCTCTGCAGGATCCTGAGGTTTCAGAAAAGTAGTAGTAAAAAAATGGCTTCAGTGGAGATCTTCTGTCTCCTAAAGCAACAGGTGCAATGAGAACCAACAAAGAGCACAGGAAGCTATTTATGGTAATGACCACAATAGGCAAACAAACAGACACAATTAACTTTTCCCCCAAGAAGCTCACAATTTGCACACACTGCTTCATTTTTTGTCATTTCACCCATTAAATGATCACTTCAGAATGAGAATCTCTATAAGGCAGTCATAGACTTTCTCCATGAACAGTGCCATTATAACAGCAGTACTCCAGGATAATAATCAGTGATAGCCTTCATCTTCTGCTTGGAGGGATGTGGAGAAGCAGCCTTTTCAGAGAACCGCATTTGTTCTCAGGTGGCATGAAGGCCCCTATAAGATGGCCTTAGGCTCCTTAGGATAAAGCTATCCTATAATGAAGAGGTGCTGAGGGTTGGTCTCCTCAGGGATGAGGTTAGTGACTCAGGTCACAGCGGCAGGGGTTACACTTAAACTTGTTACCTCATTAGGGCCATGTCTACACTACAAAATTATGTCAACCTAACTTAAGCCTGCCTACAGCCACCACAGTTATTAAATTTCATGTGTATCCTCATCAGGAGCATTTGTCTTAATTGTACTGTCAGTGTTGGGCATTATGGGACAGGTCCTGGAGGCCAATAACAGTTGACATAAGCAATGCGGTGTCTAGACTGACACTGCATCAACTTAACTACATCAATAGTGACTCTGCGTCACTCAGGGAGGTGAAGTTACTAAATCAGTGTAGAGAGGCACTTACGTAGACGGGAGCCAAAGTTAAATGAAGACACTTCCACAGTTAGGTCGACGCGAGGTAGTTTACGTCAACCTAACCGTGTAGTCTACCATTCCACCCCCCCGCTAAGATCTTTATCAGGACTTGTACCTTAGTCTATTGCTGAACTGCAGGTGGCACTTTGGCCCAGTGTATCACTGTTAGCCTGAGCAAAAGCTTTTTCCAACACAGTGATGGGGTCTCTACATCTGGCATTGCCCTCTTGCATTGCAGTGTGACAAAGTGAAGAGTCAAGATCCAGAATGCTCCTGAGGTGCATCCGGGATTTGATCTCTCTAGAAGAATAAAAAAGAAAAGTAAGCTGGATGGAAAAAATACAAGAGGTCAGACATAAAAGGGGAAACCTCTAAAAATGCAGAAATCTAGTAGGCCTTCATGAAGAATGGGAGAAATTACATCTTTCAGTTTGCTTCCTCCAATGGCCACCTAAATAATACTTTATGCTGGTTTAGTGGTGCCCTATTCTACTTTTTGTACATAATGCATTCAATGTTAAGGCTTTTAAAAATAGCTTACAGCCAATTTGTTTTTATCTAAAGGAGCAGAGCAATACCACTTACCGTAAAAAAAAGAGAAATTGGAAAGGAGCATTGATAGTTAAAAGAGCTATAAAGTGTAAATGAAGCCATGTCAGGCATATAAAATGCAACAGGCAGTCTGCAAAAGACTGATGTAGATTTGTGATGAAGCTAAGCACCTATACAACATATCAAAATGCATCTCTTTGTAACCATCAGTCATCAGTTTCTTCAAATATACTAAGCACACAAATAACTCAAAGGAATAAAAAATTGCATGTGGCATCTTCATATTCTCTGTGAATAGGATTCCTGATAGTTTTCTAGAACTTGATTTAGGAAGGACTAGTTTAAAACATCAGAAGCAATTGCGTAAGTATTTACAGTTTCTCTTCTTCAAACCAACTTAGACTTACAAAGAAACAACTTGTTCTTTGACACTACTTGGTAGAACCCCAAAATACAATTCCTTGGAATCTCACTAGAGACAGCAAAGATCTAGCAAGGTGTCTTTCAGATACTTAATAAAATGGAGAAATACAATCTCCGAAATGAACTCCCACCACTTCTTACTTCTTGTAACTCTTGGATGAGGGGAAAAGATGTCTACATTAGCTGATCCAATGCTTCACAGAGGGTCCAGCTGCAGTTCGTGGGCTCAGTAAACTGAGGTACTTTCTAGAGACCTATCTTTTCAAGGTTTGCTGGGTGGATGGGGGTGAGGGGAGACTACCTTGCTATTGGATGCTTGCCCAACAGGCATTTTTCTGCTCCTCCAGTTTCTGTACTCTTGTTGTCCAGTAGATGGTGGTAGTGTCAAATTTCTGTGATTCTTTTCTTGTCAGAGGACTTGAGTTCCATGTGTTTACAAGTTCCAGAGGGGTAGCAGTGTTTGTCTATATACAATGTGTTTGCAAGTTCCAGAGGGGTAGCAGTGTTTGTCTGTATACAACAAAAACAACGGGAGTCCTGTAGCACTTTAAAGACTAACAAATTTAATTTCTGCAGGCATAAGCTTTCATGGGCTGCAATCCACTTTGTCAGATGCAAGAAATAGAAATCAGAAAGGTGGTGTGTGTGTGTGTGTGTGTGTGTGTGTGTGTGTATACATACATACATACAAGGGTAAGGAACAACAGTGGGGAGGGTAGCTGTTAGCAAAGTCCATTCAGTTAGAGTAGATGAGGCCTATTCACAACCATTGATTAGAAGGTGAGACTGTGTGAACAGTGACAATTACTTTTTGTAATGAGATAACCATTTGATTCAATCTGGCTTCTGTTTCCGCTGCTACATAATCTGACTGCCTATCTTCATGGCAGTGGGCCAAAGAGAGATCCATCACACTCCATCCACGGACATCACACAACTTGTTAGGACACTTTGGTACTGGAGAGGACTTATTTCGGCTGTCTCTTCTCATAGCTGAAAATACTAATGTATCCAGGTCCAAATGAAGATTTTTCCACACTTGGCATGTTGATGTGGTCCTCCAGCAATGTGTGATTTCAGCTTGGGCATTCGCCTTTCAGATCTTCTTCAAAGTCAAAGGGAAATAGCTAAATACGAATAGAATTCACTGTGAAAATAACTCAATTGTTGACCTGATCTTGGACAAATTGCCTCATACCCTAATGGCTCCATTTTCTCCCCCTCTAAAGGGGGACATTAATACTTGCCCTCCTTTGTAAAGTGCTTCCAGATTGACAGATGAAACACTACTGCAGATATTTCTGCCTCAGAAATATGCGTGGTGTCTCTGGTCTCTATTGGCATGTAATCCAAACTAGTTGGCACAGAGAAGGCACAAGCTTGTTCCCTGAGAAAGCAGTTTCCATGGGATAACATTTAATTCCATCCAGGGCAAGGGCCTATTGTATACATGCATTGTCTTCGGTTTTGAACACTTTCTTTCCCCCTGCCCTCGGGGGGTAGGAAAGGCTGGATTGAGTTAGTATGTTTTATTTTAGGCTTATAAATAGACACCTGTTGCTTAAACTTCCAGGCAAGAAACAAATGGTGGAGTCTATTCAGAAAACAGGCTCCTGGCAGGAAGGGAGAAATTCTCTTGCCTAAAGCTGAAAAATGGCTTTTAAATCGCTTTAAGTGTAGTGCCCACTAAACTAACCTAAGACTAGGATTTATGTTGGGCAGCAGATTTCAAATGCCATCACGTGCTGCTCTCTGGATACTCAGGAAAATCTTGAACTTGAAAGGAAAAGGGAAAACCTACAGCGCTGAAGATTAATGCTTCATTGTGAGCATGAATCACTGTCCAAAAGTGATGTCAAAAAGGCATATCCAAAAGGCAATAGTCAGCCAGCACTGTCAGTTGTTGATTGTGTGTTCAGACTTCTGGGTCATTGGCTGGCTATGAAAAATAAACCTTTTGATCAGATTTTGTACAGCAGCTCCTGGAGCTGCTGTACATCTTTGGAAATGGCTTTTATTTTCCATCTTTGGGCCACACGTCTGAGCAGGAATGACATACAGAGCCAGATAACTATATTAGGTTTGTAAGCAATCAATCCTCTAAACCAGCATTCAGTGTGGGCTAGGTCAGGTTTTATGTAACTTCTCACTGGAACCCTGCCTGTCATTCCAGGGGCTAAGTGTCATGTTTGTACTTTCCTTCTGAAGACCTTAGGACTGGAATGAAAGGTTGAATTTAAGCCTTTAACCTTATTTTAGAACTAACTTCATACAGATCCCACCCCTGAATCTACAGTGGCCAAAGGTAGCATATAAATAGGAGCCAAATTCTATTTGTTCCTATAAGAAATCTTACCCTAAACCACACACCAGAAAAACAGCCTCCTCAATGCCATGGATTGAATTGACGTGTTTTTCATGTTTCTTGAATACTGAAATAAAAGCCTCACACCAGCTGATGCCGTAGGCTCCCAAACCAATTGGTACTTGCAGTGTTACAAGCTCAAGGTGTTCTGTGTCAGACCCAGCTGGCTGAGGCCACGCTGCTTCCTGCTCTAGCCTTTAAAATAGTCCAGAATTTCATGACGCCAGCTGCTTTGCAGAGAGCTGTCGAGGAGACACTCTAAGCCAAGGCTGTGTTCGTCATTGGTTCTCATGACAATTCTCCAATGGTGACTGTCACAGGGTGCACTCATTGCAGGTGGCACCTCCTCCTGGCTTTCCTGGGATTAGCTCGGTCTAGGTGTTGCGCCCTCCTTACCTCGCCCTGTAGCCCCTCTCACTTCAGGAACTGCAGCTTCCTCTTTGTCAGTCCTGCAGCCGGGTCACCATGTGGTTTCCCTGTCAAAGTCCTTCTGCACAAAGTGTCTCAGGCAGACTGGATTGATGGTGCCACTTCTCCTGTGGCAGGTAGGACAACCTGGTCCTGCCCACTACTCTGGGTTCCAGCCCAGAGACCCTCAACTCAGCAATTCTGGGCTTTCCTCACCCAGCCTTCACTGCTCCTTCCCTGGACTGCTTCCTGCCACTCCTGGTTCTCCTCCTTGCCCTGCATGTACCAGCTCCAAACCCTCCTCCCTCTTCTCAGGGCATGACTGCCCTTTCCCAGGAGAAGCCCCTGTCTATTCCCAGCTTCCTGACTTTATAGGCCCTAGCTATTCCTGAACAGCTGAGCCTGCTTGCCATCAATTCCCCACTCCCTGGCTCTTCCTCCAGGTGCAGCCTGTGGAGTTAATAGGCCTGCCTGGCCACAGAAACCTCTTCCATTCCTGAGTGGGGCAGATACACAGTGATGTACAGACTTTCAGGGCTATATAATGTCCTAGCTGATGAAGGCACCTGACTACGCTTTAAGGTGTCAAAGCCATCCTCAGAACTACTATAGTGACTTCCGAAAGCACTCGCAATCTACTATCGGACTCACGAGCAAGGGGTGGAAGGGTAGCTCACGCCTGCTATAAAGAAGTGTAATTACCCGGGTATACATAGGTGCAGGTGGCAGTTACCACAGCCCAGGGGCAGTCACTAATAGCTGTGTTTGCACAGCAGCTATCAGCCTCACCATGCTCAGACACCTGACAGACCAGGTTCTCCCTGCCCATGTATATGATGGCCAGAACCTAGGTATCTTGCCAACACATCCATGACCTTCATTGTGGCATTGCAGACAGCTGTCCTGCTAAGAGTAGAATTTTTTCTTATTCCCATTAGCAGCCAGCCCAGAGTGACTGGCCTCTGGGGATGGAAGTGTCCCCTACTGAGGGAAGTAAATAATTGTATAAAACTCCCCACCCTGCCCAGTGTTCCTTTGCTGGGTCACCTGGGCTCCAGGGAGTGTTCTGAGACCACACCCTTGGGGTGATGAGGGCCCCCAGGAAAAGCACTAAATGGCTTTGATGCTGCAGCTTGGCATATCCCAGCAGTCATCTTGGCAACCCATGGGCAGAACTGAGGAATCCATGGGTGTATGTTTGTATGTTCCTGGAAAATTATTCTCTTGGTTCCATTTTGTTCCATTCACAAAGACTTGAATGTTTTAAACTGAGGCACACAAAAGCGGAGTACTTAGATTGCAGTGATGCAGCACATTGACTTGTTGGTATGTCCAATGATAGTCCCATGTGCCTATCATTGACCCTCAAAATGAAAGGTCGCTAACTCCTGAAGCTACTAACTTTCCACACACGCTTAGCATTGCCTCACTTTCCTTGGAAATTTATGACATCAGAAAAAGAATAATGAAGCTGAGATTATGGAGTTATACATATCACAGGAAGGAATCTCACAGTATTTTTAAGCTTCCTGCATGAATAACTTTTTTTGTCCCCCTCATTTGGACCCTGTCAGGCTGAGAGGTATGGACAGTGCTTCAGCTCTTGAAGGTTAACACCTCTTAGTATATGCAATAACTTCTCAATAGACCATTCTGCTGTCTAAACTGATGCCAATCAGGGCAATCAGCCGCTAAATCAGAGCCTTATTCTCAAGTTAAATAAGCCACATTATAGTTAAGCAGGGGAAAGTTTTAAATACAATGCTGCACATGACGGTCACACCTCTGATATAGTATGTTTGTGTGTAAACATATAGCTTTCTTTCTAAGCCGTTAAGAGACATGATGTTACTGACTTCAGAGGAACATACTGTTAGCTTTGGTTTTTTTTAGTATTATGTAAAGCCTACTCCTTGAATGTTCAACTGCCAGGTACCTGAACTCACCCACTACTCCAGCTGTGAGGGTGGAATTCTTGAACAATAATTTCATGACACTTGAGGTCAGCACTACGGGGTAAAATTAATAGTCAGACCTGATATCTCACTTTGTCCCTCCCCTATTTACCACTACATATTCATTTCTATTCAGATTCTTCTACTGCCATCCTGTGGTTTCTGAACACCATTAAAAGTCTCTTTAACCACTTAACAGTAGCTAGTTTGGGTTAATATGATGGTATGATTGCTTATGAAGGGGTCTCTGTGCAGATGGTTATCTGTAGAATGCCCTTGCTGCATGTCTGAGTCCCAGAAAAGTACGTCGTCACCTTACCGCACCCCAAGAATTAGGGGGGAATGTGGGCTGATTTAGAGTAGTGGATATGTTAGGGTGCCAGGGGGGACCCGTCAAGGGATCCCCTGGAGGAGAGTAAAAGCTTCAGCAGTACAAATCTGAAACTTAAGCCATGCTCCTGGAACTGTGGGTAGGGTCACCTTGTCATAGTAACCCCAGAGAAAATGTCACAAGGCTGGGGTGTCCTCAAATATACCCAAGGAGGATTCATGCTCCCTGCCTGGAGAAGTCAGAGGAAGGGCTAATAATCTAACTGCAACAGAATGATGTGGGAGGCTTAATAGCAAGTTACGGAGGGTGGGGATGGGGGAAGCTTAATAGCTGGCCTCTGGAAAGGGAGTTGGTGGACCTTGAAACGAGGTGTCCCTGCATCTTATCCTCCTGGTCTTGGACACCCCTGCTCCCCACAAGCTGAGCAGATTGCATCCATCTAAGGAGGAGGAGCCAGTGGATGGATCCAGCTGCTGCTGGCTGCCAAAAAGGCATTCTGTTTTTCTGGGGCTGCCTGCAGCCTGTCCTGGGGATTAACTCTGCCAGCTTGTGCCCTCCCTCCACTGTTGTCTCTTCCCATCCTGTCTCTCACTGCTGCACCGCTCGCTCCTGGGTCTGCAGCTTCCTCTCTGTGGCTTGGCCCTCCAGCCAGGTCACTAAAGGCCACCCCTTCCAGGGAACTTAGTCTTTCCAGACCAGCTGGCTGGTGCCTCCGACGCCCTTGCCTCTCCCCATTGGCTGGCAGGGGAACCCAGGCCTGCCCTCTACACTGGGTTCCATCCCAGGAACCCAATAACAAATAGCCAGTCACAGTCCTACATATCTGCTCCCCCAGTTTGCCAGCCTCCAACTCCCTCCATTCAGAGGGTGACTGCAGCCTCCCCCAACAACTCTCCTGTCTCTGCAGCCAGCTACCTGCCTGTTCCTGCACAGGTGAGCCTGCTCCTCCAATCAGTTGCTTCCAGCCTAAAGTCCCCCCCCCCCTTTGCAGCTCATTAGTTGATTGGACCCACCTGGCTTAATTCACCTCTTGCGGGGCTAGTGTGGGGCGCTCACCTCATCACACAGCCTTTCTCAAGCTGCACTAAGCACAAGCAACATTTATAGTTGAATTCTTCTCAGCCTGTTTTCAGTCTAAGACTTCTAGGGTAGGGGCCTGCAGACCACATCCTGAATTTCTAAAAGGGTCCACACCTGCATCTGAAATTTTTTAGGGGTCTGCAAATGAAAAAAAGCTGAAAAACCTCTGTGGTAGATGCATCCATCTAGGCTTCCCAAATGATTCTCTCCCAACTACCCCAGACCTTCCCCCCACCATGTTCTACAAGAAGGTGAAAACTCTCCCATCCTGGCATGCTGTTGTGGGGGAAATCTCCTCAGGGCCAGACTTGATCAGCTCAACCTCTGCGTGAGCAAGAATCACTGTTAAATATCTAATTCCATCTATACCAGAGAGAACCCTTGTACCCACCTGTCCCTTTTGGAAATCCCTGTATTTTTTTTGGCACACAGTTTTCTTTCAGGGAAATGACAGACTTATTTGTTTAATTCCTGCCCATCACCCAACCCCCAATTTCCAGGTGTGCCCATGGGGAGTTCTGATAACAAAGATGGCTGTTCTGCAAAAATTGCCATCTCCTTAAGATACTTATATGCACAAGAAGATTCCTCACTAGCTTCAGAGCTCCTCCTTGAAAATGTACACTCAAGCTGTTCGGTCAGCCATAAATAGGACCCATCATTTCTTTGATTTCAGTGACTCTTTGCTAGCCCTTCTCCAGAACCTGCACACTGCGCTCCAGCTGAGTCCTTACCATCAGTTTTGTAGTGGTGTAATTTTCCCTAGTACATTTTGAAATGCTTGTTTTGATGCTGCATGCAATGGCTGCTGACCACCTTCAGTTCGAATGGAAAATTAGCTCCCATATGCTTACGTCTAACAGGAGTCCCTAAGTTTTTTGCCAACTCAACAGGCACAGTTCACCTCAAATGTTAAATCCAAAAGGAATAGCTTGATTCATGTTAAAGTCTATCAACTGCTTTTAAGTCTGCTTCCCAAATGTGCATACTTCTTTCTGAATATACATTGCTCACTATTGAGAGATTTCTGATTTTTGCTTAAACGAATGTCCTAGGCACAGATTTGAGGTACTCCACTAATGACTTTCCAGGAAACCTATTCTAGCTGCAATAACTGCCTTCCATCAATTACTACGAGGCTTATACACCTGTTCATCCATTTTCATGTTGACGAGTCTGAGAATCAAGTTTGATAAATACTAGATAATCATATGCAACCCTGTTTCAGCACCTCAAAGATGTAGGGACAGTCCACTTCTGTAGAACCAGGCTGGTTTCGGTTTATAATCTGAGTTTTCATTTTGATTTCTCACTTTATTTATGAAAGTCATAAAACTTGAAGGCATAAGTAAAATCAGCACGTATCAGCAACTCATTAGGATATTTCCTCTACAAAAGAGGTCCTCAATCTGAAGGAGAGAAAATTAAGATTTCAATCAAATTAATGTGCTGGCAAACACTGTTGTTCACATTGGTATACAAATTTCTAAATACAAGACTCAAATCTAAAGTGTAAGGCCTCCTTATTCAACATCAGAGCAATATCCAACAGATAGATTAAGGTACATCTTTTCTTACAAATAAGCTAACTACCCCAAACAGAATTCAAGTCAGCTAACAAATCATGTGAAGCCTCTGGTCCACATCTAAATCATCACCCAAAATCTCCTCTTTGATTTGGAACACAAACATTTTGCATCATTTTGACCTTTTATAAGTCATCATGCTTCTTGATTTTTATCCTAGCTTAGCTAAAAATATAAAAATGAAGCTGAAAAGCTAAATGAAAAAATTCTGGGTCTGACTTAAGCAAAGAGCTTTTTGCAAGAAGTATGTGCAAGTTAGGGTATGTCAGGAAATCTTTTATAGCATCTGATGTCTCCATTTCTTTCCCTCTCCAAAAAGAATTAAGTTCATACTGTCCAAGAAAGTTTAACCAGTTATGGTAGGAGGAGGAAAAAGCAATTTTACTACAAATCCAGATTCCTAAGATTTTGCATATCCAGAGAAGAGGATCAAACTTCTGTAATACATTTAAATAGCTTGAGCTAAACTTTCGCTCAGGAGCCAACAGCATGCAAATTATACAGAGACAAGGTGTGAGGGGAGTGGATATTGGTCCAGTAAAAGATATTACCTCACCCATCTTGTCTCTGTAATATCCTGGGACTGATACAGTTACACCACTGCATACAAATTTTCAGATACCATAAGGTTACCCTGAATTAGAAAACCAGTCAATTTTAATACATTCTCCATTTCAAGCAATGGTTTTCCCCCACAGGCAGAAACTTTTTCGGCAGTTTCCATGTGAATATCTACACAACATAGCCCCAAAAGAACCAGAAGAGGACATTAATTCTCATTCGAAGCTTGACATTTCAGTTCTGAGTTGTTTTCACCATGAAAACGTTCTTTGGTTTTGTAACAGGATTAGTGCCTTTTGTGTATATATTGCTCACTTCAGAACAGTCCCGCTATATTCTAGGATTGATTGCTGACCTCCTCATAACACTTTCAGGCTGATAGTAGCGTATAGTACCATACTCATCCAGAATTATTATATACAGTTAACTCTACTTCATGAAATATTGGTGGTGGTCTATGCTCTGGGTGCTTATCCCATTTATAAAAACACAAGACAAAAAGACTGCCCTTGAATTTAAGTATTCTATCCTGCAGCCCATTGGTCAAAGACTGGATGTGCAGCATGGCTGGAGGTTATCAAATCTAAGTTCTGGTGGGACTGTCTCAGATGACTGAGCACCTGGGTTAGCTTATTTAATAAAGATGCTTCAGAGCAGTCAGGGTGAAACCTAATACATTTATCCTTCCCAATGCAGGGAAGGGAGCCAGAACAGAAAAAAACAAGTTACCCAAACAGTTAACACTTCAATCTAGCACCAAGATTAATAGCCAGCTGTGTTTAAGGTTCATTTTCCAGAGCTAGCCTCCAAGTGTTTCTTCATGCACTCTTACCCTTTGCCCATACAACACAATTGGTAAATTTACCTATTCAGTGGAAACTTGCCACTTATAAAATGCTGTCCTCTATAACAGGAAAATAGCAGAGGTGTGACTGATGTAATGAGCACATGGAACAAAATTCAATAAACAGCCTGTTTACTCAGATCTGATACATGGCAGCTTGGAAATCTATATCTTGTTTGTTATAATTAGGCTGAGACCCTCCAGTGCAATTAGAGAGGTTCACCACCAGTGTCTCGACAGACCACAGCTTTATCTTTCACAGTGGCTACAGAATTGCCCTATTGGTCTTCACTGCTCAACAGATTTTAGATCGTATTTTTTTTGTTGTCTCCATGTTGTGCATCTCCAGAAACTTGGTAGTCTTATTTTGTATTAACGATTACCATCTTCCAGCCAAAATGCCATCTGTGCTATCTTAAGCCGTCTAAGGAAGGGCCAGTAACAGAGATTGCCTGTCTCTTCAATCTGACTTTGTTGCTCCTGCCCTATGGGATGCTTCAATCCACAGAATCTTCCCGAACACAGCTTGGATTAGTTAGGTTATGGAAGTGCAAAGACAATAGTAAGTTTAATGTTATGAGCCGGTTCTGTTTTATAAAAATTGCATAACTACTTGGGTGGGGGCAGAGGCAGCAAGTGGCCTTGCTACAAAAGACTTTTTCTATCATTTCTGGCCTCTCACATTTTGGAGGACATAACAGTTCTTGTGGTGTCCTATTGGCAAATGCAGATGTTATTCCAAGCTGCTGGTGGGAAACCTGACGTGTTCACAGCCAGAGTATTCAAATGTATAGTTATAGTGACTGAACAGCACGTTCAGGAGTGGAATGGGCTAGTCAGCTATTGTGGTGGTGCTGGATAATACCCTTCTCTGCAATGTGACTACCCATCTGGAGTTCCTGTTTCATGAAACGTTTGCAGCTATCAGCACCCAGGATTGGGTCAGAATTCATGAGGGAATTAACAGGATGCAGTGTTAGTTTACAGCTGGCTTATCCCTGTTATGGCTGCATGCAAACACACACAACTCCACAGCCTTCCTCCTCCCTGCCCATGGCATGCTTCTGGACAAAAACAGACACCCCAGTTATACTTGGGAGAAATGATTTTATCACCTGTAGACTGCCTGGATTAATTCTAACTGAAATGGACTAGACATGGAAACACACACACACACATACACGAGTTCATGGTTTCCAGGCATCTCCATAGACCACTGAGTGCTTAAGAGAGGCAAGCCGTTATTACTTTAAAAATACTTCAAGAAAAATAAAAATAAGGAAAATAGATGACCCTATCAAAATTTTCCAGGAAGAATACTCTTTAAAGCTGTTGTTTACTTTTTGCATTTCCCAGTATCCATTTTGCACTCCTTGTGGTTGCGGGCGGGGGCGTGGAGAGGGGGAAAGCCAGGGTGCTATTAGTGGATACACCCTGGTAGCTGGGGCTTCTCATAACTTTTGCATTGGTTCTTGGAGCAGAAATCCCTCCCATTCTTGTAGCTAATAAACTTTAAATCGGAGTCAGAAAGTGACCAGGCTCATGGGCAGCTTCTGTCTCCACCTGGTTTTCGACAGGCTCAGCAGCAGGGAGTTCTTGGCATAGAGGGGTGGGGAGTGGTATCAAACAGCACTTTTGAATATTGACCCAGAATTCGCTGTTGATCCTGTTTCACAGGCTGCTCTGGGGACTGGTTTCAGCCATAGAGTTACCTCATGGTCCTCCCTCGCAGCCTGCTGCTGGCTCCCATCAGGCCCCATGCTGGATTCAGGGAGCAGCAGGGCACCCTCCTGGCTGACCAGGTAGTCATGCATGCAATACCCAGCCCCTGCTCAAATTCCTCATCAAAGGGGCATGAGGTCAGCTAGTTACCCATGGTACGGTTCTGGTCCCTGGTCTTCCAGTACTCACTCTTCAGTCTCTTAATCTGCTCTCTGCACTGAACAAAACAGATGCAAAACCTACAGCCGTATCTCCATTGTTACAATGATCAATCCAGCCCACAACACACCCTTCAAGACCCATGGGTCCGACACATGCCTATCCCAACATGACGTGTACCATAACCAGTGAGTCAAATGCCCCAACGACAACTGTGTGCGAAGCCAGACAAATCACTACGCTCTCAATTCAACACAGAAAAATGATGAAAGGGGGGAGGAAAAAAGAAAAAACACCCCACCACCCATGGGCAAACACTTTTCACAAAGTGATCACTTCATAGCTGACCTCAGTTGTCATCTTCAAAGGAAACCTGCACAAACACCTCCAAAAGACTAGCCTGGAACTTAAATTCATAACTCAGAAGACTAAAAACCGTGGACTTAAAGGCACTGGCTTTAGGGCTCATTACAACAATTTGTAACACACCTTCTGCCTACTAACCTTTAATTGTCCACTTCATCTTAAGCAGTCTCCTACAGCATGTGTGAACCCCTAATACATCTGTGTCACCTTGTATTTAGCTTGGATGCTTTGGTTACCTTCTCCAGACATGAGTAAGAGCTCTTGTCCCTTCCACCAACAGCAGTTTGTCCAATAAAAGATATTACCTCACCAACCTAGTCTCTCTCAGATAGAATAAAAGCATTTTCTTGTACCTTTCACCAAGCCATAGAAGAACATCCCTTCCCCCTGATGGATGCTTTCCTCCAGTTGCAGCATCCCACCCCTGGAGCACCTCTCCCCTAATGTTGAGAGAGAGAGAGAGAGCCAATTCTCTGTGCATGACAGTGTCCCAGGAGATGTCCCTCATTGCCCGGCCCTGGAAAGAGACCTGGAATTCCTGTCCTGTGCCGTCAGTGGGTTTTTTTCTGTATTGAAGCGGGTTTTCCCAAGGCAGGGGGCTGGCCTGCTCCATGATGCAATCATCTTCTCTTGGGGCGCATCTGTTTGGTGAAAGTGGCTTTAACTGTGTTTAGGTGTGCAATCCCAGAATTTCTCTGTGGAGCCAATTCAACAGCATGAGTGTCTGGATAAATCATTCTATCTGTACAGCCTTGGACCCAGTGGAGGACTGGGCCTGTGGACCTGAGATTGAGTCTTATGGGCTATCCCAGACTTTTCACATGGCCATTGTGGGGCAAGATGAGGGGAATTCACAGGTCAGGTGGTTAGGGCAGCTTGCTGCTCATTAGTCTCCCACCAAATGATCTCTTCCGTCCAGTGAAAGTTCATGCAACATCCTCTTTGCTGTCTCTTGTAGCCACTTCCACCTCTATCGAATCTTAGTTCTCTCCCAGGGTATTCATCTGCAGCCATGCCTACTGTCTGTCCAAGCCAGCAGCCGACACATGGTTCATTTGCTGGTGCACATAATCATTAATGACGCCTACCTCAGCCAAAACTTGTCTCATACTAAGCCTGCTGCTTCCTACTTTTGCCCTGCTGCTGATCTGTCACTTTCGAACATGGATATTGCCATTTTGCCCGATGCTGGGGGCACAGCAAAGTTGTGGATGTTGCTGTGGAGCCAAGCGCATGTAGCTGCTCTCTGGGCCCGGTTTGGAGGCGGATAGCTGGAAATGGCCAAAAAGGAACCGGGCTGAGGAGGCTCCTGGAATGGCGTGACAGGGAGGTGCTCCTGCCTCTCAAGCTTCCCCTGCAGACTTTGCATGACCTCTGCCTCAGTTTCCCTGGAGAAGACTACACCCCAGCAAAACTCTCTCTCAGAATGTTATACCTCCTCCCGCGTGCCCCTCCTGCACCCTCCTGTCAGGGTCTCATTTATTTAACATAGTGTCCTTTTAAGTCCTGGCTTCCAGGCCTACAAGTTTACCCCTTTAACTTGGGGTTTTGCAACCATTCCTCTAGCAGCTAGCTTCAATATAGGTTTCTCCCTTTAACTCATGATTCCGCAACAGCTCCTGGCCATTAGCTCCAGCAAGTTCTTCCCAGCTCTCTGTTGGGCTTACTGGCTCTTAGCTTCCTTTAGCAATTTCTGCACAAGCCCCCTCGGACAAGGGCCCATCTTCCCCCATGCAGCTCTTGCCATAGGAACATCCTGTCCTGTTTTTTCCTCAGCTCCTTATAAATCCCAGGTGTCTAGCGTCACCCCCTCTGGCTGGGAGGCCATCACTCAATCACCCCATAGGAGTGAAACATCTCTCTCATGAGGTTTTTGCCTTCACTAGCAGGTGACGGGGGTTCACCCCATCACTAGGCGTCTGACATTGAGCTTCAGAAGATGGGGGAGATGGGCAAACAGGAAGCACCTTCTCAGAGGGCTTGCTCAAGACAAGGGAGACATAGGAGACAGGGCAAATTGTATTTGCAAGAGCATGCAGCAGCGGACATGAAGGGTGGGTAGCCTCATCTATTGAGCAAGCTCAATGGGATCCGTCTAGTCCCATCAGGCACAGGCCAGGATGTCTCAGGCTTGGGCAACCCCAGCCAGGACCAATGTGCAGTCCACTGAGGGTCACGAAGATGCACTTTGTACAGCAGGATTAATGGGGAAAAGGTCCTCACCTTTAGGGGTCACAATGGACATGGACATGGAGACCAACCTCCAGGTCCTGAGGTGATCCTGGTACAAGACTGACAGCTCAGAGGGATCTCTAGGGGGATCTCTCAGCTCCACGCAGAAGAGCTGCCAGTCATACTGGAGCCGATGGAGGAAAGCGTGCGCTAGGAATCTCCATGCCAGATGACAAGCACTAAAAAAAATCTCTGCAAGGCCTGATGGTAGAATGCGTGGCTTGTCTGCAGAGATAGGCTAGGCCCTGTCTGCCCTCTCCTAGGAGGATCAGGACACTAGAACCCAGTGCTGCTTTGGCCTGGGGAAAAAAAAACCCCAACTTTTTCCAGATATTCCCGCAGCCTGGCTAGTGGGGGGTGATTTAAGGTGTTGAACCAGTGCCAGAGAATGGGCAGGTGAGCATCACCTGCGTGCAGGAAAGGGGACCGACCGCCTTGCTCCTCAGGCACTGTGCCCAGACAATGACAAAGTCTGGGCCCAGGATGTCATGTCCCATGCACTGCAGGTTTCCAGTCAGCCTAGCTATGCCTGAGAGTTGAATAGGGGCCCTCGGGTGAAGGACTGCTGAGACTGCAGCCAGAGTGAGAGGAAGTTCAGGCAGCCCCAATCACATGCCTTGACCATCTGAAGTTAATCCCACAGGACTCTGCAAGCAGTAGCATTGGTTCGATCCAGAGAGAGAGAGTCAGTGTAAAAGACCTTGCATAACTAGATCTGCAAGAAGGGTGCTGTGCTCCACCAGGCGGCAGGGGTGGTGCTATTTGGCAGCCCTCTTCTCTGGAGCTTAGAAGTGGAAGCTGGCTCTGGTATTGGACCAACTGCCCCAGGCCCAGTGCTCATCAAGGACTCTGAGCTCACCCCACTTCTTCACATCCTCGATATGGAGGGATGGAATTTCATGGATGGTTGCCAGGCACCCCTCCAACTCCATCACCTCCTGCGCCAGCTGTTCCATTACAGCGTCCGTCTTCTGGTGGGCTGTATATGTAGAGTTTCTGCTATGACATCTTCCCCACATCCCTCTCTCCTTTCCAGGCCAGGAAAAACTGGAAGGACTCCACAAAGCCCACACCCCCTTCAACAGGCCACTGTTGAAATGTCAGCGTGCTGGTCCAGGTTGCTCAGATTCTAATATGACCATCACTTAGCAGTGCTTTTTGTCTGGGGTGAAAGCAGAGCTGGACTGGGAACTCCTTCAGACATCCCAAATCCTATTCTACTTATATGGAAGTGACTTCTGTCCTTCTCTCCTGGGGTTTGGCTGGAAGGTGATAGATGAAGATCCTCAAAGCGATCCTTCACCCAAGTGAAGCCCCTGAGCCAACAAACCGTTCTCTTCTGCACTAGTGCTGGGGAAAGGGTACAAGGTATCATGTGAACTCCTGGGCCTGGAGCACTCACCTGAGCCTGTCAGTAGCGGTAAAGGTCAGGCAAAGATTGTCTGCAAGAGGTCAACTCCTCCACTGAAACGCACAGAGAGGGCAATAGAGGAGAGGGGTGAATAGGTGCAAATACCCTTTTGGAGACAGCCTGGTGTCACAGCAAGGTTACTCCTTTTGGAGGGTTGTATCCTTGGGACGGTGATAAATGACACCCAATGGTAAAGTAAGCATCAAGATGAGGAGTGACCAGACTGTTCACTTCTCACACACCCTGCGGTTTCCTGGGGTGACTCCTCTACACCCCATTTAGCCCCCATACACTGCTCTTCCAGCTGCACCCACACTTGTTCTCCTGGACCAAACTGGGGCGGGAGCAGAAGACACCCACTTCCTTGTTCAGCTCCCTGCCTCATGCACACACTCAACAAGGCAGCATCTGGCATCACACCTGCCCTCTGCCCTGGCCTGCTATTAAGCCTGCTTCAAAGCTCCAAACCTAAAATGTCAGAACTACGTTAGCCACAGCTATACCCTTGCGATATAAACTCTCCTGCCTGTGCAGATTTTCAAAGCCTTCTGCAGGAATTTCTCAGGCCACCTGTCTTCAAAGTCTCCTTGTTCCACGGAGATCATGCTGTTCTGATCACAGTATTGCCTCAGTGACATGTGGGAGCCACCAATGCCTGAGATGTCAATCAGTTCTGCCTGGAACAGTGGAAACTGTTTGAAGGGAATTTCCAAATAAGCTGGGGCTGTCTGATTCCCCTCGGATACATTTGCATTGCAACAGCACAGTTCCCTTTCTGTGAAGTTGCTGGTTTTCCCCCTTACAGTATTTTTACAGTATCTTACAGCAAACAGTTTTTTGCTGGCTTTTAAATACTACTCCATGCATTCCCATGGGGGCTTTCATGGTTTTGTGCCCAGCCAGCTTGAGAGCCAGTGGTGAACTATTCAGGTAAGTGTGGGGTCTCTAGTACGTAACTCCCAGCATATGTTACAGAAGACAATGTTATACCATTTGGAGGCCCGGATCTTGTAATCTAAGAGTTTTACCAACACTTCAATATTTGATAAGAGTATTTGATCAGATTGGAAATGTCACGATACTCATTCTTTAACTGCAAACACATCATATGGAAATATAAAATGAGCGGAAACAGCAGAGACAAATGTGTGATCACAATCAATATAGGTTCCTTGGGAAAGAAGCGACAATTATATGCAAAGGAGTCAATGACAAACATGGGAAGTGAACACACACACTATACCTACATAGGTTGTGGCTGGGGCAGAGGTTACACCACCACTGAAAGTGAATGGCAAGTCTCTCTCCTGAAGCTACCCATATAGTGTTTTGACTTGCCCTCCTTTGGTTAAGTCAAACCCCGGGTGTCTATACTGAAAACAGACCTCGCCGATGCTACACCAGACTATCCGATTATTACCTCAGCACACATCACTTTTACTTGCACTCAAAATGAAACCACTTTAGAACACGGAGGGTGGCCAATCGTATGGCAATTTTTTCCAAAATTAATCTAGTCTTCTAACCCACCACTGCTTAACATTTCTTCTCCCCACAGGGGAGAGGAAGCTTGGGGAAGGAGGGCTTGCAAGGGAAAGGATGATGATGTGATGACCATGAAGGGGATGATGACTGTGACTTGAAGCCAGGGTTCCAGGTGTGTGTGCAGATGGATTCCTGTAGGTAAAGAGGGGGATCCAGTGTAGGTGGGCAGAGTGTGCGGTGGTCAATGAAGGTATGGCAAAGGTGGGTGGGTCAGTGGTTTGGGGGGAGGCATCACTTGGGGACATGCTGCGTGGGATCTAAAAGCCACTAGACTGTGCACAAACTTCCTATCCGTGGTGTGGACCTCCACTAGACATCTCACAGTGCACAGCCTACAGACCCAGCTGGGAGTGACATGTGCCTATGCAGAAGACAAAGGCTTTCCTCGACCTGCCCTCCAGGGATGGTGGCTGGGGAAAGGAGCTGTGGGGTGTGCAGAGGATTATGGGAAATGGAATAATCTGCGTTAGGGCTGTGGTCCCTGCCTGGACATGGGGTACGTGACTGGGGAGACTCTGGCTGTGCTACCGGTCACCTACAATGTGCACGTGTCCAGTCCATGCAGTGCAGCCTCCATTTGCATTTGTCGGACTAGTCATATTTACAGCATGTCCAGCTCCCCTGTGCCCATTGCTCTTGCCACCCTCAGGCGCTTGGGGAGCTGGGACACTAGGCTTCCCCCTCTGCCCTGCTCTCCTTCCAATCCCCTGCAAGTCCACTGTTGCCTGCTCCCTCAGGAACCTCTGATACTTGATTCCTTGCTCATACCACCTGCCCCCCTGGATATTTATCCAGTCCCAGAGCCTCTCCCTTGCAGCCCTGCTCACTGCTGAGACACAGGGGCCTGTGGGGCTGTTGGCATGGGCATGTATAAAGGTGTTGATTGCTTCAGACTCAGTGTCACGTGCCCCATAATGCTTGGATACCCTTCGGCAGCTCCCTCACTTCCAGACCTAGTACTTGCTATGGTGGTGCCAAGACCCGTCCTGGGGTGCTCCACTCATCGCAGTGCTGGTGCCTCCTCCTGGTCACACTGGTCGTGCCGACTTGCTCCCTCTGTTCTGCACCTCCTTGCTCACTCCAGGACCTGCAGTGGCCTCTTTGTGACTTAGTTCTCCAGCCAGGTCACTCAGCATCCCCCCTTCCGGGGTTCAGTCCATCAGCTACCCTAGGCAGTCTTCCCTTTCACTACCTCAGGTCTATGCCATGCCATGCCATGCCCTTGAAGGCAGGTAAGGGAACCTAGGCCCACCTTCTGCACTGGCTTCTAATCCAGGGACCTTCAGCTCAGCAGTTCAGGGCTTCCTTTCACTGCTTCATCCCTGGACTGCTTCCTACCACTCTTCCTAGTCTCTCCCCCACCCTTTTCTGGGCATACCAGCTCCAGACCTGGGAGTGACTGCTACTTCCAGGCCAGTCTGTAGCCCGCTACCTGGCTTTATAGGCCCTGCCTGTTCCTGCACAGGTGAACCTCCCTCTAATTAGCTGCCTCTAGCCTAAAGCTCCCTTGTTTGCAGCCTAATTAGCTGACTGGGCCCACCTGGTCCAATTCCACTCTGGCAAGACTAGTATGGGGATCTCCCCCATCACAGGGCCCAACCTGCAGGTTTTAGTGGCTGTATGTATGGGGGGTGTGGGCTGTTCAGGGGCAGTGTGGCTGTCATTGTGAAGAAGGCGATTGGAGGGGAAAACCCATCGCTGCTCCATGTGTCCTTCCCTGTGTTCTTGGCAGCAGGGCTGGAGAGCCCACGCCAGGCGGTGACTGTCCCCTCACATTTTCTGGGCACTCTGCTGTGACGCAGGGCCAGTTTGGGGAGATGTGCTGAGACCAGGGAGCAGTTGCAGGACTAACGGGTGGCATCAGGGCAGTAAGATGGGCTTGGCACTGGGGAATGGTGATAACATTGATGGCAGAGATGGAGAGGTCCAGGCAGGAATGTCAGAGGCATCTTCATGGTGCAGAGTCCAGGGGGAAGATGGGCTGATTGGGGACGGGAGAGGTATTTCAAAGGGGATGTGAGGAGCAGAAGAACTTTCTGTGAGGGAGAAGATCAGG
Organism: Emydura macquarii macquarii; assembly: GCF_026122565.2. NCBI lineage: Eukaryota > Metazoa > Chordata > Testudines > Chelidae > Emydura > Emydura macquarii. Next base: position 19,680,099 of record NW_027131927.1, read on the forward strand.
TTGGCCAGGCTCTGTGGGCAGATGTTGAAGGGGCAGGGAGCCTGCGGTGGTTGTTGGTCTCTGGCAGAGCCAAGCATAGGGTCCTGAAACTACGCTGGTGTGAGCTGCCCCTTGGGGACAACACACACCTCCTGGATCTGGGTGACCGTCAGTGGAAGTGTGTTGGCTGTCTGAGTCACTGCCACGGTGCGGTTGGCCGGTTTCAAATTCTTTGCTGAAGTGGAATCTTGCACCCGCACCTTCAAGGGCACTGCCCGGCCGAGCCTCAGGGGAGTGAAGCCCAGCACTCCAGCACCCGCTCAAGGTCTCAAGCATGCCCCGCTTTGAAGCCATTAGTTCCTGGTACCCGGCCGTGCACAACCTGCGGGCCCACACAGGAGGGGTAGTTGGCTATGCAGCAGGCAGAGGCCTTTCTCAACCTGCCCTCCTGGAAAAGGGAGGGGGCTAGAGAGTGAGCGTGTGCAGCGGGTTATGGGCAATGGAATCAGGATGCTGCCTTGGGGCTGTGGTCCCTGTCTGGACAGGGGGCCGTGCCATGTGGGTACTATGAGTGCTCACCCATAAAATGGAGGTGTCCAGTTCATGCATTGCAGTGTTCTCTTGCGTCTGCCCTGCTGCTCACCCAGCGACACCTCCTCAGCACGTCCAGCTCCCCTACTCCCATCCCAGGGAGTGGCAATGGTGCTGTGCAATGCCAGGCCTACATCTTGGGTGAGGGAAGCTATGGGGGGGAGGGGGGTATGGAGTATGGGCAGTGTGTAGGACAGTGAGGTGAAGGCCTGTGTTCTCTCCTCTTAGGGATTGGGGCTGCCAGTGGGGTCCTGCAGCTGTGTGTGTGTTTCAGCAGAAGAAGCAGTTTCCAGAGGGCTGCTAGAACCTTTGCATTCTTTTGGAGTACCAGATGTGAGCATCCAATAGAAGGTTGCTTCTGGCTGGGGGGGGGGAACCTCTTGATACAAAGAATTTCAGGGCAGTTTCCAGATAAAAGGTATATACAAGTGTTGCTGTTGAGATGCCACGCAAACGTCTCGGGTACTGCAGCACCTGTCTCAACAGTCCTCCAGCAGTACTGGTCAGGACTGAACCAACGTTTTCAACTTAGCTGTCCTGTGATAGCCTTCTCCAATACTTGCACGTCCTCCCCACCTAACTAACCGTAACTTTAAACTTGTGCCTTCCTGCCGGTTGGGTAGGAAGTAGGGTGAGCAGACAGCAAACGTGCAAAATGGGACAGGGGATGGAGGAGTAATAGGCATCTATATCAGAAAAAGCCCTGAATATCGGGACTGAGTCCCTATAAAATCAGGACATCTGCTCCCCCAGGATGAAGAGACTTTTATATTTAATTTCACAGTGCCTGTTCAGATACCTGGTGAGGGGCAGAATAAGACCTAGCTTGAGGCCACAGGAGATATTCAAATTTGCATGTGTGTTTCAGTTTAAACTTTTTAAACCAAATCTGATTTGGGCTTCAACCCACCTCATTGGTGCCAGTGACATATAAAACTTTAGACAACCTGGAGAACAGACTAGCCCGTGTGTATTGCACCAGCACTATTTAACGTCCAGAAGGGTTAAATGTGAACCATGATAGACTGTTCCATAACTAATTCCTCAGAAACTTAGTGGGCAATTTCTAAGTGCATTATAAACCGGGCTTCTCGGGAAAACATTCACTCAGCTTCTAATTGGTGTCCTCAGATGCGGACTGCAGGTGGCTGACACAATCTGACTGATGTAATATTCAAATAAAAAATAGTAATTTTAGGCACCTGCTATGGTTACACGGGCTTTTTTTTTTTAGCATGCACTTGCAGGCAACTGGGTGGAGAGATTAAGGAGCTATGGCCCAATCCTTCTGATGAAAGTTCAATTGCTAATTCTTGAAAAAATGTTAATGACACCTGCTAAGCTCGGGTATTGTATTTTTCTTTGGGTACGAATCATGTCTTGATTTTCCACGCTGCTCCAGAGAAATAAGGGTATTTATACCTGTTTGCCCCATTATAAAATGCATTATAACTGAATTTAAACTAATCTTATACAAATTTCAGGTTTTTAATTTTAATGTGCATAAGTTCAGGCTGTCTCAGCAACTCACCTCTATTGTACATGGCATTTAACGACCCATTCGATTAGTACATGTATACCTTGGTAAACTAGACTGGGCTTGATGATCTCCTCCAGGCATGTGCAGATGCAGTTGGCACCCCCTTTTGCCATGACGAGGGGAAGCCTTGCCCCCAAGGGAACACACCCACTTGGGGAGGACAGGTTGTTTAACCTAACGCTAGGCTGAGACTGCCATTTGGGAGGAGTAGCTCTAAAGAGCACTCAGGGCTGAACAGGAGCCGCATGGCCAGAGTCGCAGAGGGGATGCACTAAAGCAGGATGTCCTCCAGAGACCTTGGCCATGGCTCGTGGACAGTGACACCCCGCAGGTTTTATTTTGTTTATATGGGAATGGGGTGGAAGGAATGATCTTACCTGCACTTCCCTTGCCCATCCTTTTATGCATCTCTACATGCAGTGTTCACACGTCCAATATAGCAGAAAAACCTTACAGATTTCCATAAGGTTTCTCATCTTGCTTTTGTTTTTCTTTTTAAGGCCCTGGCTCTTTCCTCCTAATTCTTTTACCCATAGTATATTTGGTCTGGATTCCACTCTCGTTCATCTCTAGAATAAATGTATGTGCAGACTATCCCATCCACAGATCGATCAGGTGTTTCTGGGTTTTGCACTGCTCTGATTCCATTGCTAATGCTCCATGGATCTGCCAGTGAGGATGATTTAGAATTTCTACCACTGGCATCACCTATCTTTGTGAAAATAAAGCGAGGACACCCCCCAACATAGTGCCACTGGGAAACCTATTTGCTTTTGATTTGAATTACCTGTTTCTTTCCTTTTCTAAAAGATTGCAGAATATTCTCTGCCAAACCACCAAAGTTCACGGTGACTTAGCTAGACTACAGTACCATGAAGTGAAACTTTCATTTCTAAATCTGGAACCATAGTACAGTAAATTCAGTTAGTTTGGGGTTTGAACACAGAAATAAAACATAACTGAGTTTCATCTGAACTTTTACCCAGCCTTTACTTAAACAACCTTGGGGAACCATAGCTTTTCCCATCTTTTGATACGCTCACATGGAAGAGTCCAGCCATTGTGGTGAGGAGCTGATGCTACCCTTCATCCAGTGGGACGGGAGTTATTCCAGTCCATCCCTCAGTGACCTAGTGAACTTGGAAACCTGGGCTGGGGGACAGCTCTATCTCATAACCCAATGTGCAATGACTGCAATGTGGAGTGAGGAGGAGTATGGCTGCCAGTCTGAACACCATGTCTGGCTATGTGCACAGCTGGGGAAGGTTCTGCTGGATCAGTAGCAAGAGTGGAGTGAGGGCACGGCCCCCTTCCGGTTCCCTTTCTTGTTGGTCTTAATGAATGCCAGAGTCTTTTGGATTTACCAGGCAAATGGCTGTGTGAAAGCTGTCGGCTTGAGTGAGTGACCGTTGCAGGGTCTGACTGTGCCCCCGTGGGCCCATGGTGTAGGGAGGGAAAGGCAGAGAGAGAAGCAAAGGGGAGAGTGTACAAACCATAAACTTCTGCACTATGCTGGAGTAGGAGTATATTTCAAAATTGTGCTTAGCTCCCCAAACAACTGATCTCTGACCTACTATCCCCACACTTGAACCCTGATAACAAATGTTACATAATGTTACCACTCTTCAGAGGATTTAGTAGCCTTGTAGTTCTATAATACATATCCTGCTGTTAATCCTCAGGAGCAATAGCTATGTGTCAGGCTGATGTTCTTACTCCAGATCAGTACCAATTCACTCCACCAGCCGTATCTTAACCCTTTGACTTAAGGCATTACGATTCATTTCCAAGGAAGCATGAGGCTAAATTCATAACAAAAATGTGGTTAGGAAAAGTTCTGGTCTTCCACCTATTCTGTTAACAGATGTTTATTCTCGCTAGTTGTCTTTTTAGCAAATCACTCTTGATTGGAAGCTCATTTCACAAGCAGTTTAGTTTATGGATTTTGAATTCAAAATCTGAGCTGCTGTGACTGGGCACACAGTTCTTATGGTCTGTTTCTGGCCCTAGATCAGCGGTTCTCAAACTTATTTGGTCAGGCTCCCCTTCTTTGTGGCTGTAGTCATTTATGTCCCCACCCCAAGTACATGTGCTGCCACCCAGGGTGGACAGAAGCACCACTGAAGTAAGGGTGGCAATGTGAAAAGTGGTATTTGTCAGTAGCACTTTTCACAGCAGACTTAGTGCCCTATTGCCACCCTTATGTCTGTGCTGCTGCCACTCTGGGGCTGCCGCCCATAGCCCCACCTCCAGGTGGGGGGAGGAGGGGAAGGAAAGCCTCAGCCTGGGCTGCCTCCTAGTGAGGGATTGGTGGGGCTCCAGCTGTCCCCTCTATCCCCACCTTCTGGGTGTGCACAGTCCTTCTGCACAAGCCCCTACCCCATGGGGCTGACAGCCAGAGCTCTTCCAAAAGAACAAAAACAAAAAAGCCTCCTTTGACACATTCCCATGCCTCCCTTGAGAAGCCCACCCCCTAGTTTGAGAATCGCTGCTTTACACAAGCGAAGCTGATTCAGTAGGGTTCCACAGGGATCTTAGTGCAGGATCAAAACTGTCAATTGTATTTTGGGCTAGTGCTCTAGTGTGACCTCTGAAATACAAGGCTTTGTCTATAGGCTGCTATGCTTGAATAGTTCTTGTGTAGCCAAATGGAAAAATCATCTTAAAACAAGCTATCTTGTCAGTTAGTTGACTCAGACTCCACCTTTGGCCAACTCCATGTGTGAACTGTCATCACATCCACAAGATGCAGTGAGTGGGTAGGACGAGGACCATAAAAGTCTACATCAAACTTTAACACCTGGCCTTTCAGATTTAGTTACTGCAGAAATATGCAAAGTATTATCAAGATTAATAACCTGTGGACTCATCTGTGACATCAACTGTTGTTTCTATTTAATAGATCGGAACCGTGCTTCTGATTTACTGACATTCAGGAAGCGGTTAGTGTGGTGAGGATCTTATCTGAGATCACAATTAAAGAGGTGTAAAGCATTTTGTGTTGGTACTGCAATCTTATGCTGGGTACATGTTCCTTCCCCCAGAAAACCTCACACTCTTATCCCTTTTCGGAATCCTGTTGTATATTAATGTGTTAATCATAGATAAATAGCTTTTCAGTGTGCTTTATATTGGCAAAACTAAAAAACAGGTCACGTTCGGTTGTTTTATTTATTTGGGTCAGGATATCCCTGTTCTTCACCTGTTGACGCACCCTTGTCCCTTAGCTTTTAACTAGTGGGGCCCCTGTCTATTAGCTGTCTTCTCTACCCTAGGGGTCAAATTTTCAACAGAACTCAATACCCAATATGCGGGGCTCTTCGTAAAATTTGGCCACACTGCTTAAATGGGAGTGGAGCTCTGTTTAAAAATCTAGCGCAGAATTTGGACACATCTGACCTGAAACTAGTAAACTAGCTCAATTGTGGTTATCATTTAGAATTGTAACCATAGGGGAGTTGACTCTCACCCCTTGAAATGGAAAGCAGTTTGGTTCTCAGTGCACAACTCAAAAAACAAATTTTAGAATATGGCTATTTTGACAATGCTCCCACTGCCCAGTTTGAAAGTCAGACTTAACCACTGAGCACCTGTGAATATGGGCAAATGTCATCAGTCGTGGAAAAAACTTATGAAATGAAGAACAGAAGTGGTGCTGGCAATCTTCTACCACCATCCAGCACCATAATATTTGAGCATCTTCAACCTAAAACAAATTAGCATTAGCAAATTCCCTAGTTCTTCTCCCTTTTGGGGGGTAAGGTTATGCTTTTGTTCGGGGGGGAGGGGGGGTATAAAGGCAAAAGGGGAGTGTTAGGACTGTGTGTCTTATTAGGACAGGTTTTGCGGCATTTTCTAAAGATCGGATTCCATTATGAACCAAGGTGTCCAGATGGCATTAGGTCCTACACAGCTCTAAACACTCACCTGCTGGCTGGGCTCAGAGGGTCTTTTCTTGGGATCCGTGGCAGAAAAGTTCATTCAGGTCCATTATATATTACATTTGTAATGGTAGGGTTGCATTGTGATAGGTGGCAGTTGACTGTGGACAGGAGTGGGAGGTGCCAGACCAGATGGTGGGATTGGCGGTCTGAGTGAGACAGAAGGGGCTTCCCTGTGTCTTTCCTTGGATGAAGCAATTGTTGAGACTGAACTGGGAGCCTGCGAATCATGCCCACAATGATAATGAATTGCATCCAGGTGTTGCACTGCCACCATGTTCATCACAGGTTTGGTGCCTATTTATGTATGCCTGGGTATCCTCCCTTGGCTTCTTTAGGCTGACATGTGTGCTATCAACCTCTCCCAGTGCTGATGGGAAGCATGGGGCACAATAGAACTCCAGCTCATTCCTCCTTTGGGTGGCTGGGTTGGTAGGGAACTGGAGGCAGTCCATATTGTCTCTTACGATGGCTCCCAGGAACTGGAAGCAGTGGCTTAACTGATCCTGGTGATCTGGTGGGTGATCTCTGGAAAAAGCTAGAGGTCAAAGGGGCCAGTGCTGATCCATAGGGCACTGGTATCTGGTGGCTCCTGTGGGTTATGGCATAAAGGTCTTCTTCGGTGAGGTTGCACGGGTGGTCAATGGCATCCTAGTTGAAGCTGTAGATAGCAGGCCCTGTACCAGACACATGCTCACCCCACCAGCCACACAAGAAGAGACGGCCCAATGAGAACTGCTCCTGGGGAGTGAGTTACTGCTGTCCAGCGCCTGCTCCTGCCGGATCCTTCGTCAAAGAGGCATCCGGCCCTGGGTCTGCTCGACAGGCGTACACAGGAGGGAATGGCTTTGCTTACCCAGAGGTAAGCTAATGAAGCCACTGTGGCCTGGCAAAGGATGCTCATTCTTGGGCCCCCGACAGCTCCAAGAACAGGGCTGTAGCTTGCTCTAGGAGTCCTGGCTGAAATAACTGTAGCCCCCAAGGGGCAGTTGACCCTTCCCAAGCATACTGCTGCCTTGGAAATCGTCCAATGGGGAGCACTGCTCCTGGCATCCCATGGAGGAGGATGCAGGGGCATCAGAGGTTCCACTGTAGTGTGCCATCAACTTGAGTTTGGTCTCCCACTGTCTGTTTCTTGCCTACATAATGGTGCCGCATGCAGACCACTCTGACTTCCCAGGAAACTGCGGCGTTAGGGTGGGCAGGTGGCTCCTCCTTGGGCTGGGGTGCTGCTGCCTTCTGCCCCAGCAATAGGAGCTGCTGCAGCACAAAAATAATGATTTGTATTTACTGTGGCCTGTTCTCCGGCCTCTTCCTCCCCAGCAGCCAAGCCCCACCCCACACACAGGTATCCCTCCCTCTCTTCCCCACTTCTCAGCCTGACTTCCTGTGGTTCCCCTGCCCCACTCTGTGGCTCTCTTAGTTGTCCCTGACCCCCACTCTGCAACCCTCGAGGTGCCTCACTAACCCGCTCCTCAAGCCTGACTAGCCAACCGACTACTTCTCTCTCTACCCAATCTGTCTGCTGTCTCCCTGAGTAGGTCTGTCTCTTGCTCATGGATCAATACTTCTCATACTCTCACCCTGTTTCCTTGGCTGTCTTTTGTCCAAGTGTCTAAATGATTGATTTAGGTGCCAAAGTACCTTTTGTGAATCTAGCCCTTAGCCTTCAGCCCTCTCGTTGACAGCAAATATATTACACATTGTTGGGCCAACTCCAGTTGTGTAAGACAATCGCACAAGGAAGCTGGAGGGAGACCAAACCGGCATCCCTGCCTGAAGGTGGTAAGGGAGGATGCAAGACAGCTGTCAGTTAGGAACAATGGAGGCAATTTTGAAAGGCAGCATTGTAGCATCAGCAGGAACTGGAGAGCTGATAAGTAGTCACACAGTGAAAACACGTTTTCAAGTGTATTTTTGCTTGTCTACATGAAACCCACCAATGATCCATTGTAACAACATAGTTGGTTGTATTTTGAAAGTCTGAATGGCATGCCCCTCTAGTGCCTAGTCCACACAGAAGATAACATCCTACTACTGCTACTAGCTAAGAGTTACTCCTTCAGCTGAAGTGATAGAGGTCTGTGTTTCAGTCCCGGAAAGTACAAGGTTCAAAACCCATTAACCACCTGTACTGAGGAGTTTGCTACATTATATTTCTGCAACATTGCCTCATTTTGACAAAATATCCTGTTTATTTCTGCAACATTCGAATGCACTAGTTGGGAGGATGGGGAAGGTATTAGTTAGTAGAATTGTAGGTTTACCACCTTCTTCCTTACCAAGCAAAGGAGATCTTTGAGAACAGGTTTAATCACCAGGGCCTCATACCTGATAGTTTAGATTTTTTATATGCATTTCTTGAAAGCTAACATCACCAGAATGCATTGTGAAATCCACCAGCAGCTGGGATAGGGATGTTCAAAGACATCTGGGGAATGAGGAACACAAGTCTCATGGAAGCTGGGCACCTAACTCTTCTAAGGTACTTTTGAAAACCCCACCCTGCATACCTATGTTACTTTACATTTACAAGCAGACGGCTGAATATTTTTAGAACACAAGCGAATAAAAAAAAATGTGAAGATGCACTTTTCAGGCTGTGAAATATAAGGTTCAGTGTGGTTAAAATTGCAAATGGTACCTTGCTAAATGATGATGCATGTAGACAAGTTCCACTCTGTGTAATAAGGCATGTGGTTGGCATTGTGTGAAACTAATCTGACACTTACAGCAGGGGCCTTTCCTATTTCAGTCATCATCAAGCTCTACTCCTCTTGCCACTGAAACTGAAGTTAGAAGTTCTTATCTACTTCCTTCATGTCAGAGAGGAAATTGCCTCTCTCTGCACCAACAGCTCAACTCCCTGTTTCCTTGCAGACCGCTAAAGTGGTGATGTGTGGAACTATACAGCAGGGGAAGGGATGGGAATTCCTTCTGAACCACTGACACAACACAAAACAACTCCGCAATCTGTATTCCATACTCTGGGCTGAAATAGGAGCCAGGACCTAGTTCTCTTCCTTCCCCTGTACACCTCAAAACTGTTGTCTGTTTGGGCAGAATGACGTGGAGGCCAGGATTAAAACAGTTTCAGCCTCACCTCAAAATGTTCTGGTTATGCTGATCTTTAAATGTTTCCCTAACATATATAGTTGTGGTCTGAATTTCCTTGCCGGGGGGAGAGGGGGGAGGGAATGAACATTAGCAAGCACTACCTGTTGTGGTTCCCTAAAACAGGGGAAAAGGCTAAACTATCTCTGAAAGGTACAGTGGAGCTAGGACGGAAAGGCAGAAGAGGCCAGAAAGAAGTGTGGCTGGCCCAAGATACTGCAGATGAAAGGTGGTATTTTCATCCCACCAGAGTAACGGATACATGGGTGAAAAGATGCATAAAGACCCATATCTAGTGATCACTTTACAGTCATTTGAGGTAAGTCGTAGCAAAGGTCAAAATGATACAAGTGTTGAATTCCAGTGTGTGTGCTTAAACACAAGGAAACCCTGGGTCCAGTGTTTTCTCCTGGTGAGATGCTGTTTGACCTTTGAGTATCTATTCACTCTGACTTAGAGCAAGCTAATCTGAGGCTTGGGTGCCTTGCACCCCATTGAGCGCTCTATCATTTATTTATTGTGTCTCCCAGTGGAAGGCACAGTCCCTTGCCCATTTTTTTTTTAATGTTACAAACTCTTATCTCAGGGAATCGATTTTTAAGAGTTGGATTACTCATTAACTTTAAAACCTTTCAGGGAAAGGACAAACCTATTTCTAATTTAGTCTTATTAGACAGATGTACCACTTCTCCAGGTAACAAGACCTGTGGGGCTTAGAGGAAAGAGCACTGGGCCTTCTGCCTCACACACCTAAGATCTAAACCTTTCTTTGCCACTGACTTGCTGTATGGCATTGGATAAGTCACTTCGCTCTTTCCCTCTTTACACCTCTATAAAATGGGTGTAATGCTTAGACCCATCTACTTCACAGAAGTGTTGGGAGGCTCAGTTAAACTCTGGACAGTGCTTTTGAACACTTTAAATGCTAACTATTTCCTCCTGACCACACACAACATACTCATCATTGAAAACACCACTGCATCTTCTGCACCTAAACTGTTCGTTATCTCTTATGAAAAGGCCACTAGTTCTAATAATTTCAGTTACCAAATAGTTTTAATTTTACCTGCTATTGTTCTAACACTTACCAATATTAAATACTTCTTTTAGGTTCAGACTTTAAGATGACTTTGAGAGCCTTGAGTAACGTGGTGAGGATTCAGCTGTCTTTTTTGCCGAGGTCAGACTTTTTCTGCTTGCAGTGCAAATCTAGGAAGAGAAATTTTGTTGCACACACAAGTGTCATGGTTTTTGGAGATAGCATTTTTGCAGCCAAGGGGAACATTCCAATGAAAACCTTGTCACAACACAAAGGAAACAGATGGCTTTGTCTAGGTTTTCTTAAAAAACAATGTACTGTGTTTATATAAATAAAAACGGGGAGAAATAAGAAAGTGCTGTTTCAGTTTACCAGCCTACTTCCTATTTTTAAACCAAGGAAGCTGATTGTTGTTGGGGGGTTTTCCAAATGTCACCTCAGCACAAGCCCCTGTGAAATATTTGACTAGTCAATAGAAAGGAAATAAAGAAGTGGTATTTACTCCTCATAACACAAGAACTAGGGGGTCACCAAATGAAATTAATAGGCAGCAGGTTTAAAAATAACAAAAGGAAGTATTTCTTCAGTCAACCTGAGGAACTCTTTGCCAGAGATGTTGTGAAGGCCAAGACTATAAGTGTGTTCAAAAAAGAACTAGATAAGTTCATGGAAGATAGGTCCATCAATGGCTATTAGCCAGGATGGGCAGGGATGCAAAACTATGCTCTGAAGTGTCCCTAGTCTCTGTTTGCCAGAAACTGGGACTGGACGACAGGGGATGGATCACTTGATGATTACCTGGCATTGGTCACTGTTGGAAGACAGGATACTGGGCTAGATGGACCATTGATCTGACCCAATATGGCCGCTCCTATGTTGATAGAGAATAACATGCATTAACTATCTATGCGCATTAAAGGCTGGCCGTTAGGCCCTCACTGAAGAGAATATTCTTCAGGCTCTCAATCCTGAGTGAATCCAAATACAGAGACTGATCCCCACCCTTCTCTACACACACAGGCTTTGAGGGAACCTACACAAATGGGTGAGGAGACAAAATTCAATTCCTTTCCAGATTGGGGGCAGTTCGCCCCCCACCCCGCATCTTCTACTCCAACCTGATGTCACAGTTCCTTTATAAAAAAGTCAGATAATTTAAGAATGAGTCCTGTGTGGTTCTACACCAATTACTCCTAAACCCTACAGAATTTAATAGTGAATGACAGCCTCGTGATAGGTTCTTTTGTCCCATCCTGCGACAGGGATAGAATTGTTAGACTCTATAAGGTGCTACATAAGCACCTATCGAAAGGCTTTCATTTACTATTAAATTCTGAAGGACTTGGGAAATCACACGGGCAAACCCGCATCAAATTCTGTGGCGGGCTGGCATGTACACTGGTGTAAAACAATCAAGCTTGAATATCGGCTTTGCATGCTCAAGGTTAGGACTTCAAACAAGGGTGAGCAGTTACTTGCTTTGGCGAAAGAGGGGTGGTGATGGTAAGAGATGACAGTGCTTTATGGTTTATTTAAATGGGGAATTACATTTTTTTTTAAAGAATATTTATGTGCCTTGAAACCACTGTGTTATGCACATCATTATACAAACATCTTCTCAGTGTAACTCCCTTTTCCTTCCTCCCCCCTCTACTCATTTGTTGCATCTTGTCTTTAAACTTAGATTAAATTGTTCAGGGCAGTGACAGCTTCATATGTGGACTGTGCGCACTATCATGATATACATAATGCTTCTGCACAAGCGCCATTCAGAACAGGAAAACAGGAGTGTAGACTGAACCCACATCCTCCTGCTTCAAGTCTCAAGCTGTGGGCAAATCTGTTAGCATTATGGGGCCTATGCTTGATGAAGCCCTGGCTGGGATGATTTAGTTTAGTCTTGCTTTGAGCAGGGGGTTGAACTACATGTTCTCCTAAGGTCCTTCCATCCCTAATCTTCTGTGATTCTATGACACAAGTGCATTGTTCGGAATCCATTCAGCAGAACAGAATGGAATCACACACAAATTAACCAGTTAATTGCCGTGATTTTAGTTCAGTGATGTGATAACTTGCAGGAATCAGAGGCCCCCCACACAGGGTCCAAGCACATGAGCAGTTAACAGTCAAACATAAAACTATTAGCTGGGGAATTCTCTGAGTGAATTTTTTTTATTTGGTCTCCATTCGAGTCCATTAATAGCTGCCCATTTAGTTGGGCCTGCCCTTACATCTGTTCATCTTCTCAGCCTTATGTCTATGTAGATTTCCGTTAAATAGTGGACACCCACATAATTCCCTGTTGTTGAGTCAAGGTGGTGTGCTGTGACACACAGTTGTGTAAGGACAACTTTCTTGGTGAAAAGAACAATGGGTTTTAATTTAACTCCTCTGAGATCATATTTTTAAAAGACCTATTGAAATACAAACAAATATTGTATTTCAGTATTTAAATATTTTTGGGAAACCAATTTTCCTATATATTTTAGACAATAACAAATTCTGAATTATCTCAAGGTTGGGTTCATTTTAAGGCCACTAATAAAGCATAGTCATTTTCTGACAAATCCTGAACTAGTCTTTTCATCAATTAGATTAATCTGCTCCATCCTGTGAATATTTCTTTCATTATTTCACTTACGTCCCAGCCAAGAAACTGAACACCTACTTATGCATTTGGGAATCTATACATCTACTGTGAACCATGTTGTGTCACTTCCTGACCTGCGACCTCTTCTTCGCTCCAAAATACATGAGCCACTGATTCCACTGTGGGTGTCCCCAGTCTGAAAAGGGGAAATGACTACAATTCAGTACGCTGATTTGGGGTCACCCTGCTGTGAAATATGCTCTAAATATAGACCAATCCTGTAGTTCTTATGTAGGCAGACCTCCAAATCATGACAGAGAGAAGTCCATCTGTGTAAGGACAACAGCATTCTATACATTAGTTTCCAAACTGTGGCCAACAGAGCACTCTGTGGTGCAGTGGATCAACAGTGTAGTAAGGATTGATTAAAATCCAATTTTGCTTTCTTTTGTTGTATATCAACCCCACAACTCTATTTTACTATTCACGGAGACCACTTTCCCATTTAGCACCTGATAGGCCATGTAGCATGAAACAATGTAGCAGTGACTGTATGATACATGGATTGAAATCAATATTTTAGTTCTGCCCCCCAAATTGTAGGGAATGAAAGATGGGTCTCAACATTTGCACAGTTAAAGCTGATTTTCGGGGACCTAAGACAAGCAAGACAGACACAAAATAAAGCAGACTATTTCAGGTTCTTCCAATGGGGGTTAAGGGTCTACATCTGATTGTTGTTAAAGATTGGCAAACACTAAAAACTCACCTGACAGAAAAGTTAATAATATAACCTCCTGTAGTAGAGAGATCATCCCTTATTCACATTTATTTCAAATTTAAAATGTTCAAGGGAAACACTGATGGATTCAGTAGGACACTCAAAATTGGAGGCATCCAACAAGACATCTGTGCTTTGTCCATGCATTATTTTTAAGGTTTCATTTGACCAGCAAGTGATGCAATTACAGTGGTAAGGAATATTACAATCAGTGTCCTTTGAAAACTGCATAGTTGTGCTCCTTTCGTGGAAACCTTGATATTTTTCTAGCTGATGACCATGTTCTTGTATTAGAAGGTCACTACTCAATGATGTAACCTGGGAGTTAGGAGAAGCACAAGCTGTATAGTTCTGTATATAATATTTCCATGCATATGCACATGTTTAAAATCAGCATACCTTGTAATATAATTTTCCAGTGAATGTTTTCCTTTCATCATTTTACCAGGCATCCACAGGCCTCTGTTCAAATCCAACCTATTTCAGTAGCATCCACAAGTCATTAACATCTGTGACTGACTCCTGTAAGAAGTTTCTGGGAAGTTCCTTTCCTGGAGTCCTGAAATGAGTTGATAGTTTGTGATTTGCACTCCAACACTGCAAATTAGGGGGAAGGGGTTTGCTTCCTGACCCTTACAGATGACTGTCTGATGTCCTGAAGCATGAGATTTTAGGAACATAAAGTGAACTGGAAGAGATCCTCATGGCTGCCCAGCCCTGCTCACTATCACATGACTCCAGAAGGTGAGGCTTTGAGAACCATACCAAATATAAGACTCATGATGCAACTCCAGCTGCTGCCAACATGGAGGTTGCCCAGTACAATCAATGGAGTGTGATGATCACCCAGTGATAGGCAAGAAAAAGGATTAATTGCCGCAGGAGTCAGGCAGAAGCCCTGCAGAAGGTGTTCAAGTTGGAAAGGGAGGCTCCCCTCTTGGGCTGGGTCAGGCCGGTACATTAAACAGGAAGCAAAGAGGGGCCTCCCCAAGGGAAGGGTCCTGCTTCTCTCCACCCAGTCCAAGGTGGCTCCCAGATCAGGCCTGAAGACTCTGGAAATGCTGTAGTCATGCTGGAGAAATGGGCTGCTCCATCACCTCACGGGATAATTATTTCCTATTGTAGCACCTAGGAGCAGTAGTTGTGGACCAGGACCCCATTGTGCTAGGGGTGGCATAAACACTCTGCAGGGGCTGGGACTGTCTTTTTGTTCCAAATCGAAGACAAGAGATTACAGATGCATGCATACAGACAGGTGGGGGAGCACAAGAAATCATGGGCCAATATTGTCTAAATAGACCAGACGGGGTGGGGAGGAAGGGATCTAACCACCAACCAGAGTAAAGTACAATGGCAGCAAACATGTTAATTCTTTTTTGAGGGAGAAGGTGGATTTACTTAGGGGATCAGCTGAATGGGAGATGAAGGGGACAGGGGAGGAAGATCAGCTATGGAGTGAGGCTGAGGAGAAGGGCTGGAGCAAAGAGCCAATGGGCACAGGGCAGAGACAGTCAGGACACCATAATACCATTCAGACTGGAATGGTCAGAGATCCCTGCTTTGGCTGGAGTCTCCAGCTGGCTCCTCTCTGCAGCCAATAGGGATGAGGTTAGATTAGGCACCACCTGAGAGGTATGTATGGGGATCTCCCATGCACAGTTCTTGGCTCAGGAGGGTGCTGGGGGTTTCTCCCAGTCTCCATTTTACAACCCCCATCCCAAAGTATAGCAGTCCCGGCTTTGGCTGTTTCTGGTCCCACCAGGTGGAGAGGCAGAGAGAACCTAGGACGTGGACAGTGCCAGGGGGCTGAACCTCTCTGCAGAGATGCCTGTGCTGAAGAATCTATTTCCAGGTTTCCTTTGGCTGATGTGAGGCTCTTGGGAATTGGCAGAGGCCATGCTGAACCAAGCCCTTCCGTGAGTTGGCCAAGCAAAAGGGCTATCCACCAAAAGGCACGAAACACACAGCAATATTCTCTTCCCACCCCTAGTCCCCAATAAGCCCCCCCCACCCGCTTAACTACGGACACCAAGGGCAGGGGAAGGACAGACAGCCTACCTTTTTTTTAAAATTTCCTTTTCTGACAAAGTTTGCACAAATGGCCAAAGTGACTTCACAGCACTATTTACAGCAGCCTGTCAAAATACAGAAAGGGTGAAAATTGCAACCCACCACTCTTTTCGCTGACTTCTACCACCTGGGAAATTTCCATTTAAGGGACTTTTTATGTTTTGATGCCCAATTTCATGGCAACTGAGAGATGTGCAGCTGCTCAGTTAACCTAGTATTTCAACCTCACAAACAGCAATACTAACAAAGGATGAGGCTTGCCCCTCTCTCTCTCTACCCCATCCATTTCAGTGCAGGTGACCACTCAGTAACAGCACTAAGTACGCACAGCTTTATCATCTTAATGAACATAGAAATTGTACTAACAGGATTTTTTCCATTTACTCTATATGAATATTAACTTTCATCACATTCCGGAGATTATTTAATCGATTTTAGGGCCAGAAGGGACCATTAGACCTAGTTTGGCCTCCTGAACACAACAGGTCATTGTTTCACCCAGTTATCCCCGCACTGAGCTCACTAACGTGTGGCTAAAGCATTCCTTCCAGAAAGGCATCCAGCCTGAACTTGAAGACAGCAGGAGACAGAGAATCCATCATTTCCCTTGGCAGTGTGTTCGAACAGTCCATCATCCTCACCGTCGAACGGGAAACAAGGCAAAACAAATTTAAATGTGTCTGGCTTCAGCTCCCAGCCATTGATGGTAGTTACATTTCTCCAAGGTCAGCGAGCTCTTAGTACCCAGTATATTCTCCTCATGAAGGTACTTATCAAGTCACCTCTGTCTTTTTACAGTATATAAAATAAACAGATCAAGCTCTTTAAATCTCTTTGCAAGGCATTTTCTCCAACCTCAAATTATTGGGGCTGCTTTCTGCACCCCCTGATTTTTCAACCTGTTTCTAAAACATGGCATCAGCAAGGCTGTTTATTCCAATACCTGTCACCAGTGCCATGTATAGAGGTAAAAATCACTTTTCCCACTCACCACTCCCCTGATTCGACATCCCTGGACTATATCAGTCCTTTGTGCCACAGCATTACATGGGAAGCTCATGCCGAGTTGCTTGTCCACCGTGACCTCCTAACACCTTTCTGGAGTCACCACGTTCCAATGTACAGGTACCCATTCTGTAGGTCTGGCTTGCCTTCATTGTTCCTAGATACATAATATTTTCTATGGGGCTATATTAATGCACATTTTGTTTGAATGGGCCCAGGTCACCCAGCAACCCAGATCACTCTAGGACTGCCCTCGTTGTTATATAACACTCTGTCATCTGCAAATTTTATCAGCCGTGACTTTATCAATGATCTGGAAGTAACTATAATGCTGAATAGCATCAGGCCTCACCCTGCGGAACCCCTCTAGAAGCACTGCCATTTAGTGATGATTTCCCATTAACTTTGAGATAGGCCAGTTAGCTAGATTTTAATCCATTTAATGTGGGCTTCACTGATTCTATAGAGGGCTAATTGTCATGTCTGTCTGACTGCAGGCACTTTGGGACAGGAGATGTCTGGTCCTGTACAATACACGAAAGTAGACAAGAAATTTATTGTAGGGTTTTAAAACATTTAAGGATGTGGGAGAACTATTACATGAAAACAATAACCAGCATTGTATGTAAATGTTGTGGTGAAATATTAAAGAATATTTCAATATCTTGCGTAAGGAAAGTATTTTTTTTTTCCATTATGCTGTTTTTTCCCTCTGCTGTCTCAGCGAATTCTAAAATCAGCAAAATACAATCAGCAGAAGGAATTAATAAGTATCAACAATATTGCAAATTCAGTAATTCGTCTCAGGGGAATGTCTGGGAAACGGCCCGTGAAGATGATGCTAATTCTCAGCTTTGATGTCTAAAAATACAATGTGCTGATCTTGCCCTAGTGTGAAGCTCCCACATAAATAGGAGCCTTTTCTCCACCAAAAGCCCCAGACACCTTAGACATTCAACTTGCTGTGAGAGTTCAACTGTGACAGCTCTAGCCAGAATGAGATTCCCTACTGCTATTCTGCTACTCTCACTGCTGGTGATCTGTCACTCTGTTTATGCTGGTAAGTACTTCACTTCTTGATGGGGGTGGATGGGTTGCATTCACTCTTCTTGAAAGAGTAAGGGAACCATTAAAAATGGTTTTCTCTTGTCAGATTTGCAGTGTGTGTTCCAGCAGATAGGGCACTGATCTAGGAGTCTGGAGACCTGGGTCCAGTTCCCAGCTCTGACACCTATTGTGTGACATTGGGCAAGTCACTTTGCTTCCCTGTGCTTCCCTACCTCAAAGAACTTACAATCCAAATAAACAGGAGAGGGGGAAGAGACTGTCTCTTATGTGTATGTACAGCACCTAGCACAATGGGAACCTGATCTCTGTTGAGACCTCCAGGCACTACAGTAATAATACTTTAAAAATGCAATTAAAGATGCAGAAAGGCACCTAGTGGTATTTTCAAAAACACCAAACTCTTATTGAAATCAATATATTATTATTATTAAATACCTTTACAAATCTGGCTTTTATTCATGCTGCATAGTACCTTACTCCTCCAGTTCTCTCTCAATTTTTTTTTAAATAAAGCTACTGCTGGAGTGTCTCAGAAGCTGACCCTTTGTGCCTCAATTCCCCAGGTATAAAATAGAATAATACCACCTACCTCACAGGAGTACTGCATTAGTCAGTAGTGTGCATTGAGAGCCTCCAATGAAAGGGGCTTTTAGAAATACAAGTATAATAATAATTTCCATTAGTTGTAGCTAAAATTCCATGAATGTACTAGAAAGCAAGGATTTCTGTCTCATTAACTTGGTGTAAATTACTTATTCCATTGATATCCCTTAATTACATCTAATTTGATGAATTTTTGCTCCACAGCTATCCTGGAAACCAATGGTTCCTATAACAACTGCAGATGCACAAAGCAGACGTCAGACTTTATACATCCAAAAAGATATGAAAGTATTGAGATCATTCCTCCAGGGGGTGGCTGCAGAACCACAGAAATGATGTAAGTGGCATAAACTGCTTTTAAGTCCGTAAAACTCCATAGTTACAGGAAGAGCTTCCCCTGGACTCTCTTAGTCCACTGGTATCAACATTTATCTCACCAATAATGTGCATTAAGGGTTGCACCACACACTCTTCCACTTCCCTTTATAAGACAAACTTTCCAAAATAAGTTGTTTCTCATTGCACATGGATTCTGACTTGGAGAAATAGTTTGATCAGCTGATCAGAACAATAGAGGAAACAATCCAGAATTGGTTCACTAAAAAATCCCATTAGCTGCTTTAGTAATGTAAAAGTCCTTAGCTCAAATGAGAATTCATAGTTTAAGGCCAGAAGAGACCAACAGATCATTTAGTCTAACCTCTATATTACAGGCCACTTAAATTTCAAAAAATTATTTCTACATTGACATTTTCCAGCTCTAGTGAATGAACCTAGAATCTCTCTACAACTGGCAGAATGTTTCAGACCTGTGGAACTCTCTCTTGAGAATGGGGTGATTCCATTAGCACCAGTAGAAGCAGTCAGACCATCCACTTTAAGGATGCCCATCTTATGCATTTAGTTTTCCAGCCTCAGTAAATACCCTGGGCCAAATTCTGTTACGCCATGAGATTATTCTTTACTGACTGGTCCGCTTTTGAAAGATGGATCAAATTCCCTGTTTGCAAACCTATATGTCATGGTTCTCTCAAAATGTGGTGAGCTACTTGTTACTACTCCATCTCCCATCACTGCCAGCGGGGTACCATAAGGAGAAAAAAAACAGAAAAGCCATGTTTACTGAGGTGCTTAGCTATACTCTGGAGTTCCTCGCCTGGATGTCCCGAGACTCTAATTGTTAGTGTAACTGGTGTCCTCTTCATAACTAAAGTAGATTCACTTACACAGTATATACCTTTTGTATTTCAGCTGCCATATAACTGGAAAGGTATAAAGCTGGTCACTTTTGTATTTATACAAATCATGTACAAACAGTAGGATATAATGCCCAAAGTAAGAACACCTGTGCTAGTACTTGCATTAATCCAGTGATCCCGCTCCTTCAATCACACAATTGTCCTTGAATGTGCAGTTATGTTATGTTTAATTATCATGATGAATACCTGATACCTGATGAAGCATGTGCAAATTTATACCAGTGTAACCGCACATTGTCTCATTGACTTTGCAGAAACAGAGCTTTAAAAGAGGACCCTAATGATCACATATGGTACATGTTAAATCAGAAATTTTGTTTTTCTTTGAACAAATGTAAACTTGTACTCTTCCTCACGTCATGCAGAGTTATTGCTATTTACCAATTCCTCTACATACTGAATAGTTTGAACTCTGCTCCATAAGTTGCCTGTTTGAGGAATGGCTATTGCTGCTAATTTATTTGGCGAGAGTACTGTATTTAATGAAAGCTTAAACTCTTCTTGCTTTTCAGACTCAAACTAAAAACAGGGCAGAAATTGTGTGTGAATCCTGAGGCCACCTGGATGAAGAGATTCCTGAGAAAGATACAAAACCAGTAAGTTTCATTTAAATTATTTGCCTCTAATAGGACCCAGTCCCACAACCCTTACTCATGAGTAGTCAGAAATCAATGGAACTATGTGCATGTGTAGAAGTAGTCATCAATTAACGTAAAATTGAAAAAAGTCATAGAGCAGTTTTCAAAGTAAGGGCTGGGGGAAAGCCGACAGGTACGGAGGAACATGTGGTTCAGACAGAGACATCCCTTAGGGGAGGGTCTATTAATGGAGATTTTCTATATCCTAATAAGAAGGAGAGGATGGAAGAGGATAAAATATGGGTAGGATCTGATGAGAAACAGTCAAATGAAAGAGTACCATTCAATTACATCACATAATGGCAGACAGCTAAAAAGTGACAATTTTTAAGTGCTTACATACAAATGCTAGAAGTCTAAATACTAAGATGGGTGAACTTGAGTGCCTCTAATTAAATGAGGATATTGATATAAAAGGCACCACAGAAACTTGGTGGAATGAGGAGAATCAATGGGACACAGTACAAAATATATCAGAAGGACAGAATAGGTAGTATCGGAGGGGGAGTGGCACTGTATGTGAAGGAAAGCATAGTGTCAAATGACATAAAAATCTTAAATGAACCAAACTGTGCCATAGAATCTCTATGGATAGTAATTCTATGCTGGAATAATAAGAATATAGTAGTAGGGATATACTACCGACCACCAGACCAGGATGGTGATAGTGATTGTGAAATGTCAGGGAGATTAGAGAGGCTATAAAATTTAAAAAAAACTCAATAATAATGGGAGATTTCAACTATCCCCATTTTGACTAAGTATATGTCACCTCAGGACAGGATGCATAGAGAAAGTTTCTTGAAACCTTAAGGATAGCTTCTTGGAACAGCTAGTCCTGAAACCTATAAGAGGAGAGGCAATTCTTGATTTAGTACTAAGTGGAGCACAGGATTTGGTCCATAAGGTGAATATAGCTTAACTGCTTAATAAGAGTGACATAATAAAAGTTAACATCCCTGCGGGGCTGGGACACCAAAGCAGCCCACCACAGTAGCATTTAATTTCAGAAAGGGGAATTACACAAAATGAGGAAGTTAGTTAACAGAAATTAAAAGGTACAGTGCCAAAAGTGAAATCCCTGCAAGCTGCATGGAAACATTTTAAAGACACTATAATAGAGGTTCAATTTAAATGTATTTCCCAAATTAAAAAGAACATTGTAAAAAGACCAGAAAAGTGCCACCATGGCTAAACAAAGTAAAAGAAGCAATTAAAGGCAAAAAGGAATCCTTTAAAAAGTGGAAGTTAAATCTTATTGAGGAAAAAAGAAAGGAGCATAAACTCAAGCAAGTGAAGTGTAAAAATATAATTAGGAAAGCCAAAAAAGAATTTGAAGAACAGCTAGCCAAAGACTCAAAAAGTAACAGCAAAAAATATTTTAAGTACATCAGAAGCAGGAAGCCGGCTAAACAGCCAGTGCGGCCACTGGACGATCGCGATGCTGAAGGGGCACTCAAGGAAGAGAAGGCTATTGTGGAGAAACTAAATGAATTCTTTGCATCGGTCCTCATGGCTGAAGATGTGAGGGAGATTCCCACACCTGAGCCATTCTTTTTAGGTGACAAATCTGAGGAACTGTACTAGATTGAGGTGTCAGAGGAGATTTTGGAACAAATTGATAAATTAAACAGTAATAAGTTACCAGGACCAGATGGTATTCACCCAAGAGTTTCTGAAGGAACTCAAATGTGAAATTACAGAACTACTTACTGTGGTATGTAACCTGCCATTTAAATCAGCTTCTGGACCAGATTCCTGGAGGATAGCTAATGTGATGCCAATTTTTAAGAAAGGCTCCAGAGGTGATCCTGGCAATTACAGGCCAGTAAACCTAACTTCAGTACCAGGCCAATTGGTTCAATCTATAATAAAGAACAGAATTATCAGACACGTCAATGAATATAATTTGTTGGGTATGAGTCAAGGTGGTTTTTGTAAAGGGAAATCATGCTTCACCAATCTTCTAGAATTCTTTGAGGGAGTCAACAAGCATGTGGACAAGGTGATCCAGTGGATATATACTTGGCTTTTCAGAAAGCTTTGACAAGGTTCCTCACCACAGGCTCTTAAGTAAAGTAAGCTGTCATGGGATAAGAGGGAAGGTCCTCTCCTGGATCAGTAACTGGTTAAAAGATAGGAAACAGAGTAGGAATAAATGGTCAGTGTTCAGAATAGAGAGAGGTAAATAGTGGTGTCCCCCACAGGTCTGTACAGGGACTAGTGCTGTTCAACATATTCATATATGATCTGGGAAAAGGGGTAAACAGATGAGGTGGCAAAATTTGCAAATGATACTAAAGTTCAAAGCATACTGCAAAGAGTTACAAAGGGATCTCACAAAACTAGATGACTGGGCAACAAAATGGCAGATGAAATACAATGTTGATAAATGCAAAGTAATACACATTGGAAAATATAATCCCAACTATACATATAAAATGATGGGGTCTAAATTAGCTGTTACCACTCAAGAAAGGGATCTTGGAGTCATTGTGGATAGTTCTCTGAAAACATCAACTCAATGTGCAGCAGCAGTCAAAAAAGCTAACAATGTTGGGAATCATTAGGAAAGGGATAGATAATAAGACAGAAAATATCATATTGCCTTTTTATAAATCCATGGTACGCCCACATCTTGAATACTGTGTGCAGATCTGGTCACCCCATCTCGAAAAAGATATATCAGAATTGGAAAAGGTACAGAAAAGGGCAACTAAAATGATTAAGGGTATGGAAAAGCTTCCATATGAAGAGAGATTAATTTAACTGGGACTTTTCAGTTTGGAAAAGAGATGACTAAGGGGGGATATGATAGAGGTCTATAAAATCATGACTGGTATGGAGAAAATAAATAAGGAAGTGTTATTTACTCCTCCTCATAACACACAAACTAGGGGGGTCACCAAATGAAATTAATAGTCAGCAAGTCTAAAAACAAGAAAAGGATGTATTTCTTCACACAAAACATAGTCAACCTGTGGAACTCCTTGCCAGAGGGTGTTGCGAAGGCCAAGACTATAACGGGGTGCAAAAAAAACTAGATAAGGTCATGGAGGATAGGTCCATCAATGGCTATTGGCCAGGATAGGCAGGGATTGCTGTTTGCCAGAGGCTGGGAATGGTCGACGGGATGGATCAATTGATGATTACCTCATCTGTTCATTCCCTGTGAAGCACCTGGCATTTGCCACTGTTGGAAGACAGGATACTGGCCTAAATGGCTATTGGTCTGATCCAGTATGGACATTCTTATGTTTTTATGTTTGCAGAACTGCCCCAAGTTGTAGCAGTTCATATTTAAGAGACTTAATCTTGAAACTATCTGTATGAAGCTGCCTCATTTAAGTTAATGTTTTTGTTATACAACAGTGTGAGTGCACGAGGTGTAGTTACAGTTATATTTGAATTTTTATTCTAAATACTCTGTTTTATCATGCTCATACTTCCCTGAAAAATTCCCCTTCCTGCCTGCAGTTCACAGCTGGGTCTCAGACAGGAAAGAAACTATCCTGGAAAGATTGAAAAAATTCATCTAGTCATTTTTAATTAATACAAAAGCTAAATAAATAAATAAATAAAAAACAATATCCCCACTTAAATTTTAAGAAACTTGTTTGCTCAAACTGACCTCCACAAACCAAGCTTTCTGGTTGATACTTTCTTTGGGTGTTTCCATGGCCCTAACAGTGTGATATCTGAGTTCTCATGAATGTTAAATTAATTAATCTTTACTATATCCCTGTAAGGTAAGGAAGTACTTGCTTTGCAGCTGTAAATGAGAAAAACAAGTCTAATTAAAATACTGATTCAGCAAAGCACTTTATGGCATGCTCTGTGACCTTTGTCAAATTGCATAATCAAGTACATAGCAGAACCAGGATCTGAACTCAGATCTCGAGGCCCAGCACAGTGCTTTAACCACAAGACCAAATCTCTACACTGATGACTAGGCTCATTCTTTTATCTGAAAAATAAATTAAAACTGGTGAAGCCAGAACAACAGCTTGTAAACTACGAACTAACACTTTATTGCTTTGCAACCAGCAAGGTGTTAAGCACAAGGCTAAGAGCTGTGAACTTTTTCTTTTTAAAAAGTTGATGTATGAACTTTTTTCCAGTGGGCAGAGATTTAAGGCAGTGCTGAAGGCTGTGGAAAATCCCATTCTTAATGATCTAACATTTAAACAGGAAGATTTCCCTTCCTGATTTTTGAGCATTTACTTTTGGGTCTTTAAAATGTTATGGGTTTTGTGCAATATAAAACTAGAAAATGTACCATGTGGCCAAAATAAAGGATACTGTGAGAATAACTCCCAAATTGCGACTCTTGAGCATTAATATACAAAGCATTACACCAGGAACAATCTCTCACATTTAATGATTAAAATTGTCAGGCAAAGTCCTCTGAGCCAATGCTATCTAATCAGTTAGGCCATTTTAGGACTAAGCTTAGGGTTAGCGATATAGCTGAAAGCTGAACAAAGTCCGTTCAGGAAAAATTATACATGCTGCTTGTCTATTTTCAAATGAGAGAGGTCACTCCTTTTTTATTTTACCCTCTGTACAATCGCCTTATCAAAACTGTTGGCCTGTCCCATTTCTTGCTTGTATAAAACCAACGGATGGCCGTGGATGAAAAGCTCTGTGTGTGTGTGTGTGTGATCATTATAATAATTGCTTGGTTTGTTTTTTCTCATAAATTATGACAGGTCCTAACTAATGTTTGAGACTATCTTTATCCCCCATCTTACAGATGGGAAAACAAGGCACAGAAATTAAGTGATTTTTCACAAGCTCAAGTAGTATAGTTCTAACAAGACACCAATTTTCTCCGCATTTACTTTTCTTTTTTTCCCCTTTCAGAAATAAAGAAAATAAATAGAAGCTTAAACAACTTTGGAATGAAAAAGGATGGAGGGCACAAACCTGCTTGTTTCCTAATCTTGCTTTTGCTTCCTCTTATCTTTGTCTTGCTTGGTCCACAGAATTATTCTTTCTAAACAAGAAGTAACTTTTGTTAGCTAGTGCTCCCTAGTCACATCTTTCAGAAAAGCTCAAGGTATTTTTACATCAGTCAGATTTATTGTTCAGTATTTCAATGTGCTGCTTCATGAGTCATGGAAGAGAAATATCAAATCAAACCAATTACAACAACAGCACTTCGGTTTCTCAAAAAAATGGATTAATGTTTACTAAGTGTTATGGCATCTGCTATAAGAAGAATTTGTTGAGTGAGCCGTTATGTAATGATCCTGTATTTGATTTCTCAATGTCTTTTCCCCATGTTACATATTCAAAACTTTCCAAATATTATCCCTCCCTTATTCTTTGCTTGCTAGTAAACTCTATACCACAGTGTATCTTAAAGGACCTTTTCCACCATTGTTGGAATAAATGTGAAGCACTTTCAGTGCAAAGTATTTTCTGAACAGATTGTAATTTTGATTTTTATAATGTACTCTTCATGTGCGATATCAAGCATGCGCAATTCAATTAAAGTTCACATCTTACAATAATCGTGTCTTCCTTTTAATCTCATTCGGACAATTCCCTGGAGTTTTGGCAAATCCATCTGCAATTTACAATAGTACAATACTGTACACCACTAATATAACAAAGCCTTTTACTCACCTTGAATTATTTCTCACACATAAGGAAATCCCTGTTTTACAGATGGGGAACCTGAGGCACAAATTGTGACTTATCCAAGTTTACCAAGAAGTAGGTGGCAAAGTAGGGATCAGATTTGCAGGATTTTAGTTTATAGGAATAGAATAGTGTCCCTTTAATAGTTAGTGATGCTTCCTCATATGGAATAGGAGCCATAATTTCACATAATGGAAGCTCATATGGAAAGATGCTCTTGCCTCTGCTTCCAGATCTCTTACCAATTTGAACATAGCTATATTCTTCATATTAACCATGATTATTTGGGACCCATTTGTGTAAAATGCACACGAACAAAAAGCCAGGTCTCCCACTGCCTACACGTGCACTTTAAACACAAGAGCATCTTTTCCCTTAGTAATACGCTTCAGCGGTTTGCACCTGGGACTGCATATGAGGCTGAGCACAAATACTTATTGCCCAGTACTAAGGAATTAACACAGCACACTTCAATTGTCATTAATAGTTTTCACTGCAACATCCATCCCGGTGTCTGCAGCTGCACACCCATTTCTGGGTCACCCTCTCATAAAGTGAATCCATCCAAGCTATAGGCAATTTGTACTATAGTGTGTGCCTTTACTGTGCTCTTTCTTCTGAGTGTGCTTCTAGAACTGCACCACCTTAAACAATACTTGGTATAAATCTATGCATGACTGGCAACAAACAATGACATGGCTGGCTTTGTCTGACCTACACTTCAAACTTGGTGATCCTTATCTAAATACAGTGGCATGAAGCAGGGTGAAACCATTCAAGCAGTTGCAAGACTGTCAGCTCCTCGGGGTGAAGAGCTTGTTTGTGTTCTGTGTTTGTATAGAGCCTAGCACAGTGAGCTCCTGGTCCATGGCTGGGGGTCCTAGATGCTATCCTAGTACAAATAATAAATAACCACTGGGCATTGCAAGTGTGGCTTTTAAAGTGAATGATGCACCTAAAGCCAACATATAGTGAAATCCTGTAGCAGAAAAGGCCTGTAGCAAGATTCCTGCCTCTCCAAAGTAATTGGTACCAAATACACTATGTGTGGCCGACAGCTAGGATGCATGGATTCTTAATTGCACAGCTTTCTTGGTCTCCGCATCCTGCTATATTTTGAATAAGGCACAAGAGCCTGACAAAGCTAATTTGCTAAAAATTATATAGGAGCCTTTATTACACGCACCCCAATTCTATCAGATGTTTCTTTCTTGGCCTGACTTTTTTGGGCAGCATTGCTCTGGTAAGGGACTGAGAACATAGTTCAAAAACCCTTATTAATCTCATTTATGTAGGTGATGATCCGAATGGAAATTTTAAATGTCCGTAATTCACTGCTGATCCTTTTGACAGAAACTGACAATAGCTTAAGAGTTAATCACCTACCTAGGACCTTGGTTAGAGTTTGGGGGACAGGTTTGGGGGACAGTGTTTCCACCCATGATTCTAATCTGATCCCTCTCCTAGCTCCCACTGCACTTTCCATTGGCTCTTCATTGGTGAATTGACAGCAAGAAGCAGGTGAGCCAATCCATGCATTATAAACATAGGGTCAGCCACTGAGAGCCAAGGGAAGAATTAAAACTGAATCCCTGCGTGACTCTTCTATCTCTGTCACATACTGCCACCCGATGGTCAATTTTCACATTAGCAGGGAACCACACAAGGAAGGGGCCAGCAGGTGAATCGCAGGGCAGCTGCCTGCTCTGCAGAACACAGGAACAGTGCAGATTAAAATCCCTCTCAGCCAAGCACCAGCTGCCTCGGCATCTGTCCCTTTGGGGAGGCAGCAAGACAGTTAAGCAAGGGCCGTGCCAAACAGAGGCAGTCAGTGGCTCTGACAACTTTTCAGGGACAGCAATGACTACTTAAGTGCATCACTTCAAAAATGCCACAGGCTCACAGAAGTCGTGTGTGTGAATACAACAAGGGGTCTGTCCTACCGCTGCAGCACAGGGATGAGGGCCACAACACAGGAATTAGTTCCGTAAAATGGAGCACACAAAGCGCTACCGTGCAGAGCAGCGACGTGTTTAACTGGTGCCAGGGTTGGACTGACAGGGCTGCTGGTTTTCAGGGTTTATTTTTTTTAGCAACTTGTGAGTTTTATGTAGATGGCCAAAAATCAGGGCTTTCTCTTTGTATAAACTGTAATGAGTAAGCTAGATTATATACATTGGAGTACATAGCACTGTAATGAGAAATCGCTACACTACTCCCTATTGCACTATAACATAGCACTCTTTCAAACAGCACTACATTAAAGCACACTAGGGAATCTCTAGTGCACACCAGCAGGGTTGACACAGACCAATTAACATGCCATATATTAGTGCACTTTAGACACTATGGACACTCCCTGTAGTCCACATTACTGCTGTGTGTAGACAAACCTTTAGCTACAAGTAATAATTTCTGGATTTTTTTAAATAAACGCTGATTTCATTTCTCCCCCCCACCCCTTAAATTGAGGGTGTTTTTTCACTTAAAGCCAGAACTCAGCAGCCCAATATACTGATAATGTAACCCCTATGGAACAGGCCCATAGAATGGAATTGGGAAGAAGTCAACAGGGTTCTACAGACCCTGTTAAAGTCTGTTGTGCATGTTCTCATTGCAGGGCACCACACAAAGCTAGGGTGGAGAGAAGAGCCTCTCCAGGTAATGGCAAGAGTGGATGATTTCTCAAAGCCACCTATGCACAGCCCGGGCTGTGAAAGAACGGTTACTTACCTCGTAACAGTTATTCTGTGAGATGTGTTGCCCATGTCCATTCAGAATTAGGTGTGTGTGCGCCACATGCACCAGTGCCAGAAATTTTTCTGCTAGTGATATCCATAGGCTCTAGCGCCCCCTGCAGCGGCACACATATGCACTCATATATAGGGCACTGCCAGCCCCCATCCCTCAGTTCCTTCTTGCTAGAATTCTGACAGAGGGTGGGTTGTGGAATGGACATGAGCAGCCCATCTCAAAGAGCAACAGTTACGAGGTAAGTAACCGTTCTTTCTTTCTTCGAGTACTTGCTCATTTCCATTTAGAATTAGGTGACGTACCAGCAGTGCCTCCAGAGGTGGGCAGGAGTTCATAGACGTGATGACTATAGCACCGCTCAGCCAAACCCAGCGTCATCACGCACCTGCTGTGTGATGGCATAGCGGGACTTAAAAGTATGTATCAAGGACCACAGAGCAACTCTACATATGTCCTGAATTGGTGCACATACCAGAAAGGCCGCCGAAGATGCCTGAGCTGTCATGGAATGAGCGGACAGGGAAGCCAGGGACATGACTGCAGCTTGCTGATAGCAGGTCCAAACATAGGCTGTAATCCAGGATGAGATCTGTTGGGGCGACACCAGACGTCCCTTCATCAGGTCAGCGATCACAACAAAGAGCTGCGTGAAGCAGCGGAAGGATCTGGTCCTGTGGATGTAGAAATCCAATGCTCTCCTCACATCAAGGGAGTGGAGACGCCTCTCCTCACTGGATTTGTGAGGCTTCGGATAGAACACTGGCAGGAATGTGTCCTGGTTAACATGGAAGTGGGAAATTACCTTCAGCAGAAAGGACGAAGCTCCACTTTGTCCTTGAAGAAAACTGTGTATGGTGGCTCTGAGCTCAGGGCTTTAACTCAGAGATCCTCTGTGCTGAGGTAATCACCACTAGGAATGCCACCTTGAAGGACAGATGCATGAGAGAGCAAGAAGCCAACGGCTCAAATGGTGGTGCTGTAAGTCTTGAGAGGACGAAGTTCAGATCCCACTGAGGACTGGGTCTCATAGCGGAGGAAAAGGTCTCTCCAGGACCTTGAGGAATCTGGATGCCATCCCATGGAAGAAAACCGACCTGCCTTGGATCAGAGGGTGAAAGGCTAAAATCGCCGCCAGGTGCACCTTAAAAGAGGAGAAGGCCCGGACTTCCTGTTTCAGATGAAGCAGATAGTCCAGGATCATCTGAATAGGGGATTTAGTCAGCAAGATGTTTTGAGTCATCGCCCAGCAGGTGAAGCGTTTCCATTTGACTAAAATAAGATGCCTTCATAGAAGGTTTCCCACTCTCCAACAGGATCCTCTGAATATGGGTTGAGCAGTGGCACTCGTCCCTGCTCAACCATGAAGCATCCACGCCATCAGGTGCAGAGTGGCTAGATCCAGGTGGAGCAGCCAGCCTCAGTCCTGAGAGAGAAGGTCCAGTCTCAAGAGGAGCGACCATGGCCGGGACATCAATGCTGTCTGGGCCATGCTGGGGCTATCAGGATGACCGGTGCTCTGTCCCTCTTGATCTTGGGGAGGGCTCTGTGTATGCGAGGTATCAGGGGAAAGACGTATAAGAGATACCTCGCCCACGACAGGAGAAAAGCATCCATCAGGGAGGCATCCTCTGAGACCAGTAGGGATCAGTATTGAGTGCACTTCTTGTTTTCCCTGGTAGCAAAGAGGTCCACTTGGGGAGTTTCCCAACTTTGGAAAATGTGGTCAGCTACATCCTGGTGGAGAGAACACTAATGGTGAGAGCAAAAGGACCTGCTTAGACAATCCGCTAGTGTGTTTTTCAACCCCGGTAGGTGAACTGCCTCCAGATGGATGTTGTGGCTTACGCAGAGCTCCCACAGACACAAGGTAGTGTGGGGCTCCCACAGTAAATCACAGGAATCTTCTGTGGTCCGAGAAGATTGCAATATGAAAACAGGCATCTTTCAAATTGAGAGTGGCATACCAGTCGCCCGAATCCAGAGAGGGAATGATAGCTGCCACATTGACCATATGGAATTTCAGCGTCTTGTCCTTAGGCTTCTTAGAGGGGCTTTTGCGGTGCTGGGGTTCCGGAGATTTGCCATGGGAGCTCACATGGTGCAGGGGGTTCGGGGAGTGCCAGAATTCTGAAGACCAATGCCGGCATTCTTCAGACTGGTACCGATGTTCTGGTGACCGGCGCCTGGCGTCAAGTGATTGAAGACTCAACCCCCCACCTACATCGATGTGGTAACGAGGAGCGGTGCTGGGACTCTGGCAACCGCTGCGAAACCGGCGTGGAAGGGGGTGGCTGTGGTGGAACCAGCACTGGCTTTCCCTTCGACTGGCTCCCAGCCTGGACATCTTTTCCTCGGTGCCCTGCTCTACCCTCCTGCAGTGTAGGCGGCACCGGCAAGGCCAACAGGTCCTTCATTGCCTGGAATGCCTCAGGTGTAGAAGTGACTAGTAAACAGCACAGGCCTCTGCCACTCCCCGGAGTTGGTGGTGGCACTGGAGTTGGGCTTGACGCCCTTGCGGGCAGAGGCGTTCTAGGGGCTGAGTCAGCTTTCCCCACAGTGCCCGAGCTCTTCCTAGCTGACTTTGGCTCTTTCTCAGCTTGCACCTTCCTTTTCTTCGGTGCTGATGATGTCGAGTGGGATGCTGGGAGAGCACCCCTGGTCAATGCTGCCATACTGAGTGCTGAATCCGATCGCGGCTCTGACGCTGATTCCATGAGAAGGACTAATGTCCTGGTCCTTCTTGGTTTGAAGGCGAAACCCTTTGCAGATCTGAATATTTCCCCCAGACAATTCAAACAGCTTTGGTGTGGGTTGCTCAACAGCATAGATTTCTTGCACGGAGCACAGGGTTTAAAACCCAGGGGCCCGGGCATGCTCTGACCCTGGGTAAACTAACTAACTTACTAACTACTAGATAAACTCTTAAACACCAAACTATATACACTAGATAATACAAACAACCTCTACGAATACTATAGCTTGCAGGAGCAAGAGTGTGTTCCAGCACCGTCACGGGAGGTAAGAAGGAACTGAAAGGCAGGGGGGCTGGCAGTGCCCTATATATGATCGCATACACATACTGCTGCAGGGGGCGCTAGAGCCGGCCCTACAGATACCAGTAGGGGAAAAATTTCCAGCCCCAGGGCATGCAGTGCGCACACACCCTAATTCTGAACGGACAGGAGCCAGCACTTGAAGAACTGTTTGACGTTTAGCTGCTGCCATCAAAGCTGAGCCACATCCCCATGCACCCCCAAAGAGTTACTGGCTTGTCGCGTGCTGCACTGAGCTGTCTTCACGCACTGGGGAGGGAGGAGACAGAGTGGCCTCTGGAGGGAGAAAGCTTAATGCCCAACCCTGCCAGCAGTAGCCATAAGCCCTCTCTCTTTTCACATTCCCCATAGGTATCAGTCTCATCATCCCAGGCTGTGGACAAACGATCTGAAACACTGTAGCCCTTTGCTCTCTGTTGCCAACAGCAGCATCCCTGCCCCTTGTGACTGTCCTAACTACCAAGTGCTCACTCTTCTGGAATATCTTGCCTCACATCTCAAGCCTAGATTTGCCTTTGCCAGGGTGCTACAGGGCAAGTCATCAGCCTGTTTTACCTCCCCTTCCTGGCTACTGCTGGCAATCCTCTCAGTCAGCAATCCCTACTCCGTGTCCATCTCAGCAGCACTCATTGGCCCCGTTGTAGCATCCTTAACCTGCACAAACACATCATCCGCAGATAAATCTTCCCTTCTGCATCAGCATCGCTCACATGCTGCCTGAACTGCATCTGTCCCCTTGTCTCTTTCTAGCCTTCTTCCTGTTGGGTATCTGCGGGGTCCACAAAATGGTGTGATACAGCAAACAGCCTGCCCCCAAGCCTCTAGCATAGCCCAGACTTTTTAAAAACATTGGTTGTTTCCCCTGTCACGACTGTTACATGCCCCACTCCACTATCATCTCTCATCCACCACCGAAAGATCAACTCCCACCTCTGATTGGCTTACAATACCAACTTCCATCACCCACTTCTTCAGTTTTCCAACAAGCATCTCTGTGGTTTTCTTTATGCTGCCCCTCTGGCTTGGAAGGAGCTCCCCATAAACTTCTGCAAAGCTACCTCATTGCCCTCCTTCAATATCCCCTTCCCCCCTTAAAATTGTCCATTGACAGGATGTATACAAAAAGCCACTGGAGTGTTGAGACCACTCAGTCGGTCATGCTGACCAAGACTGTCTCTTTGTTTCCATTTTCTCCCCCTTCTGTCTGTATCCATTTATTGTATCTTGTTTTATACTTGTATTTAAACTCATTGGGGCAGGGCCTGTCTTTTTGTTGTGTGTTCGTACAGCACCTGGCACAATGGGGGTCCTTGTCCCTGATGGGTTCCCAGGCTTTATGGTAATGCAAATAATAAATAATAATAATAATAACAACAGAACATCAATAGAAACCCCCCAGAGATATTAGCATGTGTGTCAAAAACAGGGAAAGGATAAGCATCCAGAAGAGCAAAGACATTTTAAAAAGACACAGGCTGAGATCCCTCATCCCTCTAGTCAACTAGAGACACTAAAAGCATTTCATAAAATGACTTTGAAAAAATCATGAACTATTAAGGAAGAGCATTTCCCCTCCAACTTATGCAGAAGAGGACAGGGTGGGAAGTCCAGATACATTTCTCTAGCACAGGCCAAGACACTGAATTTGCTTTCCCTGAGTATCTAGTGCACAGTGTATTAATTTTGCTGTGTTTATTCTGTTTACACAATTTCATAATTGCAAGTTTTCCCCTTGGAATAGCTGAACCAAAGAATTATGTTAATCAAAACAGTGAACAGAAAAGCACCCTGTGATTCATCTGTCTGATAATCACTCTGGAAATATGAGCAGTTTTGATTGACCGTTGAAGCTGTACTCACAGTGGAATAACTAATGTTCCTGGCAAACCAGTTTCAGCTCCTCAGTTAAATATCTCCAGCAACACATGGGGAAGTCAACACACAAACAGAAAACAAGGTCTAAATGAAGTAAATAAAAAGTTCACTGCACATAATTTGACCAATTCTGAGTCAGCGCACTTAGCAGCAAACATTTCTCTAGAAGTACAAGCATTCAAGTCCCACATTCATTCAGTTGCTAGCAGCACTGCCATCAGTGCTGCCTCCTCTTCAGGGAACGTAATGGCAGCATTGGCACTTTGGATTATATCTGGAGAACATAAATGCAGTGCCTCAACCCAGAGCAGAGAGCTGAAGACACTGGTAGATATGATTTGGCCCAGTTGGGTATATATCTGCCTAGCTAGTAAAATACTATTATGTAGCATCATTGCAAACTCAGCTGAAAGCAGTTGCATGCTGCTCCAGACCATTGGATGACTGGGATCTTTACGCTCACACTGAGAAGAAGCACCTCATCGCAGTATAGGTTTGTGAAAAAATTGGAAAGGCATGTACAGATTAGAATCTTGTCAACTTCTGACTGACAATTAACCCCTAAAAAAATCGCCAGACCTTAGTGCATTAAAGGAAACCCTTACCATCTCACAGGCACATGATTAATGAGCACAGTCCATGTCTGACAAAGCCTTTATAATTGCCTATGTTTTGTTGACACACCATTTGAATGTGACTGATGTGGGAGCAACGCCAATTTTAAAGCTTGAGGAATTCTTGCATCCGCTTAAGTGATTGATATGCTGTTACCAAAAATTAGGCCCCTACCAAAATCTGGAATGCCAGACAACGTCATTGTTCATGAGTAGCTGGGCAGAAGGGTTATGCAAGCACACTTAGTATCATCTGACCATTTCTTCCTGGAGAGAAGCACTGACAGTCAGCAGAAATTTGGCCCAATGCCCATCAGATTAACTAACCATCCCATTCTCCAGAAAGTAATAGGCCATTAAAATCCCAAGAAGGATATTTTCTTGTTGATTAAAATGTAGTAATGACCAAAGACGTGAACTTTTTCCCCTGCTGCCAGCACACCAAAACACTTGTCACCAGTTGTTAATTTTGTCAAGAAACCCAGTTCATTCAGCATGAAGTTAGTTGTGGGCTGAAAGACGCTGTTCACAGAAATCAAACCTACTCACTCATCACATTTCCCTTCTTTGATTTAGAAGGGGTTATGCTAGAGGAAATGTATAGGAGCACTTCCTCCGGCTGTGAGAGACTCGAGTTCAAACCCCTGTTCCCTGACTACAGAAAGTCCAACACTCCAAGAGAGGCGATTGAGAGAGGCCTACACTGGAACGCCCCAGAGCTCAGTGTTTGGGGAATTCACCTATGGGGGAGGGGAGGGGAAGACCTGGATCCACATTAGGCAGAGAGGAGATCTGAACCCAGGTCTCCCACATACTGAGTGAAGGCTCTAACCACTGGGGTAAAGATTAGATGTGGGGGCATTGGCACCCCTACTGGCTGTGTTTTGTGTGAGGCCCAATCTGGCAGGCGTGCTGAGCGCATGTACCAGATTGGGCCTCACAAGTGAGATAGGTGGGGGTGTACAAGGGAGTTAGGTGCTGAAATGCATTTAGGAAGTTGGCCCTAGGTGTCAGGACTTTAGGCACCTAGGGAATTTTAGGTACCTGTGTGGGGTGGTGGTAGCTGAGCAGGGATTTTGAGGATCAAAATTTTGGGTGTAGGCACCTAACATAGCAGTTTGAGCTCGAGCTACAAGGGGATTTAGACACCTGACAGGCTAGTCCAGGATATCAGAAAACGTAACCCATCCCTTTGTTTCCCTTCCAGACACTGATCCCCTCACACTCCAGCTGTCCTGCAGCCTGTACAGCTTCAGCCACCCCAGCGGCACACACTGAAAGAGCCTATGAAGCCGTGCCCTGCTGTAACTGTACTGCCACTGCAAACAGGGCCCCGCTTCTCAAAGGCTTTACTATTCCAAATACCCTTTCTGTCCTTATGGTCCTGCATTGCCATGGCTAGCTGCGCTTTAGCCACCGCAGTTTCCTGACAGTTTCTCTCTCCATGTTTTCCTGCAGAGGTATTTATGTCAAAGAAAATACCTCCTAGAGTTATTCCTGCCAGATGATGTCATTTCTTTCCTATAGGTGCCAGGCCTAAATTTTGCCTTTAGTGCTCCAGTGACCTTTGTCTGTAACACACATCACCATGCACTTCTACTGTTTCCCAGCAGAAGCATATTTGCTAGCTGTATCAGCTGCCCCCGTCATCAACTGTAATGAACTTTCTAGAAGTTAAAGATATACAACTGCTTCCTTTGTTGCTTTGTTCGGACTTCAGCTGGAGAACAGTTCTTCTTCCCCCTTTTTCCATTTTAAAGAGAAGTTTTATGTGCGATGATGAGCATTACTAAGCCCAGCTGCTGTTTTGTCTTCTCCCCTCCCCCCCACCACTGCGATTTCTGTTTTGAGAAAACCAAGGTACATTCCACTACTTCACCGAAGGGATTTGGCCAGCTCCCAAGTGCAGGGGAGAGGCAGCGGCTTCACTAATGAAGGAGAACAAAGTCCCAGTGCATCATCATACCTGAAAACATTGGTCTGCTTTTGCTGCAACACCAGGTCATAGAAATGACACCACAGACATGGACCAGGTCTGAGACCAGAGAAAGTAAATTGGATGGCAAAGTATATCAGCAATCTCACATAGGCCTTGGCACATGTGCAAATGGGCATAAAAGCCAAACAAGAGGTAGCCAATGCATTATTTTAGGTGTAGTATACACACCACATTAATAGGGACATGCATGGTGTTAATATTTATTATATATATGGAAATTATGTTACCTGAATGTATTATATTCTTCCCCGTATTCTGTTCACCTATCTCAGGCTTCCCACAACACTTTGCAAAGCTGAAGTCAACTGTGGCGTTAGAAAATAGGAAACTTGTCCAAGCAAAGATGCATGATACTTTGTACCAAGTACAGTTAGTGGCTCATCAACACTTGGAATGTAGTATTCCAAACAAGATAGGGGAAAGTAAGGGGAGCCCACTAGCTGAAATGCTAGTATCCAAAACAAAGATAAGAAAGTACAGAACAACAAGTTAAGGGACTGCTATACACTGCTGGGTTGGATTTTAGTGACATATAAAAAGTTTAATAACATTTACAATCATACGCTACAGTACTGCGAGCTGAAATGTCTCACTTTGAAGCACACCTCTTGTGTAAGGTGATCACATTGTGAGAATTTGCTTCCCCGAAGGAGAGGATGAATGTGTTCTTTTCATAGTGTACTGCTTTGTCTTTAGACAATCAGTAATTGAACTCAGCCAAAGTGAACGTAGTTAAGAATGAACTAGGAGTATAGTCAAACAATTAGCTAGACCTTTTGGTCAATCCCCAGGAGTTGCCAAAAGTGATCTGTTTACTCTTTATCTTTCTAACAATCTATGAAACATTCTCTTCAGACTGGTTTTCATGAGCTGCAGATTTGTATATAGAGACTCCCATTGTATGGTCCAACACAGGAAATTTTATTCAGCCACATGATGGTGATAGGGGAGCTATTGTTAAGTTTAAGGGAAAAAATCCATCTAGTCACTGATTAAGAAGCACAAAACAAAACAGTGAAAGACTGTCTACAGTCATAAGGCCATTTAATATGCTCCAGAAAACAACCTCATTGAAGCCCCATGTGGGTTCCATGCAGTTTGAGGGAGGGAAGAGGTATGTAGAGCAGATTCTCAGCCTTCTTTGTGGAGGGAAGGAGAGGACACATTTAACTCTGCTAGTGAGGGATGAAGTATGTTATGGCAGGTGACGTTGTTGCACATCATCTTCAGAGCTTCTTTTCTTAATGTAGGAGTAAGCTTGGAGTCTTGGGAAGACCTGCTGTGTATTGTTAAGTTTGGGTGATGCAAGGGTCTAGGCAGAGCTGCGTGGAGAGTTTACTTTCTGCTTTAGGCTTTGATTTATCAATTTTTGAGGCAGGGTTGCTCTTTGAGAACCAGGCGGTGGTGTTGGGTTGAGTTTCCTGGAAAAAGGGATTGACCTGGCTCCTGTTTGACCATCTCATTTCAGGACTGGTGTGTGTAAATAAAGCAAGCTATGCTTAAGAATGCACCCAGCCTCCACATCCTGATTCCTCCAGTGGAAGCCGACCTGCGAGGAACAGGATATCTGCCACTGTTTGACAGAGAGATGACACTGGTGTCAAAAAAAGGAGCAACCACACCTTCTCTGAATAATGCTTGCCAGGAGTGTGGAATGCTGACCTCAAGCTTTTCCCCAAAGAGAGCTAGCCCTACATTTTCCACTTTACAAAGGTTTGGTTTGGGCTTGCTGTGCTTTGCATGTCTCTGTGCTTTCCGGCTTCAGCTGGGCTCAGAAGCAGAAGTAACAAAATACCCTGAGACAATCTGTTCAGGGTTGGAGGGGTGGGGGAGAAACATGCAGGTGGGTGTCAGCAGAGGTCAGCCCTTCCTGGAAATCTCAGAAAGAAATCTTGATCACTGGCCAAATGCCTGGAATAAACCTCTAGATTTGTAGAGTTTAATCCTAACTAGTATTTCAAGCCTCTTGAGGCTCATTAGCTGCTGCCAGCAACTATCAAGATTGCCAAGTTAGGTGCCACAGTATAATTGTTACAAGTATGGGAAGGAAGAGGCAAGGGAAGTGGGGAAAATGACATCCTTGAATGAAGAATCTGACTCCTGCCAGAACCAGCCATGATTACGACATTTGCAAAGAAGGAGATGGAAATTGCTAATTAGATGTCTGGGACCACAAGCCCAATCTTTATTTAATAAGGGGACTCTGTAAAATTCAAAGGCAAAAGTCCAGCAAAGCATTGGTGTCATAGGTATCCCTTCCTGGCCATTTGCACAGCACAAGGTTCTGCAGGCTACAGTAAAGTTGTTGTGCTAAAGCTAAATTGAGGAATATTCCAAATCAAGAGAAAGAATTGCTTGTGAATGACCTGTTTGAGGCAACATGAAGTTTATACTTTCAGTGTGATTTTGAAAATCCCAGCCTACATCTTCAACAAAGGAACCATGAGTTATCCACGGCAAGTGTGCAAGTGTTACATCAGTGGTGAAAGACTGACCCTCCCACATCTCTCTCTTCTCTAGGATTTGGTCAGTATAATTTAGTGGGTACAAATTAGAGGCCTCATATGACTTTCTTCAAAAATGT
The DNA here is from genome assembly GCF_026122565.2 of Emydura macquarii macquarii. Lineage (NCBI taxonomy): Eukaryota > Metazoa > Chordata > Testudines > Chelidae > Emydura > Emydura macquarii. Next base: position 19,718,845 of record NW_027131927.1, read on the forward strand.
TGAGAGTTGGGCTTTTTCCCCCATTGGCACCTGAGAATTATCTCACAGAAGAAAGGATGGGGTGAATGCCCAAGGAAGGTGCATGAATATAGAAAGAGCAAAACAGGGAATGCGTTGCTGATATTCCCCTCTCCACAGAGTTTTGAAGTCTTGGGAAAGCTGTTGCTATCAGCATTCAGGCAGCTCTTAGGTCATGTAAAGGCAGCACTCACACAAAAGCTTTGCGTAGTCCAAGGCAGAGATGACCTGCACCTGCCAATAGTGGGGGGGAGGGGAAGGCAGAATGAGGATAGGTGGCTTCAGCAGTGTTACTGATCATGCTCAGTCCATGTGAGCATGCTTAGTACAAGCCAAGCCTCAAATCTGGGGGAGGGGGCAGATAGTTTGTGACCCCACACGTCCCCCCCATGTGTTGCCTCTGGTCATAGTTAACAGGACATATGACAAGGTCATGTTTTTGCCTGGGTGATTAGCACCAGTGGGGACAGATGTTCTCTTGCTTAGGCTATTCTGGGAAAATTGAGGGAACTTTTCCCAACATTAACATAGGCTGAATGGAAGTACTTCATTTTAAAAAATCTGGACTTTTCCTTATAACAGAAAAAGGATCAGAAATGGTCGGGTTTCTCCCCAACATTTTGCTGTTCCCCTCCTTCCCCTTTCCAACCACCACCACTACTTTTTGAAACATAATTTAAAAGCAATGGTGTCATTTTACACACACACACACACACACACACACACACACACACACACACACACACACACACAATTCCTGATTTCATCTCCCAGCAGCTTGCTCCCTTCTGCTCACCATGACCCTCAACATATTCCACTGTCAAAGCAGATGAACTCCAACATAGAGCCATTAGAGTCCCCCAGCTCCAAATTCTCACTGCCATTTGCCTAAAACACACAGGACGGCTGCACAGAGCCAGTCCATGTATAATTATTTATAATAATTAATAATAATATATTGCATGTGGTATCCCTTTGGCCAATCCCATGAAGTTCAGAAAGCTGCAGCAATGGGAAGCAACTAGCAAGCCTGGGCAGTTCAACTTCTAAGTGAACTAAAGGGAGTCCCCAATCCAGCCAACTCAGAGCTCTGCCACTATTGGTAACAACAGTGATATCCATGTAGGACAGAGAGCAACACACTCGCTAGCCCTCCCATCCCCAGATTATCTGATCACAAGGAACCCTCAAAGGAAAGGCGTAGAGATGATTGACAGCTGGTACACCTCTGGGGGCTTCTTCCCACAACTTACAATGTTGCCCAAACTGGTACTGCTGCAATAGGCAAATGTGGAGACAAACCTTGAGTACACCTGTCATCGGTCATAGTTATCCTTCCACAAAGCGTCCTTCTCAGCAATGCTAACACTTGACAGTTTTTGGGGGACACAGCAGGTTGTAAACAAAGAAGTATGCCTTGAGCCCCCACTGAAATGAACTTAAGTAAAACAACCCTGAGATCCCATTAGCTTCTTTACTTATTGATATGTATCCACCGCCGCTCTATAGTATCTTTCAAAGAGCTTTTACAGGGTGAGGTGTAACTGAACATGATACATTGACCAGCACTTACATTTGCAATACTTTTAGTGTTCCTATTCCTTCAGCCTTGCCTTAAATGAAAAGGTAAACTAGCCCCCTTCCCTCCCCAAATTGTACCAGGTAGATCTTTTCATATAACTTTAAAATCTCTATTTCCCATTGACACAAGACTATAACCTGTAATAAGTCAAAGACTTTCTGATTCTGGTTCTAAAGAGCAGCTGGGAACATAAAAGTAGAGGTTAAATTAGATAGACTGGAGCCATTTAAATCCTTAAGGGACAGACTGTCAAAGCAAAACACAGGCAATTGTGTACATAAATTAGGAATGCAATACTTATATAAGTATTTCATGTGTATTTGGTCAAATTGAGTATATAACTAACTGCGCAAATACCTTCATCAAATTTGGCACTCAGACTTTAACCATATATTTGCAACTGTTATGTCCACTGTACTTTGCAAATCTGGTGCTAAACCTAAGTAGACAGAACTTTGTTTAGTCTTCCTGTTTAAAATCAATCGGAAAAAAGTAAAGGGGAATTTATTTTACATGCTTAAAATAAACATTCCTCATTTGCATAATTGTGCAACTTTACCCCTTCATCTGCTGTTTAGTGCAACTTTTAAATTAAGATGGGATAGTAAAAGGAATTTTTAAATAGTTTATTGTATGATGAAATGAAAAAATTCCCATTACTTCTCCTACGTATCATTAACCAAGCAAACATGTTTTGCGCACAGAAGCTGGAACTCCCCTGTTGGGTTGCAGTACAAACAGGTCACTGTCTGAAGTGCAATATTTAACCTGGAAAGAAAGGGCATCCTTTTGCTTAAAAAGAAAAGGATCAGTTCTAACAATCCCCAGCATATTCTTTACATATAGTCATAATGCTTCCTCTCCCACTCAAGAGGCTTGAAGTACCTTAAAAATACTAACTAGTTGAGCTCACTGCACAGCCGTAAAGTAAAAATTGTCCTTATTTTACAATGTAAGTGCCTAGGGATTAGGTCCTGCCAATCTTTTTGGTCCACGACATTGTGCGGATGTGGTACTGCTGCAACATCTTGCGGGGTGATTTCAACGCTGCGAGACTTGGTGAGACTTGGCTCTCTTGTGCCACCTGTGTGATAAGACAGCATACTCAAAAGCTGCAAATGGCTGCACAGCCATTAAGAGCTGCCCCACTGCAAGATTAGAGGTTGTCAAGCAAAACCTGCCTGAACATCTTGATCTCTGCGCTTAACAATTTCAGGGTAAGCAATGGCAGCGAGAACATGCTAAGAATTTGCCAGGTCTCTCATCTTTGCACTTACCGAGATTTATTTTTTTTAAAATGTACCTTTCCCTGCCTCAGTGGAGGATACCCCAGAGCTGTCTTATTTATTCCAGGGACCCAGTCCAAGAGCAGCCCAGGAACGGGAGGGCGTTAAGGCATCTTAAAGTCATTTCAGTCCCCACTCCACTGGGTTGTGTGTTCTGTGCCAGAGCTCTCAAAGACACAGCCCAGAATCTGATCTATCCGAATAGAAATCTAAGAAGGTGGCTGTCTGATTGTGGATTTAACCCCTCAGGATTTTTCTTATGCCAGTTAAATCTACAAATTCAGCTTGGTTAAATGGACTCAGCACTGAAAACCAATTGTTACAAGTTTTAGCCAAAGTTCAAATCACAAATGCAAAGCCTATTAAAGCCTCTTTACATTTTAACCCTGATACCATGGCTAAGCTTTCCCCATGTTTCTGCCAATCTGTGGTACAACACACATCGAAGAATTAGATAAACACATTTTAATAATCCAATCTTTCAAACAGTGACATTAGAGTTTCTAAAGTTTAGAAGTACAGCACATTAAACTCAGAACACGCGCAGTACTATAATTCTTAATCATTGATTGATTCTTTTAATCGTAAAATAGTAGTAGCTGTAGAAGTGAATTTACTACAGTTTTTATATCGCTGATATCTAGCAAATAAAATATAATACTACATAAAAATGGTTGTGCTTAGTACCGTATTTCCCCATGTATGACACAACTTTTTTTCGAAAAATTTGGGGTCTAAAAACTGGATGCATCTTATACATGGGGAAATACGGTATTTTGATTTATGATATTTATAGCCCTTTTGAAGTATATTTAATCCAAATCTGACCCACTATAGCAAATGAGTTTGACACCCCTGGATTAGGAAATCTTGGTTCTAACTCTCATAGCTCTGCATGTTAATTGTTAGACTATATTTTCTCTCCCCCCCGGGGCTGAAGAGATTCAGTTAATAGTCAATACACTGGTCTTTCACCTCTGGGGTCCTGGATTAAATCCTGCCTTTGTTCACAAATGAAGATGAGTATTCTAGTTTTTATGGATTTGTCAATATCATCTAACCATGGAGAGTCCCATACCAACCAAGGACCCTGATTCTACTCCTGTTTAATGTAATATGAGCTTTGCTACTGTATTCAAATGGGAGCAGAGTTGGGTAGCAGTGCTGTGGCCAGGATCACATGTGGGTAGCTCACCTGCCTACGTTACACCTGACTCTAGCCCATTTATTCCATCAAAATTGATACAGCAGCATCTGCAGGGAAAATCTGAAGCCACTTCACATAAGATTAAATAATAATAATCAATAATATAGGGGCTACTGCACTTGTATGGTTTATATTTAATTCAATAAACCACTCAATTTTTAGGTTATTTTACACTGCCTCTTTTATTTTCAATATGTCAATAGATTTTGCATCGACAGCACAGAACTGCAACATAAAAATTTTCATGGAGGACAGAGGGAGATTTTAATAGCCGTGTAGGAGACAGCTGGGACTTCTACAGTCTGAGAAAGTGTTGGAAACAGCTTGAGATAAGCACATTAGCTAGAAGTTTCTGCCAAAATCAGGCCAATTGTCATTAGAAAAACAACTTGCATCATAAGATAGCAATAGTTTCCACTGAGAAACCACACAAGCAAATAATGAGAGAAATATTGATTATAAAATAAAGGATTTCATTTGTCTCCAATGGCTTGTGATAGGGCATTCAGTGGGGCGGGCTCAGAGTTAGTACATAGAATTCTTTCCCAGATGTCTGGCTGGTGGGTCTCGCCCACATGCTCAAAGTCTAACAGATCACCATATTTGGGGTCAGAAAGGAATTTTTCCCCAGCTCAGATTGGCAGAGACCCTGGGGGGAGGGAATTAATTTTCCTCTGTAGCATGGGGCATAGATCACTTGCAGGTTTAAACTAGTGTAAATTGTTGGATTCTGTAACTTGAAGTCTTTAAACCATGTTTTGAGGACTTCAGTAACTCAGCTGGTGGTTAGGGGGTCTATTACAGGGTGTGGTTCTGAGGCCTGCAATGTGCAGGAGGTCAGACTAGATGATCATGCTGACCCCTTCTGACCTTAGGTTTATGAGGCTATTATTCATCTGCAGTTATAAATTCTGTATTTTCTCTTTTCAGAAGCTCTCTTATTTACGTTAAAAAAGGAGGTAGGAGGAAGATATTTTCAGTTTTGAGTTGTTTTCTTTGCTAAATGCGACAAACAACTTCGAGGCATCTCAAATTTTCATCTCACAGCAAATAATAGTAGTAGAATGTCCCAGGGGAAGTGCCACTCATTGTCATCAGATACCAGAGAGAGGAATAGGATACCAAATGCCTACATATATGTACATCACTCACCATTTTGGATTCTCGCAGTCTGGGCCATCTGCATGTTGCTGTGGCTCACATACTGTCATGGTGGCTATTGGTTAGACTTACAGAGAACAATGCACAATTTTCTCCAAACGCATTTTTATCCTTATATAAAGGTGATAGACATTGTGCATCCATCTTGGGATCTAAGAGCTTGATCCTGCACTGAGCTCCTGGGCAGGGTCATGGGATCCAAGTGTTGCTCCATGGGGACTCTACCTTCCATCCATTGGCATGGAGGTTGTTGCAGTACGAGGAGCTAAGCAGCAAGTTTTATTACGCGCTAGTGCTCTCAGGACACATCCACCTTCAGATCCACTAAGGGGCAGGGCTCAAGTCTAATAGTCTGTGAAACAGACACTTTTCAAAAACCCTGTTCAAGTCAACATATATCACTGTGCCATGTACAGGTCAGTTCCAATTAAGTGCACAAAGACTGGCCCCGAGTCAGCAAGGTACTTAAGCATGTGCCTACTCTGAGCACGCGAGGAGTCCCATGGACTTCAATGGGCTCCCTCACATGCTCAGAGGTAGGCATGTGCTCAAGTACCCGACTGAATCAGGGCGTATGCTGCTTGACATGTGGCATGCTAGGCAAATGTTTAAAATGGCGGAGTTAAGATGCGCTCAGCCGTGGGCAGGTAACCCACTGCTGAGTAGTCATGTCTCCATTTCACAGCTTGGGCTGCCTGGCTAGCTGCTAGAAGGATAGTCCCTGTTGTTATTGGCTATTTCTGAATCTGTCTATCGGAATTTTAAATAGCAAAGCCTCTTTTTCCAGATCCAATCTCCGTGGCTGGCTCTCCACAGCCTATCTTCATGCTATTGCACCAGTAACCATTTTGCAATCTGCAGGCCCTTCTCATTCTCCCCATAACCCACTAGTGAGCTCTTCTCATGGCTTCTTCCTCCACAGTTGGCCGAAGGGCTCCAAAGCTGACCCCTCTTGTTCCGCTTGGATGGAGTAAAATAGTGGAAGCATCAAGATAGAACTTCCCTAGTATGTGATTTCTCTGCATCTGTAGGTCAGCAGATAGCACAGAGGAAGGGAAATAGAATGTAGGGTAACTCTCTGCATTCCGGTGGCACTATCATATCTGAGCAGCCACCACATGCCTAGACATAAGCTGTGAACTTCTGTGGCTCAACTACCTTTAAGCACTCTTAACACTTTCCTGCATATAATCAGTTCCAGGACTGAGGCCTAATTCTCAGTGGTTCACTGCACTACACAGGCTCTCTCACAGGAAAAATTCCCAAGAGCCAGTCTGCATACAGTTAACTCTTAAGCGGAAAAAATGAGAGGAGAAGTCTAGGCAAGGCAATTAAAAAAAACCATGAGAAGAAATTTTTCCATATATTACAGGACTTAAATGGGTTGGACTCCTATATTATAAGTGATTCTTAAAAAGGGATTTCCTACCTCCTGCAAGTTCCCCATTTCAGTGGAAATAAAAAGAAGAATCATTCAAGCGGCACTCAGTGACCTTGCCTAACAGAAGCCAAGATGAAGAACCTGGCTGTAGTACTGGCTATAGCACTGATTGTAACTGACCTCCCTACACTGAATGGTGAGTAACTTTTCACATTAAAACTTCACTCTCATATAATTTACTTTTAAAAGGATGTAATTTTCACTGTGAACCTGTCAATAAGCCCTATGAGCTATGACTCTCCTTATGGGCTATTCCCACTCTTCAACAAACATCTGAAAGTTGATCTGTGCAGGCAGAGTCTCATACCCATGCACAGAACCAGAGAGTTCCACTTGCACCGAGCCCCATGGACTGAAATGGAGCTTTCCGTGATGTGGCATGGCCATAAGGCATATGCAGGACTGGAGCCTATACATCTATTCATTTTTACATTACATTGTGTTATAATGGAATATACATATTAGTAAATGTGAGTAGCTACACACACACACAGTACTCCCTGTTTTGCTTTTTTCCCTGGTAACATGCAAAATAAGACATCTTTGAAAATATTAATGCAATGATGCAAATGAGACAGAACATGCTGTATTTTTTAATTAACCAGTTTTAAATGTTAGTTATAATGAAACTATATTTTAATGTAAATTACATAAATTGGAAAAAGGCTTATGAGAAGTAAATTAATATTTCTCTCTCGTGCTTCTTATTGTAATTCATCCCCTTTTCATTCAACAACTGTAGCCAGGGAGAGGTTATTAGTTCATTTTGATTTACCAACACTGCCACACCATTTTTACCCTCTTGACTGGATAAAATGAGATTAAATGTGTTCCACACAGCCCTTTTAAAATTCCACAGTTCTATTTCTGATCAAATTTGTCTTTTAAAACCATTCTTTGCTAGTGACTTTGAATTAGAAACTTAATGAGAAAATTTATTAAGTAGATGCAGCAGTCTGGAAGACAACTGCCAACTGAAATCATTTACTGGTGAAACCGATGTCAAAGCTTTCAGTGTTAATATCTACTGCATTGCAGCCGGGTTTTTTGGTTGACGCATCACCACAGTAACTGTGGCCCTTGATGTTTGGTTTTCTTACCTGGAACTCTAAACAAAGAGTTAGGGCTTGATACTTGCTACTTTTGTAGCCAATTGGAGTTTTGCCATTGACTCCTATGTGAGCAGGATTGGACTTGTAATGATATTGGAGAAATTAACTAACTGGGTGATAAGCAGAGGTACCTGATTAGTCAAAGACAATGTCAAGGCATCAGTAATATTAACCCTGATTCGGCAAAAACTTACACCTGCCTATCTTTATGCACTGTGAGTAGTTCTACTGAAGTCAATGGCACTACTTACAATATGTTAAGTTAAGCATGTGCATATACCTTTGTGGGACTGGCACAGTGGATAATACTTACTTTTCCCCCCTTCTCTTTTATTGCAGTTATCTTTTACAGTCTTTAAGTCACTTTACTGGAATAATATTGTAAAAGGAATTATTATCATAAAATTATTTTATTATACTTTTTAAGGTGCCAATCACTTATTTATTTTGTACATAATGTTAGAACTAATGGACTGTATAAAACATTGGGTAAATTTTCAAAAGTGCCTATATTCAGAAGTGACTTAAGTACTTGAGAGGCAAATTCCCATTGACTTTCATCTCCTAATTGTCTACTTCATTAAAAATGGGCCTTAGCTTCTGAAATAAAAACCCTTATTACTGAAAATAAAATAAATATTTAAAGTATTATTACATAGAAGGTTATTACGTCTTGGTTAAACTTAACACAATTTAACTCAAACATGGAAAAGTCTATTATAGCAAAACCAATGATTTTTTATGTTTGAACAAAAAAGCAAACATTTTCATTATAAAAAGAATCCAACTCACTAGAACAGAAAGAAAAAGAGCCCATTTATTCTGAGGAGAGCAGGACAGTGGGTAAAATTTCAGGAGTCCCATTTTCCGAAGTGGCTGAGGTACTTAGAAGGCTAATTCCCAATTAAATAGGCCTGGTCTATATGTAAATTGTAGATCAACTACACTCCTGATCGCCATAGTTATGCGACCTAACCCCCGAAGTAGATGCAGCTAGAGCAATGGAAAAATGCTTCCATTGACCTATCTACTGTTGCTCACAGAGGTGGATTACCTACACTGACAGAAAACCCTTTCTATAGATGTAGGAAGCATCTACGCTACGGCGATATAGCAGCACAGTTGGAGCCTTTGGCTCCACATTTCAGTGTCTATCTCCCATTTTCATCTTCTTCAAAACAAGTTATTTACAAAGATATCTCACTTAGAATCATAGAATATTAGAGGTATAAGGGACCTCAGGAGGTCATCTAGTCCAACCCCCTGCTCAAAGCAGGACTAACCTCAGCTAAATCATCCCAGACAGGGATCCCAAACCGCATCTTAAAAACCTCTAAAGATGGAGATTCCACCACCTCCCTAGGTAACCCATTCCAGTGCTTTACCACCATCCTAGTGAAAAAAGACTTTTTCCTAATATTCAATGTAGACCCCCCACCACAGCAACTTGAGACCATTGCTCTTTGCTCTGTGATCTACTACCATTGAGAACAGACTAGCTCCATCCTCCCTGAAATCCCCTTTCAGGTAGTTAAAGGCTGCTATCAAATCTCCTCTCATTCTTCTCTTTTGCAGACTAAACAAACCCAGTTCCCTCAGCCTCTCCTCATAAGTCTTGTGCTTCAGCCCCCTAATCATTTTTGTTGCCCTCCGCTGGACTGTCTCCAAATTCTCCACGTCCTTTTTGTAGTGGGGGGCCCAAAACTGGACACAATGCTCCAAATGCAGCCTCACCAGTGCTGAATAGAGAGAAATAATCACTTCCCTCAATCTGCTGGCAATGCTCCTACTAATGCAGCCCAATATGCTATTAACCTTCTCGGCAACCAGGGCACATTGCTGACTCATATCCAGCTTCTTATCCACTATAACCCCCAGGTCCTTTTCTGCAGAACTGCTGCCTAGCCTGTCGGTCCCCAGTCTGTAGCTGTGCATGGGATTCTTCCATCCTAAGTGCAGGACTCTGCACTTGTCCTTCTTGAACCTCATCAGATTTCTTTTGGCCCAATCCTCCAATTTGTCTAGGTCCCTCTGTATCCTATCCCTACCTTCCAGGGTATCTACCACTCCCCCTAGCTTAGTGTCATCCGCAAACTTGCTGAGGGTGCAATCTACCCCATCCTACAGATCATTGATGAAGATGTTGAACAAAACCGGCCCCAGGACCAACCCCTGGGGGCACTCCCCTTGTACCGACTGCCAGTTAGGCATGGAACCATTGATCACTAACCATTGAGCCCGATGATGTAGCCAGCTCTCTATCCATTTTATAGTTCATTCATCCAACCCATACTTCTTTAATTTGCTGATAAGAATACTGTGGGAGACTGTATCAAAAGCTTTGCTAAAGTCAAGGTATATCATGTCCACTGCTTTCTGCACATCCACAGAGCCAGTCCCCTCTTCATAGAAGGCAATCAGGTTGGTCAGGCATGATTTGCCCTTGGTGAATCCATGTTGACTGTTCCCGATCAGCTTCTTATCTTCCAAGTGCCTTAAAATGGATTCTTTGAGGATCTGCTCCATGATTTTTCCAGGGATTGAGGTGAGGCTGACCGGTCTGTAGTTCCCTGGATCCTCTTTCTTCCCTTTCTTGAAGATGGGCACTATATTTGCCTTTTTCCAATCATCAGGGACCTCCACCAATTGCCACGCGCTTTCAAAGATAATAACTGGATTTACAGTACAGTGCAATATACAGGCATGAAGGAAACCTTCATTGCTTCTTTTACCTTGTAAGGTCTTTGTCCCCAGTCCCTGCTGGCAGACTCCTGTACCCACATGGAGTAACTCACAGGATCGGGGCAGCTGGTTCACATCAGAGCTGGTAACAGTTCTGATCCTGAAACTGATAGCACATGGGTCAGCTACTGTACCTGTTTGGAACCCCACTGATGTCAATGTAGCTCCATGAGACAGCAGTCAATCCGTACAGCCCTATAAATTTATTCTATGGCCATATTATATTTATTATTAATTATTTATATTGTGGTAGAGTCTAGAGGCCTGGGCACCAACGTGCTAGCCACTGTGCAAGCAGAAATAGATTATAAATTCTTCAGGGCAGGGACTAAGTTTAAGACTGTAGACAACAGATTAATACAAACCAACCTGGGGTGTAAGGAAATGATGAAATGATACTGTTGAGCATGATAAACGGTGTTCATAGAACATGAGTTGCCTAATCATTGGAAAGTGTTTTGTAAGTATCACAAAAGAAAAAAAAATTCAAAGGAGGGCAGCAGAATACCCTGACTTTCCATTCTACTTTCCCTCACACAGCTATGGCTCATAGTCGAGAAGACAGGGATGTAAATTCAACGATTATTTTCATTAGTGTTTATTCATTTTGATGAAGGGTTATTTCTTACGTACTCCATAGGGCTTAGAATGGGTTTGGGCCTTGGCTATTCTTGATTAACAGAGACAAATAAATCATTTTGTTTAACGTTTTCAATTGCAGGTCTACCTATGGAAAGCCTTCTACCGAACCATAGGTGCAGATGCCGCAAGCAAACCTCAGATGTCATCGGGATTGGGAAGATTAATTTTATTGAGGTGATTCCTCAGGGGATTCAGTGTAGAAGGAAGGAGATTATGTAAGTGAAAAGTCCAGAGACCAATGACCTTCAATTTCTGCAAATAGTTTTGTCATTCATTCACTGAGTAATTTGCATGATCAGGTTTCTATCCATGTCCTGCCTCAGCTCTTGAGATCCTGCCAGACTTCTTGCAGATAAACTGTAACAGATTCCACTGAATGAGAGACCTCCATGGAAGAAGGGGCAAGAATCCTAACAAGGATGCGAAGTGCCTCTATTCACTTTAATAGCGTGTTATCTCTGAAACCTGACTGGCCTAGTCTAAACTAAGCAAAGGTGCATTTTAAAATGTGTTAGGCCTTGTCTCTATGATATCTGCCATCTTGGTCAACATACCAGATACTGGGGACCTCTAGAGCTAAACACATGAGCTAGAATGCCAAATCTTGTAGCTAGGCGCTGTAACGAACTCATGCAGTCTGTGGCTTGGGCACATAAAAAGCATTGAACAGTGTGTTACATCTACAGACAGAAGTTGCACTGGTTTAACTAAAATAGTTTAAAGCCTGAGTTAGTTAAATTCAATGCAAGTCCCTGTATACATTTACAAGGCACACTTGTAATCAATTTTAAACTGGTTATACCAGTATGACTTATCTGTAAATTTTCGGAGGCAAGTTAAATTGACAAGAGCCATGTTTACATCAAGTTAACACAGTGTCCACAAAGGGGTTTATACCAGTTTTAAAATCACACCTTTAGTTCAACTGGCACAATGTGGGTCTGGTGCACCCTCAAAAGTTGCAGTTTCTGTGCTGCAGTAAGTGGAGCTGCTGTATGGTTCTGTCCTGGTGAACTGTGGGAGAACTTGTCTTTCCTTCTGGGCTCCCAGGGGTGGTTGTGGGAAGGCACTGAGGACTATCAGCACTCAAGTGGTTTAGCCTGTATCCTTGCTGCAAAGGGGGTGTGTTACTGGCCTGAAATTGCCAACTCCACACCCCAAGACCAACTCGCCCTTGATCACTGGAGAATAATCTTCTGGCTAAGTGACTTTCTGGAAGATTTCCCAAGGGTTGTTATTATGAGAAGCTAAAATGACCCCATTATGTTTCAGACTTACCTTGAAAAGTAAGAAGAGAGCCTGTGTGAATCCCAGTGCACCATGGATCCAGATATTGCTTCGTAAGCTGGCGCCGAGGTACTGTACATTTATTAGATAATCACCAGCTTTTAGTGGGCAGAGCATACTGTAAGGAAGATGCAAGAATACACAGCAAAATAGTTTTGTTTTTCTTTATCACCAGTTTAAACTGAAAATCAGCAAGTGGTCTACATAAGAGATAGTGAGGAGTCTAATTATACGGACGTTGTCTTTGCTGTCACTCATTTTCAGAAAAAAATCTAGTAATGTGTTACATTCTGCTGCTTCACATTCCATTTGCAATTTGAAGATATTCTTTCGTTCCCCTGCAGAGACCATCGCATAGAGCTGTTGTGCATCGTTAAAAAGCTGCTACATTCTATACTTGAGCGAGCTGTATTTCAGTGGGGGATTTACTGTTTGTAAAGCTCTTTTTGGGGGTGTGGGTTTTGATGAGAAATATCATTATGCACATTCAAGGTATCAATCAACAGAAAAGATTCATTTCAGAAAAGCTTTGAAATTATGGCGCAAGATGTTTCTTTCATTAACTTTTATGCATCAAAAACAATTGCCTTCATCAATTTAAATTTTTAGTTTAAGTTGTAATTTACATTTAAATTCCCCAGATCACAACTATTGTTCAAACATCACAAGCACCACAATGTTAGGAATGGAGTGTGAACATAGTTCAGACACATTTGTAATTTGCAGTTATTGACTCCTGGTTTGGATAATTTTAAGAAACTAAAAATATTTGCTACCTTATTTTTAAAAAAAACACTTTTTTTTTCTCTCTCTCAATACAGCACCAAAATCAATGCAGTGCAAGTCTTTAACTGATTTTTCCCAGCAAAGGCAAACAGAACTGAAGCAGTCTTACTAATGGACTGAAATACCTTCCTCGGAAAGCAACACTTCACTGACTTCCCAACTACTTTTACTTCTGTGTTATACTATTTTTTACTCTAATAAGCGTGTTTAAGGGCTGCAGTTTGAAAAACTATAGTTACTTGTAGTTGCCCTTATCAAAACATCAGGAGAAAGAGTATGGACTTGCACCTATTTTGACTTGGACAGTAAGAATGAAACCTGTCTTGCGAATGCCTAATATTTCTATTGAGACAAATACTGTGAAGAGCTTAGCTCCAAAAACGTCATGTGGAGAATTCAAGTGGAGTCTTTCTACTCCTGCCTAAATTAACTATGCAATAATTAATAAGTGTATTACTCTCCCCTAGGGAACCTCATCTTCCTCATCTGTCACTAAAATTGCATCATACCCGCTCCTGCTAGCTCTCACACTGCTACTCATCACCTCCTTTCAAGCTGTATATAACTTATAGCCCCTCAACCCTACCAGTGCTTCCAGTCATTTGTCAACATGTTGAACAACTGCCTCTGTGTCTTCTTCCACATGCCTTGAGGACCTGCTCCCTGATTTTCCCAGGGATTGAGGTGAGGCTGACGGGTCTGTAGTTCCCTGGATCCTCTTTCTTCCCTTTCTTGAAGATGGGCACTATATTTGCCTTTTTCCAATCATCAGGGACCTCCCCCAATTGCCACGGGCTTTCAGAGAGAATAGCCAATGGCTCTGAAATCACATCAGCCAACTCCCTCAGCACCCTCGGGTGCATTGCATCTGGCCCCATGGACTTGTGTCTGTCCAGTCTTTCTAAACAGTCCTGATCCTGTTCCTTCAGCACTGAAGGATGTTCACGTCCTCCCCATTCTGTGCCGCAGTAGTCTGGGAGCTGACCTTGTCTTTGAAGACAGAGTCAAAAACACATGAGTGTTAGTAAATTAGTGGTAGATTAGCATTTGCAGTATAAAGCCCATTTTTCAGACTACGTGATTTGACTGTGTAAAACATCTATGTGTAACAAACTCTTCCTCCATATCCCTCATTGATGCTTCTGGTCTTTTCTGGCTTCATATAGATTAGTTACCTAACTAATGGACGCAGCAGGGTAGAAGAGAGAAATCTAGGGGACACCGCCTCTGATTGATCTTTGATCCTTGTCTTTGGTCCAGGAACTTTAGTTTCACATGTGGGGTTAGTGAGAGGAAAGATTATTACTCTAGACCAAGGATTCTCCCACCTTTTAATTGTGTGGGTCACCTCATAAGAGAGTCCCTTATGGACAAATGGCCCCTCTCCCCCACACAAGTTGGGTCTGAGAATGCCATTTGGTGCCCAGCCAGGAGGACTCCATGAACCACAGCTATAAGGCTCTATTCTTAAGGAATAAGTGTATGGGTGAGTGCTACTCCCTACCTTGCTCATACATGCCAGACGGCACTGAGAGGCTTTATTAAAAGGTAACACTCTTCATGGAGTGACTCTCTGCTTTGCCCCATTGCAAGTTTGATCTCTCATTATTTGATCTCTGATTTACAGCAGGCTCCAGCCCAGATCAAGGCCCCATTGTGCTAAGTGTTGTACAGAACACTTAGTAAGTCCCTGTGCCTCAAAGAGTTTACAATCTAAATAAACAAGACTTGGGCACTGAGAGGGGAAGTCACACTGCAGGTCAGTGGCAGCAGCACAGAGAACAGAACCAGGTGTCCTATCCATGTTCTCTCTCCTGTGAATATTTATGTTCCACTCACTACCATGCTATCTGAGCCACCTATCTGGGTAAGCAGAAACCTATTTAGGACTCTGATCTGCATCAGCTGCATTTCAGCTCACAAAAGTCATTTGTGGCAGGACAGATTGCTATGCAATTACAGCTATGCTGTTACCAGACACAAAACTAGATTGGCTTCTCTTTTCCACAGTTGCCATTTCTGTTCTGGACTGCACTTTAATTGTACTGTACATTATGCAATAAAATCATTTATGCACTTGATGCTTTCAGATTTGAGAATTGTTTCTGCTAGAATTTGAAATGAAAACTTTGTGTTTCTTCAGCCATGCAGGTGAAGTTTCATTAGATAAAACTGTCTAAGGCAGCCATCTCATTCCAGTGCAATTATTATTACTCCATAAGATGTAGTTCTAAAGCTCCATATTTGATTAAAACAGCTGGGTACATGTTCCTGCAAAATTCACATTCATTCCCTCCTCCCATTCAGTGAGAGTTTGTATTAAATCCTTTATCCATTACCCTGCACAGCTGGATGCAGTAGATAAACCTAGTCCTACATTTTTTTCTGAGATCTAATCAAGTTGCTCTACATTTAATTAAGTCCTCTTTTCAAATGTTTTTTTCCATTCATAACTCAAAAGTGACCTGCCATGAAAACTTCAACATACGTTTTAAACACTCAGTCTTCACTGAGAACAACCATTAGGCTTCTATGTTAATTATTTCTCTTTCCTCCCCTTAAAAAGAGGGCCGCACTACAAGTCATTCTGTGGTTTTAAAGGAAATAGGTACAGAACTTGGACAAGATTTAAAAAAATTATTTTGGATACGTAACCCGAGACGTTTTCAAGAAGAGTTGAGCCCTCTGAAGAAAATCAGACCCTTTTACTATATCTCAAGTTGAGCACCTAAAATCAACAGTCACTTTTGAAAACCTTGACCCCTGCACTTACCCCTACTCCAACCTTTGGCTGTTCAAGCTGTTGTTCCTTGTAGCTGGTATCTTAGACATTCCACTTTTTGTTCTAGGTGGGCAGGAACTCTCACAATTTTCACCTTATAATTAATCCCTTCTGATGACTACTTTTTACAAAAGCTTGCCCAGGAAAGTATAATTAGGCAGGCCAAAAAAGAATTTGAAGAACAACTTTTAACAGCAAAAACATTTTTAAGTACATCAAAAGAAGGAAGGCAGCCAAACAATCAATGAGACCACTGGACAATCTAGGTGCTAAAGGAGCACTCAAAGAATACAAGGCCATCGTGGGGCAGCTAAATGAATTCTTTGCATCGGTCTTCACTGCAGAGGATGTGGGAAAAATTCCCACACCTGAATCATTCTTTTTAGGTGACAAATCTGAGGAACTGTCCCAGACTGAGCTGTCAATAGAGGAAGTGTTGGAACGGATTAATAAATTAAACAGTAATAAGTCACCAGGACAAAATGGTATTCACCCAAGAGTTATGAAGGAATTCAAATGTGAAATTGCAGAACTACTAACTGTGGTATGTAACCTATCACTTAAATCAGCTTCTGTACCAGATGACTAGAGGATAGCTATTGTGATGCCAATTTTTAATGAAGGCTCCAGAGGTGATCCTGGCAATTACAAGCTGGTAAGCCTAACTTCAGTACTAGGCCAATTGGTTGAAATTGTAGTAAGGAACAGAATTATCAGACACATAGACGAACACAATATGTTAGGGAAGAGTCAACACAGCTTTAGTAAAAGGAAATCATGCTTCACCAATGTATTAGAATTCTCCGATGGAGGTCAAAATGCATGTGGAGAAGGATGATCCAGTGGATATAGTGTACTTGGACTTTCAGAAAGCCTCTTGACAAGGACCCTCACCAAAGACTCTTAAGCAAACTAAGCAGTCATGGGATAAGAGGAAGGTCCTTTCATGAATCGGTAACTGGTTAAAAGACAGGAAACAAAGGGTAGGAATAAATGGCCAGTTTTCAGAATGGAGAGAGGTAAATAGTGGTGTCCCCCAGGGATCTGTACTGGAACCAGTACTGTTCAACGTATTCATAAATGATCTGGAAAAAGAGCTAAACAGCGAGGTGACAAAGTTTGCAGATGATAGAAAATTACTCAAGATTGCAGTCAGCTTTGAACTTAACTAAGTTACAAAGGGATCTCACTAAACTGGGAAACAAAATGGCAGATGAAATTCAATGTTAGTAAATGCAAGGTAATGCACATTGGAAAATATAATCCCAACTATCCATACAAAATGATGGGGTCTAAATTAACTATTACCATTGAAAGACCTTGGATTCATTATAGATAGTTCTCTGAAATATCTGCTCAATGTACAGCAGCAGTCAAAAGAGCTAACAGGATGTTAGGAAACATTAGGAAAGGGTTAAATAATAAGACAGTAATTATCATAATGTCACTGTATAAATCCATGGTACGCCCACACCTTAATATTGCATGCTGTTCTGGTCGCCTCATCTCAAAAAAGATGTATTAGAACAGGAAAAGGTACAGAGAAGGGCAACAAAACATGATCAAGAATATGGAAGAGCTTCTATATGAGAAAAGATTAAACAGACTGGGACTGTTCAGCTTGGAAAAGAGTTGGGGAGGGGGATGATAGAGGTCTATAGACTCATGAATGGTGTTGAGAAAATGAATAAGGAAGTGTTATTTACTCTTTCACACAGTGGTGGTGCTAGCCCATTGGGGGCCCTAAGCAGGAATATCCTCCATACTAAAACAGGCCAGTTCTTATGAAAATAACCATAATAAAATGTGGGGCCCCCTTGAGCTTGGGATCCTAAGCAAATGCTTAGTCTGCTTATTCCTAGCATTGGCTCTGCTTTCACGTAACATGAGAACCAGGAATCACCCAATGAAAATAGTAGGCAGCAGGTTTAAAACAAACATAAGAAAGTACTTCTTCACACAACACACTGTCAACCTGTGGAACTCATTGCCAGGGGATGCTGTGAAGTACATCTGGGTTCAAAACAGGATTAGATAAGATCCTGGAGGATAGGTCCATCAATGGCTATTAGCCAGGAGGATCCATGCTCTGGGTGTCCCCTAAACCTCTGACTGCCAGATGCTGAGACTGGACAATAGGAGATGGATCAACTGATAACTGCCCTGTTCTGTTCATTCCCTTTGAAGTATCTGGCATTGGCTTTTGTTGGCTGACAGAGGCCTGGGCTAGATGGACCATTGGTCTGACCCAGTAGGGCCATTCTTATGTAGAATTATCAGTGTCTCACCTGGCCCAAACTCCATGAGCCCACCTGGCTTCTAACTTAAGTCGGATAGATGGCGTCTTTACGAGTGAAGTGGGAGTGAAAGGAGGGGAGAAGAAAGGGACTCTGCCCTGCAGGTACCTCTGTGTGCGCTCATTGAGGAGGCTTGAGGAAGACGTGCCTCTGTGTGTTGGGTGGAGCGCCCACCACACACCTTCATTACCAGTCTCTCTCTATCATATATCCATTTATGGTGTCTGACTCTGACCTCCTGTGCTGAATTCCACCAACCAACTATGTGCTGCAGCGAGCATGACTTTCGCCCCATCCCAAGTATACCCGCCTCTAATTTCATAGACTTTGCCCTTATTCTAATAGTGGGGAACTAATTAAAAGGAGAGAGTGATCATTTTTCACCAAACCCTACGTCATCTTATCAGTCCAGGCTCCTCTAACTTGTGTCCTTCCATGCCACACTGTCTGTGGGCATTTGTAAACCCTATCGTACTCTGAAGCATCCTCATTGCTTTTCTCCGGCCCTTGCTGTGTTCGGCTCCCTACTGCACACACGCCCACTCAATCCCACAGGCAGGGCCAGGATCATTAGCGTGCCAGTTTCTCACAGCCTGCCTGCTTTAGACACAATGGCCCAGGTTCTGCGGTACAGACACTGGTTGCAAGCGCCACCGGCGCACAGCAGCCCTCACGCCGACATAGGAGGATCCTATGGCGGCACAACAGCTCCTAGGGTCACCCTTGCCCTCCTAGCAGCTGGTGCAGGGAGCGATCTCTTATGCGCATATCAACCCCTTGAGATTGTTGGAAGCTGGCACAAGTTATAACAGCCTTTAAATTGCTCTAGCTAGTGCAGAGGAGCATCTTGGATCAGGGGAGTACAACAAGGGGGAGGCTTAAGGTCACCTTTGCTCATCCTCTCCTTGCATGCTGGCTCCTCAGATGCAGCCAAGCACTTGAGCCAGCAAATTTACTGTGAAAAATAAACCAAATGCTGATAAGGCTTAGATGGAAAGTGGAAGCAGCTATAAAAATTATATGTAGCCCTCTAACATGTTGACTGGAGGGGTTTTTGCTTATTTGTGTGAACAGAGGAAAGAGAAGGTGTTGACACAGCAGATCTTGGTTCTGTGAAAAGTTCTCACTCACCTGTCAATTTAGTATTTTAAAGCACAACTCCAGAGAACTTAACAGGTGGCTCCTTCTGTCCTATGAGAGCCCAGGAGCCATATTATAGGTGACATTTCTACAGCTGCCCTGTAGAAAACTCAAAAAAAAAAAATTAAGTCCAAAGCCACATAGACACAAAGTCAGATTCTCTATCCAAAATGTAAGTAAAAAGCAGGAGCTAACACAGAGAGGGGAAGGGAAAGGGACTGGACATAGGAAAGAATAATAAGATTTTGTGGTGAAATGGAAAATCGGGATACACGTAAAGGTGTATGAAGTCATTATTGATTACAAATTGATTTGCCCGGTGTTCTCTGTTGGAGGTTACACCCTGTTCTTTATAATTCACAACTGATAGACACTTTCATTGCCTTTCACAAAGGATATATTTTAAAATAAACTGGGATTATGCTATGCAATGAACTGTGAACTCTTCCATCTTTAGCATCAAGCACACCAGCTGTCTCACATAACTTCCATAGTCAGTCTATTAACCTTGCTGCAGGCGCTCGCTGGAATTTCTTTAACAGTCAATAGCATCCTTTGCAGAGCTAGTGTCAGATTTAACCCTTAAGGATCAATCATTCCCTTCTCTCAGATATGCTGGTTATTTAACTTACTGAATGAAGCACCTGTCACCTGTCATCTGTGCCAGCAACTAAAGAGCAGTTTATAATTCAGGGACTAACCCTGTTCCCAAACGTGAGGCAAAAAGATGATACAAGGAAATTCAATTTATTTCTACCTTTACCAGTCGAAGTTTAATCTAGTTTTATATTCTCATTCTTCACACTGAGAATTTATGTGGCCCCTGGTATGTTGAAACAATTAATCCTCACAACATCCATCTGAGACAGGTACAGTAAGAATTATTTCCCCTTTTACAGCTGGGAGCCATTAACCTTCCCCAGAATTTTGCTTATTAGACTTATAACAAACTTGAGTTGTGCTCGAATTAAGATGTAACAGAAGATAAATGGGGCCAGAATTTCACCCATACCTACTGGGGTATTGTAGCATATGAAATGAAAAAGCTCATGTGCAAGAAAATTTGCTTTGTCTTTATCTAGAGTAACACTACACATTGGTATCCCAAGAATATAGAGGGATGGGAGCACTAGCTTGGGAACTACTAAAACTGCCTCCAGTGCTATCTGAGAAAGCACCCTTCACACTGCTGTTTCATCTGCTGGGCATCTGTCGTGGTTTAAAATTCCAAACTAGAGTAAGTGTGAGATTGAATGAGCCCCAAAAGGCCCCTCACATTTCAATCCTGCCGATAAACCATCGTGAGAAATGCAGGTCTGTTGAGAGAATTCTTTCGAGAACAAGTTAAATGTATAAGCTTTCTACAGGGCTTTTCTAAATCATATCAAAAAGTGTTAGATGGAGTTTCTTCAATAAGACTTTATCGAGACACATACAGGGGAAGAACGGAGAGAAATAGCTACAGATCAAATACCATCATGCCCATTGTGACCCGTACGTGCCCAGGGTAACCACAGACAGAAGGTTGGAGACAAATCCTCTCTCAGCAGATTAACTGCTGTTCTTAACAGACAGTTTGAAGTTTCCTCCCTCTTGTCCCAGACCACAATTGGCTGTTCACAGACAAACATTGGGGGAGTGGGATGGCTTCTTTAACAGGCAAATTGTCACTCCCAAAAGACAAACAATTAGAGACAATTTCTCCTTCAGCAGATAAACTGCTTTTCTGAACAGACAAGACGGGTATTTTCCACAATCCCCAAGCAAGACACTCATACCTGACTAAACACAGAAAACTGCTTAGAGTCTTGCATCTCCCCCTTCACAAATTTCCCTCTTGATTACAGGTAACACAGAAGATTTACTCTCTCTGGGACTGGATTATATCAACCTGGATACACATATTTACCATTTTTATCCAATAATATACCAACATTAATATATACTGGACAGATTCTCTCCCAACCATTGCTGTTGAGAGAAGCTGGACTTCCAGGACGACAGTTCCTGCTGCTGCTTTTTTATTACTTTGATTTAGATGAGTTTAAGTCTGGCAAGTTCTGCTTCAGCTGGCAGAAGTTCTGTTCACTTCCTGTGAGCTTCTTTGTCTCTTTCTTCAGCTCACTGGACTCTCTTTTCAGCTAGGTGCAGGCTTGCTTCTCTTGCATTAGAAGTTCTGCCATTCTTTGTTCATGTTCAAACGTCTGCTTGGTTTCCACTGCTTGCATCCTTACTGCTTCCATTGTGACTAACTTTAACCTTTAACATGCTCAGTATCAAATTTTAAATTTAGAATATTGTGTTGTTTGGATCCAAAACTCAAATGACCTGGTTCTATCGATCCTGCTATGACTATGCCAATGTCTCTGTGCCTAAGGTAGCCCCTTGAAAATGCCAAGGGCAGGGCAGGCTGCAAAAAGGAGAGCATATCCTCCCAAAACTGGTGACTAACACTGAAGTTAGCTTCACCAACCAGTCACAAAGAGTGATTCTGATTCCCCACACTGGTTATCAAGAAGCTAAAAACAAGAAGTTACACAGCCCCCTTTACTGCATTTCAGTCTCTGGATCCCAACCAGCAACTAGGTCCAGCAAAGAGATGTTATTTAAAACTCTATTCCCTTTACAAAAAGTTCTCCTGATCCCCAAAGGGTTCTCCTGATTGCCAGATCAATATTGATTTGGATCTTACCCAAAATACCACGGTGCCAGCCAACCCTTTAGTAATTAAAATTAAAGGTTTATTATAAAAGAAACAAAATGAGATGTTACATGGTCAAAGCGATCAGACACATACAAATTACTTCAAAGTCTATTTATATTAGATTCTTAACAGTAGTGGAGTTTTCAGGCTTGTACAGATCATCTGATATACATCCAGTACCTGGATGGGTCTCAGTCCTTTGTTTCACAGCTTTAGATGTAGAATAGTTGATCTAGAGGAAGGAAGCAGGCATGAAGATAAAATGGAGATGGTGAAGCTGTATTTTATAGTTTTGCCACGTGGCTTGTGCATCCTGTGTTTCAAACACAAGCTCCTAGCATATGGGCAGGGAAAAGCTTGTAGAATTCCTGTCCACAGGCATGTCCCTACATGTCCTGATGACTCATAGGTGTAGCACCTGGCTTCTCTCCACCTGGGGTCATTGTATAGCTGATTGCCCTTGATTGGCCCTCAGTCAGGCCAGGCAATGCTAATGCTTATCTGTTAGGGGTGTCACCCAGTAGCACAGCACAAGTTTATAAACAGAAATATCACACATTCATATTTTACACTACAAAGATGATACACACATATAGATGAGCTTCTCATATTCAGTAAATCATAACTTTTCCAATGATACTTTACATCACATTTTGCCAGATTTATTGTAATTTTGCAATATTGATATCAATAATATTGTGAATGGTCACCCCTAATCCAGACAGTGTCACACCCATATTCACTTCATCTAAAGGCCTGGGGCTCACTAGTTCTACAAACATGCTAGGTATCAGAAAAGCAACCTCCCCTAGAAAGTAGTGGGGCACCTGGACTCCTGAATCAGTTAGGTTAACATTTTCAAAAATGTCCAAGACCTATTTTTAGAAATGATTTAGAAAGCTTTCAGGTAAATCATGGATACATTTTCTTAATCACAATAGACTCAATCCTAGAAAATCATTATGGGCAAAGTTTCCACACATCACTTGTTACCAGAAGTCTCACTGAAAGTTGTCTTCCTCCTTCTCTTGCGACCTGGCTCAGAATCCGAAAGCTGACCCTCCTCAAAGAGGAGCATTGGGCTGGATTCTGCTTGTGGGAAACGCTTCATGCTTTGCACCTCTGAAGATGAAGGGAAGCTGGGGGCTCTTTTCCTTCACCCAGGTGTTCTGTTCTTTGTCAACCAGGGCCTTACTCTTCTCTTTCCATCCACTTCAGAGTACGATGGGAGGTAGGTAGGAAGAGGAGCAGGGACAGAGCCTCTGTGTTTTTTGTTGGGGCAACTAGAGGTGTTTGAACGTCTGGTGCAGCCGCACAGCCCACGGCAGCAAGCTTTCCAGCTCAGGTCCACAGACTTGGGTTAGCAGGGCTCACACTAGTGGTCTAAACATAGCAGTGTAGACGATGCTCTGAAGGGTCAGAGCCCAAGCTCCAGCGTGAGCCCCAATTTCAAAGCACACAGCTCTTTTTAGAGTGTTAGTGCGAGCCCTACACACCTGAGCCTGTCGACCTGGGATGGGAGGCTTGCCGCCAGCAGCTGCGTACACATACCCTGAGAAAGGCTTTTTCTTAGGTAGCCCCAGATCCTTCTCCTCCTCTTCGTCTGGAGGGAGGGAAATTTCAGACAGAGGCCGCCAGAGGAGAGGGAGCCCTTCTGGTTACCCCTTAACAAGCAGCTTTCTTGCCCTGAGAAAAAAAGTCCAGAAGGGAGCTTCCCAGAGACTCATGCTTTGTTGAAAGGGGCATTCTGGATGTGGGTCAGACATAGGCTGACCCCACCCTGCGGACCCCAGACTCCAACCCCGCAGGTTTAAAAAGGAGCTCTCGGCCGCTTGCTGCTCTGGGAGCCAGAGCTGGGCTCAAATGACGGGTAGGGAGTTGCCCTGAGCCAGTGATAGGCTGGGGGCAGGGATGAATGCTGTGGAAGAGAGGAAAGGGTAGGCCACGGGCCCCTTCCCAGGCTGCTCTTGCTTTGTAGCTCCCTGCCACAACAGTTGTGGGAGAGGAGCTGGGCAGCTCCTCCCTGGTCAATAGTGGTGGCTGTGACTAGGGCGCCAGCAGCTGAGAGGGAAGCTTCCCTGGCCCTGTGAAGTTGTCCTTCAACATACACTCTCCCTGCACAGGGTGGTGAGGTGTGTGAGAGGGAGGGAGCTGTTGTCTGCAGCAGGCCCAAGAGATTTTGCAGCTGAGCTGCAGCCAGTGCCTCCAGGGAGTTTCCTACTTTGGCGAGGGAGGCTGCAGGAAACCCTGCCCCTGTCTGAGCACTTGCAATGGGCCTGGGCAGGGCCCAAGCATCATTTTTTTGGGCCCAGTACAAACTTGTAACACAGGCCCCCTCTCACATACATACCCATGAGGGCTGAAGCCTGGGTGGGCTCCCCAAAGCCTCTGGGCCTTGGTAAAGTGTACCCTTCCCTCCCCCCATGTGGGGGCCCTGGGCCTGGGTCTCCACAGAACAGGCACAGATCTTCTTGCAGGCATTCAGTCAGTAGGGGGAGATGCAGGAGACAGTGTCTGGCTTTTGTTGTAGCTTCCTCTGCCATGCTGTACTCTGTGTGGGTGAATAGGGTGCACTGAAAGTCCCAATGACCATAGGAGACAGGGAATTTCTTCTGCCAACAGAGGCAGACCTTGGGAACCTGGAAACTTTAAGCCAATTGAAATTAGGGTTTTGTTTTTTTTTAAACTTCGCTCTGCAGCAAGAGGGGCTGGGCTGCTGGTCTTGCAGCAGATGAAAAAATTCACAGGTTTCTCAGTGGAGCCACTTCTCCACTGCCACTGACTGACAGGTCTGGTCTGCCTCCAAGGCTGCATGGAGCACAGCCCCAGTGTCACAGATCTGTGGCCCTCACTACGAATAATACCTTGGTTAACAAACTCCTTTAGAACAGAGGTCTGAACAGGAATCGCAGTTCCTGTCTCTTGACCAACTGGAACTCTCTCTCCCTTTGATTACAAGAATGAATCCACAAAGCTGACTGTGCAGCCCAGAAACCAAACCCCCCCATCCCCCCCAAAACACATCAGTATTTTTTAGTGTTTCATAAAGAGGGGAGCCATATTACTGAGGCCTATAATTACCCAGGCTTTTGCCAGGACATGCTGGTTTTTGTTTTACGTCCCCCTTCAAAAGGAACATTTCCCCCAGTCTCTGTGAGAAATAGGTTTTCACCAAAGCCTTGTCTAGTAGGGTTTCTGATTTATCTCCGCTGTTGACACCACATCAAAGTGGACGTTCTAAATAATCCTTTCTTGCTCCCCGTCCCTTAATGCCAGCAAAACTTTCCTTCCTTGAGGGGAGTGCAGAATTTTTTGCATTCAGCCCTGGAAAAATGCCAAAGGGGAATACCAGTCAGAACAACCTGACTGCTCTAAGGTCTGATACTGTACAAGCCATCCAGTTGAGAAAGAAATGCTTGCTATCCCAGGTTGTGAGATGTCAGACTTTTTCTTTTTATATATATTAAAAAAAAAAAAGTCACCATGTAAAGTTAAAGGTTACATTGACATTGGACTTTGAACAGTACAGTTGCTTTTCTGGTGCTCCTTAGTCACCACGTTAATAGCTGATCTATTGAACAGGTGGGATCTCTTGAGACAGTGACTGCGGGGTCAAAAATGAAGCAGGAAAGGCACAGCAGTCATTAGAATAAGGCATTTGTAAAAAGTCTGGTATCTTGTTCCAGGCCAAGACCAGGAAGTTAAAGCTCTGGATTGCGCTTCTGGCAGAGCAGGGAAGTGAATCAGGTCTCCAGGCTCCCTGTGACATCGGGGGCAAGTTACCCTGCACCTGTTTACCCGGTTGTTTAAACGGGGACAATACTGTCCTCCACAGCTTGCAAGTCTAAGTAGAAGGCACAGTCCACCTCCATGTGCATGTACCACAGTGGGGACCCTGATCTCAGTTTGGGCCTCGAGGCTCTGCTGGAAAACAAATAGTCAAAATGCGTGTGCTCGTGAGTATGACTGCTTCTAGAACCTGGAAACTTTCCCAAACACTGAACTTATAGCAGTGATCGTAAAAACCTTACCACTGCTTGCACAGGGCATCACTGTTGAGGACAATAAGCCACCCTCCCCTCCAGCAGTGAACGAGTGCTGCAGAACTGTTAACAAGAGACACTTGTGACTCCTAGCTTCAGATGTACACATGCTGGGCAGAAGCAGTGTACTGGATTGGTACTCTTCATGGGGGAAAGGGGAGAGACATGCTTAACCTTTTGGCATCAGGAAACAGGATTGCTTGACAGCAGGAAGATAAAATGAAGCCTTGTACTTGGTAGTGAGCAGTTGTGACCTAGCAAGTGTGGTAGCACTTTAAAAAATGGCACCTTTGCAGATCTGCTGCACGTGTGCATCACAGTAAAATCTGCTCGTGCCACTTTGGACCATTCATGTGCCTGTTAGGTTTAGTCATTTACCCTGTCAGCAGAGCAGAGCCAAACCAGCTAGAAAAGGACTGAGCCGGATGCTTATCCTCTTTGTGTTTCAATAGAAATATCTAATAAATCCCAATTCCAGGGCTAATCATTTACACCCCCAGATATTCAACAACTTGCAGAGAATTGTTAATGGTTAACCCTTATGCGTGCCAGAACTGGATTTGACATTCAGAGTCCAGAATTCCTCAGGTTAATTTTGTATTAAAGGCTGATTATTAAATGCTATACACTAGCATAATTACACCTCTTATCTTTAGTGAAGCTTAAGAGTCCTGATCCAAAACCCACTGAACTCAATGGAGAAATTCTCACTGACTTCAAAGGTTTTGGATCAGATTCAGTTATCTGACAGTCTCTTGTACCCACTCAGAGTATGAGCTGAAGAGCCATTTTAGTGTAAACACCAAGTTGTACAATTTGATGCAGAACAGACAGTAGCAATAGTAAGGGTCATATACGAACATCCGGTTCCTCGCCTTCCAACTACTTTTGTGGTAAGTACAATAGTGAAGAGAAGAAACAAAAACAGGACAGAAAATGCAGTTGCAAAACAGCCATTTATTGCCTACAGAGGGAAATAAAAGTACACAGGTGCAAAGAAACAAGCAGATATTTAGCCCTATACACATCATGTGTGATCGGTACCCAATCTCTGTCATGGGGGAAAAAAAGTAGTATTTTGTAATCTGACAATAAGAATTCAGGATTTTCAGCACCTCCCTTCTGAGCTGCCGTAAGACTAAAAAGGCAAGACTGCTTAGTACAGTTACTGTCTTCATTTTGTATTCTTTTTTTTTGTGTAAAAGTAAAACCTTCATCTCTTGAACACATGTTGTGCAGTATATAAATACCTCAGCTGAGCTGTGTAATTCACAGCTCTCATCTTGTTGACTGGTAAACTGTAATAAACAAAACAAAGCTGGTGATTTCTGTCTGACAGTCTCTCGATAAAAAGTAAAATTATGGATGACGTGGAATTCAGCGGACTGGTTCAGTGAAGTCAGTTGAAGCTACAACTGCATGGCACTTGGTTTCTTTTAAAGAAAAGCTTAATTATTTTGTGGGAAAAGTTGAATAAGCTTTTTTTGCTCAGGTCTAAACTCAAGACTGTTTTGCTTTGAACAGTTAGATGAAGGTATTTATAGACCCCCATATATAGTTTCAATGAGGTTTCTTAACTGTACATGAAACAGTGTTTTCAAAATTTAAAAGGTTAGAGGAGAGTATTTTTCTTATGCAAATGTAATTGGCAGGATTCACAGTAAAGCTAATCCCCCTCTGGATTCCCTCTTATTTAAAATATGATTAAGCAAGCAGGTTATAGTTGAGGCAAGAGGCCCATTTAACCTATGGCTCTGTGTATTATCAGAAGAGAGAAAAAAATAGAAATCCAGTGGTGCATTCAGAACCCAAGAACTTGCTGCATTAGGACAACTGTGCAGAATCTCAGAGGTGCATCCCCCTTAAATCTCCAGAAGCTGGTGTTTAAGAAACTTGCAGTTCAAGGCAGACTGTGAGCCTGACCTGATTCCCCTTGCTGTCAAGGCAAAACTCAACCGGAGCAGGATTGGCACCTAATTCAAGTTTCCTATGTGCACTAATGTAGCTGTTCAAATGCAGAGCTGAGTCAGAATCAGGAAAAGTTGGCTTAGGCCAGGTCTACACTTACCTGAGAATTCGGTGGCAGTTGACGAGAGTTACGCAAGCTATGCAGAGTAGCTTGCGTAACTCTCGTTGACTTCTTAACTTCTGTTGTGCGCGGCATCTTCACTGCACTGAACGGACGGGAAATGTGTTCCCGTCAATGCAGTGCTACGCCGCTGGAGGGGGTGGTTTTAGTGCATCGACTTCCTGATCAATTGAGCGAGTCTTTACTTGATCCAGAAAGATCGATCTGATGGCGGCGAACATAGCCTTAGTTAGAATTTTCATAAAATGGGAAATCTGCAATTTTAGCGGATTTGTACAGAAAAATTAGAGAGTGCAGTTTCCAGATTACCCAGACACACAGTCTCATGTACCTAGGAGCACTACATTGTCTAGTTAAAAAAAAAAAAAAAAAAAGAGCAAAACCTGAGCTCATATCACTGCTGATACAGTCAAAACTTATGAGTTTAGTGAATTTCAGACCAATTTTGCTAAGATGGTGCACACAACACTTTAATTGCTTGGAAAAACCACACTATGCAATAATTAAAAATTGAAAACAAAGCCAAAATAATATTAACAATGTCACTTGTAAAGAGAGCCACCATGATTCTTTGCTTTAAAACAAAGACAAATACAGAGAAAAATAAGAACTTGGTAAATGTCTAAGTCTTGGAAACAATTTAACAAAAGGATGAGACCAAGAAGTACCAGAATCACTTCACCTCTCACTACTAAAACAGTGTTTGCAAGCTAAACACACCGTACTATGCTGAAAAGAGTCATATCACTTGGCATGTTTTGCCATCAAAATTGTTCAAATACATTAAACTACGAACATATTTCCCCAACGTCACACTTATTTTAAAATCTACATCAAGAACAGCTGTTCCTGAAGTATTCTATCTTTCAGCCAAACCAGCCAAGTTTACTTTATATACCATGTTTTAAGATCAGCTAGAGTCAAATTATCTTACAATAAATTGTCTGAAATAAGAAAATTTTTAAGTTGTTAATCACTTTTCTAACTCCCATCAAAGACACCCCCCCCACACACACACACACCCTCCTCAACTTTATCATTTTTTCTCCCAGTGATTTGGAAAGTAAATAAAGTCTGATAACTATCAGTACAAAATGTCTTCACTACTACATAGGATACAGATGCACTAGCTCAGAGTTCAGCATTTTAATTTTTTCCCCAATCAGTTATAACAGTGCCTGGTGTACATATGTAAATCTCATTTTAAAGTGTTTATAAATTTATAAAAGTTATTTCTAGGCTGACACTTGGCATAAACATTCAATAAATGTTTTGGGGGTTTTTTCAAGTTGAAATGTATAAAACTTTTTACTGGAGTTTTTTCTGTATTCTTGCAAAAAATTTTATAGGTCTAACATAAAATGTCTCTTTCACATTATGAATTTAGCAGGCCCAGACTGTAACAGTGCACTTTCACTGTCGCCAGTGTTCAGTTAACTTAGTCACTTATTTATAATAATCCTTTTAATATCCCCTCTCAGGTACTAACAAATTAAATCCTCTGTTCAACATCTGTACAGCTTAAAGCTTCCCTATGTTGCTCTGCCCATGCATCTCAATGCTGTTCTGGACAGAGCACCTCCACAGGAAAGAGGAAGTAATCCAATTGTTCAACCACTGATATTTCAGACGGTCACTCCAGATGTTACATTTTCAGTGAGGATAGTAGATTTATAACATGGACAATTGCAGTGAAATCCTTCCCCTACTGAAGTCAGTGTCTAAATTCCCATTGACTTTAGTGGAGCCAGGATTTCCCCCTTGATGTCACTTCTCATAGCAGGCAATTCATTTTATGTATATTGTGAAAAAGCAAATCACATCTGAAATGATAACAGAGGTAGAAAGCTCGCTATTCCATTACCAATCCCTCAAACTATGCAGTTCCCCTCCATGTTTTTCTAAGGGACAGATTTTGGCTTAATGGCTTCTTACTACAAACTGATAAAATAGATCAAGCACTTGAATGACCACACAAGTTCCTAAGTGTCCAATCTGTCTATGTATATTTACACAGTATAGTCTATTGAGTCATCCACACAATTCTAGGTTAGTTTTCTATTGTATTAAAACTTCAGAGAATCAAATCACAGTGAGCACAAAAGCTCATAAGAGTAAGGCAATTTAAACTTTAACAGAAGCAGGACACATCACTTTCCTCACTTAGTCATGCCTAGACATCTCATAACAGTGAGACATACTCCATGTATGTATGTTTCAACCTGACATCTCCAAAGATAGAAGATAAAATGTCATTCCAGAATTTAATCCTTAAAATGTAACATTTCCTTGTTTTTATGAAGTTAGATCTTTGTAAGTAAAGAATATATACTTGGAAGTACAGGATAACAGACTAGATTAACCATGTAAATATGTACAGTACTCAGGCCATTTAAAAACATTTCTTATTTGAAGATGAATGATTACTACAACTTCCTTATTTAATTTATATGAATTCAAGTCTGTATCAAACTAATCCTTCGTGATATTTAAATAGCAGTCTAATCAATACTGTTTGATTATTAATATTTAAAACCTCTTCCACTCAAACCTTGTATGCCAAGTATCATGCCAAACCAGGTTTTGATGCTGAAACCCAAGATTAATCATAGAAATGTAGTCACTTCTATTGTTGGGTTTAAATTTCATCTTGATGCTAATAACTGCCCACACCTTCCTCCTCAAAGTTTAATAGATTACGGAAAGAGTATTAACAACACACTAATGATTTAGAAATCTTTAAACACATGTAAATGCCCAAAGTTACCCACAATGTTTTCCTCGTGTATTACATGGTTACCAAAACAGAGTAACCTTGAATGAAAACCAATTTTTATAGCTTGTCTACTCTATACTCCACACCTGTGATCCCCTCACCAAACTAGTCCCTGTGGAATCAAGTGATATGAGCCTTTAATAGCATCTTTTAATTTACTCCCTTGTGATCTAGGTCAAAGTCTTCAGAGATTGGTGCTGAAAGTTAAGCTGCTAAAATCATGCTCAGACACCAAAATATAACTGGCCTGGTTTTTCAGAAATTCTGAAGTAAATGGGAGCGGCAAGTGCTCAGCACCTTTGAAAAACAGGCCACTATTAATTCAGGTGTCTGGCCATGCCCATTGATAGGAGAGCATAACTCAAAAGCACTTCGGATGGGAGATTTTCCAGACGTTCTCAACATTGGCCTAACTCTGCCCCCATTGAAGTCAATTGTGAAACCTCAGGAGCAGAGTTAAGCCAGCCTTCGGTGGGTGCTTTCGAAGATTTTAAGGGACTGAACGTTTTGGCTACAAGTTTATAAACATAGGATAACAAGGAGTCGGAACTAACAAGAAAGAGGATTTTATATATTTTATATTTCTGCTGACTAGAAACAAGAGTGGCTTCAAAACACATAGTAAGCTTATTGGTAAAATGAAGTATTTTCTTGAATGCTAGAAACAGAAAGAAAAAGAAAAAAAGCTTTGAACAAGGCAAATGGGAAGAAAAGCTGGTCTCAGAACCCATTGTGCCATACCTGACTTCAACGTGTGGTACACAAAATGTTCACACTCCTTACATCAAAAAAATGAAACAAAAATATTCAGCTACATTGTACAAAATTTTTTTTTATATACACAAAACCTCATATCTAACAGTTTTACCATATCGAATTTTTAAAAGTTGCTGGTAGAATGGCGTTGGATTTTTTTTTCTCTGCTTCCTTTAGGCAGTGCTGTTGCTTAAAAGTTGACACCAGGCACATTATCTTTAAAACAAAACCAACTAAGCAAGGAGCAGCATGTGAATTTGAGCTTTTTTTCCAGTAACCAGTCCTGAGGATGCTGCAGCGTTCCCAATGTTTAAAGCTATGAGACAAGCATCAGTGATGAGAGAGAATAATATATGTATTTTGTTGTTCATTTATCTATTGTGAAGATTAGTGATATCACTTTCTCAGCTTCCTCTCCCCTGCCTGCTCCCCCCACCTTCTGAAAAAGAAACACACACACACACACACACCTTACAGGCATTGAGTTTTCAAAGTTTTCACAATCAGAAGAATCACAATGGCAGAAAAGCTGGACTTTGCGTGTGTAGGTTTCTACTTAAAGCCATGAGTTTCCATCCTAGACACATATGGTAGTTTATGCTGACTTCTGGATGATGTGCATGTATGAGTTTTTTATCTAACGGTGTCATTCATCTTGTCTTTTAGGTTCATTATTGACAGAGTTCCATATTTTCTGTATTTTAAAGAAAAACACTAAGAACAGCAGCATTTCTGATCACCTGAAATGGAAGCTCAATACAGATACTGCTCCTTCTGTAAAAAAGTTACAGAGGGAGAGTAGTGGGGATTGGGGATGGGGGAAAGGAGAGAACCATAATATGACATTTGGGTAAGTATGCCCCAGGTGTGTGGGCCAAGGAAAACAAACAATACCCATTTCAACAGAAAAGTTTTTGTGCAACATCTATTAAAAAGAATTTTTTTAAAAAATTACAGGATAATGGACGTTTTGAAGAATGCATTTTGAAGCAGAGAAAACCCAATTAAACACCTTTCTGCAACAGATTGCCTCAATTGATTATAAATCAGAAGAAAATAAAACTTAAGCTGTTTCCCCATTTTTTTTTAATTTTCCCCCAACACTACAAAAGATGGTGGTTTTTTTAAATTTATTTATAAACGGGCTCCTCTGCAGTTCATATACAATCATAGGTGAACTCTAAATTCCATTTTATACAAACATCTCAAAAATACTGGGAGTGAAGTATGGTAGGAAATATTGCTCACATTGCTAGTTAACATGCGTGTATGAAAGGAGGAATATGGTTTGTTAGTGCATATCTCCAGAGCAGAGAACCCATCCCTCCAAAACAAAAACAAAAACCAAAAGAGAGAGAGAATACAGTAGCTGATTACAAAAAGGTAATGTCCACAAAATTAAGTTTTTCATGCTATTCTACTTTCCAGTACTATATGCTAATTACTTTTTCAATTCATATGCATGGCTAGGCCTTGAACACTTGAGGTATATAAAAAAAAGATACCTGCACCTAGAAGAAAATCTATCTTTAAAAGAGGTGGTTGGTTTTTTGTTTTGATTGGTTATTTTTGTGCCGCACAAAGTATTTTATTTACATTAAATTTCACTCCACTACATTAAATTCCAATTTTATAGTAGATGACAGATGATGCCTCCATTTTTAGGCACTTTTGAAAGGGAGTTTGTGGTTTCACTGAACCAACTGTTGCATCCCATCCCACCCCCAAACAAATATAGGGAACGTTTTCTACTATGGCCTGATTTTCTATGAATAAAATGACAAAGGAAATGTATCATTAAAGAATAGTGGAACAGCCTAAAGTATTAGTTTGCAAGACAGAAGATTGCTCCTTAGTATTTAAAACTAATTTAACAATTTAAATTTGACCCTTTTTAAATATATGAATGAGACATAAATATAGGCTATTTATCTGTTTAAAAATTTCATTCACATAATGGAAAAAATTTTTTATTAAAAATATCACATTTTGAGACTAGAAACAGTAAAGTGCATGAAAAGTTTAAAATATAAATTCAAGAAAATCTTATAGCAGCAAAAAAGCAGAATAAAGAAAAACTTAAAAACACAGACACAACCTTTTCCTATTACTGTGCCATATATATAATTTTTTAAACATTAAGCAGCCAACCAATTTCTTTCAGAAAATTGCATTATGTTTTAACTGCCTCTTGAGGCACAATGTTTAGAATTGGCCACCTAGAGTGTAAGAAGAAAGATTTCCAACATAGCTAAAGAGTGTTAATAGTTGGGAATGAACCAGCAGCTTTTTAATTCAACCTTGATGAAACAGAAACAAAGTATTAAAAGCATACGATGGCTATTTGCCAAATAGGGTCAAGAAAAATAATCCAAGGAATGATTATGGCTACCACTATCTCCCCCACACAAAAAAGCCCCTAGGCAGCTTTTTAACATGTACTTGGGAGAAAGAAGTAAAATCATTTCCAGAGGTTTTTTTCTTGTACCCTTAGCTTAACCAGTTCCTCCAATCCAAAGTTTATTATTTTTTTAATCTAACAATAGAAGAGGAAACCTATATATTGAACTGCAACGTATTTGCTCTTCTAGAACTCACCAATAAGAAAACTTGCAGCGGATCTTTTTAAGTGCAATTTCTTAATTTTATATTTCTAAATTCTGTTCCCAACCTATGTTGCAAAACAATTTCCCATCATGGTTTGTCAAAGTAGGGAGATTTTTCTGTTAGACCTCTCAAAACAGGCCATTAGTTTGGATTCCTGAATTTCTTTAAAAAAAAAAAAAAGGAGCTCCAAGAAAATTACCACTATACTGTCTGCCAACCAAGAGTTCTATGGAGCATTAAATGCTCAGGTCCAAATTCTCTGATGGCATAATTCCACTGTAGTCAATGGAGTTGCACCAAAAGATAACTTAGCCCTTCAATATGTATATGCAATCATTTTTGGTTTTCCAGTATTAGATAGATGTGGGGGGAGAGCTATACTGTTAATAATTTACTGTTAAATATTAAGTGCTTTGCTAATGTGCAAAATTAATTTTGGATGCAGAACCCGGATCTCCACTTTGAATTCAGTAAAATGGTATTTCTAATTATTCTCCCTTAAAGCGGAAATTGTTTTACAATGTTGGATTTATCAGTTTATTTATGTTTTGTTTTTCTAAAAGGGGGGCTTATTGTGCTGTGATTTGGAAGAAAGCATTAATTTTAAATAGATTACTATGCAAGTTTTGAATCCGATTTATCCATTTTATAACTGCAGCTTCCTAATGAAACAATAAGATTACCAGTTTAAAAATTAAATTAAAATCCTGGAAAGGGAATAATACTTTGGTTCCAGCCCTAGTGCCAAATGGATATCAACATGCACCAAAATGTGCAAAATCTCATATTAAACACATAATGAAAGGAGCTTGAAGAAGCAGCTTAAGGTTGGCCATACTTCACTCCTACATACTTTGATTTACAACTGTACAGGTCCATAACAACAGGTCCCAGCCCTCAGAGGGGCAGGGCTCCACTACCTCCTGTTCGGTAAGTGTACACCGTTGACAAGAGGCAGGAGCGGAGGGTGAAGTTCGAGCTGTGTTAACAGTGAGAAGTGGTCTGAAGGGATGTGAGGGTGTGGACACCCGGTGATGTTGTTCTCAACCAGCCACTGAGGATCTAAAGGCCCTAGGACCCCAAGCACGTTCATATGAGTGTTGGAATAGAAAATGTAGTCAATCACACCCTAAAGGGAGAGAGAAACATTCTGTTAACATGAGGACAGGTCACAAGTTGTACTTTAACATTTTCCTAAGATTTATTTGGCCCACACTTGCTAACTCCTCTCCACCATTCATGAGAAGACAGGCAGAAATAAAGCCCCACATGAATATACAAGATACTCTGGGTTCTGTATACATAGGATGGATGGAGTTGAAGGTACATCTCTGGAATGTATCTCTAGGAAGAGGGCTTTGAACCATATTGTGAGTGCAAACAGGACACATAACAGAGGGGATACAGCATGTAGGTAGAGGGAGAAGGAAGTAAAGTGCAATGTCTGCTCCATAGTAGGATGGTGGAAGTTCTCATGAGATTTCATGCAATTGATGAATAATGGTAAAGCCCTCTCATACCTGTCATATGAAAGGGGCTATCTGACGTGGAAAATATAGTAGTAACAACCTCCTGGTCAGGCATTTCAAGAAAGTCAACCAGCAGATGGTTTTAAGTGCATACAGCAAAGTCTTGAACCTCATGCCCTCTCAATTGGTCACTAACTACAAGGAAATGCCAGACTGAGGGGCTATCATTGCTTAAATTCTGTTGCTGAATGTCTAAGACTAATTCAATAGTGCCAAACAGTGTTGCATGTGCATAAATAATTCACAGCAGATCAATGTTCATGTTAAATCTGTTATTTTACTTTTCACTCTTCAGAACATGTATAAAAGCTATTTGCTGAAGCAAACAAATACTGCACATAATGTCCTGATCCACAGCTGTGGCCAGGCTGCGCACAATGTAACTCTTTGTACGTCCCCAATCCGGTCCCTTAGTGTACAGTTAGAGCAACTTGAGACCTGTTCTAAATAGGCTGGTTTCCTACAGACCATGGGGCTCTAATGGCCACAACCCACACCAGCCCCTCTACATCAGAGGATCTCTCATGCTAGGCTGGGGCACAATGCAGTACTAATGCAGGGAGAAATCTGACTTTTCAAAACGAGAGCTGTCACAATCATTCAGTGATTTACACTAACATCTATTTATTATTATTTCCTGCAAAGTGAATTAAATGTATCTTTTCAAAACAGATCAGTGGGAACATCCATGTCACCGCTCTTTTCTACCTACCTCCGGAATAACAATTGCAAAACTAATCATCACCTCTCCAAATCCGTGGGAACGTTAATAGTGTATGAAGTACAGTTAATATCAATTAGTATCAATGTTCACACATAAATGTTGTAGTATATCACCAGGGTCTAAAAAAAGTTTTACAGTCCCACACTTGTGGGTTCCACTGCTGGAATGTTATTTTCCCCACCATCATCAGAGTGAATTCAACAGAAGAGAACTAACCATCCAAACTCTGTTTCACTGAATGAGCTTTAGCAATAATGTGGGGAATTTGATTACAGACAGCTCTTAGCAATAGCTAGTCTTATGGGTTCCAGGACTAGCTGTTTCAAGAAGCAGTCATTTAAGACGTCAAGAAACATTTTTTCTGCATCCCGTCCTGTAGTGACATGTACCCAGTCAACATGAGTATTCATTCATTATTATTAATTTTTTTTATATTTATAGCCTCTCTAATCTCCTTGAGCATTTCACAATCCTTATCACCATCCTGGTCCAGTGGTTGGTAGTATATTCCTACTGCTATATTCTTATTATTCAAGAATGGAATTACTATCTACAGAGATTCTATGGCACAGTTTGGTTCATTTAAGATTTTTATTTCATTTGACTCTATGCTTTCTTTCACATACAGTGCCATTCCCCTACCAGTACGACCTATTCTGTCCTTCCGATATATTTTGTACTGTGTCCCATTGATTATCCTCATTCCACCAAGTTTCTGTGATGCCTTTTATATCAATATCCTCATTTAATACGAGGCACTCAAGTTCACCCAGCTTAGTATTTAGACTTCTAGCATTTGTATGTAAGCACTTAAAAAATTTGTCACTTTTAGCTGTCTGCCATTATGTGATGTAATTGAATGGGACTCTTTCATGTAACTGTTTCTCATCAGATCCTACCCATATTTTATCCTCTTCCATCCTTTCCTCCTTACTTGGATATACAGAATCTCCATTAATAGATCCTCCCCTAAGGGATGTCTCTGATCTAACCACATGCTCCTCTACACCTTTCAGCTTTCCCCTAGACTTTAGTTTAAAAACTGCTCTACGACCTTTTAAATTTTACGTGCCAGCAATCTGGTTCCATTTTAGTTTCAGTGGAACCCATCCTTCCTGTATAGGCCTCCCCCTTTCCCAAAAGGTTCCCCAATTCCTAATAAATCTAAACCACTATTCCTTATACCATTGTCTCATCCATGCACTGAGATCCTGCAGTTCTGCCTGTCTAACTGGCCCTGTGCATGGAACTGGAAGCATTTCAGAGAATGCTACCATGGAAATCCTGGACTTCCATCTCTTACCTATCAGCCTAAATTTGGACTCCAGAAGCTCTCCCTTACTGTTGCCTATGTCATTGATACTGATATGTACCATGACCTCCGGCTCCTCCCCAGCACTACACAAGTCTGTCTAGATGTCTCAAAAGATCTGCAGCCTTCGCACCCAGCAGGCAAGTCACCAGGTGGTTCTCCTGGTCATCACAAAGCCAGCTATCTATTACCTGTCTTTTTCCCAACAACTGGAGTTCCCTCTCTGAAGAGATATCCTCAGTGTGAAAGGATACCATTACATCATCTGGAAGGAGGGTCCCAACTATGGGAATGTTTCCCTCCACTTCAGTTTGATGTTCTCCTTCTTGGAGACTTTCATCCTCCTCAACAGTACAGAGGCTGTCATACCGAGGGTGGGACAGTTCTACTGTGTCCTGGAAAGTCTCACCTATGTACCTCTCTGTCTCCCTTAGCTCCTCCAGTTCAGCCACCGTGGTCTCCAAAGCCCCTATGTGGTCTCTGTGGGCCAGGAGCTCCTTGCACCAAATGCACACGTATGCCATCAGCCCATAGGGCAGGTAATCATAGACTAGATAGCCGCCACTCAGTTGCTGGACTTCTGCCTGATTCTCTTTTTACTCCTGCAGCTCTTTCTTTTATTGTTTTTTATCAGGGGGAGAGGGTAGAGGATTAATAGTTTTTAGTTTATAGAATGTTAATGAAGTGTATCTACTCCCCTCTGCCCCCACTCTCCCACTACCTCTCTGAACTCCCTCACAAAATTCCAGTTAGCTGCCGCTGGTCGCTAGCTTGTTCAATTTTTTATTTTAATGTGAATTACCAGTCAATGAATGTATTTTACATTTAATTTTCTTAAAAAAAATATTAGCTGTGCATAATTTTAGTATTTAAATGGTTCCTAACTGGATGCCAACGGACAAATTTCTCCTTTTGTCGCTGCTACTGTTTGGCTGGAAACAGTTTTCTGAAGGCTGCATTAACAGGTCAGCAGCACACTTGTCTACATTTTGATGGCTGTAACTTTTCAAAGTTATTGATAAGATTTAGTAATTTATTTGGATTTTTTTTTTTTTTTTTTTTAACATGGAGTTTAGAATTTCCAGAACATTGCAAAATGGAGCAAATTCTGACTAGACATCCTAAAGAACAGTTTTTACCTGTTCCTGACAAGGTAGTTTTTTGGGAGAAGGCTTTTGCCATTTATAGTTTAGACACTGTCACACCATCAGCTAATACAACCGCCTTAACCCCTGCGGCTAGGGCGGGAAAGTATTCCATCTTCCTCATCACAAAGACACTGACTATAACTTAAAGAAGCTCCAAGTCTTAGATGCCAACTGTGCATGTTCAGAAGCAATTTTTTCAATCCTCTAGACTAGACATTTATTCTTCTCTCCATCCTTATTGTACTTATTATCCCATAATATTGTACAGATTATCCCATGTCTGCCTACTAAAAGGCTCCGACACCTTCCTGTGAAGCATCTGGTGCTGGCCACTCTCACAGACAGGGTAGTGGACTAACTGGACATTGGGTCTGACCCAGCATGGTAAGTTTCAGTCCAAGAGAAATGGAATTCAGTAGATCACCCCTTACTTTGAAATCAAAGGTGTAATTGGTGTAAGGCATCAAGTTGTTTTCATAGGCGCTCTTGAGCTGGAAGCCATGCGTGATTCTTCCTTCAGAAGCCCCATTTTTTCCATTGCCACTGAAGTTCATGAGACACTCATTGTAACGCAACTCTTTGAAGTCCTTATGGTTGTCAGCTACTATACCATTGCTTAAGTACTCCACAACACCTGTTCACAAAACGAAGATGCAATTAGGGGTTTTAATTAATTATTGAAATATAACATGCATAGTATTTAAATACCTTAGGTTAATAAAAACCACACTGGAAGATCATGGTCTCAAAATAAGTATATATAAATCAGCCAGTTTTGGGGGTTTTTTTAGTCTCCTTTGGTGGGGTCTGACTTTCTGAGTGCATCTATATAACGAAGGAGTTCACTCAACACCTCCTTTGAGAGTAAAAGCATTACAAAACCCTGAGCACATAAGAATACTAACAGGACTGTGGCAGCCAGCACTAAGAGTAAGTTTTTTTGTGTACTCTATTACAGGGTTAAATATAAAAAATACTACAGCATATTCATCTCATTTCTCTGCCCTCATCTTCTTATTTTGTCAGCTTATCACTCAGAGTGAAATAAACCACGAATTCTAAATTCCTGACTATCACACTCCTCAAGCCCGTACTCCAAAACAGACATACCATACTTCAGATATGTAATAATTATGATTACTATATCAAGCTTGAATTTAAATATATCAACCCTAGATCCTTTTATGCTTTTAAAAAAAATTATACTCAGTATTTATCAAATCTTGCATAGGATCGATAATTAAAGTGCTAAAAAACAATGAAAGGTCTTTGTTATCTACTCAAATAAAGGAGTTATATTAATTTGTTTTGGAATTTTAAATCACAAATAGATTTTATGATGAAAGCTTTCAACAACAATAATAATGGACATATAGGCATAAAATACAACTGTTGGGTGGAAAGTGGACTCAAAAATTCTAATAAAAATCAAAGTAAAAAAAGACAATAGTTAAAGTGATGAACCATTTCTAAATACCTGAATCGGGCAGTGAGTTAAGATCTGCACACAGCACCAGAGGGATAGAATTAGGATCTGCTGTTGGACTGCCAGGCCTGATAGAGGCTTTCTCAAGGATATTTTTCAGTTCTGAGACAAACATCATAGTCTGAATGAGTTTCACATCTGAGTATTCAGGGTCCCAATGCATGTGAGCATTTGCCACAATAAGAAGCTGTTTGTCCACAGCATGAAGCGGTTTCATACCTGAATTAAAATAATTTTTATTAAGAAGTCAATTAGGTGAATGTATTTAATTTCCTCTAGTTACAGATAATGCAAAATTACTGCCACTATTGTATCAGCTAGAAATTTAGATAAATTGGAAGGAAATATGCCTACTTTCACTTCTTGAAAAAAGGTAAGTCTAACAAATTAAATAAAGCTCTGTCCCACAGTAATAATATCTTTTGTTTAACTTTAGCGTCATTTGGTTACAGGTCTCATAATACAAATTTTTGAATATATAAGGCAAAAGGTGACTGGAAAGACTATCATCAGTCTAATCTGAGACAATTAGGGGATGTCTACACTGACGGCGGCACTGTTGGCGCTGACGGATTGATTCTGCAGGATCGATTGAGTGGCACTGGAGACCTGCTTAATCGATCTGGAAGGCAATGGCATTAATCCACCCCCTGCAAAAAGGGTAATGCTGCGTCGACAGGAGGGCATTTTCTGTCAGTGCAGCGTAGTGGGGACACCACGCTACCTAGAAGTTAGGAAGTCACTGGGAGATACGCAAGTTACGTAAAGTAGCTTGCGTATCTCCTGTCGACTGCCGCCGAATTTTGCCGGCACCGCAGACCAAGCTTTAGAACAACTATTTCTAAGGGTACTAAAAAAAGGATATTAAATTAAGTGTCAATTATAATTCATGCTATGTCCTCCAAACACTGGTACAATTATGTAAATTACTCACAACAGCAGATAAAAGCTCAAACAGCAGCAGTGACAAAATTACTTACCCATTTAGCTGTGCAATAAGCATGGCTGTGTTGTACACCACCGCTTCTGTGAGAGCGCAGACTGTCTTTGGAATACACTGCTTGGGAAATTATGCACCCTGAGCAACTCACCCCCTACTGCTAATATTATAGACCTCCCACCCTAACAGGATACTTTTTCAGGGTAGCAGTAGGTCTAACAGTTTATCAGTCCCAACTACTAGAAGGGAACGAGCTGAATTTTGGGTTCTATTAATAGAATAAAACTCAAGCAGAGAAAGCCACCTAAATTTCAGATTATTCCTCACTATTCATTGTTTAAAAATAGGAATGGAGAATATTTTTAGACTGTTTCTTACCTACTTGTATAGCAATTTGTTTGGTCATGCAGTAAGAGCTCTATTGCTGAAACAATACAGCTAGGGCTTTTACTACCCTAAAAACAGAGACTGCAGACTAGATAGGAGATGAAGTTACAGAAAAAGACTCTTCCTGTATTGAATTAAGAGACTGCCTACTAAATTTCAGAGCTATCTAAAATAGGCCACAAAATTGGAAGGTGAGAAAAGAGTCATGTGATTTTTGAATACTATTTGTGAACTATCACTAATTAATCATCCTTTATTAAAAAACTGTTTGATAACTAGTTAGGAACATCAGCATGGCCAGAGAGATTCTGTGAAGGACTAAGTGAAGAGGGAAGAGAGACATCAGGATGAAAAGTTGAACAGCACTAACAACTATTGGTAGAGGGGTCTGTACTCCTGCCTAAGGAAAAGACATAATTCAACAAGTAAAATCAAAGTAGGCAAGAATGAGAGTCTTGAGAGGAGAATACCAAATGGCTGACGCTCCCGTTAAAACTTCTTGATGCGAACCAGTAAAAATGTATTTTTAAAAACAATTTGTGTCATAGCTAATTTCAGAGTGACCAAGAAATTTCCTGTTTCATAAGAGCTTTCATCAAAGTTGCCTATTGACCAGTGCTCCACTGCAAATGTTTGGCTCGGTGTCTTATATGCAGTAATGTCCTACACAGCTGGACTACAGATGAACACACACATCAAAACAAATACTGCCTGTCATCAATACCTAGGATAGCAGTATGATTATACTGACCTGCTCCAAATAATTCTTTGTGAACCTCTAACACCACAGCAACTCCAATGTTGTCCTTTGTCATCACTCTGTTTAACATAGCTTCTGAACCTTCAGAGTTAGCCATTGCCACCTGGTTAAACTCCACTGTGTGCTTCTGCACCAATGTAAATCTGAGTAAAGACAAAACACAACAAATATGTACAACATTATCCGTAAGTAGACACTTGCATGCAAAACATTTTTAAAGTTTACCATAAGCATCCAATGTATTATTCTCTGTGTAGTTCCCTGAGGCCCCAAATGAGACCAGGGGCCTGTGGTCTCTCACTCACACTCAGATGCTATTTAAAAGGTTGTTCCCTTATCCCAAAAGCATACAATCTAAAAAACACTGGGGAAAAATGAAGGATGGGTGTGGTAAAATATATGCAATTTATTTTCAGAGGGTTTTTTTGGTTTAAATTATAGCTAGGAAAGTTGGTTACATCTAGGGTCAGACAGAGCCATCATAAATTATCTGATTTCTTATAGGTGTCATGAAAGAGATGAGCACTGAGGTTTAAGCTTAGTGTCTCTATGCATCCATCCTTCACAGACAACCCTTATTCAAAGCTACATGAACCATTCCAAACACGGAAAATTTCAACCCCAAAAGGCAAACTTTTTTTTTTTTTTTTAAAAGGTATGAACCAGAGTTAGAATGGAGGCATCACATAATCTTAATTCAGCAGGTTATAACCACCAGCCCACTATAAATCAGAGAG
The DNA here is from genome assembly GCF_026122565.2 of Emydura macquarii macquarii. Lineage (NCBI taxonomy): Eukaryota > Metazoa > Chordata > Testudines > Chelidae > Emydura > Emydura macquarii. The sequence goes on from NW_027131927.1 coordinate 19,762,326, forward strand.
AATAAAGTCTCATTGATGCAAGATGTGCAAAATCTTATGAATCATTTGCAAAAGAAGGAAAAGTATTGTGTACAGCGCTTTCCCCACCTGACCTACAGTTTCTGATATTTTCAGCACAATACTATAGCTCTCTTCACAAAACACAGATTACAAAAGCATACCCACTTTATATATAGTCAGAATACAGAATATGCCTGCAACAAACCTCTACATCTAAAACTAAACAAAGACTGAGATTATATAGATTTTAGGAATTTAGTATCAGTGCAGTGAAGCTGTTCTATCAATTCTGTTCAATACCTTTCTTGGACGAGAATATTTTGTGTATAACCTGCAAAGTGAATGGAAAGGTACCATTGTGAGTACACTACTAACAGAAGCACAACCCCTTTGAAAATGAAAGGAAAGTATGTCACATTGACTTTAATTTTTAGATTTACAACATACTATTTGGTTGTGACCCATTGCAGCAAACAGACAGTTGCATTACTTTTTTCAGACCTAAGGAAAAATGTTTCAAGTGCTGCTGTTTGATTCCTTACATATATATATATAAAAAAAAGGTATCTATGAAGCTGCCCCTTACTTTTCAGTTTTGAAGAATATTGCACAACCGTCCACATGCTTTCTCTCCTGCTCAGACATGATTTTGGCACGTGACTTTGGAGAAAAAAATCCATCATATCCACGCTCTTTTAATGCTGGCAGAAAGAGGGTGAAGTATTGCTCTGTTTCCACTTCCTGGAATTGAACACAGTTAACATTACAATGAAGAAAATCAGTGACAGGTTAATAAAAATAAGTAAATGCTCCCACCACTATATATATATATATATATATATATATATATATATATATATATATATATATATATATATATATAATGTGTGTGTGTGTATACACAAACTAATACAAGCATCTGTTGCCAAAACCACAGATTTCTGTTTCTTACACAGAACACTATCACGTTTTAGACTAGTTGTCTGATGTATGATAAACAGATTAGGATTTCTGGCAATCAAAATTAAAAGGAGGTTTCAAGAAGGAAAAGTGACAAGAATATTTTGAGACATTGTACTGAACATCGACAGGAAACCACACCAGTTAGCTTTGACATCTAAAAGTGGATAATCTCTTAGGTTAAAATTTCTTATTTAATGATTGGCAGATATGCAGCAGTCATTAGTGTTTGGCTTGGCAAGCTCTCTTTTACCAAAGGGTTCTCCCCATTCTAGAACAACGTATTTCCTTGAAGACCAAACAAACATCACTGCCACTCAGCTTGTGTCAGCTTTTTAATTCAACCAAGCTATTCTCTTCTTCATGTGTGGTTTTTATTTTTATAATACACCAGAACTTATTTAAAAACAAAAACTAGATCTTTCAAGATAGCACCACTTAACTGTACTGAACACTTCGGATAAACTCCTTCCAACATGATGGCACATACGTTGCTAAGTCAGCAAATCATGGCTTAACTTTAAGCGTGTGTGTGTGCGCGCGCACGCGCTTCAAGTTAAGCATATACACAAGTACTATGCTGGATAGGAGTCACAGCAGAGGACTGGAAGAGATGACTTTTTGGGTTAAAACACAATTTCTTTCTTTTCTCAGTGAAGCCTGTTGATGTCTAGTAACCCAAGAAGTAAAATATTTAGGATGTTTATAGATAATAAGTAGAAGTTCCAATGCAAGTTATATATTAGTTTAGCTAGTTTTGCCTCTTGTGTTTTCTATTGTTTTAAAATTACAACAACAAAGTAACAAGAATCTTTGGACACATTCTGTAATGGATACTTTGAGGTTCACCAATAAGAAACAGTTAAGATAATATGCTTTAAATAGAATATTGGTCCAAAAGGTATTCTTCTGTTTTCAGATGAAAGCCAAAAAAGTGTAGTTTTGTTAATGTTACCTGAAGACTAATGATATCTGCATCACAGTTCACGATTTCTTCCATGATTCCCTTTTTTCTATACTCCCAATTTAATGCCCAGGACGGGCAGTAGCCATATAACTGCCGGGTGGCATATTTATCACATAACACATTGTAACACATAACTGTGAATGAAGCTAGGAGGAAACATAAGAGGGGATTATTGATGAACATAGATAAAACATAATATTTTTTCTTAAGATACTTATTACTGTATGTACATCTCCTATAGTGGAGAGTAAGTAAACATCTCAATAAGGGCACTGCGATTTTTCCCCAAGAGTTTCATTAACTGGGGTCATAAAAATCCTGTGAGCTAACAATTGGACTAACAAGGCTAAATTCTGGGGGGAAAAAAACACCTAGCTTGCATGTGCACAATATGCCTTTGTTTGTGCAAATGGTAATTGTTTGCAGAGTTCTCAGTTGCTTCGCCTACATTTGCACTATTAACCACATTGGGCAAACTGAAGCCTGGGAACAACAATCGTTAAAATAAAATACACTGACATAAATGGAAGTTGCAAGTTCAACTGATACGTCAATTAGATCCTGATTTTACAGGTTTTAACAAGGAGTATAGCAGACATGATGGCTAATTGAGCCAAGAACTATCCATTGCTTTAGCTGCCTTGAAATACAAACTTACAGAACCTATATAATTAAACAGAATGATGATACAACAAATTGTTGGAGGATGGGCTACTTCTTTAACATTTTGCTGGTTTTCCATGTTACTCAATAAAAAGATATTAAAACTGCCTAAAACAGTACTTCTCTGAATCATATTGGTATGCTGCTATGATAACAACAACCATGGTCATAAAATACCGAGATAAACATTCCTATTTCTAATAGATCACGAGAGAATTAACTTTTCCTCTTTTTCCTGTGATGAAAGTGCATGGAGACCAAAGAAAAAGCTGGAGTGAAGTCAGGAGGTAAAGACCTAAAAAGTAAAGTTTGGCAATTAGATAACACCTAATGCTGATGTTCTTAAAAAAGTAGAAAAAAATATCATTAGAGTGTCACACTTCCTCCCAGCTTATCCAACCTGAATCATAGACTCATGGACTCTAAGGTCAGAAGGGACCAATTTGATCATCTAGTCTGACCTCCTGAACAATGCAGGCCACAAAACCTCACCCACCCAATCCTAATAAACCTCTAACCTATGACTGAGTTTTTAAACCATGATTTGAGGACTTTAATAAAAGAATTTAAGATACAGAGAATCCACCAGCAAGTGAGCCGTGACCCATGCTACAGGGGAAGGTGAAAACCCCCCAGGGTGTTTGCCAATCTGCCCTGGAGGAAAATTCCTTCCTGACCCCAAATATGACTATCAGTTAAACCCTGAGTATGTGGGCAAGACTCACCAGCCAGACACCCAAGAAAGAATTCTCTCTAATAACTCAGAACCCGTCCCAACACAGGCCATTGGCATATCTACCACCAGTAGTCAACTGACTGATTTCTGACAAAGTAGGTTGTCCCATCATACCATCCCCTCCATAAGTTTATCAAGCTGAATTTTGAAGCCACCTAGGTTTTTTGCCCCCACCACTCCACTTGGAAGGCTATTCCAGAACTTCACTCCTCTTGAAATTAGACACAAGTTTCTACCCATCAGTCTAAACTTCCTAATGACCAGTTTATATCCATTAGTTCTTGTGTCCACATTGGCAGTGAACTTAAATAATTCCTCTCCCTCCCTGGTATTTATCCCTCTGATGTATTTATAGAGAGCAATCATATCTCCTCTCAACCTTCTTTTGGTTAGGCTAAATAAGCCAAGTCCATTCCAAGAGAACAGTCCTCTGTCCATGAATGTCTCCCAGTGACCAGACATCCCAAAGCCCTCTCTATAGCATCACTGCCTGAGCCATCTGTTGATCATCAGAATCTTGTAACGCCTTTGCTGTCCTCCTGTAGGGACAGGCAGAATCCCACTGAAGATCACCTGAGCCTCCATTTCCTTAAGAGAGTCTTCCCTAGCCTGGCATAGTCTCCTTTCATATGTTCCAGTGAGAATCTAGTTATATCATTTGTACCCACATGAAGGACAATCAGTGGATTCTTTCCTGCTCTGGTTAAGATCCTTTTCAGCCTCAGGTCCACATCCTGTATCTTAGCACAGGGCAGACAGCACACCCTTATGTTCTCTAGATCAGCTCTGGTTACAGGCCTGTCTGTTCTTCTCAGGAGGGAGTCCCCAATCACGTAGACCTGCCTTTTCCTGGTAACGGTGCGATTCTCCAGCCCATCCCCTGTTCTTTCTGGCTGCAAATCATCTCGTCTACTATTCTCTTTGCAATCCTCTGCAACCGTTCCTGTATCCTCCAGGGGTTCTTATCTGGTGATATCTCCATTGGCTCATCCACTCTTTGTATAGGACAAGCTGCTCTTCTCCTCTTCCTTGCCCTCCCACCTTCAGTAACCACCTGCTGTGCCCCTTCTTCATCTTCCAACTCCGCAAACCTGTTTCTGAGCTCTGTTTCTCCTTCACTAGCCTGTCTTTTCCTCTGCCGAGTTCTCACAGTTACATACTTCCACTGGCCACTTTCCTTGCCCAGCATTCTCCCCTCAGAGTTAGTTGGTCCTGCTTCCATCTGCAGGTCTGGGTTTTTCCCTTCAGCCTCCTCATGCCTTTGCTCTATCATCTGCTCAAACTCCCTTCTAAACTCAACCAGAGTTTCCACCTGCAACTCCAACCCTCGAATCTTCTCTTCCATTAGCTCTCTGAGGCGGCACTTCATAGAAACAAAGCTCTTTTGAGGTACCCCCTCCAGGATCATGTACATCCCACAGCTTCCACATCCTGTCAACTTCATTGCCTCTTCCACTGCTTGAGTGACTACCACTATTGTTTATGTATCTGTCATAGCCTTTCCCCCTACTTCCTGTCAGTGAGACACAAAAACAAAAACAAAAAAAAACCACCCACCAAAACACCACCCAACAAGCACCCCAACAGTAACAGAACACCACACACTCCGTCCCCAAACTCCAGTTTTCAGCTCTGTTGGCTGGCTCCTGTGCCACTGCAGCCGTAGCACTGCCTGATTGAGTGGCTGCCTTTATAGGCCCCCTAATTAGGGAAGCCCCACCCCCTAATTAGGGTCAGCTGATCTCAGTACACCACCTAGTACCAGCTCCTGCAAAATGAAGGGAAAAAAAAACAACAAAACAAAACAAAACCAAAGACACAACTCCACAGAACTCACCCACTGCCCCTAAGGCCCACTCAAACTCCCCTGTTTTCAGCTCTGTTTGCTGGTTCCTGTGCAAGTCAGAATGTTTCATCTTAGCATTTACACTCATTAAAAGTAGTCCAAAAACAACTTCTCACTACTAGGCAATAAGAAGAGTCTCTTCTGGAGAAAGGGGTGGTCAGATTTGCAAGGGAAAAGCATCTCAATTTGTAGATGTGAGATTATACCAACTTCTGATTACTTTGTCCACAGACCTCCGGGAAGCCAACATTTCAAGCCTCAAAAAATAACTAGATGATTCTTCTCAAACCATTTTCATTGGTTAAATTTGTCTCAAATTTAACAAAAGATGATTTTTTTCCTCATGAAAGCAGACAAAGCATTAAAAGCATACATTAAAACAAAACAGACAAGGAAAAGTAAATTAAAGCTAAAAAGTCTGTTCTGAAGAAGCATTTTCTTATGCTTAATAATTTAATGTATGAGTATGTTCTGCAATCTGAATGAGGAACTCAAGACTTCAGTGGCAAATTTATGAAAATTTCATAAGACAACAGGAATGAACAAAATCAACATCCAAAAGTGGCTCCATTTGCTACTTTAAGGAGGCAGGAGATTAGTTTAAAAAAAAAAAAAACTAAACAAAACAAAGGTTAAACAGAGTGGAAAGTTGATGTAGGCAAGATGATGGAAGAGAGGAAGGTGATCAGGAACAGTCAATATAGATTAATCAAGAGTAAGTCATGCCTGACCAACCTAATAGCCTTCTATGAAGAGGTGACTGGCTCTGTAGATGTGAGGAAAGTGGTGGACGTGATATACCTTGACTTTAGCAAAGCTTTTCATACAGTCTCCAAAATATTCTTATCAGCAAGTTAAAGTACTGTGGGTTGGATGAATGGACTATAAAATGGATAGAGAGCTGGCTAGATCATCAGGCTCCATGTCTAGCTGGCAGCCAGTCACAAACTGAGTGCCTCCAGGGGTTGGTCCTGGGGCCGGTTTTGTTCAACATCTTCATTAATGATCTGGACGATGGGATAGATTGCACTCTCGACAAGTTTGCAGATGACACTAAGCTAGGGGGAGTGGTAGATACCTTGGAAGGTAGAGATAGGATACAGAGTGACCTAGACAAATTGGAGGATTGGGCCATCTGATGAGGTTCAACAAAGACAAGTGCAGAGTCCTGCACTTAGGACGGAAGAATCCCCTGCACAGCTACAGACTGGGGACCAACAGGCTAGGCAGCAGTTCTGCAGAAAAGGACGTGGGGGTTATAGTGGCTAAAAAGCTGGATATGAGTCAGCAGTGTGCCCTGATTGCCAAGAAGGCTAATAGTATATTGGGCTGCATTAGTAGGAGCACTGCCAGCAGATCGAGGGAAATGATTATTCCCCTCTATTCGGCATTGGTGAGGCCGCATTTGGAGTATTGTGTCCAGTTTTGGGCCCCCCACAAAAAGGATGTGGAGAAGTTGGAGAGAGTCCAGCGGAGGGCAACAAAAATGATTAGGGGGCTGAAGCACAAGACTTATGAGAAGAGATTGAGGGAACTAGGCTTGTTTAGTCTGCAAAAGGGAAGAATGAGGGGGGATTTGATAGCAGCCTTTAACTACCTGAAAGGGGATTTCAGGGAGGATGGAGCTAGGCTGTTCTCAATAGTAGTAGATGACAGAGCAAGGAGCAATGGGCTCAAGTTGCAGTAGGGGAGGTCTAGATCGGATATTAGAAAAAAGTTTTTCACTAGGAGGGTGGTGAAGCACTGGAATGGGTTACCTAGGAAGGTGGTGGAATCTCCATCTTTAGAGGTTTTTAAGCTGCAGCTTGACAAAGCCCTGGCTGGGATGATTTAGCTGAGGTTAGTCCTGCTTTGAGCAGGGGGTTGGACTAGATGACCTCCTGAGGTCCCTTCCAACTCTAATATTCTCTGATTCTAGCAGAAGGCTAAATAAATATAGCAGAAATGCCATGAATAACCTTTTGGGAGAAAATACTGACAATGTTCTATCCATATTACGGAGAGTTACAATTATAAACCTCTTATTAATAAAAGAAACCTTAATTATTAGCTATACTAATGGCATTTTTGCATACTGTGCATTTGAAACCACATCATTTTCTGAAGACCCTATACGTGTTATCACTAAAGTAATGGCATTTTGGTTTGAATAGAAAAAAATATTCTTGTTCTAAAACAAGCAGTTTTATTAACCACTAAAGAATCCTATCAGTTTTCTTACTGCGCTGGACACCTAAACAGCCCTCTGACCATGATGTGGCTTCTATTTAGATCACAGAATTTGGACTGCTGCCACTCACAAACAGCACTAAGACAGAAATGTGTGTGTTGGGGGGGAAGAGTAGACGCAGCAATCAGTTATTTAACAGGGTTAATAAGCACAATACAAAAAGCTAAAATCATCTGTGTTGCTGGTTTTTATAAGAGCATTTTACCACGAGTTTACTGCATTTTTGTCATGATGGTCTGTTACTGGCAATTTTTAAATCAAGATAGGATTTTGTTTTGGTTTTTTTTCCCCTTTATAGAGAGATGCTCTAGTTCAGCAAGAATTTATGACCTGTGTTATCCAGAGGTCAGACTAGATTATTACAATAGTCCCTGCTAGCTTTGGAATCTATGGATCTATTCAATTTACTTTCCTAAACCCTGCTCTCTCTGGGTCTTGCAGGGCTTTTTCACCCGGTACTAGCTCACATACGACTTGCTCTGCCACAGGAGTGCTGGCTAAGGATTCCTACATTATGATCATAAGCAGAAGAAAGAACACAGCTTGATTTTTCATATTAATTGGGGTATTTGGAGACCTGGCTGATACTGGATGTCACCTGTTGACCTGCAGTCTGTACAAATTTGGCATGTAAGTTAAAGACATATGAAACTTGGATAGGGTGTAGCTTTTGGGCTGGGAAAAAAAAAATCTAAAAAACATTCCCTGTGACTACAATCAAAATAAAACTTTTTAGCACGGCATTGAAAGAGATTCTGGAAAAAGTGCCAGTTCATGGGACTTTAAAAAATAAAAAAAGTTCTTACACAGCTGTGACAGCATCCTATTTGTCCAACACTAATTTCATCTGTTGTAGTAAGACGACATTTTTAAACACTTTTGCTCTGTTTGTATGCTCACGGGTTCCTTCAGAAGGCCATAGTAAGGAGGGGAAGAGAAAAGAAAGATGAATTTGTACGGGGCCAAGGAAAGCTGTTAGATTTTTTTTTTAAAAACATTTCTTAAAGTGGATTTTTGCAGTTCTGTATAAGCAGCAGCAGAGGGCACCAAACTAACTTCAATACCAGACATTCTAGTACTTCTCTTATTACAGCTGAAGAACCTGGGGGAGCAGAAAGAATGAAAGAAAAACAAAATAGATTTAGGGGCTTCAGGAACTGCATTAGTAGCAGTCTAGAGGTGTTGCTTATGGTATTTGTGTGCAGTTATTTTATGATTGTCACTATTCCTGTGAAATGGCCACAAAAGTTTCCTTGGTTTAAATCAAACTGAACTGGGTATCAGGCAGTCACTAGCTGATACACCTAACACTCTAACATTGAGATGATAACTGCTTTTGCACCAAGTCAAAGGCACAGGTAAGGCTGTGGTGTTTTTCTGAAGCGATTTCACAAAACAACAAGAGGGGCAGTTGTGAGCACATGAACTGCTATTTTTTTTAAACTTACATTCTCTGTATGATTTAGAGATTATTGCTAAATGATTGCAACAATCTAAATAGATCTTTGCCACAGAATAAATTGTAGAAAGTTAAAAAAATGCTATTATTTTCAGACTGACCCATATTTTAAAGACATAAGACTTAACTGAAAGGATTAATCATAAATACAAACACGAAGTGATTTTTTTTAAAATGTCAGCCAAGCATTGACAGAGAGGAGGGAGAAAGGCCACAAAATTACCTGAGGGCAGAATTTGGTCTTGTTCTTTTAAAGTAATCCACGGCCTTGGAGGCAGCTGCTCTGGATGAACTGAAATTACAAGAGAGAGGGATACTAATTTAATTTTGCCTTTATAAATACCAATGGAAGTCACTATCTTAACTTACAATCAAACTGATGGTTGGGCAGCCTTGCTCCATACTGTGCTATACAAATCCAGATAGGAGGCCCCAGTCGCATGAAATTCCAAAGCCTACTGGTTTAGGCTCAAGGTAAGAAAGAGTGGTTTGAAACATTATATAAAGGCCTAAAAATTGTAAGTGCAATAATTTATAAAGTAGTAAATTCAGCAATTCCATAGCTTCTCTGTGGTTTTCAGCACCTCGGAATCCTCTGTTGCTCTTAATATATCATAAGGCAGTCACTGAAAACTTTTGCACCACTGCAAAGTTGCCACTTGACCAAATTTTCTCATCTGGTCCCTCTCCCTGGGACCTTGTTTACATCACAGTCAGTTTGCATATACTGCGTGGGTGGCAATAAAACTACAAAGGATTTTGTCCATAAAAAAGCTTTTTTTTAAAAATGGTGTTGAGGAAATTGCGTGTAGTAATTTTACAACACATAGCAGTCAAGTCCAGGTGTGATGGATTGACTTCTCTTATTCAATTTGCATATGAACTGTAGTTTTTAACAAACTGCACTAAAGAAAAGTCATAGAAAGTCCTTAATGTTTAAAGAATGTTCTACCAAAAATACCCCATAAATCTTACTAAGGTTTCTATTTAATGCTTTTTGTAGACAGGACTACAAAGTAAATCTCTCAAATACATCAAATATTTTAAAAAACAAAACAAAAACAAAAAAACCAAACAAAAACACCCTACAGCCAACCTCAATTTCAGTTTGTGTCCAAACATTTGGAGGAGAGGGAAGGGGGAAAATAGGACGCAAACTAAAATATTCAGCAGTGAATTAGGGTGGCTAAATTATAAACCCTTAAGGACATGATTTAAAACAGATGTGCGAGATCCTTAATCACAGTGCATCCGACAAAGTGGGTCCGACGAACTTCATGCATCCGACAAAGTGGGTTTCTGCCCACGAAAGCTTATGCCCAAATACATTTATTAGTCTTTATGGGGCCACAGAATTCTCACTGTTTTAATCACAGTGGTATTTCTGGATTGAAGTTTATGAACAGTTGGAATCATGCTGCTTGCAATCTGGATTTAACACAAGTGAAAAGTACCAAAATTGGAGCACGGGAAACTAAAGCCCTCTGTTTACTAATAAGGTATAAAGCAAGGACAGTGACTGTGCAAGTCTCTCCCATGTCATTGAGCCAATGTACCTCAACCTCTCTGAATGAAAGGATAGTTTTGTTCCTTGTCAAATTAATCCTTGGCCCCACTGAGACTGCCAACGATGCCAATTTTTATTGATTTAGGAGACACTGATGCTCACCAACAACTTCTCGTTGGTGTGCTGGCCCCCTCAGAAAGAGCTTTAGGAAAGCCAAAACCTATTGTCACTACTGATCAGTTTGTGGGATTCAAACCAGTGATCTAGAGTGAAAGCACCATACTTCATATACTAAACCTGAGCTATTCAGTTACCTAGGAAGCTAGCTTTCTTCATAGAATCGTAGAAGATTAGGGTTGGAATGGACCTCAGGAGATCATCTAGTCCAACCCCCTGCTCAAAGCAGGACCAACTCCAACTAAATCATCCCAGCCAGGGCTCTGTCAAGCCACACCTTAAAAATTTCTAAGGATGGAAATTCCACCTCCAATGCTTCACCACCCTCCTAGTGAAAAAGCGTTTCCTAATATCCAACCTAGACCTCCCCCCCTGCAACTTGAGCCCATTGCTCCTTGTTCTGTCATCTACTACCATTGAGAACAGCCTAGTTCCATCTTCTCTGGAATCCCCTTTCAGGTAGTTAAAGGCTGCTATCAAATCCCCCCTCATTCTTCTCTTTTGCAGACTAAACAAGCCTAGTTCCCTCAGCCTCTCCTCATAAGTCTTGTGCTCCAGCCCCCTAATCATTTTTGTTGCCCTCCGCTGGATTCTCGCCCATTTGTCCACTTCCTTTTTGTAGTGGGGGGCCCAAAACTGGACACAATACTCCAAATATGGCCTCACTAGTGCCAAATAGAGGGGAATAATCACTTCCCTCGATCTGCTGTCAATGCTCTTACTAATGCAGCCCAATATGCCGTTAGCTTTCATGCTCTACCACAAGTCATATCTGTTACAATACTACTACATCCATTTTGTTATTTTAGTGGTGGGGAGTCCCTGGACTTGATAATAACATAAAACCAGTTAGAAGTAATTCAGAAACTCAGATTCTCAATTTAATTCTATCAAATATAAGTGGAAGTGTTTGGAAGTTAGTTATGCATATTAAACTAAACCTTTGGCTTAGTTACCTGCTAGATTGTCAAGCATATAGTTCAGTAGCTTTCGTGTTCCATCTGGGTCCTGGTACAGGCTAAGAATATCCTGTGATAAAGGATTGCCTGAAAGAGAGTCAGAAAAAAAAATGCAATAATTAGCTACCTGAATCAAACCTTACACTGCAACTGGACTTTCCAGAAAGGGAATAGCTTCCCCGCACCCCAAGAGGGGACAGACAAAACAATCCACTAGGTATTTTCATTTCCAATTTCCGATAATTCCAGAATATCGTAACGATAGATGATATAGAAATAGCTAACATACTTTCCCCTGTTCATTTCAACTGAGCAGTAACTTAAATGGTTTAGTTTTTACTTCAGCCTTGCCAAAAACCATTCACTTTTATATTTGGAAATTATGCACTTAAGTGTTGCATTAAAATATTGTTTTCTGACTTTTAAGTAGTGGGGGAAGGACAAAATGGGCAGCTCCTGAGGGTACAGATAAGTTTCTGGTAGCAAAATGTGCAGTGCCACTCTGACATGTACACTCTGAAACTGCACCATTAAACACGTGCACAGGTGGGTGGGCACTGCTTCGGGGCAAGTTTTAAGTCTTGCTGAGGCAAATGCTTGATACCGTCCTCAAGCTGTCCCAGGCTGCATGTATTTCTTGTTACAAGGCCCAAAAGCTTGGAAAATCTGAACTGAATGTAAGAGCCAGCAATTACACTTTTCAACAGTTCCTAGGTAGGATAGGAGGGACAGCCTCACAAGGGGTGCTCTTGGGAGGAGATGCAGGCTCAAGGATTTTGAAACTTTGTACAGAGCATGTACAGTGTGTAGTTTAACAGTTATAGCAAACAAAGTCAAAACTGACTTTTTCCTCAAACCCAAGAATGCTCTTTTACCCAGTGCAGAGTATTTTACTTGCAGAGTTTCAACCTTCAAAATTCAGTCTTTAGCTACTGTCCTATAGGAGACTATTCATCCTTACTTATCTCAAATATGGCTGACCGCATTTTGCTTAAATTTTCCAAATTAGTAATCTTTGGACAGAGAGCATATTTTAAAACAAAAAGTATTTAAAAAAACAGAATCCCCCCCCTCCCCATTATGAATAGAGTTACTGGAAATCTGCAGGACATTTTGCCAAATTCTGAAAGATTTAAGATTGCCCCCTCCCCCCAAAAATGCAAGTCCTCTCAAAATACAAACACTAGTGTAATAAATACTCTTTTTGAGTGAAGTATATACAGTTTTTACTTAAAATTAGTCAGCCAGATTCTACTCTTAAACCCCCCCCCCACAAAACTCCACTGCCCTGAAATCTCATCTTATTCTCTCTTTCTAAAGGCATTCATAATCCCTCTAGAGTTTTTCTTTGCATGTTGAAGGCCAAGCTTTTTTTTTTTTTTTTTTTTTTTTAAACTTTGTTCTTGTCCAGATCTGAAGTGTCTTCATTTTATGTAGCCTCAAAAAAAAAAAAATGCAACAAAAATGGAACAAATGCATCAGAAGCAGCCATGCAAGCCACAAATTTAGACTATGGCTTGCTTAGGAAGGGAGTCTTAAAATACCAGGGATAGCTACAGAGCCCAAAAATATCAGCCCAGAGAATTATTAGAAGTGCACTTACCTTTCAAACCTAAGGTTTGTAGCTGGAAGAGCCGTCCAAGTTCATAAGGCAAAACCCGTAACAGATTGTTATTTAAAAGCAATTCCCTGCAATAGGTGAACAAGTAGTTTATTAGCATCATTTTAGAATGTCATTGTATCACTGTATGCTGTGATCCTCTTAAAGGATGCCTACTTTGGTTTGAAAATATTTTATATAAAAAAAATTAGTCTTTTACATATCTAACTTCAAAGATAAAGAACTACATACATCAAGAAATACATCAAGAGAGAAAGCAGACAACATGCATACACAAGGTCTCAAATTTAGGAAACATTAATTTTTGTACTGACCTCTGAAGGTCACTTGAACGGGATAAGGAAAAAATTCTTTTTAAAATTGAGTAAGCATTTTACTTGGAAGGAAAGAGGTACTATCTGGTGGGCTCAATGGCTAGTTGAAAGGTTTTTTTTATTTGCCGGCTGGCTGAAAGCCAGCATTGAATATTTGTAGCAATGGACAATCAGAAGGGCCTTAGCTCAAGGCAATTGCCTACATAAAATATTAGCCAGCCATATGAGGATATTTTTAAAAACCCAATAAAATCATCAGGGACCTGGAGGCATAATGCTAAAGAGGGTCCCTTAAAAGTAAAATTAATTTGCCTTTCAGGCCTATATTAATGAAAGTCTATTAATGGGTCTACTTATGGGTATAAACTGTTCAGGAAGGACAGGCAGGGGCGAAAGGGTGGAAGAGTTGCACTGTATGTAAGAGAATACTATGACTGCTCTGAGCTCCAGTATGAAACTGGAGATAAGCCAGTCAACAGTCCCTGGGTTAAGCTTAGAAGCAAGAACAATAAGGGTGATATCGTGGTGGGTGTCTGTTACAGACCATCAGACTAGGAGGACAAGGTAGATGAGGCTTTCTTGACCCAACGAGGGAAAGTTCCTGTTCCTGTTCACAGGACCTGGTTCTCATGGGGGACTTCAATCACCCTGACATCTGCTGGAAGAGCAATATAGCAGAGCACAGACAATCCAGGAAGTTTTTGGAGAGTGTTGCGGACAACTTCCTGGTGCAAGTGCTGGAGCAACGAACTAGGGGCCGTGCTCCTCTTGACCTGCTGCTCACAAACAGGGAAAATTTGGTAGGGGAAGTAGAAGTGGGTGGCAACCTAGGCAGCAGTGACCATGAGATAGTAGAGTTCAGAATCCTGACAAAAAGGAAGAAAGGATACGGACCATGGACTTCAGAAAAGCAGACTGACTCCCTCGGGGAGCTGATGGGCAGGATCCCCCAAGAGGCTAATATGAGGGGAAAAGGAATCCAAGAGAGCTGGCTGTATTTTAAAGAAACCTTATTGAGGGTGCACGAACAAACCATCCTGATGTGCAGAAATAATAGCAAATATGGTAGACGCCCAGCTTGGCTTAACAAAGAAGTCTTTGGTGAGCTTAAACACAAAAAAGGAGCTTACAAGAAGTGGAAGCTTGGTCAGATGAATAGGGAGGATTATAAAAATACTGCTCGAACATGCAGGAATGAAATCAGGAAGGCCAAAGTGCAACTGGAGTTGCAGCTAGCAAGGGACATGAGAGGGAACACAACGGGTTTCTACAGGTATGTTACCAACAAGGGGAAGATTAGGGAAAGTGTGGGCCCCTTACAGAATGAGGGAGGCAACCTAGTGACAGAGGATGTGGAGAAAGCCGAGGTACTCAATGCCTTTTTTGCCTCTGTCTTCACAGACAAGGTCAGCTCCCAGACTACTGCACTGGGTGGCACAGAATGGGGAGGAAGTGAACATCCCTCAGTGCTGAAGGAACAGGTTCAGGACTATTTACACAAATCCATGGAGCCCGATGCAATGCATTCGAGGGTGCTGAGGGAGTTGGCTGATGAGATTTCAGAGCCATTGGCTATTATCTCTGAAAGCTCATGGCAACTGGGGGAGGTCCCTGATGATTGGAAAAAGGCAAATATAGTGCCCATCTGCAAGAAAGGGAAGAAAGAGGATCCAGGGAACTACAGACCGGTCAGCCTCACCTCAATCCCTGGGAAAATCATGGAGCAAGTCCTCAAGGAACCCATTTAAGGCACTTGGAAAAGAGGAAGATGATCAGGAACAGTCAACATGGATTCACCAAGGGCAAGTCATCCCTGACGAACCGGATTGCCTTCTATGAAGAGGTGACTGGCTCTGTGGATGTGCGGAAAGCAGTGGATGTGATATACCTTGACTTTAGCAAACCTTTTGATACAGTCTCCCACAGTATTCTTATCAGCAAGTTAAGGTAGTATGGGTTGGATGAATGGACTATAAAATAGATAGAAAGCTGGCTAGATCATCGGGCTCAACGAGTAGTGATCAATGGCTCCATGTCTAGCTGGCAGCTGGTAACAAGTGGAGTGCGCCAGGGGTCAGTTGTGGGGCCGGTTTTGTTCAACATCTTCATTAATGATCTGGAGGATGGGAAAGAATGCCCCCTCAGCAAGTTTGCAGATGACACTAAGCTAGAGAGAGTGGTAGATACCCTGGAAGGTAGGGATAGGATACAGAGTGACCTAGACAAATTGGAGGATTGGGCCATCTGATGAGGTTCAACAAAGACAAGTGCAGAGTCCAGCACTTAGGACGGAAGAATCCCCTGCACAGCTACAGACTGGGGACCAACGGGGTAGGCAGCAGTTCTGCAGAAAAGGATCTTGGGGTTACAGTGGATAAGAAGCTGGATATGAATCAGCAGTGTGCCCTGATTGCCAAGAAGGCTGACAGCATATTGGGCTGCATTAATAGGAGCATTGCCAGCAGATCGAGGGAAGTGATTATTCCCCTCTATTTGGCATTGGTGAGGCCGCATTTGGAATAGTATGTCCAGTTTCGGGCCCCCCATTACAAAAAGGATGTGGACAAGTTGGAGAGTTCAGCAGAGGGCAACAAAGATGATTAGGGGGCCGGAGCACAAGACTTATGAGGAGAGACTGAAGGAAACTAGGCTTGTTTAGTCTGCAAAAAAGAAGAGTGAGGGGGGATTTGCTAGCAGCCTTTAACTACCTGAAAGGGGGTTCCAGGGAGGATGGAGCTAGGCTGTTCTCAATGGTAGTAGATGACAGAACAAGGAGCAATGGGCTCAAGTTGCAGTAGGGGAGGTCGAGGTTGGATATTAGGAAAAAGCTTTTCACTAGGAGAGTGGTGAAGCACTGGAATGGGTTACCTAGGGAGGTGGTGCAATCTCCATCTTTAGAGGTTTTTAAGCTGTGGCTTGACAAAGCCCTAGCTGGGATGATTTAGCTGAGGTTAGTCCTGCTTTGAGCAGGGGGTTGGACTAGATGACCTCCTGAGGTCCCTTCCAACTCTAATATTCTACGATTCTAATTTTTCAGAAAAAAATCTATTCAGAAAATTCAAGGACAGAAAGTTTATGTTCAACTTGTTTCCATATCCATAATTGACAGACTCATGGGAAGTTAACTAGGGTAACGTGTCTCACCTGAGAGATACCATGTTTCCTAGTTCTGCTGGTAAACTTCTGAGTTTGTTGGATGATAGATCCAGGTAAACCAGATTATGGAGCTTGGCAATATCAGGTGGAATGCGAGCAAGATTATTGTCATTGAGGTGAAGAGCAGTCAAGTGAGTCAGTGACCAAAGTGACGTACTTAAGCACCGCACTCTACCTAAAAGAGAAAACGTAAAGAACTAGGTCTTCAAAAAGCTTTTTATTCTCAAGTCAAGACAATAGGCAAAAGTCACAGGGAATGGAAGGGTACACTTTAAAGGTGCTGCATGGGGGAAAAAAATCACATGTGGCAATCCCACCCCTGGGAATGGAATTTTGATTTCTAACCCTAAATAAGTGCTGAAATATAACGTAGAAGGAAGAACTGAACTCAGTAGAATGTATCTGTAACGCTTCTTCACTAACACACTTTAAATGACAATCCTACACTAGTTTTGAGTAGTATGGAGAAATGGAAAGAAAGGTAGATTAATTTGGTAAGAAAAAAATTAAGACACAAACCTGCTGTTTGCAAGTTAGTTTTTAACTAACTCTATTCAAACTCAAAACTTGACAGTTTTAAGACTAAACTGGAAATTCTCTTGAATGATCTTAGAAATCAGGTGTTTTTCTTTACTTTCTTCCTCCCCCTTCTCTGAAACACAGCTCTTAATTGCAAGGTTCATTTTTATAAGAGAAGAGTTCAAATCAGTGTATACATCAGCGCTGTATTTCTAAACAGCAATTTAGCCAAGACAAGATTTGAAGAAACTCACCCGAGATTTCTAATTCTGCCCATTGAGACTTCTTCCCATTGGCTACCTCCTCTGCTGACATGATGGTATAAATTCTGCGAGGATCTGGAGGATCATATTTTTCCTTTGGCATCCCTGTTAGTCTGAAAGATTGCCATGATTATTACAGTACATAGCTGAAACAACGTATTTTCATTTTAAAACCTAGCCATCTGACAGATTGCACTCCATGGCCTTGCTTCTAAAAATGTGTGCGCTTCAATGGTATTTCTCACAGTGCATAAACAAAGTTAAACATGTGTTTATGTTTTTGCAGACTCAGAGCCAATGTTGGAAAGGGAGTCTCTTCCATGACAGTTTGGTTTCTAAAGTCGGAATAATTGCATTATTTTATACTGATTCTGGAATACTCTTGAAATTCTGCTAGTTGATATCCATCTCACTACCCCAGATTTACTAAACCCATACCACTGCATTGCTATTGGACGAATCAGCATGAAGGGGCCGAGACAACTACTCTCTCCTACAGAAAACAAGAATACAAACAAGGAAAAGCCTTCAAATTAATGGATATAATTCACAGCAATGTAATTTCCAAGTATAGCAGTCCTTTGTTTATGCTTAAGATTCAGAATTCTTTGTAATTTGGATCTGTGTAGGTGTATTAACCAATATCCTGGGACCAACACAGCTACAAGAGTGCATACAAAATAAAACTTTGTTATTTTAAATGTAAAGGCCTGAGTTATCAAAGCTTTCCTCTGAGCATCAGTCTCACTTATTATATAGAAAACAAACCTTTTTCTGATAAACTCACAGTAAAATTCCATTTCTAGTGAATTTGAATGAAGGTTCCAAATTTCTTCAAGATACACAGCAGTATGCAAACTGCAGTGTTAATTACAGTGAACTTCCACTTACAGGTGAGGTTATATTGCAATAAAAGGGCTATACTGTTAAGAAGATACTGTATTCATACTGCTCATCTGCAGCAATTTCATTCATCCACGAACTGAACAGACTAAGCAAGGACACAGCATTTGTCGTGAGTAAATCAGATCCTGGTTTCAGAGTCTGAATATTAGGATTTTGCTAATGACTGCAATTCCAGGTGACAGATTTCACTGACATACTGCTAAAGTCTCCAAAGCCACTCATGTAATATCCCCAGCTCCAATAAAGAGATTCCTCCAAGCCCTTCTGGGAGTCCAAAGAGACGCTCTTTTTCCCCCCAAAGTATTTACATGATTCCCTGCTTTCAGACATGCATCATGATAACCTACATTACAGTGGGTCTGGGTGACACACCACTCAAGCAACGAGAGAGATTCAACAAAGTAACGAGGCACTATCAGCACAAGGGTCCAAGTCCTGTGTATGTGGAGTACTCACAGACTCTCCCAGCCTAGGGATGCAAGACCCACATTCTAATCCAAGCAATAGCACCAACCCCAATATTATTCTGATTAAGATTAAATACCTACACACACACCATGCAATGTAATGGTTAATATCCAGTAATTCAAGATCAAGGCCCCACTATGTTAGACTCTGCACATGCACACAGTAAGACAATCCATAATACCTGGAAAAGCTGCAGCTTAGTTCTGTAGTGAGTAACATTGTAATGGGTTAACATTATTTGAAGTTGATCCCTTAATAGGAAATGAGACTTTATAACCTGGAAATATTTTATTTTGATTTATGCACATCTCTGCAGATTATAGGGGGCAACAGAATGTCCGTTGAGTAGTGCAAGTCAGCGGAGATGCCAATAAGTGATGAAGAATTTAGGTCAGAGGGGCACTAGTTGGATCCCTTATCTGTTCTTTTTCAGACATTTTAACAGGATTTTGTTAAGTGCAGACTTTCCATAAAGAAAGCATAGTATTGTTCTGGGGTATTTACTAAAAAATTAAGTGTTTCTGTGGAGCCCAAAGATTGGCCAATCTAAATCAACATAGAGTCAATCCATTCTGGTTCCAAATGGATATTAAGTATCCCATGTCACTTCCTGTAAAAACTGGGTGGTCCTGCTGTTTGTCCAAAACTTCCCCAATACCTTCCTCTAATCACTCTGGCTAGTAAGCTTCTACTCTTCACTCCATAAGCATTGCATTTTGCTGCTTCACTGCCAGGGTCCAGCAGTTCTTAGATTTAAAACTTAGCATACTACACTTAAAACGGAATACTCAGTGCATCATATTCATAATTTAAATCAATGTAGCTGTAACACTGGTTTTGAGTCTAATGCTGTACATGAAATCAACCCGTGTCCAACTTGATAGTGGCCTGTGTGCCAATTTGAGAACTGCTAATGTACTCTAAGACACCTGTTCCTGGAGATATTTATCCAAAGTCTGTTAGGGTTTGGCTGTGTAAAGCAGGTAGTTGTATATTGTGGTTCTCAGCAAGAATTCTGAACAAATATAAATGGTAACTACAGTAGCTGGAGCTCAATGCTCAATGATATGGACTATGTTCAACAGGTCTTTTCCAGCCCTAATTTCTACAACAGCATTAGATTCATGCAATTTAAGTTTATATTAAGTTTCTGTATATAAAGAGAGACATACATTTGGGGAAAAAAGGTTGACAATACCTTCCTGTTCCTTCTCAAAACATATTTTTCAGTTAAGAACAGAAAACATAGTTCAAAATTATTTAGGTTTTAGCTTTTGTTGTTTCATCAGAAGTCAAGCTGCGAGCCATCTGTCATGGAACATTAAGGTCAAATGTCAATCTTTTTCTTAAAGTCATCTCAATTGGAAAAATTTCATAGAAGCAAGTTTTCATTTTATAACAATTATTCAGAATTTTTGCTGCAAACCAGAATATACAATTACCTGCTTCCACACAGCCAAACACTAGGAGCTTTGCTCCCCCAACCTAACAGACATTGGATAAAGGTCCCGAGGCACAGATGTCCTTTCTACTGAAGGTTTAATTAGAGACAAGTTCCTCCTTGGAAATTTCAACTCAGCTTCTCATCCACTTGAAGTAGAACCATCTACTTTACCATTACCTTAATCGCTACAGTAATGGATTCTATGTATGGACTACTACATTTTCATGAAAGTTGTGAGCTCTGTTAATTTACCAGCAAGCTATGAAAGCAAACAAAAATAACAGGAACTTAATGTATTTTCTTCTGTCTTTCCTAAAATTCAGCACCATTAAAAGCCAAAATGTATTAAATTAAATGGGATCCCATCACATCAAGCAGTAAAGTATTTTAACATTGGCTTATAAATTGTACCCAGTCCAGAGCACACAACTTAGAACTCTGCATGTTTACAGATCAACAACAGGAACTGAGTCAGAATCTGCTGGATTGATATATTGCCTTCCCCTTCAATGTTACTCACTGTAGATACACAGAAATTAAGAGATTCTGAAATCTACTTGAACTGAATTTGAGGCATTTTAGTAATAATGGCAGGTAGGCAGACACTACTATAAAACTGATGGACCCTCCCCTCCCATTTTAGATTTTCTTCTTTCTAAATAGAGATAGCCAGAAAAAGTTCAGTTAGTTTCTCACCTTGTCACATGTATTACAATGAATATACACACACGCTATGTTCAAAATTATCCCTTATGAAATCCTTCCTCGGTCAGAACTACAAGGTCTTTGCCAGGCCTCATTAACATTAATACACTATTCAGGAGCAACAGAAGCCTGGTCCAGAAAATAAGGAAGATTCACTCCTTATGAACAAGGCAGACTCCCCTCAGTGACCAAGATATCCATATCCAGACGTTTCTTAGCAGAAGAGGTTTCATCGAACATCCTCAGGTCTATAGCCTGAAGGCTTTATTCTGCTGCACAGTCTATTCAGGACAACCTCAGAATTGAGCCACTACTGCTCTGGATTGAAAGGAGTCAGCAGAGGTGGATTAGGCACCTGACAAGGGTGCCCCCGGTAAGCTTCCTTTGGAACTCTACTGGGGACGTCCTACTGGAAGGAGGCCCCGAGGCTGACCCAGGATGCACTGGAGGGATTACAGCTCCCGGCTGGTCTGGGAACCACCCAGGAGGAGCTGGAACCTGTTGCGGAAAAAAGGGAGGTCTAGTTCTCTCTACTCTCCATGCTGCCACCATAACCCACCAGCATAAAGGAAAAGAAGAATGCGACAATGATGACTTTTTCTATTCAGTGAATCAGATCCTGAAATGCAAGTCATCAGACTTGTTCACTTTCTACAAAGATCTTAAACTATCATCCACACTACTCAAAAGTAGCATTAGAGGGTCAAACACCAGCATAACTCCTGAAATTATGAATGCTTAAAATGAAACCTACAATTAAACATATTCTTTGATTTCTGCATTTGATTTTGATTATAGCAGCCTGTTGTTCAAAGTAGACAGATGACATAAATTGACCACCTGCTACAAAGATCACCTATGCACCCACCTCCTAAAAGTTCAAAAGTGGCTTTTAGGTAAGAGCATTTTCTAGTACCTCTTTCCTGTATTACCTGTTTGTTTTCATTGCCCATTTGTATTTAACCACAACAAAAATAACCCATACATTTCCAAGGTTTTCCTGGGAAAACTGCAAATTAGCAAAACAGTCACATTACAGTAAAAAGATGACATAAAAAACTTGTTTGAGAATGAAGTTAGCACAATATTTAAGACCATATTCCACATATTGAAAACTCTGTTTGTATTAATACAGAAAATAGTCAAATGCACAGAAAGACTATTTAACCTCTGAAGATTTCTTTTTAACAAGAAGCCTATGAGTTCCATAGGAGCAAAAATCTTTCTGTCCATAGAACCATATGGATATGCTTGCTTATTAAGAGAGGCACAAAGAAGTCAGACAGTTCTTCAGGGTCATCTAAAGACAGATTGTAAGAAACATACTGCAACTGAAATCAACATAATAGAGTAAACCATGCTCAGCCCAGAATCCCCACACATAGCTGCAATTATTCTCAAGCAGTTCTTGCTCAGGCATATACAAAAGCTAATCCAGCAATACTCTTTTGGCTAGAAATGTTGCAATTAGTGCATCTGCGTCCTGCCTTTCAGTACTCCCTCTTGAGGTGAAACTGCATCTGATGGATTTGCTGTAACATGAGGCCATCAACTACCACCTAAAGCAAAAAGGAAGAGTTAGAAGATGAAGTTTAAACTGAAGATGTGGAAAACAGCCTGTCAAGCAAGGAAGTGTCGAGCCATTATTACCCTATTGGTGGATTTGAATCTGCAAAGGTTTAATTTAGGGAATGTAAATAGCCTGAGACACTCAGAAACACAGACTTTCAGAAAGCCAACCAAAAAAGGGAACGCTCTTCTATTTTCCAGATAAGTGTGTTGGTGCGGATAATAAGGGATATTCAGGATAAATTTGGCAGCAGTGCTATAAACGCACTGAAATCCTGCCAGGGAGCAATTAGAGGCAGTCATACAGATCATATCAGTTTATTCCATGCAAGAGATAAAATAGTCTGGGTTACAAACCACAGTCTACCTTCTTGAGGAAAACATTTCCTGTGTTTCCAGAAGAAGCCATGAATGTCTTCACACTATTTTAAGAAGAAGTGCCATTGGCTATAATCACTCTGCATGGCACCAGCAACACCTTAGCTGGAGTACTGTCTCCAATTCTAGTTGGCACTCTTTAGCAGCAACAATATTAATAAAAGGTTTAGAAAACCTGCCCTATGAGGAGAGGTTTAAAAAACTGGGCAAAGTTTAGTCATGAGAAAAGAAGATTGGGAGGAAGAGAGGGAAGAAGAAAGACTTGATAACAGTCTGTCAATATGTTACAGGCTGTTATAAAGAGAATGGGTTCAATTGTTCTCCACGTCCATTCAAGATAGGACAAGCAGTAATGGGCTTAATCTGCAGCAAGGGAGATTTAAGTTAGATATTAGGAAAACTTTCTAACTCTAATGGTAGTTAAACTCTGGAACAGGCTTCCAAGGGGAGGCTGTGGAATCCCCAACACTGGAGTTTTCTGAAGAACCAGTTGGACAAACACCTGTCAAGGATGGTCTAGGTTTACTGATCTTGCCTCAGTGCAGGGGGTTGGACTTGATGACCTCTCAAGTTCCCTTCCAGCCCTGCATTCCTATGATAATTGTTTTAAGTTGCCACTGTGGAGTTAACCCACAACCCCAAATTCTCCTGAGTCACTGTTTCAAATTTATTTGTGATGATGGGACTAAAAGTATATCTTAAACTATCAACATTTTTTAAAAATTAGATGTCTTTATAAGAACATCTTAAAAGCATCCCTCACCAGCTAGGAAAAAGATAAATTTACCAATTTGTGTTTGGGGAAGGGGGGAAGAGAGAATAGTCACTGTGCTTCTGCCCAAAGTTATTATTTACTGTTGAATTTCTGCTGCAGTAGCATTTAAAGACCAGCTAGGTCAAGGTCCCACTGTGCTATGCACTGTACAAACACAAGTGATGGTCCCTTCCCCCAAAGTGCTTACAACAAGCTCATAAAAACCCATTTTATTGAGTCATTATGGCATATATTGTTCAGTAGTTCTTTCATGCCTGAACAGAGGCTAGCACACACAAACACATTTTATCTTTTTTAATGAGGAGGGAAGCAGAGAAACAGGAAGTTATGTAGGGCTGAAATGAGACGTAAAAGTTATTCATAAACATGTTGGCACAATTCAAAACCTCTTTCTAGGCCTCAAGCACATTGGCATTTTCTTGATTTTTCAAAGCCTTGGTAAAAAACCCTGCAAGTGCTTTTTGAAAGCTCTCCAGCAGATAGCCTGAATTATTTCTCCTGCTCCTCCCCCCCAAAAAATGTATCATTGTGGGCCAGGAACTGCATGCAACTCCAGGAGGTAGAGTTTACAACTCCTTCAGGAACATATTTGGTTGGGGGTGATTGGAGACGTTTACTACTTGGAAGATTCGCCTTAGAGAGGTACCACCTCCTGGGGATGCTTGCAGATCCTGGTTCAAATTGGGTCTTCCATAGACCAACAAAGTGGCTTTTGGCATAAAAATGCTGACTTTAAACTGACTCAGGCCTTCTTTCTGATAAAGCAAATGGACAGGACCTCCTGTCTCAAGGGGACTCCCCATTCCAACCTATGTGGAAGGGCTGCATAGATTTTGGCCTACTAGGGCCCCATAAGACTGATGGGTGACCTCTGGTAAGCTTTCAGAATGCATTTAGGAATTTTTATCATTTTTATAGTCCTTTTGGCCTTAACAATAAAGATGCTTGCTTAGAAACTTGTGTAGTAACTTGTACGTGATGGCATACCCTGTTCATAGCCCTGGATAGAAAGCAACCCACAGCCACACTGGCCTTTAAGCAGACTGGTTTGCTAGGGATATCAGAGTGTAACGCAGGGATCGGTGCAACCTTAAAGTCCCTGGTCAGAAGGGAATGGGACAAGGGTCCCTACCCAGAGACCGGGAACACCTAGAGTGGATCAAAAAGGAGGCAATATAGGTGCCGTTACCTGGAAACGGACACTCATCACATGCAAGCTAATGAATTTCACATATTTGTATCAGTCCATTAGTATATTGAACTTTTTCAAGAGCAGGAAGTTCTTGCTTGTTTGGCTATTGGTATTACTGTAATGTCTAGAGGCTCTGAAAAGCGTACAATCTAAATAGACGAGATAGTTTCTCCTTTCTCCCTCCCTGTGGCTGTCACCCTGCTTTACATATAGGGAGCTGAGGCACAGTGAGATTAAGTACCTCACCCAAGGTCACCAGTCCGTGGCCAGGAGCTGAACTCAATTCTCTCAAGACCCAATCCAGTGCTGTAATCACCTTCCCTCTTACTGCAGCAACATTGCATTGACTCTCTCCCACCACCACCAAAGAAACAAAACCCACAAAACTAATTTTACCACTTTGTCTATCACAGGAACATCTAATTAATATTGTAGCCCAATTCTATTTTTAATTCTGGTTCATGGACCAGAGTATAAACACGGGACAACAAACTATCATCAATCCACCTCCACAACAGATCTTCCATGGGCATAAATGGAAGTTGCAGGCAAAAATCAAGGGTAGGGGATGATCTTTATGTAGCAGCTAAGCTTTTGACTTCTACTAATGTCTGCATTTAGTTTCACTCTTTGTCCACTCTCCTACTTTCCTACCTGCAGAGAACTCTGAGTTTCAGGGAGTAAAGAGACCCCCTCCTGCTGTGCTTCTTTTCCTAATGCTTTCTTGCTTTATTCAGTGGTCCAAAAAAAGAAGTGAAGGGCTCTGCTGGATACCTTGCCTAGATTCCCTGTGTCTCCTGGTCCCTCCCTGTGCTTGATAGCAGGACCATCATGCTAGCAGGAGACAGGATATACCACAAATCATCCCCCCAAATAGCAGATTATATGTGCTGTCATGCACAAACTGAGAAGTGAGGGCTTTTGCTAACATTTCAGTTGCAAGCAACTCCTAAGATTATTGTAATAGGAGGTGTAAAGTTGAGACACAATTTTTCAAGTTGATGATATCACTTTAAAACGGTCTGTACTGAAATCCCTGAAGAGTGGCTTGACAATGCTTTTCTTTCCTTCAGTTGCTGCACAACTTGCATACATGACAGCATTTGTAGTTTAGCCAAGAAGATCTCTGATTATGCAATAGCCAACTCCAGAAATTGATACTGGGACCTCCTGAGCTAAAACCATGAATATCTAAAGCCTTAGCTAAAGAGCCAGGCTCTGAAGCAGACAGCTGCAACAGACCCATATCTTCTGTGGTCTAAGAGCAGAAGAGCAAAAGTAATGCACAATGACCATTGTGTTACAACTGCACCCTAGCAGGACAATGGGGAAAATGCAAGATGAAAACAAAACAGTGAAACACTCCAGTATTTTAATGGCACGGTTATTAATTAAAATATATTCCAAGAATATATGGGGAATGCTTTTTTCCCCACAGCTGAACTTTTTTCACTGCAGGTGATCACAGCACTGAAGTAATTAGCTATATATTTGGACATTTATTTTCATAGCATGACTTATACTTGTGCCATCTCATTAATTAGCCAAACATTTTAAGACTTAAGCAAAAAACCAGCCACAATCCCCGTCCCTCTCCCTCCCCACCAGCCACAGTAAATATAATTTTGCTTTTATTTATTACAGAGTAGCTGATCCATAATAAACAGTGAAACTGAAAGCTACTAATTTTGGTCCATTATCTGAAGTCCATATCTGCTTCAAAGACTGGTAGGATAGCTCTGGTGAGACGTAGGATTTTTCTTCTAAATGCAAGCTTAACATACTTATACTCTAAAACAGTGTTTAAAGCCCTTTTTGCCTTTTTTTTGGGGGGGGGCGGGGAGCGGGGGCGGGGCGGAACAGGAAGGGAAATGGGACAATACAGTAAAAAGAAAAAAATAACCTATTTAAATGGAAGCCTATATTGGCTTGTGGGAGGCCAGATAAACCCATATTACTTAAATGATACTTTTTTGTCTAGCACCAGATCTTTCATGAGGCCACTTTGTAACTAACCTTCTGAGCAGCTAATTCTTAATCTGTACCTGGTCCTCTATACTTCCATACTCCATGTGTATCACTATCACAGTGTAAGAGAATCAACAAGTTAACATCATGTTTGGCTAGCAAGTGAAAATAACTGATTTGTAGGATGTACTTTTGGGAACTTGAAATTCAACAACATGGAAAGAGCTAACTAGTTAAGTGGCAATTTAATTTTTTTTTTCCCCACATTTAATTGACAGCTGAACATATATTTTAAATTTACTAGTAAAAAAACCAAAAATAGGCAAGTCTATTCTGCAAGTTTCTTTCTTTGCGGGGAAAACGGGATTATCTATTTAAACAAAACAACACAAAACAAAACCTATCTGCAGCAACAGAATAAATTATCAGTAGCAAGGGCAGGGTGCCTGCACTAAGGCTACACAGCTAGTTGTCGATGCAAACAAAAACACAGCAAATAAGTCAGGAAGAGGGCACGTGTCCCTTCCAATTTCAGTGTATGAAATGGCCAAAAGAATCATTTTATCATGGAAAAATTAGAACAAAATTTCATACTGAAAAAAGTCTCTCTCATTTCTAAACATAAATACAACAAAATAAGGGCTCTAACCAGTTCAAATCAGAAGGACAAGATTCACAGATGTTGGCTATATCGGAGTACAAGTGCCAGTCAGTCACAGTAGAGTTGCATTACTGGCACACAGGACAGACTAACCCTTGCCCTTTTGTTTCTCCTACTGCTGAAATGAAAGGCAATATATATAAATACACATTATTAGCAGCACTAAGACAGGAGCAGGGGAAAGATTGTGTACATTTAAAGAACTTCTAAATATATTCTCGCTGAAGTAACATCCACCCAGACTTATGAAGAGACAATCTTTATATATAGAAGCAGATCAGATATTTTTGCAGTAGTGTTTGATGACTGCAAGTGTAAATGCTTGTTTCTGTCTTCATTTCTGCCATGGCAAAACTGCCTACTAAATTAAGCAAGCAAGCCAAAACACAGATAAATGAAGTCCCAGAATCTTGAAGTACCCTCAGATGTATGTAGTTGACAAACCAAACAGCAGGGTGCAGTACTGCTAGCATATGGCTCGATATGATATTCCTGTGTCCTGATCTTACTGGGATGCATTGACATTCTTCAGACGTTCTAAAGATATTAAAATTCCCTTTGTGAAAGTTGTTAGCATGGATGCCAGAAATTCAAGATTCAGAATTACTACTGTATACCTCTTTGGGAGCCTCTAAAATGAGAAATGCTTCAATCTCTCTCAACTTCTTCACAAAGTTAGAATAAATATAACGGAAATAACTATTCTTGTTCAAATGGTTTTTCTATGGATTTTATTCACACAAAATGCAAATGCTACAGTATGCATTGCTGTTTCTCTGGTTTTCTTAAAATGGATGCTAGATAAAGAACATGCAGGGACATCTTTTTGCTCTGCTGCATCCAAATTCTGTCATCACTAGAACCTGAGAGAGTTTTTTTCCTCTTCTGTTCCTCCAAGAGTAACTTCAGCAATTCCCCTAGCTCAGGGGTAGTCAACAGGTGGATTGCAGGCCAAATCCGAACCGCCAGATGCTTTTGAATGGACCCTGAAATCTTTTTATTTATTTATCATCATCATCATCAGTTTGGGGTTTTTTCCCCTCTCGAGTCTGGACCTTGACCAAGAAATTTGGATGTTGACAAAAAATAATTGATTATCCCTGTCCTATCAGTTGTTCACATTGCAAAAATAAATAAATAAATAAATAAATAAATAGGCACATTGTAGTTTTGTCAACAATGGAAGTACCGCATCCTGTCTGGCCTCATCTTCACTTATTTTTTTATTCTAGTAATTCTGTTAATATTAGATTGTTAATTAAAATAATAAAGGAAATGCATATTCTTTGCAGTTTTTGCTAAGAGCAGGAAATGCTTACTTCTTTTCGGTAGCCTGTTACTGCTATTACGCAATATTTAAATTTTTAGACACCTCTATAAATTAAATCACAATGCAAGTACAAATACCAAAAAGACTGCTTATCACACCTTAACTCAAATAGATATGCACCAGCTAACAGGACAAGAATAAAATCATTAATAGTATGCTTCACATGATTTTAGCAGAGATCAGTTCTAAATGAATATTCATCTCCCAAGAACAGCAACTGAATTTAAACGCTAAGTCTGATGCCATGGATCTAGCAGCAAATTTCAGGGTCCTTGGATGCATCTGCAACAAAGCCTTATGTGAAGAAAGCCTGGTTAGTTTTTCTTTATACTATCTATCTATTGTCCCATTCTCATAGAATACTACCCAGAGATATTCTGACCCTGCGGAATATAACGATAGGTCTAAATTACCTCCCTTTCTCTAGCAGGAAGAAACCATTAAACAGAGAGGTCCAATCATAAGTTAAACATTAAAGAGAACCTCAGAAGTGTAGTCCATTAAAGGATACTTATTTCTATCTCCTTTCAAGTCTACATAGAGCAACGTCACCTAAACCCCTATTTTGCTCTTTTGAAGTGGTACTCAAGTTGTATAGAAGCATATGTAGAGCTGTAGCTATACCGTATTACCTTGCAACCCTCCTGTGACTTAAAGTAGAGGTTTATCTACCATTTTAGAAGTAATTGAAATACCTGAATATAGTCTGAGTTAACGCACAGCTAGAATACTGTCAATAAATATGAAACATTCTATTTTAAAAAGCTTCTTAGAAATTTTCTGGATTTATCCACAGTGATAGGACAAGCTGCCATCTATAATTTCTTAAAGAAACAGATGGCTTATTGATCATGACAGAGTTCAGAGCAGCCCCACATTTTAGGGAAGACCTCAGGTTGTGCAAAAATGGGTTGATATGTTCATGATACAGAAGGAAAAAAAACCCACATGTAACGTTTACCCTGATGTACAATTAATTTATAGAATGTCTGGTAGTGAACAATGTAATTAAGGTTACAGTAAGGCAATTTTAAAAAAAAATTTCAGAGCAAAGTCAATTTACCCACTTTCAAGTTACACAAGAGTGAGGAAAAAAAAAAAAAAAAAAACTTTATATGGTAAAAAAAACAAAACAAAAAACATTAAGACAGCTTTGCTCATGAATAACTCAAGTGCTCAAATTTCTAAACCTGAAACTTTCCAAGTATGAGCCTCAATTCTGCATACAACCAGCAGAAACTTCTGCTAACATCCCGCACTATGCTATTATCTACATGACTAAGATAATATCTATACAGAAAAGTCTTTCAACATAGAAACGGTTTAAGTAGTTGAAAACTGTGTACAAATGCTTAAGAAACAGTTTCTGCAGCTCTTGTAAACTGTACGCGTAAGGCCTACTCTGGCAGAACTTGCACAATGACTGCAGTATAGCTTAAGGTCACAGCCAGCTCTTGATGCAATCTCTAGCTACCCCTCACCCCCTTAAAAGACAAACAAATCAAAACAGAAAAACTAATAGTAACAGGTTCTCAGTGCTAAAGGAGAGTGGTAAGATGCTCCATTACCTGGGACCTGTGGGTGGCCCTGCTTACCCTCAGCAACAAAGGCAGCAGTCCCTAGCACTAGTGTATGAACAAAACACTTAGTCTGCAAAAAAGGAATGACAGAAGGTGGGGAAGGAGGCCAAGAGGTGTGACGACTGCAAAAGCCCTTCCATGGGGAAACAGCTCAGGAAACAAATGTAGTCTAGTCATAAGAGAAGAGATGCTTTTATCTTCCCCCAACTCCTTTTAGAAATAGCTGCCCTGCCAGAGAATGGTCTGTAAAACCTGTCTTGTAGCTGACAAGGCAAAACACAACCAATGGAGGTCTCCATGTTTGGAGTCTCCTCCACTGCTGGGTCTGGATCTGCCTGAAGAGCCATGAACAAGCTAAAGATCTACTGTAATAATCAAAGGACCTTCCTGAACGGAAGAATGTTAAATTACCTATATTTTACACATAAGACAGGAAGTTAGAGAGTTCAGGTCAGCTTCTCACAGTTACTTTAACATGCTGCACATATGTAGTAAATGTAATACGTTTGTTATCCTTTCTAGTGGACAATATAGAAAAGTCAGACGTTTCTCTTATATGCATCTACTATTTAACAAAGATCTGCACAAATCTTCAGGATGTTGACACCACACTATGAACTGCACTACAACCACCTAGGAGTACGTCATGTACTCTTAGAGGTAGACTGTCCCTGTTTCTTTTTAAATACCTTAAGTATTTAAAGTACCTTAGCATTTCTCCTTACATGTATACAGTAAAATAGCATACACACCATGACAGAGATCTTGACCTTTCTTCCAATTGTTAAGCATTTAACATAACCTTGGTTTCTTGGACCTTTTCCCCCCCTTTTCTTGTGTGTATTTTTACATAAAAAGAAGCCGTATCATAGTAGTCTAACTTCTTGGCCACCACATCTTCATCACAAAATGAAATGAGAATGTTAATCTCTTTCTTGTGGTCTGCGGTAACACCATATTCTCTTCAGCACAGAACTCAAACAACCGTTTCTCCTATTTTAAGAAGCTCCTAAATATTTAAACAGTTTTACATACAGTGTGATATTTTCATAAACTGTATTCCCTATCAATGTCTCTCTTACTCCCATGATCATCTATAGTATTCGGGATTTTACCATTCAGTAACCAGAAGACTAGATATACTAACCACAGACCAATATTAAAGGTGTTTTCTTGGAGGAGAAAGGAACAGGAGAGGAAACGAGAAGAAATACCCAGGTAAGAAATCCTCCCTATTGCTCAGAAAGGGGAATGAATTCTTACCAAAGGGCTGTCACAGGTGTTCCATGTTTTGCAACAGCATCCAACTCAGAAGTGTCTGATAAACTTGAAACCCAACCTGCAATCCCTCTCCTCGACAGAAAGCAGATCCACCATTCTATGTTCTCCTACTTCCACCTCAGAGTCTTCTAGCTGCTGTGAGGCGAGGGTCTCTGCCACTATAACCTTCCCTCAGACTCCATTTTTGGTTCTTCTCCAGTGAATAGTTCCAGGTCATGTCTACCACTGCTCAATTTTCTGAAATTAACAGAAGAGTGAAACTGACCCAATACTCACCACCTCCACCGCTGCCCACTAGGCTGTGAATAAAAGCAGTAAAATCTGACAAAAAACTCTAGTCAGTTTTCACTCTGCTGCAGCTTAGCAAAGCTATATGCAGTAGCAGAGAGACACTGGAACTAGCTGTCCGCAGATATGGGAAAGCAGCACCTCCTCATATTAAGAGCTGCTCATGTTTGGAAGATTTTGCACCACCTACCATGATGGTTGTTTTCCAGCTGTACACGAGATGCATCTAGCCCACAAATTCCACATCACTCCCCCAAAGAGAATAGGAGAGAATTTCCTATCAAACTCATCTCACTCTGACCAACATTAACTTCACGTAAATTTAGATGAGATCTTCCCCTGGAAGATTCTGGGATTTAGAATCTCCTAGATTTAGGAAGAAATTTAGTGTTACTATACTTTTCTCTGGGAAGTGCTTCCAGATGACAATTTACTGTCTTCAGAAGAAAAGTTTCACTCTCCTCATACATATCCCCATGGAAATCCAGCTGGGAAAACATTAAGACACTACCTCCAAGAACCCACTACAACTCCAACCTGCCCAAAAGTCTGTTCTTCTTTAACTCAAGTTAAGGCCTTTGCTTTCAACAACTAGTCAACGGAACTGTGATGACGTGAGGAATTTTGGTAATATTTTTATTATTCCTATGCATGCCACAGTTTTCCTCTGTGCTTTGCATTGCTATCTATTGACATAAAGAGAAGGAGACAGGAGATGGATGTGTCACATAACTCCCTAGGGTGATATGAACAGGTTGTTCAGGACTGGCTAGAGCCAGTCCATATCAATGAAGGAGCCAGAAAGACAATGGGAACCTACTGTTCAGGTCATTTACAACTAGTAACCAACAGCCAAGAGGAAGGAGACTTTCCCCATCTCTCTTCAGGAAAGAGTTCTGTGGCACTTTCAGGAAAGCAGATCAAAGGCCTCAAGCTGGAGAACAAGGAGAGTGGTGTCAGATGTCTGTATTAAGAGCTGGTCTTTGGAGACATTCAGAGTTCTCACCTGGGACTAAAAGACAGAGACAGAGGGAAACCGAACCAAAAATGGACTCTACAGCAACTTGCCTCAGTAGAGCCCAGTCTGAACTCTGTCTTCACCGCTGTTTCTCTATGCTAACCTAAGGACTTCCTGATGCTGTGCTCCAGTTGAGTAATAAATCCTCTGGGTTTTAAAAGACTGCTTGATGTCCCTGCAAATACTTGCTAAGATTCACTGACCCCTGAAACAGGCAAAAAGCCTCTGAACAGAGGTCTATCTCGGTTGGAACTCGTTCACAGTATGCAACAGGAGTGCAAGAGCCCAGAGGCTCAGTCCTCGAGGCACCGAGGCCACATGACCAACCCTTAAGGCAGAGTGGGGCTTCTTAGGTACTGTTTAAAAGCTGGGGTGTAGCAGAGATCCTGTAGATCTGTGACAAGAATTAACATACCTCAGGCAGGATCTATAGTGGCAAAGGAAAACCAATGAGCAGGCTGCTGAGCGGTGATTCGCCCCCATGGAGAAAGGGGAGAACATCAGTCACAGAGGTTTGGATCTCTCCCCCAAATCCTTCCTCTGAGAAGCACAAGTAGGACTAGATCTGTGCTCCTATAGAGCTCAGCCTCCAGAACTCCCTCTAGAGTGAACAGGGAAAGAAAGAATGGAAGCAGTGAAAAGAGAAAGAAAATAGCACTTGAATTTAAGATGATGCTCTGTCCTCTCCATGCTCCAGAGGAGGTGGAGTGCCCCAGGTGTAAGGAAGCTCAGGCTCACCTCATCAAGTGGGGGTCACTAGGAGAAGATCCACCTGCAGGACAGAAAGCCTGTGCCATCAAGATGTAGCTTTCCCACCTCCTAAGGTAAAGACAAGAACACCCAATGACCAGCAGTGAACACGTATATACAGGAGTTGTGTCCTCAACACTCTTGTTTCCTGTCTCCATCTGCTGGAAGGGAAGTATAAACTCAATGAAGGGCAGGCGTGTCTCACTCACACTCACACTCACACTCACACTCACACTCACGATAACTTCAAGAGTCTTTAAAAAAAAATCCATCAGGCCAATATACAGTCACTGTTACCATAACGGCTAACAAAGAAACACACAGGAAAAAGGTAGATGACAGAAAGTCTCCCCACCAATCACCTCTGTGTAAAGTTAAATCCAGAATTTTCAAGAGGTCGTGTGTTCACCTGTTCAAGGTGACTATCATGAACTTCTTTGGTCAGTACTGGTGTGGAAAGGACAAGTTAGTTTTCAATAGAAACAACAATAAAATGTCCCGTGGGGATCCTCAACCCGCCCCCTTACTCTAGGGATGTTTTTCTTGACATATGGTGCAAACTTAAGTGTAGTGAAATTCTATCACCAAAAAATCATGAAACACAAGGGTATCTGGGAATCTGCAGCTGACAGTAATTTTTATGGTGGTGGAATTCCAGAGGGCTTCATGTTATCACTCCAACAAAGCTTACAAAAATATGCTGTAGAAACAAACTCTGAAGAAAAGTTTCAAAAACTCAAGAGGATCTATTCTCTTAGCTTCCAGGCCAACTGGCAATTACATTTAGTGGAAATGCATAATTTTTCCACTGCATCATACCATGTTTTTTCTCTGCCATTAAAGGAACGGCAATAATGATCAATTCTTTTGTAAACCAGCCCTGGTACCACTCTAATAGCCAGCTTGTTTTTTATTTCTCCCCTTCTCTTTTCGTTTCCTCACCACTTCCTCCAATTAGCATTTTTACAAGAAAGATCAAACTGTTTACTGCATGGAAATACCAGATACCATTGGAAATATTTATGTTTTTCAGTTTTTAAACTTAGTTTCACTAAGACCTTACATGCAGATTTTTTAATTTATTTATTAATTAAGTAAAGCAGAAGTGAGTGTCTTCCATCATCCTGATAGTCTGCATTACCTCTCATTTAAGACAGATCAATGAGTTTGCCATGTTATTTTCTTCCATGGAGACAATATCTACAACGAAGAATGTAGTACATGCAAGTTTTTTTTCTTACTTGAAAATTAGAAAGTCAGCTCCTAGAAGGTTATAAATATACAGAGAGGTATACATCTTCTCAAATGCGACATTCTAATTTCATCATCTAAATGCATAGAAAGAGCCTGAACATTTGTGATTTCTTGAGCAGGAAGAAATGGCGTTCCACCAGTCAGACTGAAAATAAATCAACCCCATGAGGAAGAGCCAGTGTAAGTAAGACTCCTGTTTACATAAAGATTCAAAAGATTGGATTCCCTAATGAAGAACTAGTTTGGAAGCCCTATCCCTCCCAAGAAGAGGGCTTTACTAGTGGCCTTCTGATGAGATATAACAAGGACATCGGAGAGGCCTAGAACAGTTAGACCTGCAGTCATAAAGCACCTACAGAAAGAAGTCAGCCGCAACTGAGGCGCAGCTAAAGTAATCATGTGACCGGTGGCAACCACCACTTGGAAAAACTATTATCTTGGGCCATGAGGGTGGAGTAAGAGTGGCAGGCCATAGTTCTATTGTGAGACAGCACAAGGAAGTGAAGTCATGGTTCCAAATTGACAATGGCAATACCTGAATAGAAAACTTCCCCCTTTGGGAAGATCCTGAATGAACTTAGAAGGAAGCCCTGTTTCCAAGTAAACCACACACCTGCAGTAGAGGGAAGTCTTCTACTGACAGACCTGCCACTATATCAGAGATCATTAGGTTATTCTAACCTAAAAAGAGGAAGTCACTGATCAAGTTGTTCTAAGTGACTGTCTTACCATATTTGATGAGGCCCCCAAGGGGCTGAGTCCTCAGCAGTTAAAACAGAAATCCATATTTTTATAGTCCCGAGCAAGAATTTTTCAGAATAATTCACACACCATGATGGCAATTCCAAAAAGCTTTTCCTATACCTTACAGAAAGAGAGAAATGTTTAAAGTCCATCTTATGATCAAGTCTAATAATCAGTGACATTTCATCCCCCAAAGAAAATCCGCACTTGGAAGAAAGGGGAGAAAAGAGATTATTCCCAGGCTGCATTGCTATCTTTACTCTGTTGTATAGTGCCAAGACTAACAAAACAAGTAAAGCACTGCAGCTCACACTCATTCTACTATAAAAAGATAATGGCCAGCTTCTTCTCTGTCTCAATCTGTTCTTTGCAGCAATTATCAACAAGTGGAATGAAGCCACCAGAAAACTTATTTCACACAGCTTAAAAGTTCCAAAGCTTGCCCAAAGAGATCCAGCTATGGGTAAATAAATCTAGACTAGTCAAAGTTTGATATTAAAATCAATTGTTAAAATTGTTTTGCAATCATTGGCACAATAAACCAACCTTTTTTTTTGTTAGACAAAGTGACATTACAGAACAGTCTTAACAGGTCACTACTCCACAGCAAAGTATAAACCACCCAGTGTTTGCAGGGAGTGGATGGGTGGAAAGAGGAGGTGGAAGAGGAGAAATAGAACAGTGTTACAAGTCATGAGTCCCTTCAAAGGGCTATGTTTGAAAGGAGGAAATTTTTATGGAAGTCAACAATGCTCACCTGGTCTAGCTTGAAATCTTAATTTATAACCAGAAAGTTGACTACATAAGACAAGCTGAGTTGCATGCACCCATCATTGTGTATCTGTATTAACACAATACTATACTCTATAAAACACCAGGTTTCCAAACATTTTTAATTCTCTTTTCACAAAACTGATTTGACAGTTATCAGAATGCATTCTTATAGTCCTAACTGACAACATGACACTGAGAAAACTGAAATCCTTTACTGCCTTGGTATAATGTAACAGACAATCTTTGCAAAAAGGGGGAAGCATGAGTCTAAAAAAAGCTCAGTTGCATTTTTCAAAATCCCATTTATAACATCATCATAAGCTCCCATTAAAATTAAACCATGACAGTCAGAAGGCAACTCACGTCAAGAGAGCACAACAGTGCCATTCCAATAAATACAACATCAGAAGCTACGGTGTAACTTTAACAGGTGTTCTGATCTCCAAATCAAATACAGCACCAGGCTAATGCCAGTAACACTACACTTAGCTTAACAGAACTAAATAGATAAACAAACATAAGTAAACCTTGAAATATACAGCAGCTGGAAAACAGCATAAGCAGAAACCTATTTCTATATTTTTTGTCAAACTTAGGCAATGTCTACACTAGAGACTTTACAGCAGCACAGCTGTACCACTGCAGCAGCATTGCTGTAAGATCTCCTATGTAGCTGCTCTATGCCAACGGCCTAATTAAACCATCCCAAACGAGTGACAGTAGCTAGGTCAGCAGGAGAGCATCTGCCACTGACATAGTTCTCTCCACATGGTGCTTCTGTTGGTAAAACAGGTCGGTCAGGAGTGTTTTTTCACACCCCTGACCGACAAAAGTTTTACTGACAAAAGTGCTAGTGTACACACAGCCTAAGTTTGGTTTAATAGACTGCCTCCTCAAATTGTCATTTGGAATACTTTGTTTTTAAAAAATATGTTTAACTTACCAATCAGAAGATATATTTAGCTTGTTAGTCCTTTAATGGGTCAATTTTCTTTTTTTATTTTATGTTGTGATGCACTGGATGTTAGTTAATTTAAATAGTTTACTTCATGTCTTCATTTTGAAAAGCTTCATTGTACATTTTTTGTATGTTAGGTATGGCCCACGGTTATTTGCGGCAGATGTAAAGTTACATAAACCACCAACCACTGAGAGCTGTGGCACTGACTCAAAGTTATTTCTACTGGGATAATGCTCCGAGGAGGCAATCAGGTCCCCATTGTGCTAGATGCTGCATAAACACATATAAAGAATTTGTCCCATAGAACTTGTAATCCAAAACCCCAATCTTGCAATGCATCACAAACATCTCGGCATGCACAAACACGGGAATCGACGCACTGTGGGATCAGAGCCTAAAAC
This sequence comes from Emydura macquarii macquarii, assembly GCF_026122565.2. Classification (NCBI taxonomy): domain Eukaryota; kingdom Metazoa; phylum Chordata; order Testudines; family Chelidae; genus Emydura; species Emydura macquarii. Next base: position 19,800,150 of record NW_027131927.1, read on the forward strand.
AGCAAACAATATACAAAGGGTGCAGGAGAGGGATAAAAGTCAATGTAAACTTTAGGTGTGTTTACAAAACAAAAATCCAAAATGACCAAATTTTGTTTTCTAACTAGATAAACAATGCTGGTAAACTACACCCAACTACTCCTCAGCCTAGCCATAATTAGTTGGTTTATAACTTATACGTGTCATGGAAAAAAGTGGATCTCAATATGTGAAAGAGTGCAGTTCCATTTTTAAAACTACAAAGGACTCAACTTGACAGTGAGTATGAATTACTTCCCTGACTATCCCAAGCAGAGAAATCTGTACACTGACTTATTCACTGCACAATGCTAAAAATACAATCAGCTGCTCTTAATCCAGAACACATATATGGAACAATATGTGTTAGAATACAGATATTTAGGCCTGCCTGTAAAGGCCTATCATTGTTTAAATATATTCTTATCACTTAGCTAGTTATAGAGATATAGAAACAAGGAATAAAAATCACAGGCTGCCTGTCTACAAGCCTTCTCTCACTGTGACAGTCTGAGGTCTTGTACTTTAGCTAAGTAAAAACAAGCAGCAGAGGCAGCCCTAGACTGGGAAGCGTAAGGTCACAACCACACATTCCAAACAAATTACATTAAAATAAGACAATATCAGGCTGTTAAGAAGGTGATCCAGCCTAACACCTCCAGATAAAGGAAAGATCCTAGAATTTAAAAAAAAAAAAAACAACAAACTTTGTTTGATAACATTCTATCTGGTTTTTAAACACTTGTCAACAGTTATAGAATCTATACTTTGTATTGTTTGATCATTTATGGTACCATTATTTCTGATAATTTCTGTCTGATTTTTTTATTGTTTCTATCTGTCACAAAACTAATTGTAATCAGTTAAGGTGGTGGGGTATGACTGGTTAGAGAATTGTATTACAATATGTTTGGATTGGTTAAAGAATTATCTTGTAATATTTTTAAGAAAATGATTGGTTAAAATACACTATAAAAACTAAGGTCAAACAGGAAGTAAGATGGGAAGAAGGAAAATTAGTGGTGTGAAGAATTGGGATTCTTGCTTGATTACCCCAATAAACCCACAGTATTGACTTCTCCTTCTGTCAGCACACCAAAAACTGAGGCAGGGGGGGGGCTAACACTATGGATTAATTGGGTGGCCACAATACCGTCTCCAAGTTCCTACACACATCTGTAAAGACTGTATAGCCTAGCAGATAAGTGCTTTGGTATATGAAGCCTTCTGGTAGTCTAAGACATTTCAGGGAGGTCTTTGTACTCTAGTTCCCTTATTCCAGCAACAGCTGTTAAATACTCAATGGTATACTGAAGAGATGCACTTCTCTCTGCAACTGAAAGTTGATCATTTTATCTGACAATCCTAGCTTCTTCTGACTTTTCCACTCAAGAGCCAGGCAGACAGAATGAGAAGGAAGGAGGGTCAAAATATAGGCATGTAACTTTGTCCAGACATATAGTGAATCGTAAGGGCAGGGCCTGGTCACTTTGGAGAAAATATGTAAACCAAGTGCCAAATCCACAGATGCAGTAAGTCAGCACAGCTCCATTGAAGTCAGCTGACAATCTGAACCCAGGTCTTCCTGGCACTTCTGACTGTATTCTGGAACATGAGAAGTTGTCTCGCTCCCTTTTCCCTTTGCCTTCCTTAAAACTCTCCAAAACAAAAAGGGATTACAGGAAAGGCGTTCACAAGTGGAAATTTCTGTTGGGTGGAGAATTCATCCTGTGCTAGCTCTCCCATTTCCAGGGCAGGTTACAAAAATCACACATACATTAGGGCAAATACAAATGAAGACCAAGATTTAGGCATATGAAATAACTAGGCAACAATTATTCCACAATCTTCTTTAATGCTCACACCTCCAGATGCATTTCCCCCCCTGCCCACCCAATTTGCCCGTTTATCAGAGGAGCACTTTGCTTTTCATGTCTCTTGTCAGCTAACATATCACAATTGTAACTTGCAAATTTACTGTCTGTTCTCAGAAGGATGTGAGAGTTTTGATAAGTCTCTTTTAGTTGTGTAAGAAGAGACTGCACTCAGTGCACACGGACAAGGAATCAACTAGAAAAAGTGAAAAAGCCTTTCTCGAAGACTCTAGGAACAGCTGGACTTTCAGAGTGCTGGCCACAGTTCTCATCTCCAGTTCTCCTGAGGAACTCCCCAGTGAAGACTGGGGGCATTTCACATTCTCATGTGAAGGTTTCAGTCCCACTCCAACTCAAAGACACAAAGCTGAAGGAGTTGGAAGGGCAAAGGATCTTCCCCAAGCTTGGAGTCCCCCACCATAGGAGGAGGACTTAAAAGGCTAGATAATTAATTAATTTGAAGACACCACCTGAGATAAACCACTTACTAATTTTTTAGGTGGGGATGGTGCTGTATTTAGTTATCTAATAAGATAAATAGACTGGTATGACACAGAGGCCCCTTGGCAAAGGGTGCCCTGTTCTTTGCAAACAACTCTTATCTCAGACCTGACAAACTCACTACACCAAACACATGACTTGCAATGTAGTCATCCATAAAGGGTAATAGATAAGGTCTCTACAGAAAGCTCATAAATTATCAAGACTCAATCACTCTGAGATGTCTGGACAGGTAATATTTAAGGAATAATGTAGCTATATTGAAAGTATGCTTCATGGACTTGGAGTAAAAGTTAGTCATTCGGGGATATGCTTGATGATGGCCTGCCTGTTCAAGCAGGAAGAAGTCACTTCCTGGCTAGCTAGTGATGTAATGCAAGGCTCAATTGTCTAACCTTGCTCCGTTCCAAGACTGTCAATGGAAAGCCATGAGACACAACAGCAAACAATTGAAACCACTTGGAGGGTTTAAAAAGAAAAAAAAAAAAAAAGACATGACAGACAGGGGATCAGCCTGCCTATGAATCAAGACAAAAGACTATTTCAGTATAACACAGGGTAGGTAGAGGCACTCTGCATCCATTCACTGAGGAAACATCTTGTGGAGCAGGGGTGTTTTCATGTTCGCTTGGGTTCTGATTCCTGAAAAGCCAGCCACCTACACAACATACTGAACTATGGGGAGAAACCTACTTTATTAGACAGGAACGGTAACTCTGAATAAGTGCAGACCTTAGCTCACTTTTTATGATTTTGTTTTGTATGGTAATTATGTTTATCACTCTCTCATTTCTAGCTGATTCTCTATTCCGTCTTAAATAAATCTTTTGTTTCATTACAAATGCTGTGTGTTACACGGGAGCAGTGATCTAAGGTAAAATTAGTAAAGTGTGGTACACTTTGGGGGCAGAAGATCTTAGTAGCCAGTGTCAGGGGCTAGACATCACAAGGGAATGCTTCAAGGGATCACAAGGACTGGGGTGCTTCTGTTGTTAACCTTCAAGATGAAGGCAGGGCTGGCATAGCCCACTCAAGAGTTCTCCTATGGGCTAACAGGCTGGTGGTGTTAGGAGACAAAAACCCAACCATCACCAGCAATGCTCCTGTCAGTAGAGGCAGGGGGTAGATAACAAGGTGACTCTCAGTCCTGAGAACCATCCCAGCTGGGTCAGACCAAGCTGATACATTCAGTGGATAAAATATCTAGTCTACCAGGGAAAAGCAGCCTATTTGTCTCAATATGTCCTTCCATCAAAGGATATTGCATTTCCTTCTGGGCTCTGGATTCTGAACACTGGAATAAAGCTGTCGTCAACCCGAATGAAAGCTGGAGAAGCTGCAGGGTTTTTCAGCATGGTTGCATAAAGAACATAAAATCCCACTACCAAGGCATACGAAGTGCTTCCAAAGATTTTCTTCCCATTTAGTCTAATAGATCATTTCACCTACAATATGAAAAGCAAGAAATAAGAACAAAAGCTGCCCAAGAAAGATTAAGTCTCTAAAAGAGTGTTTTCACACAGAGATTTTTGTTGGACTTGAGGCAGAAAGTGAAATTAGTCTGTGATAAGAAAAGAAATTACACTGACTAGAAGGCACGAAAATGCTTTGCTTTTGTTGGTTGCCATCTTCCTCATACACAGAGGGAGACACTACACCCTGGTTGATCTGCAGTCACTTCACAAAAAGAGTTCCATTTAAATGGTCATGTTTAATAAGAGAAAACTTAGCTCGTCTGCCCTTCCCAAACACCCCCATATTCAGAGTGGGTGCGTGCAGTTTACAAATCTTTAGAACATATGAACGGCCATATTGGGTCAGACCACTGGTCCATCTAGCCCAGTAACCTGTCTTCCAACAGTGGCCAATGCCAGGTTCTTCAGAGGGAATGAACAAAACAGGTAATCATCAAGTGATCCATTCTGTTGCCCATTTACAGCTTCTGGCAAACAGCAATCCCTGCCCATCTGGCTAATAGCCACTGATGGACCAATCCTCCATGAACATATCTAGTTCTTTTTTGAACCCTGTTTGAAGGAGAAAAGTTAAACACGATAGAATCAGGATGTGTACACATACTCCTGTAAGTTTTACATTAAGGTATCTTTACTTAGAAATAATCTTTTCCTAACTGGCTTATGTACCTGTGAAATTGACTAAACTAAACGAAACACATTAGACAGACCATAAACCTGAAAATTTCAGAAAGAAAAAACAGACCAGCTCACTCTACACTCCTTCCAGGTTTCCTAGCTCCCTTTCCCCTGATAAAAATTCTCTCTCTTGGAAAAAAAAAATAGCAGAGCTAAGACTAAAGCAGCAGTAGGCAGGAGAGACAAAGAAAAGAACAGGAAAGGCTGAACCTTTTTGGTTTCACATCTGCCCAAACACCCCTTCTTATCATCATCAACAGGGTAGCAAACAAAACTCTCGATTATTTTCTTAAAGTTTTTTTTTGTTATTTTAGTCGATTTTTAAAAGATTCAAGTTGACAGCATCCATTTAAATGCTGTGTACACTCCCACTCCACCATTACAGTTCTCTGACTTTATATTGCTTATTTCTAAGGGTACAAGATAGCAGACTTAAGTTTTCAGGCCTTCATTATTGCAACAATAGCAATAGAAGGCACAAATCCATTTTCCTCCTTTGGCAGGTCTCCTTAAAAGTGATGCCCTCCCCCCACCCAGCAGCACAAATACTGCAAAATCACCACACAATTCTCCAATGTACATAGTTTAGTCAACTCAACCAATGAAACTTGTTGCCTCTGAAGATCATTTAAAAATACTGTGCCTTGATTTTCATTTTAAAAAGTAAGAACTATCCACTCCCTTTCATGACCTTCCAATAATATTTGTGGAAAGATTGATGGTCTTGTGGTTAGTGCAAAAGACTGGCAATGAGGAGGTGTGGTTTTTTTATTCATATCTCTGTCACAGGTTTTCTGTGTGACCCTGAATATTAGAAAGATAAGGTGGGTGAGATATCTTTTGTTGGTCCCATGAAAGATATTACTTCACCCACCACGTGTCTCTAATATCCTGGGACCAACACAGCTACAACTACACTGAATGTGACCTTGAATACGTCGTTTATGGCTAAGACTGTGGCATAAGTATGTTGTGGAGAATATCTCTGCTGGGGGAAGCATGGCTGCTGTACAGTTCTCAGCTCCTTTGTAGAGTGCTCCCTGACTGCAAAGACTCCCGTTATTCACAACCCATGTACGGGTGAGGAAGGGGGCATATGTTTCTCCTTTGTGCATTCCTACACAGCAGTAAACAATACTTGCTTCAGTTTCCTCATCTGTAAAATGGTGATAATCACCAGGGTGGTATGAAAGATTAATGCATTAATGTTTGTAAGTCACTTTGGAGAGTCTCACAAGAAAGATGACCAGACTGATGCTCCTGTATACAAGCTAGAAACTATTTTAAGGATCAATACTTGTAGGGGTCCAGAAAGAATATTCTCATTCTTAAAACACTACTCAAGTCCATGTACACCATTATTACCATATCACCACGCTCCTTAACCCATGCTTTCCATTGGAGATACTGGCACTGGCCATTGTTGTAGGCAGAACAGCAAACAAGATGGGACTGGCTGTGTAATATAGTCGTTCCATGACCCTACTTACTTTAAGTGAAGCCAGATATAGAATCTCTGTAGTGATGGTGTTCTCCACTTAGCTCCACTCTGCCAGTTTTAACTATCAGTGTCGTAAACATGCCCAATCTTGCTTTAGACTGTGCCAACATTCAGGGCACTATGCAACAGCTCTACTTTTCTCTCTTTACGTAAATACAGTAGCTATACCAATTGCCCTGTCCTGATTTTTTGGGGGAAGAAAGAGGAGAAGGGGCAAGGGAAAAGAGGGATTCAGAAATGAAAGTATATACAGTTCCCAGGTTTGTCCCTTCATGTCTCCTCCTTCCTGATTTTCTGTCTCTTCATTAATCAATTGGCATGACACTGCATAATTTACCAATGGTCTAAATTAAGCCATTTGGGCACATAACACCAACCAACCAAACCAACCAACCAAACCCACAGACGAAATATACATATAGTTGGTCTGAGCCTAATTTAAACAGCTGCACCACACTCCCTTTCTTAATTCCATAAGGGATCCAAAGACTATGTCCCATAGAGTTTTCACAGCCACGTTCTGCCATTTAAGCAAACATTAAGTTAAATATAAACTGATATATTAAAATTTTAAAAAGCTTTACAATTCAAAATGACTGACAAATTGGAGAACTGGTCTGAATTCAAGATGAAATTCAATGAAGACCAGTGCAAAGTACTTCACATAAGAAGGAAAAATCAAATGCACAACTACAAAATGGGGAATAACTGTCTAGGTGGTAATACTGCTGAAAAGGATCTGGGGGGTTACAGTGGATAACAAATTGAATATGAAACAACAATGTGCAGCAGCTGCAAAAAAAGCTAATATGATTCTGGGGTGTATTAACAGGAGTGTTGTATGTAAGACATAGGCGGTAACTGCCCTGTTTGACACTGGTAAGGCTCCAGCTGGAGTACTGTGTCCAATTCTGAGCACCAAAATTTAGGAAAGATGTGGACAAATTGGAAGAGTCCAGAGGACAGTTACAAAAAATGAGAAAAGTTTAAAAAAATCTGACATATGAGAAAAGGTTAAAAAAAACTGGGCACCTTTAGTCTTGAGAAAAGATGATGGAGGGAGAGTAGGAAAGTAGAAGGGGGGTGTAAGTTGACACCTGATAAGTCTTCCAATATGTTAAGAGATGTTATAAAGAGGACAGTGATCAATTGTTCTCCACATCCACTGAAGGTAGGACAAGTAATGGGCTTAATCTGCACCAAGGGAGATTTAGGATATGTATTAGGAAAAGTTTCCTAACAGTGCTTCCAAGGGAGGCTGTGGAGTCCCCATAATTGGAAGCTTTTAAAAACAAGTTGGACAAACACCTGTCAGGGATGGTCTAGGTTTACCTGGTCCCGCCACAACACAGGGGGCTGGACTTGATGACTTCTTGAGGTCCCTTCCAGTCCTACATTTCTATGCTTCTATAATTACTTCACAACGATAGTATTCCATTAATCACTTACATTAGGAATGCCAAAGTAAAAGATGAACTCACCTTATCTATGTCCCTTGTGAACATGCACCAAATGCAACTGTTAGTTACATTATTTGATTGCACAGCACCTAACGCAAAAGGGCCGATACTCAAGTACCAAGATATTACTGTAATGCAATGCAGGTGATACATGTGTAGTATCTTTATTTTTGTTTACTTACAGTATTTTCATTCACTAGTTCAGTGTCTCTGCTTGCAAGTTTATGAATTCTTTCTTTTTTGAGTTTTGATGGGCAATACTATTCGTATTTTAATGGCAACCTTTGGAACTCAACAGGGAAACACTTTCTGGTAGTTTTTTAATCCTGTTACTTTCCTTTGATCCTCTTTGTGTGGATATATGGGAGTGGTCTACAGAAGCTATCGTTCTTCCTGTCAGGGTTTCAAAAAGGGTGGATTGATTTAAATCAAGGTAATTTAAATTGATTTAAATCATGATTTAAATCATCAAGAGAAAATCATTGATTTAAATCAAGTTTCCCACTGATGCTTCTTCACATATTTCTTAAACAATGGTGCAACTCTGATCACTAAAACATGTTAATTTACAACTCAATAGAGCATTTTACAACATCTCGGAAGGTATACTTTGTTTAATTTTTTAGATAACTTAATTTTTATTAATTTAGGAAATCATAATACTCACTACCTGTGTCAAGCTGCAGATGCAGCAACAGTACATTAGGAATGATAAGAGCTAAATCACACACACGCAAACACAATAGCACTTATATTTTATTAAACTAAATCTTAAATGTTACATAAATGTTCACATTTCCAATTGCAGCAGTCTCCTGAGTTGCTGGCCGACAGCTGTCGTTAAACTTTTTTTTTTTTAATTTTAATATTTTATTAATTCTAACAGACAAGTCATCACAACACTACATGTACGCTGTCCTTAAAACTTCTACAACTAGCTCTCATCTTTCCCACTCCCACTGTCATTTTTATTCACAGACTAAAACGGAAATGTGAGTTTTTCTGCTTTTTCAGCTCCCAATTGATTTCTTAGCTTTGAGTGAATAATACCAAACGATGAAAATATTCTCTCTATACCTGCAGAGGAAGCTACTGCTGTGAAAAGTTGGCTTAGCAACTGAAAGAACTATATTTCAGGGTGCCTGGCTAATGATTCCACCAATTCAGGGGACTGACTTTGTTCAAAGTATCATCAGTAAACATGTACTTTTTAAGTGGTTCCACTCCAGTCCTGAAAGTTACAATGACTAGCATAACTGAGGAGTGATTTTGAGATGCCCATGCCATGGCAGCATCATCTTCTTCAGAAGTTAGGCTTTATATCTGGGGTCGAGAATGTTCACAAGAAAATGAGGTGGAGTTAGTGCTTTATCCATTCGCTTCTTTATTGCCTGCAGTTTAACTTTCTGGTGAGGCATTTCTTTCTTCAATGTACCTTGAAGTGCCTTCCAAAGTTAGACAGCATCAGCAATGCAGCAACAATTTCTCTGAAGTTTTTTTTAAGGCTATGGATATAGGCTTCAGTATACTGAGCATATCCTCTACATTCCTCTTTAATCCAATGTTGGAAGTATCTCATCCAAAGTTTCTATCTATTTTATCATGGTTTTCTTTAAAGTTTTATGAGAATAGGCCAGTTCTTAATAAATTGTTCAAAACAATCAACCACAGAATTCCATCGAACATCTTGAGGAAGAATGAGTTTGGATCCTCCTGCTCTCTTCAGTGAAGCTGACCAAAATGATTGTTACAGAAGTATTTTGCAACTTCAGCAACATTTTCTTTTATTCCTGGAGAAGATGTACTTAAGTGTTTGACTAAAAGATGCATTAAACGGGCACTGCAGCCATATGTTATTAAGGAGCACCCTTCCGTTTCTTCTTCTCAGTATCTTCTCATCTTTGCCACGTTTGCAGTACTGTCTGTGACAAAACTGCACACGTGACAGTTAAATTTTTGTTCACAATTTATTACAGCTTTCATTGCCACTTCTTTTAAATATTCTGTTGTATGTGCATTTCTCGATGTATCTATTGTTTCTGAAAGATATGCAACCCCATCTTCTGTTGTCACACAGGCACATATTACTGGATCATTTTGTACATTGCTCCACCCGTTAAGACTTAAACTGGCAAATTTCCCTCAGTATTTCTTGCACACTGTTCAAGTTCCTTGTCACACACTGTATCTAGCAACCTTCCATCAATGTCTGCTCTACCAGGTGGAGTGTACCCTGGTTGTAAGGACTCAACCATGTCAATGAAGTGTTTACTGTTAACAATGTGAAAAGGAGAATTTGTGGCACAGATGAAAAGTTTGCTCGGTTCATTTATGGTGTCTTGTGGTATCACAGAATCATAGATTAGAGTTGGAAGGGACCTCAGGAGGTCAACTAGTCCAATCCTCTGATCAAAGCAGGACTAACCTCAGGTAAATTATCCAAGCCAGGGCTTTGTCAAGCCGCAGCTTAAAAACCTCTAAAGATGGAGATTCCACCACCTTCCTAGGTAACCCATTCCAGTGCTTCACCAACCTCCTAGTGAAAAACTTTTTCCTAATATCCAACCTAGACCTCCTCCACTGCAACTTGAGACCATTGCTCCTTGTTCTGTCATCTACTACCACTGAGAACAGCCTAGCTCCATCCTCCCTGGAATCCCCTTTCAGGTAGTTAAAGGCTGCTATCAAATCCCCCCTCATTCTTCTCTTTTGCAGACTAAACAAGCCTAGTTTCCCTCAGCCTCCCTCATAAGTCTTGTGCTCCAGCTTCCTAATAATTTTTGTTGCCCTCTGCTGGACTCTCTCCAACTTGTCCACACCCTTTTTGTAGTGGGGGGCCCAAAACTGGACACAATACTCCAAATGCGGCCTCACCAATGCCAAATAGAGGGGAATAATCAGTTCCCTCGATCTGCTGGCAATGCTCCTGCTAACGCAGCCCAATATGCTATTAGCCTTCTTGGCAACCAGGGCACACTGCTGACTCATATCCAGCTTCTTTTCCACTGTAACCTCCAGGTCCTTTTCTGCAGTATTTGCTGATCCTTACTACAAAACCATCCATAGTGGTGGTTTTACTGGATGATTGAAATCTTTTGCTTGCTACTGATATTTTGTTGTCTGAAATACGTTTAGTTGCAGCACTGCTGCTAAAAGTACAAACGGATGACTCTGAAGTTGTTGCAGATAGACCGTCACAGTCAAAGTCTCTTATGCTTAAATGGAATCCTGAAACAAAATTCAAAAATGATTTTGAATAGTCGTTTGTCTCACTCTATTATTCAGTTAATCATTTACATTTTTTTTCAGCAAGGATGCAGATCCGATTCCAAATTACCAAAAAAGCTAAGACTGACTGCACTTAGGGTGTACTTAATTTTGGAGTAAGCCCTACACAACTCACTGGCACTCGTTTTTTGAGAAAACAAGTATAGAATGGGGTTCCCTTGGAAAAGCTGCGTTATGCTTAAGTAAAATAGGAAATAGATTTATGGCATCACCATTATGGTCTGTGGCTATCATATTCCAAATCATATTCCAATCATATTCCAAATATTCCATATCATATTCCATATTCCAAATATTCCAAATCATATTCCAATCATATTCCATTTTTTTCTAGCAACATCCAGCATAGCAAACAGCTTGGAAATGTACTTGTTAAATCACACTTATACTAAAAGGCATAGAGAGGCTTGAAGAATGATGCATTGCAAAGTGAATTTAAGTTATTAACCAGTTGATCCACTTTGTTCTGCAGATATATCCAGATCTTCATCCACATCATTTTCTTCCAATAAGCAGTTTTCATTATGATGTTTCATTCTTGCAACTAGGCCCTGCATCTCCTTTTTGCACTGCTTACACTTGACACGTTTTTCTTTTTTACCCAGGGAAGGAATTTCTTCAAAATATTCCCAGATAGGGTCTCTCTTATGGCCAGAAGCCATGACAGGTTTTCTGTGGCAAAAGTGTGAGGAATATAGGAAGCTGTGTGTGTACTGAATAATGTCTTCCTTTTCTTTCCAGTCCACTACACTGTTCCTTTCTACTCTGCCTCGTCCTTTGTGTGTGTCTGTCTTTAAGAGAGTGTCTTAACTAACTCCTCTGCCTTGCTTGGCTCAGCTCCAACACCACATAGGCACAGAACAACAATCCTATCCAACCCTTGTCTTTCTTTGCACATGTGACTTTAGTCTGCTGAGAAACTGAAACAGAAACTGGAAGCCCAGAACTTTCAAGAAGCAAGAGCTGGTAGTTAGACTGGACAGACTAGAGCCATTAATTCATTTTTAAGAGACTGTAAGTGTAGGTTTAGCATATTTGTGATGAAATTTAATTGTAATTGTTATTTTTTAAATGAGAGAGATTTAGTATTTTATTGATGATTTTTTTTAATGAAAAAAATCTGATTTTTTAAATTTTTTTAAAAAGTCATTGATTTTTATCAACCCTGATTTAAATGTTATTGAAAAGGGGATATTTTTCTCCTTGTGTATACCTCTTGTTCTTCAGGCTCTAATTCAGCCTGTTACCCTTACTGCCATGAGGAAGATTATTAATAAAGATTCATTGCCTTTTCTTTTGGACATCTCCTCTTATAGGAATAAAATTTTCTAATCCAATCTCCATGCCCTCCTTTCACCTTCTTCCGTTTTTTAGAAGAACATGGGGAAGACCTCCATTTATTTATAAGTACTCTCACAGTTTAAATCTTAAAGAGATGCTGTTTTCCGTGACCCCATTTTCTTAGAACAGTATTTCCCCAAAAGTTTGAAAGCCCCAACCCCTCAAACCCTTTTAGGAAGAATGAAACCAATCAGCATGTGTTGTTAAAGCCCCACTCACCTTCCTGCACCACCAAGAGGTGGGCAGGCCTAACATTTTTTTAGATGCCCTCTAAGGCAGCATTTCTCCACTCAGGCCAAACTGGATGAAGTGGATCCTTTGTGTCTTAAGCCCTTTGAGATTCCTTGCAGGGCATTTTCTGGGGATGCCAGGGTTTCTTTAGCTACCTTTTGTGGTGTTTTGAGGGAGAACCTACTGGCAGGTTACATGAACTCTAGATGATTAACCCGTTAGGGCAGATCTAAGGCATCCTGAGGCTTAAAAGAAATTCCTCAGGAGAGGGCTGCATAATCCTGACATTCTCCAAAGGAAAGTGGAGTAATGACTATTGTGATGAATGAGACTCCTAAGAGGTGGTGTCCCACTGCTATCTGGGAGGAAGAGTAGGGGGAAGCCCACCATTTGGCCAGAAAGTTAGTCAAATGAGTGACTGTGGCAGTCAGTGCTTAGTTTGACTGGGACACTGAAAGCCTCAATTACACCCTCTTTGGCTTGAACTGTCTTAGAATTCTGGTACTTGAAAATGTTTAAATCAGAGCAATTGCCATTCTCTTTGGTGCTTTTTCCACTCATTGGGTGGTTACTCTGGGAAGAATGATGATCCTGTGTTATTCCGAAGGCAATCCTGTGCCCACATGAGGCTTTCTCTTGGTTGCAAAAGCAGCAAAGATCCCTTTCAGTGCAATTTGGCAGAGCAGAGGAATAGGACAGGCATTTTTCACCCCAGTGTCTTTACTGAGGGGTCCACCATTTTTAAGTCTACCTGCCCCCTTAGGGAAGCTGAAGCATCACCTCAACGAAAAAAACCACCACCCCACAATCAGAATTTGAAGCCAAATTAATCAGATATAGCTCAGAACTGGACTGTAGGCAAAGAAGAAACATTTTAAAGGGAGAAGAGGAGGTTTCCCTGTCCTAACGGAAGGTCTGCTACCACCTTCGCTGGTCCATCTGACTTTTCATTGGAAGGAAATCTGCCTTTTCCTAGTGTTAATAAATCTCCGTCTCCAAAGCTACTAGGGTGACTTTGTTAGAATTGATTAGACCATTGTTAGAATCTGTGGAACAACCTAATTAAAAAATATGTAAGACACCAAACCAAAACACTTAGGATATATTGATGGAAGAGCATTGTGCAGCTGGTCCATCAATGAAGACTAAGTGAAGTCAACAGTTTAGATTACATCATCGTCTATTAACTAACTTCTCTCACTTCAAGACAGCCAAGTAAATAACACTTTCTTAAGCTCAACTCTAAAAAAATGTTTATTAGGTACAGTGCTTCATTACAAAAATTCTACATGGCTGCTGTGGTATTGGGACCGGGTTAAGTTTATGACTGTTTCAGTACAAATGGCTTGTTTGGGAGTGCAATCTTAACATTACATTTTTTATTTAAAAACACACTACAATATAAAGGTATAAAGGTATTTAATAGCAGAGATTTACCTGCAACCTAGATTTCATTAAGGTAAAGTTTTATATACGGGATAGATAGCTTGATCAGTAAACATCTACATGATGCAACGACTAGCTCCTTCATGAACTCCCTTAGGGTAGAGAGAAGGAAAATAAAGGAAGGCCCTCCTTGACTATGATTTACCAAAGGGGTAGATGCCTATGGAATGCCACAGCAACTGGCCTTCTTGAAAACCCAGAATAAAAAGACCACTCTTTGTTTTACTGCTCCAATGACAAACTCCAATTAGATGCTGCTTCTCATTATTGTTGCAATCTGGTGTCTAAGGTGACAAATTTGGATGAATGAGCAGTTCTTAGATTTGCCTTCAGTTTACACAGAATTCTTTGGAATGAAGGAAGACCTGAAAACCAAATGAATTGCCCTCAAGTAAAGCAAATGGATGTTAGGCAGGCAGCACCTCACTCTGGCAGACCGGCTGGTCTAGTCTGAGTAACAGACAGATGAGTGGGAATCCACAGTGCATATCAGATCTGCAGAAACAGAAATGTAAATATATATCTTTGTGTTTGCTCCTGTTATCTTTGACATAGCCATAATCTGTTAAACTGAAAAGCAGGGTACAAAGGCACTTGAAGTATTGTCATATGCAATTATCTAAGGAGTCACAGACTTTTAAGAGGTAAAAAAAGCAGATGAGTAAGAATTCATGTTCCCATAGTAATAAATCCACTAGCAAACCTGGACTAGATCCAACAGGACTGTGTACACACACACACAATGCTTTCTACAGCACCTTCCTTCCTTCCCCCTCCCCCGCAAACTGCTGAATTTTATTGATATGATTGCCTCTCCAGTGTTTTCCGAAACAGGCTGTGTGAAATAAATCCACAAGCTTTTTTTGTTTTTAAAAGCCTATTCAAACAAGTTTATGAAAGTTTACACAATCTAAGAATCCTGTATTTAAAAACATATGATTAAAATAAAAAATAATGGCCAACAAACTCAAGTCATCTAAGTAGTATAGTTTTCTGTTCAAAGAAATCTAAGTTTATGTTGGTATAATTTAAAGTTTCACTACCAGTATTCCTAGCCATCATGAAGAAATACTTCAATAATGTAAATTGTTCTGTATTTTCACATGCAATAAAAGCAGATAAAAATATACCCTTGGAGTCAAATAAGCACTTCCATTTTCAAAGCACCTCTTCCATGGTCTATGAAAGGGCATATGCAAGCTCACTTGGGCATTATATGAAAATTCAGGAGCATCATCCAGAAAATGGCTCTTTCCATATAAAAAATTAGTAAACATGTGGCATGGGAAGATTTCAGACATATGATGACCAATGCAAGTCAGAAATGGTCAGTTTTTTGTTCACACTTTAAAACTTAGTATTTCACTTGTTCCCTAGGCTACAACTAGAGGCCAATATGTTTTATGACACATGAGATTGTGTATCTGCAATTCAGCAAAAGCAATCAGAAAAATAAATCTTGCCAGAGAGTTATCTTCATAAGAGCTCTGACAGTTCAAACAAAATCCATCCACAGATGGGATGTCAAGGTGCCTACACTCTAAGAGAAACAAACAAAACTAAGCCAAAAAAGAAAGGAAAGTTTAAGGCTGCAAAGTCAAGTACTCAAGTTAAGAAATACCAGAAGCAAGATTGCCCATGCAATTTTAATTCTGTCCCCTCATGCATATGCATTATGACAGTCCAGTTACATGCACACATAGTACTCCCCCTAACCTTGTCAGACCCCTGCCTCATTTTAGTGCTTGTCAAGAATGCCAGACTGACAACTCCAAAGTTGCCAATTGTGGTGGACTCCCATCTACCAAGAACAGAACTGAACCCAAACATGAAAATTTAGAATGATTACTAACCAAAGATGGATTTGTGAAGGTGACATAGCTGACACGGCCAATCAGTATTTTAGTTGCCCTGCATAGGATGGATCTACAATGCTGCAATGTGTATTTTCATTCAGCCCACACTAAATATCGGTATGTAAATAAATGTAGAAAGAGACCTAGGAAAAGATCATACAACTATGCAACTTCTAAGATTAAAATAGCAAAGGGTTACGCACGTACAGGTAACATCACTTAAAACTAATAGATTAAGAATATTCGAAGGACTTTTTCCTTTTAAAACACACTAAAACACACCCCTGAATAGAGCAATCAGTGATTCTTGTACTCTCCTTAGACAGGTCAATCTTCCTGATGAGGGTCTGTTATGGAGTAAAACAAATTACTAACTTCACGGTGCAAATGAAACATTTCCTCCAATGTTTCTCTTTCAGTTTATGACAAAAGACTCCAACTCCAGCATAGTTCCTGGTACTGCTCAGAGAAAACTCTGCTTTATTTTTTAAAAACAGGTATGTGAATTTAATTTGTAATGTTAAAGTTACTACAGTACTGTGTTAGGCAAAATTAAGCACGTTAATTATCTTTCTAAAGATTATGCTAGAAAAATTAACAGTTAATGAAAAACTATATAAAATATAATGGAAATAAAAACACTTCAAATACGCAAAATAAGCAACTGTTTATAACACCATCCACTTCAGCTGTTAGCACACAACAAAATTGTGCAAGCCTAAAATTACCAAATTTCCATTTACAGTGGAAGGGATTGAGAATGTAAACTACAAACTAATTTACCATTTCCTTCAAGTAAATGAAGTAAAATTTTCATCTACACTAAAACTCAAGAGGGTTCAAACAAGCCTTAAAGCTTCACACTCCCACAACTGCATCAAGCTATGCCATCACAAAACATACCCGTCTAACAACTACAGATTAAAATTTACATTCATATCTTACCATGTTAGAGCCTCAGTCCTCAAGGACAGAGAGAGTGTAAACATAGCTGAAGATTCTCAAGATACCTATTAACTATTCACACTGTCCTTCAGAGCTTCATATTATATTCTGCAAAACTAAACTAAAAAGGAAATGTTTCTGATAGTTGAAAAACAAAAAGAAAACTGCAGAAATTGAAAAGTAACTATATTTGGGCTCCCCAAACATAGTAGATTAATCAAAAAGGACCATTACAATCCTCATCTACTATTAGTTGTGAAGAGGACAAATTATCCCTGTGAAACAGGGTTACAAACTACACTAGATAGGCATTAGTCTGTACAGCTTTGCAAAACTGCCTTGAACAGCCATACAAAATGTCATTATTACTGTCTTCAATCATGAAAGATACCAGGCAAATGGACCTTATGCCTGAGCTGCTGTGAATAAGTTTTGTTACGATGAATCAGACTCAACATGAAAGTCCAGGTCATGCATATGGTGGAGACATCTAGTCATCTCTGTGAGAGCAGTGAATGGCAGTAAGTCATAGAAGTATCCATTGTTGATATTTATCTGGATCAGTTCTACCAAAAACACAGAAGTAAATAAATTTCTGCTCCACTAAACAAAAAAGATTTAAAGGCAACCATCCACAGTATCAGGGTTCATAGTGAGTTGTTTGCACTAAGTCATTATTAAATCAAATGTCTGAAGCATAATATGCCATGCAAGTGGGAAATGCTAAGCAGAGGAAGTCAGACCAAGTTGTTGCACTTGTTTTCACCACAAAGTAGGCCACAAAAATAAGTGAACCCTCATGTTTCAGCATTTAAATTACCCTTTGTAAAGTATAACCGTCATAAGCATTTATAAATGTAAAATAATTATATCAAGACAGACTTTGGTTGAATTTTATAAGACTCACATTTACTGTGGACTTAAGAATTTCACTGTCAATTCATATTTTAAGGGAGAGAAAGGAAAAGTGAAATCCATTGTCATAGTAGTGTCTGTGTGGCCATATTTCATGTTCACTGAGACAGTGTCAGTTTCCTGACCCTCCAAATTATACACTAATTTAAAAAAACAAACAAATACAAAAACCCTCATTTCTGTCACTAGTAACAACTTCATTATTAAAAACAGTAAAACAGATTTACTTTTTGCCACTGAAGCCGGCTGTTTTTGCATTTATTTCTCTAAAGTGGTGGTGAGGGATGAAATTAGACTGTTCGCTATCACTTTTATTTAGGCCTTGTCTACACAGGCAAGTTTTCAGTTATACAGATATAACTCCCCCTGTGTAGATACACTTGTTCTGATAAAAGAGTAGCTTTTTTCATTTAAGCTTTATGGCGCTTGAGAACAGGTTTAGGCTAAACCAAAAAATTTAGGGTTGTCAAACGATTAAAAAAAAATAATCACAATTAATCACGAGATTTAAAAATTAGTTGCAATAAATCAGTGTTTCTCAACCTTTTAAATAGCAAGTACCCCCTAACTTCTGAAAATTTTAATAAGTACCCCAACACTCAATTTTCCACTCTGAGAAATACAATCTTTTTCCCCTTTACCACTGGACAACTGAATAGGAGCAAAGGTCAACACCAGCCAATCACTATGGCCTAATGGCAGGGTCATGTGGTGTTCTCCTCACACAGGCGGGAATTCGTGAGGTATGAGCAGGCACTAGCTGCCCACCAGAGTGGATAGCAGCGCTCCCCATAGCCATCCCTAAGGGGATGCGGGCCTGGGGCAAATCACACTGTGTGGGCCCCTCTTAAGAGCTTGGGGCTGTCATAGTTGTCAATTTCACTGCTCAGCTAGAGCAGTGAAACTAACAAATAAGCCTGTGGGTAAAGCCCAGCTCCAGGACCAGGAAGCCACTGGGCTCTCCACCTGGCTTTCTGGGCACCGAGCTCTGAGCCGGGGAGGGGAGCGGCCACCTGGGCAAGTTGTAGGTGGCTGCCACACGGCTGCCAGCCCAGGAGGTGGGCGACTGCCACCTGCTCCGAGCTGGGGCAGAGGAGGCTTCCGCTCAGATTGGGACCCAGGGATGTCCCAGTAGGCAGCTGCTGCCCATCTTCAAGCCAGGACGCGGGAAGCTGTCTCTCAGCTCAGAGTAGGGGGATGGGTGACAGCCACCCAGCTGCAAGCCCAGCTCATAGGGCAGGGCGCAGGAGGCTGCCGCCGGGCTCCCACCTGGGAGCTGGGACTGGGAGGGGGACAGGTGGCTGCCACCCAGCTTCCTGAAAAACCAGCAGCTGCCGCCCGGTATCCCAGGATGGGGTCAGTTGTCGTCTATCTCTGAGCTAGGAGCTGGGACCAGGCAGGAAGCCGGCAGCTGGGACCGGGCGGGAAGCCGGTAGCTGCCGCCCGTCTTCCCCAGGAGTTGGCAGCTGCTGGCTGCCACCTGTCTCCATTCACTGGGGTTTCTGCTGCGTACCCTGCCTGTGTCTCACATACCCCCAGGGGTACACATACCACAGGTTGAGAACTATGCAATGAATCTCAGTTTTAATCGTACTGCTAAATAATAATAGAAATGCCAGTTTAAATTCAGCATGGAAACACATCTTCTAGAATGGTGGCCAAAGCATGGAGGAGGGGAATACGAATGTTTAGCATATCTGGCACATAAAGCCCTTGCAACGCCAGCTACAACAGTGTCATGTGAATGCCTGTTCTTGCTTTCAGGTGACTTTGTAAATAAGAAATGGGCAGCATTATCTCCCGTAAATGTAAATAAACATGTTTGTCTTAGTGATTGGCTGAACAAGAAGTAGGACTGAGTGGACTTATAGGCGCTAAAATTTTACATTGTTTTGTTTTGAGTGCAGTTGCCTAAAAAAAATTCTACATTTATAAGTTGCACTTTCACAATAAAGAGATTGCTCTACAGTACTTGTATTGAGGTGAACTGAAAAATACTATTTTTGTTTATTTTTTAAAGTGCAAATATTTGTAATAAAAATAATATAAAGTAAGCACTGCACACTTTGTAATTGAAAACAATATATTTGAAAATGTAGAAAAAATCCAAAAATATTTATATGTATAAATTGGTATTCTATTATTGTTTAACAGTGCGATTAAAACTGTGATTAATCACAACTATTTCTTAAATCTAGTTAATTTGTTTTGCGTCAATTACTTGCATTAACTGTGATTAATTGAAAATCCTAAAAAAATGCAATATTATACAGAAATAAGAGTGTCCGTACAGGGCAGGGGTATTACCGAATTTTTTTTTGCATGTAGACAAGGCCTTAGTCAGTTTAACTTTCAAGTTCTCACGCACAAGAACACTATTTGGAACGATAGCACCATGCCGGTCAACTCAAATTTTTAAAAACATTGTGATAGTAGATAAATGTTACTTGCCTGAGAATATTTTAAGATAAACTATAACTAAAAGGTTAGATAAAAATTGGCTCATTTGTTTTAGTTTCTTTATGTTTTGTATTGTTAGTTCTTTCTATTCCCGTGGGCCTTATAACCAGCTATGTGGAAAATGGGGTTATAAAACACAAAAATTGTCAGAGGAATTCAGAAGCAGTGTAGAACATAAGCTATTTTTAACTTAAAAAGCCCCTAAAGTTCTCTCTCTCCTCACAGAAGACTTCAGTGAATTAAAAAGTTGTGAAAATATTTCCATTCATATTAGTTTACAAAATCTAAATGTTGAGTCTCAAGTCTAGTTGACAGTGTTCCTTTAGCCATTTAAAGGAGGCGCTAATTCTTTCTAAGGGGCTGTTCTATATGGGAGATTCCACCTCTCTAATATGAAAGATGTCTGGGACCTGTAAAGCCATTCATGTTAACTAGCAAAAGCCTCTTCCTGCTAATATTTATGCACATGATTAACTTCATGCAGACTTCAATGGGAGTGTTCACACATGCTAAATTAAGCACGTGCTTAATGTTTACAGGATCAAGACTGAAGTACATACACCACTATGTTACAGGAAAAAATTTCTTGAACACAGCTATACGTATTCTGTCTCTCCTAACTGCTGAAGCAATACCTCTTATCTAGGCCCTCTATCAAACATCTTCACTACTGCAGTCTCTTCTTCTGTATTCTAGAGCCTAGGCCCTAGACTACTGCAAATTTGTTAGTCTTAAGTCAAATCAAAGCTCTGCTGTCAAAAATCTTTATACCTCATCACTTCAATCATATCATACCCCCATTTGCCGGTCCACTAGATTCCTCTCTCTCTACAGCATAAAATATGTACTCCTTACCCCAACCTTAAGGGCCATTCATAATTTAACGCAGCCCTACTTACCAGAGCCCCTATTTTACAGCACCAGTTCTGCCAGTCTTTACTATATTAGTTAATTTCTCCCACAAAGACCTATGCAGTTCCTTCCACAACACTTCCAGGCCTGGCACAAATTCCCCCTACAAATTTGAAAAGTGGCTACTTAGCCTTCGTCAAATCTCCCCTTAAGCCTCAATTCTAGCCATGATGTCTGCAGAGAAACTCTACAGGCTGATGACAGGCTAGGCAACTGGCATTTGGAGCACAGCTAATCTAAGTGAAAACATACCTCCACTGTTACCTTGTCCTCCCACCTGTTTGTCTCATCTACCATCTTGAGTTATTATTGCCTCAATGGTAAACTCTTTGGGGAAAGACCTGTGTTTTTCCTACATATTTCTACAGTGTCTAACCTCTAACTATTACTGTAACACAAATACACAATTCAAAAAGGAGATTTTAAAAATTTTCTACACTAAGGAACTAAGAAAATCCCTTTACTGATTATGATGAAGATCACTACGAGGTTAAGTATCACAAAACAAGCCTGAAGATAAAGTAAGCGTAAGAAGTCTCACTGGCAATAGCTGTACGGATTACAACTGGTGGTCTCAGCTTACTAAAAAAAAACCATTATATTTCTGATTGGCCGGAGCCATGGGACAGAGAGCCTCCAACTAAGTTTTCAGCATGAAGACCTGGGGTTAAATGACAACCTTTACAGCCCTGGGGCTTGATCCCGAAAGTTCCTCAGCACCACGCCGGAGTCAGGACACTCGTCCCCAGTGGGAACTGGGAGAGCTCAGCGGCTTTCAGACCCAAGCCTTGGCCGCGGTTGTGCCACACACAGACGTCCCGACTGCCCACCAAACACGAGCGAGCGCTGACGGCTCGCCGCAGCCGGCTCTCCCCGCTCAACACCCGCACCAAGGCGGCGCGCTGGAGGCGCGGCAGAGGGGAACCCGACAAAGCAAACACCCAGCGCCTTCCCGGGCCCGACCTCTGGGCTGGGGCCACGTGTTACCACAGGCGCAGCCTGCCTGGGGGCAGCCCGCTGGGCCCCAGCAGCCGCGGGCTGGGTGAGACCACAGGCTGGGGACGGGTGTGGGCAGCGGCGCGAAGCAAGGCCGGAGCGGCAGCGGCGGGGCCTGGCTCAGCCCGTCGCGCGCACACACGCGCCAAAAGCCGCGCTGCCCCGCCCCCGGGAGACCCTCATTAACACCGGCGGCGGCGGCGGCCCCCTCCCTCGGGGCAGGTTCGGCCTCGCGCGGCCGCCAGGCTGGGGCCTCGCAGGGCGGAGAGTGCGGCCGCAGCGCGCCCCGAGGGCCGGCCTGCCCGCCCGCCCGCCCGGCTAGGCCGCGCTCCCTGCCCGCCCCCCTGTCGGACACACGGCCCCCCCGGCCGGCCCCTCACCCGGCCTCGCCGACCCCCGCCCCGTCCCCGCTCACCTGCATCCAGCGCGCCGGTCGGGCGGGGGTGGGCGGCGGGCGCGGCGCGGAGGGCAGCAAATACATGCAGGCAGCGGCCCGCGGGGCCGGGGCCTAGGCGGGGCGGGAGCTGGAGCTCGGGGGCTTGGTTCGCGGGGCGGGCGGGGGGCCGCAGGCGCCTGCTGCCGGATAAATATTGGGATTATTCCGGGAGGAGGCGAGCGGCGGGGCGGGGCGCGGGGCCTTGTCTCCGCCTCCTCCCCCGGGCCGGGCTGGCCCCGTCCCCGTCCCCGTCCCCCGCCCACTTCGCTCTGCACAGCCCGGCTGGCGGCGGGGCCGGTGGTTCGCGCTGCACAGCCCGGAGCAGGTTGGGCCAGGCCTGCGGAGAGGGAGGGATGGATGTGTGTGTGTGTGAGTGTGAGAGAGAGAGTGTGAGTGAGTGAGTGAGTGTGTGTGTGTGTGTTGGAAAGAGGGGGTGTCACACCGTGTGCGTGTGTGTGTGCTGGGAGGAACGAGGATGTCACAGCGCGTGCGTGTGTTCTGGGGAGAGAGGGGGTGTCACGCTGTGTGTGTGTGTGTGTGTGTGTGTGTGTGTGTTCTGGGGGGAGAGGGGGTGTCACGCTGTGTGTGTGCGCTGGGGGAGAGGGGGTGTCACATCGTGTGCAGGTGTGCACACAGGCTGTTGGGGGTGAGGGAGCCAGGACTCTTGGGTTCTATTCCTGTCCCTCCCACAGACTCTGTCTTTCACTGGGAGCAGTGCATCCTTGCTCTTGCAGCTGGTGTCGTCAGTTACCTCCTTGCAAAGCCCTTACTGGGAAAAACAAAACGCACTTGGCAGCATTTTACATTCAGCTTACATCAGTGACAATGGCAACACAGGGCATATAGCTGTGGTGAATCAGGCCTTAAGTGACAGCAACCTTAAGCAAGTGATTTACTGCTCTGTGCCTCCATTTTTTCATCTGTAAAATGGGGATAATGAGAGACATTGGGGACTTGAAATTTTGTCAATTACATATTTATTTTATAAAGCAATGTCAGAAACTGCACCTGCCCTGGAGCTGCTGGGTCAGCTGTAGCCTTTACAATCATATTTTCCTTTTTTTTTTCCAAGTGCTTTTTTCTCCCCTGACACTATATGAAAGGCCTGCACAAACAACTATAATAGTACAGGCAAAAGCATGAAACAGGGAAGTATCGTCCAAATGTGCAAACTCGACAGAAACAAAGGAAAATCTGTATCCTTCATAATGACCGTAGGTGGGTTTTGTAATTAGAGCAGGTCAGACATTTCAGACAGAAGTGTGATATTTAAATTCACTGTGCCCATTTAATACCTGTAAAGCACTTTGAATAATTACAGTCTATAAAAGTATAAGAGCTATTGTTATGAAGAAGATTTAATGTGAGTTATTGATAGGGGAAATGACTGAGATGGTGAGGAGAGTGTGGTTCACCCCTCCCCCCCTCAGTTGCCGTATATACAGTGCATTGTTATAATGGGACCAAGAAAAAACCAAATAATGAATGTTATAAGAACACAACTTTGATGTTCTTCACCCCCCTTGATCAGACAGTTCACAAGTCTGTTGACCTTCAAAGCACATCTGTTTTTTCAGGCTTTTGACCTGAGGAGGGCAAAAGGCATCTGGGCCTGGGTGTAAGAGACACCATTTTTAATCCTGCACTTTTGGAAAAAAAAAATCTATACACACAAGACCGATTTGTTTAGTTGGAACATGGCCAACCTGTTCTTCATGTGTTCTTCACGTTTCCAAGTTTCCGAAAACTGGTGAAGTGGAGACAGCAACACAGAAATGGCAGGGAAAAGTGTGTTGCAGAAGAGCAACTGGGGAATGGAGATGAGGGAGATTTAAAGGGAAATGGGGGAGGAAGGTAGGGTGTTGAAAGACAATGAGGGGGCAGAAGTGTTGGCAGAGAGCTGTGGTGTACAGAATTATTAGCTCACTGAGATTATTTAGATTTATTGGGGTCTGACAAGATTGAATGAATAGACAAAGAGCAGATAGGTGTATAAGGGAATGGAGACGACAGTTTTGAGGGGGAATAGAAGGAGACAAACCACTTTATTTAAAGAATACTAACTGGAGTGCATTTCTGTGTATGCTGGATAACACCTTTCCCTCCCCAATATGCATCTTTGAATGCTTTTGAACCCTCATGTACTTTCCTTGCTGGCTTCACTGGCAGGGATTCATTTAATATGCACAATTGTAATTTTTCTCTATTTTTAAAAAAACTCCAAAAGTTCTATTAAGTATACTGTGCTCAAATCTGCAGATCCAAGTATTCATGTGCTAATTTGGAAGTGTGAATATGCTAAGAAAACAGAGACTGCAAAAATCATGAGATTACATCAAAATTTTAAAAGTACTAAATTGTATTAACTGGTATGGGAAAACTACAAATCCTAGGGATATAAAGTATTCTGAAAAGAATGTTCTACAAACCTATATTACAGAAATTTTCAAACAAATTGCTTATTCAAAGCAATCATTGGGGTAATAATTTGAGTATGTCAAAATAAGGTTTGCCATGGAGCATTCAGTGCATACTTAGCTATGTAGTCACTAGCATAGTTTTGCTATTATAGGTGGGATGCAAAGGAGTATTATAAGTTAATGTAGCCCAACACTTTCTATTACAAACAGCTGAAAACAGGGAATAAAGCTATGCCAAACTAACTGTTCAAGTTGAAATTTTCCATGCTTGATCTCTCCCTTAAGTTGATTTTTTTGGTAAAAATCTGAGCCAAAACAGTTCAGTCTCTTCCCAGACTGCGGTTAGTGAAAATATATAATTTTGATTATATTAAAATTGTTTCTAGCCATTTGTTTTTGAACAATTCTAGCACCGCAAGAATTTGGAGCAGGAGGATAGTCTTGGGGTAAGATAGATGGCATTTGCTGTCTCCAGGAGCAGCTATGCAGATTTGGCAGCGTTAAAGTCCTTCTAAAAAAAAATTATTTGCTCAGTAGAATTTATTTTATCCTTGTTCTTCAGCTGTCTGAATGTTCCAATTGCACTGAGCATAGTCCACAATCCAAACTGAGCTTCCTCATCAAAGTACCCTTTAGCCTCAGGGAAGTGTGCAGCGCTAGAAGCCAGGAGGCCATGTGCTCTAATCTCTTTTCTTTCACTGACTTGTATTAATAATTCCGTACACTTATCAGCCCTTATTACAGACCAAGGCCTCATGACTATCTCATAAGGTAGAGGGAAATGAAATTTAACTCACTTTTTAAAGAAAAGATAACTGAGAATCAGAATTCAGAGCAGTTGCACATCAGGCAGAGCTGATGTCTCCAAGAGATCCCAAGTCTTGTATAAGGCAGTTTGCAGTCTTATTTGCTTAGCCACACTGCCTCTTAGAATAAATGTGGCAAAACTATGTTCTTGGCTATGCTGTGTGCAAGAAGAGGTTACTCCTGCATATCTACCTTCCACAAAGCTGTTTGACACACATAGATGAACAAGCATGTAAATTAGCAAATGAGCCACTAGCAAATACTCCCCTCCCAGAGCCAGGAATAGAATCTAGGATTCCTGATTGCCAGCATTCCATTGTGGTCTGGAAAATAGTCACGTAAGCCCAGATCCAAAGGTATGTAGGTTCCCAACTTCCATTGAAGTTAATGGAAGTTAAGAGCCTAAATATCTTTGAGAATCTGGATTGTAACCCCCTCATACAATGTGGTCATGTTCCCTTCTAGTGACAGGTCCACAGAAGTTAGGATTACTACTGTTACTACCAGTTACTCCTTTAGCTCAAGCAGTGGAGGTCTGTATTACAAAGATGGATTTCAGGGTCAAATCCAGTTGACACCCCATGCAAGGGGGATATTGCAGTTTGTGCATGCTGGAATTTTTGTTTTTTCTGTTCTATTTTTAAAATATCACCGCTACCACACTGGAAATTCTATTTTAAAAAACTATTAAAAGAATTAAGATTGCAAAATTCAGTACTATAAAGATAAAAAATGCCAGCATTAACATTACCATTGCAATCTAAATTTCACTCTCTTGGGTATGCCTTACAGTCTTTCTTTATTACATAACATATGTTTGTAATTTAAATTAAAATAGATATTAAAAAAAATTCATATTTTTAGGTCCAATATCTCAGGACCTTCCAAGGCTAGAAACAAATTGTTGTATCCTATCTGAAAGCTGGGAATCACACTGTTTCTAACCCTTTCAATATGCATGTCATTACACCATGCACCAATCACTAGTCCAGAACTGTGGCAATAAAAAATTAAAATCAGTGATAATAGCTGTCAGCAAGAGATGAGAAGACACCATTAATTTACCTTCATAGTCTTGCTGCTTACATGAGAACCTGTGAGACCTTACTCTAATCCTGCAATATATAGCACATGCATGGACATCTGCACCGGCTTGGAGCCCTTGTCCTCAACAGGAATCCATTCAAGTGCAGCCTGCCTGTTCTATCAATTGCACGGTTAAATTCCTAAAATGAGGAACTCAGTGGTAAACACTCCCAGCATCACTTGAAATAAATCCGGGTGCAGCTGCCACAACATTCTTCCACCCAACCCCTAAGGAGGGCAAAATTGGGATTAATAACTTGCTCTCATAAGCAGGGTGGACCCAAAAGTAAAACTGGTTAATAAAGAAGGACCAGAGCCATTGGAAGGATGCCTATAATAGATGTAAACGCTGGGGGAGGGATTGTCTTTATATTCTGTATAGTGTATATTTATACAGTGCCTAGCACAATGGGGTCCAGGTCTATGACTGCGGCTCCTAGGCACTATGGTAATAAATATAATAAATAATATCACACTAATAGAAACCCCTCACATATATTAGTATTTGTGACAAGAACATGACAAGTATCCAAGAAGATCAAAGACACTGCAAAAAGACAGATGGGAACCCTTATCTTCAGAATCACCTAGAGCCAGTGTTTAAAAAAAATAGTCTGAAAAATCCATAGCTATTGAGGACGATTATTTCCCCTCCATCCTGTGCAGAAGTGGGGTGGGAAATCAGAGCGTTTTTAATAGAAGGCTACAGATAACTGACAGACCAGGTAACCCTCCATTTCAGAAATAGAAACCAGAATCACCAGCAGAGTATTCTCAATTCAGAGAATAGTCTGCACCCCACTTTCTCGTAATGAACCCTCAAGATAGTAGTAACATCCGCCAGCCAAAAGCAGATGAAGGTGGAATGTTTATAGCCCACCTTATCAAAAACAATGGATTTAGCAATAGACTATGACCCTCCTGAAGGCATAACTCAAGAGGACAGTCAAGCACCTGAATGAAGTGATACAGTGGGTTCTTAAATCTTTCAATGATTCATTTCTAGACATCACTGACTTTCTGACAGATATGCTTGAAATGGAATGAGACTCACTTGAGCCAGGAGACACCAGGAATGGGCTGAAAGGAATATTTGTTTGCTTAAATTGGTTACACCAATATAGTCTTTAGTTTTAAAGAGAAAAAAATAGCATTAGCAAAAACTGTCTTAAAATTGGGGGTATTGATATATAATAGATTGTACAACTGAAGTACTGAGAGCTTCTAAATGAGGAGATGGAAGTTTAGTCATCTTTTAGGATTAGGGTCTTGGAGTCTGACTAGATGAAAGATACCAGCTGGAGGCAATCCAGTTCCAGACTCATCAGCTGAGGGAGTTTGCATTTAAACTCAGCTGAAGTTTGAAGCAGTGAGGTTGTATTTGAGGATTACTGCTTTGAGTTAATGGAACATAAGCATGGCCATACTGGGTGAGACCAATGGTCCATCTAGCCCAGTTTCCTGTCTTGTGACAATAGCCAATACCAGATGTTTCAGAGGGAATAAATAGAACAGGGTAATTATCAAGTGATCTATCCCCTGTTGTACAGTCCCAGCTTCTGGTAATCAGAGATTTAGGTACACCCAGATAGCATGTGTCCCTGACCATCTTAGCTAATAATCATTGCTGGATCTATCCTCCATTAATTTACCTAATTGTTTTTTGAACTGAGTGATACTTTTGGCTTTCACAGCATCCCTTGGCAATGAGTTCCACAGGTTGACTGTGCATTATGTGAAGACATACTTCCTTATGTTTATTTTGAACCTGCTATCTATTA
The DNA here is from genome assembly GCF_026122565.2 of Emydura macquarii macquarii. Taxonomy (NCBI): domain Eukaryota; kingdom Metazoa; phylum Chordata; order Testudines; family Chelidae; genus Emydura; species Emydura macquarii. The sequence goes on from NW_027131927.1 coordinate 19,828,577, forward strand.
ATTTCATTGGGTGACCTTGGTTCTTGTGTTATGTAAAGGGGTAAATAACATGTCTCTATTCATTTTCTCCACACAATTCATGGTTTTATAGACCTCTGTCATAGTCCCCCTTAGTCATCTCTTTTCTAAGATGAACAATCCCAGTCTTTTTAATATCTCCTCTAGGGATGTAAAAGCCTAACCGTTTAAACGGTAATTAGCTGTTTAAACGTTTTACGTGATTACATGATTACATTTAAACTGGGGGGGAGCCGGTGGGCTTCCCCCAGCCAGAGCAGCTGGGCAGCTCTGGCTAGTGGGAGGCGCGAAGCCTGGGGGGGATAGCCACAGCTGGGCTCAGCTCTGGCTCATGGGAAGGTGTGGAGCCCAGCGCAGTTCCCCCCGCAAGTGCAGAGAGGGGGTAGCCACAGCTGGGCTCGTCTCAGCTCCCCCCAAAGTGAGAACTGCCCAGCTACGGCTCTGCAGTGGAGGAGCTCTGGCTTGGCAGTGAGGAGCAGAGCCCAGCACAGCCCCCACCCCACGTTTAACCCTTTAAACGTTCTATTTTTAGAACCTTTAAACAGATTTTTTTTAACGGATTTTTATATCCCTAATCTCGTATGGAAACTGTTGCATATTCCTAATAATTTTTGTTGCCCTTCTCCATACTTTTTTCAATCCTAAAGTATCTTTTTTTGAGATGGGGCTGCCAGAACTGCATGCAGTATTCAAGGTCTGGGCATGCCATTGATTGCTTTAATGGCATTATGATGTTTTCTGTCTTATTATTTATCCCTTTCTAATGGTTCCTAACATTAGAACATTAACATTCCTAGCTTTTAGACTGCTGCTGCACTTTGAGCAGATGTTTTCAGAGACCTATCCACAATGACTTCAAGATCTCTTTATTGAGTGGTAACAGCTAATTTAGACCCCATCAATTTGTATGTATAGTTGGGATTATGTTTTTCAGTTCGAGCACTACTTTGGATTTAACAACATTGAATTTCATCTGCCATTTCGCTGCCCCATCACCCAATTTTGTGAGATCCTTTGTAATTCTTTATAGTTAGCTTTGGACTTTACTATCGTGAATAATTTTGTATTGTCTGCAATCTTGTCCCCTCACTGTCTACACCTTTTCCAGATAATTTATGAATATGTTGAACAAAACTGGTTCCACTACAGATCCTTGGGGGATACTGCTATTTTCCTCTCTCCATTGTGAAAACTGACCATTTATTTCTATACTTTGTTTCTTGTCTTTTAACCAGTTACTGATCCATGAGAGGACCTTCCCTCTTATCCTATGACTACTTACTTTGCTTAAGAGCCACTGGTGAGGGCCCTTGTCAAAGACTTTCTGAAAGTCTAATTACACTGGACTTTTGGAAAGGATATAAAGTACAGAAGCTGGATGTTTAGCCAGAGAGAAGATCTGTTGGGCCTGGGTAGAAAGGTTACTGCTGGGAAGACCTGCATACATGAAAGAATCTGCACGGTATGCCACAGAAGACTTTTTATTTTTTCTCTCTTTTCCCAAAAACAGTGTAAAGGTTTTGTTGTTGTTTGTTCGTTTGGTTTTGTGCAGTGAGAGCTATTTTCACCAAGCTGGGTTCCCATCCTGCAAAGCTGCTCTGTGCACATGGACTTCCTGCTTAGTGGAGCCCCATTGAGATCACAAAGGCCTGCCCATATGGTTCCAGCATGGGGATTAGCTTCCTGGAGTACAAAAATTCTAGGACTTAAACCTGCAAACACTTAAGCACATATATAACTTTGCTTACGCAATTAATCCTATTAAATTAAGTGTTTACAGGATCAGATCCCTGGGTACGAGAGACTGAAGTGTTAGTTATCTAAAGATGTTACAGCTATGGGAGAGCTGACGAGTGGTAGGACCTCTAAGTTTCTGGTGGGGAAAAACAAAACCTCACTCTTTTTATTGCCAAGATAGCCTTTCAAATGTAAAAAGATATGCTGGAGTTTTTCCTTTAAAATAAAAACAGCACAAGTTATAAATTATTATTTTGAGGGGTGAGAGAAAGAATCAGAGCCTTTGCCACTGTGGCTTTTGCCTCCACTAGCACCACCATCATAGTTGCTAGACACTAAGAACTCCTACACTGCGTTCTTCTTACTTAGAGCCAGCATCAACAGCAGCTCAACTGGGGGATGGTCACGGAACAGCAAAATCTTCATTCCATACTCATCATTGCTGAGCTATCTCCTTCAGCAATCCCTCCAGTAGTAGTAACACAGAGAGACATTGACAGTAGCCCTTACTTCCTGAAGCACTGTATTTCTCTGTATTGCTTCATGGGGAGATGAAATCCCTTTGTGGCTGAGGGATTGGGGAAAGGAAGAATTACTTCAATCAATACTCCTGGGTGTTGAATGCTCCATGGAAACATACTCCCCTTGTGGTGACCAGAAGTGTACGGATGCGAAGCTACAGACTATGAACAGCTAAAACTGAAGGCTTATGTGGTTGCACAGGTGTAACTAAAGGTATACTTTGACCTGCAGATCTTTAATTACTGGTTCTGCTGTGTGACAATGAAAGAACCTATTTTGGCTTTCAGAGGATAGCTAGTCTGCAGGGCTAGCAGTGACTTATCTTTTTATTTATAAACTGAGCAAATTTGCTATGGGAATTAGTGAGACACAATAAATATAAAACTTCACTTTACAGAGTCATTTTTCAGAGCAGAGATGCTTTTTAAGATTGCTGGACAATATGAATAGGAACGTTACAAACTGCTGTGTTCAGGGTCCAACCTTGTTGGGGACGCTGATTGATGTTTCATGGCCATGTTAAATGAAAGAAAACTGGAGAGGGAATGATTGCATCTTCATTTACATCAGTAGCAGCACATGAAGAAGTGTTGTGATCATTGTTTGGGTAGTCGCCCATATCCTAAAGAATATTTGGGTATTTAGACTCCTAACTTTTTATTGAAGCCTTTCTCATCTTAGTCCCATTTCTCTTCTGGTCTCTTCCTATTTCCACTTTCCTACTTTCATTATTTGTTCTGAGTGTTCAAGTGGATTCTGCCTTTATCTTAACTTTTGAATTGTGCTTTGTTTGCACAGCATTAATTGGAGGTTAGGGTCATAGCTCCATTTCCAAAATGTTCTGTAGAAGTGAGCTCCCTTTGGTAGCAAGCAATTCCTAGAATGCAGCTATCAGCATTTTAAAAAGTGCCAACTCTACCATACTGCTTTGTACCTATCCCATCCTAAGCACAGAGAGCAGATGGTTTGCTGAGACTAAGGCTGCTGAAATTAAAGCTTTAGTTAAATAGACACTCATTAGTTGTAGCATATCCACGCCCTTTTGCTATGTCGCTCCTAAGTAGCTGTTGTTGTTCTGGAGAGTATGGACAGTTCGCCATAGGGAAAGCGTTCCCAGGGAAAACGTTACTTGTGAGCAATGGTTACTCTTACAAAGTGTTGCTGCAAACAAGCATCTGTATAGAGCATGTGAAAATTCTCTTTGTAGTGAAGCAATGTGGCCTCCCTCTGACCCAATGGTCAGAGGTAAACCAACCTTGCCCCTCCCACCGGAAGTGGGTGCGTGGGACAGAAAGTATAAAAGACAGAGCCTTCTCCAAGCAGCTCATAGTAGGGCTTGAGACAGCAAGGGAGATGAATGTATCTGACTTGCTCCAGGCTGCTAGCACCTTTGCTGACAGGCTATACCCAGTCCACTGAGGCAGCTGTGCCTGCAGGGGAATTGGGATCACTGAGGACCTGCTGTTGCAGTTGCATCCAGAGGCACCCTGCCTACTGAGGAGTCTATGCCAGCTGGGGAACTGCTGGCCACATACTGCAGAGACACTAAAGACACCCCATGGACTTAGCTACACACCAGGGAAGGGGTAGGAAGTAGCCCAGAGGTGTCTGATCACCATTTGACTGTGTTGGGGCCTGTGCCAACTATTATGGGGGGACTCCCTGCTGACCCAGTGGTGAAGCACTCCCCCACTGTTAAGGCCCTGGGCTGGGATGTGATGGAGTTGGGCAGCCCTGTGTCTTCTTCGCCCTGATCCTGCACCTGTGCCTTAGGCTACAGAGGTTCCCAAACACCATCTCCTCCCTGGGTGCAATAGGGTGTTGGCCTGCTGCACCCTGCCCGAGGGCCCGGGTGCAACAGAGAGTGGGCCTACTCTGTCCCATTGGGAGGCCAAGAGCAATTAATGGTTTATTGGCTAATTCCCCCTGCCAATAGACAGTGACTGAGTGAGGTGGGGTGGCCTTCTTCTGACCTGAAGGACGAGGAGGAGGAATGACTGGCACCCCTCTACACTCTTATTCAACAGTCATTGTATAGTTTGAGGTGCCTCCTGCCCTGCCACCCATCCCCCACTCTGAGCAGAGAGACAGCTTCCTGCATCCTGGCTTGAAGATGGGCAGCAGCTGCCTGCAGCCTGCCCACATCCCCGGGTCCCAATCCGTGCGGAAGCCTCCTCCGCCCCAGCTCGGAGCAGGTGGCAGTTGCCCACCTCCCGGGCTGGCAGCCATGTGGCAGCCACTTGCAACTTGCCCAGGTGGCCGCTCCCCTCCCCGGTTCAAAGCCCGGTGCCCAGAAAGCCAGGTGGAGAGCCCAGCGGCTTCCCAGTCCTAGAGCTGGGCTTTACCAGCAGGCTTATTTGTCAATTTCACTGCTCAATTGACAACTATGACAGCCCCAAGCTCTTAAGAGGGGCCCACATAGTATGATTTGCCCCAGGCCCGCACACCCCCCCCCCTCCCCAGAGATGGCCATGGGGAGTGCTGCTATCCACTCTGGTGGGCCGCTACTGCCTGCTCAAACCTCAAGTTCCTGCCTGTGTGAGGAGAACACCACCTGACCCCTTCCCATCATGCCATAGTGATTGGCTGGTGTTGACTTTTGCTCCTATATGGTGGAAGGGGAGGAGGAAGGAGGGAAGAAACAGCAGGGGGTTTTGTGATCTGCCACAGACACACAGCATTGCAGAACTCAGAACTCTACTGCTTTATGAGAAATACAGTCGTCCAGTGGTAAAGAGGAAAAAGATTGTATTTCTCAGAGTGGAAAATTGAGTGTTGGGTATTTATTAAAATTTTCAGAAGTTAGGGGGTACTTGCTACTTAAAAGGTTGAGAAACACTGACTTACATAATTATAAAAACTCTTATGCTAGTAAAAATTACCTAAAATGTCAGCTGTATCTTTTCATAAGCCACTGCAAGAATTGATGGAGTTTAATCCTCAGTACAATGTTTTGGGGATGTGTGTGTTGGAAGGGGAGGGGAAAGGTTGCATTCTAAACAGAACTTGATTTGTGAGGAGGCTTTCTTAAGACCCTGGTTCCACATCTGCTTAACTTTACTACTGTAATACCATTCAAATCAATGGGACACAAGTTGTCCACAGGCTCAGGGCGTAGATTTTGTGGGTAAAACACAGGACTGTGATTCAGATGCTGATTTCCATACTAAGCTCTGCCACAGGCTGAGGGGCCTTGGGCAAGTCACATGTAGCCAGCTTTCTGTGGTGTTCACTAATTTTGTACACCTTTGTTTCTGGGTGCCCAATTTGAGACACTTAGGGCCTAACTTTTAGAAGTACAGTGCACTCATAACTCCTAGCTGACATCAGTGGGACCCTTGACACCTCTGAAAAGTCAGGCACAAGGTATCTCAAGTTGGTTACCTCAGAACTGAAGAACACACAAATTGTGAACACATCCTGAAAGTTTTAGCCTTGGTTGTTCTTCCCCTGACCCAGTAGCCACATTTTACATATGGGGATAATTGTGTGAGGCTTAATTGTAGTTTGTAATGTTCTTTGAGTCCTTGGAGTTTTTCAGACTGTGTCCAAATATGAAAATGTGTGTGTGACAAATATTCAAATTGAGGGACAAACAGTTGTTAGTGCCAGAAAGATAAAATACTGGGTGATTCCTTCCTGTGCTATTGATAACCTTTTCTGCAACCTCAGTTTCAGGATTCTTTCTTTTCAATAATTGGTGTTGAACTTGCATGACTCTCAAAATAAGGTACAGATGAGTTATGGAGTGATTATACTATTTAAGTGCAAAGACTTGTTGAAACTTTTAAAATGTGAATGAATGTAATCCTTCTCAACAACTGACATCACACAGAAAAAAGTGAATGTTTCAAAAAAATTCCACATTGTATGGAAAAGCAAATAACAACTTTTGTAAGACTCAAAAATAACTTGTTCTTCATGTATTGCAACAACCTTAACAGTAAAGAATGAAAGCAAACATTTAAAAAAAATATTTTTGTCAGTTTAACACAATGCATAAACATCCCCCATAAATGTTTAACTCATTTTAAAAAACAGGAATGGATGTTCCTATCAGTTGTTTTTATTTATTTAAAAGGAGCTATATACAACTGTAATTTCTTTCTTAAAACATCAGTATATAAGTCAGATTTGGATATTTAATCAGAGATATGCAACAAATTCTACAGAAACCCAAATAAACACAAAACTGATAGAAAATGAAGAGAGGTTTTTTTTGGGTTTTTTAAATCTTTTTGCTACCCCAGAGGACAGCCAACATTATTGTACTTGGTTGAGCAGCTAGCTGTGTTCCTGGGAAGTATAGACTACTGATCTTTACCTCAATACCGGGGAAATCATTAGAGACAGTTATACATGCTGAGATGAGTAAAGCATAAGAGGAAAAACCAGAAAAGTACTTATAAGAGTAAGTCACACAGCTAACTTTTTAGAATTATTTGGAAGTACCATGATTTATACTTATTTTTATACATTCAAAAAACTTTTGAAGAAGCTACTCAGAAATGTTGATAACCAGAGTGTGAGTGTAAGATCTGAACTGGAGTAAGAACTACAGTCAATCAAAGAATTGGAAGAAATGTTATGGAAATAGAATCTTTCTATTTTTATCAAAAGTTTGAAAAATTCAACCAGATCTAATAAAATCTGATGATTTAAGGGGATCGGGAAGGAGGGGATGCAGTACATATATACATAGCTGATTCTCAGTATTGAAAGAATAATGGGATATCTCAGTACTAGATGTTGTATAATATATTTATACTGCTCAAGTCCATCCAACATGCTGTTGCTAAAATTACCTTCCTTACTTGTTGCTCTAATTGTATCACTCACCATCTGATTATTTAAATCTGTCTTGATAGTAAATTCCTCATAGTGTTTAAATAAGAAACACTTATGCACATAAATATCAATTGATCACGTATCTTATTTATACAGACAACTCCGGAAGGATCCTCTGGGAAACAGTGGGATGTTAGCAAGTTACGGCTTGAAGACTTCCATTAGATAGCCCGTCGCACAGCATGGGGGACCTTAATTACAAAAACAAATTGTGGGTTTAATCTTTATCTAAAAAACCCTCTTAGGTGACAAAAAGATTCCTAAATTATAATCAGTGAGGTTCTTCCTGTAGTGACATCACAATGTTAGTGTTTATCTTTTCCTTGTGTCTTTCTATTAGACAGTTTTTGTGGCACCCATCACATAATATTAAGCATTTATGTCTTGTCTTGTTGTGGTTTATTTGCTTTGCATATGTTTTTAATAGAACATCTCCACGAGTTTAAATTGTTTTAACAAAGAGATTCTCTGTGATAACATGGGATCCTACATTTTTCTTTCCCGAACTTCAATATCGAACATGCTGCATTTACACACAAAAAGAGGTCTTTCTAATTGCTGGCACTGTGAACTCATGATGGGATCTAAAAAAACATGCTTGCAAAGTAAAGAACCCAGCCTTATAATTTGTAATAAGTTTTGCAGGCCAAAATATACCATTAATGACACCTGTTCAGTCCCGCTTCCTTTAATGACTGGAACCCAGTAAACCATTCTATTGATGCACAAGAAAAAACAGAAATCAACTCAGTCTCTTTTATCTGTTTTGGCCTACAGAACAAAGGAGCAAAAAAGCAATAACTATTGAGGCCCTGTTTCTGCAAACAAGAGTAACTTTAAATAGGGCAGTAGTCATTGAAGGATCTTTATCACTAAAGTCAGCAACTATGAGTGAATGCACACAAGTATCAGTGAGTAGGATGAAACCACTTTTACTAGTTATTTTTCAAGGCAGATATGTACTTTCAGGTGAGGAATTGTTGATAGTTTAATAGACTAAGTTATTTTAATTTAAAGAAAATATCCTCTCTCAAAAATAAATAGAAATGAACCCAACTTCATTTCAAGCTTCCTCATCTATTTTTGTCTCATCTCTCACTTTGCATCCAGTCATCTATTTGTGACCTAACAGTGGGGAGGAGCTCCATGAAGGGCTCATAGTTGAAGACCAAGGTAAATAGTATGCCATAATATATGTAAAAAACAATAATACAAATCACAGCAAAAATAAGGATAGATAAAAAATATTCCCCAAGAAATTATTGAATGTTTAAGGCCAGGGATTCTGGTTCACATACTCCAAAAAGTGCTGGGTTGCACAATATAAATCCCACTGGAAAGTATGAGAGCTATTATTTTATGTTACGAGTGATGAAAGATATTCACTCATCTGTCTCCATTAGTATAACACAATTCCCTTTAAAAGTGCAAATGGAGACCCTGCCACTTGAGTGCCATACTCACTGTGCTAATTATAAGAAGGGGGCCTAATATGCTCATAATTTGTGTAACTTTCATTTTAAAATCAAACTCCTGTTAGTAGCCAGATCAGGGGAAATGAGCTTCTTGTTACCAAGAAGAAGTAGACTGTATCTGTAATACAAAATAATCCCCTAGGCAAGCAATTTTAAACAATCTTTATAATGGTGCCAGCCAACACACCTATACCATGAGAGTGCATAGAATATAATTTATTGTGTTTAAACAGCAACGTACAGCTCAGAACCAGCATACATCTCCTTAATGTGGTTATTCATATTAAAAGAGTAATGATGTGTCTAGGAGGTTGGGGCCCCATTTTTTGCCCATAGCATGGTTCTGTCCTTACAAGCAAGCCCATGGTGTTATATCAGCTCTGATGGAAAAGTGTAAGCCTGAGACTCCTCCAGGTCGACTAATCCCCACACTTGATGGCTGGGTTTCTCTATCTAGATAATTACATGATGCTGTGGTAATTGAACGCTACAGACACCAATGAATGTCTCCTCACAGAAGGAGGCCAGGAAAATCACCCCAGGTTTACAGCTGGCCACCAAGGCCCAGAGAGCTTAAACAACACCTCTAAGGGCTGGCACCCACGCAGGGCTTCTGGGGCCTGACCCTTGATCCTAAAGGACCCTTGATCTCCTGTGTCCCAATCCTAAAGTAGAGACTAGGGCAAGCCCAATATTTTTATTAATCAGAAAAACAACAGGATCCTGCTGTGAAGTGAGGGCTGGGGGCCAGGACTATCCTCTCTGTGCCCCTATCGGGGCAGTAGTCACCTCCCGCCCCTTCCACAAGCAGGAGCGAGACAGCTGGGGTCGCCAGGCCCAAGGCAGGGGATGCCACTGGGTGCAGCTCTCCCTTCGTTTTTAACCAGCCTAGCCAGGGCCCTCGGCAGCGGAAGGGGTGGGGTGATGTAATACCCGGAACCTTCCTCTCCGGCTCCGCGCGGCAGCGGGGTTCGTTTTGACCGTGACACGCGGTCGGGCTCAGCAACATGGCGGCGCCCGTGAGGTGCTGCCTGGGGAGAAGTGAGTGTGGGGGGCCGGCGCTGAGCGCGGCCTGGACCCGACCCCGGGGCCCGACGAGCAACGATCCCCTCCCCCCTTCTCTGTCCGTCCTTTCCGGTGATTCTGTCTGAAGCAGAAACCTCCCCCTCCCCCGCGGGGCTCCTGCCGGCCTCTCCCGGGTGTTCACGGGCGGCTCAGGCCGGGTCCCTCCCGTCTCTCCGGGGCTGTCCCATACGGGGGAGGTTACGTGACTTGCCTTAGGCTGGGCTGGTAGAGGGGGGCCGTTGTACCGCGTCACCCCCCATCCCTGTAACGGGGGTGAAGCGGGAAGGGAGGCACCGGGAGCGGAGCCGGCTCTCAGGGCTCCCCGCCCAGTCGGCGGCCCGCGCGCATCCCTACGCGTCATGGGGGGGGCCCGGGCCTGTGAATGTTCGTGGCTCAAGGAAAGCAGCGGGCCTGTCCGGCGGGCTCCGTGTTACTCCTGGCTGGGCTGACTTTCATTCACGTGTTAGGGGGTTTCTGCGGGGTGGGTGGAGGAGCTAATGGCCCTGAGACACCCAGCAATGGGTCTCCTGGGGGAACAGCCTGTCCAGGCAGATTCTGACACAGCTGCTGTGAGTGACTGCGGCGGACTGTGCTGTGCTGGGCTGTTCCCCTGTGGAGAAACAGCCTGGCTTCTCGCTCTGAACCGGCCAGTTGTATGCAGGGGATGTCAAAAGATAATGCATTTTGTCTTGTTTTAATGTGCAGTTGAGACTCCAGCAGCAAAATTCTGCTTCATCAGGTGGTGAGACTATGAAGATAGCTTTTAATATGAATCCTAAACTAGGGAGTCTCCCTCCAATGAGGGACAGCTGACAGGACTTACCCCAAGGTTTTATTGTGGATAGACAGACAAGGGAAATCTGTAAAAATAGCTTCACCAATAAGGCCAATAAACAAACAAACCCCCCCAAACCCAACACTACCCTTCTAACCTATGCAAAGTGATTCGAGTAACAGTAGTATGAACTTTAATTTTTTTTTTTTTTTTTTTTTTGTATTTTTAACAGTTCTGTCTCAGCGTCCCAGCTATATTTTCCCCAGGTTTGATCAACATACCTCAGTAGTTCCCTGCCTTGGAAACATACAGCTATCCAGTAGACCCTATGCTGCTGCAAAGTGAGTGCGTACTTCACTTCTAACGGGCTGTTTCTGTAGTTGTGGATTATACAAATGGCTTTTAAAATTCAGAAGCATTAATAATATTGTATCGTGAATATTGTAGTAAGTGGCTTTGTTGGACATATCACGGGTACAATTTACACTACTTTCTTTTCTAACATAGTATTAGTAGCCCTTTTGGAAGTGGCAACCTTTTGGTGAAACACTGTTACTGAAAAAGGATAACTGCTTTGCCATAGTCTCAAAATTTATTTTTTTATTTCACTTTTCTATATACTCACTTATGAATAGTAAAATAAATATAGCTGTTACAAAACAAAATAGGCCAATAAGAATCAGTCAATCCTATCAGTGGAACTGTTATCAAATGGAGGTTATCGGCAGGAAAGCTAGTCAATTTATAAAAATTAGTAGTTTTAAAAGATGCATCTGCTCCTGCTTCTCATGCCAGTTGGTATGGTTGTACAATCCCATTTTCCTATTTAAAAAAAAAAAAAATCCTATCTGTTATTGGGAAAGATCTACATAGAAAAGAGAGGAAGGAAACCATGCAGGTAGTGCAATGAAACTTGCTATATGCAAAATACTGACAAATGCTTCTAACTTCTGTCAGTTATAGTAATATTAGGTGTTACTTGAAACAATAGTAGGTGAAGTATAGTTTAAGTGGAAGTATGACTTTAAATTGACAGCGTAATATTAATGCTCATCCTTCTAGATTTATTTTTTCCTTTATATGCTCTTCACGTTCCCATTCTCAAAAGCCTTGAAAAATAGATAATGTCATAAAGATACTTGGGTTTGCCTGCTAACATGATGAGCAACATTCAAATGAATTTAGGAAGGGAAGACCATGAAATATATGCAATACTTGTATGAGTACATTTATAGCTTTGTAATTGCATAAATATCAGTTCTCTCAATTGCCTCTTTGCCAAGCCATTAAACTTTGGCTGATATGTGTATTTTGTAGACTTCAGTATTACTGTTGTTGTTATGTGGAAAGTGCTTAGATGGCCATCCTGTGATGGGTCACAGGATAAAGCTTTAAGATAGATATATGGTTGCTGTGGTAGTGGGTCTTCAGAGAGGTTGAAGGAGAGGTTATATAAATTATTTTAGTGTTTGCTGTGTGAGACATAAAGAATAGTGCATAACTTTTATTTTCTACAGTCTTAGATACATGCATCTTCTAGAAGAGCTTGGTATTCTGTTGTGTTTGAGAAACAGTATGTGATCCCCTGATTAGAGACTGTACCATAATGTATGAAAGAGCAGAATTGCAAATATTACCTTAACTTCAGTGTTTTGACTTTCAAATACATTCCTGTGCAACATTAATTTAGGTCTTTAATGCAGTAATTAAATGCACAGAGTATCAGGTGCAAAACACCTTGAGCATATTTATTCCCAGACACTTAGCATCTGATTTTCCAGAGTTGTTGAACAGCTACAACTCTCATTGACTTTGACAGGAATTGTAGTTACTCATCACCTTTAAAAATCAGTCCCTTTTAAAGATAGCAAGGAATTGCACAGGAGTGAACTGCTTTTTCCTGCTATGAGAAGATTCTGATTTCTGTTATGATCATATGACAATCCTTGATGATCCTACTTCAGCACTGCTCTGTGATGATAACCAAAGTCTCAGGTGAAAATAGACAAATTCTGTTCCTTAAAAAAAAAAAAGTTTAAAATTCAATAGATTATAGAGCCCAAAAGGTATTAAATATTTATTTGCAGAAACATAGCCAAACCTAGTGGATTCCTCTAAATGGTATTCTTAAAGGTAGAGAAAACTTATGGAAGGTGCAGGGAGCTAAAGGGAGGGTGATGGAGAGGACTGATCATTTCTGAAACACATTGGGTAAAAGATTGATTAGGTCTGCTTGGGTAGAAGTCTTAAAGGCTTCTACTGTACTAGTTGTAATGGACTACAATATTTTTCCCATATGCACAGAAGATGGGATTGTTCAGCTTGGAGCTGAATTAATTCTATCGTGCAGGAAATGAATAGAAACTATGCTTTGTAATCTTTGCCATTCACCTTGCCAGCTTCTGAATATTCTTAAAATATTCAAGGGGGAGAGAGTCCTACAGATCTGTCAGAAAATAGGGTTGCCAGGATAATGTTCCACTTTCTTTTTTTGAGAAGAAAATCTTGATGTTTTTGGAAGTGTTCTTTTGAACTTCTGAAAGCAGAACTCATCCTTTTTGCAATGCCTGAAAAGCCAAGTTGAGAGCTGGAATTTCAAATTTGTTGTTTTGCCATTAAATACAAATTAAGTGGTAACGTTAATGGAATGCAAATTGTGCACTAGTGCTGGCAGATCAGTGGTAAAGCCAATGCAGTTACCTAAATTAACCCTTAAGCCAAAGTCAAGGTATTTTGTTCTGATATTGATCTAGGAAGTCAGCCATTATCAGACCACCAATTCAGATTCCAAAACTATTAGTGCTCTTTTCATTAAATTGGCTGCACAAAAACAGATTTTAAAGCTTCTGATTTCTGAGAGGGCATTCTCTCAGGATGTCTGCCATGATGAAGTGGCAGCTATATTCCACAGGAAACTTGATGCCATTAAGAAAAGAACACTGTAATGTTTAATTCTTTAGGGATTTTTACTGAATTACTAAAGGAGATTAGTTTAGAGGGGTTATTATGATTTTTTTAACAGATGCTATGTTCTGATTAGTTAAATATTCAGTAAAATGACTAACAAATTTCATCTATGACTGTACTCCATAGTCAGTCACTAGGGAGTATAAGATCTATTGCTTTGTAGCCTTTGAGGGTCAGTTTAATTATTAATCTTTTAGTTCTGATTTGTCCTTCTATGTTTACAGTAAGTGGGGCAGGTGGGAAGTCCTGTGCAGTTTGATGGATTGACATTCCATGCGTTGACTTGGCCACACAAGACATTGGTTGAAACTGCATCACAATAATAAAACGCTCTTTTGTGTTCAAGTACATACTAAACATTAAGATTAATGGTCTTATATTTATCATTTTGGTTTGCGAAAGAACTGCAAAAAAAGGTTCAAAGGACTCCAAGCAGAAAACTTCTGAAGCAGAGACAATGAAAAAAAAGAACACTTACAGACGAAAGTTAGCAAGCAAGCCAGTGGATGATGTGTATTTAACATGGTTGTATAAAAGGCCAGTCTATGAGGCAGAGGTAGCCGTGGACATGCTGAGGAAGTTTCAGCAACTGGACTTCACTTTCCCAAAACAATATGTATATGTTAATATGACGCTGGATATGACACTAGAGAAGAAGGTATGTTGACAGTACCTACAGATTTGCAGTTGTGATATTTTAAGAAACAACCTTTCTTAATTGTAGGGGAAAGAAATGCAATATGTTGAAAAATCTTTCCTGTCGTCTTGCTCTGCTCATCCTCCAAACCTCTTTCACATTTGGTGACATGTTTATTCAGTTTTCTTTACTAGACGACACTGTGCTTTAGCAGAACTATATGTGATATCCTTCAAATTCAGGACCTAAAGATGATGTTCCCTTTAGTTATCAACTATTTCTGTTCTTCTAATGTTTTAAAGACTGCTGTGTAGTTAAGGTCGTATTCCAAGACACAACCATTATCAAAATAGGTTATCTCTGTTCATGTAGTCCCTTTAGGAGATTTGCATAGTTTAAACGTTGGCATCCGGTCATGGAAAAATCCTGTATATTCATTCTCTCTCTCTCTCTCTGTCTCTCCTCCCCATCCTTTCCTCCTCCCCCCTCTTGCTGAGGATGTGCTATATTGAACAGCAATCCAGGTATAATCCCCTACTGCTCCTGGGTGCACTCCTTACAGGAAGTAGAGTAGAGACAATAATTTTATTTTCCCTCCTGTTTTTATTTCTCTTCCTTCTGCCTTCAAGTCTGAATGTTGTCATTTCTATCCTGACAGCACCACAGGAAAAGCAGCATGTATAGGCACCTTCCTTGTTTTGAGAGAGTAATAAATTGAAGTAGAGGGACAAAAATACAGAAATGTGTAAAGTGTCAATTCATTCTATTCTCATATTTCAAGTAATGCATTTTAGACTATCCCATTGTCAAGTCAACAGCTTGCTTAATGTACTCAAACTAATCTATGGGTAGAACTTTCCTCTTTATTATTTGTAATTTTAGTAGTTCATAGTTATCTTATACATAAATGTTAGTGCTTAGTGGACCAGCTCCACACAAGTGGGAAATATATACCAACATTTTCTTATATAAAGTTCCAGTTAGGTTTCAGATGTCCTACAGTAGTTTTATGTTTGTACCAAGCACTCTTTTTTTTATATCTATTAGAAAAAAGTGGATCAGTTTGTGAGCACCATTCTTCTGCCATATCCTTTTGCAAACGAAATCAATAAAGTTTTGGTATTCACAGAGGTGAGTAAACGTGTTATTTAAAGGTCTTGAGTTTCAGATATTTTATGTATACAACAAATGTTTAGTACATGGTTCACTTTTGTATTTGTGTAGGACCTTTCATTCTGAAGGATCCCAAAGTGCTTTACAAGTTCCTTGGGCCAGGGACTACCTTGGCTGTGACTTGCTTAATAATTTAATACGATGTTCCCACTTTATTTTGTTTCCCCTGTCTTGTTTATGTCTGCTTGTCTGTTAGCAGAATATTCATAGAATCTTAAAGTTGGAAGAGACCTCAGGAGGTCATCTAGTCCAACCCCTTGCTCAAAGCATGACTAACCTCAGCTAACATATTCTAGTATTGTAAATTTAAAGACACTTTCTGTTGAATGGCAGTTGCTATCTCGGCAGTGAACGGTAGTGGAAGATCCATATGTTGTCAACTATAAAGTCCCTTTAGATGACTGCACAGTAGAAATTATCAGTGGAACCATTAACAATTCCCATCTGGTTATATTTAGACTTCCTTTTCACTAATCTTGTTCTAATATACTATAATCAAATGTGCTCACAATCCCACAGTACCTCCAGCATTTGTCTAATCTTCACTAATTTTTCCATGCAAGGAATTGGGTACCAAGAATGAAGAAACTCGTAATGGAGTTCTTGTAACTTAATGCAGGCTAAAATAAAGTGTTCTTTTGCCTAAATAGAATCCATTGCTGTCTTTCTCATTCTCCCCATTTGTTCATAAATATTTTTTATCTTAATTTCTTTAAATATTAATTTATATGGTACAAAGTTTAAGCCTCTATAGTTAGTTTATCTCAATACCAAATCTTCAATCTTTTAGTTGCCCTCCTTAAACCTTTCCTACTTTCCTTCAAGACTACCAAATGTCTGGCTTATGTACAGAATAGAAGAAAATAATTTGGAATAAATCTTTTATAGAATGTCTGCTGATACATTTCATTTAAAATACTTAAATGCCGATGAAAGGTCCTGCATTAATAGCCCTAAGTATCACAAATCTTCACGCATCCACAGAATAGGTACAGCACAAGCATTGGCAGAATCTATGCTTCAGTATGATAGCAGCCATTTTTTTTTCAGGAATAAAATGAGCTAAAACAAAAATGGACCAAAATTTAAACCAAATATTTTGCGTCATGTCCTGGACCTTTTTAGTGTAACTGTAGAAAATCACCAAAAGGAGGAAATTTAATCAAATGTGAGAGCCCTGCTACCACTTCTGGAGAGTTCAGCTCCAGAGACTGAAAGTGAGAGACTTCCAGCTGACTTTAATAGTTTTAACAGGATATAAGTAAAAGGCAATCTCTCAAGCAACCATATCACAGACAATTTAAGGTGTAAGGATAATGATCAACAGCATGAAATGCATTCAGAAAATAGTAGGAAACCACGCACAAACTTGAGTTCAAGTGTTTTATATTCACAGTGGCTTGCAACAGCATTCTACCCACAAGTTCTACCTAGTGTAGATTGCAAAGGTAGCCCAAAGCAGAACGCAGTAGAGTAATCTAATATCAAATGACAGAGACATGAATCATAGCCTCTACTAGAAAAGAATACCTGCAGCCTCCTGGCCATCTATAGATAATGAAAGGCACAAGAGGCCAGCATTGCTAACTGGGAGTCCAGGGGCTGTGATGATTCCGATAGGAACTCTAGTATATGAGCATTTTATTAAAAGGTGGATATCGAATGCATCCTTATTAGGTTATTCTGGTTATTCATGCCATTAATTTCTGACTCTTCTAACAAGAAACACTTCCACTTTTCATCCAGTTTGCTTTCATCAAGATCTCTGTCTAAGTCAGACACTAGGAAAGAAATGATTTTGTAGAATCAGAGTTATATGGAAAATGTAGAACTGTGTATCACCTGCAGATTGATGATACTGCAGCTCGGGCACTTCTCTTACATTGTACCAAATGCATCGTGGATAAGAGTGTGACAGGATGCATATGAGGGCCCCTTGGAGAGGACAAGTAGTTCCCCAGACTCTACCCTCCAGACCACTCCAAGAAGAAGTGTGAAGCTATGTAATTTATTATTTTATAAAAACTAAACATGACTTTATAATAACTCATAAGCAAGCCATGAATAACTCATCAGTGGTGTTAAAAGCTGTTGACCAATCCAGAATCACTAGATGATATTGATGGATTTCTGAAAATAAGCTAATTGGGATCACGTTTAGAGAATGATGAGTAATTTCCAAACATCTTTTCAAGTAAAGGTCTCATCTGTATAATGGCAGCTTGCTCACCTTGAAGAAGTCTTTAACAATCATCTTCACTAGTGCACTGAACATTTTTCCATTTTTTTAAAAAAGGCTAAGACTCCATCTAATAGATGGCTGGTTGCTTCATCCTGATCATGGCGAAAGAAAGCAAGAAACTGAATGAAAATCACCCAGCAAAAATTAATATGCTATAACACTGTTTTCTAGATATGGTGAAATCATGCAAAGATTTTGTTGCCACTCCTTCCTGGGACCTGATTACGTTTGTGAATTAGAGAGAGAGAGAGATTCCATTGAAGATCCCCAGAGCCACCTATCTCTCAAATTCACTAGTTTTTTTAACAGTTGTCCCCATCTGATCGTTTCATGCTTTAATTCATAAGTGAGTTAATTCATAAGTTCATCCAGGATATATGGCTATGTTGGCTAAATCATTCTTCTGTTGATGATGTTGAAGTATAACAAAATGGTTGATAGTGCATAGGTTATATCTGGGTTATTGTTTTCTAACAGAATGCAGAAGAAATTAAAATAGCAGAAGAAAATGGAGCTGCTTTTGTAGGAGGGACTGAATTAATGGAAAAGGTAATTTTTTGGTATCAGTACATTTTACTTTTCACTTTACTCTTTTACACTTCACTTCACTTTTACACTTTACTCTCAAGGCTGGGAAGCTTTATAATTGTAAGTTTTAATGGTCTAAACTGAGAGGTGGCACAATGGTGTTTAAACTCATGCCAGTTTATGGCTACATAAGTAGATGTTAACACATGAGGGAGAATTGGGTTGTTAGAAGAAAAGTAACTAATGAGAATACGTTATAAGATGTAAAATAAAACAGGTATGCCTTACTTTACCTTATTGGTTGCTTTAAAGCAGTGGTTTTCAACCTTTTTTCACTTTCAGACCCCTAAAAAATTTCAAATGGAGGCTCAGATCCTTTGGAAATCTTAAACATAGGCCACGGATCCCCAGGGGTCCACGAACCACAGGTTGAAAACCAGTGTTCTGTGGTAACGACAACCTTTCGCAGGTCCTTTAGACATAGTCTTCGGACTCCCAGGAGTTTTTGGACCACAGGTTGAAAATCACTCCTTTAAAGGAAGTTTGCTGGGAGTTTTTCTTTAGCCTGTTCTCGCAGTAAAAATAAAGCCTATTTTATTTTTAACAATTTTTAAAAAGTACTTATAGAATGTAATCTTCCATTGCTCTCTAAAGCTTGCAAAAAGTGTATTTAGACCTTAGTTTTACGTTCTCCTGTGGCTGGCTTTAAGAATTTGATCTTTCTAAAAACTACACAGGGGTTCCATGAACTCTTTAAAGCAGGGACTTAGTCTTCCTTTGTACAGAGCCTAGCACACTTTGGCACTGCTACAATATTAAGAACATAATGTAAGCAATGCCAAAATGTTTAAAGTCTGATGACCAAGAGACAGAAGGCTTTTCCTTTCCTGATATTTAAAAAAAAAACAATTTCTGACCAATTTATCTCAAATAAATATTGCTTGCATTTTTAAATATATTTACATCTTTGTATATTGACTTTCACATAATTATTCCAGCTTTTTTAATTTCAGATTTTGGATGATGAAATCGAGGCTGATTTTTACATAGCTGTTCCTGAAATAATAGTAAAGCTGTTGCCTTTAAAAAGCAAACTAAGAAAAAAATTTCCAAAAGCTAACAGAAGTAAGGTGTTTTCATTACATTATTTTACATGTTCATTAAATATTTAATTACATTAATGTATTAATATTAAATATTAAGCACTTGAGCAGGAGCTTTCTCTTGAAGCAATTTAATCAGCCTGTTCATTTAGGAAATGAAGCTGTGTAAAATGCATATATGGAATGAAGTCTTTACTGACTGGTGAGAAGAACTTTACTCTGTTCGATTCTGATTCGAGACAAATATGATCTTTGAAAAATCTGGTACTGTGAGCCAGTTCTTCAGTTTAAATGAACTTGAGTTTGGAGTCAAGTCCTATATGGGTAAACTTATGGGAACTGTGCATATGCAAGAAACCACTTACACAAAGAGATCAGTTTAGAGCAGTGGTTCTTAACCTTTCCAAACTACTGTACCCCTGAAGCCTGAGTCCCACCCCCACGGGGCTGAGGCATGTAACTTAGTTTCATGGCGCCCCTGTGGCTCCAGGCAATTACCTTTCTTGCCACCCCCAATACCAGCTCTGCACTTGCGACCCCTCTAAAACTCCGGGTTAAGAAACACTGGTTTAGAGAGAAGTACACTCAAAGTCACAAATACTTTGAAACTCACACATTGCAGAGAACTGAAATATGGTTATAATAAACTACTGCTTATAGCTAAGTTCTGTGGGGGCAAATGATTTCACTAAAACATTGTTTAAAAATGTGTGTGAATTTTGTGTAGTCACTTGCAACACAACTTACCAGTTATTTGTATGTGTTGGCCACTTTTTAGCCACATTTGAATAGCATTTGTCTTTAACCTATTTCTTTTTCACAATTATTTTCTTCATATGTATGGCTTGTTTCTTCATGATGCTATAAATATTCCCTCTCGGTATCAGATCTCCCACAACAACAAACGCTATTCTCTAAAATGTCTTTCTCTACTCATTGACCTTCCTTTGTTTCCAAATTATCGTAATGTGTTATTTCTAACATGATCCAAATTAAAATCCTGCTGCTGTTCAAACACTGGGGTTTTTTTCTTAACACTATTAAGCACTGAGAATTTCAATCAAGATCTCTTCCTCATCTTTTAACGTTTTCTTCCCTCCCCAGCTGTCTGCACAATGTATTTACAAGCAAGCAGACAGTGTCTGTGCTCTTTAAACATGTGGAGTAAACTACTAACCTCTCAAAAATATTGTAACAGACTTTGTCAGATGCGTATTAGAACACATGAAGTTTATATTGTGCCCTTAAGAGATTATTCAGTTCCTAGTTCAGCAACACCTGATTTCTGCTACAGCCAATAAAAAAGTGGGTAAAATAGTTTACATTTCAGGCAAGCGTGTGACATTATAAGCCAAACAAGTACGTGCAGCTGAGCTAACTGTTTTTTCGCATTTTGCTACTAATGGGAATGGTTGTAACCATCTTGGCTGAATTGTATAAGATGTCTAATACTGCAGTTTACAAACTATATTTTAATGATCTTGTGATATTTTAAAAATATCACAATTTGGCTTGCTTTTTCTGTTTACTTATTTAATTTCACTTTGGAAATATATTTTCCAAACCAGATGTCTGGTATAATTAGGCTGTGTTGCAAGAGACTTCATGTTTATAAAGCTTTTCATCTTGAATGATCTTAATATATTTCTCACAGATAAAATGCATCATATAAAGAATTTCTCACAGATAAAATGCATCATATTAAAGAACTAACTGATGGTTAAAAGTATATAGACTCCTAAAACAACTCAGTCTAACTTATGGACGTAAATGTATAGAATGTGTCCAGTGGGGGTCCTGCCCTCAGGATCTTGCAGGTGTGGTTCCAGATGACTGTACTAGATGTCAAGGAGAATGCTGGGTTTCTTGTCTTGATTACCTTCAGAGGAAACACTTCTCTCTCATTTTGGTTGTACTAGATGTAGGGTTGCGAATACTTTTTTTGAAACTTTTTGGTTTTCAAATTAGATTCTGTGGGCCGTGACATTCCCAAAATGCTGGAACTCTTTAAAGCAGGCCATGAGTATATGGTAGAGGAGGAGAATCTTATCCGGACAAGAATAGCAACGGTATGTTTGACAAATAATTTTCAGCAAATAATTCATTCACTTTCCTTTGTTATTCAGAGCAGTAGCTAATAATTTACTGAAAGATATACAGTATTCCTTTGGTAACCTGCATGTTTTTTAGCTTTTTAGGAATGTTGTTCACTGGCCAATTAACTAAATAGTGTATTACATTGTTCTACTGAATAATTTAAGTTAGAGCAGTTCCTGTAAATCATTAAACCTCTGCTAAGATAAGAGTTTTTCTATTTAAAAAATTAGGAAAGCAAGCTGTGCCTAGCACACCGAGAAATGAAAGCTGTCAGAAATAGCCCTGTGATACATGGCAAATTGCCACCATATTGTAATGGACAATAATGCTAAACAAAGCATTTGGTTCCAGACAGATTCTTTGGGAACTGTGTTTAACACTAATGCTTCGGTACTAGTGCCAGTGAAGATTTTGCACTTGAACTTTTTCAGTTCCACTACAGTAGAACAAGCTTATAATCATTCACATGTTGACTTTCTGGTTCACTCATCCTTTTGCTTTTTCTTAGTTTTAATCTACAGGATGTATTCTGTTGGTGTAAAAATGTTCTGCCTATTTGCAGCGGCAGATCCAGAAGTACTTGCTGCATGTACCTTAATAAGTAGTATAGGCTTCTTATTGCATTTAAAGTCCTATCTATATGACCACATTTTAAAAAATATTTTTATTTTTGGATAGTATCTGCCACATTGTATAGTGCATCTGTACATTGAATACTGTGTGGGTTTTTAACCTGATTTCTCTCACTATAGTGTGTTGTAATCTTCCATATTTTCCTCTCCCTTTTCAATGTTCCTCTCCTGATCTGTTTGTCTGTTATCTTTCCTGCTTTGGGTTCTGTGTTTCTGTTTTATGCTTGTTTTCTCTCCTTAAGATTCTCTCTTTCTTCCCTCACCCCATTTTGTTTGTTTCTTTCCCCTTAGCTGTCTGTCCTGTCTGACTCTGCTTTGCTTTGTGTACTGATGCCAGCAAAATGAAATTTGAAACTGAAATTCCATGAAGATTTTCCTCATGAGACATATTGTACATTTTACAGAAGTTGAAAATTTCCCTTATGGTAAACAGGGTTTTCTAAAATCTTAGGTTAATGCTCAGAACAGTGTACCACATCTTGTATAAAGTATGAGTCAGGTTGTCCCCTTCTCCAGAGGAACTCTCAAAGAGGGGTCAGTGACATGGGAAACTTACTTATATTGTAGTGGTGCATAGCAACCCTGATTAGAACCTCATTGTGCTAGGTACTGTACAAACACACAACAAAAAGATGAGCCAAAGAACTTACAATCTAAATACAAGACCAGAGACAACAGGTGGATACAGAAGACAGACTGGGGAAAGACAAGGTAACAGTGAGATAATTGAAAACTGTGAGGAATTTGGGACTCTAGGTGTTTGTAGGGAACAGAGTCCTCCCCAATCCCTATGGATCCTTAGGAAAGGGTGAACTCCAATATACGGAGATCTCCACACGACTCATTGTTTGGCCTCTCTTCTTTGACACACAATTGCTGCAGAGCTCCTTTATGAGCCTTGCCACTATTGACTGGGTTCCCATGAGGCTGCTAAGCAGCAGCTGTTGAGGGGATCCAAAAGCAATTCATGAAACTCCAAACCTAAGTAACTCTCACCCAGACTTCTGTGTGGAAGTCCAAACAATCAGCAGGAGACTGTGATTGGTGCCCAGGCCTCTGCTCTCCGTACCCTGAAATCCCACAGAACTTCTTCCATATCCAGCTCCAGGAGAGGGTCCATTAGTTGAATGCTGGGAAAGAGACAGTGCTGTGGAAGTTGCATCTCCCCTGTAAAAAGGATGTCAAGATTTAGGACACTGCGTCGAGATTCAGGGCTCTTCTCCTGAATCCTCCTATTCTCAGGTGCTAGAATCCTGCTTAAAGAAGGGTACGTTCTGCTGACTCGCCCTGTGTAACACAGACCCTTAATAGAGCAGCACTGAGGTCTTGTCTATGCTAGGCTTTTTTTCTGAAAACATATTCCAGTGTTGCTTATGCTAGTGCAGCTCCACTGGTGGGAAAGCTAGTTCAGACAAGACTCTGGAAGCTTGCTGGCAATTTTACCATCATGTCATAAATATTTGCTCATTACTAAATAAAGAACTGTTAAATTTAAATCTTCTGAGTGATAACATAATTACAAACTGCAGCAAAGGGTAGAGCTGCATTGCCGTACTCACACGTAATACCAACACAATACTTCCAGGCCACCTTTCAGCTAAGGTGTCCTTTCTCAAACAAAGTATAAAACATTTGTTGCAGTGTTACTATCTTAAATTTGCCATCAATCTGTTCTGATCTATGATTTGGTGTCACGCCTCTCTCCCACACAAATCAACAGTTGTGATGTTGTCCAATCTAATAAATAATTGATATGTTTGAGAGAAGCCAGAGAAGTGATGACACCTGTATTCAGTTAGTAAAATCTAGAGCAGAGGTCCCCAAACTATGGCCCATGGGCCGACATATTTTGACCAGCCCGCTGAGTCCAGAGGCATTACAATTATGTGCAGCCCTTCATAACATAACTCAGGGGTCGGCAACCTTTCACAAGTGGCGTG
Organism: Emydura macquarii macquarii; assembly: GCF_026122565.2. Taxonomy (NCBI): domain Eukaryota; kingdom Metazoa; phylum Chordata; order Testudines; family Chelidae; genus Emydura; species Emydura macquarii. The sequence continues at coordinate 19,852,336 of NW_027131927.1, forward strand.
CCAAGTCTTCATGCCCCCCTCCTGGCCCTGCCCTTTCTCCTTGGCCCCACCCCTCTCCCACGTGACATGGGCCCAGCACCCTGGCCAGGAGCTGTTCCTGGCCCCCAGCAGCACCATGTGGTGGCTGCTCCCCTCTCCCAGCCCCGCCCCTTCCCTCTCCCTTACATTGAATTTCCTTCTTGTATTGAATTGTTAGCTTTACTAGGAAGTGCTTACCAACAGAGTAAAATGCATAACATTCCCCTTTCTCCAAAGCTGAGTTTGCTGCATTCACAAAATTCTCAGCCTTTCTGACCTAGTGAATGAGACAAGGAACTTAACTCGGGTCTCCCTTCATCCATGGAAAGAACTGCCAGAGAGTTGTCTTGGATAGGGGGCCAGTTTCTGTACAGTATATTTTGCAAGAGTTTAATTTTCTTGAAACAGAATGTTATAAATGGCCTGTCCCAAAGAATGGATGTATTATAAACAGCATCATTTTCATTGATGTGATTAAAGATCTTATTGCTGTTTTCATTACAGATTTCTGGTTTCATTGGTTTATAACTAAACTGTGAAAATTTGAATAAAAATGAATACAAATAAAAAATAAAAGTGTAAATGACATCAGTTATAAAAGCCAACATATAAAAGGAAATACAGAGTTAAGTTCGAAAACCTGAGATCCCTGCTTCCACTTCAAACACATACCATTTTTTTTCCCTTCCACAATAACGTGACTTAAGGCCAGAAATGATAGTGCTCTTTTATTAATCTAGTAGCTATTTTGTTTTATGAGCTTGTAAAAACCTAGCCGTTGCATTTTATGAGTGTTGGTAAGACAAGTCCAGGTTTATTTTGTTATGTTGTATTGTCTTTGGTAAGACATGAAAAGAATAGACTTAACAATGAATTTTAGTACCTGGTTGAGCGGTTCTTTCTTTCAGGTCTCAAATATAAGAGCTTGTCTTCAAATGGAATTCTATGTGTAGACAAGCCCCAAATGAGAGAAACAGTGAGCCTTTTAAAATTATTTAACTTCAGTGGGAGGTGAAGGCACTAGCATTTTACAGTATTAGGCCCTTGCTATATGTCTTATTCTTAAAGGAGTTTTGAGCTAGAACTCTTGACTGCATTTATCAGACTAAAGTTTAATTACTCTCTCATGAAAAAAAACAATGATGTCTCTCACATAGTGCCAAAAGGCTTAAATGTGGGTTAAAATAAGTAAACTAGTACAGATGGTTACTCTGAAAGCAAAGTTAAATTATATGATGAAATTAAAATGCCTGCAGTCTTTTGAGCATGTTGAAGCAAGGAAGAACCAAAATGAAATTGAATTAAATGTGTTAGAATATTGATGCATCACAATAAAGGCCTGTGTACTCTAGCAAACTTTCTAACCACAATTCATCACTGTGTGGTAGCAACAATAGACGCTATAGTGTAAATAGAACTCAGAATAATCCTGTTTGGCATAATAATCATATTCTGAGTGATTAAAAATACTTGAGTACTTAGTGTTTATACAGAATCATAGGACTGGAGGGGACCTGGAGAGATCATCTAGTTCAGTCCCCTGCACCTATGGCAGGACATGACTGCTTCCATCATTGCTCTCATGGTATAGTTGCACTGAGAGTGAATTACAGCTACAGTGTTGGCTAGCTTAAATGTAGATGGAGGCTTCCACTGGGAAAACTGTTGTTACATTGGCTGAGCAAGTGGCTGGAAGTGGGCTATACAGTCTATACTTTGTCTAAGGCTACAAAACTACGAATGCCATTGTGGCACAAAACACCCAGAGTAAGGCTAGCTATTGCTTTAAATTACTTGTAAAGGGCCAAATTGTCCCCCATGTGGGGGGAAATCAGATAGAAGGTAAGAAACTCAGTTTCCGCACATCATTGCCATTAGGTTTGTGGAGAGCAGTATTTAGCCCCAGTGAAATAGGTAGTATATCTAACCCTTTGGGGTGACCCGTGGAGGAACAGAACCTTGGAAATGATTCCCGCCTTCCTCTAACACTTGCATGACAGTCTGGCTTCTGCAGAATCCATGTTCCTGTATGCTACTACAGGCTGCTGCTTTTGACCCTCCTTTTCCTCCCATCTTCCTAAAGGGTGGTTCAGATCCTTGAGGAATACAGAAAATAGTATTACACTGACTAGAGTAGTCAGCATGACTAGAGGGGTTTTGGGCTCAGGGAAAAGAGAGACAATGTTCCACTCCAAACCCCTAATGGGTTTGCTGGATCTGAATCCCCTTCACTTTTGGAAGTGGAGGGGCTGTTCAAGTGGAGGGGCTGTAATTGAACTGACCTTGTGAATTAACTATGAAAAGTAAGATGATAGCTATGTCTTAAACGTTTGGGGGGGGAGGAGGAATCAATCCACTCTGGTTGGGTTGTATCATTTAATTTAGCACCAAAGAGGACTGGGCTCTACATATGCATATAGCAACATATCACTGTGTGTTCCTAAAAGCACCCCGTATTTACCAACCACATCCTCCACAAACTACATCAGAACCTGTAAAATTGTGACATAAATTAACTAAATAGGATTAGAGAGTCGGGGGTGTTTTTGTTGTTTTGCTTGTGGATCACTGACAAGACAGTTTATTGTAGCTTCTTTGGATAGGAAACCTCAAAATGGATATTTGTAGGAGGGATGTCAGTTTTATTATCTAACGAAAGACTTTGTTGAGGGAGTGTTTAATAAATGAAACAAATTAGCAAATTTTCACTCAGTGCAAGAAAGCTGAAGGAAATACACTTTTTTTGCTGTAGGTTTTACCAATCAGAAGTCTTGCAAGCATTTAAGTTTGTAAAATAAATTTGAAGTGAAGATACAGTGTTTCATGTTGAATTATATAGTATGCACATCCAAACTTTTCCTCCCCAAGGACACTTGGAAAACCTGTTTGCTAACAAAGCACTAAAATTGGAATGCATTCATGAAGTGCTATAGACTTTGAAGCAGTTGCAAAACTGTTTGTTTTCCTCATGTCCCATTAAAATCAGAAGGTACTTCCCTCAGCCGTAATGTAAAACAAATGCATTTTTATGTACTCTGTTATGCCTCTGTAAACTGTAAGCTCTTCTGCGTGTCGAAAAATTCTGCCTTCTTTATTAGAGAAGGTGTTTTCTATAAAACATTTTATGTGATTTATAGAAGAGGTATGTAGAAAGGTATGCTATTTAAGAGAATGTAAAATGTTGGAGAATGTAAAATCACTTGCCTGTCTTGTGGAGTACGTTGCTAATCCCCTTGGTAATAATCTTTTACACATTAGGAGATTGGTTTAAAAAAAAAAAAAAGGCAAATAGACATACAGGCTTAAATTCTCAAAAGTGACTCATGATTTTTGGGTTCCCAATTTGAGACTCCTTTAAGGTCCTGATATTCAGAAAGTGCTAACCACCTATCCCCTGAAAAATCAGGCCCCTTTAAGGTGTCTCAAATTAAGCATCCAAAATTCACTAGTTACTTCTGAAAAATTATATCTACATAATTGTATCATGTATAAAATGTGTTTCAGATGAGACCCAAGTGTCAAACACAACAGAATATTGCATCAGGGGAGCGTGCAATATCAATAGGAAAATAGCATATGACTCTGATGATTATATTCCCTTATGAGTTGGAACAGCAATTTAGTAATAAGAAAAATGAAGAGGATTTGAGACAATGGTTAGACAGTCTACCTTAATAAAGTATCCTAACACATATTAATTTTATAACATGGGGTGCATTAACTCCTTTTTCTTAACCTACTATGGATTTTAATTCTGCACTTTAATTTTTTGTAGTTTTTTTTAAATAAACCTATTAAAAAAAAATCTGCACTGTGTCAAACTGGACAGACGTAACATTTGACTTCTCAAAAGTGCCACTCTTGTGATGTCTAAATGTGCAGTTTCAATACATCCAATTTTTTTTTGTTGGCTGCCCTCACGTAGAAAAGCTGGTATTAATAGCATGCCTACTCTGTTATAATAGGGAGGTGTCTTGACTGCTGTTAGGTACTCAATGTGCAGGCATGGATGTGTCATTGGAGAGAGGATTGATAAATTCAGAGACTTACAAGGTTAGAAAGTATGTGCATGATGTAAGTGCCATCCTCCAACCTTTTACATTAGCACAGCTATTGTGACTGTATAATAACATTTAGTATCGTTCAGCTGCAAAATAAAGTAAACACATAGCTGTGTGTGTACATTATTATGTGCAGGAACTGTGCTTAATTTATTTTAGGTCGCCCTTGAACACTGCACAAATCTATTATAAAGCTGGCCACTTGCCTTTTTTAACTCCAGTTTGTTACAGAATTATGCAGACAAATCAGGAAATGAGTGACGGGAAAAATGGTACAGATGACATAATTAAATGCATTTCAAACTTTCTGCTTTGGGCGTACTTTAATTTAATAAATCAGGTGGTTTTCTTGGTATGTCAAATCTTGCTAATATTTGTATACATAGTAAAAACAAACATATAAACAATTACTCTATTTTTAGTGAATTTATTGATATTTCATTGTCTGCTTTTTCCATGAGCTTTTATGATCTAAGTCTCAGCTCATCAAACCTAAATCTGTTCTCTGTGCTCATCTTCCTTGCATGACAAAATAGGGAAAATTTGAAGTGGTGCTCCTATTTTCTTGGCCATTTCAGAATCAAGGACAAAGCCTTCCCTAATAATCTTCACAATATTTATTTCTATGGACTTGGTTGGGTCCTCTATCCTCTCTGGTATCTCTCATCTCATTCTATATTTGCTCCTTCTTCCTCTGAGTCTTTCAAATATCGGACTCCTCTCTTTGTTCAACCATGTCTTTCTACAGTATGTGGTGTCTATTCTTCCATGCTGTCACAACCATCTGGAGCAACTTCACTGTGCCTAATTGACTTCTTGACTCATTTCCAATCTTATCCTTCCTGGCCTATGACTCCTCACCCTCTTTCTGATGAAACAATCAAATCCTTTTTCTTAGAGCCTTCTCTTTTCTCCATGCTTAATAATTCTGACACCTGGCTGTTGCATCCCACCATACCCCTACAATATCCTCGAAGCTATATGTATGATGTATTTGAATAGTCTTCTGGTTAAGTCCATATAATGCAAATTCAGTGATTCACTTGTTGATGCAGTTGTATGAACGACATAAACTGTTTTAACTAATATTTCAAGCTTGTGATGTAATAGACAAGGCACCTTTTTATACATTTCCTATTTGCATATCTGGAAAGTGAATTAATTTTGAAAACAAATTTGAGATTAAAATATTAAATTAATTATGCTTTCATGTACAGTGTTTTAGATCCTCTGGTACTTGGTTGGATATTCATTTTATGACTGATAAGTTTTGAAAATAAAATTGTCTGCCCCCATGATGCAAGTAATTAATGAATTTGGACACATGAGAGGCTTATCTGCACCAGCTGGGGAGATTGTGTGATGCACTTTTCTAGGGAATAATGCTAAAAAGTAATAAATCAATGTCCCTGGCATGTGCAGACAGTGTATACACGTACTATGCTAAACATCAGTATAGTACTGAGTATTCTTTTAGATTAACCTAAATACTAACCTATTGGATAGTATAGCCCCTATCTAATCTGTACTATAGTTTTGTAAACTATAGCACAGTTAGGCTTTTTCTACTGGTGGTCTACTGATGCGGGATACTGATGCATCTTAAGCAAGAATCAGTAAAATATGGTTTTATTAAGGGTTTGTGTCGATGGACAAAAAAGGTGTTAACACAATCTAAAAAAACCCCATTGAGATTCAGGATGATTTATTTGAAGCTGTCTCAACTGGCAGTGTCATAACGTACCCTTCAAGAGTGCGTCAATATGTTAGCTTGCACTTTAACAGAGCATTTCAGTCTTATTGAGCTAACACAATTGAAAAACAAGACAGGTCCTAGAATTAATCTTGGTTCATCAGCTATAGTAACGAGGCTCTAAGAGTTATTATTACCAGAAATTGCTGGATTTGTTAATCAGATAGATTCATAGAATATTAGAGTTTGGAAGGGACCTCAGGAGGTCATCTAGTCCAACCACCTGATCAAAGCAGGAACAACCTCAGTTAAATCATCCCGGCCAGGGCTTTGTCAAGCCGCAGCTTAAAAACCTCTAAAGATGGAGATTCCACCACCTCCCTAGGTAACCCATTCCAGTGCTTCACCACCCTCCTACTGAAAAACGTTTTCCTAATATCCAACCTAGACCTCCCCCACTGCAACCTGAGACCATTGCTCCTTGTTCTGTCCTCTACCACCATTGAGAACAGCCTAGCTCCATCCTCCCTGGAACCCCCTTTCAGGTAGTTAAAGGCTGCTATCAAATCCCCCCTCATTCTTCTCTTTTGCAGACCAAACAAGCCTAGTTTCCTCAATCTCCCCTCATAAGTTTTGTGCTTCAGCCCCCTAATCATTTTTGTTGCCCTCCGCTGGACTCTCTCCAACTTATCTTTTTTGTAGTGGGGGGCCCAGAACTGGACATAATACACCAAATGCGGCCTCACCAATGCCAAATAGAGGGGAATAATCACGTCCTTCGATCTGCTGGCAATGCTCCTACTAATGCTGCCCAATATGCTATTAGCCTTCTTGGCAAACAGGGCACACTGCTGACTCATGTTTAGCTTCTTATCCGCTATAACCCCCAGGTCCTTTTCTGCAGAACTGCTGCCTAGCTCATCGGTCCCCAGTCTGTATGGGACTCTTCCATCCTAAGAGTAGGACTCTGCACTTGTCCTTGTTGAACCTCATCAGATTTCCTGTGGCCCAATCCTCCAATTTGTCTAGGTCCCGCTGTATCCTATCCCTACCTTCCAGGGTATCTACCACTCCCCCTAGCTTAGTGTCATCTGCAAACTTGCTGAGGGTGCAATCTACCCCATCCTCCAGATCATTAATGAAGATGTTGAACAAAACTGGCCCCAGGACCCACCTGTGAGGCACTCCGCTTGTTACCAGCTGCCAACTAGACATGGAGCCATTGATCACTACCCGTTGAGCCCGATGATCTAGCCAGCTCTCTATCCACTTTATAATCCATTCATCCAACCCATACTTCTTTAACTTGCTGATAAGAATATTGTGGGAGACTGTGTCAAAAGTTTTGCTAAAGTCCACCGCTTTCCCTACATCCACAGAACCAGTCACCTCTTCATAGAAGGCAATCAGGTTGGTCAGGCATGACTTGCCCTTGGTGAATCCATGTTGACTGTTCCTGATCACCTTCCTCTCCTCCAAGTACCTTAATTTGTATCATATATAGTATCTGTAGCTACCACAGTTCTCTAATGTTTTTGTGGAGGAAAACATGAGGTTTTGCTTAGTTTCTCAGCACCAATTGACAGTTGTTTTAAAATTAGACTATGGGTTTGTTTCAGGGTGACTAAACTGCAAACTACTGTATTTTTTCTTGCTAATTCTTATGGGTATTTGCATTTTTCTTCAGTTAAGGAAAGTTAAGGAAACTTAATTAATTATGGTAGGATCTTAATAATCCCACATGAGGTGACATGATAAACTCCAAACATCAAATGGTGTACCTATTGTGCACTGTGCTGCATGAACGACGATTTGGCTTTACACTGTACAAGACAATTGCATGTCATTATGATAGATGAACATTTATTTGAGAGCAAAGAGAATGTAAATAATGTGAAGTATGTTAAAATGAAATATGGGTTCTTTGCTTTTAAAATGTCATTTTCATTTGACATATTCATGTTTGGGACAGCATGACCCAGGGGGGATTGGAAGTCAGGAAACCTGGGTCCTGTTTTCAGATCTATCATGGTTTGTTGTGTGACTTTGGGCAGGTCACTTCATTCTGTACCTGAGCTTTCCTGCGCATCAAATACAGAAGATCCTTACTCACCTTTCTGAAGTGCTTTGAGAACTATAAATGAAAAGCTCTCTCTGAATGCTAAATATTAATTATTAGTGTAAGTAACTGAGTTCCCTGCTAATCCATTTGCTAGCACCTCCAACTTTCTTTGGCTTCTGTTTCCGGGTGTATTTTACCTCTTTTTATTACTCTTTCTTTCCATTGAAAGACTTATAAAGGATATTGTATTTAGAGCAACCTGCTAATGCTAATATATCTTACTGATTGCATTTGTTTTATAAAAATAAGTTTAAAACAAAGTAGCTTATTCAGAATGTAATTAAGGATCATTTCAATTCTGAACATCAATGTATGAATAGGTACTTAAAATATCATTTAAGTGATGAGGTTTTTTATTGTTACCCTTACAATTTCTTGTCACTTATTTAATCTGTGCTTATATTGAATTCCCTTCTTGTGTTGAATTGTTAGCTTTGCTAGCAAGTGTTTACCAACAGAATAAAATGCAAAACTGCAGTAATGGCAGTTTTCATAACTATTGCTTTACTGCTGCCGTAATGCATTATTTAGCTGGTTTTTAAAGTGTTACTTAAAAAAAATGAATACAAATTGGCTTGGATACCATAGAAACATTTGTCCTTTGCACTGAATACCTGCTAAAAGAGCATAAGAGAGTGGTTAATGTATCAAAGTGGGGAAATGTGTCCAGTAGGGTACCAAAGAGCTTGTCTTATTAATTGTCATCATTAATTGTATGGAAGAGGAAGTAAACAGCACATTAGTGAAATCCACCTGAACTAAAATGGGAGGAGTTGCAAATTACATTGAGGACAGAGAAATAATATAAATAAAACGAGAAATTAAAAACATGGACAGAAAATAACATAAGGAGATTCAACATCAAAACGTACAACCAATAAGCCTACAGGAAAGTAATCTAAAACTTACTCGGTGGCAGGGAGGCATCTGGGAAACATGAATGCTGAAACCTGTGGGTGATATTGGACAGCAAATTAAATTACAAGTCTGCAAGGCATTATTGTAACAAAAATGTGATTATAATTTTGGACAGCATATATTGAGGCATCCCAGAGCTAGAGGTAATAAATAGTTTTCATTTCTCTCTCTCTCTCTTTCTCTGGCTTTGATGTAACTACATCTGTAATAATGTGTTCAATTTGGGGTATCTCATTATTTTATTGACAAATTAGAGGAAGTTCAGACAAGAACACCAATAATTAGGGTTTGGTGGGATTGATTTGAGGAAAGATTAAAAGAGCTAAATCTTTACCTAGTTAAGGCCTTGATACAGCAAAGCATTTAAGAATGTAAATAGTCCCATTGATTTTAGGGCTACTTGTGTGCTTGGAGTTACTTACGTGCTCTGCTGAATGAGGGCCTTAGAGGTAGCAAATGGAGATACACATTTACAACTGTTCGAAGGGTGGAAATGCCACCGATGGACAGAAATCAGGGTGGATGGTTATAGCTAGAATCTACAAGTGACGGCATAAAATTGAGAAAATATTTGGGCTGAACATGGAGCGAGTGAGATATAGTAAATGTGGAATAATCTCCAAAGTAGAGTGGTGGAAACCTCGTCTCATAAGGCACTTAAAACTACAGTTGGGAAAAATGATAGAAAATATGCTGCTACGTCTTCTTCCTGCCAATGTAGGATTGCTCCTAAACAGACATCTCTAACTCCAGTGAACGTATATAAAAAATATTGCTTTAGAAAATAGATCTGAAATCATGCTCAGTTGCTTCAATGAAAGAGGTTTGAAAATGGTTTGACATTGTTTTCATCAAAGTGATTGTGCCTGTTTTGAGCATCCTGCTTTACCATTTGAGAATATGGATATCTACGTGTGACTGTGGTGCCAGATGTATATGCAGCTAAGTTTGGTTTACATACAACCACACAGAAAATGTTTTTCTTCACCGCAGAGTATCTTCTTGCTAATGTTACTAATAGAATTTCTATTACTTGACATCTTAAACTGAAGGAATTTTTTTTAAATACAAATACCCAAAACCCCAATTAAATATTTGCCCAACCAACTTTTAATTTTATTAATCCATCAGCACTTCTGTTTCTGCATAATTAACTTTGCATTAACCTCTTTCAGCTGGATATGCCTAATGAACAGATAATTGCCAATCTGGATGCAATTATTAAGGATGTCTGTACGTACAGGCCATTGAGCTATGGTAAGTAGCTTTTCCTTTAGGCTCTTTATGTAATTTGCTTTAACTTCAGTTAAGTAATAAGAAAGTGCTCTTCATCACTGACTATTGTTAAACACTCTACAAACACACACTACTTCACTTACCATTGGGATGGAGGCAGCTCTTGAGCCCTGATTCTGCAAATTACTTGAACTTATGCCTAACTTTAAGCACAAGTGGTCCCATTGACTACAAAAGCACTATTAATATATGCCTTGCTGAATCAGGACTTTAGTGCACAGCAATGCTAAAGGACAGCATAGGTTAGAAAATAAGATGACCATAGCCTGCAGGAGAGACTATTACATAAGACACAGTGGAGTTTGGTCAGGATGTGGCGGTTGCCAGGCTACAATTTTAGGAAAGAATAAGCAAGAAGAAAATCTTTCCATGTCTCTGCGTCATTTCTGCACCACTGATGGATCCCTCTTGCACTGTTGGGAGCCTCCGTGGGGGTTGCATATATGGACTCCAGGGCCAGTATTTATCGGTGGTTCTACCCAAAGTGGCTTCACATCATCGGAGGATCTGGGGTCACACATCAGCCACCAGCTTAGAATAAAGAACTGTCACCAGCCATGTTTTTGCTGTTGATGTTGCAGATTTGTCAGTTTCTTTTCTGTTAACTTCCTAAGCAATAGGATGAGTTGAATAAAGATCCAGTTCATGTAATTCCTACAGGCTTCAGAGAAGAATTGGCTCTGCTCAGTGTTTTTAATTTATAATCCTAACAATGAATGTGGATCCTGCAGCATGCTCTTTTCATTGTTGACTTCATCATAAAGTAAACTCAGTGAATATCTTCTGCAGGACTGGTGGGGCAGGAGTGGTTAATGAACACAATAGTTTTAGAAGAAATAGCCTGATGTTTAGTTGTTTTACACAGAATATGCAGTACACTCTTATCTAATGTTAAATATTACCTTGTTTTTATTTTTAACGTTTATATTTCTTAACACAATCAAGGTGATTCTTCACACTGTACCTTTCTTAGAAAATACTCACCACATCACACAACACTTGTGCTCGCATTTCACTGTTGTTGCATGTTACCTGTGGTGCTTGAAATTCCTAGCAGGATTGTAAAACTTTTCCCTTTCCTACAGAGAAAGCCTTTTTTAAGAGTTTAGTGTTTTAGAAAATATGTGGCTGATTGGATCACCTAAAGATTAGTAATCAGCAGAAACAGTAGAAGTGGAGTAACCTGCCTTCCCAGGGTTTTCTGATAACTATACCAATCTAATGAAGTGGATATAAGCTGCTGGAGTGGATCAGTGTTGAGGAAGAGTCAGTTTTGCTCCTCAGTGACTTACTCTTGTGATTTTTGTGTGTGGTAGTTACCACAAAGGGATACATTTATTTTACCTACCTAGAAGGCAAACTTTAACCTAGGTAACAACTGAAGGATGATGTCCAAAATCTACCATTCTGACTAAGTAGTCGCTGCTAGTTTGCTGTTTTCCATTCCCCTCAAGACGCCCTGTGCACAATCTATAACAACCAAAAGTTATAGGATGTTTTCTTTACCATGTGTGCACATAACCACATAGCTATGTCACTGAAAGTGTGTGCTTAGTGTATAGCTCTCCTTATGAAAAACTAAAAATATTCACTAGATTAATCATGCGGATTCATAGGTTGCGACATAAAATAATTTGTATTCATATGTGCTCCCAAAGAAAACCTAGTGGACTGATTTGGCTTTTCTTTGGTTCCTTTTGTAGAAAGGCTCACTCTCCATTCAATACTGGGAGTCTGGAATGGGGAAGTTGTTGGTGTTTTTCCATTAATGAATGTTTAGAATATAAATGACTAATTTATGAGCTTCTGTAGATGGAGAAAATTAATTCTGCTGTGTTCCATATCCCTGGAGACAAAAATATGAAATCTAGGGTTATTTTTCTATACAGTTTTTCTTGCCTGATATACCTAATAAAAATTCAAAGAAACGCCAGCTTTCCTGCAGACAGCTAAGTGGTATATTAATATTGAGCTGCACTTAGCATTGCGGGGGGAGGGCAGGAGTATTAACTGTTCTAAATGAGAAATTTTAAATCATCACAAACAGAGCTACAAAGGAATAATGATAACAAAGGTGAGTATGGTGATTATGTTGGGAGTAGGACAATATTGTGTTTGTTTGCAGCACCCTTGAAGTTTGCATTGCATTTATTACATTATTTGCCTTATTTATTGTATTTCAGTTCATTATTCCATTTGAATTCCTTAGTCAGTCTATTTTCAATGCTTTATTCTATTCCTTGCATTTTTTAGCACCAACCATACATTTGGTGCTATCAAATTTGTCATTTCTCCCTTTGATATTTCCCTCCCTGATTCCTAACCTCCCACATCAAATGGAAATTAAGCCCCCGTTCCTGACCACATCTCGGCTTTTCCCTTCTTACCCTAAATAGGAATTTGAAACCATGACAACCTCACCACCACCTTCTCCTAGTGCAAGGTGCACTTTTTCAACCTTACCTTAGTTAATATAAACACCGAGCACATTGTACTTATTTAAAAGCACAATAAAAACACTACACAGCATGCACTTCCCCCTGGGAGAGGATGAGAGAGAGTGAGACTTGTATGTGACAGGTGTTGGTCACATCTCTCAATGTACTTCTGGATAGCACTAATACTATGGTGATGAGGGAAGCTTAAGAACCCATATAACCAAGCAGAAGCCTGCTCTCTCTTCTTTTCATAGGAGTGGGGCTTCCCGACCCCTCACCAAACTCTCCATTGCTGTTGAACCTCATTCCTTTTGTGCTTTTTGAAGGGGCATCCAGGATGGGACAGACTTCCCTGTCTACCCCTCTTGCCCTTTCATCTCCCAGCTGTGGTAGCTGTGCTCGCCAGATGCTTTACCTCCCTCTCACTGTCAAGCGGAGTCTATCTATGGTAATGCTGAGCTGGACCATATTTCTGTTGAGCAGAAATATAGACCATGTAACATGGAGGTTGACCGCAGGATTGCTGATCTTTATTTTCCTTCTACTCAAATGTGAAGGAGAGTTCTGCGAGATGCATAACTTTTTGGAGGTCTAACATATTTCTTCAGTCTGATTGAACTTTTATGCTGGAGCCCTGTCTTGTTACTCCACACTGCACATTTGAGCAAGTTCCTACCATCCTGGAAAGCAGATGGGGCCTCTACCTGGCCAGAATGTTTTTTGTTTTTTTTTAATTTAAAATTTTTAATGAATTGAGAGAAAGGAAGAAAGAATGCATGCGCTGGAATAGGCTTCCAAGGAAGATTGTGGGATCCCTATCATTGGAGGTTTTAAAGACCAGGTTAGACAAACGTCTGTCAAGGATTGTGCTTCTCAACCTTTTTGATGCTAGGGAATGGCTTGCTGCCTTTCTAAACTGTGTCAGGGAGATCTCATGGACTGGCACCTGTCTGCAGACTGGTTGTTTAGAAATACTGGTCTAGGATATATTTGATCCTGGCTCAACTCAGGGGGCTGGACTAGATGACCTTTCAAGTTCCCTGCTAGCTCTACATTTCTGTGATTCCATGTCTGTGTATACAGTTGAAAGCATAATATTGGCACCAGAATAAACTGACAACATTGTGGTTGAAAAATAAACAAAGTAGTGTCAAGACATCCCTTGTGTGTGTGTGTGTGTGTGTGTGTGTGTGTGTGTGTGTGTGAGTGAGTGAGTGAGTGAGTGTGAGTGTGTGTGTGTGTGTGTGTGTGAGTGTGAGTGTGAGTGAGAGAGAGAGAGAGAGCATACATCATAAGTCAGCCAGCAGGCTATCAAAAATCAAAATAATGCAGAAGTTTTGTTTTGTTTTTTAGGCCCATTTGTACAGCGTTTGATTATTCGAAGTTCAACGAGTGAAGGTTTACAGCTAAATCTCGAGCGTTTTCTCCCTCAAGTACAGGAAGTGGAAAAAGAAGATGTTAAAGAAACAGAAGATCCAAAATAGCCTACCAATGTATTATACTGCAAATTCTCTTAGCATTTTATGTTCAAGAATCACCAGGAGGAGAATATATGTTGGTCTGAGTATTAAAAAATATGAATTTGTTTTATCACTCTCAGAAACTAGTGATGTAGTCCTGATTTCATCTTTTTTTAAAGAACAAATACATAAAAATATCATGTCTGAGATTTCATTTTTAATTCCTGCAGTATCAAAGGTACCTTAAGAGTTTGAGCCACCTTACATTTCTTTCATTTGCAGGTGAAAGTTTTCATTAAGTTAAGTTTGTTGCATATTGTACAGTAATTTAACCAAAATTTACTTTATTGTAAGTTCCTATCATTATTGTATAACCTTCCAGGGCAATATTCTCTTAATTATGTATCTGTAATTCCCCATTATTACTAATGGGAATGATGGGCCCAGTTCTTCAAGGAGCATCTTCTATTCCAGTTGAAACCGATGGGAGAAGAGTACTTGGCATTTTGCAGGATTGGGTCCTGTGTGTGCTTTAATGCACGTGAGTTGCATTAGTTCCTCTTGTGAGTGATAGATGGACATTGACTAGACAGAAATGAGTCAAATTCCACTCTTCATAACAGCGATATAAAAATGGAATGACTCCACTGCAGTCAGTGGGCGTTACTCCTGAAATTTTCTGGAAATTTCATTCTGCTCTGCACGTTATGTTTACAGGAGGGGTGGATTGCTGAGGTGGTACAAGCTTACTTCTGCACTCCTGTGATACATGGGCCTCTGAATGAAGGCTGGTCTCTTGGATAAGTACTTATCTTTTGTTAAGATTAAGACATTCTGTTAAAGGGAGAGAGATCACATGGATATACATAAATATCTTGTTTCTCAGTTCAAAAACTGTTAAACTACTTCAGCAATGGATAAAACTGCTGATGTGTTTTATATACATTAGTAAATACGCCAATTATAGTGTGTGTTTTGAATTCTTTATTCCTTCAACTGGCTTTTAGCCATAATAGCTGTTTGAGCTCTTAATCTGAGTAGTGCTATAATATTAGTTTAAAAATCTTCATGTTTATTTCACTTGCAGAAATTTCTTGTGCTAGTCTGGAAAATTACAGAAGTTCTGACAAAATAGATCAATTGAAATGGGAGTTTGTATCTGAGGGTCTGTCTACACTACAATTAAAAACCCATGGCTGGCCCATGCCAACTGATTTGGGCTCCAGGGGCTCAGGCTAAGGGGCTGTTTAATTGTGGTGTAGATGTTCATCCTGGAGCTTGGGTGCTAGGACCCTGCGAGATGGTGTAGGGTACCAGAGCTCAGGCTGTAGCCTGAGCCCAAACATCTATACCACAGTTAAACATCCTCTAGCCCAAGCCCCAGGAGCCTGAGTCAGCTGGCACGGGCCAGCAGCAGGTATCTAAATGCAGTGCAGACATAGCCAGAGAAGCCTATCCCCCCGCCTTCCATCTGACGCTATAAAAGCCCTGCCTGAATGAGTGGCTGAGCACAGTGAAGCCTGTGGAGGAGTGCTGTTCATGAGATCATCTGCTTGCTAGCAGGGATTTCCTTACCTAAGAATGACTGTGAGCATTCTTTCATAGGTTTCCCCCACATACTCAGTAACACCTCGGGGATTGAAGGATATGTATGAGTAGGGAACAAGGAATAGCTGGGAACGGTATTGCTATGGGAATGGTGGGCCCAGACCTCCTGCATATGTGCACTGAGTTTTGTAGTATTTCCCTGGGTACATCAGGACGTCTTGAGGCCCTCAGCCCCTGCCCAGAACAATGTAAAGGAAACTCAGTGACTTTCTGGTCTCTTCTGCATGACCTTTCAGTTCTTGGCCAACAGAAATGATTATTGGAGTCGGCTGAAAGGTTTTTAATTGAGAAATGGCTTTTTTATGTTTAAAAAAAAAAAAAAAAAAAGGTATGTAAAAGGAAATTGATCTATCAGTAAATTAAAAATTGGTAGTTTCTTAGAAAATTAAAAAAATAGGTCAGGTTTCAAACCTTTAAACTGCAAACAACTTTGGAATTTTTTGTAGAATTAGTGTCTAACTTTTTTTACCAGCTGTAATGGTTATATAAGTAATTAAATCGATGACATTGAAAGCTTTTTTGCACCAACTAGCAGTTACTATTAATCACTGTAATTCAAAATTGATCATTATAGTTACCTCAGATTTGATATGATTAATATGGTAAATGTGGGCTATAATTACATCCCTTTTTTCTCTCCAGCATACTTTTTGAATAAAAGCTTTGAGACTGCCACATAAAAACTCATGAAGCTTAAACTAGTGGTCCAAAAATAATTTTACTCCACTTTACTGTGTTAAAAAGAAATACTGTACCAAAGCATTATAAATTCACTGAATATAACCAGTAGGTGGCATTCATCTTCTGTGCAGTACGACTAATTTGTCATTGTGTTTTCTCATGTCATCAAAGCTCAGATCAAGAAAACTGAGGCTAAGAACTTGACATGATTCAGAATGGAAACTGGATATTTATATGGCTATCCAGAAATCTAGAGTTATTGATGACAAAAATTTTGGAAGGGATATTAAACTTTATGCTAAAGCAATCTCTAAATATTAGAGATCAGGATGAAGCCTAACATAGGAGACAGATAATCCCACATCCTTCCTCTGAGGTATCTAGCCACTGTCAGAGACAGGATACTAGACTAGATTGACCCTGCAGCCTGGTCCATTGCCCCCTCAAATCAAAGTGAGTCTTTCCATTGACATCAATAGATTCTCTATCAGTAGGTGAATATATATGGTCTTGGATTGAAGATAAAATCCAGTGATACTTTACTGGCACAATACTTTTTTCTTAAGCAATCTTTTTTTTGCCACCAAAAATTTGACAAAGATATGAATATTAAAACCTGGGTTAATTTGATCATGAAAGTGAGTGGCTGACATTACTGGCAAAAATAGTGTGTCTAATTATGTGGCGTGTTTGAAGATGTAGACTCTCATCTACTAGGCTACAACAACCAAATTACTTTAAACGTTGACTGAATTAGGAGTTGGACCAAATTCTGGAGAGTTGACAAGCTAATCCACTATCACCTATCCTTATAGAAATGTCTGTATTCTAGTTTAAAGTAATGCAAATGTAAGTATTAATTATAACAATCTGTAAATATCAAATAAAAATGTTTGCCCTTTTTGTTTCTTCATTTTTAGCAGAAGTTAGAATCAGTTGTAAGCGCCATTTCTTATAGCACTTGGGAAGCTGTGACATATTAACCTATGAGCCACTGCTTTTGGCAACAACCAATGGACAGAAGAGGGAGAAAACATACATAGAATTGTTCTCTTTTTTCTGTTATTTGATTCAGTTATATCTGTCACCTACTGTATGCTCTCTGATCACTGGAATGTGGTGTCCACTGAATTCTTGTATATACTGATGCTGGTATCCTAGCAACCTTAAGTGTGGGAGGCAACATTAAATGTTAACCAGGATGTTTTTGGAGTGCAATGTGGTTAGTTGCAAACCGAGGCACTAGAAAGGCAGAAGTATTGATGCGTATTTTATAGTAACCTTTTTAGTAATACCAAAATTAAACTTATTCCAAGAACTCCCAGGATATTTGTGTCTAGCTTCACTAAATAATGTGTACTACAGTAGCACCTAGAACCTCCATATGAAATTGAGGCCCTACTGTATAAACACAGTATGTGATAGTCCCTGCCCAGAAGAGAAATAGTCTGAATGGACAAGACCGATGAAAGGTGGAAGGGAAAAGATAGGAATAGGGAAGTGAAGTGATATGCCCAGGGTCACAGAGCAATCAGTGACAGAGCTGGCAATTGAATTTAGGTCTCTTGGGTCATAATCCCACTACCCTATCCGCTAGTCCATACGGACTCTAAAAGGGGGGGGAGGAAGCAACCTAACTAATTACTAAAAATATTTTGTACACTGAGCAGAAATTACTTCTTTCAGCTTTCATGTATTAGAAACTTAGAAAGTTCAGGGACCAGTGCCGGTCCATGGACTGGTTGTTGAGAAACTGCTGTGGAGTATGAAATGGTTCACTACTGAGAATAGTTCACTCAGACAAAAGGCATATTGTGTGTGCATGCATTCAATTTCCACAAAATCAGTTTTATTTATGCTGTTAAGTAATGTTATGCAGAAGTAATTTTTATGAGATACTGTAATATGGAATACTTTAAGCTTGTGAATTTAAGATAGCTAGTTCTTTTTAGTGAAATTAGAAGATATTTACAATCATGAAGAATGTCTCACAATGCATACTGCATATGATTTATTCCTTCCCCATCCTCCAGACTCTCATTCATTTCATGGACTCCTATTCCTTTTGAAAGAGGGCAGACAATTCTAAAGTGAGTATTAAAAGATGGTACACTTAAGGCAGCAAAATATCCAGATAATTTGATACCATTGTTTCTGAAACGAAGGCTGACCTTCATAGAGAGTCCTTTTTGGAAACAAAATAAAACCCTGCAGAATTCTATAGTCATGGTGCAAAAACCATGGTGAAGTACTATGTCTGTTGTAAATTGTAATGTTGGGAATATTAATGTTGTGAGGGATCAAGGCCCTATTTGAAATTATTCTGATAAAGTTGTAAAAATAACTTATGTCTTTGGGTTGGAAGTTATTAGGGCAAGTTATGATTTTATCTGTATCAGTTACCTAATTTAGATCACTTAGATAATTGTTATAAGAAGATGCGAGTGGATGGACACGCTGATTAAGCTATTAGCTATTTTTATAAAAGATCAGTTTTTGCTGAGTCTGGAACCCCATGGCCATTGCTCAAGACAGAATGCAGACCCCTTTACATTCTGTCTTTTGTTCTTTTGGAAGACCATTTGTTTGTGGTAAACCCAGTGGATTTTTGCAAGGCAATGGACATTCATGCTAGGACTCTCCACACTGAGATAAGGCCTAACGACTACCCACTGCGAGAGAATTGGAACATGTTGACTTGTGATCCTGTGTTCTGGGTCCCTAATTAGCCCTTAAGCTACAGAGATGGTTCATGAGGTGGAGGAAGTGAGAGATGACCCCTATGAAAGTGAAGACCACGTGGAATTAGGAGTATTCTCTCTAGAGCCGACATCGACAACATCTAAAGTGATATGCCCACCCCTTTCCTGGATAGGCCATCTGGAGGAAAAAGAGGTGAAAGTCATCAGCGATATGCCTGCCTGACCAGTTTTTTACTGAGACTTCCCTGTGTTATGATCTCTGACCTTTTCCATCATCTGGTACCCATTAACAACCACCACAGGAGTTAAAGGTCCCAAGAAATGAAGTTTTTGACCTTTTTTTTTACAGGAGGGATACCTCTATGCTCCAATGTCTTTCTAAAATATGTGCTCTAGCAATCATTTTGGGGGAGTTTCCTGGCCTGTGTTATACAGGGGGTCTGACTAGATGATCACAATGGTACTTTCTGGCCTGGATATCTATGAATTTGTGTCTGTCTGTCTGTGTGTAAATGGCACCTTTAGTGGTTTTCTGAAAGTAAAACCCAAGTTTGTCATCCAACTAGTCAGTACCTTCTCCAAGGCTAAAAAGTAGTTATTGAAAGCTGCTACTGTGTATGACTTCACTCACTGCTGTAATTAAGACTGTAGAAAGGCTTCTGTGCTATTGTATGAAGGAGAAAGTTAGAACGGTGCAAACATAGCATGGAACAGTGGAATTTATGAAGGATGTATAAAAGTGGCATTTCTGAGAAGCACTCTAACAGTTGTACTTTCTTAATGTAGACCAAGATGGAATTGCCATTTACTTTAGATGATTTCATTTGGCAAAGATCTAAGACCAGAATGGACATTTATGTCCTATGGACACTCATGTCCTTCATCAGTTAGATTGATGTACTATGCTGGTTGGAACACTGGCCGGGGTCTTAGATTGTGAGGAAACTAGCTCTTCCTGAAATTCTCCCAATTGCAGAATTAATAGAAGTAATTATTCTTGTGTCAGTCTCATAATTTTACTTAATTACTCACTGTATTGATTTATTTATTGGATAATTTGAACCTGTTTTATTGATTCAATTTTAATGTCATTTGATTGAATAATTTTGTTTTATTCTTAAATAGTTCAGGGATATGTCTGTTTAGTTTTATATTTACTTGCATATTCTTAATAAAATCCATAACAAGTACCCAAAACTGGTTTATTCTGCCAAAATGTAAACATGGGTGAAGTAACCTGAAGGGCAAAGGTCATTCAGTAAAGTATTTGAGAGCAACCTCTCTCTGTCCCTAAATTACTACCTGTGCCCCACACACTATAGATTTGTTTCTATATGAGGTTTAGCCAAGCCAAAGAAAATGAAATAAAGATACTTCAATTTTTAATAGAGGTGTTATTTTGTAAGCACAGGCCAAGACCTAATTCCAGAATTTAATAGTAAGTACCCATTACTATTGTTTGAGTTGCATTAGCATAGGCCCCAGCTGATATTTGCACCTCACTGTGCAAGGTGCTGTACATGCACATAGAAATAGTTTCTGCCTTGAAGTGCTTACAGTCTATAGACAGGGCACACAAAGGGTGGGAGAAGGAAGTATTATTATTATCCCCATATAGACATGGTATTGAGGCACACAAAGATTAAGGGCTTATCTACACACAGTTTTTGTACCACAAGAACTGTCTATTTAGAAACTAATAATAACTAAAGTGATACAATTCCCTAATGTGGACGCAGTTTTATTAGCATAAAGGTGCTTATATCAGTAGAGCTTATCCCCATTCATTTATACCAGGATAACTGCATCCACACTAGGGATAATGCTTCTTTAACTGTTATTGGTGGTATTATAGTGGTACAAAAACTGTGTGTAGACCCACTCTGAGTCACTTGCCCAGAGTCACACGGAATGTGTGGTGAACTGGCAATTTAATCCAGATCTCCTGAGTCCCAGGCCGATGACTTAACCAAAAGACAATCAAGTACTGATTTATGAACAGAGGGTATATCCTTTGCTAAGACCAAAGTGGAGATGATTCAACAAGAAGGAGGAGGTGGGGTAACAAGAACAGGTTCCCCAAGAAGGAAAAGGCAGAGGTTGCGGAGGAGAACAGGTTCTCCAAGAAGAAGAGGTGGCGGCAGAGGAAACAAGAACAGGGCCTCCATCTGTTGTACACATAAAGAATACACTTCTCAAAATGTCCCATTCCTCCCCTCCCCCCCAAAAAATGCCTTTTGCCCATTCCATGCCTAGCGCATTCTTTCTCTCTCCCTGCCAAATTTTTAACAAGCTCACATTTTATGCCTGCCCAGGCTATTCTAGATCTGGCTATTTTTATTTAATCTAAAAATATGTGTTTAAAACAAAACAAAAAAAGTAGAATCTGGTTACAACATGTAAGGTCACACATCCTCTTTGAAGCTAAATATGTGGGCACTTGTTACCCTGATATCAAGGTTTACGATTCTGACAAGGAATGTCAAAAATAACAGCCCACATTGTGCCGAATGGTAAGAATAGTGCACTTCAATCAATGTACTACATTCAAAATGATGCATGATTCCACTTTAAGGTATCCTGTGTGCAGCTGACTATAGTTTTAAGCAAGGAGAAATAGCCAATGAAGCCACAGATGTGCAATTAATAGACATGGGAAAGTGTGACCAAATAAGGAGGAAATATAAAAAGGAGAGCGCACATACATTTAGGCAGAGAGTGATTTAACCTTCACGTCTAACCCAGTGTGTTTCTCTTTTAGAAAACTCGGACCTGGGTCGGACTAAGCTGACAAAGCTTTTATCAAAAAGCATACTGGCATAGAAAGGAAAATATTCTGAAAAGTGGAATATAGATGTCATGCATTCCAGACCCAAAATTAAAGCTAGCAAGATTAGCCATTCCATACCAGAGACAGGAGCTGAATTTTCCAGTTTGCGAATAGTTACAACTGGTGCTGTTCAACAGCTGCCTATTAACCACACTGAGCAAAATATGCAGTTCAAAATATTCACAGTAAGTGATCTGATTCTAAAGATAACTCTTATCTTCAGTCAAATTCCAAAATTATTTTATCTCCCTAGTCAAATAAAACCTATCTTCTCCGTGTCTCCAGAATTTAACCTGTTAGAGATGGGCTGTGCCCAGTACTAAGTTAATCAGCGACAGGGCGAATGAGTTCTGGAATGTAGCACATCAAGCTACAGTAAGCAGTGATGAACCAGCTTTTGAACCGTGTGTGATGATCTTGGACTGCTAGATTTTGGGGGCCTGACTTGAGTCACTGTAAAGGGTCTGAATTTCAGAAAGTGCTGCAACACCTGATGACTGAAATCAGGCGCCTTTAAGATAATGTGAGCTGAAACCAAAAACAGAGACATCCAAAAATCACTGGTCAGTCTTGTCCAAGATCAACAGTAGCTAAGCAAAGGAGCTAATGCCTCTGTTAAACCTTTGAGCATGCCCCATGTGAAGTTGATGTTTCTAGAAGTTCACCTAGCAGCTGTGTTCTGAGCTAGCTAGAAGGTTAAATGTTGCAATTTGTGAGGTAGCTGCTTGGAGCAAAAAAGCAGCATGTAGAGGTTGGTTTGCTGTTTGAGCTCCTTCTCCTTGGAATCTTGCTCCGTTGAAGGGTTATATTGCATCTTTATTCCTCTGCAACAGGATGAAAGAAGCTTTGATAGTGGAGACGCAGTAGATGTGAAGTATATTGGGTTGGCAATGCATGGATGTCCCACAGTGCCCCCTCCTGTTATCCTACAGTGCTGCAGATAAAAATTTAGGATGGGATAATTCTGCAGCCCAATTCTGCTCCCATTGAAGCCAAGGGTAAATTCTGCTCCCATCAAAATGAATGGGATCTTAAGCTAATGCTGAAGGAATTGAAAATCCCACTCCAGAATATGTAAACACCAGACAAATGTACAATTGGCTACTTCCTAACACCTCATTCCTACCAACACCTATGCATACAAATGACTTTGGGCCTGATCTGCTTTGATGGCAAAGCTCCCACTGATTTCAGCGACACAGGATCATGTGAGCTGTCCATATGAACTCAATGGGACAACTCACAGGCATCACGTTGTTCACACATGTAAGTGTTTGCCGGACTGGGCTAGAACTATTTGGATGTAGTTGGCTGAAGGCGAGCACTAAAGGATTTTCTTTATTCCCTATCACAGTTTCTACAAAAGAAGCCCTTTTCTTCCCCTTTGCAGCACCATTTTGATAGCACTGCTGGCAGTTTCGGTTATGTCAGCCAAGAACTGACTTGCTTTGAAGATTTCTAAACTCAGATTATTAATTTAAAAGACGAGCAAGTAATGGAAATTTCTCAAATTAAGTCCAACATCAATGGCAAGAAAGGATACAGAGACCTACTAATCACGCCAAAGACCAAACTGCCAACTTTTTGTCCTGTCAGCACCAAGCATAATGGGGACCTGGTCCATCATGGGGCTCCTAGGTAGCTAGTACAATACAAACAATAAATCATGTAAGAGTTGGATTCCATGTACTCCTCCAAAAATGCTATACAGAGATTTTTGTGGGGAAAGAGTTTTCACAGCTTTTGGGTCACTTTAAAGTTCTGCATTACTCAGCGGTTACGGAAAATTGATTTGTTGCTTTTTTTTTTTTTTTTTAAAGGCCCTGCTTGCACTAGAGAAAGAGGGCTCTTGGTGGCAGAGGAAAGCCAGGATTGCTGGCTACAGAGACATGACGGATGAGGTAACATCTTTTCTTGGACCAATGTCCATTGGTGAAAGAGACAAGCTTTCGAGCGCCACAGGTCTGCCTGGGTGTTGACTTTTCAGTGGACACAGCCTCCCCAGCTCCCAAAAGTCAGGGAATATTTTCAAAAGTGAATCTCTGGTATAACCACCATGAGTCAGTCCAGCACCTTTTTAAACTGAATGTAATGCATGCTCCCGTGAGCAGTCCAATTGGCTTCATAGCTATTGCTAAGTGGGCATTGATGTCAAGGGGAATACCCATGGAGTTAGCTTGAACCCCAGCTGCCAGTGGTCTGCAGTAAAAGAAGCTTTTATTTCGGGCCAGATTTTTAACTTTTCTTGTGGAGTAAGAAAGCGCACTGTGTGAGTCCAGGAATCAGAACATACCCGGCCCTCTTGTGAGAAAAGTCTGCCTCAAAGGCAAAAACTATAATATGGAGTTATTAACAGATGTAGCTGCAAAAGTGCTGCCTAGTGCTCTGCATTCCTTTCTTACTTGAGAGAATTTAATGCTCCAATCTCAAATGCTGGAGCTCTAGAAAATATGGAGTTAAAGCTTCTCAATGCATCATGTCCAATAATACTAGAATGACAATCAAACACGACAACCAACCCCAAACAGGAAGAAACTGGGCAATGCAGAGCTAAGTTCATACTTCCCACACAAGATGATCACACCATCTTGACTATGCACAGGTGGTTGATAGAGCTGTGCGCTGCATACAGCTATAGCATGTTCTGCCTCTGGCTGGGTGACAATTCATCTGAAGGGGCAGAATTCTTTACACTGTTAACTCAGGCTGATGATGCTATATCTCCAATTCATTTGCCACTGTCTTTGTGCTAACCTTTCTGTCTGTGGGAGAGTGATCCTCTAGGTTAGAACTTTTGGGGGTCTGATATACCCTTAGCAAAACCTGGCACAACTATTTATAAAAAGGAATTGCAATGCAAAGAGTAATGTATAGCAATTCTTTTCTTGTTCTCTGAAGGGAAGATGTTTTACCAGCAGGAGAATTCCTTTGACTAAGTTGCTATCAGCATGTCTTCCATGCATCACTCTGACAGATCTCAAGGGAACCAGATTGGATTGAAGATGCTGTGGGAAAGGCTGAATGTTATTTTAACATATTTTGTTTGTTAACACTAACAACAAATGTATGAAATATGGAGAAAAGACCCCTAAAATGTCCCTTGTACGAGGCTAATTAAATCTTATTTCCTAGCTATCGGAAAATACATTGACCCACTGTAACAAAATGAGCTTCAGAAATGACACGTGGCTAGGTTGGCTCCCAGTGGAAGCTTTAGAAATAAGCAAAGACGTGCAATGTTGGCAGTGACCTTAAATGAAATGAGGCAGTGTTAAAGAGAGTTAAATCTTCCCTGGGGGGCTTTCAATCTAAACAAAGCCGAGGTGACTTCGTATTGGAAAAGCCAAGATTGCAGTCTGAAAGAAAATGTGTTTAATTAAGGCCCAGATTATCTCCTCTGCAGCTGTAGCAGGATTCAGCCAAAGGCAGCCCCGCTCCTTCAACAGCCATGCTCGGGGTCACAGGAGAGTTAGCGCAACAGCACAGAGGGGCAACACATAGGTAGGACAGTTCTAGCCTCTGTGTATTTGGTTCCTTTCCTCATAGATCCTAGGAATCTGCAGGCGTAGGAGGTTTGGCCTGATTTCAAAGTACTGCCCCATTAAAGGTGACCCTCAGTGAGCATGCTGGACTGTTGTCAATATAGTGGAGTTAGGGAAATGGTCCTCTCTTTCTCCCCTCTTAAGCGTGTTTCCATACGGTGGTGTGGGGCTGGGAGTAAAGGAGGAGTGGCCTCAACGATCCACACAGTTCTAAAGCCTTAAGGCCTTCTTCATAGTTTGCCAACCCTATTTTAAAATTCAGCTTCTGCCTACCAACCATTTGAGAGGTAAATCTGTTACTTATCAGCTTCTTAATGGGATGATCTGAAAACATCTTACAACCATCCATTAAACCTCTTAATACCTCTGTAAGGTGCAAATGGTGTATATTGTTATCCCTAGCCTATGTATAGGAAAACGGAGACACAGAGAGTGTTTCATTTCAGAAGTGACTCATGATCTTGGATGTTTGCTTGAGATGCTTTAAAGGAGGCCCATTTTCAGAAAGTGCTGAGCACCCACTCGCTGAAAATCAGACCCCTTAAGGTTTCTCATATTGGGCATCCAAAATCACTAATTTCTTTTGAAAACCTTGGCCTGTATGTATTGCCCAAGGCAACACAGCCGATCTAAAGGCAGAGAGGACTAAAAGCCAGGACAGACAATGTTTTCTGAGCTATTGGGTTGGTGGCATTTATTTTTAAATAACCAAATTTGTTCTGAAGGAAATACATATAGAGTTACATGGAAAAAACAGATTTGGAAATAGGACTAAATGAAATACAATAAGAGATTTAAATGATGTAACAGGATTTGTGCTATTCATTTCATCCAACAGCTTTATCGCAAATCAGTTGTCTTTTCCCTGGGAAAATAAAACCCATGAAATGCCTTAATTTATACTGTTAATCCAAAAGGTTTTCTTTCTGTTTGTAATTATAGACATAACAAATCCTTCATCCTTCCTGGTAAAACAATACTGGCTGTAAATAAGTATAAATGCACTAATGTTAAGCAGATCATTAATTAAATGTCATTGTCTTGAGGATGAAGTTCTTCCGCCATGGTTAGAATCAGGACTTTCGGTGCTTGGTTATTTTACATATTTTTTCTGCACTTCTTTTAGGGAAGGCCATCTGGGAAGTTCAGAAGATGTACAGAACATCCTAGATTGATAGCCTGTCACCCACTGAAGGTTTGTGGTCTTCTTTTGAACTCTGTCTCAGACATATTTTTATGCCCGTCTCCAGGCTCTCCACTAGTCCATCAGGACATTTTATCCTGAACAGGGCATAGCAGAAATAGAGGAGGGTTCAGAAACTGGTGCTAAACACTGGAGGCTCAGAAAAACTCTCCTATGAAGAAAGTTTGACACTGTTTACTATTAGCAAAGAGCTTAAATTAGAGGGGGTGTGATTTAAAATATTCACACTAATGAACAGGACAGAGAAGGTAGATGGGATGCTTCTATTCTCTTGGACAATTACGTAGATAATGTAGATACATGGTATTTAAAAAAACCCAAGAGTTTGACTGATGCTTATGCTTCCAGTCATGAACCAATATCCAACTAATGGGGGGTAGGGGGAAACTTACCCTGGGACAGATTATCCTGTAATTGCCTATTACATGGTTTCTTGTCCCTTCCTCTGACACAGCTGGTGCTTGCCCCTGTCTGAGACAGGATGCTGGAATTGATGGACTTTAAGTCTGATCCAGTTTGGCAATTCCTGTGTCAACATTGGAGTATTTTTGAACCAGGCTGAGTTTTGTTCTAAATGCAAACCAAGACAGCTAAGAGCTTGATACTGAAAGATGGTGTAAACTCCATGGGGATATGAAAATACTAAACACTTCTCAGGATCAGGCCCTTCTATTGGTTGTGTGTGTGTGTGTGTGTGTGTAATCTTGACCCCAATTTTCAGATATGGACCTCTAAATTAGGCCAGCAAATTTCTAATTTGGACACTCAATTCAATATTTACCTGCCTAAAATGGGTGTTTTGAGTGCCTAATTGCAGTACTGGGTGCTCTGATTTAGGCATATAAATTCAAAGAGCATGTTATGCATGTCAAAAACACAGATTCACATGCATGAGATTTTATAGTGCGGTGCTACAAAGTTTTGTTCCTACAACTTTGGGATGACTGTGTTAGTCAGGAGTGCTTAGACCTCTGAACCATGTGGATGTGAGGGATTTAACCCTTAGGAGATTAAATGGTTTCCAGGTGGAGAATTAATCAATGTTTGTATAGTGTTTTGAAGACACAAAGCATCTGAGATTGTGAAGTTTCTGGGGCAGGGCCTCTTTCTGTTCTTTGTGTAATGGGCCCCTGACCTTTACTTGAGGTCTTTGGGTACCACCGAAATTGAAGTAATAAATAACAACTGCATACGTGATATTGCTTTCAATACTTTCATCCCTCACGAGCCCATTGTAATAATGCAATCTCAAGGTTCATTTTAACGTAGGTAGCCTAAGAATTACTTTGAGATTGAGCTAGATGTTTTCATAAGAGTTTTTAATGGCTTCTTTGAAAATGTATTCAAAATAAAAATGAAACAATATTAAATTCCACAACCTCCAATTCATATTATAATTAGGGATGGGAAAAATACATAGCTATCTGAGTTTTTACAAAACCAATAGAAAATTCAGTATAGATGCTTTGGATAAAGATTTCAACTTTTTTTTTTTTAAATGGACATTTTTTTCCAAAGGAAAAATATTCTTTATTTGAATCCCAGAACTGATAAATTTCTAAAAGCTTCTAAATGCTGGAATTTTAGCTCTTCTATCACTGTCTTAGCAGCTTCTTTTGAACAGGCTCAATATTAATGCAAGTTACTATAAAAGCATCTTCAGACTTTATAAAAATGGTAACAGCCTTTGCATTATCATTGCAAAATAATTCTCCTGTTGACATTATATTTGGTCCTTGACTCTTTTGGGTTTGATGTGATGGGACTGGAATTGTTTTGATACTGACAAGGGGTGCGTGTGTGCATGTAAAATAACCAGCTTGCATCTAGGTGGACTTGAATCTGAACCTTTTTTAAGCTGTGGAATAGTTAAGTGAAGAAGATTCCCAGTGCAAGGACTCAGATCCCTCTACCACCCTACTAGATCTTAGGCTTTTCCTGCCCACTGGTCTTTAGATTCTCATTAAGGAGCTTCCGTGGTCACCCCCTGACTTCTGTATTCTGCACCATAACCCTCTCTTCTTATACCTTCTCACAAGCCCCCCTTAAAGATAATTTATAGGACCCACTTATGCAAGTCCCAGTGCACAACATTTAAAGTCAAGGCACCAGTGCACTGTACAGCTCAGCCCTGCAACCCATATATAAAGTTAAGTGTGATTCATAGCAGAATATAAATTTACATGGGATGGGTATGAACTAGAGAGGGATTTTGGAGGATTCCTTTGATTGGGGAAAGGTCATCGGGCCTTGTTGGACAGGTCGGTGGGACTTCCATAAGTAGTCTAGATAAATGAGACACTCACAATGTACATGGAAGGGCTGGATGCACCAAAACATGCAGGATTACTTGACCCTTCTCCCAATCTGCTGTATTTTGTTATCCCAACTTGAAAAAGAAGCCAATGCTCTTTCCAAAGGAGCTTGAAACTGGCAAATGTATTCTCTCCTCCCAGGTGAGCAACAGTTCAGAGTCTTGTCACTATACAGCTGCTTAAAAGTCAGCGACTGCAAAATGTGTTGTGGACCTGTTGGGAGAAAGATGGGAAGATGAGAGAAAATGGTGCAAAAACAGATACACAAGGCAACAGGACAGAAATGGAGGGGAGGGAAGGAAAAATGGGAAGGAAAGCAAAGAGAGTATAATCTGGGATGGGATAGAGAGAGAGAGAGAGAGAGAGACCCTGAAGCTAACAAGGAAAACAGAGAAACAGAAATAGGAAAGAATGATAGAGAAAATATAGGCAACAAAATAAAAGAAGAGAAGGAACCTACATAGAGGTATTAAAAATCCTCAGGAAAACAAAAAGCAAAAGGACAATGAGAAAAATATTAGAAATAAACAATAGAGGTAGAAGCACAAAGATAAACAAAAAGATTTAGACCCTGGAATGTTACTGCTATTATTATTGATGTATTTTATTTTAATATGCTTCAAACATTATTTTCATTCCCATGTAATATAGTAATTAAGGGCCTACTCTTGTTTGCATTAAAGTCAACAGGAGTCCATAGAATGTCACTGGGAGAAAGCACGTGCAGCTGAGAATGGGGAGGGACAATTTGCCTAGGGCCCCCAGTTTGAGAGGGTCCCCAAACCAATTGGCGTGGCAACCTATTGCATGGGGTCCCAGAGCCTCTCAATTTTGGTCCAATGGCCTCTCGGTCATGATGGGGGGAGAGGGCCGCTGAGGTAAATCCGAGTGGCACTGCAACCCCACACACCAAGTCGCAATGCCCAGAGAGTCAGGCTGGCCCTGCAGAACCGGAGCCGAGCTGCAGGGCGAGTGCATTTCAGCTGTGTGGGCCATGTGAAAAATGTCTGGGAGCGCCCTGGAGTGGAGTCTCAAAAGTAAGTGGCACTGAATGGTCAGGGCATGTGGATGGAGCCCCTGGGGATGCTTTCCGGTTACGCAGTCACTGCATCTTCTTTGCAGCGTCCACCAGCAGATTTTCTACGCAGCATCTGGGGATTGCAAAGCTGCTCTTCTCTAGTGGAAATTCAGGGAGGATGGGTACAAGAGGCCAGCCAGGTGCAGGGAAGAGTACCCTATGCCAGTTTCAATGACTTGAGACTGGCATGTTAACTGGCCACAGGAAGGCTTGAGATCAGTGAAGTAATTTCCTTGGGGCTAAGCAAGCCAGAGATTTCTAATAACAATACCTTACATCTATTCCATGCCTTTCTTCAATAAACTATTCAAAAGGATCACTTATTTCCCCCACTGAAAAGCAGTTGCCTCCCCGGTGGAACATTACCATCAAACAGAAGCACAGATCAACAGTGTGTAACAATTCGGGGCAGGAAGTGAAGAATCCCATGTCCAGCTGAAACCGCAAGGAGCCATTTAGGTAGGCGGGAGGTAACAATCTGAGTAGGAACTAGCGCAGGAGTGTTAATGCCCACAACATGGCAAGCTCTGAGCTGGCTTCCATAATGAATGATCACTTTTCATCCCGCTCTTGCCTCCTTCTAGGGAGAAGTGAAAGAGACTAATGGCCCAGAAGAAAGCAACATAAAGTTTCTACTATTATTAATGGCATTGCAGTGACCTAGAGACCCCATCACAATGGGGCCCCATTGGCTGTACACACTCAGAACGAAAGACAGTCCCTGTCCCAAAAAGCTTGCAATCTAGACAGACAAGGGGTTGGACAGGAAACAGAGGTACAGAGAGTTGAAGCAACATGACCAAGTCATACTGCAGGGCAGTGGCTGAGCAAAGGATAGAAGTCAAGTTTCCTGATTCCCATGCCAATGCCCCATCTGGTAGATTGTGCTGCTTCCTGAAGCTTTTATTTTTCTTCCATATCTGAAACAGACTCAAAGAGGTTTCACTGTTTTCTCCCCCACCTTCTGAAGAGCCTCAACAGAGAACTAAGAGTTTTCTGCAGCAATAATTAAAAAAAAGCCATGCATCCATTTCAGTGAGATGGTCACATGGCAAGAAAACACTGCCAGTCTCCTCTTTGGCCTCCTTTATACCCTTGGGATAAACTTTTGTTTACAGTGTTGGTTTCAGCCAAGGCTAATAGGCTATGAGGACAACAAGCAATCTGAAATTTTTCTCATAGTCATTGCTCCACTGCATGTGTACTAGATGTAAAAATTAAACCATGCAGCAGAAATCTATGTGTCTGGGTGTTACAAGTTTGTTAAAGCGAGAAGGAGCGGGTCTTATCCTCTTCTGACTTACACCAGATTTACACCAGTGACTCTCCACTGAGTTCAATGGTGTTGTTCCTGATTTTCACCTGTGTCAGTGACAGGAGACTCAGGGTCAACAGTTCTTTCTCTTAATTAGTTCTACTAGATTTTAAAAGAACACAAAATATTTGTTTTGTTGTTGTTTAAATGTATCTACTGGTATTCATTATTCCTCTCTCTCTCTCTGATTCTATCTTTATAATTAACACCTCCCACTATTAACTAATGAGCAATAGCCTGATAAAGCAGCACGGAGCTCATCGTGCAAATTGCTATTTGCATCTTGGATCCATGCCAGGAATATATTTTTGTTTCTTGAAGTTATTTTATGAATTGTAGTACCATGGCTTACGGAATGCATACAGTATCAAAAGAGTTTTTCTCTCCATCTCAGAGCTCAGTGCCGGTTTCTATTAGTAAATGATCGATTTTTAAGAACAGACTGGATTATGACAAAGGATGATCAGAGTTGTTGGCATGATCACATCTTATAAGTACAAAGATTTTGTTTAAAGTGTGGAGGAGAAAAAGATTTCAACCTCATGGTTAACAAATTCTCAAATCTGATACACTGGAGTGAATATGAAGTCATTCTATTGAATTGAATACAGTAGAATTACTTCACATTTACACCTGTGTATCTAAGGTCATATTCTCCCTCTATTTATAATATATTGCTACATATAATATACGTGTGTATATGACCAAAACTGACTAGTGATTTTGGGTGTTCAACTTGAGACACTTTAAAGAGGCCTGATTTGCAGAAAGTGCTGCGCACCCATTCTCTGAAAAATCTGTCTCCTGTAAATTGTCTCAAATTGTGTGTTCAACAATTGAGGCACCCAAAATTACTAATACCTTTTGGGGAGAGAGGGAAAGAGGCAGGGATCTTGTGGAAAAAATAGTATGTGATTGTGTAATTAAAGACTGTAGCATAATGCAGACGCACAGAGGGGCCAAATTAAGGTTGTACCCCCTGTATTCTTTAGTATAAGAAATTGCAATATGCTACAAATTGTAACAGTAAAAATCTACGTAACTGTATATTAAAAAGGAACACTCGCTCTCTCCTATCAAAACTAATAGCATGTCCACAAAAATATATTGTAATTAAACTAAATACATCAAATCTCTTTCACTTTTAAGAGGCTGCTATTTCCAGGTAATTAGAGAGAGGGAGACATTCATTTGTTTAGGTAAGTTTCAATATTTATTAAAAATACATTTGTTGTTAATGTAGTTTTGTTTTAAACAAACTTGTTTGTGTTTCCTTTGGGCTAGGTTTGGCCATGAAAGGGAGTAAGGCGTTGGGGGAATCAGAACACTCCTCATTTCAGTGGGACCCGTAGTGGATCAGGGTACTACTCAACGTGAGTAAGGGGATCAGTCTCAGGCCCCAAATGATTAAATCTGCATCAGTCATGTATTTGAGATAATTGAAATAAAGTTACTAGAATTCAACGCGGGCACAGGATCAGCACCTCCTGCTTTTGATGATAAATATCTAGAATTTGCTCTGACATTTGTTTTCTGTAAGTACCAGCAGGAGACCATTATCCTATGACAACATTTTTCCATTGACATTAGCCTTTAACTATATTTAAAGTCGAAGGTGCTGTAGATTTTTCAGGAGAGGCTGCCAAGCTAAAGGTTGTTCTCTTCATATTAAATAAGGAAACCTCAGTAAAGGAAAAGCAGCTTTCCATGTAGGCCACATTGTGCCATTAAAAATGTATTACATTTGTATTATTTATTGAGCACTAGTGGTGCTATCCAAACAGATATAAGGAGACACAGTGCCTGTGTCCCATCCTGGAATCAGGTCCACATGGGCAGCCCCTTGGGGCTGTATGGAGCCCTACTGAATCAATGCCCTGAATGTTTAAAATGAGGGGTAGTGGATAGTGATTACTATTACAATTAAGTATTCTATTAACATATTAATAGAAATAGTATTTCTATTACAGTAGCACCTAGGGGCTCCAGGCAAGACGGGGGTCTCATTGTGCTGCACAAACACACAGGAAGAGACAGTGCCTGCCCTGAGGAGCTTACAGTTGAGATAGACAAAGGATGGCAGGACAGTGAGAGGTGAAGTGATTGCCCAGGGTCACACAGCGGGTCAGTCTCTCACAGACTCCTAGTACAGTGCTTTAGCTAGAGGACCATGCGGCCCCGCTGTCAGAGCTCAGATTTTTTTTAAATGGTCTAGTATTCTAAGGTATCTCCCAAAACACTGGGAGGCTGCTTACTTGGTGCCCAGGATACTGTGCTGAGTGTTCACTTTCTCACTGGGAGCTGCTGGCGTGGGTCGCAGGAGGGAGCTTTGCTGCCTTCTCTTTTGCCTGGCTGGCTGGCTGTGTGTCACTAGTTTGGATCCAATCTCAGACAAAAGCCAGACTGCACTGCAAACTCGGGCGGAATGAATTAGGGGATCAGGTTGCTCGCTCTCTCTCACGTGACTCTCTGGACTCTCCCAGTTCCTTGAGTCTCTCTCTGGGTCCATTTTCACATGCACACGGAGAGTGAGAGAGCGGACAAGCGTCTCCTTTAAGCAGGGGATCCCAGCTCCAGGTCTATCTGGTCATTTTCTCCAGGCAGGCTGCGCTCCGGGATCTCACTTGATTTCCTCTTGGAAGGTCCTTTTGTCTTTGCAAAGGAGCCTTTCTGATTCTTCCTCTGCCTTTCCTTCCCCGCTCACCTCCAAGACACATTGCAGACGGAGCTTTGCATGGATCTGCTGAACTGGGGAAAAATACATTGTAAGGTGAGTGAGTGAGTGAGTGTGTGTGTGTGTGTGGGGGGGGGGGGGAGATAGGGGCACCCTCACCACCAGCAGCGCTGTTTAATTCTCCTGCTTCTTTCTAGCCCTCGCCTGCACTGAGATCAGCCCAACGGCAACGCTTTGTGTGTCTGCAGGAGAACCGGGCTGGGCAGAGAACCGCAGCAGCGGGAGAAAGTTTCCTGGGCGCCTCCCCGCGTGGATGAGGATCTGCTTTTTGCCAGCCGGACGGTTGGTGAGAAAAGGGGGCTGCAGCTCCCTGGATTCCTGCCCCACTGCGTGTGCCTCCCTCCAGTCCGCGCAGAGCTGCTGGGCGTAGGAGGGGGGGTGTCAAGTGAACTTGAAAAACCTGCGCTGGGTTTCCTCTGCGGCTCTGCCCCCCCCCCCGGAGATGGGGGCCTCTGCTAAAGGGAAGTTTGCAGCGGAATGAATAAGGGACAACTTCGGAGAACCGGCCGCTGCTCGGCTGGGGATTGATCAGCTGCTGCACTCAGGACACGGGCAATCGCCGTGTCTCTCTCCAACGTGCTCAGCTGCCGAACTCTTGTAGCTAATCGGTTGCATTGCGAAGCCGCTTTGACCCCCCCACCCGCCCCTCTTTGAATGTAATTGAACCGCCGCAGCCTCAGGGAGCACGGGGAAGGGTCGTGCCATCTCCGCCGTTTGAATGAGCCGCGGTGGGGTCTGAGACCCCTCCCCCCCCCCCCCCCCCGCGCAAGCAAAAAAAAGGCTGAAGGAGGGATTTTGCAGCGGGCGTGTGGAAGCGGCTGTGGGGCTGCCCCTTCGCTTCTCGCCATGGGTCACCTGAACGCCTGGCTCCGGCTCTCGCTGTTATGGGCTGGATTTGCACCCTTGGTCCGGCCGGCGGGAGGTTAGTGACGAGCGCGCACCGCTGTCTCACGCGTCGCGTAGTTCCGAGGGTGGATAGGAACCTTTCCCACGGCAGGTGGCTCCGATCCGGGCGCACTCCCTCCGGAGCGGAGCCAGGCCATTCAATGCGGTTTATTGCAGAATCACGCCCTGCCTAGTTCAGCCTTCACGCAGGGACTCTGGGTCGAGGGGCTGCTCCGAGGGGCCCGGTGCTGTGGGACCCACTAAAGCAGAACGGAGGCAGCAAAGACAATCCCCCCTTTGCAAACCAACCAGCCCCCCCTCCGCGAGGCTCTGCAGAGGGGTCCCATCGGGGAGGTTAGGGGAGCTGAGAGCGTGGGGAGGGCAGGACCCAGCAGTGTGGGATTATGGTGTAAAAAGCTCCCAGCCCCTTGCGCCTCACATCGTGGGGTGGTTGGTTCTCCTGCGGGCCGGCTGCTCTCTCGGGGGTCCAGATCCGCGCACGTGCGGGCCTTGGAGGGGGCGAGTCGGGTCCGTGGGGGAAGCGAGCGCCGTGTGGACGCTGCAGGCGGGAGGGTGGCTCTGCGCTCCGCTTCCAGCGCTGCTTGGGTAGGTTGAGTCGTTCCTCAGCCAGCTGCGGGAGAACTCACCTGGCTGCAATCCGGAGGAACCAGCAGCAGGGACCCTCCTGCCTTCTCCTAGGCTCGGGCTTTCGGCAGGGTCTCTGCAGCAGTCAGTCCCTGGCGAGAGGTTGCAGGCTGTTGGGGGGCTGCCAGAGGCAGGAGGCAGCGGGGGGAAATGGCCCGGGGCTTGGGAACTGCGAGCTGGGCTCGGAAGCAGCTGGTGCCCCAGGGGAAACTTCTCCGCCTCCCTTCTGATAGTGCCCCTGTCCTTTCCCAGGGAGAGGGGCTTGCTGCTCTTTGCTGGTCTCTGACCCCTGGTCTCTGCCTGTCTCACAGAGTAGGGTGTGATTCCCCCCCACACCATCTGCCCTGTCTCTCTCCAAAGCTTGTCTCTTCCTCCAACAGAAGTGGGTCCAATAAAAGACATCACCTCATCCACCTTGTGTGTCTCACACCATAAGGGCCAATCTTGCCCTGGAGGGTGGACAAGGGGGAGGATTTTTCCAAAGCCCCTCAATGGCTGGGGAGCACACTACATCAGTGTGGTGCTTTTGAACATCCTATCCTATCCTCCCTGACCAAACAGGACCTTTTCGTTTCTGTGACTGGCTGAGATGGCCTTTTCCTTCTCAATCCTGCCTTGAAAACCCCGACCCTCAAATTACCCTTTGAGCTGCAATGTCTCATGCTTGCTCTTGGTCCAGAAACAAATAATAATACAAAGGTTGAAGAAAACCCACTAGTTATTTCTCAGTGATTTGAAGAATGGGTGGGGGAAATGTCATGTCCAGGTGGGTATCACACAGTGTGCAGTGTGTGTTGTTACTGCTCAAGGCAGCAGGAACTTACATGCCTCTTTGTGGGTGGATTTTACACTGGTTTCTAAAGGGAACATGGTGTGTAGGAGGGTATCCCTCTCTGCTGGTTATAATTCCTCCCTCCCCTCCCCTCCGCCCTCCTCCCTTCATCAGTGTGGCAGTGGAATGAGGAGTTGCCAGCAGGTATCTGGCAGTGTGACCATACTCCATAGCTGCCTTTCTCCATGGTACAGCCCCTTTGACAGGCCACTTTGCATAGCATTACTGTCATTTTGCACCCTTCCGTGCCATGCAATGGAGGGGAAGCAGATGACCCTACACTTGTGAAATTTGGCTGTTACCTTTAGAAATCATGACTGACTTTCATTAACATTTAAACCATAGTGATTCATTAACTTAAGCGTTACTGAACTTAATACGCTCAAGGTCCTTAGTTAATAGCAGTTACTTTAGTCAATAGGTAAAATTTTCAGTTTCCTAAATCCCTTAGGAGCCTATACACCACTGAAAGTCCCTGAGACTTAGTCTCCTTAGGCACTTTTGGAAATGTGACCTGGAAGCAATAGTTATCTTAGTTAATAACAATAATTTTAGTTGTAGCTAATAATAGGTGTGGGTGTGTTAGCTGAAAAACAGATTGTCAGGTGTGACATCAGAGAATCCAAACAGTGTGTGTGTTTGTGGGGGGGAATTACTAGTGATGCGCCCTCCTTCCCTGCAACAAAGATGTTGATAGAGCACAATGTAAACATCCCTGAGTTTAGGGGACCCAACATGAAAGTGACAAGGTAATGAGTTGGGTTTTCCCTCCAACGTGGGTTCATTGTGTGAATGAAATATGTTTCTTCAGAGTGCAGGGAGCCACTTCCTTTCAAGGGGGTTGGGTTTAGCAGAAGCCTATTCATCTCGAAGACTATTTGGTAACTTGGAATCAGAGGGGAAGCTCCTATGAACTCAAATGAAAAATACCTTATATAGTATGAGGGAGCATTCCTGGTGACTGCTTTGAGGGCAGGACAGTTCAGTAGACGGAAAGTTAGCAAAAGTGTAGCTCGAATATCTTTGAAAATGTCTATATTTCAGGTCACACTCAGTACAGGATGAACACAAGTGTTTGAAAAGGACTGTCTGCCATTACAATCTGTGAGAAGGTGAAATTCACCTTTGCTTTAGTTAGGAGAGAATCAGACTTCATGTGTTTTCCCTTGTAGTCATTCAGAGGCATGTGGGGTGCTACTGAGGAGCTAATGTGGTCAGGTGACTAGAGTATGGAACTGAGAGTTAGCAGATGTGGGTTCTAAGCCCATCACAGCCTGGCTGTGTGATCTTGAGCAAATCACATCACCTCTCTGAGTCTCTGTTTTCTCTTCCCCACTACATTCGCTTAAACTGTAATTTCTTTGGGGCAGGTACTGTCTCTCACTCTGTGTTTGTACAGTGACTAGCATAATGGGACATTGATCTTGATTGTGGCCTGTAGATAGAGAGGAATGAAATATTAATTAATTAATATTAATTCATCCCTTTACGTTGTCACTGCATTTTTTTCAGATTATCAAACTTTCAATGAGATGTTGCAGTGGCTTTGGCACACTTATTTACTTGTTAAGAGGCCAAACTTCTTTTCAGCTCTTTTTTAAAATTAAGTGCCTAGATGCTAAATAAAAAAGAAAAGCCAGAGCAGTTGCCTCATCGTAGGGGTAAAACTGTATCAGTGTTTGCCTAGTGCTGAATGTAATATTTTGATATGTCCCAAGGCAGCACCTGACACTGTGAAGTTTTGCATAAAATCTTGAGGTCAGAGTGGATTTTAAGGATTGAAGCTGTCAGCATTGGGCTTCTCAGTTTAAAATAAAATAAGTAAGACAAATGTGTTAAGCAGAAAATGGTAAAGTAAGTGGGGAAATCAGTGCAGTAAAGTCTCTCTCGGTGGTGAGTGTTTTATAACAAAATCATTATAAACAGAAACTGGAAAAACTCTCTGGGTCTGGCTGTCCATAACCGTAATGCCCCTTTACACTGCTGTGGCTGTGTAAAAGGGCTGTACAGAAGGTGTAAATGGAATTTTGTAATTTGCACCCATTGCCAGAGAAATGTAGAGATCTGAGTAACTGAGAATCAAATCCAATGCCTTGAGTTTGAGTCCCATCCTATGTCCTCTGGATGAGGGAATCTTTCCAAGCCATTCTGAGTCCAAAGTCACAACCCTTAGGACCTGACCCATTTCCCCTTTGACATCAATGGAAATACAGTCAGCTGATTTTAGTGGAAGTTTGTTTGGGTCCTATGGCCTTTCCCTGACCAAGGAAAATAACCCCTTTCTTGGTGAGGACCAAGGTGTGCCTCTGCAATCTGTTACACCTGGGCTAAATACCAATTTAATAGGTAACTCTCAGGTTTAAGCAACCACTTTAGCATAGTCCCAGAGTTTCCAGTACAATTTTGTTTAGTCTGTTTTTAAAGACATCATCTCTACCAGACAACCAAATTCTGTTAATCTCTTGGGTGGCCCCTTAAGGCAGTTGTCATTGGATTCTTTTTTTCTTTTGTAATTACTTGTCACATCTTTAGTAGCCAGCTGTGCGCAACTGTTTGAAGAGGACTGTCTCCCAGAAAAATCAATAAAAGAACTATCATTCAACTTATTCACGATTTCATTCCCTCCGCCCCCTTTTTTGATTTATTGAGATAGAATGTGTGAAACTGTACTTCACCAATCATTTGCTTGGGTAACCTTTCTCTTTCATGATTGTTAGTGTCAATGTTAGGCACTGGGGTATTAACAGTGAGTGAATGATGTGGTTATACATCATACAGCACAGAATTTTGGATGTGTGTGCTGTTCAGAATAACTGTGATATAGACACTACAAAAACACATTGCAGTATTACTGAGCAAGTCTAGGTGTAGAGAAACCTTAATGAGAAACGCCCAAAAGAAATGGGTGAAGTCACGCCATTTGGGTCAAATTCCATTCTCAGATAGGTGTGATTTCAGTGGGAGTCATGAGCAGAACAGTGAGCAGAATGTGACCCTTTGTATGTAGTATGATTTAAGAACTGGAATTCAAGCAAACTTTTAAAGTGCTAACATTTTGATGTATATATATTTGATTTATTTATATATATTTATTTGTATATTTACTGTGCTGTCAGTCTATTTCAGTGGGTGCTTAGCACACCAATCCAAGGATGGAATCTGGTTTTAAGTGTAATAAGACCTTACTTGCGAAGAGAGAACTAGAATCTTGCCATCGTGTAGCTTTTGGTGACACTGGAAGAACAGAATAAACAATCTCCTTAATGCATAATGGACCAAATCTTGGAAGTCCTCATTCATGCTAAATACCCGTTTAAGTTAATGGGAAGTTAGCCTGAGTATGGACCGCAGTATATGATCCTATTAAGAACGTGAGAGGTTAGCTGTTCTGAGTCACTAAGCAGTAACACTAGGATAAGAAAGGACAATTGCAGCAAAGGATATTTATCATTCAGTAACTGATGGAAGAATCAGCTACTGGGGTAGAGCCCATTTTGTACACAGCAGTGATTTTTTTCTGTCTAGAAGCTCCCCTGAGGTTGTGTTCTTCTACCAGTGAAACTCTATGTCTCAAAGTACTTGCAGTTGCCATTTCAAGGCAAGTGGGACAATGAATACTGGAGGGAGGGAGGGAGACAGAGAGAGATTCATCAGTATCCATATACATAAAAAGCTACAAACCTAAACTTGCCCATTCTTGTTTTCTTCACAGTCCTTTTGGTGTGCTGCAAACACCTGGCTGGGCTGTCCATTTTCCCTACCTCTTGCACTGGGGACCTGCTTCCTAAAATAGTGTCTTGATTATTAAGGGGTATCTACCTTCCCACACAGATTCATTCTGTCCTCTTTTATTGCTTATGTTAGCACAGTGGTCCTCAACCAGGGTACATGTCTTCCAGGAGAACTTCCAGGAGGTATGCTAACTCATCTAGATCTCAGCCTAGTTTTACAACAGACTCTAGAGCCCTGCAGTGGTATTGGGATCCCGTGGGTCCTGCAGGAGCCACTGCCATAATAGAGGGAGTGGGTTAAAAATTCAACAAACAATTCTGGAGCAGGTGGGAGTGAGAGTGGGTAATGCGGGGTGGGATGGTAGCAGGATTAAAAAAGTAATCCTCCCGCACCACAAACAACATGAAAGCCCTGGCCAGCAGCTGCTGCTCTCCGGCTCTGCCCCGCTCTGAAGGCAGCACCGCCGCCAGCAGCAGTGCAGAAGTAAGGGTGGCAATCTTTATAGTCA
Source organism: Emydura macquarii macquarii (assembly GCF_026122565.2). Classification (NCBI taxonomy): domain Eukaryota; kingdom Metazoa; phylum Chordata; order Testudines; family Chelidae; genus Emydura; species Emydura macquarii. The sequence continues at coordinate 19,892,953 of NW_027131927.1, forward strand.
AATTGATTTTGTATTTTTATGTCTTGATTTTGTAAGCAAGTAGTTTTTAGCAAATAGTCTTGGGGTACGCAAGACAAATCAGCCTCCTGAGAGGGGTACAGTAGTCTGGAAAGGTTGAGAACCAGTGTATTAGCAGACTCCTCTCCTCCTCTTGATTGCTGTCTCTGCACTTGACCTCTGCATGAGACAGCAGGCAAGTAGTTTCCTGAAAAGCTAATGCTCATGACATTTTATCAGGGGTCTGGCAGGTGTACAATAGAAGCAAGTGCCCATGCCTTTTTGGAGACCAACTGCTGGGCTTTCTCAGATGCCTTCTTTGTTTCTGCATCCTCCACTCCACTGAACAAGCCCCCCCGTGTCTGCTCCCTAGTTAGAATTCCCTGCTTGGCAGCCAGCATGGCAGTGCCATGTGCCACCAGGCTAGACCAAAACCGTGTTTGGTTTTGGTTTTTCCCCTGCTGCTGAGCTTGTGGCCCTTTGTTTTATATTCCTTCAGACTCATTGGTGTAGTTTTTATTTTGATTAAACCAGCCTTGTATGCAATGTGCTACTTCGGAGCCTGTGCCTGCTCCCAGAGAAGCTCAAGAGGCTATTTCCAATGGGGGCAGGACCGAGTCCTGAATGTGCAGTTTTCAAACCTATTGTGATGCAAGTCAGGGACAAGATTGAAACCCGTGCATGTTACACAAATTGCCTAAATGCCAGATGAGTTTTATTAAAGGGAGATGCATATCAATTGGCTTGATATCCAATTAATTAGAAGGAACACAATTTTGTGGAGGTGGCCAACTCACGGGATTAAAATTGGGGTCTGGAGCGTTTCACCTCTAGCTCATTAATTCAGACTTAGGCCAGAAAGCTGTCAATTTCTGAGGTTCATCCTGTGTGAAAGGTGCACAGTGATGGGTGCTGTACAAGGACCCAGATAAATAAGTGAAAGGAGTTAATGGCATATGTCCTGGGCCTAGTGGACAGGTATCCATGTGACAAAAACTACCACTAAGAGAGACCCCGAACTGGTAGGTCAGTTTGCTGGCAGTGTCAACAGAGAGACCAAGGAAGGCATTGGCATAGAAATTAAACTACCTTCCCCATAATGATGGGTCTGTCCTAGGCAAGTTTGAGGCCCATTGGCTCAGTGTCGGTGAAGCTTGTGGTAGTGTTGCCCATGAAGTGCTCTCTGGTGCTGGGCTGTTTTGACCTCAGCTGGAAAGATGGACAGAGCCATACGAGGAGGCCTTGTTGAAGGAACAACCTTGGCCTGTTATTCAGTCAGAGGAAAGGGTGCTAAGATGGAGTGGGGTCAAATGTGTACTAAAAGTTTGAGAGAGACAAGGTGGGTAAGGTAATGTCTTGTATGGGATCAGCTTCTTTTTGTGGAAGAGACAAGCTTTACAGCAATAGAAATTGGTCCAATAAAAGATTATCTCACCTCCCCCCACCCTCCCATCCTGGGATCAACATGGCTACCACAACACTGCAGGCAATAAAAGCTTGCCAGTGGGCAGTGCCAAGCAGTACCTCAGACAGCACCCTATGAGAGATCAGGGTAGTCAATAGATGCCACCCACAGGCTCTCTGCTTGGATGGGTGAGATAATTGCTTCTGTCAGACTGTACATCAGACCTGACTATCTAAGGAACAGTGGCAACAGGTAGTGTGGGACTATGGCAGGTAGACTATATTTTGGTTCGATGGAGCATTTCTTGGCAGATAGAAAACTCAGATCTGCATCTCCTAGCCCAGTGGTTCCCAACCCGTGCAAGTGGCCCAGTCAGCACACAGCTGCGGCCCCTGTGACATCCTCAGGGCCATACAGCTAGTATATATTGTGTGGATGCAGCCCACGTAACACAGAGCTGCATATGCAGCTCACAATAGTAAATAGGTTGAGAACCACGGCTCTAGCCTGTCTGAATCAGTTCTCATACGCCCATAAGAACAACCATATGCACCGAAAGATCCTCCTTCATTACAGCAGGATATGTTGCACTCACAGGTAGTTTAACTGACATCCCTCTGGTTGGGGCTTCTTGTGCTCCCCATCCTGCCTGAATGGAGCTCAAGAATAAATTGTGTGCCATCTGGTTATGGCCTGCCCTCTTTATCCTCTGGATGGTGGATGGATGTGCTTGATGTCTCTGGATGCTTCTGCCCTGATAAAGAGGCTACATCACTTACCCAACATCTAGTGCATTGTCTGTGCTGTTAAAAGCCATACACCAGAAAAAGTGCAAAGGATACAGCCCTAGTGTCTCTGAGAGAGCCCTGTGATCAAGCTTCTGCCTCCTGGATTTTAAAATAGCCAAGGCCAGGAGGGGGTGAACAAGGAGGTCCCAGGACGGAGTGGGGTTTTGGTTGGGGTGATTAAACAGGTGGTGGATTGATAGAGCTGCATTGTCTTACAGCCACTAGAGAACGAACAAAAAACGTTTGGATAAGGCAAGTGGCTGACAATGTGAAATTGCACATTCATAACAACATTTCCTATTCCATATTTGGTTGCTTTTTGTATTGGAATCCCTAATGCACTCAGAACCCCTAGTGACATTCAGGGGGATTGTGGATGCTCAAAGATTGCAAGGTTAAGTCCTTTTAATGCACTGGTTTATGGATGAGTCTTTTTATATCAGCTTCCTTCTAATCCACTTTCTTTTTGGTCCTACAGGTGCTTGTGTCTACCAAGGCTCATTGTTTGAGGTAGGTCAACCTTAATATGTTTCATGGTTATATTGCGGTTGATAAGCTGCGCTCAGGACTCAACTAGTTTTGTCAGTGCCTCATGGCACTCACAAATGGTAGTGATGCTTTCATTAACATGGGGTGAAATCCTGGCCTTGCTGAAATCCATGGCAAAATTCCTATTGAATTCAGTGGGGTCAGGATTTCACCCATCGTCTTTGTCAACCCAGCCAGACTACTGCTGAGCAAGACTCTATGCATATTTACAAATTTGGCTCTTTATTTGTCCTGTGTATTTTAAACAGTGTGATTCAGGAATGTGCAAAACAAGACAGGCTAGCTAGTGCTGTATAAAATCTTCCTGTGTATTCTGTATGTATTTTGATGTTTTGCTATCAATGATGACCATTTAACACTTTTCCTCTGGAAAACTTAACATTTACTGTGTGCTGTGACTTTAACTTTTTTAAACTAAAAGTATGACTTTAGCATTTTTTTGCTGTGGCAAAACCATGATTCCTCCATTTTATTGTCATTTTTTTTTTTTTTTGCAATTGCAGATAATCTACCTTAATCTTTGGGCAAATATGTGATATAGGGAATCTCATGCAAATAGTACTTTTCTGTACAATACTTGGCTGCCTCACTTTAGTACTCAAACAGTACAAAGACATTGATAAGAATGTTGCTTCTGAAGTGCTTACACACCAGCCTGCTATCACAATGAAACTACGCAGTGATTCATTATTGTAGAATCTAAAGTAGTACGCATCATGCTTATTTATTAGATAGATTGGGTTTATATACTTTATTTCCATTAATGCACCGCTCCAGCAAAGTTACTGCAGTGTATCTGTAATCTATAACTATTGTATAACCTATAAAGTTCTATAGGAGTTGGATTCTTTTTGCCTTACAACCTTGACGTTGTCCCTTTGAAAGTTCTCCTGCACAAAGGGAGAAATGAAATGGAATTGATTTACATCACCGTGTTTTTGGTGGATGATTTGGTGAAAAGCTGAAGCAGATTGCATGCTTTTGTTTCCATTAATAATACACTATAAAGCATCATAGTGTTTTAAAGGAGATTGAAAAGTCTGTCTACACTCCATCAACTCTAATAAAATGTGTGGTAGATCATTCTCTTCTACTCATTTTATCTCAATAAGGACTGTAATATATTGAAACTCAGGGGATAGGAAATGAGATGTTCATCTGTGTCACCACATGCTGTTGATGTGTGTAACATTTACAAGTCTTTTTTGGGGGTGGGGTGTGGCTTGTCTAAATGGTTGAGTTGATGTAGATGCTGAATAAATAGAAGGTTGTTTTTTATTTAAATTATAGAATTAAGGGCCTGTTGTGGAAACCCTTACTCACTCTAAGTAATTCTTTACTCAAAATGTTGATGTCAGTTAGACAACACATGGCGTAAGATATTACTCCATATGCGTAAAGGTATACAGATCTTGCCCTAACAGTCTTGGGCAGCTTCCTGGCTAGATACAGTGCAAAGGTATAGCTGGGGCTGTTAATCTCTTCCCCGTCCTCCAACAGTTGATCACGGTTAATTGGGAGATGTTTTTTCAAACAGAGTTTGTTTCACTCATCTGTAGTTTCTCTCTCCCCTCCCTCCACTGTTCTATTCCTGAACTAGTAGTGCAGCTCTAGACAGTGCCAGCAGTTCAGACATCAAAAAGCATATGATATATTATTTCAGGTTAGAAGTTAAATATTGCTTGTATTCACTTTCAGGGACCTTCACAGTCAGCTCCTGCCCTACCTATCATCTCTCATTAGCTATCAAGCTGTTGATGCTTGCCTCCAATTGGCCCATGATGGCAATCTCCGCTGCCCACTTAAATTTTCAAAGCAATGCCTTTGTGCTATTTCTCCATGCTGCCCCATATGCTGGGGAGGCACTCCTGTAAATATCTCAGTTACCTCATTATTCATCTTCAAATCCCTTGTCAAAACTCTCCTTTTGCTGTGTCGCCTACAGAAAACTTGACAATAGTTAGGTTGCCGGTGTGCAGAGACCGCAGCTTAACCTTCTGACCAACACTGTCTCTCTCTTTCCTTGTACTCCCCTGTCTGTATCAGGTGTCCCTTGTCTCATATTTAGATTGCATACCCCTTGGCGAAGGGACCATCTTTTTGTTCTGTGTTTGTACAGCACCTAGCATAATGGGTCCTGGTCCATTTCTCTGACTCTTAAGCGCTATGAAAAATTGGCTATCGGTGGAATGTTCTTTGAGATATTAATGGCCAGAGTATCCTTAGTTGGCATTTCTCTGTGTGGTAGAAGGAGAGAAAAGATGAAAGGTAACCATATACAGTAAAATCTGTACCTTTATTACAAGACCATATTCTGGTACTGATTTTTTTCTTGTTATGACAGTTTTCACCTACAGCATAATTTAATGTAAACATGATATTAATGCAGCCATATGGCTGAGATTGTAAATGCACTAAGCTCAGGAAATTCTAACCTATAGTTTCTGGAGTAGGCTGTCTCTCTTGTGCATGTGTAACATATGATGTTAACTGACAGTCCTTAAAATGTGCACATTTTATTAAGGGGGGGGTACAGTGGCTGTGGAAACCTGACTTTTCTGTTTTGCATAAGTATCAGGCTATTTTTGTTTTGTATTTAATAAATGTCTCAGTTCTCATCTTGGTCATCCCCTGGGACTTCCAGATCTAAAGCACGTGCCGCTACAGCTTGAGCCAGCAAACTAAGCAGCCTCTTAATGTGAGCTACAGCAAACTCGTGTCCTTTGTGGATTCGACCGAGAAAAAGAGAGAGAGATGCAACACACTGAACAATGGGCTACATAAAGTCTCAGCCAAAACATCACACTCATATATTTCTTGGATTATTGTGTTGTTCGAGAATCTTAGATGCTAGAGACAGAAAAGACTTATTAGATCATTTGCTTCAACATCTTGTCTGGTTTGCTCCCTACAGTCAGAAGAACATATTTGAATATGTGCTCTAATGTTCACATATTCAAGTAAATACACCTGCTACAGCCAATTGTCTTAATGAGTTCAAGCCACCTGTTGATCAGCTGGCTTGGTGGCTCTTTGTCATCATTTAGCTCCAGAGCTCATGATGCCTTCACAACAAGTGCCATGAAAAGGTCAGATTTTTTAGGGGAGGAAAAGGTCTTTTTCCATCTGTCTTGGTCTTAATTTTTGGAAAAGGTTGCTGCCAAGATGAAGATTAATCTTGTATTGGATGGGAGTTTCAAAACAGAGGAAGAGAGATGCAAAAGTTAAAAACAGGAGAAATGTAGGGTCCAATCCTGTGAAGTACTCAGAGCCCTCAAAAGTTGTTGGTTTCAGTTAAGTTGAGGATGCGTCACATATCATAGGAGGTACTCAATACTGCCCAGGCTCAGGCCATCCAAGGAGATGGACACATCTGAGTTTAGTGCTGTCTGTGACCCTTTTAGTTAGAAAGACAAGGTGGATGAGGCAATATCTTTTATTGGACCAGCTTCAGTTGGTGAGAGAGACAAACTTTTGACAGAAATATCTTTTATTGGACAAAAAGTAGTTGGTCACTCACCTTGTCTCTGTAATATCCTGGGACCGACATGGCTACAACAACATTGCATACTCCTTTAGTTACACACTTAGGGGAATATTTTCAGTGGCACAAATGGCAATGAGGCATCTTGCTCCTGCTGACTTCCCTTGGGAGTTAGGCACCTACCTGCTATCTGTGCCTTTGAAAATCTCCCATTCAGGGTGCAGTCCGGCAGAGCACTTCAGCACATGCTTAACTTTAAGCATATGAATAGTCTCTTTGGATTTCCTGGGACTGTTCATGTGCTTAAAATTAAGCATGTGCTGAAGTGCTTTGCTGATTAGGACCTTTAAAGATTTTGAAACTATTAGCCTCCAATAAAGCAGATCTTAAAGCAGCTTTGATGAAAATAAAATACTTTATTGGAGAAAAAAGTCCTCCTTTTTGTTTGGCTTGAGTTCTGTCCACATGTGTAGTTATTCTCTAGTGCAACCACAATGGAAATGCCACTATGAAGAAGGAAAAAGTATATTGTACGGGTATTGGTATTGTTCTACATATTATTACTTGCTAGTTCTAACCAGGTCAAGATGTGTGGGCTAACAGACATACACTGCCTGGCAACACTGACTCAGTTTCCAAATACCACTCCAATGTCCTTATGTACTTCCCTCCCAGCACTGGCTCATCTCCCTCCAAGCAGTTCACTCATGAATTAGGTAGATTACTTAGTCAGCTAGTTTCTGGTAGGTATTGTGCGGTAAGTGAGGAGGCATTTAAGGAAATGCAATATAAAGAAATTGATTGATTATTTTGATACTGCTATAGCTACTTCCTAAGCACCTATGGCTGTGTACAGGGGCAGCTGCTGAAAAGAGAAATTATATGCAGAGAAAGCATTTGGATAGATTCCCCACCTCCTACCCCCAAGGAATTCAAGGAAAAGTCTAATTACCTTATTTCCTTCAGAGTGAAGGAACCTACAAAATCTCATAGAAACCAGAATTTTTCAACCATTTCCAAACTTGTTGGTAATGTTTGTAATACATGGTAGCTCTTCAGTTTAAAAAAAAATAGTTCTACAATTAAGGATACTGCATAGAGAGAGGCTGCCACCTTCCATCGATTTATACGTCGACCATTCAGATTTTAAGACTTCTATCTATAAGAGAGTCTCAAATGGCACCGTATGCCTGAGACTAGCAAACACTGCATTTTTATGGGTTGCTGTATGCACTAATAAATCATGCCACTTGCAGCAAACTCTTTTGCAAGCATTAACCAATCCATATAACATTTCTCGGTGGGGGGCGGGGGGTGGGAAATAAAGGCAGGAAGGTCAAATGGCTTTCTTAAGATGACAGTGGGAGTTGATGTCAGTGATGAAGTTAGAGTTTGGTAGTGCACAGTTTAAAATTTCTGTGGTCAGAGAACTAGACCCTGTCTCTATGAAATGTTCCAACTGATTTCAGTTACACTTATACAATATACTTGCACTTGAACATCTGAATATTTTGCACAAGTTCTGCGGCAGTAGAAAAATAGCACAAATCCTGTTCTTTATGGTGAATTACTGAGGAGGTTTCATTTTTTTTTAACTGGATGAAAATAATTTGTATGTCAGTGGATTCACAATATTTTATTAGGTTTTTTGCATATTCAAAGTAGTACAGTTTGACAAGCAATAACCAGAGGTAATATAGTAAAGGTACAAAGAATGCCATTTTCTTAACTCCTTACATGCAAAAATAAAAACATATCTGGCAGCAGAAGATCATATAGGAGACCTGCAATAATATATGTAATAAAAAGCATTTGCTAACTGAAAAGTGGCTCCTAGTGAGAATTGTCCATTCAAGAACTTGTAGTGGGAAGGTGAAATTCCCAGCAACATGAGGCAATGAAATTTAGATGAGCCATTAAGATGGTTAATATATTTATCTACTCCCTCTTGTAGATGTAGAAAACTCTAGTTCATAATTGCGTACAGTCAGTAGACACAGTACTATGTAAACAAACCATATGTAGTTCCCAGTCCTGAAGATAAATACACATATAACAAATCTGTAACCTCAAGGTGAAGATCAACCACTGCAATCTTATTAACACTCCCAAAGAATGATTGTCAGCTCTGGACAAGGAAAGTTTGTGAGCCAGATTCTGAGCTGTTACCCTGATGTAAATCTGGAATGGTTTAACTGAAGTCAGTGGGGATGGTCTTACAGCTAAGGCACTGGATTGGCCTTCAGGAGATCTGGGTTCAGGTCTTGGCTCTGCCACAGTGTTCCTATGTGACTGTGAGCCCTTTCTGCCTCAATATCCCTCCTTTCCCACAGCCCTTCAGCCCTTCATGGAAGGCCCACTCTGCCTGTTCTCTGTACCTGGACTATGGCTCTCCTTGCTGCTGCTGTCTGTCTCTGTGATGACCACAGGCAGCATCAGTAGAGGGAGCTGTGCTCACCAATGGCCTCACATGCTCCATTGCGTGCTGTGGCTTACGCGTACTACTTGGAGATGGGGATGTGTGCAGGATCAATGGTACATCAAACAGTACCGCCGCACCCAAGCAGCAGCGCCCATTTGTGCAACTTACACAAATAACTGGCTCCATTGGTTAGCGGGCAGCCCACATCTGGACTGGAACATCATTTAATGGAAATCCTGGGATGGCCTAATGGGTATGTGTTCTTCATCCTCGTGAAATAAACATGCTTACTCTGGTACAGGTGGAATATTTTCTGAGTAGGGAAAAAATGCTGCTCATAAGAAAACATCACACTCCCTTTAATTAAATTCCTGAAACTGTTTTGCAAGAGGGAGGAAGGATTATTTACAAAAGCAGGGAACACCATCAGTCTAAGTCTCTAATTTCAACCATCCCCACCCTGTTGATAGCGGTTATCTTGGACCTCTACAATGTGATGAAGGCATGTTTGATGTTGCCTGGAATTTTACTGACTCTTTTCTTTTAACTCTGTAATCAAGATGAAGGGGCAGGAAGCAGAGCAGGTGGAACTCAAAGCATGTGTTAAGAAAAAAAGAGGGACAGGCTGGCAATTATTTCTCTTGAAGACAATGAGGCCTCTTGCAGATTCAACAGCTGGGAAAGTGACCTTAATTACTTGAAGATGGCACAGCCAGGGGGGAGACTGAGGGCTGAGGCTGATAGTAGCATAGACCAATCTGAGTGTTTATGGAAGAATAGATTCAGGTTTAAAACAGGTTCCAGTTAGTAATTATAACATGACAACAGGAATCTAAAATATACACTTTTTTCTTATTCTGCTTTTGTTTAGGGGAGAGGAGACTGTAAATGCTAAGCAGTTCATGAGGCTAGACTGTGATTGTGTAGAAGTAGTACTTTTAGCATAAGTTATTAATTGCTTATATTGCAGTAGTACCTAGAGGCCTTGGCAGAGATCTGGAGGCCCCCTTTGTAGCAGCAGTTATACAAACACATGGCAAGAGACAGTCTCTTACCTGAAGAGCTTACACTCTAAGCAGACAAGACAGACGGAGGCTGGGAAAGAAGGATTGTTATTCCCTGTTTCATAGATTGGAAACTGAAGCACAGAGAAATTAAGTGACTTGCCTGTGGTCACAGAGGAAGTCTGTGGTGGGGATTGAACCCAGATCTTTTGAGTCCCAGCACAGTGTTTTAACCAGAAGCTTCCTGTGTGGGGTGTATATGTGTCCCTGCAAAGTGTACTCTCATCCCCTGTTAGCATTATGGAAGTACTGCATGTGTGTTCAGGGGAGACTGTTCCTCAAGGAATTAAATTTTCTTTTCTTTAACTAATCACTTGGATCATTTTCTGAACCAGAACTTTATAGTATCCCGAGATCAGCTGGTCATCAAAGGTCAAAATCTGCATTGCCGCTTGGTGTTAATGAAACCAGGGACAGACACAGGACATGAGATTGCATTATTGATTGAGCGTTATTACAGTAGAACAGGTTTATCTATTGACAACAATTTCTCATCTGAAAGATCCAGTCGTTGTCATATTTCACTGCATAGCATGGCTGTCTTGTATAGATTTATGTGAGGCTGCGATATAGACTTTAGTGTATGTGAATATAGAATAGAGTCTGGAGGGTTAGCTAAGAGATGGGAAAGAAAATTGTAAATCTACAGCCATGAAACCAACAGAAATACCCAAAATTCATTACTATACAGCAACTATGCAAGAAACACAGGTTTGTACGTGATCCTTGCATAGTAGCATTCATTAAGGGAATGAGATCTGTGACCTAGCTGGTGTGTTCCCATGTTATAGATACTATATCTTTTTTTAAAGTGCATGAAAAATAAAGCTGAAGCAGTGAAGGAAGATGGCTATGTGGGTTGTGAACTCCTTGGGAAGAATGTGAAGTGGGAAGAGTGGATGCTTCTCTGCATGCTATAAGGGCAGCTGAACTGATACCAGATACACTATTGTGCTTGTTGCAGCATGGGTGTGTGCACGTGTGTGTGTTTTGCTTGTCAGCAGGCTTTTCTTATTTATGTGTCATTCAAATACGGGTTGTGTTCATCCTGTACCTACAAATCTATATATGTCTTTCCTCTATCACATGCCTCATTCTGTCTAGCTATTTCGGCACTGGACGTAATCTGGATTCAAACAGTAAATGAGATGGGCATTAGATGGCAAAATCTGAACAGCAACTGTATGTAGGTAGGAGCAGGAAATAAAATAGCTGCCTGCCTCAGTTTCTGGATTTGAACATTAGGGATGGTTCCCATCCTTAGAGAGCTACTGCGAGCATTAATAATTAATATCACATTGAATTTCTTATGGCACTGTAAGTGCGCATTGTGCTTCACAGAAATAAAGAGGATTCTGGTCCCAGATTCTTGGCCGGGCTGCAGCTGCTCTGCAGAAAGCAGCTGTGGGCCTGTCGCTCCGGCCATTGCAGAATTCCTCCAGAGAAGAGGACTCCTCTGGTGCAGGGTAGCTGTAGCAGGCGCTGCTCCTACCGACTCCCCTCCCAGCTCCTAGCGTTATGTGCATGCTCTAAAGCTGTTCTGCTTTACTCGGGAATGGGCTGGCAGCTGGCTAGTGCCAGCATCTGGAGGAGGGGAGTAAAAACGACTTTGCTATCTGCCGTTCTCCCGCTCCCCGCCAATAACCACCTGTTGGTGCCAATCACAGCTCAGATGCATCCCAGGACCTGGCCCAGGGTATCTTGCCCACAGAACTTACAAGAAGGGAGGGAAGGGGGTTACATCAAATATAGGTGATGGGCAACAAAACCAAACAAATCGCATGGGGTCCGTGTGCTTTTTGTTTTTTGAAAATAGGCAGGAGCAGTAGATAGTGTTGGAGTGAAAGTCAGCTGGGTGGAGATACCATGACTGCAGGGTGGACAGTGAGCTCTGGGTGGGGAAAGGGGGGCATGGAGGCCGGATACCCTGACTGCAGGCAATGAGCTCTGAGTGAAGGAGCAGAGTGTGGCAAGTGTGGCAAGGTGGGGGAAGAAGACAGGGAGTAACGAGGCAAGAGGAGTGGCCAAAGGGTAAGACATGAGAGGTGGCGCAGAGACATGTAGGGCCTTGATAGTGGGGAGGAGCAGTTTGAACTTGCTGCTGAAAGACAAGAAGGCAGGGACGGTAAAGAGAAGCGATTGTGGATATGGGGGAGGCGCAGGATTAGGACAGATGATGCCAGCAGGTAGGAAGCAGCAGGGAAAGTGGTGAAGAGAAGCTTTGTTCGGGCATGAGGGTGAGAGAGGATGAAGTGAGCAGATGGAACACTGGGAAGAGGTGGAGTGAGTGGAATGGATGAGCTGTGGGGGGGAGGGGCAGAGGAGGAAGAAGCAGGGGGAGGGAAAGGAGGGGGAGGATGAGAAAGGAGGGAGTGAAGAAAAGAAAAGGGGGTGTAAATAGCAAGATAAAGAATGCAAACGAGGTGGATAGAAGAACAGCAAAGCTGAAACTAGCAATTAGGGCCAATGAACTGGCAACACAGTAAGCCGTGATGGCAATGAACTGGCAGTTGGTTTGCAGTGAAAAGCAGTGAACTGGCAATTCACACAAAACACAAGTAGTGACCAGACAATTGATAATCAAATAATAGGCATTACGTAGGCAAAGAACAGGCAGCCAATCAGCAATCCTATACCGTGACCAGAGAAGTAAAAAGGAAGGCAACTAAAAAACTTGTTAGGGGCCCGGAGCAAGTAGGTGGCTGTCGGTGTGTGTCTGGGCATCCCACGGGATAAAATTAGCTCTGATGTAACTGTTAATGGCCTTGTTTCTGCCTGAGTAGATCCCTTTTGCAGGATTAGGGCCATAGATTGTAAAGTACTTTGAAGAAAATGTGCTATGTAAGTGGGAAGTGTAATTCAGTACAGTGTTGATACGTATCTAATATTTGCAGCTATTATTTTCCAGTATTGTCTGTGACAGGTGCAATAACCAATAACATCTGGCTCTCCTGGACTTGGCCAATACTTGGTGCATCCATTTCACAAGCTAGGGGTACAACATTTCCTGCACAGCAGCACATCTCATTGAAACGAAAGATATTGGACCTGTGACTTTTAGGCTGCAACATGCCAATGCCAGCTAGGCTGTGGCATACCTCTGTCCACAGACAGTTGTGTGACATGCCTTTTGCTACATTGGGAGATGTGCCATGGATTATGGAATATGATAAGATTTGTGTCTTCTCATAAAAGATGTTCTGAAACAACTAAATAAAATGAGGAATAGTAATCCTGCGCAACTCTGTTTAATGGCCTGATGAGTTTACAGTCTGGCTGCAGATTTTTCTAGTCTTCTTTCTCTTACCATCATGACACAGTGCATATATGATTCTCTCTCTTTACCTGGCTAGATGGGCTAGAAGGGACCATATATGAATCCTGGACATTCTGAGTGTTTAGTTGGTCCTGTCTTCAACTAAAGCCCTGTCTACTCTGGCCTCTTAAAAAGTGTGGTTCTGCTTTGAAAGGTGACTGTGAAAGCATAGGACCGGCACATTCACCGGATCTGCTCCTTGTCTTTATTCAGAGTCATACGTACATACATTTTTACTGCTTTTAACTCCTGTTAGTCTTGTAGAACCAGCAGAGCTAAGGGAGAGTAAGCCGGATTCCATTCTGCTTTGTATGTCAGCAGCAGAGTTGTCATCCAAGTTCTAGCCGCTGGTCTGGTTTCTGCCTTCGGATGCACCTGTGCCAACCCCACTGAAGATTAGTAAGATAAAACAGGTGTGATTGGAGGCACAGATGTAACTGAGGGAAGAATTTGGCCTGCAGATATTTATTACTGGTGCTGAAATGTGACCAGGAAGGAGTCCGGATTTCAGATTCCTGGGTGACTTTGCAGGGCTAGCATTTACAAACAAAGCACACACACCCACACACAAAAACCACAAAAAAAAAAAACAACCTTTTGCAAAATGAGCACAAGTTATACAGAAATTGTTGTGGCATAATAAATATGGAGCCCGGCTGCCATTTGTATAAGAATCATTTTTGGAGTGAATCTGGTGGACCTACAAATTCAACTTGGCTGTTTACTACTATAGTTGGATCAGCTGTTGAAGACAATTTCCATCCTGCACCTGCTAAAGTCAATGGAAATACTGCCATTCATGGGTCATGAACACTCATTCTAGTATGCTAAGGCAGGCCTTCCGTGGGTGTATGAAGATATAGCTCCATTGATGTCAATAGAACCATACTGATACAGATCTGTTGAGGATAAGGCCACTGTCTTAAAACTTGGTTCTCTCCTGGCTTGGAAGTGGTGAAATGCATTGATAGATTTAAGGAAATCATTTAGAAAAATTCAGACAGATTTTTAGAAACATTTCTGTGTCTGAAATTATTGCTAGCCATGGTTAGCTTTCTCATAGGGTTTTGTGTATATAAAAGGCTATTGTGAGCTGAACAAAAGACTACTACTTATGGCTGTTCTCTGGCTTGTCCACTGAAGCAAATCTGGGCTTTTAATGTGTTTATGCTTTGACAACTTTGCAAAGCTTGATCCTGTAATAAATTCAATAAGGGCAAAGTTACTTGAATGTTTGCAGCTGAACACAACATTCCACATCTCACCTGATTTAGTTAGCAGCTCACTTAAATATCAAGGGTCAACTTGTGTTTGTGCTTTTCCTCTGAGAAGAAAACTTCCAGGAGTTTGACCTTGTATTTAAAAGAGGCTTGGATTTCCCCTCTTTGTCTGCCTTTGAGAGAACTAGCGGTATCAGAGCTAATGCAGCCACTTGCTTTGTCCTAAAAGGTAGCAGAATTCTTCAACTTGATGCACTTTTTTAATAGGAGGGAGGTGGGTTGTGCTGGGGGGGAGAGGACTCACGTTGCAATGAAAATAAATAGTTTTGAGGGGGAGATTCTGACAAAATCTGTTTCTAGATCTCTCAGTAGGTGTCCCTGCTTATAAATAATAGTTTTCAGTCTCTTGGGGAGAGGGGAAGACAGAGGAGGGGGGAGGGCGGGGTGGTGAAAGACAAGGCTATGAGACCTGGAGGCAGTCTGTTTAAGTGGAAGATAGAGTGTTATAAATGACATTTACTTCCGATAGGTGTTCCAGATAGGGAGCTGAACAGCATGAAGTAAACCATTTGTTTCATTCCTTCATTCAATTCAGGGTAAATTCTCCAGGAACAGCTCTTATGATGCCGTGGGTGCCCTCATAAACTTTCCTTTTTACATTTTTTTTCCTAGCGATGTTTGAACAATGGTGAAAATGTCCCGTCCCTCCTAAAAAGAAAACATACCTTTTGTGGAAAAACCTTTAGTTAAAATTTAAAATCTTCAAAAACACTCAACCCGCTTTAGGAAATGGTTAAAAAGAATCAGCAAGAAATGATTTTTCAAAATTTTTTTTTGAAAAATGTGTAGTACTTCAACCAGTTCAATTTTTTACCTAACTGGTGGTACAAACAGGGTCCCCTTTAGTATATTGAAGTCCGAACTTAACCGCTTGTTGTGGATTTAGTATAGCAACAAACAAAACACTAAAATAACACAAAGATTAGCTCAAATCTCCACAGGCTTTTTTGCTCAAAGGGTTCCTCCCTCAGGACTACTCAACCCACACCCTTGATCTTCTCTTCCAAACACCCACCCTTCTTATATTGAAGTGAGGTAAGGAATCATCTGCTTCAAAGTCAGCAAAATCCACTTAACTCTTTCCCAGCAGGATTAACACCTCCTAATACGATAGATATATTGCAAGCAAATATTGCCAGGCTATTATAGGCACCCACTGTATATCTCAAATTCAAGATTAAAAAATTAGTTATATGTTACCTACCTAGAAACACATTCTGTCATTTATTCCTGTGGATATTAGACCTTAGTGGTGTGTGTGTGTGTGTGTATATATATATATATATATATATATATATATATATATATATGTTGGATGCCTTGAGCAGAGTTCCTCAAATGTGGTCACTGTGGCCACATGTGGCCACCAGGGGCTTTTTGTGAGGCCATGATAACCTTCCTGGCTGGTGATGCGGAGGGGGACGGGGGGAGGGAAAGCATCGGCCTCACCCTCCTTGTTGCTCCTGGATATGCTGCCCTACACTGCTTCTGGAGACTCTTAGCCCAATGGCTAGAGTACTCACCTGGGATGTCAGAGACCCCCCGCTCACATCTCCCCTCTGCTTGATGGAAAAGGGATGTGAACAATTATCCACCACTTCTTAAGTGGGTGTTTTAGCCACTGGCCTATGGGATATTCTTCTGTGAAGCTCCCTCAGTCTCTCCTGCTGAAGCAGTTCCACTACGGATAAATAATGTCTCCATAATTTTTATCGCTTTCTGTGTATGTCCAGCAGTCGCTGCTTCCACATCAGAATGCAGCTGTGAGGTTTCAGTCATCAGAGGGACGGAATGCTGGACAGATTAGGCAGTTGTTGAGCTGCATATTTTAGTTGGCTCATCCTTGGGGGTAGAAAAAGGATCTGCATGTTTTTAAGCAGGAAAAGTGAACTAAGAGTTAACAGATCTGCCATTTCCTTATCTCCTGTCTTTAGCTCAGTATTGTTTTTATTGGACCAATTTTCTCTTTACCTTTCCATCTACTCTGACTGCATTTAAACAGCACTTTCTAGCCAGCAGAAGTATTCATTGCAATTCAGCATTCATTATTTCTTCCTTCTTTCATATAACTTTTAATAAGTTCACAGCATGAAAGGTTTCTTTTTTCTCCTCTAGGTCAGTTGACTTTGACTTCTTTGTTATATATATTTTTTCCCTTCTAA
Source organism: Emydura macquarii macquarii (assembly GCF_026122565.2). NCBI lineage: Eukaryota > Metazoa > Chordata > Testudines > Chelidae > Emydura > Emydura macquarii. The sequence continues at coordinate 19,909,420 of NW_027131927.1, forward strand.
TCTTCATCAAACACCCAAGAGGTTTCAGATCTGTCTCTTTATATTCATGGTAGTGTGTTGTTACACGGTGCTGCAGCACTAACTGAAACTAGTCTTTCTGTTAAAGTGCATTCTACTAAAGCTATTTCCACTGCAAAAATCTGCCTGTGCAGAATGTACATACCACAAGAGTAATGGGAGCAGATCCTCAGTTGGTATAAATAAGCTCTAGAGAGATGCCAGTTTACACCAATTGAGGTTCTGGCCCAAACTGTACAACTACTTCAGCTGATATTGGGCATCAAGTCCGTATCCTTGGAATATAGAACAAACGTTTGGCTTGGTCACATATTACAAAATCTGTTCTTGATTCTACAGGTACAACTGCCATGAGCAAATGCTGTAGGACATGAATTTAGTTTAAAAAAACAAGCAATTAATTTTCTTTTTGTTGGTGCTTCAGACAAATGACATATCATTGCAAAATGGCCTCTCATCTTCTGTGCAATAATTCTAAACTACAAAAACCTCCACATGGAGTATAATTCTGCAACTGTCATCTCATAATTATGTGAGGAATATAAATCTGTTCTATTTCTGGGACATGTTAACATCCCACAGATGTGTGTTTTGTGTGTGTGTATGGTGTTTTTGTTTGTTTTGTGGTTGTAATCAGTGAACTCAGTAGTTAAGTTTTATAATAAAAAGTTCAAGATAAAAGACATTCCCTCACCCACCTTGCCTCTCTAGTGAATGAAGTTTGTCATTTAAGTATTCCCAGACCAAAAACATTACATCGGAATTCAGGTTGTGGATTTGGATTGATAACTTAAGGGGAAGGGGGGAAACAGAATAGTAAATTGTGGCATGGGGGAGAGAAAGTCAGAAAAATTGAAGTTCTGATTTAGAAAACGTATAGTGAAGGGGTGAAATCCTTGTTCCACTAAAATCAGTTGCAAGACTCCCATTGACTTCAACAGCCCAGGATTTTACCCAAGATACTTGAAACATCCTAGACTTAGCACTTCTATTATCACACATGTTTGACCAAAAATCACGGAGCAGCCCTAGCCTTGCATACGATACAGCTCCCACAATGACAGGGTGAGCCACCCCACCTCGCTGCTTTGTTTTGTACTCAATCTGTCAATGTACCACATGCAACTCTGGGGAGCTATAGATATCCATCCCGGGGATGGCATGGAGAGATTTAACACTCCCTAAGTAGAGAGCAGAGCACAGCTGACAGCAGTGTGGGATGGTCAGAGAACCTGTCCATGGCAGAATATTTTGTCTGGCAATTTCCTTGCTTTTGGGGCATATTTTTAAACAATAGACTCAGAGACCTTTATGTTCTTTAGTCACTGCTTGCCAGTCCGGTGTCCCCACCTTTCAGCAAAGCAAAAAATATCGGTTTCATTATATATTGAGTAAGTTGATGTGATAACTCTCATGCAAGCCCTTGTATTTCCCAGTCCACATTGTATACTCCTGCAGTAAATTCTGCAGAAGTCATGTAGACTTTTAGGTAACTGCAAGGGTCACCTGTTGTTCTGACAAAAGTTTCTATATCTGGAAACCAGCTTTAACCTGAAAATGTGTATTCAGTTTACTGTTGTGTGCTCTTTTTAGGGCTTAGTCCTGCCTCCGTTACATTCCATGGAAGTTTTGCCCATTGATTTAAATAAGAACAGCCATACTGTATCAGACCAGTGGTCCATCTAGCCCAGTATCCTGTCTTCCAACAGTGGCCAATGCCAGGTGCTTCAGAGGGAAAGAACAGAATAGGCAATCATTAAGTGATCTGTCCGCTGTCATCCACTCCCAGCTTCTGGCAGCCAGAAGCTAGGGAGACCCAGAGCATGGGGTTGCATCCCTGACCATCTTGGTTAATAGTCATTGATGGACTTGTCCTCCATGAACTTACCTTGTTCTTTTTTTAACCCCATTATAGTTTTGGCCTTCACAATCTTCCCTGGCAACGAGTCCCACAGGTTGACTGTGCGTTGTGTGAAGAAATACTTCCTTTTGTTTGTTTTAAACCTTCTATTAATTTCATTGGGTGACCCCTTGTTCTTAGGTGAAGGGGTAAACAACATTTCCTTATTTACTTTCTGCACACCAGTTATGATTTTATAGAACTCTATCATATCCCCTCTTAGTCATCTCTTTTCCAAGCTGAAAAGTCCCAGATTTTAATCTCTCCTCATACGGAAGCTATTCCATATCCTTAATCATTTTTGTTGCCCTTCCCGGAACCTTTTCCAGTTATAGTTGCTCTTCACATTCTTTTTTGGCCTGCCTAATTATACTTATACACTTGACTCCAATTATAACCTGTTACTGATCCATGAGAGGGCCATCTGTCTTATCCCATGACTGCTTACTTTTCTTAACAGTCTTTGAGGGATCTTGTCAAAAAAGCTTTCTGAAAGTCCAAGTACACTATATCTATTGGTTCACCCTTGTCCACATGCTTGTTTGACCCCCTCAAAGAATTCTAATAGATTGGTGAGGCATGATTTCCCTTTACAAAAGCCATGTTGGACCTTTCCCCAACAAATCATGTTCATCTACGTGTCTGATAATTCTGTGCACATTCCCGAGCCCTGGTTGTTTCTAGGGCACATCGGGAACTGCTCAGGAGGTGGCCTCCACCTGGGGGCTAGAGGCAAAGGAGCAAAACGGGCGTCAGACAACTTTTAACATGCCACTGAGGGGCTCCACAGAGTGGTAGCCGCCCTGGCCTACAGAGGGGCGCCCAATACAGTGAGGGTCTTGTGGCAAAACCCCCTCCTCTGTAGCCCGATGCCTAAATGAGCCTAGGAAAGTGTTATGCCCAGCCAAGGGGTTTGAATGCTGTTCAGCATCCTGCCCCAGGCCCCCGGTGGTGGTTGCCGCCAGCCACAGGGATAGGCGGGGCAGCCAGGTTCTACTCCAGACAACAAGGGCGACTGCAAGCCAGACTTATTTAGGAAAACTTTATTCAATAGCACTACCAGCAAGTGGAAGTTGAGCCTCTCGGGGGGCTCAGGGAGCCGCTTTGCTGAGGCTCTACCTGGCAGCAGACGCTGCCTGTATGCCATTGCAGAACAGGGTACCGTGGGAGCTAGAGCAGCGCTCCTGCCACCCTCAGTGGCTGCCTGTTCGGTGGGCAGAGCCATTCCCTCTGCCATCGGCATGCCCGGAGGTTAATGGCTGCAATCCCAGGCTATCCCCATCACGTCCCACCATGCCTCTGTCCAAGGCACAGGAAGTAGTGGGCTTCAGCAGAGATGGGCTGCAGGCAGCTCACCGGTAACTCCGGCCCACCTCCAAGGTACTGCTTGTTAGTCACCTATAGTGGAATGGACATGAGCAAGCACTCGAAGAAGAAAACAAGGTTACTTACCAGTAACTACGAGAGTCCTGTAGCACTTTAAAGACTAACAAATTTAATTTTTGTAGGCATAAGCTTTCGTGGGCTGTAACCCACTTCTTCAGATGCAAGAATCAAATGGCAGGCATATATATACATCCAAGTTTAAAGAACAGCAATGGGGAAGTAGTTGAGGCCTATTCACAACCATTGATTAGGAGGTGAGAATTACTTCCTGTAATGAGAGAACCATTTCAAATCCCTGTTTAAACCCAATTTGATAGTGTCAAGTTTGCAGATCAGTTCAAGCTCAGCAGTTTCTCTTTGAAGTCTTTTGGAGTTTTTTTGTAAAAGTATGGCAACTTTCAAGTCATTTACAGAGTGTCCTGGGAGATTGAAGTGCTCTCTGACTGGTTTATGGATGTTATTATTTTTTATGTCTGATTTGTGTCCATTTATTCTTTTGCGTAGTGACAGTCCAGTTTGGCCAATGTGCATGGCAGAGGGACATTGCTGGCACATGATGGCATATATTACATTAGTAGATGTGCAGGTGAATGAGTTCCTGATGGTGTGGCTGGTGTGGTTAGGGTTAGGGTTCCTTGCCGCCGGAGTTGGCGGAAAGAAGGGACTGAGGGGGCATAGGGCCGGCAGCACCTCAAATACCGTGGCATGTGCGCGGGACTCCAGGGGACACCAGAGCCAGCCCTACAGGATCTGCTAAGGGGAAAAAAGTTCCAGTAGCTGTGCACGGAAGCATGCACACACCTATAGTGGAATGGACATGAGGAACACATCTCAAAGAACATCAGTTACTGGTATGTACCTTGTTTTTCTGTATAGGTTCCTCCTTTCCCAAATGGTTCCCCAGTTCCTAATAAACCTAAGCCCCTCCTCTCTACACCATCATCTCATCTACCCATTGAGACTCTGCAGTTCTGTCTGTCTAACTGGCCCTGTGCGTGGAACTGGAAGCATTTCAGAGAATGCTACTGTGGAGGTCCTGGACTTCAATCTCTTACCTAGTAGCCTACATTTAGTCCCCTGGACCTCTGTCCTACCTTTCCCTATGTCACTGGTATCTATATGTACCAAGACCAATGGCTTCTCCCCAGCACTGCACGTAATCCTATCTAGATGTCTCATGAGATCCATAAGCTTCCCACCCAGCAGGCAATTCAGCAGGCAGTTCTCCTGGTCATCACAAACCCAGCTACCTATATTTCTAATGATTGAATCCGCCATTACTATTACCTGCCTCTTCCTGATAACTGGGATTCCCTCACCTGCAGAGGTATCCTCACTGCAAGAGGATACCATGGTATCATTAGGAGGAAGGGTCCCAACTATGGGATCGTGTCCCTCTGCTCCACTTGGGAATGGGAACAGGACTGGGGCTTTAGTGTATGTGTGTGCAAGTTAAGTTTTTCTCCGTCTGTCAATGTATAAGCTGTGTAATATTTCTCTATGCATGTCTGGACAAATCCCATTGCCTATGTCCAAGCTCAGGTGATCTTGGACTGCAGGCTGTTTCTTCTACTATTAATTTTCCCCCAAAGGCAGCTATGAAAAGAGGAGTCTTAAAAAGATATCTTTGGCACTGCAAAGTGCTGGGAATTTTAATATCACAACAGTTAACTATCTCACCAGGGGAAAAGAAAACTTTTATTTTTGCCTGCTGCGCATGATATGATAGGCAAAAATCAAATTGACTTCAAAGAAAAACCCCAGACACTTTCCCTTTGTGAGACAGTTGGCTGCCGAAAGTCATGCATTCTTAAAACAGTAGCACAATGTCTGTCTATAGCCCTGTTCTTTTTTGCCTCCTGCTTGTGTTCAAATGGCTGGATACTAGTCAGTGCTGAGCAAGTGTGGATTTTCTTTTCTTTTTTTTTGGTGTGCAATTCTGACTTGCCCTGCAGCAAGTGAAGATTAAAAAGGATTTCTTTGCTTTTTAAAAATATTTTTCCTAGCAGTGCTATAATTAGAATTCTGACATTGTTTCTAATTTCCATAAGTAATCTTTAATTCTCAGCGGTTTATATCTCAGCCATAAAAGGTTCCTTGGGAAGACATTGGCACAATAACAGCGTTTCTGGACCAGGATTCTTCTTTTTTTTAAATAGCTGAAAAAATAATTGGCTCTTTATCTGACTGCCAAAAACTAATAGAAATTTTATGCATATTTTTGGGCTCTGGTGACCCAAACCAGTTTAAGATGGGGAGGGGAGGGGAATAACTAGCTCTAGTGTCAAGCCACCAACACTTCCACTGAAATCAGTGTGCTCAGCACCTCTGAAAATTAGGCTGCTTGTATTTAGTGATTTAAGTTTGAGTTTGTGGGCTTAAATGACTTATCCAAGTGGTATGAACAGTGATGTGCAGAAAATTGAACCTGAATGAATTCCACATTGGAACACTCCTTGCGTCTTTCCCCTCCCAAATGCTTTGAGGCCCTGGCCTTTTCTAGCTGTGGCCAGACTGTGCAAAAGTGCTAACAAACAAATGTAGAATAATAAAAAAGTTAATTATATTTTTCAAGTCTCAAGCCTTGAAAAACTATTTATTTTGTATTATATCCAAAAACGCTTTAGCCTGGACATTGGTCTGGAAATCTCATGAAGGTAAGCTTCCCTGACAAGGTTTTGAGCACTTTCCTATCTCAGAAAATTTCCAGCCTGATGTCTGGGCTAAAGCAGTTTGGATACATTCAGAAGAGTATTGGAATGATGGCTTTTTGGATGGTTATCCAAACTGAGGGCCAGGTTCAGATATGATGTAAGTGGGAGAACTTTATTGAAGTCAGTCACACTGTTCCTTCTTACAACAGTCCCATACTTGTCTCCAAATCCCTAATCCTTTGGAGGTTGTGACCCTAAGAGCATCTCAGTGCAAAAGGGAAGGGGCTTGCTCCTATCTGGTAGCCAGTTTCAGCTGTCCTGACCAGTACAGTGATCCCCAATTCATTAATGTCATAAACTTTATCTATTTTGTGTCACATAAAGTATAATTGAAAAACTAATAACACACTGATCATGAATATTCATTGTGGTGTGTGTATGGGAAACACCCAAAGAACCATACATACATGAAGGAAATGTGAAACTAACGTGTTTACAGTCAGGTGGGGAGTGGGTAAACAGGTTTCTCTCCAACAAAGGACAAGCTGATGCCGCCAGCCACGTGTCATCACAGACGATTAGCAATCACATGTCAAGTGGCCATTCGTTTGCATTGAAGAGGGTGAGAACAGATCAGTTTGCATGTTAGCAAACATAAGGAGGGGAAGAAACGAGCAGGGAACTTCCTTCCCCACCAGACTCTATGTATCCTTCCTCACAGCTTGAATGAACTTTATTTTGGAGGGTAACCGTCAGAAGAATCCATTTCAAAAGTTCATTGGGCTATAAAGAGAGGAACAAAGAACCCCAAGTGATCTTTCACCTAGGAAGACAAGGGGAACCAGCACTCGGTACTTTGGTGGAAGGTCCTGGCTGAGAGAAAGTCAGCCGTGATGAACAAAGAGTGCTCAGTGAGAGAAACCATCTTAAACAAACACAGTGCATTGCTAGATTATGTTCTAGATGCATAGATGTGCATTTTTTCACTTTCATTTGCTTGTAACCATAGTTATGTTTATTTCTGTTACTTGGCATCACTTCTATGTCCTGTCGTTAATAAACTTATTATATTTGAATTTAAACCAACCCAGTGCTGTATTTGAATTGAAGTGATTAACTGGAGATAATAATGTGGCAAGCTGCTAGATATTGACTCTTTAAAGGAGCAGACAAACCTTATTTTTCTTCTGAATGGTCCAGAGGACAAAGAAAGTCAGCTCGTGGGATTGTGGGATACTTTTGATGGACTCCCAGAGCATGAGTCCATTGGGGTGGCATCTACACTTCAAAGCAATTGGGCTTGAACTTTGGATCCTGGCTTGACTCAGGCTTGGACCATCCTCACTGTGGGTTCCTGGGATCCTGGGTCTGAGTCCTCAATTAGCACAATTTGTGTGTAGATGGAAGAGGGGTTAGGCTTGACCCTGAGTTTGAAGCCTGGGCTTACATTGAAGTGTAGACATACCATCAGTGCATGCTTGTCTGCTGGCTGTTGGTGTTTAGGCTGTGAGCCACAATGGCAGAGAATTTGAAGCACCCATGGTTACTGGGCAGGTGGTGATACAGCTCCTCACTGATCTGGATTGCACCACAGAACATGACAGAGGTTCACCTGCTTTTGCTGAAAACCAGGATAGATGGGGTCTGTTGTTTAGCTGTAATGAATTGGCGTCACTTCAGTGAAGCTATAATTATTTACACTAGCTGAAGATCTCTCCTTTACTGTAAATTCATCTGTGTTTAGCCTAATGCAGTGATCCCAAAGGAAAACATAAGAGTGTTTGGCAGGCCTTGTTCTTCGTATTCATGATCTCTGAAAAGTACTCATTGTCAGTCAGCTTCTCAATGACGCTGCTTGAATTTAATCAGACAGTCCTGGCTGCTTTGATGCATACTTACAGTTTTCCATTTTAAAAAATGATTCAGTTTGAAAGCTAAGATCTTTGTATCAAATTAGGCATGTTTTAAAATGTAAGAACTGTTGACTAAGAAATCATTGTGCCTACACAAAAGGAATGAAACTGCAAAGAGGGCTGAGTTCCGTTTGTTGGGGGATGGATCCTGGTGAAATTATGATCAATCGTGAGCCTTCTTTGCTGGGCCACCCAAGGAGCAGGTTAAGTCAGTTCATGTTTCGTTTACATCCGAGATTTCCCAGAACATAAGACTACACTCAGTGCATGAAAGTGCCCTTAGAACTTTATTGAGACAATCATTATGGCAAAACAAGAGGTCAGAATCTGCTCTCAGTTACCTTAGTGTAAATCTGGAGGAATCCCATTAAACTAAAAGAAGATACAATGAGTAAATTTAAATGAGTGTCAATCTGGAGTACCAGAACAGAATTTGTCCCTGAAACTGACTGTGGGGTTGGAGGCACGTAAGTGGATAACACGGAATGAAATGAAATCTGCTGCTCGTATACTCATCACCGACTGAGCTCGGTTATACTCCAGAGAAATATTCAGATACAAGTCTTGCAGAACACAAGAGACTTAAACATTCAGCTCCATAATGCTCTGTCTGCACACTCCTAGAGCTGAGTGTGCAGATTCAGGGCATATGATCTGTCTCTCATCATGAATGAACTGAAAAGTTTCGTGTTTATAGTAGGAAAATCCAAAACTGACTGATTTAGTAATGAGTCTTAATATATATATGTATGTATATAAGCTTTGTCTCCATAATGTTTATACTCCCCAGAAAATCTCAACCTTTCTGCTTAAAATTAGGTCCCATAAGGGGTGTGTGATGGGGCTTAACCCCTTCACCTGGAAGGCCAGGGAAAGAACCGCCAATTAGTTAAGCTCTGCACCTGGGGGCAAGTGATAAACTAAGGTAATGGGCATCTGGCCACAGAAGACAGAGCCTGGCCTTATAAGTAGACTGAGGAAGCTCAGTTGGAGAGAGACAACAGAGGAAACTGGCAGACAGCAACCCTGGGATGGGATTTAACAGACAGGAAACAATTGAGGAAGAACACTGCGGTGGCTGGTTAGGTTCCTTCAGGGGAAACCCTGAGGTAGAGCCAACAAGGAAAATACAGGGAAGCCTGGGAGGGGCGATTAGTTTGGGTTTTTATTTGTGTTACCCTGGAAGGGATTGAGAGTTTTATGGGACTCAGCTGGAGGGCCAAGCCACAACACCCAGAGGGGGAGGCAGGAGAAGACGCAAACTGAAAAAGGCCATTGAAGCCCCAAGGGAAAGTCAGGTTGGGGTGGGGGTGGAGTGGAGGTAGAGTAGAGCATACCAGAGATAAGGATTCCATGCGATGCTGCGACCGGACATAAGGAGGTGCCCCCACGGTGAAGATATGCTGCTACACTGGACTATTGATCATACTTCAGGAAGCAAAGCTATGTGGTGTAGTGAAATGGTGATGTGCCAAATGTAATTCTGTTGTTGCTTGACAGGATTAAATACAAAGGCCACCCTGGCTACCTGTAACAGGGGAAAACGCCAGGATCATGTGTGGATGGTGCAAGGATCAGCTATCAAAGATTTAATGCAAGGAACCTACAAGGGCCACATCAAATTAAGGACCTATTCCACACATGAATATTGCATCCTAGTACCGGCCTTGTGTGATTCTTGTGCTTGGGTGGCTTTAGGCGGCACATCGTACTCCCTAGTGCTATTTACCTCATGGAAATCAGAAGCTAATGCCAATGTGTAGGACTTAATAGCTGCAATGGTGCTCTCTCTCTCTCTCTCTCTCTCTCACACTCACACACACACACACACACACACACACACACGGCTGTTAGTACCATGGTCTAATTGGCGATCCCACTCTCCTGATCAGGCTCTCAGACTGAGTGAAACTGTGCCATGTGACTGGCAGGGTGAAAGGAAGGCACCTGGGGGGCAGTGATGGAGCCGATTGGCAGTGACATGTAGGCAGCAGGGAAGAGCTATTGATGCCCCAGTTCAGGACAGCATGCCTAGTCAAGATGACCCATACTCACATGCTTACAGTTAGGCTTATGCCATATGTTGCCCCGAATAGGGATGTGATTAAGCACATACTTAAAGACTTGCCTGAACTGGGGCCATAAGATGTCAATGCTTTGGGACAGGAACTGTGTGTACAAGCTATTGGCACAGCACCTGTTATGTTGTTGCCCCTACTGGATTATAAACAGTAAATAAGACTCTCTTACACGGGGACCCGACCAATAGTAACATGTTGGCGTTTTGTGGTTGTGAGAACTGGCAAACGACCCAGCTCTGGAGACTCTCACTCTTTTTGACATAGCTGGAGGAAAATCCCTGAGATGAGGGAAGGGTCGTCTCACAGGCCTTGCCCCAGAACCAGGCCTCGGCTATCCTATTGTGTCTCAAGAGTGGGCTGTGCAGTCAAGCTGCATTTTCTGCTCTGATGCAGCATCCAGATTCCTGCGGTCAGATTAGTCATCCCCTCTGATCAAGTATTGCCTAATACGTGGACATAGGTGTCCTCGAAAATGCGCCATACAGTGCGAGCTATCCAGGCTGTTAGAAGCACTAATATAGTCCTGCTGAGTGGAGCCCCCGTCTCACGTTTTTCTATGCATATGTTGCCACTAAGGGCTGGTGGACAAAAGTCAGCGTTTGTTGACAAAACAGTGGAGGTGTGCACGCTGAAATGCTCCTCCCACTGATGTAACTCCCCTGCTAAACTGACATCATAAAGCCACCTCAATGAGAGGTGTAGGGCTTATGTCCGTGTAGTTAGGGCGACACAGTGTCAATGCAGACACTGCGTTCCTTACATCGTCTGTTGGCTGTCATTCTTGTCAATTGAAAGCTGGGCATCTAGAGCCCAGCTGCACCCCACTCGGCTGGAGAGCTGAGCGGCTGGACCCTGCGCCCAGTGGGAAATGGGGAGGGGAGAAGCCCTGGGCGGCTTCCCCTGGCTCCTGGAAGGGAACAGGGAGCAGAGAAGCCCCAGGTGGCTTCCCCCAGCTCCTGGAGGAGAATGGGGAGGGAAGTGGGGGCAGTCCACCGGGAGCCTGTGGGGCAGCTGGGCTCCCAGCAGGGAGCTGCCAGCAGAGCTGAGAGATGGGGTTCTCAGCTCCCCGCATTGCCCCCCTTAGGTCGGTGGAACTGCTCCTGGTGGGGACACACATCACCGACCCAAGGAGGGGAGTGTGGATGTCAGCCCCCGCAGCAATTAATGCAGTGGGTGTAAGTCAGCCTAACATAGGTCGACTTATCTTTGTAGTGTAGACAAGACCTAAGAAGTGGAGACAGCAAAATACAGGAAGCAGAGTTCTATCTTGTAAACAAACTGTTATGCTAAATTCTCCTTCTTCCCCCTTTCAACCCTCTTCCCCCCAGGCATTGGTGGGTTAACAAGGAGTTTTTCAGGCCCTTTCCATTCATCTTGAATTTTTTGCCCTATTATCTTTTACTACATCTGCTATAGACTTGTGGGGCAGGGCCAATCAGCAGCTTTCAATTTTGAAACCTAACCTAGCTGATTTGTTATGGGGTTCATTTGTATGTAGAAAACATTCAGAAGGCTCAAGAATGGATTAATTTCCAAACCCTTTGCTTGTATGAAAGCCTGAGACTCTGGACAGCGGCTCATCCGTTAAGACATATTAGACTCATTTTCTTGCATATTTCTTGACCACCTTGTGTAAGCAACATCAAGATGGAGCTCATTTTCATGGCCAAAATCTTTTAACCAGAGTCCTGTGTATAGATAGATCTTCCCTTGTCCTTGAAACAGACTTACAAAACCACATGCGCAAAACGAACAGCTCCATGGAAGGGTTGGTCACTAATGTGTCTTGATCTAAATAATGTTCTTTACAAGCAACAGTCACTGAGAGTTTTATCTAAGAGCAGCAGTAGTGATTGCTAATGATAATATTTTTCAGTGTTGTCCATGTGGCAGCAGTAGGTCTTCAGTTTTAGCCAAGTAACTTCATGCTTCTGCAATTCATTGGCTTCTCACTATATTTATAGACGTTACATTTGTTTCTGTAATGGGCTCTTAACAGGCTCAAAAGTGAAACCTCATTATGGAAAATGAAGTTATAAGAGCATCTGGTTAGATCCATCAGATCTTGTAGGGCACACTCTCTTAAACTCTGTTATTCTTAGTTAGATTTAAAAAAATAATCTTGGTAATTGAATCTTTTGCCCTTCTATAGCTGCCTTGATACTTTATGGCTTTAGATATTAAATATAATCGGGGTTGTCATGGTAGTGTCACCACTATGTTTTTCTTCAATGGAGGCAACGTAGTTTAGTTTCAACAGCTGTAAAACAGATGCATTTCAGCTTATACTTAATGCCTGCTATATTGGCTCATAGGAGCTCTCTTTAATAGCTTCTTGTTGTATTATAACTTACTGCAGAGTCTGTGCAAAGCCGCCTTAGTTTTTTCCAAAAATACTCTTGCAAATAGCTATCATCTTAAAATTGCTCTTTTGGAATAGCTGGTCTTTATTGGTACTCTAGACATCTGTTAATTTGTGATCTTTAAAATGTGTTCCATTGCACTGAATTCAGCATCACAACCTAGACAAGTGGCAAGAATATAACAAAGGCTCAAGGAGAAAGTGCTACATTTACATTTAGGTTAGATCAATTTAAGGACCACACACCAAGTAAGACGTGCAGTGATGAGAACCATTCTATCTCCACCTCACCCTGTCATATCCCTTCTCCCCCGACTAGTCCCCTACATTGGGGTGGGAAGGGGTTGATGTAGGTTTTGGCTCCATCGGTGGAAGAGAATTCTCAGCTTGGGGTTGGGGGATGGAATATTCCACATAATCACTGGGTTTCATTATGAACTATTCATTTTCTGACGCTTCCACAATGATCTGCTGGCTCTGTGACCCGCAGTTCCCAGATGAATCTCCACTGACCATGGAAAGTGGAGATAGATAGTGAGATTGTCATCCTAACCTGGAGTTGGGGTGATGGATGGGGAGCTGAGCCCCTTCAAAGGGAGAGCAGGGCAGGCGTGTGTCTCCATGTGATCTCCGTGACTATGAAGTAAGGGGTATGTCGGGATGGTGCAGCCTTCATGCTCTTTTTCTGTGTGCCTGCTCAGCTCTTAGGACTGGTGTGAGTGGTGGGACTATCCCTTCACCTCCCCTTTGAGGCTATTTGCACCCCTGGGGGGCACCTGGAGGGGGCAGTCCCTTTGCTTCCTTGAGTGCAAGGGATTTGGTCGTCTCTTGTCCTTGTACAGCGTGGATGGTGGTGATGATGGGGGAGAGGGGACAGGGAAGGCTCCTTGTACAAGCTTCACTTTCTCCATCTTGTCCTTAATATAGAAGTGTTCTGTTTTCTCCCTGATTCAACCTGACCCTTGATGATAAAAATTGTATCACAGCTAGAAAGATAGCTCTCATTTGTTGACATTTAGGAAGAGGAGGGCTCTAGGGCTGTGTCTCAAGTGACACAGCAGGGTTTTGGTTTTGAGACGTGGGTACTCGCATATGACGTTTTCTGTGCAGCTCAGAAACCAAGAGATGTGTCTGCACCCTTTGTTGGCATGGGAAGGTGATGTCTCTTGTAAACTTTTGACCTCGGTGTGTTGCTGCTCATGTGATTTAGATGAGGACTGTGAACTTGTCTGTCACCTATATTGAAAAGAAATTGCAGTGGAGCCTTGAGCAGTTTATGGCAGCGTGATCAATATTTCCACTGGGAAAAGAACCATGTGGGTCAGGGAAACGCCTCCAACTCTCCTGTCTTTAAGGGCCAGGTCCTCAGTTGATGTAAATTGATATAGCTGCAATGAAACTGCTGTGGTGGCAGTCAGTCTACAAGCCATGGAGTCTGCATGGTATTTAGAAGCCACCTAGCTGAACCGATTCTTCTTAAGGCTTGTCTACACATGCAGTTTGTGTGCGGCAAGCTAGGGTGTGAATGCATTGCTCACTAGCTACTCTGCACTACCTCCCTGTGTAGATGCGCTTACTGCACACTCAAGTACCTTTGTGTGCTTCTGCTTAATACACTTGAAAGTATGCTGAGCTCCACTGCCCGAGGGCACTTTGAGTGTGCAGTTAGTGTTCACATGTAAACTCACACCTTAGTTTGCTGCATAGTAACTTCCTGTGTAGAGGAGCCCTTACGTACATAGAACTGGATGATGATCCACAACCGCAGGCACTGTTCTGTAATTTTCCAATAAAAATGCAGGATAACGTCCGAATCGTAGCCTTATTGCTTTTTGTTTTATGCTTCAGGGCAAAATTCGGTGGCAGTCAACGGGAGTTACACAAGCTATGCAGAATAGCTTGCGTAACTTCCGCGACTTTGTAACTTCTGTTTAGTGCGCAATCTCCACTGTTCTGCGCCGATGGGAAATGCATTCCTGTCGACGCAGCACTACGCTTTTTTGGAGGTGGTTTAATAGATTGACTTCCCGATCGATTGAGCATGTCTTCACTGCCGCTCAATCGATCCGGAAAGATCGATCTGACGGAGGCGAATTTCCTGCCATCAGTGTGTACGTAGCCTCAGAATCCTCACTAATTCCTTTTTAGCAGTGTCAGCAGAAAGTCTTTTAATATTCTGGCAAATGCTTTTAGCTCCAGCCCCAAGCCAAATTTGGAAGACACGGTAAAGATATACTTAGTGAGAGCACTTTTAATGCAGAAATAGCTCAGTGCTTCTGATGCTCTTTGCTTTTTGCTCCTTGATCATGCCCTTCTGCATAGTGGTTGCAGGATTGTGGAGAAACACAGTGAAAGCAGTCAAAGGAGAATTCATTGCCAACCAGCTCACTTCTTTATTTCCATTCAGGGATTGCTTCGCATGACGTTCCACCTTTTCTGCTGCTGTGCAACTCCCCTTTAGTATTGGCGTACATTTATAGGAAAAATCCTGAGTGTTTAGGGAGATGTCTTCATATTTGCTGTCTTCTGGTTGCATCTCTTTCCCTGGCTGAGGGCAGACCCTGTTGGAGAGATCAGCTTGGAATAGCTGTGTGTACAATAAGTGTCTGCTAGCCAGTTGTTGAACTTCATGAATGATCCAAAATATTTGATCGTGATCTTAAACTTTCTTTCAGGCAAGATGACGGGAGAGTTGTGAGTTTACATTACAGCTGGAGCTGGCCTCAGGGAACCTACTGAGGAGTGACAATCCCTCAGCTTTACATGATGTGTGTTGTGGGTAGAAACAGGCTCTTTTTGACACAGATATCCATGCTGCACAGTCCTTATCCAGGACTTTGAGCCTCACCTGCCATTCACCAGACCATGTCTACATGGTCTCCTAACTTAAGATCCGACTCTGTTACTCAGTATCATGTACTCATGCAATTACTTTGGTGGGCTTACTGATGTGAGACTGTAATACTCCCTGAGAGTTACGATTGTAGAATTGGATCCATAGTGTTGTAGCCCGACCTTTCGTTACAATTATAAAATTATTTATTGCGGTGCACCAGACACTAGTTACAGAGAACAGCTTCTTTGTTCAGGTGGCTACTTACAGTTAATGAAGAAGATAAAATTGGTGGAGCACACAGAAACTTTGAGCTTTAGTTAATACAGACAAATATAATTGGAATAATAGGAAAAGTAATATACGCAAGTATAAGAATAAGTACAGTAAAGTGGTTTTCTGAACTGTTCATTCTTAATCTTACATTGTGCATACTTACAATTTTATGGAGACCATTAGACACAAAGATGGAAGAAAAAGTAAGTGGAGAACACAACAGAAGGATGGTGCTGGGCCAGACTTCTTACCCAGTAGTTCCATGTGGTTATCCAACCTCTTGTGAGGACTCTGGGATGATGATATCTTTTATGTACCTTTTCCTATTCCACCCACATGTGTCTGGGACCATATCTGATAAGATTTTGGCCCTTACGTGTGGCTTTACGACTAACCATGGTTAAACTTCTGACTGTTAATATGTAACTTGTGTCAAGCTTCTAATATCTTCGAGACCTCAATGCAGTTATCTCCATGATTACCTTATAGCAAAAGTGCCCCATGTTTGTGGTTTACAGTATATTGCTAAATGATCACACAATACATGGTGGTAAATTTTATAACCTTAGGTCAGGCACATAAGGCTTATGCCAATTGCCTTCTACTGGGCCTCATTCTAAGCCATTAACACTTAATAATTAAAACCTATCGCCAAACCTATTTTAATACATACATTTTGGTTCGTCCCTTGCCGTTGCAGCGTCAGTAACTTCAATTATTATTTCTAGATGCATGCGTAGCAAATAGATTACTTTTTACCCCAAACCATATACTCGCCAAGATCAGATTGGGGGTCAACGGTCAATAGTGTAAAGTAGTATTACAGGACACAGTTTGCTGTGCTGGAGACAAAATGGTTGTGTGGACTCCAATGCAAAGAGGGCTGGGAGGGGGAGGGGAGGTCTCTGAAAAATGAGGTTTCATGTGCTCTTGAGTAAACGTATTAGATCTTCCACTGAAAGACACAAGGTCCCATGAAACTATTGTTAAGAGGCGTGTGTATTGTGTGCATGGTACCTCCCTAGTGATCTTACCAAAGAGACCTGTCAGACATCCCTGTTGCTTCTGATTTGCAGTAGTGAGAGAGAAATGAGACCCATGTTTCTCTAAGGACCATAATTGCTTGTAGACCAGGAGTTGATGCTGTTGGGAGCTTTTGATGGGAAGGATGCACAAAATGTTGCCCTGCAGATCAGAGAGCAGAACATTCAGTGTGGCCTCATTCGTTCCTTATATTTAAATACTAAGGGCTTTGCTGTTAGTAGTAGCATTTATTTTCGGAGCCTAGAAGTGCTAATCTGGGATCAGGGTTCTAATGGGTTAGGTGCTGTACACGAACAGCTAACACTGTCAGCCTAGGACACGCTAGCATCTTAACTGCATGTCCCAGAGTGCTCTGTTTCAGTAAAGGGTTCTTCAAATGTATTTTGCTGCATGAGATCTCTAAACTGTGCAGGTATATGGTCAGTTAAGTATTCTCCTTCAAATCTTTGTCTACCAAGCATAGTGACCCATCGGCGGAACTTTTTATTTTTATATTTGTGATTCTTACATTACTCAGTGTGCAACTTTCAGCATTGAAATTAAGGGCCAAGTTCTGCTCACAGTTCCACCTGTGTAAATCCAGAATGATTTTATTGGTTTTAGTGAGGTTATTCTGGATTTATAGTGGAGTAACTGAGATCAGAATTTGGCCAGAAATCTGTATCTTCACCTTTCCTGGCTCTTAATTTTGAGAACATTGGGCCTGCTCTTATTGAAATCAATGATATTTTTGCTATTGCCTTCAATGGGAGCAGGATCTAGCTCCATGTGTTTTATTCTTGTCTTTTTTCCCCCCTAGCCAAACAGTTGCTATAACTGCTGAGAAGTCAATTTAGGTCTTTTTATCTTGGCTCTATCTGTTAGATTGCTAAGAAGGCAATGATTCCTATGTGGCAAAGAGAACAGAAAAGAGGGTTTAGAGATCCAAAGAAAATTGCTTCTCTTTTCTTTTTTCTTTGGTCTCTTAATAATCATACAATATAGATGTCCAGAGCTTTTTCTGATGAGCTTTTGGTCTCCTTCTGTTGCAGTTGCTGGTTTATTAAATACATTGTCCATTGTCCACCTCGGAACATGGGCAGTCCAGCATAACCAGAGTCCTAAAATCTCCAGTTTTCTTTAATGTGTTAGAAACAGGAAGCAAAAAGTGATAGGTGACAATGAGGTGTCTTTGAAGTGCCAAGGAAGCTCCCCCTCCTCCTCTTTGAAGCTCCCCCTCCCCCTGTTTTCCCCCAGTGCATTTCTCTGGCTCTTATCACAGGCATATGCATGAATTATTTACATGGACTGCTGGCATCAAGTTTGCACAGTGCAATTGGAGAACAGGCTCTCATGGGAGCCTGTTTGTAAGTGTAGGAAAGGAATTTTAAAGTTCTAATGCTATTACTTGTGGATTTCAAACCGTCCCACTCTAGACCAGAATTTAACTGGTTTGTGGGGAAAAACTGCAAAAGGGTTATTGATCACTGAGCTGGCATTTGACCTGAATGCCTATATGAAGTTCATCTGAGTCATTGATGGTTCCTACACAGAGTCATTTGTGCTCTGTGTATTATACTTAAGAAAAATCCCTACCCCTGAGCAGCACAGTTAAATTGACTTAGGTCCCATGTAGACAGCGCTAGCTTGACAGAAAATTCCTGTCTCTGTCTCGGGAAGATGGAGTAACTACAGGTCCAGGAGAACACCTCACGTTGGCGTACAGCTGTGCCACTGTAGCCTTTTCAGTGTAGACAAGCCCTTAGAGAGACAAGGTGGATGAGGTAATATATTTTCTTGAAACTTCCTAAACTCTCAGCCTTGATAGTATTTTGTGGCAGGATAATTCTGTTGTGTAAAACAACCCTCCCTCAAACCTACCAACCAACAAAACCTCTTGCTTTTATCAGTTTTCAATGCTTTAGTTTTCACTTTCATTCAACAACCCCTTGTCCTTGTATTATAAGGTCTAGTTTACATACACAAGTTGCAACTGGTCAGCTAAAATTGGTTTTAAAACCTGCACAGTCCTATGTAGGAACACTTATATCACTTTTCAGCAGGCTCACTGATTCAGGAAAGCATCCTTATTTAGGAAGGGCACCCCAGGACATGCTTAAAGTACCATTGACTTCAATGTATGCTTAAGTATATGAGTAGAGCCCTGCGCGATACAAAATTTGTATCTGCGTCCGATGTTGGCATTTGCGGATATAACGTGGATATCTGCAGGTATGCAGGGCTCTAGATATAAAATTTGGATCCGCAAACATCTGTGATCCGCAAACATGGTCTGTGGATATCTGCAGATTTGCAGGACTCTACATAGGATTAAAGTTAAGCAACTCCTTGATGTTCTTCCTGAAGAGTGTTGGTTTTAAGCACATGCATAACTGCTTTCCTGAATCAGGGCCTCCTTGCATTGGTTTAATTTACAAGCCAGATTCAAATCAACTGAGGAGTGTCTACACTGGGGCTTGCATCGTTTTAACTAAATCAGTTTAAGAAAACAATCCTTTAGTTAAACTGATGCATGTTTGTGTGTAAAGTAGGCATGGAAAAAGGAGCTCCTGATTTACCTTCGCTAGGCTGGCCATTATTTTATACTTCAAAGGTATAAATCCTTTTCAGCTCTAGAGATTGGAGAGCCAAGGAAACTGATGCCAAATGCAAAAACACTAATTTGTTTTCACAAATTAAACTATCTGTGCCTGCCTAAAATTGAAAGGTCACATTGAATCCCAGTGTTACATGTAGCAGAGGTGATTTGAAAATAAACAAAGGGGCTAAAAGGTTAACCATGAACTGTGGGCTCTAAACTTGCCTCTTAATTTTAAATCAATACTCAAATTCCCTACAATAACAGAACCCAGTATTATTTTCCTAACTATTTATCTGATTTTCAGAGCTTTTATATCAAATCCAGATATACAACTGAAGACAAATGATATAAAATAAATTATATAGCTCTAGTTTGGATTTTGTGTTGAAGGTTTAAATGAGACATCTTTCCAAACAGTGGAAAACATACATATGTGAATGATAAAATCTGGATCTGTTGAAAAAGCTACTTTAAAAGAAAGTGAGGGTATGCTCTTTAGACCCTCAGAGCTTGGCTAAATTACAAACAATTTTCACTAGAATAATCAAAGGTAGTTTTCCTTAGTGAAGGCTCTTTCCCTACCATATTTCATCTTTCAGCCCCTTCAGCCGTTATGTAACTATTGTTTTGTTTTCTAAATTGTAGAACCATTTTATAATAGGGGGAGTGGATGTGCTTCACATGTTCGTCCATGCTCAAAATTGCTCTGAATCATTTCTGTTTACATTTTTCAAAAATATTCACTCTTGGGGCCGAGACCAGCTCTTGAAAATCTCAGTGCAATGGTGAAAGTCTGAGAAAGTTGGGAGTAACCAAAAATTGTAGACTTTGCTATGCTACCGCTTCAATGGCAATCTTGCCTTTGAGTTCAGTGGGCTTTAGATCGGGCCTGGAAAGAAGGCTTGGGAAATAATAAAAGAGATGCTATTCTGCAGCTGTGCCGTAGATTAAATTCTCTTTTGTGCAGAGGGACAACACAAGCCTGATGCATCACTTAAACCCCACTTTAACCTGTTTTGTGGGTTTAAATGGGATTTAAGGTTTATGGCCCCCTGCATGCTGTGTGTGTGGAATTTCACCCATTATGTGGAGCTTTACTCAGTGGGAGTTCTGTGTACATAGCAGCTGCAGAACTAGGCGCTAGGGAATAGTCTTATTGTGGTTGACTACACTGGGTGCAGGAGCAGGTCCCTGGCTTTTTAAGCATTCAGGTAGTGTCTGAGTGTACATAATTGGCCATGTTTCTGAGAGATGTTTCCACATCCCTGTTTTAAATTCTTCATTTGTATTAAAAGGTGGTCAAGGAATCATTTCAAAGTTGTTTTCATTTCTAAGGATTTGAAATTGACCCAGTTCTTTTTTCTTTTTGGAGGGAGGGGAGAGCTGGAGGGGGAATTTCATGGACTATTTTATTGAAATTATTTTAAAATTTAATAATAAAAAACATTATGAAAATGAGGTTTTGGGAAACAAAACATTTCAATACCCATGTCCATACATTTGAAATGTCATACCATATTTATACACAAAATTAAAAAAATTTTTTTTTGAAAGACAGCCATATTTTTAGTTAAAATTTTTTTTGTTTGAAAAATGTTGACCAGCTCTAGTTAATATGTCACAAACCCTTGACTTGTAATGTTCATTAAGAGGTAGCGTGGCCTCATGCATAGTTTCTCAACCTGTGGTACGTGTACCCCTGGGGGTATGTGAGACACAGGCAGGTGGTACACGGTGAAAAAGCCAGCGAAGGGAGGTGGGCAGCAGCCGCAGACTTCTGGGGAAGACAGGTGGCAGCCACCTGCTTCCTGCCCGGTCCCACTCCTAGCTGGGAGGTAGACGGCAGCCGCCCCAGTCCTGGGAAGCTGGGCGGCAGCTGCCGGCTTTTTGGGAAGCCAGGTGGCAGCCGCCTGCGTCCTGCCTGATCCCAGCTCTCAGGTAGGAGCCCGGTGGCACCTCCTGCACCCTGTGAGCTGGGTGGCTACCACCCATGCCCCAGCTCTGAGCCAAGAGACATCCTCCCATGCCCTGGCTTGAAGATGGGCAGTAGCCGCCTGTTCACATCCCCGGGTCCCATCCTGTGTGGAAGCTTCCTCCGCCGCAGCTTGGAGCAGGTGGCAGTCGCCCACTCCCGGACTGGCAGCCAGGCGGCAGCCACCTGCAACTTTCCCAGGTGGCAGCTCCCCTCCCCGGCTCAAAGCCCAGTGCCCAGAAAGCCAGGTGGAGAGCCCAGCAGCTTGCCCAGTCCTGGAGCAGGGCTCTAGGGCAGGCAAGCTTACTTGTCAATTTCACTGCTCTAGTTGTGCAGTGAAATTGACAACTATGACAGCCCCAGATTTTACCAGTATAAAATGTTAAGAGGGGCCCACACAGTGTGATTTGCCCCAGGCCCGCACCCCCCTTGGGACGGCTATGGGGAGCGCTGCTATCCACTCTGGTGGGCCGCTACTTCTTGCTCGTACCTCACAAGCTCCCACTTGTGTGAGGAGAACACCACGTGATCCCGCCAGTAATTGGCTGGTGTTGACCTTTGCTCCTACATGGAGGAAGGGGAGGAAGAGGGACGGGAGAGAGAGCAGGGGGTTTTGTGATCTATCACAGCCACACAGCACTGCAGAACACAGAATTCTCCTGCTTTACGAGAAATACAGTCATCCAGCAGTAAAGGGGAAAAAGATTGTATTTCTCAGAGTGGAAAATTGAGTGTTGTGTATTTATTAAAATTTTCAGAAGTTAGGGGGTACTTGCTACTTAAAAGGTTGAGAAACACTGGCCTAGTGGATAATGGTGCTGGACTGGAGTTTAGAAGACCTGGGTTCTGTTCTTGGTTCTGCCACAGACCGACTGAGTGACTTGGGGCAAGTCACTTCACCTCTCTGTGCTTGTTTCTCCTCTCATCCTTTGTTCACCTGGTCTGTTTAAGGGCAGCGCTGTCTCTCACTGTGTGTATATAAAGTCCTACCACAATGGGGCCTTGATCTCGGGGGCTTCTAGGCATTACTGCTCATACAAACAATAATTAGCAATGAAGAATGTTTGGGAAGGTGCATCTCTTCACAAGGACGCCTACCTGCGTTATTTTTCTTATTTATATTTTCATCAACTTTGAAGTCTTATTTCTACTGTTGTTTTCATTGCTTCAGAACAGGAAACAGATTTTTGGCCCCTGAGTGACGCAGTTATACTGGTCTGGTGTAGACCGCGCTCTGTCAACAGGAGGGCTTCTCTCAGCGACACAGGTACTGCCTCTCTGGAGGTGGATTAACTACGCCATTGGGAGACGCTCTCCCATCAGCGTGCATAGTGTCTACACTAAGTGGTGCAGCTCCACCGGTGCAGTTGTGCTGCTGCAGTGCTCTAAGTGTAGACCGAGCCCTATATCTATATGCCCTTCAGTGAAAGAAAAGACAAAGGTACTGATCTGACAATCTGCTCAGATGTCTATCAATGTTTCTGCAGTTCCTTTTTGAAGTGGCTAAAGAGAGACGGCTCATTTGTATTTTCAGAAATGGCAGTGAAAAATGAAAGCAGCTTGTCTTTGAGTCCACGTGTACTTCATAGTAAGCATTGTTCCAGTGTGGGGTCTTACGACAAGCCAAAGGAAGGAAACCCAGTTCATAAAGACAAACAAAATGTATAAAGATTCTTCTGTGCTGTTTGCTTCAACCAAGATTGTGAACTAGGAATTCAAAGCTGGATTTGCCTTGGAAAAGTGATTTATTAGGTGGAGTCAACAAGCATGTTTGCACATTACTCCTTGGAGCACATTTAATATTGTTTATCTTGGGAACCTACCACTCAAGCATTCATTTCTTCTTATCTTGCATCAGAGGCCAGGGCCAGAGTCACAGTTTAGTCTTTTTGTTGTCAAAGAACCTGATATGGGCAAGATATATTAGTGTGAAGTGGAGAAACAAAAATTCAGCACATGAAATGTTTCTTATCCGACCCTGCCTTCTTTGTTACAGAGAAGAAAATCCTCAAGCAGGCTAATTTCAATGGGACTACTTGTGTAAAAAGTTACGCAACACATATGCTTGAACGTTTGCAGCATTAAGCCCTAAAACAATATTTCACCAGTTATAAAAGAAGAATTACCTTTGACTTCAGCTTCCTTAGTTTCTGTTGCCTATGGGCAGGATTCACTCCATTTCCATTGAAATTCGTGGAACTACACTGGTATAACACTGATTTGACATCAGAATCAGAGAGAACTGTAGAGGATAGAAATTATCAGCTTGCACCATGTATGAAACACATACTCCAGTAAGAAACTTAACCACTTTCTAGGAAAGTTTAATTACAGGTGATATCTGGAAAGTTAAATAATATGCCTATAATGTGATATAAACCTCATTAAGCAAACACGGTAGCAATACTGGAACCTATGGGGTGAAAGCACGCATTGGAAAGGTTAAAATCCCCTTTGTGCCTAAATCCTTTGAAGCAATTTCTTTCACCTCGTAGGTATAAGAAATTTTAAACTACAGGCTTTTAAACTTCTTATCTGGTAAAGCCATGGTAGCCTGAATTGAGAATAACTTTTTACTAACATCTGCTGAGTTCTTACTCAGGAAGGCCAATTCTATTTGTTAGGCTAAAAGCTATTCCTCCTGATGTTGTGAAACTGAATGCAGTTTCTAACATTTGTGTAAACATGAGAGGAGAAATGGAGGACCAAATTCATTGTTGTTGAAGCCAGTGGAATAATACTGAAATTAATTTGACCCACAGTGTTTAAAGGGACACTGTCAATTTCAAAGTTGGCCTCAAATGAAAATACAATAACAAAATAAGCTTGAGAAATATTTTCACACACAATTAAACATACAAAGCCTATGAACATTCTCCTCCAGCATCTGAAACCCAAGTATTGCAGCAGTAAGAAACTGAAAATGAAATTTACTTCAGTGATTTTCATTGCCCAAACTGAGGGAAATGAAAAAAGTAAAAAGGTCATAAGTAAATTCAGAGTTCTAAAATGCTTTTACTTTTAATAGGAACCGTAGCCAAACGTTGCGATATTTATTGTTTTCCTTAAAGCCTCATCATGTTATTAGGTGAGAATCTCTGCTTTCAGTTAAAAAAAAAAAATCAAGCTCTCATGGCTGTGGGGAAAACCCATACTGTTCAAAACCAGCTGGCAAATAAAAAGAACCTTAAATTTAATATCACTTACAAATCTTGTGACTTTTAGGCCAATTTCATGGTTTCAAGGGTCTGACCCATGATTTTTGTATGCTTGGGATTGGCAGTACTGTAACATGTCATTAGTTATATAGGTAAAGATGATTGTTTACAATTTATTTTTAAAGTAAACATGCTCCTTTAAACATATCAGATCTTCTTGGTGTTATAAGATATCTGGTATCTCTCATTCTCCTAATAATCAAAGGCCTAAAATTACAAAGCTAGCAAAAGCAGAAGATGGCTGCATGCTTTTTAACTGTCTCCTCCTTAAACCATCAACATCCTGGCCAACCCAGAGGACTTTAGTATTTTTAAATAAATTAAAGAAGTTACGAAAATGGGATAGCTAATCTTATACTTGCTGCTCCTTCTCTTTAGTCTCTGTATTCTAAACACAACGCAGGTGTGCATTTTTACTTTACCATTAAAGTGCTGCAAACAAAAGCAAACATTAATCAGAGCTGAACACGTGCCCAGCAGGACAGTGGAGGCCTGCTGTGTTAATGGGCAAGTCTGAGTCCTTTTCGGGTATCTGAGTTTTATTTTAAGTTTGGGCTTGCGACGAAAGCACTTCCACCATTGTCACAAGAGTGTACGAAGTGTTTGTCCTCTGCTCTCAGAAAGCATGCCAGTTAGTAAGCCACAAACACAGTTGTTCCGTCAGACATATATTTTTAGAAATGTTGTCCCTTTGGGGACATTATTATTGGTCCCTTTCCCTGTTCTTACATTTTATCTACTCAAGATAAAATAATGAACCATCCTTAAAGGAACACTATCATATTTGTCTGGGCCTCTGGCAGGGGAAAAGAGATTTCTTTTTTTACAAAATGTATAAAAAGAACTGTCTTCATGAAATTACCTTAAAAACAATCAGTGAAGAGGTACTTTGACCACTTCTTTCAAAAGTAGATGTCTAAGGTCACTCTCCTAAGTCTAGATTTATGTGCCTGAATTTCAAAAGTGCTCAGTAATCAGGCGGCTCCTACTGTAGTCACTGGGAGCTGCTGAATAGTCAGTGCTTTTGACAGGCAGTTGCCTAAATCTAGATTTAGGAGCCTGACTTTAGACACCTGTTTTGGAAAGTCTTGAGCTTTTTTAAAATTTAAACACTACCTTGCAATGCTGGAAACCTAAAGCCACAAGAACCAGAAAGTGAAACTGGCCAGTCTGGTTTCTTGTTTCTAAGGTATAAGAAGTAAGCAAACAGCATAAATGGTGAAAGTAAATTAGACTTACAGCTTTAATAAACTGAACTGGATCACAGGGAAGGATTGTTTATGACTTTTATCCTTACCTCTTTAAGGGTGCTTATCAGAGAAACAGTCACGTGATTTTTGTAGTCTAGTTTAAAATATTGCATGTTTTCCTCTTTGCCCCTCTAAAAACTGCTGTATGTAAGGAAAGACCTTGTTTATACAGTGTCTTATGGATCTGAACAACCAAACACTTCATACTTCTCTCCCCTTCTCCCTCCCCCTCTCTCCCCCCAAGTACAGGATAGGAAGTCAGTTTGTGTTTAATCATACACAAGGAATCAAACTTGACTACTTTTACAAAGCTAATGAGTGGCGTATCAATGGAATCTCTGTTAGCTCGTTTTTCAACAGGGACAGACCCAGCTTTCCTGAGGCCATGAACTAGGAAAGTTGCTAAACAGCTAAAATTAAAAAAAAAGAAGCACCCACCCCCACAGGTGAATAGCACACCATTTTACATGTTACGCATTTTCTTTCACCTATCATAAAAGTGGGTGGGGCTGTGTGAACTAGTGTCCATAATTTAAAAACAATCCTGACTTTTGTCCAAAATGGAACTCAAATTGTTTAAGTTCTTATCACGTTGGTTAATCTTTTTTCATCATCATCATTTGTATTACAATAACGTCTACAGGCCATGTTTGAGATCAGAACCCCATTGTACTAACTGTAATACATACATATAGATGGTAAAAGATTTTATAATCTAGACAAGAAGGATAAAGGAAGTGGTATTGTCCCATTTGTATAAATGGAAAGCTAAGGCACAGAGCAGCCTTTCTTTTTTTCTTTTTAAATTTATGGATCTTAAGTACTTTAAATAAGACCCCATTACCATAGCATCTGAGCACCTTGCAATCTTTAGTATATTTGTCCTCTCAGCACCCTGTGAGTTGCAGAAGTGCTTTTATTTCCATTTTACAGATGGGGAACTGAATGGCTAAGTGACTTCCCCAAGTCACACAAGAAGTCTGTGAGGAGCCAGGAACTTGAACCCAGATGTCCCAAGTCCTAGGCTGGTGCCCGAATCACTGGACCTTCCTTACATCCATCCAAGCAAACTTTCTTGCATTACGTGCCTAAGCTGTTTCCAGCTCCCCTTCTGTGTAGCTGTATTTTTCATATGTGGAATGGGTGTTTGTTTATTCTCCTGAAGGTATTGATGAGCGTTCATCCTTCTTGGAGATCACATTTTTCTTTCCACTCTTTGTTGTTGTTTTGTTGATTTAGATAACAAATTCTTCAGGGTTGCTGTCTGTTTCTACAGTCTGTGAAACAGTGGAGCCCTGGGATCCCAGTTAGGGCCAGTCTCGATGTTTCTGTAATAGAAATTGTTCTAACTAGGAGAAGAGTTCTTGACATGGGAAGAACTTGAAATCTAGATGGGAGAAATTTCTGAGATTAAAACAAAATAATTACCTTAATTTTCACTTCAGGGAACTAATGTCTGTTCCCCATAAGTACTAGGTAGTATATTATTTTAGTAAACAGGATCTTTTTTTTTTTTTTTTTTTTCTTAAAATGCTTCTCATCCTCTAAGTACACAAACCACATTTGATTATGGGCTTTCAGAGGAAAGGCTCCTGCTACTATCAGTTTTATTCTGCTTTTTTAATTCTGGCTATATTTCCTGTTGTTCTGTCAGAGTGTCTGATACTGTGTGTGAGCAGGTTGCTTCTGACTGGTAACTTCCGAATTCTAAGGCATTTTTCCTGAGGCTATAATGACAGAGAAGTTTTATGCTGTTTCTTTTGTTCTGAAGGGTGGCATTTTTTTGTTCCTTGAGGGAGGAAGGTGTGTTTCTACTTGTAGTTTTAGCTGAATGCTATTACTGAGGAAACCATTCTCTGTACTGGAACAACACAGAACAGAATTGGCTGCACTGGAAACCACTTGCAACTGGGATATTAAAAGTTACTTTGTTGGCTCTTGGTTTAGAATCCTATGTATGCTCTTTGATCTCTTTGTCGCTGCTCAGTGCAGCAAACTCCTGAGAATTGGAACTGTAGTTAGAACTGTCATAGAGAATCCTGAGCTGGAATTGAAACATACAGGAGTGTAAACAAAAGTTAAGAAGCTCCATGCTTGTGTCTTTAAAGGTGGGAATGTAGTTTAAGTGTGGGGAAATTCTTGGGCAAACAGTGGACATGATGCAACAGGCAAATGACAATTGCTTGTGATTGTTTTCTGATTGTATAGAGGAGAAAGACATGTTGTTTTCAGATCCTAGGATTACATAAAATATATTTTCTTTCTGCTGCCTTAACTGTAGTTATTGTTAGCTCAGATAGGTAAAAATAACTCAAAAGTTGTAATTTAAAGCACAGATTAATTTAAGTACTTTTCATCCATTATTAGGAAAAAAACTAGACTTTTGAATGCAAGTGGTACACAAATATTCTACTAATATCTTCTAAAGTTGTTCAAATGATACGTGAAACTTGAATTTTGTGCACAGAAATGAGTCTCCGAGAGCAGAAGTATAAATATTACACAGCGTGTGCAAATAGTAGGAAAGGAATCTTGGCAGTAGATCAAGAAAGTGAATATAAAATGAAAATCTGCCTCCGTTTAGAAGGCTGCAATCAGACTATTGTATTTGAGCAAAAAAGACATATATTTCACAGTAACAAATATAAGTCTGATCACATTTTCCAGGTAAATACAAACTTTGTGCATCTTTAGAAGATTAGCAAATATTTCCTCCAAAGTGAAATAATTACAGATCGAAGTATACTTTTAATTTTTGTCCTTTTTATTCAGTGTGTTTATACCTAATCTATGAAATATGAGGGTGGAAATGTGGTAAGCAATACTAAAAACTCATGATTCTTCTGTAAAGGTCACAGATATCATGATGTGTTATGGTTGGTGGGGCTTCCTGAGGGGAAATTGGGTGGTGAGGGGGGAAAGGCTCTTTCATGCCTGGAATTTTAAGAAAAAATTTGGAAACCTTCTTAATAAACTAGGATATATAATGTATGCAGTGTGGTCGTAGCTGTGTTGGTCCCAGGATAGTGGAGAGATAAGGTAAGTGAAAGGGACAGCAGAAGTTGGTCCCATAAAGGATCTCACCTCACCCTTCTTGTCTCTATACTATATAATGTTGATCGATATGTTTTCTTTAGCTTGCTGTTTAAGACATAGTAACTTCTGAGGACTGTAGCATTGGGGATGGGTTATAGGCTTCGTGGGCTTGTACCTCTAGGTGACTGGTTCAAATCCAGCCCAAGTTGTTACCTTCTACTGGGAGCTTGGTGTCCAATGTGCAAAGATTTGGTGGTCTCCCACCTGTTCCTAATAGTTAGGTATTCCTGCTGCAAAAACTACTGCTATAGTTAGCGGCCATGCGGGTGCTCTCAGAAGAAAGGTCAGTTTTTGGCCATGAGAGCTACTCACGCGTAGAGCTGGTCCATCATGGTCAGAGTCAAATCACCTTGGTAGGATGTTGTAAGGACGTTTGTACTGTGCCTGCTTATACTGTGCTTCTTCTTCCAGTGCTTGCTCACGTCCATTCCACTATAAGTGTGTGCATGTCTCCGTGCACGGCTACCAGAACTCTTTTCCCCTTAGCAGATCCCGTAGGGCCGGCTCCGGCGCCACCTGGAGTCCTGCCCACATGCCGCGGTATATGAGGCACTGCCGGCCCTACGCTCCCTCAGTTCCTTCTTTCCGCCCGTGACGGTTACTGGAACTGCCTGCGCTTGCATTGCAAGCACTTAATTCCCCGTGTTTTAAACTTTAAACAAGGGTTTTTTTTGTGTTAATTAGGTAGTTAGATTAATAACTGTTGTGGTGGTAGTCAGAGACTTAGAGATAGTCTAGCTCAGACTTTACCGGGAGCAGGTATGCTCTGGTGTCATGGCTTCAAGCCGTGCGCTTTCAGTGGGAAGGCTTTCGTGCTAACTGACCCTCACTGCCTGAAGCATGGGGGGGAAGCCCTTTGTGAGAAGAGAAAGGCTTTCAGACCTCTGGAAAATCCACCTGAAAGCCTGGATCATGGAGCCCCCAAGCCGGTTCCGAGCCAACCCTCTTTGCTGCGGTATTCAGCGTGCTGCCGGTGCAGAGGGCACCGTCGGCACCGACCCAACATGACTCTGCGAAGACGGAGTGTGGATACTCCCCACACTGTTGGAGCAGGCGGGGGGGAGCACCGATCTGCACCGAGGTCGGATCACAGAGACCCACTGTCGGAGCCAGCATCTCCAACCAGGGAACCTCCTCTGGCTCAGGAGAGTGGGGGAGCCCCTCGGCACCTACCGGCACCGTCAACTTCGGTGGCCAAAGGACGGCAAGAGCCTTGTTGGCCTTGCATACACACCGCCACCCATGCCTCCACGGGGAAGCCCGCATTGGGACCCCCTGAATGGCTCAGGAGATTGCTGGTATGGGGAAGAAGATCTCCTGCAGATCGGTTCCTAGGGTAGAGCAGGAACGTTCCCCTAGAAGTCATCCCAGGTCACGGTCACTGGACTGACCTGCATCGAGGCAGTGAGTGAAGTCGCCCACCCAACACCGGTCCCGACCCCCCGGCACCAGGTGAGGTCCATCCTGGTCACTGGAGACAGTATCAGGAATTCACTGGGTGGTGCAGAACCTGGTAGCTGGAGACATGCTTGGCACCATGGAGTTCGCCCCCCACGCCGAGGCAATGCTGAACACCGGATGCCAGAGACAGACTCAGCATCGTGGAGTTTGCCCCGCGCCGAGGCAGTGCTGAACCCCAGATTCCGGAAACGAACTCAGCACCAAGGAGTTTGTCCCCTGTACCAAGGCAAGCTCGGATGCCAAAGACAGCCTCGGCATCGAGGTTTTGCCCCCCGTACTGAGGCTGCGCCAAACTCGGTGGCCGGAAACAGAGTCTGCACCGAGGAGTTCGCTCGGCACTGAGGCTGTGTTGGTCGCCGGAGCTTGACTCAGTGCCCAGATGCACGGAGCGCAAAAAGTCCTCGATGCAGGGATGATGCTCGGGTCAGCCCAGCTTGCTGGAGCGTTGTCTGTACGCCTGCTCTGGCTGCAGCACCCATGATGAACCTGGTAGTCGAGGTTGTCGTCGCTGAGGGGTCGCTCTCTGGAGCGAAGGTACCGCACAGTAAGGGGCTCTTGGGCAGCCCCAGCAGTGGTCTGTCAATGGTGCCTCAGTGTCCCTTTGTGGATGCAGTACCTGGGGGAGCATCTATCAACGACGGTGCCAGAGCCCCAGGCGGATGGCCTCAGAGGCAATGGTATGGTATGGTATGGTTGTATGAAGGCTTAGGGGGTTTCCTGGAGTGGGAACGGGACCACGGTCCATCAACCCCTCAGGGATGCAGTCAGTGCCTCAAGTACAAGGAAAGGGTGCTCAACATAGTGAGGATCTCGTGGCAAACCTCCCCGCCACATCCCGATGTCTAATTGAGCCGAGAACGGTATTACACCCAGCCGAGATATTACACCCAGAAAGGGGCTCACCACCCCGATCCGGGTTGCTGATGGTGGTTGCCACCAGCCACAGGGACAGGCAGGGCAGACTGGCTCTACTCCAGAGAACAAGGGCGACTGCAAGCCAGACTTGTTTGGAGAAAACTTTATTCAATAGCACTACCAGCAAGTGGAAGTTGAGCCCCTCGGGGGAGTCAGGGAGCCGCTTTGCTGAGGCTCTGCCCAGCAGCAGACGCTGAGCCTGTAGGCCATTGCAAAAGAGGGTACCGCGGGAGCCAGAGCAGCACTCCTGGCACCTTCAGTGGCTGACTATTCAGTAGGCAGAGCCATACCCCCTGCCATCGGCATGCCCAGAGGTTAGTGGCTGCACTACTGGGCTATCCCGGAAAGGTCCAGCAGCCCATCAGGGGCTGTTCCGTGGACGGGTCAGCTTTCTCTCCGGTTCGCATAGAGGCGAAGCTGCATAGTTTCAGGGACTCCTAGTCCATGCTTTGTTCCCTGGGCTGGTACGTGACACAAACCTTCAGGTGTCAGGCAGGTCTCCAAGGACAGCAGCAGCAGAGGTGCCAGCCACAGCCATCTCGTGACCTACGGACAAGGGGACAGAGTCAGGGGGTTTAGGAGACACCATCCGCCCTGACTGGCTCCTTAGGCCCTCAGTAAGGGTCCTCTCGGCATAGGGCAATTGGAAAAGGCCCTTCTGTTGGTGAACGCAAGGGCAATACCCTAGCCTATACCCTCCTTCAGGCTTGGGTGAGCCAGAAGGCCTTCGGACCACTGGGCCCTTGAGATAATCCAGTGAGCTAGGGCCTCCGGTCGTCCCCTCCCCCCCGCCCCTTGACGCCTCCCCCTTCCTCCCTCTCAGTGGAAACTCCACATCCAAGAGGTTGAGGCTGCCTCAGCCAGGAACAGCGGGAGAGGTTCTGCAGGCGATGGCGGAAGAGGTCCCACTCGAGGTACCTCCTCATCCCCCCACCCCCCCCAAAAATAAGAGGGATTTGAGAATGGTGACAGACCTATGTCATCTCACAAATACCGAACAAGGGGCTCAAATCTCGCATGTCCCCCCAGGTCCAGTAGGGGAAACAGGAGCCCGATATGCTGCCCTGGATGTCAGGGATGCACATTCCCAAAGGTCCCTCCACTTCATAGGGTTGGACTCCCTCTAACGCTTTACGGCTTACCTTGCGGTCTGTTACTTGGCCAACAGTGTTTACTGAAGGCCTGGCAGGGGTAGCTGTGCACTGGACAGTGCAAGATCCGCCCAGGCAGGCCCAGGTCCCAAGCCCAGAGCAGGGTGAGCCAGTCAGGCATCTCTTGCAGCTGGCGGGTCCTGCTGGTAAACGCACAGAGCTCACATTAGCTCAGGTGCAGCCTACGGAATGCATCGGCGTGACCGGTTGCTTCCTGGACCAGACCTTCCTGCCCCAGCCGTGCTGAGGGTCAGAGTCCCTCAGGATGGGCCTCATGCACAAATGCCCTACGACAACAGCCAAATGTTGCCGACAGCTGTTAGGTCACAGGCTGGCCTGCACCTATGGCCCCGATGCCTGATGCTTAGGCCACCTCCGTCACGGCCCCGGGATACAGTCCAAGCAGGCAGCTTCTGCACCGAGAGGCATCGGCACACCGATGTGAACTCACAGGGCTTGCGGAATGTCCTTCCGCTTTATCGAGGGCAGGGCGGTACAGGCGCTGACAGACAGTAAAGTGACCATGTACTACATCCACAGGCAGCGGGAGCCAATTCGTCAGCCTTACGAAGGGCACCTATCGGTCCTTAGGACCTGGCGGTGATTACCTCCCGGGAGTGAGGAACGGCGAGGCTGACCGCGTCAAGGGAGCGCTGTTCCTCACCATGAGGGGTCGCTGCACCCACTAAGGGCATCTACGACCGTCTGGAGGGGGTTTTCCCCAAAGGGAATCCGTCGGTATCGGACTGCAGCACGAGGTGTCCTCAGTGCTGCTCTCTCTATGGTCAAGGGGCAGGGGCATTCGCCAACGCCATCTGTCTGTAGCGGTCAGAGGCCCGCATATTCACTTTCCCACCTTTCTCCTCCTGCATACAGTCCTGCTCAAAACGAGGAGGGGCTAAACAGATGCCATCTCGATTGTTCCAGCTTGGCCACGCCAGCACGGGTTCAGCATGCTGCTGGATTTCTTGATCGCCCATGTCGGGAGCTTTCGAGCCAGCGCGATCCCAGCTCCAAGGATCATGGTCACCTGTGGTGCCCAGACCTGGACCCTTGACACCGCAGGGAGTGATAGATCGGTGCCGAGAGGCGATGAGCGACCGCTCAGAACAAGCCCAGTGTGTACCGATGGGTAGCAGGAAGCCCTCCACGCAAGTTGTGTACCGGGTTAAGTGGAAGTGGCTGTTGCCTGCTAGAAGCAATCCCGAGATACTTTGCCTGGCTTCTCGCCAGTATAGGTGATCCAGGAAATACTTGCTGCAGCTGAAGCTGACTGTGGCCTCCATGAAGGCCCACCTAGCAGCCATATCAGCCTTCCATCAGCCACTAGAAGAGGGATTACGGTCCTTCCGTCAGATGGAGGTTCGGTCCCTGCAGAGGGTGGGAGGCTCTATCCATAGGCCTGCGTCCCAGTGCCTCCCTTGGATCTCGACCTGGTCCTTCCTGGTCCATGCCCCCTCTCCCCCGAAACCCAGGGCATCAGGCCCTCTACTCTAGTCTTCCGGGAAGGTGGCCTTCTTGGGGGTATTTACCTCAGCAAGGAAGGTCTCCAGGACCAGAGGTCTGATCTCACAGCTCCTCCCTCATACTGTAGTCTATAACAGCGTTTTTCAATTAAATTTCCCCGCGGAACTTTTTAGGCTCTTCGGGGAAATTACACTCATACTCGATACCCTCCGCCGAAAAATCCGGAACATCTTCCCTTTTTCGGCGGCGCAGAGAACAGCTGCTCTTGGTGGCGCAATGTCACTTTCTCACAGAACCCTAACAGTGTTCCTGCGGAACCCCTGAGAAACACTGGTCTATAAGATAAGGTTCAATTGAGACCACACTGGGCCTTCCGGTCCAAGGTGGTGGCCCAGTCTCATTGGACCAATCATATATTCTCCCCAGGTTTCCCCAAGCTACACGGTTTGGAGGAGAGGAGAAGGCAGCACTCGCTAAAACGCGAGTGGGGCCCTGGCTTCTACATCAGATGCACAAGACTGTTCTGGAGAGCGACGCAGCTCTCCCTCACAGCATCTAACCAGATGGAAGGTTCACCGGTCTTCGCCCGGCGCAATCTCCTTGCGAATAATTTCCTGCATCGCATTTGGCCACAAGCAGGTGAAGGTGTTGCTTCCGGACGCCACAGCTCAGCCAACAGAGCTCAAGCTCCATCTACAGCCTTTCTAGCGGAAGTGCTAGGGCAGGACATCTGCAAAGCAGCTGCCAGGCTGGCGGTACATACCTTCACGTCCCACCATGCCTCTGTCCAAGGCGTGGGAAGGAGTGGGCTTCAGCAGAGCTGGGCTGCAGGCAGCTCACCACTAACTCCAGCCCACCTCCAAGGTACTGCTTGTTAGTCACCTATAGTGGAATGGACATGAGCAAGCAGTCGAAGAAGACAACAAAATTACTTACCAGTAACTGATGTTCTTTGAGATATGTTGCTCATGTCCATTCCACAACCCACCCCTGTCCCCACCGCCAGAGTTGGCGAAAAGAAGGGACTGAGGGGGCGTAGGGCCGGCAGCACCTCATATACCGCGGCATGTGCACAGGACTCCAGGAGGCGCCGGAGTAGGCCCTTTGGGATCTGCTGAGGGGAAAAAAGTTCCGGTAGCCGTGCACGGAGGCGTGCACACACCTATAGTGGAATGGACGTGAGCAGCACATCTCGAAGAACATCAGTTACTGGTACGTAACCTTGTCTTTTTGTAGGTAAAATGCTTTTATTCTCCAGAGCTGTCAGTCCAGCACTAGCACTTTTTGTCCTGTGTACTCAGTTGTCTAGGTTCTGTGGTCCTTCTCTCACCTGAGTGGGTGGGCCTTTTGTTCTGGTGGTCTCCACCCACCAATTCAGTCATCAGGTACGCTGGCGCTTTTATTGAGAACTGAATTCATAAAGAAAACAGGATGTTCTTGTGTATGTGATATGTTTTCTTTAAGTAGTACCGGAATGTTTAACACGTCTTCCTCTGACCTTGTTAAAAAAAAAAAAAAAAAAGCAGCAGATTGAAACTAACTTATCCTCCCCACACAGCTCTTCTGAACTAGAGTTGCATCTTAGCTCTGCACTGTGATACAGTTTCTTTGCTCTAACTTAGGGTTTTGGAGTGTATCTAGAGCAGTGGTTTTCAACCTGTGGTCCATGGACCTATGTCTAAGATTTCCAAAGGGGTCTGCACCTCCAATCAAAAAAATCTTTTTTTGAGGAGTCTGCAAATCGAAACAGATTGAAAACCACTGATCTAGAGCATATTCTGGTTCAGAACAAGGTTCTTTACTGTGTCATCTGAAAGCACTTCATACATTTAGCAGCTCTAACAAGTGAATAAAGGACACAACATCTAAGGAACAAGAACATGACTCCCCAGGTTGATCAGAAAGACAACTTGATCAGCTTCCTTAGAGAAAAAATTGTTCATGCTTGACACATAGGCCACATTTTTTTTAAATGAATGATTGACTCTTTACTTTCCCATGAAGAAGAAGGAAGTGTGCCCTGCTCCTCCTTATTAGAGAATATATCACAGAATTTCCAGAATATCCACAAAGCTCAGAAGTGGCCATATCAAACATTATTATTATTTATTTGTCTGTATTCCTGCCCTTCCCATCAAGAAGGAAAATTTAATCGTGTCAAACCAGTGTTGGGAATTGAAAGTAGCCCTGGAACAAAGATGTCAGTGAGTTTATTCTCTGTGCTTCCTGGTCCCCAAGAGGAGAGAGAGGAAAAATATAGGTTTAGTTCTAGACCTGAAATGGCTCAACAAATCCATCAAATTTAAGTTAAAGGAAAGGAACCATTTCAGGATGCCTTGGTAACCATAGTTCCAGAGAGAATTCTGTCTCCCTTGAATTTGGAATGAGGAATGTACATGATTTTTTATTTTTTATTGATAAACATTTACTCAATTTTCAATGAAAATTGTGCTCTTCATTGTATGGAGAGGCGTAGGGCAGAGAGGAGCTGTTTATTTACTTATCAACCAAATCTTATTTAGATGGGTCATTACACATTGGTTGTAATTTCCTTCTTTTAAGAATTATCTTTGCTAATTTATTGCCTCTACTTAAGCATAGCTGTCTTTGCCATAACTTGATATCTGTGAGTATTCCCACTGAATTCAGTAGTACTATTCACATGCATTAAGCTGAGCACATATCCAAATCTTGTGCATTGACTACATGTGGACTTCTTTATGATCGATATTTTTCCCTGTGGCAATTTAAGGGATTTAAATGGATTTTTTTTTTCCCTGTCTAAAAATGTAAAATAGCAAAAAAGTGATTGGCACTGGAGCTGGTCCAAAAAATGAGAGAAAATGAGGATTTTTGGCAAAGTTCCTTTCCATTTTCAATTTTAAATTTTTTTTTTTTTTTTTTTTAAATTCAAAGATGTCAGCCAGCTGTGATAGACACAGCTCTCAGAAGAGTTTTTTGTCCTTGGAGAGAATGGCCAGATTGCAGTTGTTTGCTAGAGAAATGCAAGTGGGCTCCCTGCTCTCTTTGAAACCTTGTCAGGCTCTTCTGCACATGAGATTGGGATCAAACGCCGTGTCAAATATGTATATTTTTCTACAGGACGCACAAAGAGAGGATTCCTTCTAGAATGATTTCTCCTTTATTATCCAGCTAGTAATACCTCCCAATTCTCCGCTTTCCAGTAATCTGTATCAATATGACTTTGCTTCCATGCCTGAGAAACAGTGCAGCACTTGCAAAAATAACTTTTGTAAGCAGCATATTCACTTGCACTGGAATTCTAGCTTGTCTACCATTACCATACACCGCTGCTGCTCTGCCTTTTTCTTCTTCGAGTGCTTGCTCATGTCCTTTCCACTATAGGTGCCTCCGTGCATGGTTACCCAGAACTTTTTTCCCCTTAGCAGATCCTTTAGGGCTAGCTCTGCACATGCCACAGTATATGAGGTGCTACTGGCCCTACACCCCCTCAGTCCCTTCTTTCCGCCCGTGATGGTTGCTGGAACTAGCCTTGCTCGCAGCAAGTACTATTCCCCTTCTTTGGACTCGTTTGTTCTGTAGCTTTGTTTTAGTTAGTTAAGTAGTAGTTAAGTGTAGTTAGAGTTAAGGCAGTCCCGGCTGGGACAACCTGGTTGCTGGGCTACAAGCTGTGTGCCTTCTGCGGGAAGGCCTTCCCACTCAGCGACCCCCATGACAGCTGTCTTAAGTGCCTGGGGGAAGCCCACAGAAAGGACCTTAATCCGGTCGTCGAAGGAAGGCCCAGCACTGCAGAGTTGGCGGCGCAGAACCCGGTGGCTGGAGTCTGGCTTGGTACCGAGGAGTTCGGGACGACGCTGACTCGGTCACCGTAGGCTGTTATGGAGCTGCAAGGCAAGCGGTGCCGGAAATCGTTGGTACCGAGGTGACACTTCGGTACTTCTAGCTCTTCGGCGCGCAACCCCGCTCATTGGCACCACTCGCGGTGATGAAGGCAGTCCCTATCATCCTCCAGGTCAGAGGCATTGAGGGTGCATTCCTCGGCACGGAGTGTTGCCCATGACCTGGGGCAGATATGGTACTGCAGATCCAGGGCTTCTGACTCCGATGCTGCTTCGGGGTCTTCCGGGGGGGGGGAGTCGTCTGGTGAGTTGATGCCCCCATAAGGTGCCAGAACCCATGGCACAGTTAGACCCCGGCTGGCCCCAAGGACAGTGGCTACCTCAATGGCCTTATTGGGCCCCATGGGGTCTCCAGGTGGGACCTGAGCCCCAATCTATTAAATCTTCGGGGATGCATTCCGTGCCTCCGGTGCCGGAAAAGGCCCATTGGCACCACTCCTCAGATGAGGAGTCAGATCCCCAGGAGGGAACCTCCGCGGGTACAACCTTTCGCCAGTAGGTGGCACACCCGCAGGCTGTACCACTGCAGTCTTCCTCCTCCTGACCTGATGAGGCAGTCTCCCAGGACCACTCTGTGCCACTGAATGATTTCAGGGCGCACCAGGAGCTGCTCAAGAGGGTTGCCTCCAACTTGGGGCTGCAGGTGGAGGAACTAAAAGAAGCCACAGATAGCCTCTTTAATGTAGGACATTGAGAAGCTAGACTTGTTTGGGAGAAAGATTTATTCAACGGCAAGCCTTCAGTTTAGGATTGCCAACCACCAGACTCTCATGGGCAGGTATAATTTCAACCTGTGGGACTCTCTCCCTGCCCCAGAACCAGGCTGCAGACTTTAACACTTTCGTGGAGGAGGGAACCGTGGTAGCTAGAGCAGCGCTCCAGACATCCTGGATGCTGCTGACTCGATGGGCAGGGTTATAGCCTCCGCCATTTCTATTCGAAGATGCTTGTGGCTGCAGTCTTCGGGGCTGTCTCAGGAGGTACAGCAGTCCATCCAGGACCTCCTCTTTGATGGGTTGGCCTTATTTTCGGACCAGACTGATGCAAAGTTGCATGATCTGAAGGACTCCAGGGCCATGCTTCACTCCTGGGCCTTTACAAGCCCCAGTTTTCTAGGCGTCAGTCATGCCCACAGGTGCAGCAGCAGCCAAGGTCTCAGCCCTGACCTTTCCACCCCTATAGACAACAGGACAGAAATAGGGGGTTTAGAAGAAGGAATCAGCCCCCTAGCTTGTCCTCAGCTCCCCAGCAAGGACCCCCCAGGAGGTTGGGCAACCAAAGGAGACAATTTTGACCCAAGGGTGGCGCCCCGACTGCTCTCCTGGATCCATCCCACCCCTTCCTAAACAGGCTTAAGGCCCTTCTATCTCAAATAGGCCAAAATCACTTCAGACTGTTGGGTCCTTGGGATAGTCTCTTGGGGCTATGCTCTGCAGTTTACATCTACCCCCACCAAAAAAAACCCCTCCCTTCTGTCCCTCTTCAGGGACCCCTCTCATGAGCAACCCCTCTTACAGGAGGTGGACACCCTCCTCAGCCTGGGAGTGGTGGAAATGATTCCTCAATGCAGAAAGGGGAAAGGGTTTTATTTGAGGTACTTCCTCATCCCCAAGGAGAAGGGGGGTCTAAGACCCATACTAGACCTGTGTCGTCTAAACTAATATGTCAAAAGACTCAGGTTTCTCATGGTCTCCCAAGCTTCCATGATCTCTTCCCTGGATCCAGGAGACTGGTATGCCGCCCTCGATCTCAAGGATGCATACTTTCATATATCTATCCTCCCCAGCCACAGGCACTTCCTTCGCTTCATGGTGGCTGGCTCCCACTACCAGTTTACAGCCCTGCCCTTTGGCCTATCTTCAGCTCCGAGAGTGTTCACCAAGCATGGCGGTAATGGCTGTGCACCTGAGATGAAAGGGTGTGCAAATTTTTCCTTACCTGGACGATTGG
Source organism: Emydura macquarii macquarii (assembly GCF_026122565.2). Classification (NCBI taxonomy): domain Eukaryota; kingdom Metazoa; phylum Chordata; order Testudines; family Chelidae; genus Emydura; species Emydura macquarii. The sequence continues at coordinate 19,948,829 of NW_027131927.1, forward strand.
TTGATCAGAGGCAGGTCCAGGCCCCAAGTGCAGAACAGCATGACCCTCACTTGCTCCATGTGCCAGAGGCTGGGGCTACTCATAAATGAACAGAAGTCCACATTAATCCCAGTGCAACGAATAGAGTTCAAGCTATCCTGGACGCTTCCCAGGCCAGAGCCTTCCTGCCTCAGCCACACTTCCAGGCAATGGTCTTCATCATCTCTCAGCTGCACCTATGCCCCACGACAACAGCCAGGCACTATCTGCAGCTGTTAGGTCACATGGCAGCCTGCACGTACGTAGTGAGTCTCACTCGCCTGAAACTCAGTCCGCTTCAGGCGTGGTTAGCCTCGGTATATGTTCAGAGCAGACACCCACTGAACCGGGTGGTCACAGTTCCTCCGCCCATCTTAGCCTCCCTAAACTGGTGGAAGACTCCCTGGGCAGTGCTGAAGGGCATTCCATTTGAGGAACTGGTCCCATCGGTCATCCTAACTTCCGACGCTTTGGAAGTAGGTTGGGAGGCCCACATCAGTGCCAACCTAGGCACTCAAGGGATCTGGTTGAGGGAGAAGAGGCACCTGCACATCAGTGTGAAGGAGCTGAGGGCCATTCGCCTAGCATACAAGGTGTACCTCCAATTCCTGACAGGCAGGGTGGTGCAAGTGCTGACGGACAACACTGCAGCTATGTTTTATGTAAAGAGGCAGAGGGGAGCACGCTCCTCAACCCTCTGTGAGGAAGTTATCCGTCTGTGAGACTTTGCCATGAGGCATGATTTCCACTTGATGGCCTCCCACCTTCCGGGAGCGAGGAACAACGAGGCGGATCACCTCAGCAGGTTGTTTCTACCCCACCACGACTGGTCGCTATACCCAGAGGTGGCATCTATGTTCTTCCGGAAGTGGGGTGTTCCCCAAGTGGACCTGTTCACATCGGCCTGGAACAAGAAGTGTCCAAGGTTCTGCTCCCTCTGGGGTCGAGAGACTGGGTCAATTTCTGACATGTTTCTCATGGACTAGACAGGGAATCTCATGTACACGTTCCCGCCCACTCCACTCCTGTTCAGGGTCCTGATAAAAATAAAGAGGGACAGGGTGAATGTTATACTCATCGCTCCAGCCTGGCCGAGACAGCACTGGTTCAGCATGCTGCTGGATCTTTCGGTCGCCCCACCCATGGAGCTCCCGAGGCGGCACGACCTTCTATCCCAGGACCATGGTCACCTGTTGCAACTGGACCTGGACTCCCTGCACCTCACAGCCTGAAGGCTCTGTGGCTGACAGAGGGAGAGAGAGCCTTCTCGGTGCAGGTCCAGCAAGTCCTGCTTGGCAGCAGGAAGCTTTCTACACAGGTTGTATATCGGGCTAAGTGGAGTCGGTTTATCTGTTGGGTGGAGTCCCGAGGTATCCCGTCCAGCCTCTCGCTTGTACAGGTGATCCTGGAGTACCTCCCTTTCTGCCCAAGGTGGTTTCCCAATTTCATTATAATCAAAATATTTTTCTCCCTGTGTTTTTTCCCAAACCGCACGGTTTGGAGTAGGAGAGGAGATGGCACTCGCTGGTCTTCTACATCAAGCATACAAAGCCGTTCCAGAAATCGATGCAGCTCTTCGTCGCAGTGGCTGACCGGACGAAAGGCTCACCTGTCTCCACCCAGTGCATCTCCTCGTGGATTACATCATGCATCAAGTTCTGCTACGAGCAGGCGAAGGTGCCGCTTCCGGGAACCATCACAGCGCACTCAACCAGAGCTCAAGCCTTGTCTACAGCCTTCCTGAAGAGCGTGCCCATGTCGGACATCTGCAAAGCCGCCACCTGGTCGTTGGTGTATACCTTCACGTCCCACTATGCTATTGTTCAGCAAGCGAGAGAGGACGCATGATTTGGCAGAGCAGTGCTGAGGCAGCTCACTGCTAACTCTGACCCACCTCCAAAGATATTGCTTGTTAGTCACCTATAGTGGAATGGATATGAGCAAGCACTCAAAGAAGAAAACAAGGTTACTTACCAGTAACTGCTGTTCTTCGAGATGCGTTGCTCATGTCCATTCCACAACCCACCCCTCGTCCCAGCCACCGGAGTTGGCAGAAAGAAGGGACTGAGAGGGCGTAGGGCCGGCAGCACCTTATATACCACAGCATATGCACGGGGCTCCACGGGGCACCAGAGCCAGCCCTACGGGATCTGCTAAGGGGAAAAAAATTCCAGGTAACCGTGCACTCACTTATAGTGGAATGGACATGAGCAACACATCTCGAAGAACAGCACTTACTGGTAAGTAACCTTGTTTTTCTTTTGGTCCCACGTGCCTGATCCAAAGCTCATTAAAGACAATGGAAAGACTTTCAGATCAGCTGCTAAGTACACAATCCATTTCCTTGAATAATGAATGTTGCTGGATTGCAACAGCTGAATAACCCATCTGTTAACTGTTGAAAACGGGTTCTGTAAGAGTGCTCTTGATTAAGAGACTGTTCCTGTGCTGAAAGATTCTTGAAGGTTCTCCCCTGCAGAGAGCCACTGTGTTAAGTCTGCTCATTGTTTGCTCTTTATGAGAGTACTTCGTGTGTAAATTGTCTGGTACAATTAACAGACAGAATAAAAAATGTATCATGTCAACTTGCCGGTATTGGAATCTTCTGAATGGAAAGCTGAGATATAAATCTTGATCCAAGTCAGACTGCAGCGTGCTTTTATAAGGCTTGTGAATGGGATCACAGGTAAAGCCCTGCCATCCTCACAAACTTTTGTCACTGATTACAATCAGCTCAAGGCATCCGGGAATAACTTGCGTTATCCTTTTAAATCATAAGTTATGTTTAGTTGCCAAAGATAACTCTATGAGCATTAAAAGAGAACCTTACTAAACATACTGTGTCCTGATTCATGTTCAGTGTGGCATTGCTTGGTTATCAAAGATAGAATTACTTTGACTAATATACAAGAATAAAAGTTCCCTTAGCCAAACTTAGACCTGGTCTACATTATGATCTTATGTCGGTATAACTACATTGCTCAGGGGTGTGGAAAATCCATACAGTTATCCTGACCGAACTCCTGGTGCAGACCATGCTATATCGACAGGAAGGCTTCTCCTGTTGGCGTAGCTACCACCTCTAAGGGAACTGGAATACCTATGCCTACAGGAGAAGTGACCTGTCAGCGTAGGTAGCGTCTTCAGTGAGTGCAAGAGCAGTGCAGCTGCACTGGTGCAGCACTGTAAATGTAGAAAAGCCCTTTGTTTTTATTCAGACAGAAGATTATTTCAGTGAAAACATGTTGTAATGGGGTATGCCACCTGTCTGCATCTGGAGAGAACCCTGGTCATTGGCGTTAGCTGAGAAGTTTCAGATTCAAGCATCACATCTGTTTGTCAGCAGAACTCGGGGACCAGGCAGGAAAGAGTCCAGGAAGTCAGAAGGGCTAGAGATCATCAGGTAACCATGGCCAGTTCCTTTCTATCCCAGGCAGGAAGAGGAATCTAGAAACCAGAGTGGGAAGGAAGCTGCTCTGATTGAAGGGGAATCCAAATGAGAAGGTTTCCATTTGTTTTGGGACTATCTGTACTCTGGAAGGGTAGATTTTACTTTGGGACTGTTTGTTTCTGAGGAGAGGTCAGGGAGGGCTAGCACTGAGTCCTGCATTCTGTTCCAGTCTCTGGCCCAGACTCTGCAAAGGTCTTAATCCAATGCCTGGCTTTAAACACCCGATTAGTCCCACTGACTATGGGGAAGAAGGATAGTCCAGTCATGAGGACATCTGCCTAGGACTACGGAGGCGTTGGCTCAATTACCTGATCCACACCACAGACTTCCTATGTGACCTTGGACAAGTCACCTAAGCCCAGATTTCTAAAGATATTTAGGTGTTGCGATGCGCAGCATTGCAACGCCTGACTGATTTAGGACTTCATTTTATAAAGGGATTTTGGCACTTATGAGCCTGAATCCCATTGACTGTCATTGACCTTTGGAAATCTGGGCCTTAGCCTCTCTGAGCCTCAGTTCCCCAACTTTAAAATGGGGATAATAGCACTTCCCTACATCATCGGGGTGTTGTGAGAATATTCGAAAGATTGTGAGGTGCTCAGATACAGCGGTCATGGGAGGTCATGTAAGTACCTAAGTTGGGTATATTTGACTCCAGTTGACTTAAAACATTGTGGCAAACAGCTAGCTTCACCCTAGTGAGTCCCGTGCTTCCGCCCCTTGTAGTGGGCCAGGGAGTCACTGGTTACCCCCCCACCCCCGAGAAGTACCTTGGTCTGGCTCCCTCCTACCGGCTGGGGCTGTGGCTAAGGGTTTTCCCCTTCTCTGCTCCTCTGGCTGCAGAGAAGCACTGTCTCCTAGCTTGGGGGAAGTTTCTCCTCCAGCTGCCACAAGCCTTCTGGCAGCTTCCTTTTCCTGTGCTTCCCCCCCCCTCCCTTTAGGGAAGGCAGGGTTTAAGTACACCTGGACTAGCCCTTCATTGGGTCCAGGTGTGTCTAGTTGCCCTTCAATAATCTCTCCCCTGCTTGCAGGAAAAGGGGTTTTTGGCAGTCTAGGGCTCACACTCTGGCCCTGGTATGCCCTTTTGAGGCCCTCTGGCCTGACTTTATCACAGTGTGTACACTTTGCTGAACTGGAGCTTCCATCTTCAACTCCATATGTGACTGGGCAAGACACATAGGCCCACATTTTTAAAAATCAGCTCTTATGTGGGTGCTTCCTCTTGTGGGTGCCCAGCTTTAGACATGCAAGGTCTGGTGTTCAGCAGTGTTGAATGCCTACAGCTGCATCTGAAGTAAATGTAGATACCACATCCTAGTAGATCAATAGGGTCTTGTTGATGTAGTCCCAAGTTCAATGAGGTGACACTGTCCAACGTGAAGAGGTGCTCTGCCTTTAATCAAGGCTCCATCCAAGAGAGATTTCCCTCTGCCTTAGGGGCCGAAAGAGGGAATGCTAGACATATAGAATGCTAATGCATCCATCTAAGATCTCTTACATTTCACGGCCAACCACAGCTCTGAGGGTGTGGCTTCTGCATAGCTGCCTTCAGTAGGGAGATCCTGAATGTGTTTAGTCCCTTAACACAGCGTGTCTTTTCGGTACCCACTCTGTCTCAGTGTGTACCAAACTGTGGAAGTTTTCTCTTGGCAAGGTCAGCACATAGAAGGACTCTGAAGAACAGACTTCCTGTGTGACCGTGGGCAGGTTACTTAGTCTCTCTGAATCTCCGTTCCCCATCTGTACAATGAGGATAGCAGCACTGCCCTACTACACAGAAGTGTTGTGAGGATTAATACATTAAAAAATGTGACACGCTTTAAGATCTGCTGGTGAAAAGCTCTAAATATTATTATTTCTCAAATTCTTGACCCACCAGCCCAGGCATCTTGCCTTTTATTATTGTACTGGCAGATGTTAGGATTATTTTTCTTGAATTTCTGAATGCAGGGTGTGGATGGTTTTTCAATTTTTTAAAATGATTTTTAACAGCAGAATTTCTATTGCTCACGAGGTCTCGAGGGCCTCAATCCTGCATATTGATGCACTGCTGTGGTCCTTCATGTCTCCCTGGAGTCCTCATGAGGTTAATGTGATTCTGTATTGACATCCACTTAGTTGCTCATTCTAAGTGACTAGCTCAGCCTCCTTGTGTGATGTGCTACCCACTTATCTGGACTGGCGTAGAAGGACATGGAGAAGCTACAGTGACAGGTTAAAAGATTCTGTTACTGTGCACTTAAGTGACTGAGTTCATCCAGTCAGTACTAACTAAAAGGGTCTCTTGGAATAGCTGCAATTTCAAACACTAGGCAAGTGAGGAAGGAAATTAGGCCAGGAAGGACATGCTGTCAAAAGAAAGTGTTGCTTTTGATAAAGTTTAGACTCTAAACTTTAGAGGAACAAAAAGATCTGTTAAAAATGGTTTATGTGAGCAAGATCTTAGAGTGACAGCATGAGATGAGAAAAGGCTGATTGTGTCCTAGCCCGGGAAGAGGCAGGTGCAGATTTCAGAGGGAGTGTTCCATTCAGTAACCTTTCTCTCTTATATGCTTATTTCCAGTTTAATGGGATTTCTCAGAACAACCCGGGGCCTGAGGAATCTGTTGTATTCAGCTAAACCAAAACTCAAAAATGTGCAGCCGCTTAGCAGCAGCTGAGTGGCTTTTAGACTGGAGATGTGAATGTGGAGTTTTAGATTTCAGCAGAGAGAATCCCTTTCTTTCATTCACACAGAATTAAAGGAAATGCATGGGACACTTACAATTTGCATGGTATTTGGCTGTCTGGAAACAGCACCTGCCAAGAGTTGTGTACTGGAATGGCTTTATTGCATATAGTGAGAGAACCACATTAACACCCATGTAATCAACATTGCTATTTGCTAATGCTCTCACCCGGATGCCTGTATATCTCGTGCTGGTCATGCCACTCTATGCTTTCTTCTGATTATTCTTGTTTAAAGCCCATTTTCAGCCACAAAAGAACTCTTGATGCTAAACCTACCAAATGCCACGTGTGGCCTTAAAGATAAAGATGTAGTATTGCTATATGTTGCTTTTCAAAATGAAAGTTCCCAATGAGCCTTACAACTATATTCATTCCTACAGAGAAAAAATGTCATTAATAAACAACTTAAGGTTGGTTAAAGACACTACTGATCCATGCAAACCACTTAACAGTAAGAAAATAGCAAGTTATGATACTAGTTTTTTTTTTTTTTTTACAAACATCCCCCTCCCCCATATTTTAACTCCCATGCATCAGATTCACCACTTTCCCTGAAGGACTCCTCCTCTCTAAGTCCCATGCACCTACAATGTGTGCAGTAATATTGTATACTCACTGCATGACTTAAAACCTTAACTTCAACCTCAGCAACATCAACAGATGTGTCCGTCAGACATCTGTGCACAGAGGAAGTGCATGATATGTTGTTTTCCCATAGGAAGGCAGGTTGGAGTTACGGTTTTGCCTTGTATTGTGATTGTGAGGAATATGGTTTGTGTGTTGTTACTGTATGTGGTGGAGACCTAAGGGCCCAATCCTGCCTTTGGTTACACTTGAGCAACCTCATCAAGGGGTAAAAGAAAGTAGTAAATGAAGATGATAGAGTTACACATGTATAACTGAGAACAGAATTTGGCCTGCAGAACATTATAGTACTGGTAATAAGCCAGGTGCTGGGAAAAGTATAGCCTGACTTTCAGATCTCAAGTTCACTTTGTGGTTCTATTAGTGAGAAATGAAACTTTTTACTTGTAAAGTGAGCATGTTTGTTCAAAAAGTCACAGGGAGACTGTAAACATAGAATCCCTTTATGCCCTTTCTGAAAGTAACTTTTCACAGTAGAACTATACCTGTTAATGTCACTTCCATTGTTCTTGCTTTCATACAGCAGGGGAAACTACGTTCTGTAGGACCTTAATCTTTTGGGACATGCTTACTTCTCTTCTGCAAGAGTAACATTTCTATCATCTGAACTTCTATGCAGTACCTTTGAAAATACTCTGAGGTGCTGTTTAATTAATCGCCACATTATGTGAGAAGGGTTAAAAAAAAAGATTTTATTTTTTAGTGCTCCTGCTGAGGTTGTGAGGTTGGGAAAGGAGGTTAATTGTGCACATTTTATGAGGCTGAATAGTTTATAATAGCTAAATGTCTGGCTACCCAGTAGAACACACATGAAAGCAGTGGTGAAATAGCTCTGAATTATTTCATATTTTGTAGATCTCTGCTTGGTGGTAGGTTGGAATTAGAATGGGACTAATGACCATCACCTGCTCCACATGAGTGGAGAGGAAACAGCTGCTGTGTACACCATGGTGAGGCGATTTGGTCTGGGACAGAACACTAGTTGCAGTACCACTCCTTCATTTTGATTCTGATCATGGATAGCTCATCATCCACTGCCATGTATTTGGCATGCAGTGATGTGAACTTATTTGAAATAAGAACTGAACCATTTTTGTCTTTTAACCTGTGCAACCAATTACCTTCTGGGACAGAAGTATAGTAGAAAAGTCCATTAAATTCAGCTATTGGAAGAAGAGGTGGTTTCACAAGATTCCTTTTATTGGTCACATTTGGTCAATTTGAAATCAAATCAACTTCTGCCTTTTCCTACAATTGCCAAGCTCTTAGTCAAATAATATTGTGTTACCTTTTTCAGCACTGACAAACCCATGGAGTAACGAATGCTGCATCTTGTATATCTGTGACTGGTGTGGTCCATTTAATTACAAATCCAAGATAAAAAGCAGATAAATTGTCTCTTACATGCCCCGTGAATTAGAATTAAATCCTAATGGTCTGACCACATGATACAAAGCCCCGTGACAAGTGGATGGATGGTAATGGTCCCCTCAAATGCTGGAAACATAAACATATGCTTCACACGTCATTGTCCCTGCAGTTGTAGTATAACTCCACTTCTAATTGAAGGATTAGTTGTCCTGGATTTAACCAGCCATGACGGAGGTGGGGGAGGGTTAGAAGAGGGAGCCTGTACTCGTTTATCTGTCTCCAAAATGCTGAACACGCAAAGATCCAGTAATTAAGATAAAAGGAATGTTTTGTGCCGGAACATTTCCAATGCCTGAGTATTTAACAGGACTAAGGTATAGTTTGTTTAAGCATGAGATGAGGTGACTGTAAATCAGAGACTTTGTCTGTTTCTTTTTTTAAACCCACACTAAAAGCCAGCCAGCTAAAATATGACTCTGATGCGAGGTCAGAAGTGTATTGTGTTAAACCAAGCTTTTGCTTTTGATTCATTAGCTTGAGGAAGCGGGGGACAGGGCCTCACAGATGGACCTTTGCATTAATACATTGTTTTCCCCAGTAAATCCATCCCAGTGTGTTTCAGTTGACTTTTGGCAACCACATATTAGCTAGTGAATCTGGATGGCTCCTTTTGGTTGCCCAATGTGAGACATTGGAAAGGGGCTTGATTTTCCGAGGGCAGGTGCTTAGCATTTTTGGAGCATCAAGTCCTTTGAAGGCGTTTCAAATGAGGCCTCCAAAATCACTAATTCCTTTGGAAAATCTTGGCTCAAATGGACACTTGCTGCTATATTAAAATCGGTGACATTACTCTGGATTAAGCTTCTATTAGAGTCCCAGATGAGGTGAGGCATTTCTACTGAATATCCCAATTTATTGCCTATTAATAGGCATTTGAACGTACATTAGGATTTATTTGCAAATCACTGACATAGCAAGGGATCCAGAACCCTAACTTTAGCTGACTATTTTGGTAAATCTTGTCTTTAGAGTGTCATCCCCCCTAGACTAACCTACTCTTTGTTCCCATTCTTTGTCTCGGCTTTTGTTTCAAAAAAGCTATACTTGTGACAGTTCACTTTCCCTGTTTACCCTTAGGTTTAGAAGCCCTTGTAATGCAGGTAACATAGTTAGGAAATCAATCCAATTTTTTTTTACTCTTCTTGCTTACTCAGAGATGCCAAGATGAAGAGTTAAATTTCCTGAAGCTTTTAAACCTCCAGATAAATGTGGGGAATCGGGTGTGGCGATTCTGCCCCAGCAAGCATTTGAGTGATTTAACTCCTGTTTTTCAGTTTTGTCTTATGCGCTTTTCCTTTGATGTTTTTTGCTGTAACCTTCTCTCTGCTCACACACACTACACTTTTCTCACCTCACCCTTTTCTCTTGTCTTTTTTTTTACTTCCCTCATGTCCTTTACCTCTCCTGCCTTCATTTTATCCAGCCATTCCCAGTTGTCTCACCTATCCAATCATCCATGTTTTCTTTCTTCTCTTGTTCCTATCTTTATTTTTTTCCTTCTCCCCTTTTCAATTTTCTGTCTCTTCCAACCCCAACTGTTTCTGGAAGTTCATCTACTCCATTTTTTGTTGTTCAGGGACTGAGTACTCCTATACACACAGGGTGAGACCCTTAGCTAGGGAAACTGATGGTCCTCCAATTTAAGTCTGGTGCTACACCAACTTACAGCAGCAAAGAATTTGGTGCATGGTAGCTAGTTTAGTCTTGCACGGACCCTATAGGTTCAAACATGGCCTTTTGTCTCCTGCTGGCCGCTGCTGAGTGCTTTTCTGAATGCAACGTGAAAAAGGGAACCCTGCAACAGAGATTGCCCTGATCTACACTTACCTGGTGATTCGGTGGCAGTCAACGGGAGTTAATGCAGAGTAGCTTGCATAACTCCTATCGACTGCTGTGCTTCTCTTCTGCGCGGCGTCTTCACTGCACTGCACTGATGGGAACCACATTCCCATCGACGCAGTGCTACGCCACTTGAGGGGGTGGTTTTACAGCATCAACTTCTGGATTGATTGAGCGGATCTTCACTGACTGCTCAGTCAATCCAGAAAGGTCGATCTGACAGTGGCGACTTTGCTGACATCAGTGTAGACATACTCATTCACTCTGTAGGAGTTGCAGAGCACCCAGTGGCTTTGCATGGAGGGAGCACAATCTCTGTGAGGCTGAAGAGGTGGGTAAGAACCTCCTTCAAGGGAGCATGGAGGAATTGACTACAGTAGGCTCTTTGCAAAAAGCAGTTTTGAAAGCCCTGCTAATTTACCTGCAATAAAATGTCTCCAGCAAAGTGGTATGTTGAAGGGGCGAGCAGGGCAATAACCGTGTTACTGCACACGGTTTATTGTAAGTGCAGACCTGAGTTGGAAAGACGGAAAAGATGGGATGAGTTGACATAAACACTGCTGCTTTTGGACAGTGTTGCTAGATCTCAGTGCAGTAATTGTCTTCACATATTCCTATGATATTGTCCTATTTAGCTTGACTGTCTTCTCAATGGCCTTTTGAATTTCACTCTCTTGGGGGTGATTCTGTGTATCGAAAAAGGCTCAAAGAATTTAAATCTCATCATCTGTCACCTCTGGTATATAAACTAATCCACTGAGGACTGACATTTCCTATTCATGTAGCATAAAGTGCTGTACTCAGCTGGCGTGTCTCTCGTCTAGATAAAGTTGGTATGCAAAAAGTCTGAAACAGGTATGAGTGGTCAATTAACACAGGGTTGTGGATGATCAATCACTGAAACTGAAGATCTCTTATTCTACTAGGTGCTGCTTTGTCTTTGTGTAGCATGTCAAACGCTGAATGGTGCCACATTTAGCAATTTTCCAATGAAGATACGATTGTTCGTTACGCTAGACATAGCTTATCAAGGACTCTGAAAGTGAACGGCAAAACTGTAAACAGACAGCAAACACTATTGCTTAGTGGATATGCTAATTCGGTAACAATACACCCCTCTTTAAGATCACGTATACCAGTCTAGACACTTGAATACAGATCCTCCCAGCCAGCAGAGAGAGACAGCAATAAGTCTTGATGGCATTCTCCTCCTGCATATCAGTGGCTTCCTGGCTCATGGAACTCAGCTGTTTCTATCTCCAGCAGACTCAGCAGCTCTCCTTACTGGCTGACTCTTTACATTAGATTGAAGAGAAAAAGGAGGTTTAGGCCTCAGAGGCTTAGGAATTCTGCTAGCTGCACAGCCAGAGTGTAGTTGCTTCTGTGGCATTGTGTGAGGTCTCCTCCTTTTCCTCTTGTGGGCAATGGGTAGTGTATGCTGTGCGCAATGCCTGCGGGAATAATTGGGCACGCACCAGGCCAGGACAGGTCCCAGGCTGGCAGGCACCTACACAACCAAGTGTTCGAAGGCCCTAATGCTTTGCACATAAGGCAGTCTGGACTCAGAGGGACACTTGGAGAGAGGTGATGTGGGACAGGTGACCCCTTTACTCCTAAGAAGGCCACCGTAAACCCTCCCAAATCTCAGGTTATGCATCTAGTTCTTCTCCGGTCCATCAGATGCCTCCAGGGAGCTCTTCTTCACAAGACAGAGGAGGAGAAGCAGCAGTACACTTGTTTCTGCTCAGTGTCCCAGCCACTTTTTCACATGCTTCTCTCTCTCCAGGCTGCCCCAATCAGTCAGTGCTCCCCTGCCTCAGAAGAGAGTACACAATAAAGTGGCTGCAATAGGGGATTTAAAGAGTCGGTCACTTTTAGTAGCAGCTCTTGCAGACTTGGCCACCTGTATCTCTTGGACCTTCAGAACAGCTCCTGGTGTTCCTCCAATTCACATGCCCCTGCTACTAAATATGTCACTTCCAAAAGAAGATTTCTGAATGGTAATAAATAACATCACACAGAGCAACAAACCTGACATTAGAATGACAGTGCATGTTACCCCAGGTGAGAATGGAACACCAGGACTCCGCTTAGTGGTACAGCCTATTCACCCCCATGACAGTTTAGTTATGGGGTCTTATTTCTCATGCTAAAATGTGCTAGTGAAGAGTCTACTTTGCCATGGAGTCAAGTTCTTAAGAACATTTAAGCTGTGAGCATCAGGGGATATTGAAATTATTTGAAGAAACAACACTTTTGGTCACAATCATGGGTAATTTTCTTACTCCATCAGTCAGCATCCTAATGGAATGTTCACATTCTCTGTGTTCTTTTTCTGAACACCTGAATCTCTGTAGTGGGAGCCATCAGCACCTTCTTGGCACGCTGCCCCAGAGTTGGGAACACTGGGTGTCCTTTAGGCAGCACGCTTCCTCCTTCTTTAGGCCTACGTGCAGGGGGAGAAAACCATTAAAGGGACCTGTCATGCCCAAAGGCTAGATTTTATTAAAACTAACTAGCAAAATCTTAAAAAGCAATAGAAACATTGTTCACAAAATTGGGAAGGAAAAATCCAATTGAAAGTGAGTTTTTTGAAACATAAACAATTCCATGTTTGTTTGAGACACAGAAAAGCAACTATTGCACAGATTTTTTGAAGTGAAAAATCTATTCATAAGGGGTTGGGAAATCCCTATCGTTTACGGTCTTTTGAAAGACCCTCCATATACCTGTCTAATTTCTGTATAGTGTTCCTTTTCACCTTTACATCTTTTAAAATGGGACCAGACCCAAAGCCCTTTGAAGTCCATGAACAGCTTTCCCTTGACACAAGTGTTTTTTGGATCAGGCCCATAATTAGCTAATTCCAGTGGTATAACCCACTGACGTCAAGAGAGGTGGGCACCAGCTCTCTGTATATGATTTTTATCATGAGTTGGGATGTCAGAAGCCTGATTTTCTGAGGAGTTGCACATTCACAACTCCCAATGCACATTCAGAGAGCAAAAGAAGCCCTAGTGGTTTTTTCAATCAGGGAACTGGGAGCTGAATTATTTTCCTCATTCTGCTGTTTGAACTTTTTGCGATCCAGGGCAAATCATTTAACTACTGTGTCTCAATCTTTCCATTTGTAAAGAAGGACTAATAATAGGACCCTGCCTGTTTTGTCTTGTTTGTCTGCTTGTCTTGTTTGTGGCAGTGGAAATGGATGGGTGTTTCCCTAGCTGCCTTTTAAAATGAACATGGAGAAAAGGGTCTTATTTCCGTGAAGTCCAGATAACACAAATGAAAACACAGGGGGCCTGGTGGTGGTGGATTGGAGGTGTGATAAAACTATACAAATGAATGGTGTAGATGGTAGATCAGGAATGATCTAGATTAAGGTTGATCTGTTCATCCCCCCTATAAAAGAAATAGGGGTCATTTGATGAAATTCAAAACTGGGAGGGGAAGGAATACTTCTCACACAATCAGTCTGTGGAACTCTCTGCCATAAGCTGTTGCTGAGACCAGGAGCTTAAGATTCTATAAAGAGCTGGATATTTACATGGATAACAAGAATATCCCTAATTGCTGTAGTAAAGATTAAACAAAATAACCAAGAGTTTTGGAAGGGATCTAATCACTCCTGTTTCAGGGTATACAACACATCCTGACTATTGGAGGTTGGAAGGAAATTTCCTCTGAGGCAAGTTATTCCATAATTTCTTTCTTCGAGGTTTTGTGCACCTCCCTGTGAAACAGCAGTTAGAGGCAGGCGACTGGATTGCATGGACTGTGGGTCTGACACCGTCTAGCAACTCCTGTCTCAGAAAGTCCATAGCTTTGCAGTCTATTGAAATCATTCACGTCGATGGGCTTTTAGCTGTGCCCCATGTCAGCATTACGACACAGGTGTCGTTTCTTTCCCCGCTCTTTCTTAAAAAGCAACAACTAGGAAATGAAATGAAATGAATGGAACACGAACATTATGTTAATGCAACATTAAGGCTACAGTTTAAATGCAGAGAAGTTAAGAAATGAAAGGAGTTCTCATGATAACTCATCCGGATTGCAGTCTCTGATGGCCAGGTTGTTCCTAATAGATGCAGACTTGTATTGGAGGTGACTGCAAGGCTCCACTCTGACACCAAGAGAAGGGGGAAGGAAGGAAATATTGGCCTAGTCCACTCTGTGGAGCAAGGGGAGGGAGAACGTCCTGGCTAGGAAGAGAGGAGGAAGACATGCCAGGGAGAGAGGGAAACAGGGCATGGGCTGTGCTTCCTTCCCCAAGGCCAGGGAAATGAGAGAATATTGGACTTGCCAGACTGGACCAGACCAATTGTCCATGTAGGCCAGACAGTCGTCTAACAGTGGCCATTACCAGTTACTTCAGAGGAAGCTGCAAGAAATTCTGCCACAGGCAGGTATGGAATAACCTGCCCTCAGGGAAAGCTACCTCCTGTAAACCCCCAGTAGTTAAAGGCTGGCTGATGCTCTGCAGCATTTTTTAATTTGCCATCTTTCTGTTGCGCTGAATGTCCTTTTGGTCTAGCTTTATGGGAGCGGGTGAATGGAAGTTCCTGATCCATCTTTTCTATTGCAGTCATTGTTTTGTATGCTTTTATCACATCCTGCCAGTAGCAACAGGGTATTCAGCTGACGAGAAGACAGGCAATTTTACAGATTGGGGATCTACATAGAACCAGGTGCCAGATACTGACATTTGAGCCCTGTGCACATCCTTGTTAATAAAATATATCCCAATGTTGCCACTGTAGTGTGTGGCGTTATCACAAATACAGTAGTACAGGAAAATGGTATATGTTCAGGGTTCCACAAATACATGATAGATGCCACTTGTAACCAATCCAAACCTCCATTAGGCTTAGGAGACTCCAGGCTGCCTCTTACTTACCCCCATCAGTGCCTTAAGGTTTTGCTTGTACATGTTTTCTAAAATCCCAATTTCCCAAGTAGCACGGAAGACAGCTGCTGCCACTGTCTCTAGCTGCTGTTCTAAAAATTTGCATTTCAGTCGGCTTTGCCAACGAGCTGTGATTTAACAGTCAACGTACAGTAGCCTTCAGGTATTTGACTGGGGAACCTTCCTTTTAGTTTAAAAATAATTTCTCAACCTGTTCTCTGAAATATTTTTTCAGAAGGGCTTTGGATTTGCAAAATGCAAGGAGGTGAGTGTTCTGAAAATCCAACATCCCTTTTATTCACAGGTAAAAATACCAAAGGGCCTTGAGGTGCACAATTAGAAATATATAATACCCAGAACTGATTCTAATGTAACAGGACATGGTGAAGCAGTGCAGGCCCAGGGTAGCTTTTGGTTTTAAAAAAATCATAGGATAGGGTAGGCCAGTGACCATAAACGACTTCACTACTATTGCGCATCATTGGTCTGGTGGAATTGCTTATAGCAGTGGCTTTCAACTGGGGGTCTACAGACCCGTGGGGACCCACAGACTATGTCTTAAGATTTCCAAAGGGGTCCGCAGCTCCACTGGAAATGTTTTAGGGGTCTGCAAATCAAAAAAGGTTGCAAACCACTGGCTTATAGGAATGAAAAGATAGTTTGTCCTCCATGCCCTTTCAATCTTCGTTCATTTTTCTGAGGATATGTCTTCACCCATGGCGGCACATTTGGTGCCACCAGATCGATTTTTCAGGATCGATCGAACGGCAGTGGAGACCCATTCAATCAATCTGGAAGTTGACTCAATAAATGCATCTCCGCAAAAAAGAATAAAGCGTGGATGGGAGGGCATTTCCTATTGGCGCAGCGTAGTGGGGAATGCCGTGCTAACTAGAATTTAGGAAGTTGACGGGAGATACGCAATCTACGTAGACTCCCATTGACTGCTGCCAAATTTCACAGCGAGTGTAGACCAGGCCTGAGACTGTCCTCTTGGGGGACACTTAACACCAATTGTGATTTAAACATGTGTCCAAATCAGGGTTAAATTGAGACCACTTTTTTACAGAGGCCACCAAACAGGAGTGACCTTCAGTCATTACTAACTTGGTGACATTAAGGTAAGAGGCTCCACTTTTCCAGTCTCTTAAGACAGCTGGTTCCCCTGCAACTTGTTCTTTTTTAAATTTTGCAACATGCTATTACATTTGAACAACCAATGAAGTATTTGAATTGTGTTTGACAAGCTGCTTCTCCTGGGTTTTCCATCTTGCATGAATCACTTTACTTATGCCTCTTCATAACATTTAAATTGCAACATCCATTTGAAATATTAAAGGTTTTTGTTTCACAATGTATTGGTATTGCTCAAATCAAAATTTTCCCTCTTGGCATGGGGACCAGTTAAAAATTAGGTCACTGTGTCCATGGGAGACATTTTTCAGTGGAAAGGTAATTTTTTCTGCAGTCTGGCTGTTAAGAGTTCTTACGCTCTTGCTGGCAACTAATGTCTTCATTCAGGGTGATGATGATTCACAGACCTAGATTTTGGAGATAAACGTAACTGGTGCACTTAGAATTTACCTGGCAGACTTCATTCGGAAAGAAGAAATCACTAGCAGTGAACTTTTGCCAGATAAGTGATATTGGTGGTTGTCTTTCTGCTGCCTGAGGTATTTTTTTCTGGCATCCTGAGCGACTGATTTGTGGGATTGAATCCTTTAGTAAAGAAAACTAAAGGTTTATTATAAAAAGAAACAAACTATAAGAGAAATGTTAAAGGATTAAATTAATCAGATACATACAAATAATTTGTGGATGGAGGGGGAGAGAGGAGCCTTTTGACAGCCTTTGTTCAGCATTACTGAAGTCAATGGAATACTGAAAAGCTTATTGTGGAGCTGGTCGATATATTTTTGAACAAAAGTGTTTCTCATAAAAAAAAATGGGGTTTTATTGTAATCCCAATTTTACATATAAAATGATGGGGTCTAAATTAGCTGTTACCACTCAAGAAAGAAATCTTGGAGACTGTACTATTTGTAACCATAGCACAGCTTGGAGTTGCAGGAGCTGTCAATTTAATCAGTCTTTGCACTCCTTCACTTGCCATCTGTGACCTGATCCAGTCTGCTATCCGTTAGAACAGCCTTAATGCGGCTCTCAATTTAACTAGCTGCTACTGATCTCAAGAAGGTGACGTGGCAGGAAGGGATCACTGCAGAACAGGGAAGCACTACCCATGGCTTTACACTGAGAGCCAACAGAGAGGTGGTGTGGGACGTACTAGGACTGTGGGACTGCCCCTGGGATGATCCTGTGGATATGTCACTTTACACAGACTCTGGTACAAAGTAGACACAATACAGGCAAGAATTTGGCTCTGGTCCTGTAATTCTCTAGTACTGGACTTGGTTGTCCCAGTACAAAAACGATGTGTAGCCCAAGCCTGTGATTTTTGTTTATAGATCCAGTATAGATCCAGTTATGCCAGTATAAAAATGACTCATACCTGTATATCTGCTTATTCTTCCCACACAGGAATACCTATTTTGGTCTAAAGCACCTTTACGTTGATATAGCGACATCCTTGGTTAGGGGGAAGTAGGCTGTACCATTTTAATTGTACTGGGATAATTCAAGTGGAACAACTTTCATGTGTAGACAAGCCCTAAAGCATCTTTGTACTGGTATAACTGCATTCACACTGGGGGGCTGTATCACTTTAATTGTACTGATACACTGGTGCAATTAAAGTGGTACAAAAACCACTGGTGTGCTTGTGACGCTGGCTGGATTAGGGGGGCCTTTGAGGTGTATTCAGGAGCTCTGATTACTTCCTTCTACACCAATCTCGTGTTGGGGGTGTCACGCTGGCTGGATTGGGGGGGGAGGGGGCATTTATTATATTGTTTGACATCAGTATGTCAAAATCATAATAATTTATATGAGATATGCCATGTCAGGTGCTGTTAGAAAGACTATAATGTGCTAAGTAAGATGATGATGTTTATGTTCATGTGTTATATGTGTAATGGACGTTATGGGTATGGTTGCTATATCTGTATTTCAAATTGTGCTGTGTCTGGGTCACACCCCAGACAGGATGGCTGCAGAACAAAAGCCTGCTTGATGGCCCATTAAGAAATTCACAGGTACAAGGGGCCCGGGGGGGTGAAGCCAGGGATATACCTGATGAGTCACCAGGACTTACTCGTGTGACTCTGGACTCCATTTTGGTTCCTGTGAAATTCCACAAGCAGCATGGCAAGGGCCAGAGGACATAAAAGTCAGGTGCCCAGGATCCATTTTGTCTTCAGTCAGTCTTTTAGTCATCACCTACCTCTGGATCAACTCATCTACTGAAGCTGTGAAACAAACGACTGAGACCCATCCAGGTACTGGATGTATACAAGCCTGCAAACTCCACAATTCTTCTAGAAACCTGATATATATGGACTTTCAAATCATTTGTATGTATCTGATTGATTTAATCCTTTAACACTTCTCTTATAGTTTGTTTCTTTTTATAATAAACCTTTAGTTTTATTTACTAAAGGATTGACTGGCAGTGTGGTATTTTGGGTAAGATCCAAACTTATATTGATCTGGTACTGTGGCTGGCCCTTTGGGGTCAGGAGGCACCTTTTTGGTAAAGAGCATAGAGTTTAAATAACTGGTCTCTTTACTGGACCTAGTGGCTGACTGGGAGCCGGACACTGAAATGCAGTAAAGGGGGCTGTCTACATCTTTATTTTGGCTTCTTGATAACTTGTGTGGGGAATCAGAAGCACTATTTCTGGCTGGTTGGGAAATCTGACTTCAGTGTCACCCACAAGTGCTGGGAGAATCTGCTCTCTCTTTGCAGCCTGCCCTGACCTTGGCATTTTCAGGTGGCTACCCTAGGCATGGAAGGGTCACAGTGTTCTGTCTCAGAGTGGCATTTTAATTTTGTAATGTATTTTACTTCAGGGGACTGAATGGCTCTGGAAATGAGGAATGGGATAAGGAGCTTTCTTCAGCTGTAGGTTCAAATTCAGGGCAGGTTGTCCAGAGAGAGCTGCAATCTGATGGCTGTTCAGCATCCTGGATGAAATGTGTGTGTTAGCGTCAGTGTAGTTCCAAGTGGACTGGTGTCCCTAGTCATATTTTGAACCTTGTTGGCAACTTGGCAGCATCCGCAGAGGGAACGTGGGCATGGAGTCTGAACTCATTCTGTCTGGTGAAGGGTTGATGAGCATGTGACAGGGGAGCATGAGGAACTTTGCGTTTCTGTTGCACACACTGTCCCTTCCCTCTCTGCATGGCTTTCAAACTGGGTCCTTTCATTAGCTTTTATTTCACTGAAATACATGTAACACACAACGGATAGGGTATGTCTACACTGCAGCTGCGAGGTCCGATGCCCAGCACAGGTAGACAGACTCGTGATTGCTCAGCCTGAGCGAGCATGCTAAAAATAGCAGTGTGGATGTTGTGTGCTGGCCACCCAAAGCCAAACCCACCCAGTCCCTTGGGTCCCCACTGTCCATGCTGCTATTTTTAGCATGCTCGCTAAATCTGTCTGGGAATCAGACCTCACAGCTGCAGTGCAGATGTGCCCACATGCTTACTTTGTATTGTGCACACACACGTGCACATGCCCTCTTCGGATAGTTTCGAAAGAATGATGTTTCCTTTTGGATATGAGGATGTTGAAGAATTTGCAAAGTATTGCTAATGAAGTGAATCATTAGCTAATGGGCAAGTTTGTCACCCTTTGTTTGAGGGGTCTGCTCTCAGTTTGAGGATGCAAAAATACTATTTGTGGTGTACATTTGAAATACCTAGTTAGATGCATTCAGATTGACATGTGCAATTCCCATTAGAGCTAGGAAGCGTTTTACATGTCACTCAAAGTACCTGATAATATAAACTCCCCATGTATATCGCTGTATTAGTTGTATCCGGCAGTTCATACATGCCTACATACAGCTTTAAGTATATTGTTTTAAAAACCAGTATAGTTAAATTGGTAAACAGTTATAATGGTATAAAAGTACTTATCTTGGGATAGCTTATTCCCAATGATATAAGCTCCTTTATACCAGAATAACTACATCCACACTAGGGGTTTGCCCCAATTTAACTTTCCCAGTTTCTAAACTGATGTAGTAAGAGACACAAAAACTGAGTGTAGACCAACCCTTAGAAAAATGACTGCTGAACTGTGCTTTTTAGCTTGAAAGAAAAGATGAACTCTTTGTCAAGAGAGCAGCAGTTGCGCTGACACAAAGACATTATATAGATATCTTTCTAAGGAATGTTCTTGGTTAGGTTGTTACTAAGTAATTGGTGAGCATTAATTTTATGATGGCTTCTCTCAGGCTTTCTGAACTCACTGGATGAAACCATAAACCTGTATTCTAGATCCCAGAAGTTGAAATGGAGATAAAAAGATAAAAGGACTTTAACACCTTTTGGATGGATCTGAAGTGTGATATTAACTAGGGCTTAGAAGAAAGCACTGGAATGCTTAATGTTTCCAACCCACTAGAGCGTGGGCTCCTGATCTTTGCTGTTCCATGGTCACATGTTCGGTCGATTTTCCTTCAGAATCTCACCTGCTGAAAAGGAGGAGCCAGACACAAGTACAGCTCATGTTATGGGTGTGCACTTCTATTTGATTTTTAAAACTATGTAACTACTAGCTGTTCAGATAAGCACCTAGGCCCAGGTTCTCCTCTATGATCCGTTTGCATTGTGCAGTTTAGGCAGTTCAAAGAGACTCTCTGGTTCTGTCAGGAAATGGCCCCCCCGGTGTGAAACCTGAAGAGGCATTAGAGCCTTCTCCTGCAGCAGTTGACTTCTCCTACCCTGAAGTATGGGCTGTTTTGGATGGGACAAGGCAGGCTAGTGGTGTGGTGAAGCAGAACTGCATTTTGCCAATCCTCTACTGGTATAAGTTTAGAGCAACCTCTCTCAGCTGTTCTAACTAATGCTGGGTCCAGACTGCACTGACTCATAGAGCCATGACTAGCTCTCTGATGGCCTCAGTGGCAGGAATGGATCAAGTCCTTAATGCCAGCTGCACCCTGTGGATGCAGAGGGCCCACTTTGCATCCTCTGTCATCTGCAGGGGTAGCTATAATCATGAAGAAGGGGATTCATACAGACCCTCCCACAGAAGGCAACTGTAGTAATGCTGTAAAGAAGTGAGAGGGGAGGTAATTCTAAAACAGCAGATGGCCTGTGGAAACCAAAGCCAAAGAAGATCAAAGCAGAATCAAACTGTTTGTTGAAAAATCCATCCTGGGATTTAGTGTCTTAAATATTTTGTAAGAGCTTTTTTGCTGAGTTGCAACATGGAATCTGGAATGGTTTCTAGGGTGCCCAGCCAGCCGTTTGATGCATTCACAAAAGGTGAAAGAGGAGAAACGCTAGAAAGAGTAGCCTCACTCAGCTTCTTTTCCATAATTTTTACATTAATATAGGATTCCCCCAGTATTTACATTAATTACTTAATACATTAATTAATCCCCTTATATATTTTTATATTGATATAGGAGTCCCCCAGGATTCCTCTGTAGTTAGCACTCCATCTAAATTGGGGTTGCATAGGTTTTGTATACCCAGCCTCATGACTGCAACCTGAATTTATCATCTATCTGTTCCCTTCAGAATGCTCTGATTGAAAACCACCACCTTTTCTTCCATTTTTGCAACTCTTAATCTGTTTTACTTACAATCCACTGCAAACACATCCAGGTGCCACACAATAATAGGGATTGTTGATTACACATTGCTTTCCTTCTAAAATTCCTTGCGTTCTCAAGCTTAATTATCAGGTAGCACAAAGAAGGCGCTGACCCTTCTGCAATGCAACACAACTAAAGCAAGCATGTGTTTCATCTTAATGCTCTTCGGTGTTTGTAACAGGCTTGTAAAGCTGTGAGGCCTCAAACATCAAATCAAAGCTCTTTTAAGGTTTGGTTGGGTTTTCTTGTTCTCTGTTTCAGATTACCGGGTGGCTGTGAGGAAGTGTTCTAAGCAAAGGAAAGCTGGCAGCGTGCCATGTAGGCATTATTCCTCTTGTGCTAAGAAAAAAAGAGAAGAGTTGCCTTTTTTTGGACCACATATTCCCCTTGGCTATGTGATGCAGAGGGGAGAAAAGAAACAGAGAGGCCCCTGAATTAGCAGAAGGGTGGGGTAGAGCTGACTGGCTCCCTGGGCTTTTTGAAACGCTTCTATTCAGAAACCGTATGGCGTGGGGCTCAGTCTGCAGGTTTGTGGTTGGCACATCAAGCCACGTAGGGAAGAAGGTTGGTCCAGTGGTTAGGATTCTCATCTGGGACTCAAGAGATCTGGGTTGAATTCGCTGCCTTCCCCTCTTTAAAGGCTTCCTGTGTGACCTTTGGCAAATCATTTATCTTCTTCGTGCCTTGGTTCCCCACCTGTGAAGTTGGGATAATAGTCCTGCCCTGCCTCACAGAGGTGATATGAGGATAAATACATTAAATATTGTGAGCTGTTCATATATTACAGTAATGGAGTTCATGTAAGTTTCTAAAATGGGGCTGAGTAAGGGGACAGCCACTCACTTAGATTATCTGGGTTAATTTCCATGTGGAAATTCATGGAGGAGTTGATAAATATCAGGAAGGGAGAGGAGTTATTTAAGTTCAACGCCAATGTGGATACAAGAACTAATGATATAAACTGGTCATTGGGAAGTTTAGAATTGAAATTAGATGCAGGTTTCTAACCATTAGGGGAGTGAAGATCTGGAACAGACTTCCAAGGGGAGCAGTGGGGGCAAAAAACCTACCTGGCTTCAAGATGAGCTTGATAAGTTTATGGAGGGGATGGTATGCTGGGACAGCCTAATTTGGCAATTGACTGATCTTTGACTTCTAGCAGTAAATATGCCCAATGGCCTGTGATGGGACATTAGATGTGGTGGATTCTGAGTTACTAAGAGAAAGAGAATTCTTTCTGGGTGTCTGGCTGGTGAGTCTTGCCCACATGCTTAGGGTTTAACTGATTACCATATTTGGGGTCGGGAAGGAATTTTCCCACAGGGCAGATTGGCATAGGCCCCGTGGGGTTTTCGCTTTCCTCTGCAGCATGCGGCACAGGTCACTTGCTGGTAGAGTCTCTGTACCTTGAAGTCTTTAAATCATTATTTGAGGATTTCAATAACTCAGTCTTAGGTTAGGGTCTATTACAGGAATGGGTGAGTGAAGTTCTATGGCCTGCGCTGTGCAGGAGGTCAGACTAGATCAGTGTTTCTCAACCTTTTTGATACCAGGGACTGGCTTCCTATACTGTGTCAGGGAGATCTCAGGGATCAGTGCTGGTCCATGGACCGATCATTGAGAAACACTGGACTAGATGATCATAATGGTCCCTTCTGACCTTTATAGTCTGAGCATCAGCGGCTTTTCGATACTCTCTCACTGTTTAGAGGGGGGCTCCTGAGTGAACTGTGTGCCAGTGGGAGAGGTGGAAACCACATGACAACCTCAGGATCGATGAGATTTGATGATGGATCCTCTGGCTTTCTAGGGTTTCATGCCTCTCCTTTAGCTGTAAGACTGATAGCCTCTCTCAGGAGGAGAGAATTCAGCTGAAACTCAGTGAGTTTAAATTTACTGGGCCAGAGGATTTCAGAGGAGCTATGTCAATAAACACCAGCTGAGGATCTGCCCCAAAGAGTTTCAGAAGGCCTTTTTCCCCATCCCATGCTTTTTCTGTGGGAGAAACAAGGCTTTAACTGATCTCGGAAATATTTTAAGGAGCTGAGAAAGCCCAGCACTCCTCAGCATCCGAATGGCTTTAACTTAAAGCTTCTCTGTAGTTACTCTTAGAATGATTTGCTCCATCCCACTACAGTTACATCTAGCATCCCTGTGTATTAAGACTAATTACATTATAAACAAAATTAAATGTTGCTTAAATCATTATAATTAAATTATTATTTGCAGTGCATCTGGATTTTCCTCGTATCATTGGTGGTGGGACTTTGTTAAAGGATGGAAATTTGAGTTACTGTGGCTGCTTTTCTCACCTATGGAGGAGCAGGTGCAAATCAAGTTTGACAACCAAAGTGATAAAACAGGAAGTGCTCCCTACTGTATGCCTGAACATTATTTTTATTTTATTTGTCTTACAGCAGTGCCACTTTAACTCCATCTAGCCGCATCTATGCCGGGGATTAGATTGGCATAGCTATGACACTCGGGTGTGTGAATTTTTCATACCCCTGAGTGCCATGCCTATGTCGACCAGAGCTATTAGAAAGGGCTGTATTTAAAACAATAATTTCTGTGCAGTGCAGGCACTGTCGTGTATTATATATTTGTACAACACCTAGGAATCCAACCTTGTTGTGGTCTTTAGTTGCTACTGCAATAAAAATGAAATGATTCCATTTGTTTTTAATACAGCAGGTAAAGAAGCTGTGAACAGAGCTAATAAAGCTGACTGTTTTCTAACAAACCCTCCTTTTATGAATATCTGATTTGGTTCTAAAGTGTAAGTATATTTTTGATTAAACAGCAAAGGAAAATTGTAAGTAAACACTTGAAAAGAACAAAAGCCCCAAGGGCCAGACTTGGATCCCTTTACTTATGCTGAATATACCTTCCTCTGCGGTGGAATGAATGGGACCACTTGTGGAGTAAAGTACGACTCGACATGTGTAGTGTATCAGAATCTGGCTCTGGAGGTTTATTATTCATTGTTTCATTCAATGCTTTTTTGTAGCGGAGGAGAAGGGGAGGCAGTTATGGACAGTAATTCGAAGCTTCGGAAGAGTAGTTGATTGCAATGGGAGAAGACTTGTGATGAGAATCAAGTAGTTGAAGCAGCCTGTTCAATCTTGCAGTGCTATGGATCTGCCCTTCCGCTTCACCAGCACTGTGCTGAGAGCGACAGGTCCAAAGGAGCAGAGGGTTAACCTGCTTTCCCATTAGAAATCCTTTGTCCTGAAACGCTGTTCATCGCTGGTCTTGCAAATGTTGTTGTCTCCATGTCACTCAGGGAAGTCCCCACGTAGCCACTTGTGCCGGCTTTCTGGCTGCTCCGTGCCACTGAAACAAAGAGAGTCAGGTGGCAAACCAAGGAGCTAGCCCATTCTGCCTTTCAATGGCATAGTGCCCCAGGACTGAAAAATGACATACATTCTTGCTTTTACCATGTCATTATAAAATACATCCATTGAAATATAAATACTGTGCTTACATTCCAGTGTATATTGTACATAGAGCAGTATAAACAAGTCATTGTCGGTATGAAATTTTAGTTTGTACGGACTTTGCTAGCGTTTTTTATGTAGCCTGTTGTAAAACTAGATGAGTTGATGGACCCCCTGGAAGACTTCGGTGGACCCCCAGGGTCCGCGTACCCCTGGTTGAGGACCACTGCTCTAAAATATTGTGACGTGGTTCCAAAACCCCGATAAAAGTACTTGAGCCAAATGATTCTTCTTGCAAAATTCTTCCTTCTCTGACCGAGAAAAATTAATTAAAAATGCCCAGACCTAGCGCAGTTAATCTGTTTCAAGTCTCCTTCAAAATAAATGAAAGAAGAAATGAAAAGGAAAGCCATACAATGTCACAGTGTCATTATTAAATTTGTAATGGGCAAGCAATTATTCCTAGCTGGGCGTGAAGTAGTGGCAAGTATTAACTGACACCAGTCAGTGAGAGAGATTAAAAGAGGCAAATAGCAACAGCAACACTGAAAGTGACATGCTGAAAACTCCGTTAGTTTCTTGTCTCAGAATATGTGCCTGAAGCTTTATGTCTGCAAGAGATCTGTTTTGAAAAAGATGTTAGCTAGCATTCATTTAATCTATTTAGGAGTCAAAATCAAAATGGCTCTAGCAGGAGTTTAACAAATGCAATTTTTCAGGTGTTACATTCAATAATAATCACTCCTTCCTTTTAAGGTCTGTGGATGGAGGGCAAGATGAATGTAGGATGGAGGTGTGTGTGTGTGTGTGTGTGTGTGTGTGTGTGTGTGTGTGTGTCCCATGTTAACTATTTCATGGAAACAGTGTCTGTAGATTAAGATAACAGTACACCAGAGAATTAAAGTAATTTGAAATTAAACTCTTTTAAGATGTAAGACTTAGTGACCATTTGGTCTGTTTTCAAAAGCTTGGATAAATGCTCTCTCTGACTACCCCAGTCATGATGCACTTGCTTTATAAATCCTTTACTAGATTTTACCCCTGATTTATTCTGTGACCTAAGTACTAAGGGAGAAAAAGAATCCATGTGCATGAGCCTCAGAGTCCAGCTATTAATGCGGACATACAGTAATCTTGTCTCTTACCTTCTATTTTTAGAAGGTTAAGTTTAATAAAATTGGCTTTTTTAAAGAAAAAAGATCCCAAGAAAGGAAGCAAATTAGGGAGATGAGTTAAGTACAGATTTTATTTATTAGAACACTTCTGAATTATTCATCTCTCTGATGCTGTAAAGTTTGGAAGGGCGGTTAATAGAACTACAGCAACAAAGAATCTGCTAAAAATCACATTTTATGCATCTAAAAATACCCGTTGGATAGAATTCCAGCATTTCTATTTCAAATAAATGCAATTCTTCCTTCAGTGACCTGTTACTTAGCGATTCTGAATGAATGAGCTAAATGGTCTCTTCCAGCACCAGTATGTATGAATCGATGCATCAGTGCTATTAAATACTGTCATTTATTGATAGTAAATGATTCTTTGTGGAAGATAGCCAATCTGACTCAAACATTTAATTAGCCAGCCTTGCAACATGCTGATGAGGCAGGAAACATTACAAGCATTTTACTGATGGGTTAACTGATTTGAAGAGTGGGTTAAATGACTTACAGATCACAAATGGCTTCAGATAAGCCTGTCCTGCCAAGCGATGGACTGGATGTCTCAGGGTCAGACTGGCTGGATCTTAGGTCAGTGAGCTCTGCTACAAATGTCAGACATGTCCATTCCAGCCCTCTTCCCCAATGCACTCTACTCCTCTCTGCCACTTATAGGGTCCCAATCAGTGTAGGTACACATCCGCCCTTCATCTCCCTACTCCCCTTTAACTGCTGATGCTTGTTCTGGTCCTAAAAAATGCACCCAGCTGGCTAAAGCATGGACATGGACATGGCTAAAGCACATGTTACTGGACGTGACAGGATCCCCTCCGCATTTGAAGCATCTTGGGCCTATTCCCCTCTGCTTTATCTGCATAAAATCATGATGGAATTCCACTGTTAGTTATAGCAGAATTGTGGCGTTAGGAGCTCGGCCTTTGCCAAGCTCCTCAGTTTGACCTCCCATGAGTTTCAGAGAACTCTTTGGGTACCTTTTGGCTTTGAAATAATTAATGTATAAATACTCAACCAAATTCTTATTTAGTCATAACACCTAGCAGCCAGCCATGGCATGGCCCAATTGTGCTATGTGCTGTAGAAACAGAATAAATGATGGTCTCACCCACATCTGAACCAAAAATCTCAGGGGGGAACACAAGTGAAACCAGCAAGCGTCACAAAACCAGTGACATTCTGTGTAAAGTGGGTGAGAAATTAGTCCAGTGTAACCCCACTGATATCCTCCTGGGGGCAAATGCTCTCCTGGATAAAGAACGATGGCCCAGTCGAGCCCCTGGTGTTTTAACAAAACCTTACTGGTAAAGCTTATGGGTAAAACTTTCTTGCCATCTCTGAAAACTCAGGGGTGGCAAAGGAAATTTACCAAAAGGTTTCCTTGAGCTGTGTTTTGTTTTGCCAAGAGGCCTAAAGCCAGGTGAAAATTACACATAGCTCTAGTTACAATTCACATGTCTTCTAAGCCATATTTGCCCTCCTTTTGTCTCATCAGTGAAGAACACCTGTTGCTTTTTGACTCTGATACTAGCTGATGCTGGCAAATGCGCTCAGTACCAAAGGGTGTTAGTTACCTCATGTGTGTATTTGCTGTTGGATAGAGGTGAGCCTCAGTGGTAGAATTCTGGATCAGGATCTAAAACTGGACATTCAGAGGTGGGCTTTGGCTTCAGAGTAGAGATTTGTTTCTCATTACATTGGTTAGTGCCGATGGATCCAGCAGGAGTCTTTCACTGGTTCAGCTCCAGCTCTGGCCAATAGTGACTGGAAGTTGATGCCACCTAATGGCAGTTTTGTAACTTGTGTGAGCTGAGCTGATGCTATTGGTCCAAGTCTTTTGTGGCTACAGCACCAAAAAACTGCCAACCATTTTGGCATTCAACATCCAGGTCCAGGAATAGAAGCGGAGCACCTCTCAGTGCTATAGGAGAGTGTAGTGGGTGAGGCACACCAATGGCAGTGTAAGGAATTTGCATTACTCCTGTCCTTTGGAGCCATAAGATTTTTATTTTTCACAGTATAGCCATATTTCGTGTCTCCTCCTGAGCATACTTCGTGCAGCAGACTATAGAATTGCTTATAGACCTGGAAAGGATGAAGGACTGATTCATTCCTGTAGGGTTTCAAACCTGTGGTTCTAGTAAGTCTTGGTATTTCAAATCTGCTACCTAGCATACTAAGCTGTTTGCTTTGGTTGACTCAGCTGCCGCTAGGCATGGGCTCAAGTCATAACCATACTTTGGGTTTTTAGCAGGCTTTCAAATATTCGAACCTTGCAGAAATGCCACTTGGATAGTTAAACATTCTAATTTACAGAGCACTAACTGTGTACCACTAGCATTTTATCAGTTTGCGATTTCCCTGGTGGTGGTGGTAGGGAATCTTCACTGTTCCAGAGACATGGCGAGTGTTGTGTCGCAGCAGGCTGCAGCAAAGATTGGATTAGAGCCCACAGCGTTTCTGTTAAGGGAACAGTACAAAGTGAAATCTTATTCAGTCACTTCCGCTGACGAGGGCAGACTCCTTTGGTTCCCCTGTTATTATAGCCTTCCTTTAAGATCCTTGCGTACAGATCTTTAGTTTTGAAGTTTGCCAAAATATTTAAATGTGCTGATACAATGAAAAATTGTGAGGGCACCTGAGAAGTTTAATCAAAACTGAATAATCAGCAAAGATGAAGGAAAGAGTTGCTGACTAGAGAGGATAAAACCTGCATTAAAAATCACCCACTGGTGCCTGATCCTGATCGCATTACAGTCAGTGGCAAAACTCCCTTTAATTTCACTGGCAGCAGCTAAAGTAGATTTCCAAAAAGAGATTAAAACAACAAAATGGCCAAAGAAACATTTACATCATGTAAAGAGTTCTTTCATTGAGATGGGAGATAATGAGCAGCACTGTTCCCACCCCCACCCCCATATACACTTATTTTACTTAGGATGCATTTTCTTGTCACTGTAAAAACTGAACATCATTTTCGGTGGATATGTGTCCAAGTGAATAGGGATCATGATGCTTAACTGAGCTTCTTCTCCACCTCTTCCTCCTATCATCCTATGCTGAAAGGGCTACTGTTGTATGGCACTAAGAATGGATCACTGTCCCAGGTGCAAAAACACGTCTTCAGAAACTGTTTCTTTCCTTGCTGTATGTGCTTTGGAGGCGATTATTTATATACAACATATGTAGGGAAAAGAACCCTTTTCCTTCTTGCATGCTGTACAAAAAATCTCACTGATAGCCACAAATTGAAATTACAATGTGAGGGTTCATCTTTAAAATATGAGTCACTGTCTTAGAAGCTGCACATTTTTCAAAAGCACGCAGTGAGGGAAAAAGGGTTCTGGCATATTTCAAGGTGAAGTGTTTCTGAGTGATGTTGCTCTGGAAGCTTTCAAGACTGCAGAATGTGCTGATAATGCAGATAATGGCTGGACAAATGTAATCCCTAAATCAAATATTAACAAGAAAAAATGCATTGCTGAAGGCAGTCATTGTATTTCATATGTGCTCAGAGAGTGTTGATATTAACCTATTATAAGATGGTATCAAACCATTATTTCCCTTGAGCACCGATTTTCCTTTTTCTATGAACGTTTAACAGATTAACTGTTCTGTTACGTACTATTGAGTGTCTCTAGATTGACCACTTGGGGCAATCATCTTTTACACTTATCTGGGCCAAGAGATTTGTTCTGTTGAGAGACATTGGATGTGATGTGATGGGTAATAATGTTGCTGCTGTAACACTTCACATGTAGCAGCTTTTCTCCCAAGTATTACCGTCAGTCTCCTATTGCTGTTGCTCTTGTACTGCTCTTTCGTTATGAGTCTTACTGAATTCATCCAGCATTTGTGGCAACTCCTATTGAGAATGGGCAGTCAGAATTATTGTACTTTGCTCTATTAAATTTAATCCCATTTCTATTCCTCTAGTTTTCAAGTCTAATAAGACATATTTCAATTATTGTCTGATAGTTCAGTCCTCCACTGTATTGGCAATACCTCCCAACTTTGTGTCATCTGCAAATTTTACCAGCACACTCCCACTTTTTTTTTTTTGTGCCAAGGTCATTAATAAAAATGTATCAGTTGATGTGTCAAGTGTTATGTACAAACTCTATGAATTGCTATGGAGCATGTGCAAAGGACTCAGCTGCACATGAACAGCTTAGTAAAATGTATCCTTGTATGTCCAAGCACACTGAGCAAGTTATAGGCAGCACCCCAAGATTGATTCCTATGTCCAAAAATTGAGCAAAGTGAAATCTGCCAGAATGTTTGCAAGCAAAATTGGATTTCAGGGGCTATGGAATTGCAGACAGCTACTGTACACTGAACCATCGCTTGAAAAAACCTGTGCAGACTTGAAATTGGCTATAAAGTTGACTTAACCCGGTGCATAAATTCGACTTGAATGACCAGGGAAACCCTGCAGACTGCACATTCTAGAAAATCACGTTGGCCTTCTTTGGAACATTAATTCATATTTCGGAAGAAACCTTTCAAGCCCCAGTATGGTATACCAAATGATGAAACAATATTCCCAGGGGGACAGATACCTTTAAATTAATTCTGTCACGCTGTAGAAATGCAGGCAATGGCAGGGCAAAAGTCTGAACGTCTACTCAATTTAGCCAAGGCAGAATGACCAAAAGAGGCTAAGCCTTTTATCCCATCTCTAATGAAAAACATCAGGACATTAAAATCCCTGCAGCCACAGCCAGCTGAGTCGGCTCCTATGAAAAATATCTTTCAATACAAGTCATTTGTTGTAGCACCTCAAATATACAGTATGAGGAACACCAAAGAAAGCAGGGGATGACAAACAGCAGGATTATTTCTGCAGATCACCTTAACCAAAACTATATGGAGGTATATTTCTAAAGTGCAAAGCAAGGAGTTACATGACCCAAATCCCATGATTGCTATTGGGAATCCAAGCACAGTCCTCCCCGCCACAAGTCTGCGAAAATATAGCACTTTATATCCATACCTTTAATCTGAGCTCCCTATGTACCATATTAATAAATTGGGTCTCTTATTCCTTTAAAATGGGGACGGGGGAATGCAAGGGGAGGGGAGAATGCCCTGCAAGACTCTTGCACAGAGGTTTCATTACAGAATGAAAATGATTAGGAAGGCCTGCAGAAAATGCGCTTTCATGGGCCATCTTAGTGTCTTCCAGGATTGTTTCCATTGCCCTCCGATCGTCAGTAGCTGCCAGGATTCAACTAGGTTATAGTTTTATGGCCAAACAAATTGAAATAAATTGCAGCAAAAGGTATGTAATAGCTTAGCATGTTACCTGAATACACAGGCTTGGAGTTGCAATCTATTAGAAATGAGCAAATTAATTGGTGTTGGCACCAGCAAACTACTGACTCCAAAACAAAATGACACTTAAAAAAAAAAATTCTTAATTTAGAAAGATGGCCTGCTCTTTTTCAGATGGAGAAAAGGTGTTTTGGCACTTCTTTGGTGGTTACCGTGTAACGGAAATATACTCCCTGCCATGCACTTTGGAAAGCCACACAGATTGCTGCAAACCTACCACGTTGCATGGTGCCTGGGGATAGTGCTCCTATTTTAAAAAAAATATATTAAAGAATAAATTAGCAATCCTACAGATTTAAAGACCCATTCTGAGCTTTTTAATTTATTCTTCCTGATGGGTCATAGGGCCATGTGACATACATAAGCCTCAGAAGGCTGTGTTAACCAGCTGTGCATTAATTCAGACTCCCAGAGGTATCATTGGCCTAAAACAACCCTCACCCCCACATTACATGGCCTGAAGTCTCAGAGGTCCTGCACCCTGAGAAACACAGCCTATTCTGTATCCAGTCTTTCCCTGTCAACCCAACTGCGCAGGACAAGAATGAAGTTCTACAGCCACAGGGAATCCTTGTATATCTCCAATGGGGAAGCAGGGATGGGTTCAAGGATGATTCTTTGCCTATGTATATAGAAAGGCAGTTGAGCAGAAGGAAATGATTGCCCCCTCAAGCCAAAGAATGATCAGTCAGGAGTTTCTGCACCCAGTTGGTTGTGAAAGAAGATGGAAGCTTCTACTGGTCCCCAACGCCTTCACAGATTTTGTAATTCCTACCACCTTCTGCTCGTATAAATATATATACTTGTAACCCCTCACTCCCAGTGTTTATACCCACTGGGAGAAGCTACGGTGAATGAACGAGAAACTAAATGAGAAAATACGGGCATCTCTCTCCCTCTCCCCTTTCCCCGCCCCTAATTACTGAGGCCTGGTCTACACTGCTGGCAAAATTCAGTGGCAGTCGATGGGAATTACAAAAGCTATGTAGAGTAGCTTGCGTAACTCCCATTGACTTCGTAACATCCGTTTAGCGCGCCCTCTCCACTGTGCTGCGCCGACGGGAAATGCATACCCATCGATGCAGTGCTATGCTTTTTGTGGGGGTGGTTTTATTAGATCAACTTCCGGATCGATTGAGTGGGTCTTCACTGCCGCTCAATCGAACTAGATAGATCGATCTGACGGCGGCGAATTTGCTGCCATCAGTGTGGACATGCCCTGAGGAGTCTCTACATGCCTTGAAGTGCAAGCTAATATTTAGATCACAGGCTGGGAGTTGGAATTCCTGGCTTTTCTTGCCAGCATTATTACTAGCCCCTTTATGTGACTATAACCAAGTCACCTGGAGGGAAAGGATGGGATTTTCAAAGTGTCTAAGTGAGTTAGAAGCATAAGTCCCATTGAAAGTCAGGTTGAAGTCATCTAGCAAGAAATCATATTTTACCTTAATAAATAGTAAGGGGGTATAGGACATATGACAATGCTGTACTCGGATGACGCAGACAGTTAAACTTGGGATGCGGAGACACCATGAGAGCAAGGCAGGAAAGTCTGTGGCTGTGTCTTCTGCATAAAATCATGTTTTTTTACAGTGAGATAATAAATGTTCCATAGTTATCTGGCCATAAAATCCCATGTGGAGACAGGACACCTTTGGGTTAACCAAGAGGTAACTATGTGAAGTCAGCACTTTATGCTCACCTGGAGTCTACCTCGCCTACTTTACCTCACAATAAAATTAAAGTGCCTTGTCTACATGATGTTTTCACAGTGAGACAGCTAATACCTGCGCGTTATCCCATGATAAAAAACACACCTTGTCAACAAAGACAAGCCCTGTATGATTCGCTCATCATTTGAGATAGAGGGATATTTACATGCCAACTGGCCATCCTCAGCAAGGAAGAAAGGATTGTGTCTGGAAAATGGATAAATTGTGTGAGAGACGCTGACGGGTGAGTTGAGTGGAGAAAAGAGATGTCTATATAATATTGAATCAAACTGATTCCGTGAAAAGAGGTTTTAATATAGGCTGGTCCGGACGTCACCAGGAGATAAGTGCTGCTGCTCACAACTCAGCACTTCAAAGAAAATGACTGATTAGATGCTGAGAATGTGTGTGTGTGTGTGGGGGGGAAGGTTCTCTGACAATGTGGGATTGGAGCTCTGAGACACTGGCAGCAAAGAAGGAAAGACTCTGAAAAGTGGAAACAAAAGAAGTGTTGAGATTTTCAAACCAGTCTATGAGACAAACAGCATCTTCCACTGTACAGTATAGTAAGGAATAGTAAAGTGTGCCTTTAAACAGTCCGTGAACCCTCTAGAGGTGTTGACTGTGGTCTATGCTTTAGAAGCCACCAGAAACCAATCAGAGAAGCAGTTTATATGAGGCTAGACCTTGTGGGTATAAATGTGTGGGTATAAATTAGCAAACACTTATTTGGGACCCAACTGTGCCAGTTGGATTTCTTCATATTGATTTTGTTTGTAAAAAGCAAGAGACACACATCTAAATCCCTCAGACAGCTTTGAAAATCCTAACCAGGATCTCTAAAGTGTGAATGTTTTGGGTTCTGAAAAATGCAGTCATGCATTTAGGAACTAGAAACGAGAATTTTTGCTATAAGCTGGGGACTTATCAGTTGGAAGCGTCAGAGGAGAGAGACCTGGGTGTACTGGTTGATCACAGGATGACTATGAGCTGCCATATGGTGCAGCCATGACAAAGGCTAAAGCAGTCCTAAGATGCATCAGGCAAAGAATTTCCAGTAGAGACAAAGAAGTGTTAGTACCATTATACAAGATGCTGGTCGGTGAGACCTCATCTGGAATACTGGGTGCAATTCTGGTCGCCCATGTTAAAGAATTCATACTGGAATGGGTGCAGAGAAGGGCTCCTAGGATGATCAGAGGATTGCAGGTCCTAACCACATCAGCCACACCATAAGGAACTCATTCACCTGCACATCTACTAATGTAATATATGCCATCATGTGCCAGCAATGTCCCTCTGCCATGTACATTGGCCAAACGGGACTGTCACTTCGCAAAAGGATAAATGGACACAAATCAGACATAAAAAATAATAACATCCATAAACCAGTCGGTGAGCACTTCAATCTCCCAGGACACTCTGTAAATGACTTGAAAGTTGCCATACTTTTACAAAAAAACTTCAAAAACAGACTTCAAAGAGAAACTGCTGAGCTTGAACTGATCTGCAAACTTGACACCATCAAACTGGGTTTAAACCGGGACTTGGAATGACTATCTCATTTCAAGAAGTAATTCTCACCTCCTAATCAATGGTTGTGAATAGGCCTCAACTACTTCCCCATTGTTTTTCCTTAAACTTGGATGTATATATATGCCTGCCATTTGATTTCTGTTTCTTGCATCTGACAAAGTGGGTTACAGCCCATGAAAGCTTATGCCTGCAGAAATTAAATTTGTTAGTCTTTAAAGTGCTACAGGACTCTCATTGTTTTTGCTGTATACAAACTAACACGGCCACCCCTCTGGAACTACTCATGAGAGGAGATTCAAGGAACTTGGCTTGTTTAGCCTGACCCAAATGAAGGCTGAGGTGAGATATGATTGCTCTCTATTCATAAAGCAGAGGGATAAATACCAGGGAGGGAGAAGAGTTATCTGTTGAGCACCAATATTGGCACAAGAACAAATGGATATAAACTGCCCTCAACAAGTTTAGGCTTGAAATTAGAGGAAGGTTTCTAACCGTCAGAGGCATGAAGCTCTGGAACAGCCTTCAAAGGCGAGCAGTGGGGGCAAAA
This sequence comes from Emydura macquarii macquarii, assembly GCF_026122565.2. Classification (NCBI taxonomy): domain Eukaryota; kingdom Metazoa; phylum Chordata; order Testudines; family Chelidae; genus Emydura; species Emydura macquarii. The sequence goes on from NW_027131927.1 coordinate 19,984,336, forward strand.
AAAACCCTAACTGGTTTCAAGACTGAGCTTGATAAGTTTATGGAGGGGATGGTATGATAAGACTGCCTACAATGGCATGTAGCTGATCTGTGACAGCTAGCAGCAAATATCTCCAGTGGTCTGTGATGGAACACTAGATGGGGAGGGCTCTGAGTTACAGCAGAGAATTCTTTCCTGGTGCCTGGCTATTGGATCTTGCCTGCATGCTCAGGGTCTAACTGATTGCCATATTTGGGGTCAGGAAGAAATTTTTCCTCAGGTCATATTGGCAGAGACCTTTGGTTTTTTTGGTCTTCCTCTGCAGCGTGGAGCACGGGTCACTTTCAGGTTTACACTAGAGTAAATGATGGATTCTCTGTAGCTTGAAATCCTTAAATCATGATCTGAGGACTTCAGTAACTCAGCCAGAGGTTAGGGGGTCTATTACAGGAGTGCGTGGGTGAGGTTCTGTAGCCTGCAATGTGCAAGAGATCAGACGAGGTGATCATGATGGTCCCTTCTGGCCTTAAAGTCTATACGTCTCAATGGTCTCCATTGTGTCATTGTCTGCCTAGAGGAAGGGCACCTTCATGACACATTCTGTTCACTGAGGGTGGGGGAATTCATTCCTTGCCCAGAAAAAAGCTAGAGTAATAAATAGGCTTCATTCAGAGGAACTATACAGGGTTGGCATGGATGGTAACAGTAATAGTTGAGAGAGTATTTGGCCTTGTGGACTGACACTGAGCACGCATGCCACTTGACCATACTGTCAGCTTATCCCCTTTTACATATAGAGTACCACCATGAAGGCTCCCAGCATTACTTGCATGCAGAAACTTTCTTATGATGTGGCCTCTTGTAACTGAGTAGACCCTTTAATTTGATAGTGAGTGCCATATTTAAGGATGTAGATCAGTTTAAACCTCTCTGAGCCTCTCTTCACCCACCCATATATGTGGGTGCATGCGCCTAGTCACATGGACGCATACAAAAAACTGCCAGGAGAAACTCTCCCATTTGATGTCCATCCAAAGGTGACTTTTGGGGGAAAGTCTGAACAAGACCCCTTCAATCATTTTTTGAGTTGTCCGGGTGAAATAATATACTTTTCCTGCTGCAGAGAATTGCTGGCATGAGCAAGGAATATGTTCCTGACCAAACTTGAAAAAAAAATTAGTTAAACATTCGCTTATGGACAGTGTGTCAGTCTCCTCCAACTCCCTGATGGTCTTCTGTCACCCTCATCCTACCAGATTCCTTGTAAAGGTGATGCACCTTGAAGGTGTCAGTCCAGTGCTATAGGGCACCAGGAAAGAATAGTAGAATCCAGCAAAGAAACCCCTTATAGCATTGCCACTCTTCGGTGGAAAGGTTTTTAGCTGGTCGTTTGCAGTTATTGAGCCCTGGACCTGTACAGGCTTAAGCTGCTGTTACTTGAGGTTCCTCTCAGTCAGAAGCAGTTAGCAAACTCATGAATTGCTATATGTGGTCAATAGAAGGGGATAAAGAATAATATTGTGTTAGATTGGCTTTTATGCTCCCCCAGCCGGAGACGCTCACTCCAACCATCAGGAGGTCCTTAACAGTTCAAAGTCCTCTGCAGAATCTGCTTAAGACATCAGACCAATTTAATGACATGTGTCTGTAGATTTATTTAGAGATTATATTGTGTTTGATTTGTTCAGACCTCTCTTTTAATACTAATTCGTCAAGGTTTCTTGTGCCACGGAAGGTAGTTCCTGCTGAGTGTCTCTCCTGAGTGAAATGTTTTGCTCTGTGCCAGGCAGGAGACCCAGAGCTAGTTCCTTTCCTCTCAGAATAGAATCAGGCAATTAGTACAAGTTTTTCTCAGTGACAGGCCATAAAACAGCCTCACATGCCTTAAATCTTCCCAGAATCTTGGAGAATGAAAATGGGGGGAGAGAAGGGGAGTTGGAGCAGCAGCATCAGTGTCAGTGTTTAGAAAATCAGCTGCTAAAGGTTTTTTGATGGTGGGTTGCATGGCATTAACCCTCTGTGCACTACATTTAATAAATATTTTAATTCTAAATTGCTATTTATCATTTGCATTGCAGTAGCACCCGGATGCTCTATATTGTGCTTGGCACTGAGACCATCTCTAGCTATGTGTTTGTACAGTGGCTAAGAACTCACAGTGTAAATAGACAAAGGATGGCAGAGGAAATTAGCACAGAGAATTGAAGTTACAGAGTAAATCAGTCAGTAGCAATGCTGGGAATAGAACCTCACTCTCCTAACTTCTGTACCAGTGTTCTAGCTGCTGGTCCATGCTACTTCTCCCACTAGATAGGCTACATTCAGCCTTTCTTCTTGGGAACGTAACTGCTATTAAAAATGATCTAACCTGTTGGTTTACCATTTTCCCCACCCCAAAATGATCCTTATTTGGGAAGAGCACAATACACATGTGATTCCCTTTTATGTTTGTGGTAGTAATATTAGCCTCTCTTGAGTCTTTTTACTGATTTTACAATGGTAAATTTATTATTTAAGATTAAGATTTAAGCGGTAGTGAGTAAGGATAATGAAAACAGAAGGGTTACAAATAAAACATGATTCCCAGAGAGAATAAACTTTAACAAGCTAACATCTGTCTAAAGAAGCTTATCTCCTCCTGAATGTCCTTTGCTGTGTTTCCAGTCAAGGCTGGATGGGATCCCATTCTCATGTATGTAAATGTGCTGTCCATTTACTTCCTCAGTACAGATGTCCTTGTGCCTCCTACTTCTATCCCCAAAGTCTTTGTACATAGCCAGGCTAACCGTCAGGGCTTGTGTTTTCCTGTGTGCCCCTTTCCTGTTGACTTCATATATAAATGGGGCTTTCAATGCATTGGCTTACAGTGCTTAATCTACAAGGTCGACAAAGAGACAGGTGAATCATCCTTGGTCTGATCCAAAACCTGTTTGTCAGCTCTGCCAGGGACACAGACTTTTTGCATACATGTACACAACCCCTTGAATATCATCCGTGCATACATCTCACAATGCTTCTGAGGATCAGCATGACACAGGCTTTTATTAGAGACTTCACATAGATAATGGATGGATGGTAATGGATAAATGCCATGAAAGCGATATGCTAGGTGTAATGAGTTTGTCAGGCTTGTAAGGAGTTGCTGTTACACAACAGTGAACCCTTTGCCGGTTGGCACCGGTGTGCCCATGTCACAGTAAGTTAATATCCCTTAGAGTTGTGGAGAAAAGCTTGAAAATGGGAACTACAGTGCACCCCCAGAAACCAGAAGACAAATACAAAGAAACCCAAACGTGTGGATTTTTTTAAGTCTCGTGACTGTTAGTCAGAGGATAGGTCTAGCAATAGTTATTAGCCAAGATGGTCAGGGATGCACCCAGAAGCTGGGACTGGGTGACAATGGGTCACTCCATAATTGCCCTGTTCTGTTCATTCCCTCTGAAGTGTCTGGCACTGCCTGCTGTCGGAAGACTCAATGCTGGGCTAGATGAATCATTGGCCTGACACAGTGTAGCCATTCTTATGTTCTTGAGCCAAACTCGTGATTTCAGAGTATGGCTCAGGATTTTTGAACTCTTGGGGTTGACAATACTGATATTAAAATAATAGTTACCTACCACGCAGCGCTTAAATAGTATTTGTAAAGTACTTTGAGATCCTTGGATAGAACGGGATGCAGAAGTGCAAAGCGTTACTATTATTTAGTTTCACTCTCTCTTTTCTTCCATGTACTACAGCTTTCTCACAACAGTCAGGTCAAAGGAGCTATTGCCAGATTAATAAAACTGGACATAAGAGGCATCCATCCCCCTTTTCATCAAGATGGATATTGTGTACCTCTGGACTCCAATGGCCTTTCAGTAACCTGTCCGCCTGGGAAACAGCCTCAACTCTTAAGTGCTTCTCTCATGCATTTATGCAGGCTTTGCTGCTATTTAGGGAATTTAGCAACGCTCTTCTCCCTTCACACTGCCTGCAAGAGGGAGAAATGTAAAGGGTGAGAGAGCGAGAAAATGCCACTGCTTTACGCAACCAGGCCCCATCACCTAAATGGGGAGAGGTACGCATTAAGTGCACACCCTTTCCTGCCTTCTCACTTTGGTCAAGATTGTATAACCAAGTTAAATTCCTGGTTTTACAATGCAGTAATAAAGCAGCATAAATATTATTACTCATCATAGGAGAGATCAAATGCAAAATAAGATATACACTCTGAAAAGGAAAGGGAAGGCCTTAAATGCTGTTTCAGCAATCTAATGCTGCACGTGCATGCATGCGCACACACACATTTACCCTAAGTTGTGTTGTTTGACAGTGTAGCCTCATTTGGTATCCATACTGAAAACACTAATGTATTTTCTGCTGAAATTTTCAAATCCTCCCAAAGGATTTGGACACCTGGTTAGTGGAAATTGCACATGTAAATCCCATAGGGGTCTTTGCAAACATTATTTTGTGTGTTTATATGAGATATAGGAAAAAAGTTACAAAAGTGCCTAAGTGACTTATGTGCCTAAATTTTATAAGAAGTCTGTGGGACTACCATGCTTTTGAAAATGTTACCGATCGCCCATAGGGACTCAGGAGACTGGGTTTTGTAACTGGTTCTGCCACTGACCTACTGGGTGACCTTGGTCAAGACACTTTACTTTTCTGTGCCTCAGTTTCCCTGTCTGTAAAGTAGGGCTTATGATACTGACCTTTGTGAAGTGCTTTGAGTTCTACTGATGAAAAGTACTGCAGGAGCGCTAGGAAGCATTATATTCTATTATTATTGGGAGGTTTGGATGATCAGTCAAAGGCACGACACAAAAATAATCAATCAGAAACGAAAATAGAGAAATAGGTTACTGAACCATATTCCATAATTATGGATTGTTTTAGTCCTATCAGTGTTCAGAGAAAGTATCCATGTAACTTCTTAATTTTTCAGCTTGTTTACTGGGGGAGAAAGGGGAGAAACAGGCTAAGTTCCTGGAATAAGAGTTGAGTATGCAACTTGCTGAAATCTGAAATCCACAATGGTATGAAACCAGGGTATAACCTATCCCATACCATCCCAGTATTGCATATATAGGGCCTAATCCTGGTTCCACTGAAGTCCATTGGGATATGTCTACACAGCATTTTGAAGAGAGTCTCCTTGTCTGGGCTAACAGACTCAGGCTAGCAGGGCTCACATTGAAGTGCTGAAAATGGCTGTGCAGCACTTTGACGTTGAGGGCTGGGCTGCAGCTTGGGCTGTGAACCCTAGGGTGTCAGAGCCCTAGCTGCAATTCCAAAGTGTTGTCTGTACAGCTGTTTTCAGAGCTCGAGCACCAGTCCCGCTAGCCCGGGCCTATTGACCCAAAATGCTGTGTAGACAGACCCTGGGAGTTTTGCCACGGATTTCAATTAGACCAAGACATGCACAGATTGATGTGCTTACACATGTGTTGTAATAAAGCTCATTCTGGCATCAGAGGAGTGACACTTCAAAATATTGTCAAACCTCGCTTAGCAGATCCTGCTTTTTCAGGCACACAGGCTGGTTTTGAAAATCTACTCAGCAGTGGTAACATTTCTTTCATGCAGGTGGTAAAAAAAAAAAAAAAGCCTAAACCTGAATTGTACTAGTGGGTCATTTATACTTCTTTGAATTCCTTTCATCTCTTTATTGTTCCATTAATGCATATCTCTCCAAACCACATATAAGTCTCTCAACTTTCTTTAGGTTTTGGCTTATTCTGCCAGTTGCCTCGTATTGTCAACTAATTGGAGTGGAAATGTAAAATGAAAGCAGTCCTGTTAAGCTGCCAAACCTCCTCACTTGACAGTGACTGGGTTCTGCTGTCATTGTACAAAAAGTGTAATTGCTCTGAGTTCTGCCTCTGGCTTTAACCATGTGTCCCAGTTGTCTTCCTCCAAGACATCTGATACCTGCTTTTCTTCAGTCCTCTGGTTGAGAGCTGCATTTTAAGTAAATCCCATCATGCATTCTTGTGTTGTTAGAGAATACAACTGCTGAATGCTATCATGCACAGCTTGGCTGAAGTGCTTCGTCAATATGTCATTCCCAGCAGAATTGGAAGCTAATTCACTCCCCCTCCCCCCGCTTGTGGTATCCCTGTTGCCTAGAGTAAAGATGCCACTGTCACGTGCCAGTCATGGCCCAGACCCAAAGCAGGCTCCATTGTGAAAGCTTCTGAACCTCAAAGCGTGTTTTACCAACTTCTTCTGAGAGTGGGAAGGGGTGGCAGGGTCAGAAGGATGGGGGTCAGTAAATAAAGTTCATAGAGATTGTCTACAAGATGAGAAGAATTGCATGTTTGAATCCTGAACTAATATTTATGGCCCCAGCCAGGCCTCTCCCCCTCCCCGCCATTTGAAATTATGAAATTGTAAAAGGATGTGTGATGTGTGACTATATAAATGACTTCTTTTATTAGTAAAAATCAACTTTATATGGTGTAATATTCGTCTCCTAATATAGCTTTTAAACACTCAGTTCAATTAGAGATCCTTTCTTTTGCTTTAGAAAGGGGCTAAGAATTAATTTATAACAATAGTGATCCTTGGCACTTATACAGTGCTTTGCACATCCGAAGTGCTTGACAAACATTATCTCATTAATTATACTACTCAGTATGGTAGCATTGATGGAGAAAAAAATCCCTTGAAATTCATTTCGAGTTAAAAATACACCCTTAACAGGATCAGAATGCAACCCTGTTACATTGTAATAGATGTTTTATCCACTAGGCTACAATGTCTTTGATTAATCTGCATGGGAGACTTACACCTGTTACTTTGTCTGCTGCATGGCCTCATTTTGTTTCATAAATAATCATACCTAAAGTTTCTGTGTAAGTACAGGTACAAGTATTAATGAACCCTCAGAACACTCAAGTGATAGGCAAATAAGTGGTGTTATCCCCTTTTTGTACAGGTGGGAAAACTGACACATCAGGGGTACAATTATCAAAAACACCTAAGGGCTTGTCTACACTTCCCTCAGAGATTCGGCGGCAGTCGACTGGAGTTACACAAACTATGCAAAAAATTTGCGTAACTCCCGTCGACTTCTGTGCTTCTGTTCTGCGCTCTGTCTTCAATGCACTGCACCAACGGGAACCACATTCACGTCGACGCAGCGCTACGCCACTTGAGCAGGTGGTCTTAATACGTCAATTTCTGGATCGACTGAGCGGGTCTTCACTGACTGCTCAGTTGATCCAGATAAGTCGATCTGACGGCGGCAAATTTGCCGCTGTCAGTGTAGATATAGCCTAAGTCCCATTTTCAAAAGGGATTCAGGTGCCTTTTTATGGGACTCAGATTCCTAAGTCACTTAGGTGCTTTTGAAATGTTTACTCGGAGTGTCTTAACTAAGGTCCCACAGTGATTCAGTGACAAACCTGGGAAGAGAACCTGCAAATTTCTGGCTCCTGGTCCCGCATACTAACCTCTAGATGCTGTTACATCTCAGTAGCAATGGACATAAAAAAAAGAACTGAGCAGGGCTAGCATGCTGTGTTGCCTAGTTCATAGAAATGCTAACTACATGCAAAATTATATAAAAATAATACATTTTTTGGCTTTTAGACTTTTTCATTAACGTAGCTGTAGCTATACATTTCCCCATAATCAGGGCATATATTAGGGTGAGTTTAACAGATGGTGTTAGAGTCATTAGGACTCAGCAAAACTACCAAAAAGGAATTGTCAGAAAAACATCCCAGATCCCCTATTGAGCAGAGAAAGTAAAGACTCTGCTTTTCTTCTGCTTTGGCTCTAAGTTTAATACTCTGCCCCTGGATATTATTTTGCCTGATCATTATATTTTAATCCAGGGGAGAAAGCGTGAATATAATATCAAGTCCAGCTGTATCATTATTTTTCTCTCTCTGCAGCTAAATACTGTGAAATTATTTTTAGACTAGGGTCAAAAGTTTCAAACTTGGGTGCCTAATAAGAGGTATCTAAATCCATAGTTAGGCACCTCAACCAAAGTGGCTTGGTTCTCAGGGTATGTCTACACTGCAGAGTGAAATTGACTTTCTCCCGCCAATTTTTCAAAGTCGCTGGAGCATGTGCACACCATGCTCTTTGCAACGGGCTCATGCATCCACACTCGCTACACTTGTGTCCAGATTCAAAGCAGTGGTACTGCGAGTCACTATCCCACAGTGCAACTAGCCACAGTGGCTGTTGGGACGACTTTCATCATCCCATGATGCAATGCTCCTTCCCCCTCCCTTCTTCCCCCAAACAAACAGGAAACTGGTTTTTGTGCTGTTTGCTTATGCCACACGCTCACCATTGCTGTGGAGACATGGAGCCAGCCCAACACTGCACTATTATTGTGAGTGTCACAAATACATCATGGCTTACCCTGGAGTATTTTCAAAGGAGCGCGAGAACGCTAAGCACAGGCAACAGCGATGTCACCAAGGCTACCCTGCTACAAGACATAGAGCGGAACAATTCCTGATTGCTGCATCATCTGCAGTCTGTGGAGTGCCGGTTCTGGTCCCGGGAAACAAGCACAGACTGATGGGACCACATTGTTATGCAGCTGTGGAATGATGACCAGTGGCTGTAGAATTTTTGTATGCAAAAGGCCACTTTCCTTGGACTGGGCTTGGAGCTGTCCCCCTCCCTGAAGCACGTGAATTCTCACTTGAGACAAGCTCTGACGGTGGAGAAGCGAGTGGCCATAGCTCTGTGGAAGCTGGCAACCCAGACTGTTACCGCTTGGTTGGGAATCAGATCGGAGTCGGTAAATCTACAGTGGAAACTGCCGTGATTCAAGTGTGCAGGGCCATCAATAGACTTCTGCTTTGAAGGGTAGTGACTTTGGGAAACGTGCAGGATATAGTGGACGGGTTTGTCATGATGGGGTTCCCAAACTGCGGGGGGCCATTGATGGCAAGCACATCCCTATCTTAGCGCCAGCCCACCTAGCAACAGAGTTCATAAACCTCAAGAGGTACTTTTCCATGGTGCTGCAGGCCCTTGTGGATCACAGGGGTCATTTTGCCAACATCTATGTGGGGTGCTCTGGAAAGGTGCATGACGCGCACGTATTTAGGAACTCGGGACTGTTCTCTAAAATGCAGGTGGGCAGTTTCTTCCCACACCAAAAAATTGACATTGGTGATGTGGAAATGCCAACAGTGATCCTGGGGGAATCTGCTTACCCCTTGCTCCCTTGGCTAATGGAGCCGTACACTGGGCACCTCGACAGCAACAAGGAGCATTTTAATAACAGGCTAAGCACTTGCAGAATGGTGGTGGAATGTGCATTTGGGCGCTTAAAAGGCAGATGGAGATGTCTCCTTACTAGGCTGGACATGAGTGAAAAGAACATCCCCTCAGTGATATCTGTGTGCTATGTTCTTCATAATATGTGTGAAGTGAAGGGGGAAAGGTTCCCCCAGGGTTGGGCTGTGGAGGCAGAAACACTGGCCACCAATTTTGAGCAGCCAGATGTCAGCAATACGCTCAGAGCTAACCGCGGAGCGCTTTGCATTCGGGAAACATTGGAAACCTGGTTCTGCAGGACTGATTTATGTTCCTGTATGTTTTGTGCCTTTGCTTACCATCCCCCCTACCATCGATATCTGTACCCTCCAAAGCCCTCCCCAAACAAGCTATGAATTAATAAAGAGACAAGTATTGAAATGATGCAAACTTTTATTTATGAACATTCAAGTCAGTGGGGGCAGGAGGCTAGTATTCATTTACAGTCTCAAGGGGTAGCGTAGCTGCTCGCAGGACAGAAGTCAGTGTGGATTCGGGGTGGAGTGCACCACATACTGCAGCTTGGCCATTCTCCTCCGAGACCGTTTGGGGGTGGGGAAAGGGGAGGGTAGCAAAGCCATAGGCGGAGGAGCATTCTGGAGGGGCTGCAGTGGGACTCTGTCCGGCTGCCACTCCTCCTGAAGCTCCACAAGCCGCCTGAGCATGTCTGCCTGATTGCACATGATTCACAGCATCTCCTGCTGGGTACTGCGCTCATGCTCCTGCATCACTCTTTGATTCTCCTTGTCCATGTCCATATTCTGGGACAAGGTCAGCCGCCACTCTCGGAGCTCTGTCTCTGCGGCCGCGGAGGTGTTCATGAACTCGCCAAACATATCGTCCCATGATTTTTTCCCCTCTTTCTGATCTGCGCTAGTCTTTCCGCAGCATTTCAAGAGAGGGGCCAAGGCCGAGGTGTCTACAGAACGAAAAGAAATACACATTGTTAGCAGACCCAGGAAAATGAAGCAACTGCAACAATGTATAAAATACTCCCTTTAGTGTACACAAGGCTAAGCCAGACCCGCATTCCATTCCAAACATCTCAGAAGGGCCGGCTCACTCTGCCGTTACAGAGATGGTAAGCCAGAGGCACTTTACTGTGCTATAGACAGAATCCATTATCTCTTAAAAGCTCATTTCAAATGCCCTGTATAAGAGGGGTGACTGGGTGCCACGGTTTAATTAAGATGACCGTTTTGTCGTGGGGTGGCCATAGTGGATCTGAGGACAGCACAGGCGGGTTAACAGTCTCGGCAGATACCTGAGGAAAATTATTTAAGTGACTCGGTAGGACAATACAAAGTGGAATAGAGAGGTACAGGGTATCAGCTGTATAGCTCGGGTACTTTAAACATGTGCCCTCTTCTTTAGGTGACCATGAGCGATATCAGTCTCCTGAGGGTAACGCGTGAGGAAAGGGAAGATTTGCTGCACGCAGCGGGGTACTGGCCTGTCCCTTATGCTGCTATGCTGTGTTCCGCCATGATTCCGGCTCACTTGATTGCAGCATGGCACGGCAAAGTATTCTACCGGGGAGGAAGAAACAAGGCTGCCCTCCCCTGAAACCTTGTGCAAAGGATAACAGATTACCTACATGAAAGCTTCCTTGAGATATCAACAGATGAGTCTCGGAGCATATCTGTGCACATAAATAATCTGTTCCAGGAGTAACCCCCCTGCAAAGTTGGCTAAACCCCTGAAATCCCCTTCCCCCCTATTGAAAAGAAAGGACATAACTGCTAAGAAGAAAAATAAAACTCAGCAGATGTGCCTTCCCCAGGATCATTATTGCTGTCCTGTGTACTGCTGGACTGCTCTGGGGTCAGGAATAGGTTCTGACTGTCTGGGAGAATGGACACCCTGCTCTCCTGCACCCTGCTCTCCTCATCCACGGAGTCCTCATCGTCCCTGGATTGGGATCCAGCAGAGGTATCGATGCTGCGGGGCGGCACAGCGATGGGGTTGCCGCCGAGAATTGCATGCAGCTCCTCGTAGAAGCGGCATGTTTTTGGCGAGGAGCCAGAACGGCTGTTAGCTTCCCTAGCTTTTTTATATGCCTGCCGTAGCTCTTTGATCTTCACGCAGCACTGCTACACGTTCCTGTTGTGCCCCTTCTCCTTTCCGTAAATGTCCAGATTTCTTTTGCTGGCTCTGAGCTGAGCCATAACGGACTCCTCACCCCAAAGACCGATGAGATCTAAGACCTCTGGTCGACTCCATGCTGGAGCGCGTTTGGGCTTTGCAGTAGCCATGACGAGTTCAGCTACAAGCTCCCTCCATGCTGGCTGCACAGGAAATGAACATTCAAAATTTCCTGGGGCATGAGGGGAGGGGACATTTGCGGTTTGCATGGCCGTGTAACAGCAGAGCGCGAATGTCCAGAGTGGTCACAATGGGGCATTGTGGGATATCTCCCAGAGGCCATTAATGTCAAATTACGTTACGCTCTGTCTACACTGACGCAAAATCGACCCATGAAATTCGATTTACACACTATGCCACTTGCAGAGGTGGTTTTATTACGTCCATTTCTGCTGCACTTTAAGTTAATGGAACTAGTGTGCCAGTGTAGACGCAGGCATTAGGAGATCGATGTAAGTGACATTACGTTGACCTCCGTCGCCAGTGTAGAGAAGGCCTCAGAGATGCCGAGGCCAGTTAAATATAGGTGCCTATCTATCAGTCTAGGAGCCTACCTTTTAGGCATCCAGTTCTCAACATTTTGGCTGAAGTTTTCAAGGCTAACTCTTCAAAACTAGCTTCTAAAATGTCATCTGCAATTTTTTGTCTTCCACTTTGCAAATGCAAATCACTTATGTGTGAAAATAATTGCAGGAGCAAATTTAGAATCTAGCTTGAAACCCACTGGATAATTTGACCTTTAGTGCTTTTAGGAAAAGGAAATCAGGGCAAACAGGTAGAAGCCAGCCTGGTCTCCTGTGATGAAGCTATAATGGCATAGCTGAATGTGGCATAAAATAATAAAGTCTGTACGCAGAGTTGTGGTCTGTCAGACATTCAGGACTGCCCCAGGCACCTGGTATCTAGCCGCAAAGAGCTCGTTGGAGGATTGGAGCTTGCATGAGTGGTCTGTCCTCACCCGCTGATCCATTCAGAGCATGTCCCTTGCTCTGAAATGAGCAAGTGAAAGGGTAAATCAAACCATTTTGTTAGAGAAGTGAAACGTCACTCTGGCGTGTGAAGAGAGATTTGAGGTCCTGCTTATTGTCATCAACCCAGAAGTCCTAGAAATGAGCTGTGTAGGACATAACACAGCTGAAAGGGATTGGGAATGAATTAACTTGACTGTGCGTGTTAGGTGGAGCTTGACACCACTACAGCTTGCCCTGAATTGCTTCTGTAAGTATACACTAAATCACACAAGCAAGAGAGATTCCAAGCTAACACTCTGGTATCATAGCTGTGTGTGTGGAGGGTCAGTTATATCATCAGAGTAGGAATGATTGGCTTTGTCGGCTATTATTTATGTCTTGTACATTGAGGCTGTAAATTTATGCTGATCCCTTGCAGGATTTAGGATGAATATTGTCATCCCCTTTATTAGAGAGCCACCTAAAAGACTGAGTTCCAAATGCTTGTTACTCACAGCAGCCTCAGTGCTCGTTAGCTGTATGTTGGCATTACTGCATGCAAAGGATAAGATTTGCCATAAATGAAATACTATTGCAAATCAATGAGCATGCAACAGGCTTTATTCAATTACAATCCTAGTGGCAGCTCCAGCTTTACCTCCCCCCTCCCCAGTCCACCTTCTTTCTCACAGGAGAGTTCATGCACCATGGGATATTAGCCTAGAAAGCGAGATAAAAATGCAGCTCTGCAATGGGTCCGATTGAAGTGACACAAGAGACAAATTCTTAGTTACGGCTATGGCTCCTTCCTGGATTCCTCAATCTAATTCTCCATCAGATGAACTCGATGCCCAACATAGTCATTGCTGGTAGTGGCATGACTGGGCACTCATTTGTGGCTCAGGTTGCAGAGGGCAGTAAGGGGGTTTAACAGCTTGCATCTGGGCACGTAAGTCAGTGTGCTCTGAATTAGGAGCGCAGTGGGTGGGAGGAACCTTGGTGCCCCCCTTCCCCTGTGCCAGCCTGTAGAGTTGAGTTGGAGCGGTAGCAGATTAGTGTTCCCCTGAAGCAAGGGAGAGCTTGGGAAGGAGTTGTGCCTGTCTGATCAACTCTGCTGTCTTGTATTCAGGACAGGAGCTCAAGTGACATCTAGCCCTGTGCAATCAATTGGTGGAGCACTTACATTTTAATCTACAGATGCTGCGAGAGAGAACTTGAGTCAGCTCCCTGGAGGGAGGAAGCTTAGGGAGAAAGCGGGTTCTGGGGCAGAGAAAACACTAGTTCTATTAAAAATCTTTCCTGGCTGGGAAGTGGGAAAGATAGAGAAGGGAAGTGCAAGAGAATCCCCCCTGATGCCCTGTTTCCCCTAGGCCAGTCTCACAAGACCCCATCAGTTATGTGAGAATGGAATCTTTCATCCCATGAAGCTGGAGAGGTTTGTTTTCTTAACACTTAGAGCCAGATTCAAAAGAACTCTGCTCCCAACAGCTTCCGCTTAGGTACTTAAATAAATGGCCGGATTTTGAAAAGAATTCAGCTCCCATTTAGCTATCTGACTGGGAGCCTGAGGACTTGTGAAAAAGGGAGTGTCCCTAAGGGACACTGACATTTTTCCAGTGGACAGAATAGTTTTAGCTGTTAGCCCCAAATATATCATTACTAATAAACCATGGACCACGTATCCCCTCCTTTATTCACAATGAGTAGCACCTTACTCCGGGAGTAGTGCCGTTTAATTCAAGCAAGGCACTTCTCAGAGTGAATAGGTGGCAGAATCTGGCACTATTCTTACTCAGTTTTCAATGAGATTTAACTCTGCTTCTATAGAGATTTTTCCTGTATGGCACAAAGGCAGTTTGATGCCGACATGGTAGTTGCATAATGAAATAGAATGTTCAGATAAGAAATTAGTTACCTTTTCCCCTGTTTTTAATTAGAGTTATCTTTATAGCACAAGCCCCAGAAATTGTAGTGTTCCCAGTTCCCCAGTACTTTTCATGTGTTTATGAAGCTATCAATTTTATTTAAAAGAAAAAAGAAAAGCAAAACTAGCAGAGAAGGAAAGCGGTTGCTGTGGCTGAATTGTCAGCTGCAAAGGAATTCAATTTGGACAAGAAACGTGAACTCTGAAACAAAGGGGGTAGGTAGGAGCCATTGATTTGTCCAATAAGCCTTACAATAAGAAACTTGGAGGCAAAATCCTGCCTGCTTCACTCATGTGAGTTGTTTCACTGAAGCCAGTGAGACTATGTTAAGCAAAATGGGAAAAATATGGTTTATAATTTCTAAATTTACTTCAGAAAAGTGTATAACAGAGTCTTTTCTGGTTTCTTTCCTCCCAAGCCCCAAACCAGTTACAGCCTGATTTTTATTTACACTAAGTTCTTTTTCCAACACTCTGACAATGCAAGAGAGCCTTAGAGAATGGATGTGAATTACATTTACGTTCACTTTAAGCCGTTTATGCTGCCAGAACAACATACAGGAACCTTAGCAGGAAATTATGGAATTTTGTGAAATTAAGAGTTATGTTCCAGAGGGGTAGCCATGTTAGTCTGTATACAGCAAAAACAACGAGAGTCCTGTAGCACCTTAAAGACTAACAAATTTCTGAGGGCATAAGCTTTTGTGGGCTGCAACCCACTTCGTCAGATGCAGGGTTATGGATGTGATTTCTAACATACTGAGGACAATGCTGGGTACCTGTCCTGTCTTTCTGCACAAAGACTTTTCCTTGCCATGTTTATGCATGTGCAAAACCTCTGTAGGAATGAAAACTGCTTTGGTGCACACACAGCACGGGAAGTGGAGTGATTAATCCACAGCAATCAATTTTCTCACAAAAATGCAGTGTTCATATACAAGACTGGATTTTTTTTCTGTGGGCAAAGTTGATGATGAAAAATCACCTTAATCAAAACGTAAGGGACTGACTCGTGATTTCATCAGGGAAAAACTTATGAATGATCAGAGTCTGGCCCTAAATGTGCAAAATTATGCCCATAACTTTAGACTTTACCTTTTGCCTCCTCCATAGACACCATAAGCCCATGAATTTTCTGCACCTCCCTCTTTATCTCTTCCATAGCTGTCAATGCAAGAAGGAATGATTCTCACCTCTTACTCTTTGCATGGACTTAGGGGCTAGTTTTCAGAAATACAGAGCACCCACAGCTCCACTTGAAGTTAGTGAGAGTTACAGGTGTTCAGCACCTCTAAAAGCAATCCCTTAGATGTATCAACAATACTGGCTTTACTGCTGATGAGCTATGGAAGTGCAAGAGGTGTGGCTAATGGTGCTGCACTCAACGTGAAACTGCTGCTCGTGTAAATATTTAGCCGTAACAAATGGGTTATAATTCCATTGAGGGGCTGTTTGTAAAGGGATGTGTGCGTTTATGGGTTTGAAAGTCTGAAATGAATAGCCCTAGATTTATTACTGCCAGCAGTTACTAACCAGCATCTGTTCGATGCTGTCTGTCGTACAGTTTGCCTTTCTAATTTGTGCTTCTTGACTTCATTTGAACTGTTAGCCATTGGATAACTGCACACATTTTATATGTGATGCGAGTTTAATAACGAGCTTATGTTTGTTTGCAGAACAATACATTTTGGAAGCCAGATTCTTGCCAAGAGTGCGGATGCCATAGTGACGTTGTCATCTGTGAACCTGCCGTTTGCAAATACCCTCAGTGTGACTTTCAGAAGGTAAATATCCTAATTGGCTTGCCATGCAAGGGAAGGGAAGTGTTTGAATCGTTAAGTTTTTCTCTCTATTTTTAACCTAAACCCTCTGGGCAACTAGGATTTGTGAAAGTGTTATATTGGAATATACACAGTTATCTGATTCATGTAGGCATGGAATGGACAATCAGAAGGGGCTCAGTCCTGTAGTCACAATGTAAGCAAAGCACCTGTTTTCTTCAGTGGGCCTCATGGCTATCCTTGCATAGAACACCTGATCATTAAGGGCTCCTCTGTAGCATGGTAACATCCCTGTCAGGGTCTGTTCTCATCAACATCTGTTCAATCCCACTGAAGCCAAGGGATCTGATTCTCAGTGGGAATTGTAAGAAGTGGGTGCAAAATGCGCTCAAATCAAAATGGTAGCATTTTTCATCCACTCTCCGCTGATGTACATGACGGCACAGAATTACACACGCATCGATAAGAATGGGATTTGGCCCCTTCTGACCAGAAAAGGTGGCATTTTGAAGTCCAACCAGTTTGTTCCCTTATCCCATGGGAACTTGGTGCTTGGAAATGGAACCACTTTCACGCTCCATAGGGCAAGGGATCCGCCAAGGGTATTCTGATCTCAGAAGGTGCCTGTGCTCTGCGGTGTTCAACCACAGCTTGAGCACAGCTGATAATCACCTTTATACTGAACCCAGGGGCTGGGTCACGGCAGAACAAGCAGATGGATGCTTTCCACTCTAATAAACAATAACAGAGCCAGAATTGTGCTTTTGGTTTGTTGTGCCTTGGCGGTGGTGGTTGCTGGGCTTTCATTGTCTTTTTGTTTATATGTCTCCCTGTGAGCCTTCGCTAATGGTTTTAGCTAATTGGGTGCAGATTTTGCATTCCACTAGGGCCCAGATTACAAGGGCAGAGGACTATCAACAAAAGTCTTTATTTAAAGAGACACTCACTGCCAATATAAAAACAGTGTAGCTTTAAAAAGGCCTTGCTAGGGTTCCTGATAGCACCCACAGATTATTAACAGTGAAAGAATATGTGGTGTCTAATTTTTGCTCCATCATTAATGCTATTTGTTTATTACAGGGAGACTGAAAATACTGGGAATGTTAGAGAGGAGAAAAAGAAACATAATAGACACATACAAAATAATGAATAGGATAGAACAGGTATATCGGACACTTCTGTTGTTCCTTTCTCATAACAAAAGAACAAGGGCAAATTGAAAGGAAGCAAATTTAAAACCGATAAAAGGAAATAATTTTTCATGCAATCAATAATTAGCCCGTGGAACTCATTGTCGCAAGATATCATCAAGGCCAAGAGCAGAGTAGGGATCCAAAAAGGAATAGACTTTTGTATGGATAATGAGACCATCCAGTGTTACATAATGTAAAAGAACCTTTTTGGAAGGGGGCATGCCTCATGCTTCAGGGCATAAACCAACCACTAACTCGGGTTAGGAAGGAACTATTCCTATCAGTAATTTATTCTTTAATTGTCTGCTACAGGATTTCTTCAACCTTCCTGGAAGCAGCTGGTACTGGCCTCTTTTGGAAGGAGCTCTGGCTTGAGTGCCTCTGCTGGTCTTACTTCCAACAGTAGGACATAGAGAAAGGCAATCTCTCAAACTGGCAACTCCCATGCTAGTTAGGACTTCATATGTCAAATCCAACCTCTTAAAAACTGGCCATGGTCTTCTGAAAGAGCAAGCATGGAGTATGTCCCCTTGGGTACAACCTTACAATATTTTCAAGCAAGTGACTTTGGGGCAAAACCCTGTTAAGTCCCCCCCTTGCCTGCCTTTTCACGTTCTCCACTGCTTCATTTAGTTTTCTGTGCGTGGGTTTGGTGGGGATTTGTTTGTTCCTGACTACTCTGCCTGTACAAGTAAAATTGTCTGTTTCTGTTTTGTCAATGTGGGCCTAATCCTGATGGATGCAGAGCACCTCCCAGAAGGTATCAAGCATCCTCAGAGGCAGTTGAGATCTGTGGAATCCTTGCCAGGATAAGGTCTCATATCACATTCCATTGTGGCATCTGTGTGGCACATTGCCAGGGTCTAGGATATTTAAAGCCCATTTGTGAAGGCTGGAATGAAAATGCAAAAGCTGCTGTGCAAAATCCTTGGAGATGCTCCAAGGAATGGAAGCAAAGCACCCCCCAGGACTTTTGCCAACTTTTTAACTAATGTCTTCTGCCCTTAGTGCGGCATGGTAGCACAAACACACATGTCATCTGGTTTCATCTGTTACCCTGCTGCTATACAGAGTGCGGCAGACAACCTATGCCGCTGTGAACACTTAGAGGGAAACTTTAGGAGGCCTAAAAATATCACCAGGCAATATAATGAAGATGGTCAATAGTTTTGTAAATTTGAAAATGTCACATTTTGTAACTTGAAAAAATATTGGGAATTTTAAAAACAAAACAAAGAAATATTGATAATTGGTTAATTTCCCGTTTTCCCAACTAGCTATAATTACAAAGGAAGAAAAATTTCCATTTATGATATTTTTAAAAAGTAATAAATTTTAAAACAAGAAAATAAGTTTCCCTGAGATCACTTATGGGTTAATTCCCTCCCCCGCCTTATTGAGGGACTCAGTTTTTCCCAATCATTTTTCTATCTGGCACTGAAACTGTTGGTGCCAGAGAGCTAATGAAGAACGAGTCAGACTCCAAAGGATTGTTCATGCGGTGCGTGTGTGTTTTCCTATGCACATCTTGGGCATAAAGGTGAATTCAGCATCCCAAGGCAATGCAACTGCTCTCTGCAGGGAAGTCCTTGATCAGTAGCATTGCTTTTTAAACTGAGTGCCATGTGCATCAAGAACTCCCCTCAAATCACCCCTTCCACCTGTATTGCTTATTGAACTCTTGCATGTGTTCAGGGGGAAGTGCTCCGGATACCCCCCAATGCGTGCTGCCCTGAGTGCACCTCGGGAACTGAAGGATTTTGCCAGCATGAAGGACAAACTCATGCGGTAAGTGCTCTTACATATCCCTTGGCGATAGTATTATTTTCCATTTCTTAGCTCTCTGATTGTCCACCTAAATGCAGGGATGGGAGCGTTTGCCTGTGCAAAGTCAGTAGCTGGTCAGGTGCTTCAAAAGCCATCTTTTGGACTTGACAAAGTTGTTAAGCCAAGAACCTCCTCACCAAGGTCACACTGTGCTAAGTCCTGATCTTCACTCTGGTCTGTTAACCCCTAGAGGGATTGGAAAGCAGACAGATCTTCCCAGCTGACGGTCCCCAGCTGATGTGTATTGGGTCCTGCACGTCTAACCCCTGCAGCCGCAAGTGTATGGGGAAGTAGGTGTTTGGTGCAATCCTCAGCTCTGTGGCTGCTCTAAACTCCTCCGGGAGCCAAACTTGCCACAGCCAAGATAGAAGTGGAATAAATGGCTCCTTCTGTCCCAGCTGCGCCCAGCTGATACTGGGAACATCTGAGGCCTGAGGCCACTGCAGAGTAGACATTGTACAAAACCATGAGGGAGGTATGGCTTAGGAACATGGCTGACTCTGAGGAGTCCAGTGCATTGGGACCATATGTCTTTCTCTAGCTGCAGCTGCAGGGATGTGTAAAAAGCACCTCCGCTTTACTAGTGCGTTTCAGGAGGGGAGGAAGGATATTACTCAGCAGTCTTTCTGAAAGTGAGTATTGATGCTGTGATAAAAGAATCAGCTGATTAGTGACAAGAAGCCTGTCCCTTGGAACCCTTACCCTCCTTTTGCTCAGTTCTTACTTGAGCAAAACTGTCAATGGGATTTTTTCCTCTATAAGGATTGAGTAAGTGATGGGTAAGTACTAGAGGATTTGGCTTATTGGTAATGGAGAAGCCCTTTTATGTAGCAGCAAATCCTCAGAATCTTTACATTGTACACTGGTTCTACACTTCTCCCTCTCACTGTAACCCAACTTCTTAATTTTATTCCCCAAGCAAACCACTCTTTGTAGATCCTGTCTAGGTGAGACGTTGCATGACTGGTGTGTAGTTCTCTAGTTAAGTCCAACTCTTTGAGCGTGGTCCTTGCTAATATGAGCAAAACATTTAATTCACCTACTTACCCAATACTAGGGCTGCTTCAGTCTCCATGACACATACGCTTATTAGACTTGGGAACTGGGTCAGTGCCATGTTAGGCAATTTCACACATAAAAGGTATCACTTCAAATGAACTTTTGGGCAGATAAACAAGTTGGAAAAAATAGAGGGCTGCTGTCATGGAGAGAACCCTTAATGTTTTCACTAAAGAATGCTGGCATGTCCTCTCACAGCTGCTTTTTCAATGCAGCACTCTGTGGGATGCAGCAAAAGGGACCATTAATCGTTGTCCTCCCCCCCAGTATAATTTCTCCCACCACCAGATAATGGACGTATGGGGAGTTTTGTTGCGTACAGTTCGTGCAAAGGAAAGTGCCAGTTCACAATAGCCAGGCCTGTTTGGCTGAGAAAGGTTTATTCATTAATTCATTTAGTGGTGCTCTGTGGCTAAATGAGACAAGATCGTATTGTTGGGAGAAGACATTAATCTTGAACTCTGCATGTTCTCTTTTTTCAAAATGGAGGCTATAATGGCCATCAGAAACTTGCGTTGTTGGGTACTGACCTCTGCCATGTGACGGGATACACGCTTCTGTAACTGTCACCTAGGCAAACACAGGCTTCGGGAGGGGATCCACCTCGGAGGCCAAACAGGTCACAGCAGAATGAACAAGTGTCCATGTGACTGAAAAACCCCACTGAGGTTCAGAGATGGTAGCTAGGGACAGATATCCAATAATAGGCAGAAATAAACCTCTCCTTTATATGGGGAATTCAGAAGAAGGATGACTTAGTGGTTAAGGCACTAGCTTGGCATTTGGGAGAGCTGGGTTCAATCCTTGGCTCAGCTACAGATTTCCTGTGTGACCTTGAGCAAGTAACTTAGCCTCTTTGTGCCTCAGTTTCCCGTCTGTGCAATGGGGATAATAGCACATCCCTACTGCACAGGGTATTGTGAGGATAAATATATTCTGAAGTATTCAGATACTATGGTAATGGGAGTCCTATGGTTGTTGACCCCTCTGTCTTAGTGAAGTGTGTTACTAATTGACTGCGGTAATTTGCAGTTGAATTTTTAGGGGTTTTTTTTTGCTCATATTATGTTTTATTTTCATTTGTTTTGTTTTTTTAATGGGAGAGACATAACTGTATCTGCTGGAGTTGGTTCCTTCTGATGGCTGTCATGTCACTGTGGTATAACCTCTGGTGTTCCTGACCCATGTCACATAGGCCGGGAAATAATGATCAGCCTCATGCCAACACTCTCATGTGTCTCACCCTTCTTACAGAGCCGGCTGCATATTTAGGAAGCTTTCATATTCCAAGCATACAGCCTAACGGCTGGAGCTGATTACATAAGGGAAGATGATTATCTTTCTGTCGACAAGCCAGACAAATGCTTTATGACTTCATCATTATTTTAGAAATAGCTAGCCAGCAGACCTGTCCCCAGCAATCACGCCATGAAAAAAAAAAGCTTACACTGCAACTGACAGCGGGTTTTTTCCATGCCCAGCTTCCATGTTGCTTGTTTCACATAAATTAAACTCTGCATTTTCCATTTCAAACACTATTGTGGCTCATAGCCTTGTCTTCTGTGAGTGTTGCTGCACATGCTGATGGATCTAGTAGACTCTTCTAAAACTGCTTTCTGTACGGTAATGTTCCTGAGGAAAGAAGATTCTGTATATTGCTTTGGAGTGCACTGCAAAAACCAGAGCACTCCTTACTGGACCAAACTCTGCTCACAGGAGCAGATCCAGTACAGTTGGTGGGTAATAAGGCAAGCAGGATTTGGCTTGTGGTGAGGTACTTTGCAGTTTAAATGTATGAGGCCAAATATTGTCCTCAGATGTGTGTAAGTCCTACTGACCACTTTAATGGATGCCTGGTACAAACAGCACATGTGCAGGGTTGTGTCTGGTCGATCCATGGCAGCTTAGCCCATCACACAGACAGTGGTAGGTAAGGAAAATGTATCCATTAGATTTATGTCCTTTGGGCTAGGTTGTGCCACTGTGCCCTGCCTATGCCACCAGGAGGACCCTCTCTATTGGACTGATCCCCAATACCAGTGTTAGAGCTACTTTGTCCCCACGTTGAAGGGAACAGTGAGTCTGGAGTCTGGGCGATGACCCACGGAGCCTGGGAATGTTTGCAGCAGAGGAAAGTTAAGCATTGATGCGGGATCGCTCACCGGAAAAAGGATTATTTTGTCTTGTTGGCTATTTAAATTAGCTTAGGCATTTTCCATGTTGTTTTCCATTGCAGCATGGTACAGAATGGGCAAGCACCGAATGCATAGTGTGCGCCTGTGCCAACGGGAAGGTTAACTGCACCCCCAAGTCCTGCCCGCCCCTTTCTTGTGGCAGAGGGCAGTTGGAGTACATCGCTCAAGGAAAGTGCTGTCCCAAGTGCGTGGGCACTGGTGGTGAGTATGCGAAAGGGGCTGCCCTACCCAGTGAATTCAGCTTTAGTTAAGTGACTCAAGGAGTGGGGGTGATGTTTCTGCTCTACACCTTGGCTTAGTGATTAGATGGAACCATCCCTTCAGTCCTCACATCAATAAAGGGTATATTGCCCCTTCTCTTTGAATCTGGCTGCTTCACTCTCTCCTATGCAGTATCCTGCCCAGACACACACCAGCGTGTAGAATTTCTCCAGATTCTCTTTTCGTGCTGCTCTTTTTGGCTCGTGTAGAGGAAGGCTGAGATTTCCAAAGCCACCTAAGGGTTTCGGATGTGCAGCTCTCATTAAAATTAAATGGAGATGGGCATCCAACTCACATCAGTGCCTTTGAAATCTCAGCCTTAACCTAAAGGCAAAATTCTCTTAAAGACTGGTGAAATTATTTATTTATTTTTTCATTTCTGATAAATCAGGCCTTTTGCGTTTTGAGACACACACAGTCTTACTTAAACCACACACACACAAATAATTAAAAAAAAATTGAACTGAAATCCACAAATGCTCCAGAACTTAGACTTGCTTTTGAAGCTGTGTATTTTATCTATCCTTTAGGACAGTGGTTCCCAGCCTTTTGGCTCGAGGGCCACAAATGTTATTTTTACAACCCTGAAGGGCCACCAGTCTATCAACCCATAAACAAATGTATTGATGTGTACACCATTAAGGGCTACAAATTACTACAGATTTAATGTAAACATTTTGATGCTAGTCTGCTCATTTTTACATTCATTATTTTACACCTACATATTACGCACAGTATGTCACACACTCACAGACAAAGCACTAGTGTAGATGAGTGACTGTCACTACACACTGAAGCACATGGCCTGGCAGCTAAGTCACGGTGGGTGACAAACCGGAAGACACTGATTTTTAGAGTCCTGCCCCTCCTCAAGCATGGTGGGTCCTGGCTGCTTCGCCAGATGAAAGGAATTCAGCGAGTAGGCTGCCTCTTCACTGATCTCCCCTCTCCCTGGCTGCAGTAGGGAAACCGCACACATCCTTTAGCCCCATGCAGGGACCCCAGCGCCTATGGACCCAGGCGGAGTGCTTTGCCGTGCTCCCTGCTAAAGCAAGTCGGTCTTGTACTGGTCTTGTAGCCCCACCGCAACATGATTCATCCGGGTCCTTAGGCAGCAGCTCCCTTCTGCAGCCAGTGGGAGGGGAGCGGCGGGCCACTTTGAAAGACTCCGCAGGCCACTTTTGGCCCCCAGACCACAGGTTGGGAACCACTGCTTTAGGACCTACAGACCAAATTCAACCCTGCTTGTAAGAGAAGGGATCCCCTTAGATGCTATTTCAGTTCAGTAGAGTTGCAGTTGCTTACACCAGGGCTGAAATTAGCACGAATCTATTGTTTGCAATATCCTAGCCACATTATATCAGTTATGACATACAGGCTGACAGACTCAACTGTTGGACTAGTATAAAATGTGGAATTGGTGTGAGTTAAATGTCAAGGCCATAAACTGTACAGCACATCTTCAGAGCAGTGTCCACCCTAATCAAACTTGTCTGGTCAAACAAACCTGATTTCAGTTTTTCATGAGATTACAAGTTTGGTTGATTAACTATATTATGCAGTTACCTTTGATTTTTGTAAGGCATTTGACTTAGTGCTCAATGATGCCGTTAAAAATTTAGTTTTATACAACAGCAATAAAGCACACATCAGATGGATTAAGAAGTGGTTATTAATGGGAATCAGCAAATGGGGCTGTTTCTAGTGAGATTTCTCAGGGATTCAACATTTTTATCAGTGATCTGGACATAAATTTAAAATCACTGCTGATAAAATTTGCAGATCCTAAAAGATTGGTGGAGTAATAAATAATGGTGAGGACAGGGCATTGATACAGGGTGATCTGGATCACTTAGTAACCTGGGCCCTTTCAAACTAAATGAGTTTTAATACATCTAAATGCTAGGTCATACATCTAGAAACAAAGAATGCAGGCCATATGTATCGAATGGACTATATTCCAGAAAGCAGTGACTCTGACAAAGGATTTAGGAGTCATAGTGTAGAAACAACTCAACATGAGCTCTCAGTCTGATATTATGGTTACAAGGGCTAATGCGATCCTTGGCTATATGAACGAAGGTAATGAATAGGAATAGAGAGGTGATTTTACCTCTGTATGCGGCATTGGTGAAAACAATACCAGTATACTGCATCCAGTTCTGGTGTCCACATTTTAAAAAGGATATTGAAAAATTGGGAAGGATTCAGAGAAGAGCTAAAAAAAAAATGATTTGAGAGCTGGAGAAAATGCCTTACAGTGAGAGACTTACAGTGCTCAAATCTGTTGAGTTTATCAACAGGAGGATTGAGTGAAGGTTGTAAGTACCTTCATGGTGAGAAAGTAACGAGTACTCAAGGGCTCTTTGATTTAGCAAGCGAAGGCATAACGAGAAGCAATGGCTGGCAGTAAAAGCCAGACAAATTCAGATTAGAAATAGGGTACAAATTTTTAATAGTGATGGTGATTAACCAGTGGAACAAACTACCAGGGGAAGGGGTAGATTCTCTATCTCTCGATGGCTTAGAGTCAAGACTCTATATGCTTTAGACAGAGACAAATTATTGGGCTTAATGCAGGGTGAATTTAATGGCCTTGGATATTCAGGAGGTCAGACTAGGGATCTAATGGTCCCTTTCTGGCCTTAAACGCTATGATTCTATCCTGAACTTACTTCACTGCAAATATAAGTACCACCTGTAGTTCGTAACCTCAGATACAGATGTTGGAACCCAGGAGCAGATCTCAAAGTGTAGCAGGACAATTTCAGGCTCAAGTGTCTTATATGATGCATCTCTTCAGCACTGAGAGAGCTCTTCTGCTCTCATTTGTTTAAGTCTCAGACATAATCTTGACTCTTACTATAATCCTTGGCCTCTCTGCTGAGTCTGTCAATGTCAATTAAGGTGTTTGTCCACTGATAACTAGACTGTGACCAGCAGTTTACTAGGGTGAGGATCATGCCTTCTTTTGTGTTTGTAAAGCATCTCGTACATCGTGAGTCCTACCAGAAACAAATAGACAATAAATGATCATTTCACACAGGCCAATGACTTAGTGCAGTGGCTTTTGTTTTTTTAATATTTCAATTATTCTGGTTCAGCTTCATGGAGATGCCTCTTATAAAATTATTCCTTGCAGATTCTAATCGGTAGATGAGTCTTACATCTGCCATCCTTTTTATACACTTGTGAATGTCTATAATGTCATCGCTCATGTGAAATTGTGCTGATAGACCGTGAGAAACCAGAAAAAAATGTGTACAGGTGAACGCTGTGCATCCAATTGGGGTTAGTAAGGAAAGCCATAGTCTGATGCTACCTCTGGGCCTTACAGGGGGCAATCGTTCCTAGAGCGTGGGGGATGGGTCTGAGATTAAAGAAGTTGGATGAGGAGAGGGAACTGAGGAAAACATGAAAATGGAAACACAAAATGTTTTAATTATCTCTTAGAGTCCTGCTCCTTTGATGGCCAAATGTTTCGGGATGGTGAGGAGTGGCATCTCAACCAGTGTTCCAAATGTGTCTGCAGGAATGGGGCAAGCCAGTGCTTCACAGCCGAATGTCAGCCTGTGCTGTGCAGCTGGGTAAGAACTGTCCTGTCAATGTTCTGTGCACTTTGTTAGCTTTCCCTTTCCATGGGGAATGTGCATTTCTCAACAGACCATATTTGCTAGCTGGCTAATACCTATTACCAAAGGAAAAACCAGTCAGAAAAGAGGCTTTTGAAAATCACATAGAAGCAAACGCTCTCCTCACAAAAAAAAAAAAAGGCCACCAAACTTCTCCGTTTATTTACAGACTAATCTACTGTCAATTCCAACTGCGCTTTTTGTAATATAGAGAATTCCATAGAGCCAGTCGGGAAATATTTTTTGATTCTGAGAAAAATTTTGAAAAAAGCAAAGAAGTTTTCTTTAAATGTGTCTTCAAAAGTTTTTGAGTTTTTGTCCAAACCTGCTGATTTTTTTCATGACAAGAAGCCTCCCAAAATTTAGTTGAAAATGGACATTTTCCTTTTTGATGAAAATGCCATTTTCTGTCCAAGAATGTTTCAAACTAAAAGTTTCAGCCAGCTTTACAGTGTTATTCCTAAAGGTGACCATGTTGTTTACTGACTACAGCAAAAGCCTGAGAGTTAGCAGTGCTAGTGAAATAACTTGCTCAAGTTCACAAGCAAGTCAGTAGTTTGGCCCAAATTAAAGAATCTAAGCACTTTTGGCTCTCAGTTCTTTGCTTAAGATGATAGTCATTATTTCCTAGCACCTACACAAAACACTGTACGGACATTAACTAATAAAATTTCAGTATGCTGGATAATCCAGAAAATCAAAAGCATACTTAGTACTTAATATATTGTCAAATGATTTGATATGTTTTATTCTTTGTAGATGACAAACAAAAATGCCAAAAAAAGAGCGAGGTATCTGGTTGGACTTCTTTTCATTGCATTGTGTCACACTTTCTGGGCTTCCCAACATGCTCCTGTGCAACAACATGCTATGTAGATTAATCTGCAAAATAAGAAACCAGCTTTCTGAGAGTTCCTGTTCTGCTTTACTGAAGTTCTCAAGACGCTTTAGTTTTCCTGATTTTTTTTTTGTTTGTTTTCCCATCAAACACATTCCAGTCATAAATCCAGAATTCTGTCTCCCTTGTTGTGTGAGATGTGGTTAATCAGGTTCCCACTGTAAAACAAAGCACCCATCACAAAGCTTTTATCTTTTTTAATGCTCACCCACCTATGTACTAGGAGACCAGGTGTTCATGTAATTAACACTGGTTTATGTTTGAAAAAAGTCTAGCCGTTTCTCTGAATACTAATCACTTAATGCTTTGTGCTGAGATGTGTAATTAATATTAGGAGATTAAGTGGTGTTTGTTAGAGCAAATTAATGCAAGATTTCTAAATGTTTAGAATTTTTCCTCTTAAATGTAGTTCAGTTATCCCTTGATTGATTGCACTAATGTTTAATCAGTTAATCATTAAAAATTAATTAATAGAAACTGGAACAATGACATTGTTGCCATGACTTGTTTGAGAATAATCAGCTAGAAGCATCCAAGTTAATGTACCAAAAATCCCCCTTAGCTATTTCTGATTATATTCCGTAGATTTCCTAACAAGGTGCAATAATGGAAAATGCATTAGCAGTGATGGCAAGAATCCCATACTGCTCACTCTTAACTATAATTTTTCAGTGCTCTGTGCATCTATATTTATACCTATATTTCCAGGACCAGACTTCCCACAACACGTAGGCATGGATAGCTTCTCTCCTAAATCAGGCAGAATGGCAGCAAGAGAAAGCTCTCATTTTGGCATTCTTCAGATAGCCATGCCCTGTCCCTTCTCTCTAGTCTTTCTTCTGCCTCACTGGAGAGGCAGCTTAAGAAGCTTCTGCCATTTTTGTTACTGTTGTCTTCTGTTTTTCAAAGCTCTCTTAGGGCTAGATCCTGCTACTCTGACTCAACTTAAATAGTACCTTACTCTTTTATTCCAATGGAACTATCTGTGGGATAAGGTACTAGTTTAGTATGTGTAATTGAAGGGTCCTTAAATTTAAGTTCTCCATACTCTGTATCGTGAGTACCATCAAAGAACCAGGAGAGAAGTGGAAAAATGCATTGTCTATGGTGACAAAAGACTCTTTTACCCTGCTTCTGAAAGTTCCCTAGACTTGCATAGCAAGCAGGTAGCTTCTGGTGGGACATTAAAAGAGCGGTTGGTAGTTTCAGCTCACTCAGCTTGCTTGTCTCCAGGAAGTGTAGTGGGCAGCTCCCTGTGCCCAAGAGGCAGTCCCCAAAACCCAAGTCAGAAGAAGAATCTGACATCAGAGAATGTCCCTGGCAAAATCCATGATTTAGCACCATGAACTTTCCCAGGAGGTTTCTGGCTCTCCAGCTCATCCCTTGGATGTTGCATGTACAAAGTCATCTTTGTTCTCCCTTTGGAAGCTTGTGATTTACATGATGTCTCACGAAGCAGGAGCTGACATAATAATACCTAGCATTTCTATAGGACTTTTCATGTTCAGAGCACTTTACATACATTAACTAATTAATCTTCACAAGATCCCTGTGTGGCAGGATGTAGATACTGGTGAAAATATAATTATCCCCATTTCACTGATGGGATACTGAGGAATTGTCAACATGCAGAATTGTGCTGGTTTTAATTAAGCGTGATTTTTAGGGTATGTAGTGGTGCTGTGTAGACACTACCTATGGCAATGGGAGGGATTCTCTCGTCAAATAAAAACTGTTAATGTAGGCTTCTGAACACAAAATAGCACAGAATCCCCTAACAGGTAGGGAAGTTGGTTCAGTGCTGACTCAGATGGAAGATCTTCATCAACTGAATCACCACTGAATCACCCAGAGCGTTCCAAAAAAGTCAGATGCTATCCAAGGGTTCACCAGCCTAACCCATCCCAGATAACCTTCTAAAACCAAACCCATAGTAGCAGGTAATAAATTGGGTCAAAGGAAGTTTCTGGGTCACTACGACAAGCATAGGCAAGCCACCTCTCCAAGAGGTCGTTGGAAGAATTCTTCCATTGATCTAGCACTGTCTAAACTGGCGGCTAAGTCGGCTTAATTTTGCCACTCAGTGGATCTTTCACACCTCTGACAGACATAATTAAACTGACTTAATTTTCTAGTAGACCAGGCTTTAGACTGATTCAGTTAAGCCATTGCAAAAGGCTGTGTGAACACTCTTATAGGTTAAAACCACCAGGCCTATTTCATTTTAGCATAAGTCAATTAGCAACAAGTTTAAACTAAACTAAAATAAGCCACTCTTAGACTGAAGTAAGTCTCTACACAGGGGTTGTATTGCACTGGTTTAACTAAACCAATGCAAGTTTGGGTGTAGACCACCTCTGAAGCAGAGAGGTTAAGAGACTCATCCAAGGTAACAAAATGAATCTGTGGCAGAACCAGGTCTAGAAGCTAGATCTCTCCTAATTTCTAGTCTTGTGCCTATTCCTGTAGAATCTATATGCTTCTCTTTGTTCATGGTTCCAGCATACTGTCTGTCTCAAGAGGCCCAAAGAATGAGATGTAGTATCTTTGTGCTTGGCCTTCTACTTTTACAGGAGAATGTAAAGCCAACCCACAAATCCTTACCCTAATTCACACCTTAGGTGGCTGGTGGTTATCACATAGATATAAATGCCTTTCACAGGCATTACAGGTATAGGCTACTGTGCTGCATATTAATTTTCAAACTGTTATTCTGCTCATGTCACTTTCTTAAGTGAAGTTTTCTGTTTTTTAATCTTAAGGATGAAGCTCTGACTGTGTCTCCTGGAAAATGTTGTCCAGAGTGTGTTCCAAAACCCTGCTCCGTATCTGGAAAAGTGTATGAGGTAACCTTTGATGAACCACACCAAAAGCCAGCCTGACATGAATTCTGGCACATCTCTCTTTTTCTCCTCCCTAACATCTGACTTTCTGCCAGCATTAATAACTTGGGTACAATGGCTGGGTTTTTTTAAATTCCTGGGAAGCTAGCAGAGTTGAAAGGGATTAGAAATAGAAAGGAATTTGCTGGCAAGCTGCAACCAGGTTCGCAGGCTAAATTAGATAAGGTATTTACTTTTCCACATCTTTATTTTTTTTTCAAGTGGGAAAACAGAAATCATTGATGAAAGTCACTATATCTATAGCTTTCATCGTACCCAACTGGAACATATTTAATGTATTATTCAGTCATGTATACAAAGGGAGGTTTATTACTAGCACTAATTAGGCTCTTGCAAAGGTGATTGACCATTTGGCTAACTTTCTGATGAGGAGTATACACTGTGATATCTATCTGGACCTCTCTTCTTCACTTCCTGATCACGGAGTGATGTGCACTGTTTCTTTTTTTTAAAAACCTTCTGTACTTGGATGCATGTACATATAAGGAACACATTGAACTCAAAGGGAAATACATGCTCTAGGAGAGAATTTGGACATAAGTGATGGTTATTGTTTGATTATCATTTATATATGTATCTCTTTTCTTTCTGGACAGCATGGTGAGCAGTGGAAGAAAAATTCCTGCACTACCTGTGTATGTAACAGAGGAGAAGCAAGATGTCTTAAACAGGCCTGTGTCCCACATACCTGTGATAAGGTAATTCAGAAGTGCACAGCCTCAATGTCCGGCTGTGTGTCTCCCTTGCCCCTTTTGTAAAGGGTTTAAGGAAGGCTCAGTGGTTAGCACTCACTGAGGATGGATGTTTCCTAGGATCAGAACAAAGTGCAGCGTCCTGGGAAGTGTTGTGAGGAGTGCGTTTCTTCCAAAGGAAGCTGCTTATATGAAGGTACCATCAGGTATCACAATGAGATGTGGAAGGGTTCTCGCTGTGAATTCTGCATGTGTGATGGAGGACAAGTCACTTGTCAGAACGGAGAGTGTGCCAAAGTGGAGTGCGCCTTGGTAAGAAAGAGTTTCTTCTTTAAGAATATAATGATCAGTCCTTATTTTTGTTCTCTACTGATTGATTTATTAGAACAACTTAAAAATTTGGCCATGATTTCATCACCTCCAAAGCTGGAGACGAGGAATGAAATACAACTCCAGGTTGTATGTGCAAGGGTAGGCAGGTGGGAGGTTTTGCTGTCTTGCGTTCTGCCAGCACAATGCAAGGGTGAATCGGTGGCTAACTTACTTTTGATTGTCTCCTGCACTGTCACTATCTACCTAGTAACAAATGTCTTCAGTAGAAGTTGTGCCTACTCACATGATAGTTGAATTTGATGCAGAGAGTATAGACAAGAGACAGCCAGTTCTGTTAATAACTGTGGAGAATGTTGCTCTTGATCTTTGCTAAATGTAGAGAGCAAGATCTTAGCTAAGGCATTAGCCACTAGACTTTGTGACTTCTTACCTATTTTCATACAGTGACCAGCCAGGGTTCATGAGAAGGAAACTTGTGATAGACAATACTATAAAATATTTACCTTTTGCTTCCAGCTCGGATGATAGTTCATAGTACAATTGACCTGTAAATGGATGCAGAAATGACATTAGATTGAGTTGAGTGGCCCTATCTATTTGCTGTATAAAAAGAAAAGGTTTTTGGATCACCTTTTCTCCACTGGATAAGACTTCTTTGTCTTTCACCAATAGTGTCAGTGCTAACTAGCGGGCCAATGTCTGCTTCATTCCAACTAGGCTTTCAGAGCCAGGGTAAAGCAGGTGTGGCATTGTAGCCTTCAAGCATATCTTTGGGTCACAGAGCTTGGCAAGAACACTCCTAGGATGGTGAAACTTACTTAACATGCCTTGATCAAGGCTGTGCCCATGGTCTAGCCCCAAATCTGGACACATGTATGGATATAAGGTGAATTGGAGTAAGTCTAATTTAATGAAGTTGGGATCCCACACAGTACCAATACATTTTCATTCCAGCATGAACAGAGATTATGTATCTAGGAATAAAGTTAAGTGCTAACTCATCTAACATGATCTCTTTAAATATTGAAAATACTTTGTACTTCCCCTCTCTTGATTAATTGTTATTGACATTACAAAGTTGAATATTGGACCCAAACTTTTATTGTCAATGGGAATGCTGCCTTGTTACCTTAAAATGCTTAAATAAAACTACCTAAACTACTTTTGAATGTAGTTGGATGGAAGGTCAAGCCTCTCATATAAACAAAACAAGATCAAGGGGTAAACTGGAAATAAGTCCCCTGGATTTGTCTTTGTTTTGCTTAGCTTTCCACATGCACCCAGCAGTAAAATGAATTGCTTACACTAATGATACATACCATCATGGCTCTACATGGAAGATGATTTAGCAGCTCCGTTCGGTGCATTACAGGCATTCCTATATCTTTAACTCTTACTAGTATCCATGAGAGAAAATTTTGTATTCAGTACAACCTGGGATATGTTACAGTACAATAACTGAAGACACTCACCAGTACAGATTTATCATTCTTAGTATTCAGCCCCATTTTGGACCATCCAATGTTTATGATCACTCTGCAGACAAATAATAAAAATGTGGATTCAGATACAAATATTAAAGTAGCAGATCTAATTTCTGCTGACAAATTGGGTCATTTTCCTTTCCCATGGAGAAAAAATTACCCATATTAGAGACAGATCCTGCATGGTGTATTAACACTCATTGAATTCCATAGGCATTGGGAGCACTCTAATCTTTCCAGACTTGGGTTCCATGGAAAACCTCTTCAAACCTGGGTGCCTCAAATCAGGCATCTAAATAAGTAGCATTGAATTCAGTGAAGTATGGGCATTGGAAAAGACAGAAAATGTGTTTCTTGCATATGGGACAACAATTTTGGTCCTAATGGATAGAAAATAAAAAAAATGTTTATTCAAGGACTTACATCCTACATGACTTCCCAAAAAAGTGAAGCAGCTGTCTTGGATCATCTGTGAGAGAATTGCAGCTCCTTAGCGCAAGACATGCATTAATTTATTCCAAGGACAATATGAAATGTCTCATAAAAGAATCTTAAAACAGGTGGAATGCCATTTTTTCCTCTTCTCCAACGCTTGCAGCTTTGCTGGTAAAATATGAGATTTTTTTCCCCCTTCCTCAGTAGATCAGAGCTGAACTGAAGCTAGGAGTCTATGGTGTTCAGCTCCTTCATTAAGGGAAAATTAATTTTCTGGTCACATAGCCTTGTTTAAATAGTAATGAGGTCATAGACATAAACGTGAATCCTAGATAGCTAGATTTAGCCTATCAGTATCTGGTGGGACTAGAGTTAGGCCTTAATTTTTAAACCCTTTCAAACAAAACCTGTCCAGCAATTGCAGAGTGAATGTATCTATGGTGATTCAGAGCTAATCTTAGAATAGTGGTTCTCTGCAGGTGAGCTGTGAGTCATGGTCTCTAAGGGGGCTGCTGAAAGTTGTCTGGTAGGTATGGATAGGGGGTTGCTGAAGTGGATTTGCTCAACCAACAGCACTTTAGCCGTCAGAAGCATTTCATAACCCATCATGCTAGTTCCCATTGTTCCTCCCATGAAGTGGTGTAGAAACAACTTTTGGGGACATTTCTGAAGAATACAGGTGATGGGTGGCTGAAGATAAGACTGAGTCGTGCCTGCAAATGAGGATACTGTTTCCACATCATCCCACTTTGGAGACACTTTCTCTAAACAATTCTGTCACAAAGGGAACAATGGTCCAGAACCTGCAATGTGCTGTGTGACTAACATGCTATCATGCTTTAGGATTGGTCCTAATTTCATGAAGATATGGAGGAAATTTAACTAGATTGTTATATTGCATTGCTTTTCTCTTTTCCTTGCAGGTTGTTCTTGTTACTTTTGCGTACCAGTGAAATCTGAAAGATCTAAAAGAGAGAGAGAGAGAGAGAGAGAGAGTGTGTGTGTGTGTGTGTGTGTAAAAACATTTTATTTTCATCAGTCTACCCCCCCTACCTGTTACTCCCTTTCCACATTCTTATTGTTTAATGTAATGAGTAACATTTCTTAAACAAGAGTGCAAGTGACATAGTTATCTTGCATTGTGTCTCCCACTTCTGGGACTTGACAGACCAGGGCTGCATTTTTTGGCAAGGAGAATCATGTCCTGTACACAATTTTTTTCTCATCCTTTGTATAAGTGTGTGTGTGTGTGTTGGAGTGGAGGTAGGAAAGTTCCCAGTACATATTAGTGACCTGGATTTTTACCATACACCACCGAGTTTTGCAATAATAGTTTGAATAGCTAGAAACTTGTAGGAATGCCCAGGGATGGATTAAAGTGAAACGTGTCTCTGGTTGACTGAAAACATAGTGCCTCCACTCACTCATGTATTTCTAGGAGTGCAGATGGAGTCTGTAAAGTTGGTGGCCCTTTCAAAGCATTGGGTCCAGACTGGCCATTCTGGCATAATCTGCCATTGGTAATGCTAGTGCACTTGCATATATGTAGCCAAACTGGCACGCTGTGTTTTCTGAAGTGAACACTGTAAAATATACCCTAGTGATTCTATGAACAAAATGCACTGGGATGGATCCTAAGCTGCTGTAAGTAATGGAGCTGCATCAGTTGGCACCAGGTGAAGATCTGGCATATCAGAACAATTGACTTTTATGAGCCAGCTAAGGGATGTAGCTGCATGCTCCCGTTGAAGTTAATGGGAGTCGAGAGCAAAATCCCCAAGCTGGCTTTGAAAATCTCAGAACTGTCTTTAATTTATATGCTTGCCTCTTGACCTTTAACTGTGTTTTAGTATTGTGAAACTACTAGTGATTGAGCAATGGTTATCCAGCGATCAAGGTGGAGATATGGCAACCTTTGAATCCAACAACAGTTTGACTGTTGGAATTCACCAGTTTTCTCTTTACTCTAATCCAGGTTTAGGAAGCTGAGGTGTACCCTCCCCCTACAGGCCAGGAGCATTTCACTGTCACTCAAGAGCAGCAAACCACGAGTACAATGAAAACTGCAGTGAACCCAGGGGACATAACCAGCTTTCCGTTAATGGAGTTTTGTTAGCGGGGGTTTTCTTGTGTATATATATTTTTAATTGTTCAATAAGAGAAATTGAAAAGAGGGTTCTGCCCGTATGGAACAACTCTCCCGTAACTGGAAGTTCACTCTGGGTCTGATACAAACCCCATTTAAGTCATTGAAAAGAATCCCTCTAGCTCCAGTGGGGATTGAATCAAACCCTGTAGCTAGAATTCTGGGGCATATAGAAACTGTATGAGAAAGTTGTTCAACTTCACTAAAAACAGGATTTTACTATATCCAAATGCAATATCCATCTGTTAAAGTTCCCCACTGTGCCACAGTATCTGAGCCCTTCATACATATTCATGAATAATCTGCACAACTTCACTTTGTGATAGGTAAATATTATCCCAATTTTTACAGCTGGGGAACTGAATTTACAGAGAGATTGAGGGTGTGATTTACAAAAGCAGTCAGCGTTTACCATTGACTTTAGGGGGAGTCCAGTTAGGCCAATGCCGTGTGCTTCTGAAAATCCCACCTTTGGGCTGGTCCAGGAATTAATTTGCACTGAAATAGTTAAATTGGTCGTTAATTCACCTTTTATTATTGTGGGCAAGTCTGTGTGTGGACACTTAGGATGGAATTAAAATAGGCTATTTTGATTTAATCTTTACATGTCCACCCATGTTTAAGTCCCTTTATACCATCTTAGCAGTGTCAAGAGGTCTTACTGGAAATGAGAATCAGGCCCAGAAAATCAAAGGCAGAGACAGGAATTGAACCTAGCCCTCCTAAATCTAGTCCAGGTTCTTTAAACACAAAGCCATCCTTCCTCTCTCGTAAGTGTTTTGTTTCCATTCATACACAGCAGATTTTGAGCATTTGGAAGGCCCTGTTTCCATTTCTTATGGCACAATTATGATCTCAGTTACACTGGTGTAATCACAATATCTCCATTAGGTTCCATGGAGTTACACAGTTGTAACCAAAAGTAGAGTTTAGATCAATGTAGAGTATGTTTTAAAAATTTACCATCAACATTTAAAAGAAATTTGAGTTGTTTCTTTAAAGAAAAATGGAACATAGAAAATGAGGAGAGAGCGAGAGCTGTGTTTTAAAGATGTGAAAGTTTTCAAATAAAATCCAAGAAATTCGAAAGGAAAAATGGCATTCCAGTTTCTATGTATTTTAATGGTTTAGTTTTGGGGCTTCTTTTACAGTGGCAAGAGTTAGGGATGACGCAGTTGCCTTATCAGTGAATTTCCTGAACTTTTCTGGGGTTTGTTCTATAACCATGGTGTTATTTAAACACGCTTTTCAGAGCATACAGATAGAGATGAAGTAGGATGTAGGGAAGATAAGGTGAAATTGGATATTGAAGATTGCATTCCAGTGTGATAACCATTCTGCCTCTGCATTCCGCAGTATGGCTTGGAAATGCTAATTTCATGTGTATTGCGGCATCCTCTCTCTCCACAGGGTGAAGAATTAATTCATTTGGCGGAGAAGTGCTGTCCTGAATGTATTTCAAGGGGTAGTTACTGTGTGTACAAAGAACATTCCGAAGATGTGAGTATCTTGGTTATTCGGAACATATAACACAGTGTGTTATGCTTGTCAGTGTTTGGAGAAGTGAAAGTCTGTCTCCTAAAACTCTGGAAAGAGCCTTATTTGCAGAATCTTACGAAAGAATAATCTTAATATTACTTGCCCAGCAGGTTTTTGCCTTTTTATAAAATCGGCTTGTTTATAATTTTCTGTACCACATAAGTCTCCTAAGGCTCTTTTTATTACATAGAGGAAAGCAGAGCAAATTGAATCAATCATTCCTGTTTAATGTTTTATATACATGCCCTTAAGTTTTCAGTGCATCTCCTGGGGTTTAAGATGTTTGACTTTCATTACAGTCAGTGGGAGCTGCACAACCAAAGCTCAATGCAGCTTTCTGAAAATGTACCTCCTTAATTACTGTTTTCACTGCAACAGGAGTCTGTTATTCAAGGCTATTTGCAATCAGGTTTCTTTCCCTAAAATTGACTATACAATTGCTTTTGATGAAGTACAACAGGAGACCTTTCACTGTTGTGACAAATGAGTAATGATGCCAACCATTACTTACGTAGAAATAAATAGCTCTGAACATATTTCACAGATGCAGGAAGTAGAAGATTCAGATGTTTTCTAAACAGTAACGTATCTCATTCTGTCCGTAGATCTCGCGCTCTGATGTGAGTGGAGTGAAGCACCTCAAGGTGAGTATATTGCATATTTCAGCTCACGCATTATCCTTTTTAATGGAGAAATCTTCATGAAAGATATAAGGTCATCCAAGAACCAGACCGAGCCTCCCCCATGCTTGTACCACCTCCTTTATGGGGTCATGCACCATTACAGTCGCTGAGTGTAGGTATTGCTCCCTGTTAGCCACCCCAGGGACATAAAGGGTATGTCAACACAGCAGTGAGCCTCCCAGCTCGGGGTGGCAGACTTGGGTTACTGAGGCTACTGCTAGCACTTTAAAAATAGCTGTGTAGACAGTGCTTTGAAGTTGCAGCTCAGGCTCTGAAGCCCATCCCCGCTCCCTAGACTTTTGATAGGCACAGTATTTTTAGAGAACTACCCCGCTAGTCCAAGTCTGTCAACCCAGGCTGGGAGATTCGCTTCTGGGAGCTGGGTAAACATACCCAAATGAGACAGGAAGCAGATGGGATAATGGTCCTTGCTCTCCCCTGTCCTACACTGGCCAGCAACACTAGCTGGATACAGAGGGCAGTATGCTGCACCAACCCAAAGACTACCTTTTGTAAAGGAAAATCATGCCCCTTCAGTCTGCTAGAATACCTGGAATGTGTCAACAAAACAGATGCTAAAGGAGAAAGGGGCGATATAAACTTATTTAGACTTTCAAAAGTCCCACCCAAGAGGCTTTTTAAGAAAAGAAGTAAAGAAGGTGATAAGCAATGTGCTGTCATAGACCAGAGACAGGCTAAAAGACAGAAAACAAGAAAACTGCAATAAATAGTCAGTTTTCACCATGGCAGAAGGTTAACAGTGGAGGACCCAAGGGTCTCTGCTTGGGGCAGTGTTGTTTAATGTATTTATTAATGAACTGGAGAAAGGCGTAGAATAGTGAGGTGGCAAAATTTGCAGATGACACAAAATTATTTATGATGGTCAAGACCTAGAGAAGACTGAGGGAATAGAGGTAAATGAATGCACAGCACAATGGCAGATGGAATTCAGTGTTAATAAAGAATAACCCACATTGGACAGAATAATGTGAACTATTTATACACATTGGTGAGTTCTAAATTAACTCTAACCACGTGGGAAAGACCAGGGCATCATTCTGAGAGAAGAGAGAGATAAGAGGAGACTTGATAGAAGTATATAACATCTGAATAGTCTAGAGGATGTGAATCAGATGCTCCTGTTTACTCTCTCTTACTTTAATATGAGAACAAGGAAACATCCAATAAAACTGAAAGGCAATACATTAAAAACTGATAAAAGTGCTTTTTCACTTAACCTGGAGAAGTCATTGCTGCAATGTATACCTGAGGGCAAGAGCTTTACAGGATTAAAAAAGGGTTTCGATGTTTATATGAATAATGAAAGCTCTGCAGTTACATTAGACATGATACAAATTATATTGGACACAAGCTTTATTTTTCAGATCATAAGCACAGAGGTAACTGATGGTGATTCAGAAAAATAAGTTCCCCTTTGAGCAGGTTATTGCTCTATTATAGAGATTCTTGTACTTTCCTTTGAAATGTTTAGTATTGTCCATTCTAGAAGACAGGATGCTAGACAAGATGAAGCACTGGTATGGCAATTGATGTGTTGTTGTTAGAATGTGGCTGATAATAATTATCTCTATATTAGAGTCTCTGGTTTATTTGAGCATTACTGTAGGTCACGAAGCATATAGTTTGTGAAAAGGCTCTCCTGTTATTAGTGCTGCAAAATTATGCAAAATCCTAGCTGGTCAACAGACCATAACTGTTCATCACACGCAGTGTGATCTAGATTCAGCTCCACTGCTGAACTCAGCATCACTGCAATGAGAACGGAGCACTCACATAGGGCATTCCATATCGTCTTGTGCAGAATGGAGAGAAATGGAAAGAAGGCCTGTGCAAAGAATGTGAATGCCGGGACACCCAGGTGATCTGCTATCAACGTGCTTGTCCGTCTTGTCCATTGGGCAGCCTGGCAGTAAAGGTGGAGGGAGACTGCTGCTCACAGTGTCAGTCAGGTATTGGTGTGAAGCAGCTTCTGCTGACATGTGTAATTCTCTGTAC
This sequence comes from Emydura macquarii macquarii, assembly GCF_026122565.2. Lineage (NCBI taxonomy): Eukaryota > Metazoa > Chordata > Testudines > Chelidae > Emydura > Emydura macquarii. The sequence continues at coordinate 20,023,696 of NW_027131927.1, forward strand.
AGGATTTCTAGTGGATTCTGACCCCTATCATGTTACGGGGTATAAACCTTTGTAACCCTGCCCCACATAACCGAAGCCAGGAAATGAAATTCTTTTACGAATGCTCCCCAGTGAGACACTGGGTATTTCAGAGGTCTAGAGTGGGAGTGTGACACTTCCTGGGGGTACCCAGGGTTGGAAGGTACCTTGCTACAACCTGCCCTTAGCACAAAGAAGCCTTGTCTCTGCCAACCGGGGGTGATCTCCCCAACTCCATTGTTACAGCCAACACAAGCACTGCCCGCTAGGCCTCAGAGCCTCTGCTGTCTCTACAGCTTAGTGACAGGCACATACCAACTCCCGAGCGACTCTCTGGTGTGTCCAGGCGCTGGTCCACTGGACACTTGCAGTATTCTCAGTTTCGTTGCTTCAGAGCAACAGTGCATCCCAGCTTACCAGTTTCTCCTCTGATCAATCCTACGCTTAACCCACAGCACTCAGGTATGCTAGTAATGAGATCAAATACAACTTTATTTAACAAACACAGGGATTCAAGTAATAGCAAGTAGAAATGTTAGAAACATGATTACATATAAAGTAAAATCACAATCTGCATTTTAGAGCCTAGACATAAATAACAAGACACGCTAGCAGGGTATTGCTCCCTTGAAATCCTTGAAACACTTTATAGCCAGACTGACTGTGACCCGTCTTTCACGAGACATGCGTGCTGTCAGTTTGTCTCTGAGGTGAAAGATTCCGTGTCTCTTTGCGCTTCAAGATATACCAGACCAATCTTTCGTCTTTATTCACAAACAGGACACCCCCTGCTGTTTGTTTCTTCTGGTGGATTTCACATGCTCACAACGCGCATCTGTCTCAGTATGCAAATAGGTAGACAATATGCCAGTGGCCAGACAGGGAGATAGGTCTCAGTCACCTTCTGCCTCCCGGTGACCTGCCTCAACTCCAAGACCTTCAGAATGTAATTTTCAGTACGGATACATAACTCCTTAATATTACCCGTACAGACATTTCTCAGTGATTATGACAGCCAGAGGGCAACTGGCCCTGGTTAGAGACCTCACCTGCTAGTCTTCAATGAATTGTTAAGCAGATAGCCAACCCAGGGGATCCTTGTAAAACCCTATGCACCTTCTGTGCCCTTGGCCAGTTGGCACCAAGGGGTCACAGGGAGAACAAGCAGACATTTGGGATTTGATTGTACAATCCTGACTCACCCTGGTTAATTCCACAAACTTTGTGGGTGCAAGTGCTCACCAATGTGAGGAAAGGTCACACAACTTAGCCCTTGTATTCCCGGGCCTCTCCATTTTATCAACATTCTTGTGACGACTGTTTTGATTTCAGCTTTGTTATGGCTGTTTGGTTTGGTGATCAGTAATTAATCTCCCCTCTATTGAATCTAAGTAGGATTTCAGGGTAGGGTTAGCATTTGGTCCAAAGGCTCCCACTGGTACTAGTGGGGTTGGATCAGGCCCTTACCAACCAGGCTTTGGCAAAGTAAAAAGAATCACTACTTGGAGACTGTTGTCCTGGAAATATATATTTTTTTTCATTCCTTTTTTTTTTTTTTTTTTTAAACTATGAAATCTTCTAACAAATAAAAAAAGTCTGTCTTTCTGAATTCTAACAAGGTTCTGTGAAGTTTACGGGCTTATGATTAATTTCCTTAAAAGTGTATTCACTTATAGTGTAACGCCACTACCAGTTCACCTGAATTAGAGGCAGTTAATAATTGTCTGGAAACATTAGAATAGTTTTGGCTATATAGCAATTTTGCAGATAAATTATTTTTTCTACAGGATGTTGTCATTTCCCTTCATTTGCATTTCATAGTTGGTAGGTTTTATCTGTGGATTTCTAATTTTTCATATTGGCAGCAGCTCTTGTTGCACTCCACTTGCTTTGGTTAATCAAAGTGCTCCAGTGAATGGTTTGTCACAAGAAAAAGAAAACAACTTTAGAGTTGAATTATGCTATCATTGTATAAGTGGCTCAGTGGGTGTGTCAGATAAATGTTTTAAAGCTTATTTGTTGAACAGCAAAATAAATAAAATAAAATAAAAAGCATTTATAAATCCTAAAGGCAAGCTTTTTGGATAGCTCACATAAACTTAGAAACATCTCGTAGACTATAGAAGATGCACTCGGAGGGTATAAGAAAAGAGGAAGAGGGAGGGGGTTAGCCTGGGAGACCAAAGGTCAATCACAGACTTCCTATGTAAACTTGGGCAAGTTGCAGAGGGAATAACATTTTTGAAAGCCCCTAAGTTCTATTTTCAAAAGTGACTGCTACTCTGCCCCATTGACTTCCAGTGAGAATTAGGTGCCTAAGTGCCTAAGTCACTTAGGTTCTCTAAAAATGTTTACCCGTAGTCTCCTGTGCCTCAATTCCCCATCTGTACAATGCCCTACATTGCAGGGTGTTGTGGGGATACATTAATTAAAGATTGTGAGGTGTTCAGATTCTGTGATAACGGGGACAGATTCAGGCGAAAATGTGACTATGATCTGGAAACATGACATTGTATTAACGGGTCTATATTTTCTAGGTTAGAGTTTTCCAGAGAGCTCAGTTCTCATGCAGGCACTTCAATGAGGAGGGCAGATTTTAAAATATTCCCGGTGCCCAGCAGTTCTTATTCGTATCAGTAGGAACTGCTAGGTGCTGAGTGCTTCAGAAATTCTGCCTACTTCATTTAGGTGCCTGAATGGGTGCTGAGCTCTTTGGAAAATACGATCTCCTGAGATCATTGTATGGGGATATATAGAGCCAAACCCTGCGCACTCACTGCTCCCCTTGAAATCTTCACACAAACCTGCCAACAACTTCTCTCCATGCTGCAATAAAAGCAAGGAGAGTTTTGCTTGTGGCAAGCAATAGCAGTGTCCAGGCTGATGCTCTTGTAAAACCTATCAACATTTTAACCCTTTAGCCCAGGGTTCTTCAAAATCTTCCCCAGCATTGCCCCCGCCTTCCCACAAACTACGGTGGAGGAAGGGCTTCCCCCACGCAAATGTTATCGTGAAGCCAGTGTGAATTGCTGTTTTCTGACGTATGTGTTTGGGGAGAAAATGTACCATTCTCCTTCTGCTGGGCAAAAATGATTCAACAATACAGAAAAAAATATTCCCCAGCCTTGCGGTATGAGAAATGCCTGCTGTGGGGAAATAGCTTGTCCTAACTCTGTCCCCTCAGCTAATCTGTCTATGTCACTAAGTTTTCAACCCCTACTCTGACCTGACTTGGGTAAACTCCCATTGACTTTGTTATGGTTTTTGGCCTGAAGTAACTCAAATTCAGATTGTTGTGGGCCATTCATTCCTGATGGTATAAAAATGCCAATGAAAAGAGACAACATGGATTGTGAATGGACTGCTTGACACCAGGCTGGACAACTTGAATAAATGCAATGTTTATCCTGTTTGCATGCAATTTAAGAGAAAATGCCATGAGCCATTAGCAGAGCGGCCAAGTAGTGAGTTTTGCTTTGACTACAGTGTGTGTGTTATTTCCAGCATTCTAGATACAAGACACACAGTGCTGACAGCTTTTCTCTTTTTTGTTCTTCATGCCAGTGCGATGCCACTCTGACTGCTTGACCTGCTCTGGGTCCTTTGACCACTGTGACGTCTGCCGTGATGCAACCAAGTGGCTCCAGAATGGACGCTGTGTGGGGAACTGTGATTCTGGATTCTATCAGGATGCCAGGGTTTGCTTAGGTATAGCACATGTTCAGATCTCAGCTGACTGGCTTTCCTTCCGGCTGGTGCTTTAGTCCTAGAGGGCTGCATATTGAGATTGCCTCCCAGTCATGGACTGTTATTGTATGAAATCCTTCCTCCTTGTTCTCTCTTTTTGATGTGGAAACACAACACCAAAACAGGTATCAGGAAGGTTAGTCTCTCTGTCCTGGATTCAGGGAAGCACCTCCTTATTGCCTATCGATTTCAGCTAGTTCTTAAGTAGAAAATCTAGAACTTCAAAAATTTTCAACCAAAAAGGAGCCAGTTATTTCAATTATCTTTAGTCTCAGGCTATGTCTACACTGTCAACGGCAAAGTCACAGCCGTCAGATCGACTTATCTGGATCGACTGAGCGGTCAGTGAAGACCCGCAAGTTAATCCACCCCCGCAAGTGTCGTAGTGCTGCATTGACGGGAACGCGGTTCCCGTCGGTGCGGTGCAGTGAAGACGGCGCGCAGAAGAGAAGCACAGCAGACGACGGGAGTTACGCAAGTTTTCTGTGTAGTTTGCGTAACTCCCGTCAACTGCCGCCGAATTGCCAGGGTAAGTGTAGACCAAGCTTCAAATGATTTCCTGCAAAGGGATGCTTCCCTGCATTTAGCCCGCAGACTGGCCACGTACACATCAGCATCAGTGCGCAATGACATTTACAGGTAACACTGTCTCTCTTTCCTCCCCTCTTTGCTTTGTGTGGGCAGCCTGCAAGGAAATGTGCTCCACCTGTACCAACGGGTTTGAGTGTACCTCCTGTCAGGGATCCCTGCTGATGAAGTATGGGCAATGCGTGACATCGTGTGGGGACGGATTCTTCCAGAGTCACCTCCACTGTGCAGGTAACGTACAAATAGGGCTGCCTAGTAAAAATAAACAGGCAGATGTCTCAACTGCAGTGTATAGTCTGTGCTTAGAGAGCCATTGACAACATGAGGGCAAATGTTGTCAGTGTCATAATGCCACAAAATGATAGAATCACATAGGGTTAAGATGATGGGAAGTGGGAGAAGAATGCACTCTTTTAAATTCTAGATCAATTCTGTTTTCCAAGAACCGTCTGCTCCTGAAACACCCACTTCTCAGCACTGTCGACTGAATCAGTCCTATTTTGATTCAGATTATTGTCTCTTACTCCTGGGGGGAGAGAGAACGGCTATGTTTTACCATTGACCTAAAATCCATAGCCATTTACTGGAATCCGATTCATTGGTGTGTACTTTGTGTTCAGTGCAGGCTAAACTACAGCTAATGAAATCAACCCTCCCCAAGAGGCAGCAGTGAAGGTGTTTATTAGAGCGAATTAGAAAGCGATGTGGGATATAGTAGGGAGCCAGAGAGAGTCACACATAAAAGTCCTTTTCCCTTTGGTGATGTTTTCTTGTTTTTCACACGTCTCCTTCCTAGAACCTCTCTTATGGTAGCCATTCTCAGCAGGAATACTTAGGGAGTTATACACTGTTAATCACAAATTCCACAAAACAGGGAAATGTGTCACTAAATGTTTGTGTTGTTACTTTCCCAAGGCTATGTCTACACTACCACTTTTGTCGTTATAAAACTTATGTCACTCAGGGGTGTGAAGAAACCCCCCCCCCCCCCCCCCCCCCCCCGTGCGACATAAACTACAGAAGCGCCAGTGTGGACAGCAGGAAAGCGTCTCTCTGAGACATAGCTACTGCCGCTTGTTGGGGGTGGTTTAATTATTTCCGTCGGCATAGATCGGCTACATGAGAGATCTTACAACGGTGTAGCTGCATTGGTGCAGCTGTGCCGCTGTAAACTCCCTCATGTAGACATGGCCTAAAGGTTGGGATTAGGATAAGGAAGTCAGAACTTTCTGATTGATTCAACTACAATATAGTTTCTGTGAGTCCCCCTCATTCCTTTGAAATATTCTTACTTTGTCCAAACTGTGATTCAGCTCTTTTTAGCCTGACAGATATCTAAAGTTAGCACTTTTCTCCCTATGATACTGACTTTTTGGAGGGGTTGTAATTCTTTATGAGACTAGTTCAGCAAAGCACTTGAGCACATATTGACTTCAAGCACATGTGCAGTCCTAATGACTACTGTAGATATACCCATTACTTAAAGTAAAGCACATGCTTAAGTGCTTTTGCTGAATTGAGATGTAAAGCAGGAGTTGGATTCTTGACCATTGCTTTTCTGTAACTGTCTGTCCCAAAGAGTTAACGATAGATTTCAAGTTTTGAATGACCTTATCTTCAAGTAAGAGAGTTGGATCAACATCTAGAAACCCCAATTAAAGGTCAGGGCCTTATTGTGCTAGGTGCTGTACACACATATAATGAAAAGATAGTCCCCACCTAAAAGAATTTGCAATCCAAGTACTAAGTAATCTTTTATTTTATTTTATTTTATTTTATTTTTACTATTACCTTTCTACCTGCTCCTGTTTTAATTGGCAATGGCCATGCACTGTATAGGCAGTAGGAAAAGGCTAATGTTTCATTTTATTAGCAGTTTGTGGTGAACTAGCTGTTAATTCCATCCATATTCATACTCATGAACGCCTGGAGTAGAAAGTCGCTGGGAAAATTTGTTCCTGTTTCCTTCGGAGAATTAAACCAATTTGCTTTAGTTCTGCCTGGCTGCATTTTCTGCATAAAATAAAACTGGCAGAGAAAACCTCAAATTTCAGACCCAGTCCATAATTAATTTCCATCCAGTCTTTCTTTGTATGCTCTTCATTTTTCTATGCATGCAGTCAGGTTGTCTAAACTGCCCTTAAGATGTTCAGCAAACAGCCTGTTTTCTTAATGCCAGCAGTAAGTTTGTCAATAGAATCCTGTATAGAACGGACCAGTTCCTCAATTGGTGTAAATTAGTGCAGGCGATCTGACCCTAAAAAGGGAAAAGATCTATGAGAACAGATTACCTAGTCCATCCTCCAGTCTTGCTTCATCACTTGTTATTTTTTTTAAAAAAAGATCTAATTTAAAATTAAGAACATTTGACTGAATTGGTTTGATGTGGTGGGTTTTTTCCCCTGCTCTAATAATGGGGTTTGTTTTTCTATAGAACAATAAAGCCATTAAGGAAAAAGGGAAATTGAAAATCAGTAAGGAGGCTTATTCAGATAACTAACTGCGTGATTAATATTCACGGGATCAGTGAGAGACAGAGGTAGAGCCGAGTGACACATGGAGTCTGCTGTGCTGAAATGAGACAGAAATGAATAAGAAAAAGGCTGAGAGAAGAAAAGTCAAGAGAGTGAAAAAAGAATGACCTCTGCCCTGAAAAGCAAAACAGATGAAGGACTTGCAGTCTTCATTGCCCTCATTCTTTCTTTTCCTCACGACTTAATTATGCACATTTTCAGGATTAATGCTCCCTGAAAAGTCTAGACAGAACTCAGGCGTTGCTACTTTGACCTAGCCAAATGAGAATATTGAAATATGTAACCTGATTGTAACAGATAAAGCCTATATCATAGCAGAGTGCTTGCATTTTTATTAATGACTCTTCAGACTCTTTATAAATGGTTCTTTAGACTAGCTTAGTCATGGAAGCTCATCTATACATCTATGGGTGAGGTTCTGTGGCCTGCGTTGTGCAGGAGGTCAGACTAGATGATCACATTGGTCCCTTCTGACCTTAAAGTCTATGAGTCTATAATACAGAGGTCTCAGTATTGCTAAATAAAATTACTGTAGTTAGCTAGCACTACCTTGCAATGAACTGTTGAGTTTAGGAGTCATGTAGACATACGGTGCAAAATTTTGAAAACATCCTGTATCTTTCAAAAGTCAGGCACCTATTTCCCAGATAATTCAAAGTGTTCCTTTTATGACGCTGTTGGTGTTAATCTCTTGCTATCACAAAGCAGCTTGTAATCTTCACCCCTGCAGTGATGCAGATGAGATTTCTGAGAAATCTTTTGAGAAGAGAAACTTTTAAATGAATTTTTAGGCTGAATTGTGAGCAACCAAAAAGGAGTTAAATGGTGGCGCATAGGAAGAACTATGCTTTACTCCTAGGGGCTTTAATGAAACATGTCAGTTATGCCACATTTACTAGTGGTTCCAGGCAGACTGGTACTAATCTAGAAAGCAGCAGAGCACGGATGCTTTTGTAAATAGCTGGGTTTCTTTTCCTCCAGGAAGCCAGCACTTTGCAAGAGTTCTTTTCTCTTAAAAACATTGGACAGGTTCAGCTCTGTTCTACACCAGTTTTACATTGCTGGAACTCATAAACTTAGAGTAACAGAGAGGTGAACCAAGCCCTTTCACTTGACAGCCCTGGAATGCTCCTAGTTTAGCTTTGAAGTGAAACCAAGATTTGAAAAAGACCCAGCCATCCATGAAGAATTAAGTAAACATGTGGGAGGGGTCAACAATCAAACTGAAACCCCCTTTTCGTTCCTCAAATATAAAGAAACAAAACTGAGGATAATAGATTGTGGGAAAACTCCCTGGAGCTTATAATATAGTCTTGAAAAATCAATAGGGAAAAGATTTTCACCACCTGTGTAGCCCACTCTTACCCCAATGAGCTCATTGATATAATAAACATACTATTGAAGCCTATAATGAATGTTATAAGCCACTTGGTGATAAGGCTGATGTTGACTTATTTGTGGCTTGTCAGGGCCGTATTATCCATGAGGCACAATAGGCACAGTGCCTAGGGCCTACGAAACTTTCAGGGCCTACGAAAACTTTTGTGAACTAAAATAAAATGTATCTGAAAATTTGAAAAGCAAACGATAAAATCAAAATTCATATCTTTTTAAATTAAATATATTTATCTAAGGTACAAATTACTATTATATTATTACATATATCCATTGTAAATTTAATTCTGTGACAAGATTTAATATTTTCTAAGCTTTTAAGGAATATGATTGCAATATTAGCAAAAGGGAATGCATTAAATGCAGGTTTCAATTTTGAACAATTTTTATTTGACATTTTGCTCAGAGTGGCATAACTAGGGGCCACAAAACCTCGCAATTAATGTGGCCCCAGACGTTGGGGGCCCCGGAAAATAGTTTGCGACCTCTTTTTGAAGACTGGAAATTTTTGGGAGGCCAAATATTTAAAAAAGTTTAATTATTGTGTGCTAATTTTATTTTATTTTTTTATAATAGGTACAATAATATTTTAACAATAAAAATATTTCTAAAAGAAATCACAGATATTGAAAAGAAATGTAAATAATTAAATAATCACTTTTTAATATATAATCACAATAAACTCAAACAACAAATTAAATAAAAAATAAGTAATTGTTATATAAAAAAAGCTTTTCAGTTTAGTCAACATTGCTTATAAATATAATCACAAAAAATGATAAGAAAATGAAAATCACAACAGACTCGTGTTTTCTCTCATATCCATCAGTCATCTTTAGCTAAGGATAAAAAATATCTTACAATATAATTGAATTCATTTTGATTTTAGAATAATTAAATGAAATAAATAAACTATTTATTAGTGTTACATATACTTATTTAATAATAGCTTAAAATCAAATTAGTTATTTCGGTCAGGGGGCCTACGAAGGCAAGTGTGCCTAGGGCCTATGAAGTCTTAAAACGGCCTTGGGCTTGCTATGTTGTAGAAGGAAATTTAGTTTAGTAGTATAAACAAAGGCCTGGAAGTCAAGAGATCTGAGTTCTGTGTATAGCTCTGACCCAGGTTTGCTGTATGACTGTGAGCGAGTCTCCTGGGCCTACAGTGGCTAATGATTCTGAGTGCCTTGATTTTTCGGCATCAAGCTGAAAATACCCAAAAGGGGCTTGATGTTCTGAGTGTGGGTGCTGAGCACTTTCTAAAAACCAGACTCCAGTTGGATACCCGAAAATGGAGGTACCTGATCTCACTAGTCACTTCAAAACTTATCTACAACTCTGTTCCTTAGTTTCCCCTCTGTAAAATGGAGAAACTAATATTTACCTGCTGCACCTCATAGCGATGTTGAAAACAGCTAATCTTTGTGTGATTGGGGGTTGTGGGTTTTGGATGACAGCTTGCTGGGTTTTGAGCCTGTTTAAGTTTAAATTGTGGATCTGGTAGTGAAGGGGCAGGGCTGATGCAGTGTTGTAAGTTGGGGTTTGGCCTTGGCTGTGTCTAAACCAATGTGCATTTGTAGAGTGTGGCAGAGTTTCAGTTCCAAGAAAAATTAACTTCTAGGGCCAAATTTTCAGCTGAGCTTTTAACCCACCCTATGTTTATGTACTTGCAAGTTAGCAAACACAATTATCTGCATGCTCAGTTTATAGTTAGCTATCACTTGTGCTGATGACAGTAAGTGTGTAGAAGCCGTAAGTACTATCGTGAGATGAGGCAAACACTCCTACGGGGTTCGAAAGACTCCGGCTGTTTTAAAGTGATGTTGAAAGCTCATTGGCTCAATGGGAGCATCAAGGAGAAGACAGTGCCTTTGGGAGCTAAGCCATTGCTACCCCCTTTGAGAAGATGCAGCATGTGCCCTCTTCTGTGTACACTGCCAGCTCTATTGACCCTGCCCATCTTGTCAGCCTGGCTGGTGTTAGATTTCTGGGATATGTCTACACAGCGACTAGATATCCATGGCTGGCCTGTGCCTGCTGACTCAGGCTCGGGCTGTGGGACGGTTTCATTGCTGGGTAGATGTAGTGGTTTGCGCCTGACCCCCTTGCTGCCCAGGCCTGCCACCCCCATTAACCACTTCTGGACGATGGCTTCTTGCTCCACCAGTGTGCTTTATTTACAACGGGTTGCTCACCACCTTCTATTTAGCCAGTTCTGACCAGTCGCAGGGGTCTTACAGATTCAGTCTCTAGTCAAAGGGTGTTCAGCCTTCTTTGGCTGTAGCTTCTCCCTCTCTGGCTACTTGCTCCTGCCTTCTTTCCAGCATCCTCTTCCTGGGAGCTTTTATAGCGCTCCAGGTTCTATGGCTCTTCCTAATTCCTACCTTCCAGGCTGGCTTGCTCAGCTGGCTCTCATCTACCCTTAATAAGGGCTCAATAGCAGGGCTAGTCCATCCCTGCCAGTAGCATCCTGCTACACACCTTCCCGCTTATGAACCACCAGGTTTAACCTTGCCTCCTCCCTCTGCTGGTGGGGTCCGAGCGGGGAGGCTCCTCCACTGGCATGGGTCGACTCCCAGTGTTACTTCTGTGGGTACACTGCGTGGGGGGTGGACGCCCCTACAGCTCCACCTCTGCCCACAGGTCGTCACACCAGTCACACTCCCGGGATGGTCCCCATGCCTACTTCCCTCAGCCATTGGCAGGCCTTTGGTGTCCATCTCTACCTCCTCCAGGACTGCTAGGGCCCCTGATACCCTGGGCATTTCAAGTGTAGCCTGGGCCATCCCTCTCAGAGGTCACCTTGGACACAGTCCTCCTATCCCAGCTCCCTGCCTCAAGGGACAGGGACTGGCCATTCCCTTTTTTTCTTCCTCTTTAATCCTCTCTTTCTCTTGGATCTATTGTCTAGGGCTCTCTGATTCTTCCTGTTGCTCCGCTGGGTCCTGGGATCCGGCATCCACTCTGTTGCCCTCTTCCTTCTCCAGGCCCTGGGTTTGCCCTTCCTCTGGTCTGGGCTCTGGGAGTCAAGGCTCCCCCCAGGGTTTCTTAGCTCCAAGGACCTCATCCCTTCCCCCTGGTATTGCCCCTTTCTCTTCTAGGCCCCTGCCCCTTTTTCCCTTTCCCAGTTGGGAAGTAGTCCCAGTCAGTGCCCAGCACTACAGCGTATGGCAATCCCTCAATTGTCCTGACTCGTTTCCAGTCAAACCTGCCCTGTACTTCCAGGAGCACTTGGTCCACTGGGCAGTGCCTCCTATTCCCATGAATACATTGTAGGGTCATCCTTGCCCTGGGGATCACCCCTTGAGGCTTTACCAGCCACCTCCTTCCTCTTCTACAGCCCCTTTCTGGGTGTTGGGTTCCTGGGTTTCTTTCCACTGTCCTGTCCCTTGTGGGACTGACCCTCTCTTCGATGGAAGTCTGCCTCAATGTACTCCTCCGTCGGTTTCACTGCGACATCTACCGTTCTAGGCTGATGCCACTGGACCCATACCCGCAGGTTTTCCACCAAGCTATGTAGAAATTGCTCTAAGACTGGCATGTCCATTATTTCCCCCATCGTATGGGTGTCTGGTGTCCACCAGTGGGTACCCCAGTCCATTTGGGCAAAGGCCGGGGCCACATGCTCCCAGTCCAACAAGCCGCCCTGAACCTCTGGTGGTACTTCTCTGCTGAGAGTCCTACTCAGTGGAGGACAGCTGCCCTTACTGCCTTATAGTCTCTCACCTGCGCTTCACTTAGGGCCATGTAAGCTCCTATCTACCCTTAATGAGGGCTCAGAAGCAGGGCTAGCCTAGCCTTGCCAGTAGCACCCTATTACAGGAAACATCTGGGCTCCAGGATCCTGCAAGGTGGGAGTGTCCCAGAGCTTGGGCTCCAGCCCAAAATCAGATGTCTACAACAACAAAACAGCCCTGCAGGCTGAGCCCTGCAAGCCCGAGTCGGCTGGCATGGACCTGTCACGGGTTTTTAATTGCAATATAGACACAGCCATGGAGTCCTTGCACTCTCTCTCTGCGGGGCCAGGCACACTGTGACCCTTAATACTGACAAATCTGTATCACCACTTGTGATAATAAAAGACAAAAGGTCAAATGAGCAGGACTGTATCCTGACTTCTTGGAGTCACCGAAAACAGTCCAGTTTGCATAATCCCTGCTGTCAAAATCAACAACGTCTACAACCCTCCGCAACAAGATCTTACTCACCCCCCGCACCCAGCCTTCTTTCCTCCCATAATTTTCTGAGGGTTTCTGAGAAGATGGGTGTTATAGCGGCTGGCAAGTGATTTGGTGGGCACTCGTAGAGAATATGTGCACTTGACATCAGCTGGGTCTGTTTAGAGAATGCAGTTATATGCTGGGGAAGACAAGTGGAAGGATATGGTGTCCTGTACTATCAGTGAGAAAATGGACTAGTTTGTCTCCTAGATGGAGCCAGCTCTCTGCACAACAAAATGTTTAAACTAAGACGAGAAACAGGCAATTAAATGCACAGAAAGCCCCTTTGGCTTCTGGCCCAACCCTGTAGGGTCCTCATTTATTCCTATTTAGTTCCATAGCACGTGCCCTCTGTCCCTTGGTCCCATGCACGTGCTGCGTTCCACCCTGCCTTGCAAGCAACACCGCCAATCAATTATCTCAAGAAAGGGCTGAGCTGAGCAAAGCCTGGCAGTCTGAGGCTGCTTCCCAGCAGCTGTGGTTTCTATTGGTGCACTTTCCTTTAGTGCTTAAATTACTGTAGACAAACAGAACAAAGCTATCATGGGGAAATCAATGGCTGTTGCATTTTTAAAACAGCAATCCTCAGGGCACGTAGGCAAATGATGCCTGTCACTGTGGGCATGAGAGCTAAAAGTTTGCATAAGAGCACAAATCAGGCCACGTTTGATATTCACTGGGGACCTGAAGCTGATGCCCGATGCAGGTGCTCGCTGCTTTGACTGTGGAAGTAGGTGGGTTTTGCTGCAGACCATGTTAGTGGAGCCTGAGTCTAGCACCAGCATGCAGGATAGACCCACAGCTGTAGCAGTGCAATTAAACGAGGCCATGTAATCACTGCCTTTCGTGGCAAATATTTTGTGCAACATTTCCACCTGAGAAAGTTACTCATTAGCCCTGCTGGAGCAATTAGCTTCGCTGCCAATGCTAACCTGGCTTAAATGAATTGAGAGGCCTGGAGGTTTGATTCAGAGAAGCCTCTGAGTGTTTGCTTATGTATTAAGAATGATCTGTATGTTTTGATTCTTTTTCTTACCCTCCCCACTTCCAATCCCCACCAATCTGCCCCTCCTTGTCCTCATCCTCTTCTTCCCCCTCACACTCTTCAAGCTGTTCTTCCTTTTCTCCCTCCAAAAGCAGCTCCCTAGCTTATTCTGGAGACTCTCAATACTTCTCTTTCCTTCCCTGACTCCAATCGCCTTGACCCCAAAAGGTTCCATGCTCTTGGCGCTATCCTGACAAGTTCATTGCATCTTCTCAGTAGGTCTGGCAGCCTCTGCTGAGCTGTTAGTTACCATCACATCTCTCTCTCCAGCTTTGCTACATCAGAGATAACTCAGAAATCATCGCACCCCAGAGAAAGATAAAATGTGGAGACAACATCTGCCTTAGTAGAAGCTTCCAGAGCTGCTGAGATCTTGCATTGGCTTTGCAGGATCATTGCCAAAGGCAGAGGAGGAAACTGGGAATTGGAGAGAGATGGAGAAGGGGGAATACTTAACCAAACTGATTTAACCTTCAAATAGTGCTGGTTTGCATTGCTGTCTGGCCTGAGCTGAGATCTGTCTGGTTTCCAGGGAAGTGTGCTGCATTCTGCCTGCTCCTAAACTCACCATGCTGAAATATGCCCTTCCTGTTTCAGTCCCTTCCTTTCTGTTGTCTGTGTTCACCCTGGCTGTGCAAAGTGAAACTTGCCAATGATTGTTGTGAGTTTCACTTTGCAGATAGGGTTGGGGCAGTAAATGACGGTGAAAAATAGTTACTGATTCAAAGCAATCTTAATTGCCCTGACTGATCTGGGTTCCATCAAACAATGTATACTTCAAGGGAGCCAAATGCAGGGTCACACATTTACAAACAGAGAACACAGGCCATGCTTACAGGATGGGGAACTTTGTTTTTGAAAGCAGTGACTCTGGACCAGATGTAGGAGTCATTTCATACAACCAGCTGACCATGAGCTCCCGACATGATCCTGTGGCACAAAGGACTACTACAGTCCTCACTCAAATGTGTAAATGGGAATGTCAGGGAGGTGATGTAACTTGCGCGTATGGCACTGGTGAGTTCATTCCTGCAATACTGTATTACGTTCTGGTGTCCACACTTCAAAAACGATGTGGAAAAAATGGAGGGTGTTCAGAGAAGCGCTACACGAATGATTCGGTCTGGAAAACCTGCTGGAGGATGAGAAAATTAAGGAGCTCCATCTGTTTACTTTCTGAAGAGAAGGTTGAGAGGTGACCTTGACAACATTCTGTAGGTACCTGCAAAGGAAGAATAGATCTAATTTTAGGAGGCTCTTGAACAGGAGTTCCCAAACTTTTGTTAACACGACCCCATTTTAATGACGTATTTCCTGCCAGGACCCCAGACAGCATGGAGGATGCCATTTTGCTCTTCGCACAGTGTGACCTTCCATGCACCATACATGTAAGGTCATGCTGTGTGGAGCAAAATGGTGTCCTCTGCATACTAGGATTGCTGTGTCCCTATCTGCTGATGGCGTGACCCCATTTGGGGTCACAACCCACAGTTTGGGAACAGCTGCTCTTGAATTTAGTGTAACAAAGCCAAAGGTTGGAAGGTGAAGTTAGAAAAATTGAAACTGGAAATAAGATGCAACTTTCTAGCAGTGAGGAAAATTAACCATTGGCACAGTTTGCCAAGGGAAGTGGTCAATTTATTGTCATTTGCAATCTTTAAATTGAGCCTCCAGGGCATCTGCTCTAATCCAATCCCAAATTTATGGGCTGGATAGTGCTCACGTGTGAAATGGAATAATCTCTGTCACCGCAGAAGTTATTGGGTGAAATTCCATGGCTTGTGCGACAGTAAGTGGTCCCTTCCAGCTTAAAATGTGCAAATCAGACTGACCATAATGTTCTGGAAGGACGAGTGAGGCAAGAAAAACCAGGAGAGCAGACGATGAGGAAGAGAGCAGCACCTTGTAAGGGAACAGAAGAAGGAAGAGGGGGAAGGGTGGAGAGCAGAGCACAGATAGCAGGAAGGGTTGACAGAGGAGGAAGGATGGTCTAGTGAACAAAGCACTGGGCTTGGACTCAGAAGTGTTAGGTTCAATTCCTGGGTGACCTTGGGCAAGTCACTTAGTCTCTCTGTGCCTCAGTTTCCCTCCCCTCCCCCATTCAATGGAGGTAATAGCACTGCCCTGCCTCACAGGGATGTTGTGAGGATAAAACCCCTTAATGATTGGGAGTTGCTCAGCTACTATGGTGATGAGGGTTATATAAGTATCTAGATAGAAGCTCCGGCTTGTTAATAAAACAACAGGGATAGAGTCAGAGGCAGCCATCTCCCCTGCTCTCTAATTGCATTAGCCACTCCTCCTCTCCATCCTCACTTGCCCTGCAAAGTTAGGCATGTCCCTCTTTTACTGGAAATGAGCCCGTTCTCAGGGCAGATCACTGTGGAAGATGGGTCTGTTCTTTTTTATCAAACCTGTTTTATCTCCTCTCCCTCCTTTAAATACATGTGAATTAGATAATGAAATATAAGCTCCCCAGTGTGGATTCAGATGATTCCCTTGTGAGTTGTAATTGTTGCCTCCTGATTTCTGCGTGTTACACAGTCTCGGTACCATAATTGCAGCTCCTTCTGTGTTCGAAATAGCTTGCATATACGGTTTGAATTTTTGAATGCAAGTGCTGCTGAGAGGATGTGAAAGTCATGGCAGAACCTCCTGTACAACCACACTGTGTCTTACTTTACAAATGGCAAATGCAGTTGTGTTTTTCTTAGAGGTGGGCTTTGTGAATGTCTGCATGTTCAGGACCTGTGCCATCAGGATTCTCTTTCACCCCACCTTTCACCGAGGGTGGGAGTACAAGCATAGACACGCCTTGTGAAACTATAAAGTTGAGAACATCTTCAGAACGTATTTGGGAGTAATCAGGAGGGAAAAAAACTAATTTCGAAAAGTACTGTAATTTGTAGAGGTTGAGTGAATACTGGCGGCTCAGGATTTAACATGCATCAGCCACACAAATACCACGAAGGCTAACCAAAGTGGGCCAGATTTTCCTCTCAGTTAAACTCATAGTCTCAAAGTGAATTGGGTCTCTCAGCTGTGTAGGAGAGAAAATTTAGCCCCATACAGTCATTCATTTCTTTGCAAAAAATTAGCACATTTCACAGTACTAGAGCAACCTTTCATGCATCTGCATGTATTAATATCTTCTTCTGTTCAAGAGAGGACATATCCATTGCCTGAATGGTGTATATATATATAATACATTTCAGGAATATCCAAACAATTGCTGGGTGCTGGCCTCAGTGCAGAGTTTCCCAAAGATAGAGGTATTAGCCTTCTCTATATAATAGGGGCATTACCATTCTCTTCTTTTGGCCATATAAGGGAAAATATTCACAGTGCACAATGTCTACTTTACATATGAACCTGTCACAAAGAGACAGTTTCCGCCTGTCCCCATGAATTACTAGTTCCCAGCAAACTACGATTCCATGGCATAATTCCTTCCCTGTCCTGACAGAATCAGTCTGGGGGTGGAGTTCAGCAGCTCATAGCACCCTATGCAGAGTTTTTGGAGGGGAGTAAAAATCATTTTCAGAAGGGTGTCTTTTTATTTTGCAGATGCAATTTGCTTCCTTACCCTCTCCCCTCCGCAATCAGATCCACATGGATGGATCTTTGCACTCTCATGTAGTTCCATGCAAGGCAGACTGTTTCCACCTCTGTGTTTGTACAGCACCTAGCACAAGGAAGCCCAAATCCTGATCCATGCTATACGAATACAAATATTTTACAATAATCAGATTTGCTCCTCTAAGTGCCTGACTGATGGCACTATTGTCATTTTCACTTAAAAGTTATTTTGCAGATGCAAACTTGGGATGTAAATTGAGTTCCCAAAAAGCGTGACTTGCGCAGATGAAAATACCAGACTCAACACACCAGTGATTTTTAAAAGCACAAAATGCCTATGTTGTTTCAGGAGTGAAAGTACATATAGGTGAATTGCTACGGAACTCATTTGTAAAAACTCAGTGCCAATGTGGTTGTTCATTAACCTGTTAATCCTTTTCATTTTAGGTTGTCATGAGTCCTGCTCCACGTGCTGGGGGCCTGCTGAGAACGGCTGCTTGGCCTGCAAAGATCGGTCTCATGTTTTAAATGCCGGGCACTGTGTGGCCAGCTGTGGTCATGGGTTTTATCTGAAGAATGGAATCTGCAATGGTAAATCCCTGTTTCTCTTTTTCTCTGACATGAACTACGCACATGAATTACAGAAAGGAATCAATATGTCCTGTAGCCAGCCAGCACACATAATTTTATGTACATCTGGGAAACCAGACACACCTATTCCATAAATATTTGGTGGGAAATGCTGCTACTTGTTTATAAGATTACTAGCTCATTTAAAATGATCAGATGCTGAAAGGTTTAAGGCTATTTTGTTCATTGAGTGGCATGAAAGCAAAAACGAGATGATCCTTAGGGCTTGACAAATCTACTTGACTATGGAAAGAGAGGCGACCTTTGCCAGCAGTTTGCTTGAAGTTGTGCAATAATCCACAGATCGGTGACTAAACAATGCCTGCGGCATACATGCGACATGGGGGAGTCTTTTGGAAGGACAGAGGGGAAGGGGGAAAAGAATGTAAATCTTCAGAGACTGGTAGAGCTGGGCAGATAATGAGAAAAAACATGGGGGTTGCCAGACTGGATCAAAGCGAAGGTCCATCTAGTGCACTATCCTGTCTCTGATAGTGGCTACTACCAGCTGCTTCAGGAAAGGTGCAAGCAACCCTGCAGTAGGTAGATGTGGGATAATCTGCCCATCCTAAGAGTTTCTGACGTTGCATCTACCTGAAGGCAATTGGCACTGGTGCGATTACACTAGTTGTTGCACTGTACAAACCCTGAAAGTAGGTGTGCAGCCTCAGCTAACCCAGTAGCTCACCAGAGTAAGGTGAACCAGTGCAAACTCCTGTACGTTTGGGCCTTGCTCTGCAACGATGTAGTTTATCACCATTCTCAGTGCAAAAGCAACATAGAGTCACATCGCAATGAACTGTAGAAACACAACGTGCAGGACTCATTGGCCAGCAGTCTTCCTTTACGCTTCATGGTCTTCTCACAGCCTTAAGAAGCATGCCACCTTGCCTTTCATCCAATCAGCTGCACGGTCGAACCACACTCGCTGTGGGCATCCCCCCTTCCCCTGGTATTTGAAACCAACCCCTGCAAAGCTTGCTCCGGCGATCTTCCTCTACTCGTCCAACCCACATGTCCCACAAACTCAACTTTTCCTTGTCTGATTGTCTTGATGATATCAGATATCACTCTGGTTACACTGTAAATTCAGGTGATTACCTCCTTGTTAGTCACGTGTGAGGTAATGCGCAATAATCACTCGCAGCATTTCAGTTCTAAGGCAGAAAGCCGCTTTAGTGTCTGTTTTCTTAGCGTCCATGTCTCACACCCACATAGTAAGATACTGAAGACAAGAGACGGCAGCAATTTCATTTTATACTTCATGGTAATACCTTTGCTTCTCCAAATGTGGCTGAATGTCATTAGAGCAGCAGGAGGCCCATCAACGGGTGGGGGGGGGGGGTGTGAAAGCTAGCCCCCCATCCCACCTCTTCTGCCCATGGCCCCCACCCATAGTCCACGCCCGCTCCACCCCAGGCCCTGCCCAGCTCACCACCGCATCCCTTCCCACCAGCCCATCTCCCGCTTGGCCCCCTTCCTCTCCTCCACACTCCTTTTCCCCACTTGGCCTCCCCGCAGCCATGTCCCATCTCCCAGTTAGCCTTCCCCACTATCGCTCGCCGCGTGCGTCCCTCACCCCCCACCGCTGTTCAACGCGTCCCCCCCAGCTCTCCAGCTGTCGCTCACTGCCTGGGGGAAGGGGAGTATGGAAGAGAGGAGGGGGACCGAGTGATGGGCTGAATGGGGAGGGGCAAGGCCTGGGGCAGGAGGGGTGGGGCCTGGGGTGGAAGGGGTGGGGCGGGACTGTTCTGCCTCGGGGTCCGAAATTCCTGTCTGCAGGCCTGAGCAGCAGTTATGAATCCAATTCTATGTCTGGTCTCTAAGTGTTTAGCATCCCTTGTAGACTCACTACCCAGGTCTTTGAAGTGCTCAACACACTCCAGTGCCTCCTCAGATTTGGGTAGGAATCTCTTTGCCATTTCAACAGATTTAGATGTCACCATTGTCTTTTCATGTGATATCTTTATATCTAACTTCTCTGCTTCCCTTGCTGCCCTTTCTAGAAATGTTTGCATCTCTTCTTGTGACCATTCAGTCAGGTCAATATCATCAGCAAAACATAGATGACTAATTTTTGTCTATGTGTAAACTCTCCTGTAGGTTTCCATCAATGGCTCTCCTAACAATTTCTTCAAGATAACAATTGAAGAGGGTTGATAATAGCATGCAGCTTTGCTTGACTCCTATCCTCAGGTCAAACCAACTGCTTTGCTCATACTCCACAAACACCGAAGCCGTTGCACTTCCATGGAGATTTTGTATCGGACTTTTTACATATTCACCAACTCTGACCAGCCGCAGGATTGCCCAAAGAGGCTTGGGCCATCTGCGGTAGCAAAATCCATGGACCCACCTTCCTGCCCGTGCTTGCATAGCCTATGCAGATTGAATATTTGTTCCTCTGTACCTCTTTTGGTCTAAACCCAGCTTGTTCTTCAGCCAGAAATTCTCTATCTTGGGTACAATTTTCTTCAGGATGATGCTCAGCTATATTTTGTGTCTATGGTGTGGTCTAGGGTGTGTCTATGACATTGTGCAGTAATTTCCACAAACAGCTGGGTCTTCATTTTTGTGAACAGGAACTATCAGGGACCGCATCCAAGTCTTGGTCCATATTCCAGACTCCCAAATCACAAGCTTATGGTGTGTCTGTACGAGTGCCTCTCCATCACTTTTAATTAGTTCTGCTTGTATGTTATCTATGTAATTACACCTCCGCTAATGTCCTTAGCAACACTTACGGTTGTGAAGAAAACCTTCCAAATGTGAACTGAATGCAAATTGATGTCTGCTGCATTCAGAGAATGTGAAAAAAGAGCTGTGATCTCTCCCACTTACATTCATCTCTATGGGTGTTAACGCTCAAGTCTCTTTCTGGCAGAAAATAAAAATTGTGGACTTTGTTAACAATTGATCCGGGCAGGGGGCAGATGGGACATAAGCCTATTTTTTCCAAATCCACGATTCCTGAGAAGAGGAGACCCTTAGGATTTGCGGAGTCTGCAGAGGCCATGTCTCACTGACTGTTTACTGATGGCTCTCCACCTGTTGCTGTAACATTAGTGCAGCTCCACTGGTGATAGCAGTAGTGAGAGCACTAGTGTAGAGCAGCTGCTTCTGTTTCTACTTCTGTATCACTCTGAATCCCTCTCGTTCTTTAAGGCAATCAGAGATTTGTTCCGTCTTCGTTCATATACGTAACTTCATTAATATTTCTAGGCATGCAGTGAAAGGAGAGAGGAAGGGTTTGATTTACTGTAACATTTGAATGTGTCTCTGTAACAAGGAAGGAGTGGGGCCTGACAATATTGTGCTATATTTTATACACACAATCAGATTGGCAACTCCGCTCTTCCTTTCATAACAAGTGCATTTCACTGATGGGCTGTCCTTTTTGACAGCTTGTGACCAGTCCTGTGAAACATGTTATTCAGACCAACCCAGATGTTTAACCTGTGCTTCAGATAAGGTGTTACACAGTGGGAAATGCATTTCAGAATGCCCTGCCGGATATTACACAGACAGCACTCAGAAATGCAGAGGTAAGAGGTATTTCTGCTTGGCATTTGTTGTGTGACCTCTGTGATGACCTTCAGGGCACATTCTGTAGCTCATCTTCCTTTGCAAATGGGGAGGGAGTTGTTAGGGTACAGAACTGTTTGAGGAGACAGGGGATTTGAGTTTTTAAGTTGCTCAGTTAACTGGTTGTGGATTATTTTAAATTATCTCCTTTGCAAAGCGTTTTGAGGTCTATGAATGAAAAGCACAATATAAGAGGGAATTATTTTTCTCATTATTTATTATCCTCACTGTTGTTAACATATGGTGGAATACTGTGAATGGCTGCAGAGTGAGAGATGACTTGGTTGGCTGCATGATACAGTCACCAGCATCATGACTAGAAGCAGTCTAAATATTCTATTCCAGTTATATGCTCTGTGTTTCTCCAACAGCTTGTCATGATTCTTGTGCCAGTTGCACTGGACCGTTGGTCACTCAGTGCACTTCCTGTTCCCTTTCTCTGGGATTGCGTCAGGGCCAGTGTCTGCCTGCCTGTGGAGAGGGCTTTTATCACGATCACAATGTCTGCAAAGGTAAACTATGTATTTTGAACCAGATCCTCAGTCAGTGTAAATGAGTGAAGCTCCATTGGCTTCAGTGGATCTATGCCAATTTACAGCAGCTGAGGCTGTGGCCCATTACTTTATACTGAAGTGAGATAAGGTGTGTGAAATTCCCACTTTTTGCTTCATATTTCTCCTCCCCTCCCCCCAACACAAACACAAATTATCTCAAATATCTTGTGATTTTTTTCCCTCCCAGAATTTGCTCCCTCTGGAGATTTCCTTCCCCCTCTCCCCAATATTGTCACAATAGACCAACATTACAAAATGTCCTATATTTTTCTGAAGACAGTGAAATGTGCATACAATTTCACACTAAAGATCAGTGGGCTTGCTAAGACAAAAGGTGATTTCCCTTTGGCTGCAAAGGAAAATAAGGATATTTGGGGGACACGTTTTCCACTTCTCATAAACCCTTCAAAACCATTATTTTCCCCTCTCCTCCTTCCCTTCCCACCCCTATCCCCCCTCCCCGCACCCGGGCTTCCCCAGCGACACAATGTTGGTTTATGCAGCTCTACAGGTAAAAGGAAAATTGAGTCGCCTAAAACACTAACCTGCAGTGTTCTCTCCTTTAGAATTTTTTAAAACATTTTATTTTATTTTATTTTTTAATTAGGAAAAGATGTCACATCATTGCTGTTATCCGTATTTCATTACAGAAAACAAAGCATCCCACTGGATTGTGGAATAGTCTCCCAAAGGAGGCTGCAGAAGCCCCATTAGTTAACTCATTTAAAATGATACAGTGGGATTTTCAGATGCATTTGCCTCGCTCTGCTCCCCCTGAAATGGGTGATCAATCTCCCATTGACTTCAGGGGGAGTAGAGTTTGAATGCTTTGGAGAAACCCATCCACGCAGAATGCTTTGAAGAATTCACACTCCGAGGTGGCCAAACAAGATGATGTATCTATTTTCCCCACCATCTCTCATTTATATGACAGGTTATTATTGTTTGCATGGAGTTTATCCAGCTTCTGTTGGTTTAAGGATGCTGTCCCTTGAGCCATGACTTCATATTCCATTGCTCTGCGTATAGGTTGCCATCCATCTTGCCGCATCTGTGTCGGCCCGGAGAATTCTCACTGCACCCAGTGCAGGAAGCCAGAAGAGGTACTGCAGCCTGGACAGGACCTCGAGGGAGCACCGTACGGCATCTGCCTTTCTCAGTGCAAAGCTTCATTCTACCTCGAGAACACTGGAGTGTGCAGAGGTGAGGAAGAGAGCCGGCCAAATGATACTAAAGTGCTTTCAGCTTATGTGCAGGTCTTCATAGGCTTTGGCCTGAAATGTGTAGTGTTTCACAACCTAAATGTGCTCAGCTGATGTTTGTCCTGAATGCCGGTGTTTATAAGAGAAAATATCATTTAAAGATGTGTAAGCCTCTAGCAGGCTGTTATGGCTTTATGGCTCCTGGAGGGAGGTCTGTATTGGTGTTCCCACTCCACTGAATGCAATGGTAGGAGTTTCAACAGTGACTTGAACTGGAGCAGGAGCAAGCCCCAAGTGTGGAAACTGTTGCAGGGGATGCAGAAGATGGCTTGCTTGTCCCTGAAGCAGTTTAACAGGAGTGCTGCTTTTTTAAAGAACTGTTTTTGCAAATTGGCATACAGCACACCTTTCTGCTATGGCTATCCCAATGCATTCTGGGTATCCTGAAGGACCAATCGTGTAATGCCCAGCACTGTGATTGGGAACAGACTTTTAGGCTGATTCCAAATAGGAGGCCCCTTGCATTGTGGGATAGAGTTAGGAGGACAGGCTGAACTGATACAGTTGGAATACTCAGCCATGTTGAGAGGAAAACAGTGTAAGTTGCACTGGGTCTGCCAAATCCAAACTAAGGATGCTGGTCCAGCTGTTGCAGCCAGCTAGTAGAACCAATGGCTGTGTAAAGCTCGAGACAGCTTTGTGTGCATGTGTGTGCAGGTCTGGCAAAGTTTGTTGCTGCAACTTTTCACGAGGCAGGGCAGGTTAAGAGATTTCTGTGGATGCCTGGAACCAGGTCAGCTCGCCCTCAGACTAAGGATAAGTGTGCACTGGAACTGGAGGTGTAATTTCCAGGTAGGCATCCTTGCACTAGCTAGTCTGCTAAAAACAGTAGCGTAGCCTCAGCAATGCAAGCAGTGGGGTGGACTGGCCATTCGACTACAATCCCTTCTGAAACCCTAGTTACGTACTCAGTGCAGCTAGCCTGTCCCGCTGCCCATGCCTATGCTGCTAGTTTTAGAGTGCTCGTTCGATCAGAATTAGTGCAGGCATGTCTGCCTCAGCCGGGAATGACTTCTGCAGCTCCAGTGAAGACAACCGAGGTCTGAAGTGAAATGGTACTTTTACAAATGACAGCTCTGCAGAAAGAGTCCCAGGAGCCCCCACACAGAACGAGCATTCTCATTAGCTAGATACGCTACAATGGTACAATATATTCTGCTAGTTGGAGTGCTTTCTCCCTTGTTCCCCCGTGCCCCCGCACTCTGTTTGCTGGCAGTGACTGTAACATACAACTCATCTAGTATATTAGTTTCACAGAAATGTGCTGGAGGTTCATTTCTTGCCTTCGAGGTGCTTAAAAGAGAAAAATGCATTGTTAACACAAGATCGTTCTGCAAAACAATCAGCCGTACAGGCTGTAACAAGTATAGTGCTCTGCTTTGCCTCTCAAAGGCGCCAGTGTCGTGTTTGTATCCATCTCACACTCAGCTGAACAGGCTACAAACAAAAGGAACTTGCATGTATATAGATTTAAGTGACTGAGAGACAAGCAAGAGAAGAGAACTTCTCTTGATCATTCAAAGTGTCCTAAGTGTTTTCTGTGCCAGTTTCAAATACATAATTCAATCACTCTTGAAAACACCTGCTGGAAGAATGGCATTCTTAATTTTTCTGCAAGGAAAATTCCAGTCATTGTTTTCACCAGGATTAGAGTTAAGTGCGTGGGGAAGGATAACTACAGGTTGTTGTTTTTCTTGATTCTTAAATTTTGAGAGGTGGATCCTCAGCTGGTGCAAATTGTCATTTCTCCATTTAAGTCAATGGCACTATGGCAGTTTACACTGGCTAAGGATCTGTCACAGAGCAGGTTGGAACACTTCTAAGGAATCATTTCATTGGAAGATGCCGATTTATAAAACCTGACATGTTTCACAGAAACATCTTAGGTTCCACGAACTTGTCATGATGAGGGCTGCCGGGGTCTGCGGCTTGGGGACAGCGCTGGCCTTACAGGGCTTCCAGGCTTGCTGCTGTGGAGCCGGGAGCCCCAGCTCTAACCGGGGCTCAGCACTAAAAGTAGCTTTAGGATGTTGCATTTTTACCCTTCCAGAAATGCAAACTCTGCAACTGACACGTATGATGCCTGCAAATAGGCAAATTTTGCATTTACTGTTTGAAAAGTTGGGCTTGAAAGTTCTGTCCAGACAGTTTTGAATTTCTCAAGTATCCAGGGAAACATTCTTCTACATAATCTTGAAATTCCCTTGACAACATTGGGCCAAATTCATCCCTGGTGTGTAACTCTGTTGATTTCAATGGAATTAGCTGCACCAGAGGCTGTGTGGTCCAGTGGAAAGCAGTCAAGATCCCTGGGTTCTGCTCCCACCTCTGCTACTGCCCCACTGAGTGACCTTGGGCAAGTTCCTTCACTTCCTGTTGCCTATTTCTCCTCCCATCCTTTGTCCGTCTTGTCTGTTTAGACTGTAAGGGCTTTGGGGTAGGCAGGAACTGTCTCTGACTTTGTGTTCCACAAGGCTTAAAACAATGGAACTCTGATCTCATCTGGACCCTGCAGTCACTGCTGTAATACAGATAGACAATAATAAGCAGGGCTGCATTTGGCCTGGTTCGGGGTGCAAAAGCAGACGGGCATCGATTGTGTACTTTGAAGAGATTTATTTCAGCTCCCTCTCCCACTCTTATTTCAGGCTGGACGGTCCTGTTAATCAGGGTTGATTTACCTTAGTAGCTGAGAAGTCAAGTGACTAGCCCCCAACAGAGCTGTTGCTTCTGCCACAGAATGGTGCTGGTGCAATGGGCAGAGACTGGAGCGAAGTGGAAGACAGGCATGAGCTGGTGTGTGGAGCAATAGGGAAGGAGGATCTCACGATGTGCTCCTCCTGTGGAAGGGCAGAAGCCTGGGGGAAGGGATTGCATAGCAGTATGCACCAAAGCCTTCTGTTCTGAGAAGGCAAGTGTGGTCTGTGTGGAGGAGAGGCAGGTTAAATGCAGTTACTTGCGGTTACTCTTTATATAAATATTTCTTGAAACCAACCTTTGTACATTTACCTACATTGCTGCCTTTGGCTGGCAGAGAAGCCTGTCGAGTGCATGTCTTCTTGCCTTGGTGGAAAAGGCAAGCTAGCTGGTGAATGAAATCATCTCATCCCAGGACAGCAACAGCAAACATAGGCTGGAAACCAATTTGTCGTCTTTGTTTTCTTTTCTTTTTTCCTGCAGAGTGCCACTCCTCATGCTCAGTCTGCATGGGGAGAACTGCCCACAACTGCACAGCCTGCGCTTCCCCGCAAGTCCTACTGGACGGCAAGTGCTTATCCGAGTGCCCGGAGGGGTTGTACAGACAGAAGGCTCTTTGCCACTGTGAGTATGTAGCACAGAGACCTACGCTCCGTGTATACACTGCTGCATCTTACTGCTTGAACATTTCAGTGCAATTAGACACACTGTCAGGTTATAGGAGGTTATTTAGTCATTTCAGGAGAGATGCATATGGTTCAGCTTCAGCAAATGAAATATTTTACAGACAGAGACACACACACACATATATGTTAAATAAGCAATTAAAATCTGCTCTGCTCCAATGGATTGGAGTGAAAATATACTGCATTTTATTGCAATAGGCTCAGATGGTGTTCTCAAGCAACATACCATGGGGGAAGAGTTCTTTAACATACTGTGTAGTGCTTAAACAGGATTCTGCCCTCAGAAGGGTTTGTTTTACTAAGGGAGTATTGTCCAGTGGATAGAGCATGCAAGATTGTGACCTTACTTCCTGCTTTGAAGAGTTTACAATATAAAGGCATAACAGAAACAGTAGAGTGAAGGAGCAAAGAGAGGCTGCCCAGTGACGCTCTCAGATACATGGGTGCCACTCTAAGGGCCATATTTGGCACTGGAGTAACTGGGTGCAACTCCCCTAACTTAAGTGGATTTGTGTCAGAGCTGTATTTGGCTCATTGACTTCAATGGGAGTTGCACATGTGAGAATGAGGGCAGAATTGGACTCAGGCAGGTGTGCAAATGTTACCTCCAATAGACTTAAATCTGGAGATGAATACAAAATTGGACTGTGCTGGGGAAGGAAGCAATGGACTGATGGGGTTATTTTTCTTTCTGGCTATCAGGGTTCAGAGCAACCTATTTTCTAGTTACAAAGAATGCTCCGAACGTCTTTAAGAAAACCATCAAGTGTTCTGTGTCCAGGCATTGTGTAGCTAGAGATAGTTTTCTACCTTTCAAAACAAATATTTTTGTATTTGAGATGAAGAAACAGATCTCTTGTTTTATAGCATTTATTTGTTAGCAATCTTAGGGACATATGGAGCATGCTAACCTCAGTCTTCAGCGAAGCCCCTATTTAATTTCCTGTGGGAGTTTGTGTGTATGGATCAAGAGCATTATCTAGCTGTACAACCACAGACAGCAAAGAATTTTAATAATGGAAAACGAGTGTGACAATATGCAGCTAGATTTTTTTAAGAACCTTTGAATGGTTTACGCTCAATGGTCCAAAAGGATTGGAAAATATATGGTCAGTGTGCATTAGATTATTATTTTTAATCCATAGTTTACTATAGCACTGGGTTTATGAGGAAGAATGTGCAGTTGTATGAGAAAACACATGCTCAATGTGGATGTAGTTACTGGACTAGGGAAGGGCGTTGTATTTCTAATGTGCACATCAGCTGTGGTATAATTATGAATCACAAGCCTCTTCAGCCAACCAGTTTGCGGCTTTCATCCAAGCCATTTAATCTAATATAATCAGATGACCAGAATCAGCCACCATGTGATTGAATGGTACAATGAATTCCTATGTACTCATTGAGCTAGAATCTGGGCATTTGGTGCAACCTTTCATTATTAGTGGCTGAGCCCAGGAAGGTGGTGGGGAAAGGTTTGAAATGTGATATATCCCTCAGACATCTTATAAAGGTCATCAATGCATTTTATCAGATTTCAGCCATTGTCCATAAACATGTACTGGGCTAGAAATTTTCAAAATATTGTTAATTTTTTTTCATGAACAAGATGCTTTTGGGTAGGAGGCCTCCAAATTGTATAAATGAAGTTCCTGTGAGGTCCCCTGTTCTATTTATTGGATTTTAGCTAAGAAATATTCCATGAGTATATTTTTTGGGCAAGTGATTACAAAAATTACATTGATTTCAGTGTTCTGTGCTGCCACCTAGGAGATCGTAGCTCCTGGCTGACTGTATGTTGCATTGCAATGTGTCTGATCCTGGGTTGGTATTAATGTGTAAGTGGCAAAACATTGGTGTAAGGAAAATTACCTCGTCTCACACCTTGCTCGCATAGAACTTCTGTAGCTTTTAAACAGGCACAAGCAATAATGTTAATATAACCTGTGTCTGCCAGATTTTTACAGTGGTGAAAATGTTTCATTCCATTTTTACCAGACACTGAATAATAATGTGCAGGATTACTGGGAAGCCCAGTTCGAAATAGGTGATGACCTTTCAGGGCTAGAAGTTGGAGCTTTATATTATATGAAAATGGGAGGTTCCTAGATTCCCATAGAGATCCAGCAATTGTTTCTAGTCTGGGTAGGTCCTGCGATAGTGATATACCTCTGAAGTTGCACATTTCTGTTCATAGGAAAGCTTTTTCAAGGTAATTTTTAGAAGTTTTTACATATCGTTAGTTTCAGGATTTTTTATTACCCTCAGAGGTCTGCACAGTTGGAATCCTGGTAATAAGATACCTGGCTTTATAGATAGAAGGATGCAAAACATTGTCTCAATAAAAATTTTTAGAACACTCTTAATCTTTTTCTGGAGTAATTTTTTTGTTAAGTATGTGGCATATAAATGATACATGATGTGGCATGGTATTTAGGTTTTATTGACATGAGTTTGGGAGACACCTTTATATCACTCATGGCTTCCCCACTCATGAGTAATGTGGCCATCCCAAACTCATGCTAATAAAACGTTTATACCATGCCATATGTATCCTTTATTTCTCCCTTGTCTCTCACGGTGCATATGTTTGCATGTACGACTATATATGCACATGCTGGGAGAGGGAGAGATGATCTGTATATTTTATGTGGATTTAGATCTTGATTTATGCAAAGGACAAGCACAAAGGTCTTAAATTTCCCACTGCTTGCACCTTGTATAGTCAAAAGAGGAGAGGGGAGTAACATCCTTCCATATCAGCATTTGCTACTTGCTTACACCTGTGGTAGCTGTTTACACCTACATTGCACAGGTGTAAATGATGACATAAGGTGCTGGGCAATGGAGAATTGGGTCCTATGACTCTCTCTATATGATACAGTTTGTTTTGCTGAGGTACTGATTATCTAACAATGAGTGTTGCTTTCCCATGCAGCCTGCCATCCATCCTGCAAGACGTGCAATGGCCCTTCAGACTCTGACTGCATAACCTGCCATCCCCATGCAACCTTTTTGAGTGGGAAGTGCAGGACTAGCTGTAAGGAGGAGCAGTACCTTAACCTTGTGGGATATTGTGTTGGTAAGTGAGAGGAGAAGTTGCACAGACTGTACAGACTCGTGGCCATTCTTCAGTAGTAACCAAATATTTCCACATACAATTGTAACATAAAGGAGTCAAAATTATAGTTATTGATAAAATAATATGAATAAAAAGTACTGTTAAACCACTAGCTATGCCATATAGCAAGACCACTTACCTCTGTGATTTTATTCATCTTAGAGCTGTGTGGCCAATTGCAAATGACAGAAATACAAAGGTTTTCAACATTACCATGCATCCAGCACAAAGGACCCTGAGCTGAAGCTGCACAGGTGGTGGAAGCCCATGGCTACTGGCTCTGCATCCCACCAACCTCTTCAGGAAGAACGATGGTCTTCTGCGGGAGGCCAAAAGTCACTCTGAGGCTGGGAGTTAGAGGAGAACTTGGGCAAACGAATCCCCCACCTGAGTTCCTCTTCTGTTCCCTATCCTGGACCGCTCCATCCCCAGCACCAGTACATGCTGTCACTCCATGTGCAGCCCCAAAAGGGGAGATGGGCCAATTCTGGTCATCCAGAGGACAGTCTTAAAAAACACAAACCAATCCCCATCTTCCAGCTGCTAGCTGGTGTGAGGCAACAGGGACAGGAAATCTCTGATAACTTTGATCTCTATGTAGAATGCCAGGGGGTTCTCATCGCTGATCATGAGAGAGGGAGATGCCGGGGAACTTGTCCTTCCCTGCTTGTTTTGGAAAGCGGCACTTTTGCAGTATTCTGAAAAGCAGTCGAGCCTTCACACAGTTCATGATATCGTAACAAATAAGCTCTTATTTAACGGTTGCTATTAGAGTATAGTGCAGGCTGCAGCTCTGCTCTGTTCAGTGATTGCTGATCCTCTTCAGAGGGTTACAAGCAGCTGGCACTTGTGCACTTTATGGACAGTTCAGTTAGGCAGTCAGACCACTGAACCGCCTTTTGTTCCAGGCTGAGCTCTGGAATGGGGCTCCCATCATGGCAATCACCTGTCTTTGGGTCTGTGGCCTCTCTTGGGGAATAGCCTGCCCCCTGAGACATAGGACATGCTGTGTTCATCCCCTGACATCATTGCCCTGAACTCAATGACCATACCAGGAAGGGCATAGTTAGAATATTCACCCCAGGGAAAGAAGCAATCCTAGGGGGTCAGAATGCCTGAAGTGGCATTCGGTGGCTGTTGACAAAAGAGATGTATCCCTGGAGAATCAGGAACAGCGTGGTAGGCCAACAGCCAGGAAAGCTGCTTTACTACTCCACACAGCTTCAGAAAGATGAATTAAGAAAACATCCCAGCGAAACAGCTTATTGGGTCGTCGCACAGCTGGGTTTGATGTGTGCATTTTTGAAAGATGGTAGGATTTATTCGGAGGTTACCCTCTATGGGTACTGTATACATGCACTTCAGCCTAATTGCATTCACCTGTTTAAAAATAAAAATCTCATTTAATCCGTCATGCAGACAAGAATAAACATATCCTGGGAATGGTTCCAATCACATCTGAGCTGTATTGCATCTATTATTTATTTTTTTTTTTTTTTAGTTTATCAAAAAAAAGATACAGCTTGTGAGGTCTATGCCAGCACTGAAAGGTTCCAACAAAGATAAATGATCTGAAGAAAGGAGGGAAAAATGCAGTAGACATAATAAATCTATTCAAGAACTATCATTCTCAAATTAGTGCCCCACCCGATAGACTTTTCTTTTTTTAAATATAAGATTTGTTTCTTTGATCTCAACAAATAACTTTTAGGGCTTCCTTTTTTTTTAAAAGCAGAGTTATTATTATGCCTGCCCACAACAGAAATGGGAAAGGAAGGAACAGTATAACTAAAGAGGGGGAAAATGTCCAAAATGTATTCTGCAGTTCTGTCAATACTCACAGATACAGGATTACTTATCAATTTATAGAAAGAAGGAGACATGAGTTGTGATTTTGTTTAGCTGATGCCTGCAGCTTAACTATTACAGTGAATGACACCTATGAAAGTAATTCAGCATTTCAAAGAGTTAAAAGCCACATTGGATAATGGGGTGGAGAGTATGCTGATAAAATTTGTGGATGTCACCAAGCTGGGAGGAGTGGCAAGCACTTTGGAAGTCAGTATTAGAATTTAAAATGACCCTGACAAATAGGAGAATTGGTCTGAAATCAATCAGATGAAATTCAATAAAGACAAGTGCAAAGTACTTCTCTTGGGAAGGAAAAAATAAATGCTCAATTACAAAATAGGGAAAAACTGGGTAAGTGGTCATACTGTTGAAAAAGGTCTGGGAATTACAGTGGCTTGCAAATGGAATGTGGTCAACAACATGATGCAATTGTAAAAAAAGCCTGTATCATTCTAGGGTGTATTAAAAAGAGGGTCATATGTCAGGCATAGGAGGTCATTGTTTTGCTCTACTCAGCACCAGTGAGGCCTCAGCTGGAGTACTGTGTCCAGTTCTGAGTGCCACACTTTAGGAAAGGTGTGGACGAATTACAGAGAGTCCAGTGGAGAGCAACAAAAATGAAAAAAGGGATCAGAAAATCTGACCTATGAGAAAAGGTTCAGAACTCTGGGCATGTTTAGTCTTGAGAAAAGAAGATGGAGTGAGCATAGGGGAAGAACCTGATAAGTCTTCAAATATGTTAGGGGCTGTTATAAAGAGGGTAGTGATCAATTGTTCTTCTTGTCCAGTGAAGGTAGGACAAGAAGTAATGGGCTTAGTCTGCAGCAAGGGAGATTTAGGTTAGACATTAGGAAAAGCTTTCTGACTCTAAGAGTAGTTAAAGTTCTGGCACAGGCTTCCAAGGGAGGTTGTGGAATCCCCGTTGTTAGAGGTTTTTAATAACTGGTTAGACAAACAGCTGTCAGGAGTTCTCTAAGTTTACTTAGTCCTGCCTCAACGCAAGGGGCTGGGCTTCATGACCTCTCAAGGTCTCCTCCAGCTCTACATTTCTATGTTTTCTATGATTTCTCTATAAAGTTTCAGAGGATGTAAAAAATGTGCTTGGTTGTAACAAAATATTACCCAGTTCACTGGCCTGATTCAATACTGTGTTGATTTAATTGGAGTTACATCACTGTAGAACTGGTGTAAGCCAATGGTGAATCTTCTCCATTGTGTTTGCTTGAGGCATGGGTCTTCATTGTATGTAAAAGTGTGTCAAGAAGCCTTTTGTGGTGGTTGAATTCTTTTTCTTTGAAGCATTTATTACTTATTTAGGCCCCAATCCTATGTAGGGATCTGCACCCACAGACCCCAGTGTCCCATTGGCTAGTTGATCCTCGTATAGGATTAGCTCAATAGTGTTTTATGCTTTATAGCCCTATGCAGAGAAATCCTTTATTTCCTCCACTTTATTTTTCCATTACTTTTCCTTGTGTTCCCTGTAACAGATCTCCCTTGAATGGCCATTCCTAGCTGTAAGATTTATTGGAAAGAATTAGTATCATTTATCACATCAGGATTAGTCTTGGGAATGGTTTTCTTTGCCTCTGGTTCGTGTATAGGTTTTAATTGCTCACTGTCTTCTCTGTATATTTAGTAAAGGTTTGTAGGATGGTAAGCACACTTCAGTTTATTTTTATGTCCTTGGGCCCTGCGTGGCGTGGAGGATCTGCACCAGCTAGTGTTGCCCAGGAGTAACTGACTGCAGACTTTGGAAACAATGGGGTTGCACGGCAGCCAATGAGGACAGAATTTGGCCTGCAGACTCTTTATAACTGGCGATGATGCACGAACCAGAAAGAACCCTGCTTGGTTTTCAGAGCTCAGGCAGTTGGAAGGACCATCGTTTTCCTTGTAAACTAAGCTGTCTGATCTGAAAAATCACTGAAGCAATAAGCTTGTTTCCCTCTCCCCCCTCCCCTCTTTGGAGTCAAGTGGGCTTTGTCTCAAGCCCTAGAGGGAGGGAAGGCTTAGTAGTAACAGTACTGCAAGGAGGGGCAGGAGATCTCAGTTCTGTTCCCAGCTCTGCTTCAGTCTTGCTGTATGACCTTGGGTAAGTCATTTAGGCCCTGACCCTGCATCACAGAAGTCAATAGTAGTTTTGCCAATGTCTTCAGTGGCACAAGATGAGGCCCTTAATCTTTCTGTGCTCCTGTATGGTGGGGATAATACTTCCCTGATTCACAGGGGCAGCGGGGGGATTAATGTAGGTGAAGTGCTTTGAGATCCCCTGGCGAAGGGTGCTGTAGGAAGAGTATCACTATTGGCTGACTTTTTAAAAAATGCACGGGTGGGTCTTTGAGGGAGATGTTTGTGGTCTGAGGGGGTGTTGCTCTTGTTCCAAAGTTCTGTCTAATGTCAGAACAAATTGCACATGCTGGTAGCCCTGATCCCGGTTTGTGGTGCTGTTGCCTCTCAGTCAGCCTGCTCACTTCACACTGATTGAAATGTGACGCTGTACATTGGCCTTTACAGGTTATTGGTGATCAGTTAGAGAGCAGATATCCCATAGAAGAGAACATCAGAAACCATTACGTTTACATTATGTACAGTTTGCATTGGATGGAACTTTTATATGCACTTCAGTTACCACAAGAGGAAAAAATGCTCAAATATTTTGAAGCAGAAGTGGGTTTTCTGATTCAGAAGGTAGCCAAAGCCCCCATGAAAACACTTCTCATAACTATTCAGGTTACCTGGGTGCATTGTGGTGTAGTGGTTAGTACACTGGAGTAGGACTCCTAAGATGTTAGTTCTATTCCTAGCTGTGGTGTTGGGCAAGTCAGCTTCCCTGTCTGTAAAATGGGGATAATGATTCTGATTTCCTTTGTAAGGAGCTTTTGAGATCAATTGGTGAAAAGCACCATATAAGAGTTAGGAATTATTTTTATGTGTGTATTTGGATATTTAGATATCTCCAGTCAAGTTTTAGGTGTCTCTGGTGTTTTTATTTTTCCATTTCATAAACAAATTTGACAAAGATTACTTGACATTTTCCAACTACTAGTAAAAGTGTTTGTTTGGCTTCAGAAGTCTTGGGAACCAATGACTTGGAAAGTTTCACTTTCACTAAAATTACTGTCCTACTGGTGAAATCTCGCCTTCTTTACTTATGGGAAACTCCTCAGGGTTTCTTCAGATTTCTTCAAAAGTATTCTTAAGTACTTAACTGAAGACCCATGAGAAAAACAGAGGAAATCCTGAGGTCTCCATGGTAGAAGAGCCTGAGAATTCAGAGACCAGGCTCACCTGGGCATTTTGCTAATCTATAAATCTCCAGCTGTCAAAGGCTTCCAAGACGAGCTGATAGAGATGACTGATATGGTGATGGAATTCAAGACACCTCTTGATCTTGATCACTTCAGTTTCCAAATTACATGGTATTAAAATATTGATTTAAATTAATGCCCTGTTCTTATCCTCATACTCTCTATTATCCTAATAGGTATAACACGGGTAAGCATATGCAAGGGAAAAACTGTCCTCTGGAACCCATAAAAGGCTCGGTATAGTTAAACAACCCAACACGAGTATTTGCTAGCTTAGTTAATGGAGGAGTAAAGAGGTCATAAAGGGCTCTTTCTTCTTTGGGTATTGACTAATGCTTCAGGAACAGTTCTGGTTTCATGATGAGTCCATATTCTATTTGTTTCGCAAGATAAGCAGTCTTCCCTGTGATTTTAGGCAGGTCAGCAGCAGATGCCTTTCCAAGCCGAGGGAGCAATGTTTTCTTTACATTTCTAGGGAAAGACACATGAATGGTGGTGGCTTTACAGTGCTCAAGAGTGAAATCTTCCTTTAGCTGTTATACCATGCTCCCTCCCAGTCAGATTTTGGTGGGGAACCAGGTGGAGAAAGAGGAACCCTAGAGCCTGATGAGAAACAAGGTTAGTTAAGTCATTGGCTATTGTGAAAGCAGCTCTGTGATCATGAGAAGGAGAATGAACGAGAGAATACTGGGACTATCAACAAAGTGACATCATCATACTCTGAAGACTATGTCTGGGATTCTAAAAGAGGCCTAACAGAGTAATGTACCTAACTCACATTGACTTTCAATGAGAGTCAAATGCCTAACTCCTTTAGGCCTCCTTGAAAATGCCAGCCAGTATCAGTTTGTGCAGCTGAAATCACATCCCCGATAAGATGAAGGGAGGAGTGGTGTGAAGGGGTCAAGCAGAAGTAAATAGACCAATGTTGGTGTGTATGTGTGTGGGGAGGAGAGCAGATAGTGAAGGCAGTTGAGAACTATAAGGAGAAT
This sequence comes from Emydura macquarii macquarii, assembly GCF_026122565.2. Lineage (NCBI taxonomy): Eukaryota > Metazoa > Chordata > Testudines > Chelidae > Emydura > Emydura macquarii. Next base: position 20,059,511 of record NW_027131927.1, read on the forward strand.
ACTGTGCTCTTTTTCATTCTTGGCTCAAAGACTGTGAAAAATCTAAATAACCTTTTACAGTATCAAGTACCTTTTGTTCTTCCATTTCACTGCCACTTGTTCCCCATGGTCCTTCGAATTCACCACAAGCCTCTGTCTTTCTGGGGGAAGTCAATACTGTGAGTGTTCTTTGCTCTCCACATGTTCAGAGTAGTGAAGGTGAATAAGCAACAGCCCAATTAGAGGAACTGTTTTAACCTACTGGAACAAACACGAGGCTATAAAGAGCAGAAGAACATACAAGCACCCAGCTCTATAAGCACTTACACCTTTTAAATGTATTTTCCCCTCTGTTTTAGTCTGCATTTATAGCATTTACCCGCCACAGATATTTATTCCACACGTATCACTATAGTATTTCAGTACCTGGTTTATTTGTCTGTTTATTGCACCTATCCAACAATTATCACCATTCCGATACAGACATTTGGAGACATTAAGACACTAATACTGTTTTGGTGGTAGGGTGAGTAAATGAATTACTAGGTAAATAGAGGGAGCATGAGGAATTTGTGAAACCTACTGCAAATTTTAGTGCTTGAGGAGGGTGCACCTAGATGCTCATGACCTTACTTCTTAAAAAAACAACCCTATCCTACATAGATTACATACAGCATACCCTCTTCTATAATCATATGTATGGTACCTTAGTCCCTGAGCCTGCCATAAACTCTGCAGGATGAGACACCTGGGCCTATGCCAACCACCTCTGACTTTAGTGGGGATCTATGGGGGTGCAGGGTTTGTCCACTTTGAGTTCATTGCAGGATCAGGGCGTTAGCACACTACAAATATAGAACATTGCACACTATAGAGTGTGGCGCTTTGGGGGATATTTTATTAGTTCTTTTCACACACAGGATTCTGAAGCACCCCATTCAATATCCCTTGCGTGCTGTGTATGCAGGATGGATGAGGTTTTCGCTGTGAATCATGGAACACTACAAGCCTTACTTGGTCCAGAAGCATTTGTACATAGAAAAAGCAATTTCATGATCTTAACCATAACATTTGTTCTCCTTTCCCTTTGGCTGTTAGGTCCCTATTGTGTCCTGGGGGCCGGGACTGTCTCTTCTATGTTCTGTAAAGTGCCTACTACACTTAGGGTTTCCTATTGCTTTTCATAGGGTTTTGTATTGCTGGCCACCAGCACAGTATCTGAGCACTCTTTAGGTACTAAATAATAAATAAATAAATAAATGATGACCCTAAGTGCATACACCACACTGCTTAAAAAGTTTGTGACACAAAATACTAGTACTTTATGCCAGTGTCTCAGGGAGTGAAATGTGTAGTAGGTTAGGAGATGAAGTATTCAGTTATCTGAATCACCTCAAATACTGTATTCTCCAAGGGTCAAATTTTGCCCTCAGCTGCACATACGCACATCTCCCGCTGAATTCAGTGAGACTTGTGCATGTGTAACTAGGGGAAGAATTCAGGCTGAGATTTTCAAAGGGGCCTAAGGGAGTTAGGCATCCATATCCCAATGGAAATGGGTGCCTAATTCTCTTAGGCATCTTTGAAAATCCCAGCCCTGTTCCTTAGAATCAAAATACCGTAGTCCTCAAGGAAAAGTTTCAGGAAAGACAAAGGACAGAAAGTTTAACTTTCAGTAGAAATCTGACAACTGGTCAGGTACTAGAATCTAGCCTCATTATTACATTTCTTTCAAGACAGTCATCATTTCCCTTATAATTTTCTGAATGACTGTAATGAGGATTAATTTGGCTTCCAGGGGCCATTGTGTTGTCCTTATGTATGTACAAAAGGTTTGTTGTAAAACCTTTTGAAACTCTCAAGGTTCAGGGGAAGGTCAGGAGCCATTAATTTGTGCGCTGCTGAAAAAGAGGTTTGTGAGGCTGTCTAATCCTGCTGTGAACGGCACTCCTGGCTTGGCTGCGGGGCTGGCAGTGGTCTTTGGGGAGTGCTGGGTGGCTTCATTGTGTGGGAAAGCCTGGGCAATGTGAACCGCAGGAGAAAATTGATACCCTTGCTTAGATCATGCTCTGTTGGGGGGCAAAGAAGCTGTACAGCCAGCAGCAGCATTTTTTTTAGGAAGATTAATTAATTTAAAAAATAAAAGAGACAGGATCTATTTAGCAGAGAGCTTCGAGTCATCTTCAGACAAAACTGTGTGATGCTCGTTAAGGAGGAAGTGGGGGAGGACACTTGAATTCAGCAACGGAGACATCAAAACCATTCAGGCAATGTGCCCGCTGTCTGATGCTAGTTAAAATCCTCCAGCGCCCTGAAGATAACACAGAGTAAAAATAGGGGAGGAGGAGCACTCCACTGAGCCCAGTAAATGCTGGTAACGCTTCTTGCAAACCTTCAAAAAGATGGTCCTAGCACCTGATCACATGCCCCTTGTGCCCCGAGTGGGAGTTGTGCAGGCACCAGGCTCTTAATGTTACTTTTCTGACGTATTCCTTGTGCTCTCTCAGCGCTGTTGTCCCTGAGTGGGACAGTTTTGTAAGCTGCCTGTCAGAAGCCTCCTTCACTGGTACCTGTTATTTCCTTTCTCTTCAGACTGTCATCCCTTGTGCCATCAGTGCGTGGCTGATCTCCACGACACGGGCAGTATCTGCTTGACATGCCAAAATGCCCGTCACTTGCTGCTGGGGGACCGCTGTGTTCCGGACTGTCCTGGGGGGTCCTACGCAGAAAGCGGAGTCTGTAAAAGTGAGTAGCACCTGGAGGTTAGTGGTGAGATGCTGGAGTCTGCCCAGCTGCTCCCATGGAATTGTTTCTCTTGAGAAAGTGTGGTCCAGTGGACAGGGCGCTGAACTAGGATTCAGGAAGTCTGTTTTAATCATGGTTCCACAAGTCACTGCACCTTTCTCTGTCCCTGTTTCCTCTCCCACCCTTTGTTTGCTATTAAATTGGAAGATCTCTTTTAGGCAGGGACTGTCTCTTAATATGTCGTTGTGCAGGTTCTAGCCCCATGGAGCCCTGGAGTCCCCAAGCACTGCTATTACACAAATAATAATAGTTAACATACTCCAGGTAGCAGGAAGTTTATGGGGAGCAGGGGGTGGAAATTGGTCAGTGCTGCTTATAAAAGGTTCCTGCCTCATCCATTCCATGTGGGCTGATGCAGTGATGTCACTTCTGGGGGCTGTTTTGGGGTAGGTGGGGCTCAAAGATTTTCTGTATTCAAGGAACATGTCAAAGTGGGATCACTTCAGCTGCCTTTCACTAAGCTTTGGTGATTACTGCCTCCTCTGCCCTTGTGGTGGCAGCACAGTGTTAGGAGCTTGATTGTCCAAGGGACCTTCTGCACTTGTGCCAGGAGGAGATAAAAACTGTTTCTATTCACTGAAGATGGAACTCCTGGTACAGAAAGACACTAAATGCTAAGGTGAAGTCCTGGCCCCATTGACGTTAATGGCAAAACTCCCACTGACTTCACTGGACTTCACTCTGTGTATAGATGTCAAGTGGCCACAGGACCCTAGATTAGTCTAGGGTAGGATCTCAAACCAGGAAGGTTCTTACATCCATAACCTGCCTCCTGAAGCTAGGTAATTTCCCAGTTTTTAGACTCTCCTTGCAGTTGATTGACGGTCTTGCTGAATCAGTATAGCCAGAGGCAGTAATTCCTGCCAGTCCCAGAGAGAAAGAGCCATCTCTGGAAAAGCTAGTCAGACTCCTCGGTTTGTGGGAGTAGAGTGTTGTAGGGGGTCATCCAGGAGTGTGGGTAATAGCACTTCGATGGTGCCTTGTGCCCTCTGGTGCATTAGCCCTTTTGTGCCCACCACAGGATCTGCTGGTGCTTGAGTGGCACTTTTTTGCAGTCTTCTTCGCACCATTTTGCCTTTCTCTGCCTTTCTCAAGAGGACATAAATCCATTTCCTTTGAGAACTCCAGTATGTCCACCCACAACTTGTCAAAGCCCAGTTCATCTTATGTTAGACAGAGTGCAATAGGGATTGATAGAAGAGAAAGAAACCAAAAAAGGAAACATTACATATTTGGGCTGGAACTTAGATGTCCGATCTGGCCTCTTTGCATGAGATTGGCACTTCCTCATCCAGTCTAAATGTATGAGATGGGCACTGCAAAAACTTCTCTCTAGTGGCCCAAGATTTAGTTACAAGATTGCTGTATCGTTATTAACTCGGTTCCACGCTGATAGAAATCTTAACTTTTAAATCTTAAATCTTAGCTTTGTCTTAGCCTTCCAGGATAGCGTGTGTTCACACAGGAATGCTAGACTATATCCTCTAGTGGGACATACCTCTTGTGAGGGGGGAGGGGGGTAGAGGAATCCCTTCCTCTCTAGAAAGCCAAGTTTAGATAGAGCATTTCTCCCCTTGGGCATAAAGGTTCCGTGAATTACTCAAAGTGTTCTATTGTTCAAGCTATGTCAAAGTGCTTATTAAATGTAGTGTTAGCTTTTAAGATCCCTAGCCTAGTGCCTTTGGACTTCTCTGTCCACTTACAGTCAGTAATGGATCTGGCCCTTTTCATTTAATGAAGGCATAGTTCTTTACTTCCAGGACAGTCAGGAAAGCAGGACTTCCAGCAGTGAGAACACGTGTGTGCGTATGGGAGCAGTGGGTGCCCAACATTCTCCGGATCAGTCCGGTGATGAGCACTTGTAAAGAACCTCTACAGACCTGCTTGAAAATTTGCTTTTCCATGAATGGTAGTTTTTATTCTTTCTACCCTCTCAGAGTGTCACTCCTCATGCAAAACCTGCAGTGGAGGAAGCCCTTTCTCCTGCTCTTCCTGTGACTCCAGCCTCGTTTTATCCCACACCGGCATGTGCACCTCAGCCTGTTTCCCGGGATACTACAGAGACGACAGCCGGACCTGCAAACGTAAGTGTCTCCATCAAAATGTCCTTGCAAATGTTTTCTTGGCTTCTTGATCATGTCTGTCCTGTCAAGAAAAGCTTCGAACTGCCTGCATCAGACAGACAAAAACTGAGAGGTGATTGGGTGGTACCAGCTCCTGAACCGTTCAGCATAAGGCACGTTTTGGGGTTGAAGTCAGCGGTAGTCTTGCCACTGACTTCAGTGGCAATAGACTTGGATCTTCTCAAAATGCTCTCAGTGACATTACGAAGAGCTTGAACTAGACTTAATAATTAAGTAGCATCACTGTATGTGCAATGGTGACAACACAGAACAAGGGCCAAACTGCCTACTGCCTTGCACAGGTCTGGTCGTTTATGCCAGTGCAAAATTGGGTGCAAAACACTACCATTCTGATTAGGCAGATTCCTGAACGGTGCTTAGAGCTCTGGCTCAACTCCAGCATAGCTCTTAAACACATGCTTAACTTTAAGCATGTAAATAGTCCCATTCGCTTTAATGGGTCAATCCAAGTATGTGTTTAAGTACTTTGCTGGGTTGAGGCCAAAGCACTCAGCAGATTCAACGCTTTATGAACATGAAGTGGATTCCACTCTTACTAACTTCTCAGAAAATCTACTCTCCAAGTAGAAGGGATTGCAAACCTTCAATATTTGCCAAACTCATAGATAGTCTTCTGTGGATGTCCTAAGACATCTGTGTCTCCCCTTGTGCTGTCCGTTCATCAGCTTTATGAAATCAAAGTCCTTGCTGAATACAGTTCCAGCACCCAAACTTGAGTGACACATTTATTTCTGTAAACAGTCTCATTCCAAAAACAACGAGAGTCCTGTAGCACTTTAAAGACTAACAAATTTAATTTCTGCAGGCATAAGCTTTCGTGGGCTGCAACCCACTTTGCCAGATGCAAGAAAGAGAAATCAGATAGGGGGTATATATATACATCCAAGGGTAAGGAACAACAATGGGGAGGGTAGGTGTTAGCAAAGTCCATTCAGTTAGAGTAGATGAGGCCTATTCACAACCATTGATTAGGAGGTGAGAATGTGTGAACAGTGACAATTACTTCTTGTAATGAGATAACCATTCCAAGTCCCTATTCAGACCCAGTTTGATTGTTTGATTGTGAATTAAATTTGTTAGTCTTTAAAGTGCTACAGGACTCTTGTTGTTTCTGCTGTATAGAGACTAACACGGCTACCCCTCTGGAACTAGTCTCATTCCAGGTGCACATTTCTCATCTGCCAGCTTACAAATAACTTTTTTTATTGTATGTGAAATTTGTGGCTGGTGGAAACTAACATGAGCCTTATGGCAGAGAGTGTTGATTATAGAATTTGTGTAATTTCAAAGGTCACTCAGAGCTGTTCAGGTGCGGTGTTAGTGATAACTCATCTTGAAATAGATTGGTTTGCTCTGTTGGAGAACTACCATTTAGAGGTAACAAAAAATGTTTAATCAGAATCTTTGGTCTCTTTCCCTCCTCCCCCATTTGTTTTGATTTCACTAAATCTTTTGAGGAATCCATAGTTTTAGAAATACCTTAGATTAAATCAAAGGAATGTGAAGTAGATATATGTATTCCAGTACACATATTGAGAGTAAAGGAGTGTTTGTAGAAAAATGACGACACAAATTTACGAGGCTTTTCACCAAAGTGGTATGAATCTAAAAACATTGTAGAGCAACGCTGATAAAAGAAATAGCATGTCCTTGTTCTTCTTTGAATGCCTGCTCATGTCCATTCTGAATTAGGTGTGTGCACGCTGCGTGCACCGGTGCCGGAAATTTTTCCCCTAGTGGTATCCATAGGGCCGCCTCTAGTGCCCTCTGCAGTTGCACACGTACGTGCTTTTATATATAGGGCGCTGCTGGCCCCCCTCCCCTCCAGTTTCTTCTTACTGCTCGTGACAGTGCTGGAACACTCTCTTGCTTTTCCAAGTATGCATAATCCTAGTGGTTTGTTGTTTAATGTAGTGTAAATAATTGTTGTTCTCTTAATAGTTTAGCAGTTAGTTTAGTGGACTCTATCCCAGGGTTGGGGCATGAGTTTGGGTTTGGATTGTAGAACTCAAAGTAAAACTTGAACCAAGAACAAATGCATATGCACCCCCCTAAATAAGAACCACTGAGTTTCATACATCTCTACTTTCCATCCACACTAAACTCATTCTCAAGCCTGTGAGCACTTCTGGCCATAAAAACAGCCAGTCAAACTTGATCGTAGAATCATAGAGGATTAGAGTTGGAAGAGACCTCAGGAGGTCATCTAGTCCAACCTCCTGCTCAAAGCAGGACTAACCTCAGCTAAATCATCCCAGCCAGGGCTTTGTCAAGCCGCAGCTTAAAAACCTCTAAAGATGGAGATTCTTTTTCCTAATGTCCAGCCTAGATCTCCCCCACTGCAATTTGAGACCATTGCTCCTTGTTCTGTCATCTGCCACCACTGAGAACAGCCTAGCTCCATCCTCCCTGGAACCCCCTTTCAGGTAGTTAAAGGCTGCTGTCAAATCCCCCCTCATTCTTCTCTTTTGCAGACTAACCAAGACTAGTTCCCTCAGCCTCTCCTCATAAGTCTTGTGCTCCAGCCCCCTAATCATTTTTGTTGCCCTCCACTGGACTCTCTCCAACTTGTCCACATCTTTTTTGTAGTGGGGGGCCCAAAACTGGACACAGTACTCCAAATGCGGCCTCACCAATGCTGAATAGAGGGGAATAATAATTTCCTTCGATCTGCTAGCAATGCTCCTACTAATGCAGCCCAATATGCCATTAGCCTTCTTGGCAACCAGAGCACACTGCTGACTCCTATCCAGCTTCTTATCTACTGTAACCCCCAGGTCCTTTTCTGCAGAACTGCTGCCTAGCCCGTCGGTCCCCAGTCTGTAGCTGTGCATGGGATTCTTTGGTCCTAAGTGGAGGACTCTGCACTTGTCCTGGTTGAATCTCTTCAGATTTCTTTTGGACAAATCCTCCAATTTGTCTAGATCACTCTATATCCTATCCCTACCTTCCAAGGTACCTTCCACCTCCCCTAGCTTAGTGTCAGCTGCAGACTTGCTGAGGGTGCAGTCTACCCCATCCTCCAGATCATTAATGAAGATCCTTTGGCTATATGGGGCCATGTTTTAAGAAGTTTGCCTGCATGATTGTAAACATAAAATTGTAGTGGCCTTTGCATGAGCAAATGCCGTGATTGTGTTTTGAGCTAATTTGTGCATTCAAATAACCAGTTATGTTTTTAGCTGATCATTTGTATGCATAATTGTTGCATTTGCTAGCACAGCTTTGGTAACTGTGCGTGCAACTTAAGTGTGCAAATCCACATGATTTTTGCATATGTATTTCTGAAAATATGGCTTGTGATGTGCATTGTATCATTCCAAGTGATTGCTCAGTGTTACAGGTATGGTTTGGGCAGGTCAGTGCCATAGTTAGCTTTCAGAACATAGGCTAGATGTTACGAGGGGTACATCTACACAACAAAAAAGACCCACGACTGCAAGTCTCATAGCCTGGGTCAACTGACTCAGGCTCACACTGCAGAGCTAAAAATAGCAGTAGACAGTTGGGCTTGGGCTGGAGCCTGGTCTCTGAAACCTGGTGAGGTGGGGAGGGTCTTGGAGCACAGGCTCCAGCCTGAGCTCAAACATCTACCCAGCTGTTTTTAGCCATTCACCGTGCGAGCTCGGATCAGTTGAGCCAGGCTCTGAGACTCACTGCTGTGTTTTGTTTTTTGCCGTGTAGACGTATCCTAAGTCGCTTTCCACTCTTTTGTAGCACGTTGCTATTAAAGCTTTGCTGTGGGTTAGCCAAGAGCTCTGCCACTGGTGTTGAATGCGCTGCCTCGTGCTGAGAAATTCAGACTCCCCACATCAAGGGACTGGAATGAACTATTTTGAACCTCCGGACGTTGCACCTTGTCCAGCTGAACCTTCAGATTTTTCTTCCTGTTTCTGTAAACTCCAAGACACCCCAAATTTTTACCGTGGTTGTTCCCCAGATTATTAGTATGTAAATTCTGGCCATGTGGGACGAAGCAGTATTTTAAATGGTTCTCAAGTTCCCCTTTTGGTACACACTCAGAGCAACTTTTAGTCCCATGGGGAGACATGTCCACAACTCTCTTTTGGATAGATGGAGGGTGGCCATGATGCAGGGCCTAGGGATTGTAAGCAGGGAAAACTATGAAGAGTAACCCCAGCAGACGCTCCAAAGAGAACTTTGAATAGTGAAGCTTCCAGTAAATCTGACATCGCTTTTGCTTGTGCAACTGGCTAGTCCTTCAGTAATTGCAGTGATTTTTTTTGTCTTAATTTCTCTGCAGCTTGCAGTGTCCAGTGTCTGAGTTGTGAGTCAGCAGTAGGCTGTACGTCATGCAGAGACTCAGCCAAGGTTCTGTTGTTTGGTGAATGCCAGTATGAAAGCTGCACTCAGCAGTATTACCTTGATTTCTCCACCAAGACTTGCAGAGGTGAAAAATGCATTTTTTTCTATTTAAAAATAAAAATGAGTATATCTTATACTCTAGTATACTGCAGAATGGTCTAATACTGAGCAGATTTTTTCCCATTTTCTTTTTTTTAACAGTCTTCTGTTACATACTTCAGTTTTCAATAAAAAACAAGATTATTGCAAACCCTTCCTTTGTAAATGATTCAGTAAGTGAGCCATCAAACTTTCCAATGGTCTGGTTTTGCAAATCGTTCAACCACGACTCAGCTGAATAATGAATGAGGTTAACATTTGAAATCTTTTTGTAGTAAGTGCATGTAGGATCTTGTGTAGTTATCTGATTATCTTTGGCTTATAAATACTACATCCCTGAACAACATCGAATATTGAGAAAGATTTAGAAGACATGTAAGACTTGAGAGAGTTCCAAAACTCTCCTAGAGAATAATCCATAGTGGAAATATGGTGTGAGGATGATGTAGCTTTATCGTGGACTACCACCACCATTCAAAGCACTATTGCAAATCAATTATTATTAGATACTTATTTCTAACTGGCTCTCTCTACGCCTTGTTTAACTAGGTAGCGAGAGTCTGTTAATATTTCAGTATTGTAGAGAAACAGCACGTAGGGAATTGCACTGAGAGTCAGTATTCTACCCTGGCTCTGCCACAGACCTGCTGTCATTGCACAAGTCACCTCACCTTTCTATGCCTTTCTTTCCCTCCCCACCCTCCCACCCCCCATAGTCTATCTTGTCTACTTAGACTGTAAACTTTTTAGAGCAGGGATTGTCTTGAATCACATATTTGTACAGGGCCTAGCACCAGAATGCTCCTATTGAGGTGCTACTGTAAAATCAAAAATAATATTATAGGTCATTTTATGCTCTTGTGGACTTGGACACCTACACACAGCCTCCACTGAAGGCAGCAGGAGCTGTGCCTGGGAATCAGAAGGTGGATTTAGCCCTAACTATATTTGCTATGCTTTTGGCCTGAGGACTCTCTTCAGTTAGTGACCTTCCTCTTTGGTTAGTCTGAATTGGGAAAGCTTTCGGCACCCTAGAAGTCTGTGAAAGATAAGAAATTGAGGATTTTATTGTGGATAAATACTAATGCTCAGCATTGGTAGATAAGGACCAATGGTACCTAAGCGGCAAGAGCAAATTTCTCTGGCTACAATTCTGTATCGCTGGTAAGCAGGTCCAAGCACTGAACAATACCCATGTTTAACATAATTAGGAAATGTTAAGCTGAAGAGAGGAATTCTTGTTGTTAGAAGAAGGCCCCACGTTAGAAATCTTTCTTATCTTACATCTGTTACACTGTCCTTGCTTTACCTTTCACTGCTTGGATTTTGGCTTCCACAACCAATAGCTTCCTAGTGTGTTAAACGCTTGCACAGTGCTGGATGTGCACAACAGAAGGCTGCCCTACTTTGACATTTTCTTTATTCCAGAGTGTGACTGGAGCTGTAATGCTTGTAAAGGTCCCTTGAGGACTGACTGCCTGCAGTGCATGGATGGCTACGTTCTGCAAGATGGGGCCTGTGTTGAACAATGCCCATTAGCTTTCTACAGGGAAGCAGACACATGCCAACGTAAGTCTCTGTGACACGGCTTGTAGCTATCACTACGGTGCCATGCTTCCCAAGTTCGTTTTCCAATCTGTCTCTAATTCTCATTTGTGTGCATATTAAGTTTTTGATTTTGAAGACATGCCCTAACTTCAGACTCCAAAACCCCTACACACAATGTATCTCTGTCTCTGTAGACCTATAGGTACTAATGTAATCAACCCAGCTGTATATTTATTTTGTACAGGCAGTAGAAAAAGGTGTAGTTGCTAGTATGTAGTGAATTCTTTCAGCTTTGCAAATGCTTTTCAGGGTGTGATGTCCATTGCCTCCAGTGTCACCATCCAAATGAGTGCAGTCGTTGTGAAGCTCCATTTTTCCTCTTGGAAGCCCAATGTGTCCTGGAATGTGGGAAGCAATATTTTGCAGATCGTTCAGAACAGAAATGCACAGGTGAACCGAACTTGTGTGAGAAGCTGGAGTGGATTGAGGTTGCAACTCTTTAGGCTCTATGTACTATTGATTCTCACGTGGCCAACAGGGAACATCTCTGACATGCAGTGATATGAAACTCGTTGCTGACTAGGTGAAATCAGCTTGAGAATTAAGGAATATGCTATGTCTACACTAGAACCCACTTATGGTGAATTTGGACAGAGAGAAATTCCAGGCAAACAGCAACTCTGGTTTTAGTGAACCTCTACTTATGACATTTGCCCATAATAAAAATAATATATGCTGTTATATAATAAATCCACTATATTATAGCTTCTCACTCTATGTTCAGAATAGCTAGTTGTGCAAAGTTTGAGTACATATCCAGATTTTTCAGGTGTGCAAAGCTAACCATGGTTCCACTTAAAACATTCTTTAGTTTTGAAAGATTGTCAGTTTGAAGGAGATTTTCCGTGTTAAATGGGGGATACTAGTAGAACCAGCAACGACCCTCACACCAATAAAAGCTTCCTACAAAGAACACCCACGCTCTGTGTATTGGTGGGTGGGTGTGTTAGCACTTTTAGATACAGTGGGTGTCTTTTTTGGGGTCATTTTTTACCATTAGGCAAGGTAGCTATGGGGAGTAGGTGTCTCCTAATCTAAGAACTGGGATACCTGCACATATCAGTTCTTGTGTTGTTTGTGGTGCCTAATGAAGTTGTGTCTTCCCATCCATATCAGCTTGCCCTGCGGGATGCTTGGAGTGTGACAGTGCCAATGAGTGCCACTTCTGCAATGCCACCACGTTTCTGAAGAACCAGATTTGTATTTCTGACTGTGGTCATGGTTTTTATGGGAATACCAAGACCAGAGAGTGTAAAGGTGAGTTCCTCTCATGGTGGATAAGGAAACTTAACTGACGTTTTTATGACAGGTTTTTGGCTGTAGAGGTAGCATTTGTTTAGTAATATTTTTGAAACCCAAGTTTTGTACAGGCCCTCCATGTTGTTCAGGAACTGGCTATTAAAAGGACTTGAAAGCTAATTTGCTGTAATGTTTCATTTCAGGACAATGTATGCACATGGAATTCCAAGTAAAGTTAATAAGTATAGTTAGGGGTAGCTCTCTTCAACTGCCACATGTCCCTCTCGCCTCCCGTCATTAGTGGATGCGGAATAAAACGCATTGGGAAAAATACATTACAAAGGCAACAATGATATGTTTCATTTTGTGTGTATAAGGCACCATGTGAACATGAACTAATTAATGCCCCTATGAGGGGAAGGTCGGTAAAGTTTGTTATTCCCATTTTACAGATAGGGATACTGAGATAAGAAATGGCTTCCCCAAGCCCACAAAGTCAGTGGCGGAACCTGGATTAGAAATCAGTCCCCCTGAAATGCCCCTCTGTGGTCATTCCTCCAGAGCACCATGTCTTCCAGTAATGAGAGTGACACTACATGGGTCTGGCGCACTATCCAGCAAAGGGCAGTGGCAAACATACACATCTTAGGAGGACAGAGAGGCACATAAACATAGCCTCTGATTATGTAATGAGATCATGTCTTATGTATTAATGACTTTCCCCCCTTATTTCTAGCCAACATGGCTATGTCTGCTCCCCATGTGAATGGTTCACTTACAGTAGGGATTGGTGGGGTAAAGCCACTGGACTTGTCCTTCATGGATGTGCGAGACCTGGGCGACAGAGCTGGAGAACTGCTGTTCCATGTGGTCAACTCTCCCACCAATGGCAGGCTAGCGATAATGGTGAATGGGAAAGACGTGCCACTGAACAAGGGTGACCACTTCAGCTGGGAGGATGTGAAGGAGAAGAGAGTCCGCTTTGTGCACAGCAAAGAGAAATCCAGGTGACTGAGCGTGTCTTTATTTTGATTTCTTGCCTTGAGAAGATGGATGTGTCTCGAAGAGTTACTCACTTGTCAGTCGGCACAACGCTGTAACTGCTTCTTTCTGTGAGGTGCATTCCAATGTCACTTGTGCCAAAGCTGCTGTACCATGCTGTCTGAGACAGCACATTTTTTCCTCTATGTTTAGAATAGGAGATAACTATGATCCAGCTCCATTTAATTTAATGGCAGTTTGCTATTGGATTCAATGGGAGCCAGAGTAGGTCCTATGCTTGGGATCCGATGGTGGTGGTGGTAAAGGTTGATGTTTTAATGGGTGGTTGTGGTATTTAGTTATTTGACACCCAGAGGCAAATATTCAAATAATTATGTAGGTCCACATCCCAACCTGACCTGCACTCAGCCACTGCTGACATCATGCACTCAGTTTTTAGGTCCTGACAGTGTGTTCCATTACTTATGTATTGTACCTAGCAGTGTGCACATCCTAAACAGTTGAGGAAATTACATCTACTGACTGTCACTTGTATGTGCCAGTGTGAGAGTCCACTGGTCATTCAGCCAAATTCCGCACTCAGTTGCACCATCATAGAGCCAGAATAAACACTAGTATCTGGATTAGAATCAGTTTTACACCTGTGTAACTAAGAGCAGAATTTGGCCCATTGATTTCAATAGTAATTTTGCACTTTCAGAACACCTTTGATGTGATATGAATGTTAGCTCATTCTGAATAGATATGAGGCAGCAGCATGTGGTTTTCCGTTGCGCTAGAGATTTCTTTCTTCATGTTCTTCAAAAAGAACTGCCAAGATATTGACTTCAGAATTCTTGTTGCTTCATACTCTACGCTTTGGGGGACCTAATGGGTGGGATTTTCAAAGCATTTTAGTGAATTAGGAGCAAAGATGCCATTGACAGTTAAGGGGACTTTAGTTTCAAAATCACTTAGGTGCTTTTGAAAATCCCACCCAGTATTCTTTAATGGAGACTAATTTATTGAACTTTGCACACACCGGTTTACTGGGAGTAATAATAGGCAAAGGGAAATTGAAGTGTATTATTACGTACTGTGAATGCACTTCATTAAAGATACTATATAAACCCAATTGCAGAAGTATTTAATTCACCTGCCACTAGTCTACTCATTCCTCTTTGAATTTACAGTATTTGATCTTTCTTCTGTTCTATAAGCACATTTCATTCATTTATATTGTTTTATTTTTATGTGGGGGGACTTGTTTAGGAAAGGTCAATTTTCCTTGAAGGTCAGCGATCAGCAGTTCTTCTCCCAGATAGAAGTGATCACCGTGCAAGCACTGTCGACACAGGTAATATAACAAAGTTGAAGAAATCCCTGATTTTTTATGTATGTTTTAAATTTACAAGAGAAACTTGGTGTCTTGCAACAATAACATGAACCTGAGCAAAACTCAGTCAATTTGAATTTCTGCAAGCCAGTGAGATTTTACCAGAGACACACAGGCTAGATTCTCCTTTCATTTACACTGCTGCAAATGAGGAGTTGCTCCATTTAAATTAATAGAATTACACCATGTAAAAGCATCATAAGTGAGAGCAGAATTAGAACCACTGAGTACTGTAGTGCTCTGTACAATTACTATGGTATAGCAGAACGGTAGCTGTCCTAAAGTTAAGGTCGAGAGTCACTTACTGTTTAAAATACTCTTAAGGTTAATGGATGAGAGTCCTTTATTGCACTGCAATTGAGTCATCATTGATCTCTACAGTAGAATTTTTAGTGCTTGAGAGCCTGTAGGTGAGATTTTCCTGTTCCAGGGCTGCTGATTAAATACACTAATAGGAACAAACAGCAAAAGAGCTTTCTAAATGTCTCTGTAGTCATTTATGTATCCCTTAAACTGCTCACCACTTTTACTCATGTTGAGCTTATAGCTCTTTGTGTTCCCATTGTATATTATTATTATTATTTAATATCTATAGTCTGCTGTTGCCTAGAAGCCTCAACCAAGTTGGGGCCCCATTGTGCTAGGTGCTGTACAAACATATAGCAAATGACAGTTCTTGCCCCAAAAAGCTTACAGTCTGCAACACAAAATATAAAAGGTGGATGGGTGAAACAGGTATTTGAAAAGAGGACAGGGTTACAGAATTAATTGGGTCATTTAGCACAGATGAACTGTATATGCAGATCTTAACCAATCAGTAATGGAAATCACATCTCACTACTTTTATGGAGCCTGATTCTCATTTAAACAAAGGCTGTTTTACACCACTCTGGCCCGTGTAAAGGGGGATTGGAATCATGCTCTTTAAGGCCTCTTTATACCATCAAAGCAGTGTAAAACAGCCTGAGTGTTATTGAGAATCAGGGCCATAGACTTATTAGTGCTGATGGTTGCCTGCCTGACTCAGCATCCTTAATCATAATGGGTCATTTCAGAAATATATAAAAGTGTCTTTAATCTCTCCAGTTAGGCTGAGATTTCAGGTTGTTGTGCTGTGCTGTGCTATAGGCTAATTATGGTAGAACTGCTGCCAGCTGCAGCGCAACTCCAAAGCAGAAATGGGGGCGCACTGGGCTGCTGACACCCTCACTACATATAACATTGGTGACCATTTTATTTGGTGTTCCTGGCATGGAAGGTGTTTTTGGGACTCAGAATCTCTTGATCCTGGGAAGTCAATAGGCATGTAGGGTGCTGAGCACCTCACAGGGTTGGGCCCTTTAATGATAACGTGAGGATTTTTTTTTTTTTAAATTTTGATTGCATTTTCTTACTTTTAACCATTATTTTCTATGTGGGCTCAATTAATAGCATACACAATAGGTTACACAACTCAGCAACCCTCCTTACAAGGAAGAACTAGATAACTACTTTGAACCTGGTAAAACTTGGACTGCAACCGGACTTCTTCCCAGGATGTGTAAGGTTGTGTAATGTCTTCAAAACACAGGTTGGGTAGCCCTTGGTCCCGGAGTTAAAGCTGTCGTGTGGCCACATTGGTCTAATCTGTGAATTAAATTTGTTTTCCATAAAACATATGTCTGAGCACCATGTACTTTGTGTAGCAAGGAAATATTTCATTACAGACCTAGTCTTACACCCGTTGAAGTCAGAACTCCCATTGGTTTGAATGGAAGCAGAGTAGAGCTAGGACTAGAAGTCTGATTCAAAGCCTATTGAAGTCAGTTCCAACTCCATTGACTTCTGCGGGCTTTGGGTCAGGCCCTAGGATCAGTATCTGCACCAACACTTCATGCGCTAGGTGAGGTGAAGTGTGAAGGATGCTGCTGACTGATTCTTTTGGAGACAAGGGCTGAATTTAGTCCTGGCATAAGGAGGAGTGATTCCATTGGCTTCAGTGGAAGTTGTGCCTATTTATGCCAATGCTGAATTTAGTCTAATGTCTGGGATGCTTAATTCTCATTTTATCTACTGGAGAAGAGATTTATTGATTAAGAAATTAATAACCCAGTCAAGGGGAAGTAGGTTTTTGCTTTATTATTGTTAAGACTCACTTCTTCATCATCAGAATAATGAAGCACTGTGCATTCCCATATTACTCCAGTCAGTCATTTCCACTTCGAAGCTTTAACATAAGCTGAGGCCTCCCAGCCATTAGGGTGTCACATGGGGTCATTTGTGTGTGGGAAGCCATCACTTTAGATTTCTTTTTAACTTGCACGTTAATTACCCATAGTATATATCATGTGCCTTTGCAGTGGTGTTCCCTACACAGTAATAATATTGGTTTAATAATGTTAGTTTTTGAGGAAAAGAGTGGGTCTGAGATGAAGAGGAGCTGTTCTAAAAATAACTCATATTTCAACAGGGGGATATTAAACTAAGCTTATTACTTTATTTGTATCATGGTTGCGCACAGAGGTTCCCAGAGGGGCGAGGGCCCCATGGTGCTAGGCAGTATGCACACACACAGGGACAAGACAGTCCCTGCCCCCAAGACCTTACAATTAAAGTCGGTGATAGTAGACAGCTAATGGTTGTCTTTGGCTTCTGGTTTTGATTTTTTTTTTAAATCCCTTTTCTAAATGTTCACGTTGCCTGCTTCCTAGACAAAGCAGCACTTGAACCCTGAAGAAAATACACTTACACAGATACATAATAGGTTATAATAAAACTGTGATCTGTGTTATATGCTTTTCCCCAGCCCGCCTCTATCTTTTCTAGTAGACTATAAGCTCTTCACAGCAAAGACAGTCTACTGCTCAGTGTTTGTACAGTGCCTAACTCAATGGGGCCCTGATCTTGGTTGTTCCATAGGCATTACCATAATAAATATGATTAATAATGATGCCACACCACCTGGGACTGCAGTTTCATTTGATAACAAAAACTGAGCATGGTTGGGCTGATCGCTACCTGTATGGGAGATCTCCAAGGAAAGTCCAGAAGATGCAGGAATTGGTAGCAGTGAATGCAATAGGTGGCACTTTTCTCTTGGACTACATATAGAGCCGTTAACCCAGTAGGTGCCACAGGAGGCAGCATTGTCTGTTACATAAAAATATGTGCTGAAACTTCATGGACGTTTTCCCCCTCGTCGTAGCCCTACCTTGACAGGAATGATGTCTTCTTCTTCTTGGTCAGTGGGCAAGTGAGAGGGTTGTAACTGGACACCAGGACAGCAAGTGTTAAGGCATAGACGTTGTAGAGAGTGTGTGTGTTTGTAAATTGTCCATCAAGACAGCAGGGCAGGATTATTTTTGCTCAAACCTGATATTTATTTCCATAAATACTCAAGATTTCGAAGTCTCCTTGTTCCAGCTAGGCCGGTTTCATTTGCATATGTGTATGAAAGATAGCCCTCCCAAAATCAGGGTGACAGCTCTAGCAGTCAGTTACTGTCAGAGTTCCCATTGACTGAAGGAAAACCAGGCTTTGTATCTGGAGGATCTTATCCAACTGTCCAAGCAGAGCAGCAGAGGAAATATACAGACCATGACTAGGTAACTACATTGCATAAATGTCCTGAGGTTTTTTGTTCAGCTTGCTGTAGTGTGAGAATCCTCCTTTCTAAGGTAATTAAATCTGTCTAACTTGCTAGATATGCTAAGATTTCACCTTGTGGGGAAGAGTGCAGTTAGTGAATCCCAGCCATTTAGAAATAGGGGATTCCCAGCACATGAAGGGAATTGATCTCCCCACCCCACACCTTTCTTCCCAGACTTCCGTCATTATTAGAACACTGTGGCTTAGCAAACAGTTAAGAGCTGTTGTTATGTTTCAGGCCCCATACGTGCTAAGGAATGAAGTCCTCTTTATCCGCAGAGGGGATATTGGATCAATAACAACCATGTTGCTTGATATTCGAGACAACGACAATCCCCAGGATGTAGTGGTGGTGGTTTTAGACCCTCCACATCATGGCCAGCTGGTCAAAGCTCCAGGAGACACAGCCTCTGCAGTCCAAGTATTCCATCTTGATGACCTGGCAAATGGACTCCTACAATACGCTCAGGATGACTCTGATAGTCTGGATGATATGATTCTTCTGCAAGTGAATGATGGGCACCACTTCCAGAACATCCTGTTCCACATTAAGATTTCTCCCAAGGTATGTTCCTTTCTGCAGTGGTTAAGCCAGTATATCTGTGGGGCGGTTAGAAACTAGACATCGCTGACTGGGATATGGCGAGGGAGGGGCAAAGTGGCAGGTTAGGTTTGTGTTTGTAAAATCTTGTCTGTTGACATTTTGGTTTGTAGCCCCAAAGCGAGCAGTGGTTTAACTTCTGTGGTTCCGCTTAGCTAAAGAGTTCCTGTTTCAGTTCATCTCTAGCTTCAGTTTGAGAGTTGGAAATGCACCATCCTTTTCTTTCATGTGGAAGCAGTGGGCATGTGAGAGGAAGGGGGCCTGACTCTACCATCACTCCCTAGGAGCAAGGGATACTGAGGTGATGGTAGCAATTAGCAAGCAATAGTCTGATATTAGCAATGGGCCCCAGTTGAAAAGTTCACATCTGGATCCAAATATCCCGCAAAGTCTGAGGGCTTGTCTACATTTACCTCCAAGATTCGGCGGCAGTCGACCAGAGTTACGCAAGCTACACAAAAAACTTGCGTAATTCCCATCGACTTCTCTGCTTCTCTTCTGCGCGCCGTCTTCACTGCACTGCGGTTCCCATCGACGCAGCACTATGCCACTTGAGAAGGTGGTCTTAATACGTCGATTTCTGGATCAACTGAGTGGGTCTTCACTGACCGCTCAGTCGATCCAGAGAAATCGGTCTGACGCTGGCGAATTTGCCGCCATCAGTGAAAACGTAGCCTGAGTGTGTGCTGATCAGGGGATTTGAGTCAGCAAATTATAGAGTTAGTGGCCAGAAACGAAGTTCTGATCCATATAAGGATTCAAACTTCCCCAAAGTGTGGAGGTGTTTGGGTTTGGGGCCCATTTATGACTGGCTTTAAAGTGAGTTATTCATTTGACTTCCTGGCTAGAGGTTATGTTACGTAGCTAGCGGACATCAGTAGAGGACTGTGGAAGAGAAATACAGGACTGCTTGGTGTTTGGAAAGGAGAGTTCTTCTGTTAGCACCTGACACAGTAAGTTAGTGTTCCACAGTCAATACTAAACTGTGAGAGGAATGAACATATCTGGAAAATGAGTTCCAGCGGGGTAGCTGTGTTAGTCTGTTTTCAGCAAAACAACCCGAGTTCTGTGGCACCCTAAAGACTAAGATATTTATTTGGGTATAAGCTTTCATGGGCAGAAACCCACTTCTTCAGATGTTATTGTCATAAGATAAGACTTCAAAAAGTCAAGAATTTGTCCATTTCCTGACCCTTTACTTGATATTTGCCACCTGAGAAGAGGTCAAATTTGTGCAGTCATACTATTGTGTACTGTGGAACCCAAGAATTACAACTGACTTTGCTGTGTAACTTTGGCCAAGTCGTTAATCTTTCTGTGCTAAAGGTTAGTGCTATTCTCCCGTTCTTTTGTCTGTCTTGAAAATTGTGAGCTCAGATTGTAAGGTCTTTGGGGCAGGGCTGTCTCTATGTGTACGGGGCCCTCTTCTCATTTGAGACTGTAACATAAATAGTAAAAATAAGTTGCATGACTCGAGCACATCCATCAAATATTCAGAAAATGATTGGCACTGACTCATTTGGGCTTCACCAGAATTAGAGCAGCCACACCCATCCTGTCTGTGGATCAGTGCCTTTTGCTGCTTCCCCACAGCTCAGAACTAGCCCTTAGGACTCAAGCTAACAGAAAAAGAATTGTTAGATGTTTGGAAGCCGCTCAGTCGTTGAAAGTGCTTTTTGATATTGATTAGCCAGGTTTTGTAGCAAATGACGATGATGGGTGAATTGCTGAGTATAGTTTGTTTTATTAACCAATTTCACTCTGCCTTGTCTCGCATTATTTTCCCAAGTTCCCCTTTGCAACATTTAGTTACAAAGAGCAATTGAGGTAGTGAGACAGAGATGAGAGCAGAGCAGGATTTCACTTGAGGTAGGGCTGGCAGATACCCAGTTTCTGCCTTACCCTAATTATCACCTTTCTGCAATAACCTTGGGAGACGAATTAGATGCAAGGTTTATTTCAGAAGAGGTGCTGTCTAGATGCACACAGGGCTTCTTTTTTCTTCCTAGTTTTCATCCAAAATTTGTTTCAGATTCTGCTATAACCCTAATTGGAGGGTACTTTTACCCCTGCTTCTAATCTAAGTTCATGAGGCTTATTACTATGCAATACCAAAGTGCTATGTCACGATTTGAAAACATTTCTAGGATTTCTATTGAATTGGCTTAGAGAGTAATCTTTTAATGTTTTCATCTATTGAAGCACTATAATCATAGAGCCATGAAGTAAGGACAACTGAAGCTTTGGAGTATTATGTAATTGAGACATTTGCTTATCCACACCAACTGTGTTGGTTTCTGCAAAGTATTTTCTTGTGTGCTTGTGTTTGCTGACAGCCTGATCTTCAGTATTTGTAAGGCCCCATCCAAGGACTGTATGAACTATTGGAGCCTAAAAGATTGGCTTCATTTTCAAGATCACTTAGTAATTATTTGCATTTCTGTATTGTGCCCCTTAACCCTTTTATGTTGCTGTTTGTCCTGCCACTAATGATACTCTACTGGGAAACAGTGAGCCCATGCCCTGGAAGATGTACCATCTGGCAGCATCAGATCAGCCAAAGGGCATTAGACCTGGCTGCAAGTTGTGCGTTTCTTTTAGGTATCAGCCTTGGTAATGGGATATGGAACCCTTTGCCTCGCGGGTGGCCAAAAGATACTTCAAACAACTATCTGATTTAAGTTCTCTGTACTAAGGGCTAGTAGTCTCCGTTCATTTTGTAGTGGATGAGTGTCTCTTGTTGGCAGTTTCAGCAGGAAAGACCAGGTTTGAATGAGCACAGAGACTGAACTACCTTCTCATCATGAGGGGCAATTCAGCCAGGTCACAGTTAAGGCGCATTGGCAAGCCAGTGTGGTCGGCAGCGTGGCCCACGCGATACCTGCTGTGTGGTGAAACAGAGAGGACTTTAGTCTGCAGCATTCTTGAGTACTCATGAAAGATGCCCTGGAATTCATGTGTGCGCACACACAAAGCAGAAAGATGACAATCAGCCTTACCACTGGTAAACAAACATCTGACATGCTTCCACCTGTTTCACTGACCTCCGGGGGAGACCTGACTCTGGCCTAGCTGTAACTTGTCACTTACAAATAAAAGGATTAGCAAGCAAGAAAGAATATTTTGCTGAACACATTTTTATTAATTAGTTGGATCGCAGCATGAAAGTCAGCTGGGAATGTTATTGCAGAATGACTGATTGACTTACTGTGGGGAGTGAAAAGCCCTTCATTCATTCATCCCTTGGAAACAAGAGGATGCCATTGTTGCTCTGGAACTGTGACCTTGCTTTTAATTAACATTTGTTTGGAAATTTTTTCTCCTTAAACAGTGCATTTTTTTTGGTCCTCACCCTCAAAGTGCTCTGAAGCACAGCTCCACTCTTGTTTCTCCCCTGCCATAATAAATCCAGTAATCTCTCTGACCCTTTCAAACTGGTAATTTCCTGCTGCATATTTATGCTTTGATGTTGGACTCCACAAGTCCCGTGACATCACTGACACTTCAAGACAGGTGGAAAGTTGCCATGGGCATTGTTAGGGTTCTCTTAGTTGGCAACCAGTTCCATCTTACTTCTGCTCAGCTCTTTTAAAGAATAAAGGGGTCATTTGTTCTAGGGGAACTGATGATCCTAAATGCAGTAAAATTTAGACTGCATGAAGTTCTGATTAAAAAAAATAGCATTATGCAAAATCAATGTAGCTCATTTTAAACGGATTAAAAGTTGACTGATAGATCTCAAAAAGTAATTGTCAATGTGGAGTTATCATCCAATGGAGGTGTTTTAGTAGATCCCTCAGGGATCATCCAGGGATCTGTGCTTGGTCCAGTGTTATTCAATATTTTTATAAACAATTTGAAAGAAAATATAAAATAATTGCTGATAAAGTTTTTAGATAACACAAAATTTGGTGAAGTGGTAAGTAATGAGGACAGTTAAGCTATACAGAACAGTCTGGATTGTTTGGTAAACTAGGTTTATTTGAACAACATGCAGTTTAATGCAGCCAAATGAAAGTCATACATGTAAGAACCAAGACTGTGGGTCACATTTACAGGATGTGCAGGACTGTAGCCTAAAAAGTAGTGTCTGAAAAGGAGATTGGGGTCATGTTGGATAGCCCAACTGAATAGGAGCTGCCAGCATCATGTTATGGCTAAGAGGGCTAATACAATTCTTGACTGTAATGCAGGGCAATATTGAGTAGGTGAATGGGAGTGTTATTACCAGTGTATACATTATTAATTAAACCATTGCTGGAGTACTGTGACGTGTTCTGCTGTCCACTCTTCAAGAAGGATGTTTAAAAATTGGAAAGGCTTTCAGAAAAGAGCTACAAGAAAATCTACCTTACAGTGGAAGACTTAGGAAACTCAATATATTTAGCTTATCAAAGAGAAGATTGAGGTGGCTTGTATAAGTACTTACATGGGGAGAGAAATTCTGATATTAGAGTGCTCCTAAATTTAGTAGACAAAGGTATAATAAGATGGCTGGAAGATGAAGCTAGATAAATTCAGACTATAAATAAGGCACAAATGTTTGACAGTGAAGGTAATTAACCACTGGAATATTTACCAAGGGATGTGGTAGATTCTCAATTACTTGAAGTCTTTAGATTAAGACTGGATGTCTTTCTTAAAAACGCATTCTAGCCAAACCACAAGATATGGGCTTGATACAGGAATTGCTGGATGAAATTCTGGGTTACACAGGAAGTCAGACGAGATGATCATACTGGCTTCCTCTGGCCTTCAAACCTAATAATCTAGGATGAGGTGTGTGAGAACTTGTCACTGTTGTTAAAATTGGCTTTACCTCAGGATAAATTTGACTCCCACATATTTATTTTCCAGCGGAAAACTTCCTCTGTCACAAATAAAGCAGGCAGAACTTCAGGTTTATGTGTCTCCAGACACACTACTACACCCAAACCCCTCAGTCATTTCATGTATTCACAAACACTTTTGCAATTGCAGAACTGTATCAGAAAAGTTTTCCCCATTTTTTGATAGCTAGTGGGGAAAAGTGTTACACTTGGACTTGCTTGCTAGTGTGTGAAAGGGGTGAGAGATTGAAGTAGTTGCCAGGGCCTGTGTGTATTGAAGAGTCATTATTCCACTTCAATGAAAATTATAGACACTTTTTAAACTTTAAAAGGTTGGGAATGTTTTTATTTATGGCTTGTTTTTAAATGAGGGTGTGGTTTATAAGCATCCTCAAAGAAATGTGTTTTGAGAAGGGATTTCAAGGAGGCGAGATAGGACTCATGGGGGATACAGTCAGATGTGTATTCTAGGCCTGGACAAAGATTTTAGCAGTGGAGATAGTGAGGATTTTTCAAGTCTCATAGAGATGAACCTGACTGGAGAGAAGCTGCAAAGGTAAAGAAAGGGAAATAGAAGATGCATCAGGAGACTGAGGATGAGGAAGACAATACTGTTTAAATGCAGAGGTGAAAAGGACACTGAGAGAGACTGGGGATGACGGTACAGGAGAGGATTAGGGAGGGAGTGACTGAGGTCAGGAGGAGTTGGGCTCACAGGAGACAAGAAGAAAATCACAAATGGGACTGAAGGAGGAGAAAGTGGAAAGGAAGAAGGGGTGGGAAAGGGAGTGGTAGGGCAGGGAGCATCCCTCTTTGAAGCAGATGAGGAGACTCAAAGAAAGTCAGCTGCATCACGAGTTCTGCAATATTCAGCCTCATCCTTCTTGCTTAAAAATTTTCTTATATTGGCCCATTATCATTGCTCTTCAACCAAGTCTCTGCTGCTGTTTCCCCCACCCCACTTGCAGAGTGATGAAGGTCCCCGGCTGGTTACTAACCCCCTGGTGTGGGTCCCAGAAGGAGGCATGCTGCAGATCACCAACAGAATTTTGCAAGCAGAGGTGCCTGGTGCCACTGAATCTGAGATCACCTACACAATCATCAAGGACCAGCCAAGATACGGTAACTTATTAATTTTACCGCCAGGAGATATCCCTGTTGTGCGCCTTCTCTTCTTCTTCCTTGGAGTCTCCCACCCTTAACAGAAATACAAAGTTCCAATTCTCTCAGAGACAGGAACGCTCAGCATAGACTAAGGAAATGATAGTTCCATGGTATTTTGTACATGTCAAATGGCTTTGGAGAACACAGTTTGTTATAGCACTGTGTTTAAATACAATCAGAGATTAATAGTTAAACGTGATGTCCAAATCCCACATCTGTCCTGTTAAAATGTGTGCCTAGGCTTATAAAACAGTCATGCCTGGATTCCAATCTGAACGCCTCAATGGTGGGTCTGCACTTTCCATTTCATTGTCCATGTTTGAAAATTCATTGCACTCTCTGGAGTTAATATGGATTTACGCCCAGATGCTCAAAGGTATTTGGACACCTAGCTCCCATGGATTTCAGTGGAAGCTGGGCACCAAAGGTATTTAGGCACCTAGCACCCATTGATTTCAGTGGAAGCTGGGCACCAAGTACCTCTGAGGATCTGGGACATACACCCTTGTTGGAGCATAATATCACCCACTGTGTGCCAAATGATAACTGCATGTGATTCCATGTCATCGTAGCTGTGTTGGTCCCTGGATATTAGAAGGATCAGGTGGGTGAGGTAATACCTTTTATTGGACCAACTTCTGTTACCTCACTCACTCACCTTGTTTCTCTAACATCATGGGATGAATTCTGGCTTAATAGCAGCGCAGAGTAGCATATATCCTGGGCACATCTTAGCAAAAGCCCTCTGAGGACAAAAAAATAGTTTTTTGATTATTTTGTAATGAAGGGTTCATTGGTGTGAGCTAAATTGCTGGTATTTGAAATCCTTCGATAAGCCTTATCTCCTAATTCCCATTGTGGGCTCTGATCTCTGAGTGATGGCATTCACATGCAGTCCACAGTCTGCAGAACTGCAGGTGTTAAAAGCATCCTTCAGGCTGAGGGGAAGGGAGGGTGGTAAGTAATGGGATTTGTGACTAAGGTACAAATTTAGAGAAGCTGGTTTATTTCTTAAACAGCTGCTGACACCTCCCAGAAGGCAATGATAAAAACAGTGCTACTGTTCAGTTCATATTTATATGAATCCTATATTATCTAGGGGTAAGGAGTGTGCATCAATTTTAATAATTTGACATATATGTAGGAAAACAGGATTTTTTTCCTTAAGAGTTCATCTCCTGCTGCCTAACCCTAATCTGAAGTTATAATCCTCTGGTTGTATCATTGTAATTATCTCCACAAGAACTATTTGTGATGATACAAACAGAGGTTTATGGCTTTAGCTGAGGAATAAACAGCAAGAGCCTTTGATCGTCAAAGTTTTCTGTGAAATATTATCCCTAATAGTAATAATATTTTTTTAAAAACCAGGGAAATATAGAAAACAGGTCCTGAGTAAACGAGGGCTCCTGCACAAGCGAAATTTCAGATCCCTGACACTTGTGTGCATTTTCTAGTCTCAGCCTATTGTTGTTCCAGACCAATAAAAAATGAATCACCTATATATTTACATTTGCTTAATGCTTCCTTATGATTTGTGGGGGTACAGCAACTCCAGGGGCTAAATCCTGGCCCCATTGAAGAAGTCACAAAATTCCAATTGACTTCAGTAGGATCAGGATTTAACTCCAGGTCTGTAATATTAGTAAAATGAATGAGAATTGGGCATCCAAAGATACTGACTCATGTGAGTAAAGGTATCAGAATTAGGCCTATTAGGTTAAAAGACCATGCTATTAAGGGAATATTAGTGTAGTTGGCAGTGATAAAACAGAAGCATGATATGCCAGCCTGCTGTTTTTTATTACTCAGACATCATTTGAATGTGGTTTTGGGAATGAAGTAAGAGCGCTTAAAATGAATATTTTGCAAAGCAGAATGATTAATGCTACAAAAAGAGCTAAAATAATTTATATGGATTTTGATTGGTAGCTAAGAGGGATACTTTCAAAGGTCAATGGATAGGTGAAATTCACAATTAAACACAGATTATTCAGTGGGAGATTGGAGCTTACTGTATGTGCAGTCTACATTTGTATCCATGAGTATGAAAACATAGGATGATGTGTAATTATTAGCACAGATTATATATAACACTAAAACAAATGAGTAAAATTAAATTTTGAGGACCATCAGTTGATGTAAATTAGCATAGCTCTATTGACTTAAGTGAAGCCAGGAATACTGTGTTCAGTTCTGGTGTCCCCAATTCCTGAAGCATATTGAAAAAATGGAGACTGTTCAGAGAAGAGCTGTGAGAATGACTGAAAAATTGACAAACATGCCTTATAGTTAAAGACTCAAGGAACTCGGTCTATGTAGTTTATCAAAGAGAAGAGTAAAGGTGACTTAATCACAATCTATAAGTACAGACATGGAGAAAAGAAATTTGGTAATAGAGGGGTCTTCATACTAGCAGACAAAGGTATAACAAGATTAAATATCTGGAAGTTGAAGCTAAACATATTCAGACTCTAAATAAGGTGAAAAATGTTAGCAATGAGGGTAATTAACCATTGGAATAATTACCAAGGATTGTGGTGGATTCTCCATCACTGGCAATTTTTAATCAAGAATGGATGTTTTTCTAAAAGATCTCTAGTTCAGCCACAGCTTTTGCACTTGAAGCAAGCATTAATTCAGGGAAGTCTTGTGGGTATATCTACATTGCATGCTAAGCCCAAGCTTGACTCAGGTTTGAACCCCAGAGCACTTTCCATCCATAAACGAATCAGTCTGTCTCAAATCAGCAAGCACTTAGAACCCTGGTCTTAGAACCCCATTAGGAGGGTGCATCAGATCCCGAGTCATGCTGTGACTCAGGTCTAAGCCTGATCATTTTGAAGTGTGGATGCAGGTCAAGCCACAGACCTGAGATGGAAGGTCTGTGTAGTGCTGTATGAATGTGTTAGCATGGCTATGCTAGGACCAGCAGTTGTGAAGCCAGGATTACAATGCACCGTGGACACTCAAGCATGGGTTTGGGAACGCCAAGTCCACAAGCTCAGGTCCTGCAGACATGGGCTTAGTGTGTGGTGTAGACATACCTTGTTATGCAGGAGGTCTCACTAGATGGTCTCAGCGGTCCTTTCTGTCCTTAAAATTGATTAATCTATACGTGCTGAGGATCCAGCTCTAGAACTGCATACAAAACGTGAAAGAATAATACAGTCTTAATTATCCTAATATGAAAAAATCTATATTGCTCTTATTGCAATTGACAGAAAAACTGTTGTTGAAATCAATGGTGCAGGATAAGGCCATCATTCTAGAAATGTTCTGAAGTTTTGTTCTGAAGTTATAGAGTATACATCTGATTTACTGACTGTGTGGGTTTATTTTATCCAGGTATTTGCATTTTAAATAATTTAGAAGTTATAGATTAAATAGACATCACAGCAGACTTATGGGAGTAGCACTGTCAGTTGCAAAAACATTTATAATAAGACACTGAACAAAGGAATCTACATCTTCAGCATAATGGAATCATTTACTTGAGTGTTAGAATGGATGAAGAGTTAGGAATTCACGAGTCCCAAGAGAACATCCTAATATCTATTCAGAGGTGATTCAAAGACATTTAAGATCACATGGGTCCCTTATTTGATAAGATTTTTGTTTGATTTGTTTGTATTTATATATAAGATTTTGAACACATATTGAATTGTGTGTCACTGAATAAAATATTTCAGATCAAGGTTTTGATGTCCTTTCTCTCAGTGAGTAACACTTGACTCTGTGTAGTCTAAAGGAAGTCAGCGGGGCTACTCATGGAGTAAAGTGTTGTTCGACATGAGTAAGGGTATAAGAATCTCCTTCTATATATATTTTAAGGGCCAAAGTTGGTCAATAACAGGATAGATCCTCCAGTGATGTACATTGAACCCAGTGGAGCTAGGACAATTTACACCTACTGAGGATCTGTCAGGCTGTGTGTAAAAGCTGATGTAAGTGCAATGTTTTCCATGTGATGTCACGGATCTTTAAACTGCATATTATTCTGACTAGAAGCTATAGATTTGCAGAATTTTTACATCAGTTAAAAATATTGGGTGTTTGACTATATTAGTTCAGCATTGTATATGTGCTGAATATTTCCATTTAATGAAACTACTAAAGAATAAAATGATAGGGTTAAAAGGCGCACAAAAACATCAGACAAACTGAGCCAGAAAGAATTAAAGTGTACTCTATATGTTGCCACACACACTTCTAAAGAGTCAGCTCTTTGTATGCGTAGCGGTAGGTAGGGTGGTCTGGGAGCAGCATACTGGCACTTCGGAGACCTGGGTTCTGTTGCTGGCTCAGCCATACACCTCCCACGTGACGTTGGGCAAGTTACTTGATCCACCATATGCCACAGTCACTCATCTCCGGAAATGGATTTCCCTACCTCACAGGGGTGTTCAGAGGCTGAGATCCACTAATGATTTTGGAGTGTTTTCATCTAGAGCCAGACCAGTAAACAGAAGAGGCTGCCAATGGGTGAAGACTTTTCCCTTTGAGTGCACGTTGGTTGTGGGAAGGATACACACTCCTCCTTTTCTCATACTCGGGCTCTCCATGTTCACGTCTGCTTTCTCAGGTGAGGTGGTTCTTCTGGTTCCAATGTCAGCAGATGGCCCCGCTGAATCATGGCAGCGTTTGCCTGATGGAAGAGCCGCCACACCAACCACCTCTTTCACCCAGCAGGACATCAATGAAGGCATTGTGTGGTATAGGCACTCTGGATCCCAGACAGAGAGTGACTCCTTCTTCTTCCAGGTATCAATATCTGTCTTGCCATTGTTACTTAGCAAACTGTCCCAGAGCAGCTTGTATTTTCCTCTGCAATTTACTCACTTGGCTGTGCCTTAACCGTTATCAGGATCAATATTTGTGCCTGGTGACAGAAAGGTTTCATCATGAAAAGAGTCCCTGTAGATAGGATCAAACATTACAGTCTTAGTGCAGGTAAAACTCCCATTGATGCCAAAGAGAGTTTTGTCTGACGGCAGGATGTGGCCCATTGTAATGACTGCAGCAGCAGAGGTATCCATCAGCAAAGCTGATTTGTTAGGGTAACTGTTGCATGGTGAGGCTGACCTCATTCAGCAAGTCACATACCACATTGCAAATCTAGGGGGAAATTGCCTTTCAAACGACATACAAAGGGGACTCCCGACTCCTAAAAGTTTGTCCGAAAAGTGTAGTACCTCCATCCCAAAGAGGAGTAAGCTGTCAAGAGGAGAAGTAAAAGCACCATTCCAGTAGTGATATTCTGCCAGTAGCCTCTCTTGGCAGGAGATGGAAGAGTAAAGTAATTAAAAAGGTCTCCAGAGTGAGCAGGCGCACAGCGGCCCATACATACATGGCCTTGGGTTAGGACTGCCCCCAGAAAACAGCAGACTCGTTTCAGCATATAAAACACAGAGGAGACCGGTGTGCCCAGAGGCTGATCCTTGCTGGGGTAGAGATAGTTTCCCCCTGCCCTTACATGCTTGAATCTACACAGAGTATTTGTTGTTTGCTGTTGCTCAAGGCATCCGCCTTTTCAAGAGTCCCTGCTATGGGAGTCTTCATGGACTCAGTGTTGGTGCCTGGGAGAGACCTGGGACTGGCACCGAGGCAGACCAGGTTTGGAAGGAAGTCGGGGGTGGGGCTGGGGGAGGTATTCTCCACACCCACCTCACAGAGATCACTAGGAAGACATAACAGGGCTTATTGCTCTCTTATCTTTTTGTAACCCCTTGGAGTAGGAACCCTCTTCAAGATAAGGAGTTTCTAGGGCAGCTGCAGCCAAGGGAGGCATGGATGGCCCAGTGCCTTAGGTGGATGTCCTGGGAATGACTGACTCCCAGTCAACAACACTCCATGATGAGATTGTTACAGAGTTTTCCTCTGCCCAGGCCTCCTCCCATATGTATATGGATGTATGTGGGTGATTCATCCCTGAGAAGAGCATCACCTTGTGATTTGCTACTGCAATTGTGGAGGCGTTGCTCATGACTCCAGCATTAAGTTCTGTTTTTCGCTTAAAGCAGGGATTCAACTTCTTTGTTATATATGAAAAATGCAGCATACCTTCCCCCAAATTTACCATGCTTATTCTGAGCAGCACGTGGATTTTTTGGAGGGTGCAGTTAGATTTGAAAACACCAAGCCAAGTGCCCATCCTGCTCCCGGGATTCCCTCATGTAGTAATTTAATTTTCATAATAGACTACTCCTCTCACTCTTTCAATACATATAGAGATAGACAAAAAGACACAAAATACACCCCGGCAGGCAGAATGATCATAAAAATCCCTCAGACAGAACCTTGCATTTTGCCTGGAAAGTTTGTTTCCCATAATGCTTAGTCAACATGACCATTTGCATGCAGTATTTGTTACATTTGGTTTACAACTTAGAAGCTATTAAAGTTGCACTGGAGAGGCAATTAAGGTAATTTCTGAAGTAATTAACATAAGTGATAATGAGGAAGTTGAGAGTGCCAGATGTTGAGCAAGCTAATCTTTCATTTAATTGCTATGTTGCTGTTAGGTATATGCCTTTTGCATGAGTCAGAAGTTTGTTTTTAGTTTCTTGATGCAGTGACAATAATTGTATGAAGAGCCCTACAGGGAAAAGAAGCTACAGTTAGCTGTGTCACATCAGAAGATCATAATACATCTGTCTGAATGCAGAACAGTGGATTGTGATTTCCTAGAAAAGGCCGGCTTATAGTTTTCAACAGAGCTCTGGGAATTGTAGTTCAAATGACATCAACAAAAACAGACCCTATGACTAACTACATTTCAATGTTACTCCTTTAGGCCTCAGTTCTACAAAGCATTTTCATGCATGTTCTTAACTTGAAGCATGTGTTAAGTCCATCCTTACTCAGCAAAGTGTTTAAGGTCTATTGAAGTCAAGGATGGATGGAATCTAATCCTTCCATGGTGTTGAGCGCTTGGCTGGGGTGCTGAGCGGGGAAGGCAATGAGAGCTAAGGGCGCCTGCCGACTTCCAGGATTATTATAAATTTTTCTAGCTTAGTTTTTACACTACGTTTCAGTGCTTTTATATTTTTGTAAAAAAAATTATGCTGGGTCCATGTGTTGTTTAAAATAAAGAAGCAACAGCAAATGGACTGTGATGAGTTAGATGCAGTTTATTTCATCTTGGTATTAGGGTGGCAGAATGGACCATCTTCCACTGTGGAGCACAACGTCATCTTGTGCATGATTAACCTTAATTGCATATTGTATCAAAGAATAGTGCAGTCTGGCACCTGCTATGTGAGTGCATTGGATCACAGAGATGCAAGCCTAACAGACATCTGGCTGAAGATATGTTGCGATTTTTCAGCATTTATCATCTAGTTCTACTGCTGGCTTGTGTGCTCTGGATCGGCCCCTATCTTTGTTCTCCCAGAGCCAGAAGGAGGAGTAGGGAGGGTAAGGGGAAAGTCAGTTATGTTTTCAAACAATAGCAGTTCTTCATCGTTGCGAATGGATTGGGATCAGGATTCCATTTGTATGATCTTGCATTTACAGGTAACGAGTGCTGTTACTCCACAAACTCCCCTAGAGACCCACATGTTCAGCATTGCCATTCTCCCACACATCCCCGAAGCACCGCAGCTGTCACTTGGGTCCTCTCTCCATATGACGGTAAGTCTAACCCAAAGCCACTGACTGTCACAGCATTTTTCCTTCTCATTAGGGGAGTGCACTGAGACCAGGCTTTGGCACAGAACAATTATCACTTAATATGGCTTCTTTTTAATGTTTTTCGGGCTGTGCCATTGTACCTGATTCAAGGATAAAGGCACAGAATAGAAGAAAGAAAAAAAAAAAAATCATAGTCAGATCAGAGGTTGAAAAGTTAAAAAAAAAAAAAAACTTAGAAAATCAATATTAATAGAAGTGATTGAGATAAAACTGTAGATTGTAGAGGCTCTTAATAAAGAAGAGAAAGGAGGAAACTACATTTTACATCTTCTCAAAGAACTCCCACAATTCTTATAGCTCCATGTGTTAGAGAGGCCATTACAGCGGGGAGAGGTAAAAAGCTTTGGCTTAGAGAGACAAAAAGTAGATCTTGTCAGTAACTTCACTGCAGACCATATTTGCAAAGATCATCATCCACCCACATCACAAAGTTCTAACCCACCAATCTGGCACCAGGAACCTAAAACATTTCCTAAAACATTAAGACATGTGTCTTACATTTGCATTCTAAATTACCTTTTTTGAAACATTGGCACTGGAAGTAACTATTGTGTTTTTATACTATGCCATGTCATCTAAGGCAGTTGTTGCCCTAAACATTTTAATTTAAAAAGATACCTGCAAGGCTGGTGGAAATTAAATTAGACACACCAGTCTTCTAGGGGTTGGCAGGTGGATGGGGTATATATGGCATAATTTTACTTTGCTCTGCTGCCTGGCTCTGTTCCTGTGAATTAACAGAAAGCTGTTGTACACCTGAATCCTCCTTGGAGTTCTGGTGATGTGATACCAGCCACTGAAGCCCATGCTTTACACCAACAAGTATCCGTTAGTGCAACTGTTTCTTTGTCAGTACAGTCTGTTGGCCTGATACAAAACCCACCAATGTCAACAGGGTTTTTTTTCATTATGTCATTGGGCTTTAGAATAGTATCCACGTGTGTAGTACAGTGCAAGGAGTTTATGGCACAGTGAGTAATATGGGGAAACCCAGACCTTCTACAAAACATACTGGACCAGATTCAGCCTTGGCAAAATTGGAATCAACTCCCATTACATTCAATGAGACCTGTACCTGATTCACCAAGGCTGATTTTGGCCTATATGGCCTGTTTTTGACGTGTAGGATTGCTACTCACTCATGTTATTTTCAGGATGACCCTGATTTTAAGAGCATTTCAAAATGTCTTCAGGGAGGATGCAATATCGTTGTCTTAATGCTGGGCTGGGCAACATGACAGCACTGAGCAAAGATGTGGTGACATCGGTTTAATGGCATTGTTATTATTATGCTGCTCAGAAATGTGCTGGATACCTGTTGTGAGTGCATGGCTACTCCATAGCGCACACCACTGACCAAGAATAGTACTACTGGCTCTCCCTGCCTCACTTTCCTTCCCTTTCCTTCTTTGGTTCACCACACACTGGTCTGTGCTGGAGATGTGACTTAGCCCTCCGGCCAAATCACAAGCAAACCTAACCACAACAGTGCAACAAACAAAAAGGTCCTTCTGCCATTCGGGGGCTATCTTCAGTCCAGCCTCTGGGCCTTGCTCCCAGCCTGTTTCTTGGCTACCTTTGTGAGTTTTTCTGGCTCTGGGACACAGCACTGGGCCCCCAGGATGGTTCCCCTGTAGTACTGTTCTCAGCCACTTCTTGGGCTCTGTTTCCTTGCATCCTTCCCTGCTGTGGTATAGAGCACTGGCTCCCCAGGCTGGTTCCCTGGAAGTACTCAGTCTCTTGCAGACCCTAGGTCAGGGTCTTCCACAGGAGTCTACTTACTTCCTGTAGTTCCACCTCCAAATTGATCTCACGCTGTCCTTTTATAAGGCCCTGGTGTCCATTAAGCTGTCACCTGACCTTCCTTAGTCCCTCCCTCTCAGTCTGGAAGCAGCTAATTAATTATGGCCAGGCGTGGCTGGCCTCATCTCCCCTGTGACAGTGCTGTATGAAAATAAAGACCCAGTCTGTGCCCCAGAGAGACAACATGACCCAGCAAGCGAGGGTCATAAACAGACAAGATGGTAGTGAGGGGAGAAGAGTGACAGTAATAAAGTCACATCATGATTAAGGCATGCGGACATCTTGATGGCTCTGCTACATGTTAAAATTTATATTCTCCCTCCCTGCCCCTGCTCCCCTCCGCCATGTTTGCTCACAGACAAGATGGCTGAAGTGAGGCATTCAGAAGGATTTGAAGATGGCCTGGGGAACAACTTTGGGGCAGGCATTCCAAGCATATGGGAGATGGGGTGGAGTTGCCTGTGAGAAAAGCAGTTGCCGAGTGGAGGGGCTGGGAGAAACGTAAATGGAGGGCAGGTCAGAGCTGTAGGCAGGCCTGTATGATGCACGGCTTTGAGAAGCAGGGCTAGTAGTCTGAATGAGATGCACAGGCACATTTAACGTTTTTTGTTACTAATCTTTCATTCATGATGTTGAGTGCCTACAGCATGCTTGGCTCTGTCATAGACACAGATGAAGACAGAGTCCCTGCCCAAATGACCTTGAAGATAGACAAAAACACCCTGGGAAGATAGAGATAACTTTAGATCTGCCTATTTTAGGTACTTATACAATCCCCGTTAGCATAGTATCTGCATTCCCCACCACACCTGTGTGAAATAGGGCAGTGCTAGTATCCCCATTTTATAGGTGGGGAACAGAGAGATTAAGGGCCAGATTTTCAAAGCTATTTAGGTGCCTAAAGATGCAGATAGATGCCAAGTGGGATTTTCAGAAGTGCTTAGGCACCTAACTCCCATTGAAATTGAGTCAATGAGAGTTGGGCACCAAGGGGTGCTTTTGAAAATTCCAGTAGGCATGGATCTTCATCTTTCGGCACCTAAATAGCTTTGAAAATCTGGCTCTAAATGACTTGCCCAAAGTCACACAGGAAGTCTGTGATGAAGACAGGAAATGAATCTGGGTCTTATCCCAGGCTAGCAGACTAACCCTTGGATCATCCTTTTAGGTATAATAGTGCCAGGTGAGGAGTTCTTGCTGTTTCATATTGGGTAGGTAAAGGAGCAGTGCTAACCTGGTGAGTGATATCCTCTGGAAGAAAGTCAGCATGTGATTTCTTAGAAGAAATAGGTTTCCAGGAGGGCTTTGAGGGAGGAAGGCCACAGTCGGGGAGAGAGTTCACTTCAGGCATTGGTGTTGGTAAGGCAGAAGACAGGAGTGGGAGAAGGGACTGAAGGGAGTGGTGAAACTGGGTGCCATGAGATCATCATGGCATAGTGGTTTTATCAAGGTTTAAAATAGGGGCAACCTTCTTCGGGCACTAATATCTGATCAAACTGTTATTTGGAGCAATATTTGGTCATGTATCTTTTTCCTTTGGTTTTTTTTAAACAAGATTCATGGGAGAGGTGTCTGCTCCATGCAATGCTGGGTTTTATAGCTAATTACATGTCACAAAATCCAATAGTGTCATAAAATATTATGCTTTACTGCGAGGGTTCATCACAACCTGCAAAATGCTGTCTCTTTGAGAGATAAATATGCCTTGGAGGCAATTACAAAGGAACCATACCATTAAATCTTCTCATCATAAAAAAACTGCGATACCCACGTCAAAGTGATTGAGTTCTGCTAATCCCTTTTCAAATGTCTAAATTCCTTCAGAATTAGACTGGCATCGTTGCTGAAGAATCAACTCAATGCTAAGTCCTTCTACTGCAGAAGACTGGTTTGACTGATCTGTATAGAGAGGTCAAAGAAAGTTCAGTGAAAGTTTGGTGTTTAAACTGGGCGTGTATCTATAATGTTTCCTTTTTCAATTATGCATCAAGTTACACGTTCCCCAAAAGATATCATTAATGATGTGAGCCTGTAGCGTCTCTGACAGCAAACACTAGCTGAGTGTAAACTGAGATCAGATTTGTGGGGTGGAAGGAAATTTTGTGATTTCTAAAGTGCGGTTTTATTCCAAAAAGTGTCTGCGTAAAATTGACACCTTCATTATCATGAGACCCGTTTTCTTTATGCATTCAGTGCCAGATCTGCTGTCAGTGTCAAAAAGTAACTTTCACTGCCATCAATTCCTGTTAGTTGTGCAAAGCCAATGCAACTAAGAGGTAGTGAGCTAATTTCTATTCCTTCATATGCACCATTAGCAGATTTGTTTTATAAGTTCTTTTCAGATACACTTGGGCAAATGCACTGAAAACAAACGTTCCTAAATACTGATTTAGTTAACAAATGGTGTATATTAGAATTAATTTGCTTTTGCTTTTTTCTCTAGCTGTTGGCTAGGATATATTCTGTCAGGAATATTGCTTTGATGTTGTATTAATGGCAACATCAAAACTGTAACTTTAATCCAGCTAGTACTGAGGACACGTACAGTGAGCACAGGACATAAGGTGGGAGTTGTCTGTTTTTTATTCATTGAGCTGTGTATCTGGATACAAGAAAATACTGAAGGAATGTAAGACTTATCATATAAGATAATTGATACACTTTTTCATCTGAAACTCTCAAAGTATTTTACAAAGGTGGCTAAATCCTATTGTCCACATTTTACAAATGGAGAAACTAAGGCACAGAGGGCACTTATAATTAGCCCATGGTCACACAGTGGCAGAGTCAAGGATGGAACCCTGGTCTCCTGACTCCTAGGCCATTAGTCCATGTTGTCCAGAATCCTGTCTTCAGCATTAGCCAGTATCTGATGCCACGGAGACTCATAAAATCACGACCCATAATAGATCTAGCCAGTTGTGTAATACTGAAACATAGGAATTCCATACAGAGTCATAGAGTTTACAACCAGAAGGGACCACCAGATCATTTTGTCTGACCTCCTGTATATGATGGGAAATGATTGTGAGACATACCTAGGTAATCCTGGCAAGTGACATGCACTCGCACGCTGCAGAGGAAGGTGAAAAAACCCCAAAGTCATGGCTAATCTAACCTGGGGGAAGACTCCTTCCTGACCCCACATATGATGATCAATTAGACCCTGAGCGTGTGAACAAGAACCAGCCAACCAAGCAGCTGAGAGAGAGAATTCTCAGTACCACCACAGAACCTGGCCCTCCCCATTCATTGTGCTATCTCCAGCCATGGCCATCCCTGATGCTTTATAGGAAGAAGATTTTAAAAAATAACAAAACCCAAACCCAAAAATCCTTGGGGGAAGGAGGGGTGCCTGGAGAAATCTCTTCCTAATCCCTGAAGGTGGTGGACTAAAACCCTAAAGCATGAGCTCTACAAACATATGACATAAACTGGAAGCCCTGCCCCTCTACCATCATAAGCAACTCTGTTACACAATCACACTTACAAATTTGTCCTGCTCGCTCGTTAAACTAATTAAGTTTGCCCCCACAACTACTCTTGGGAGGCTGGTCCAGGACCTTATCCCTCTTTTGGTTAGCAAATGTTTTCTAATTTCCAGTCTCAATTTGTTCCTGGCTGGTTTATATCCATTTGTTCTTCTGCCAACATTGTCCTTTAGCTTACATAGCTCTTCAACCTCCCTGGTATTTACCCCCTTATGTATTTATAAACAGTAATTGTATCCTCTCTCAGTGTTATTTTTGCTTGATTAAACAAGCCCAGCTCTTTCAGTCTTCTCTCATAAGGTAGGCCCCTCATTCCCCGGATCATCCTAGTAGCTCTTCTCTGTACCTGTTCCAGTTTGAATTCATCTTTCTTGAGCATGAGTGACCAGCATTGCACACAGTATTCCAAATGAAGTCTTACCAGTGCCTTGTATGGCATTAATACTTCTCTGGCTACGTTTATACTGACGATGGCAAAATCGCCGCCGCCAGATCGATCTTTCAGGATCGATTGAGCGGTCAGTGAGACCCACTCAATCGATCAGGAAGTTGACTGAGTAAGTCCACCCCCTCAAGTAGCATAGCGCAGCGCAGTGTAGACAGCACGCAGAACAGAAGCAGAGCAGTCGACGTCAGTTACGCAAACTACTCTGTGTAGTTTGCGTAACTCCAGTTGACTGCCACCGAATTGCGCGGTAAGTGTAAACCAGCCCTCTCTCTCTACTGGAAATACCTCCCCTAATACATTGTAGGATCGCCTGTGGTCCATCTAGTCTAGTAGTCTGTCTCTGTCGGTGGGGGTCACATGGCTTAATAAGAAGGTGCAAGAATCCTTTTAGATGAGAATTATGGAATAGAGGAAATATTTTCTCAACCTGACCTATTAATAGTTGACTTATACCCTAAAGCATGAAAGCTTACATCTCTCTCTCTATCTATCTATCTATCTATCTATCATAGCAAAATACTGTGTTAAAAGAACATTATTAAGGTTGCAAAGTCAAGCACTCAAATGCTAGGAAAGTATTGGGACCTGTGTAGGGATGGAGCATGCCCAGTCCAGTCACAGCACTAGAAACCGTAAGAGGCTCAGACATGCTCAATGAGGATGGAATCTTCTGAGATTTTAGCGATAAAGCTCTAGCAAGTCTCTAGTGAGCATGTGCAAACTTTCAAAGACTTATAACTTGGCCAAATGTGGGCAGATTTTTATGGACATGGTAGAAGGCACCCAAAAGACCCCATCCCAAATGTCAAGTCCCTGCTCCAAAGCACAGGGGCCATAGAACATTTCAAAGAAAAGGTTGCAAGAACTTTTTAACATGGTAAAACAATGTATTTTCCCTAGTATTGTTCTTTAAAATGGCAGAACCATGTTGGATAAATTTTTTTTTAAAAACGCAGCCTGATGAAGACACCCAGCATGGAAAATTTCAGTCCAAACAACTGAAGTTTAGCAAAGTTATAAGCAACTGAAAATAGGGTTTTATATAGGCATGTGTTGTGCAACCTTAGTAAAAGGTGGTGATACCAGCCATACCTATAATATAGTTATATATATAACATATCAAATTGCACATGTTCTCCTATCCATATAAATATCTAACATTTAAAAAAAACCCTACTGTCCTATTGGCCACAATATTATCGTCGGGAAGTAATAAATTAATTATGGAATCAGTTACCTTTTACAGTTTTAAATTTGTTGTCTTTCAATTTCACTGAATATCCACTTATTGTATTATAAGAGAGGATAAATATGAGTCCTCAATTTACCTTCCCTGTAACTAGGCTTGGCAGAATTCATTTTTTATTTGTATATGATTTGGACGGATAATATCATAGTTTATTTTTAAGCATTTCTTTTTAGATTTTTTTTATCAATTTAAACTTTCACAAATTCAGGAAATTATGTGGGGGATCAGACAGTAGCCATTTAATAACAATAGACATTGGTATTCTAAAAATTAAAACTTTATAACAGTTAAAACACCAACTGTCAACATCACATGTCAAAATATACGAAGTAAAAATCCTCTGCTAACACTGTCATTACAACTCTTTTATATAACATTAAGATGGAACTCTAATAAGTTCCCAAGCAGCTGTTTTCTTTCTTTGCCTATCTGTAAATTTGGATTATTATTGATGGAAATATTTTTTGCTGGTTTGTGTGTAGGGTGAAATCTATGTTTACTGACATTGACTGATAAAAATCTAATCTTTCCAAGCCTACCTGTAACATTCATTATCTTGTATATATCTATCCTATTCCCTCTTCATTTTTTCTCTAAACTAAACATTTTCAGGGTGAAATCCTAGCCTAGCTGTAGACAATTTGACTGGTGACTTCAGTGGTGCCAGGATTTCACTCCCA
Source organism: Emydura macquarii macquarii (assembly GCF_026122565.2). Lineage (NCBI taxonomy): Eukaryota > Metazoa > Chordata > Testudines > Chelidae > Emydura > Emydura macquarii. Next base: position 20,099,675 of record NW_027131927.1, read on the forward strand.
ATCTTTTCAATCTCTCTTCATAAGGAGGTCTCTCCATTCCTCTGTTCTTTGTAGTTTCTTTTCTCTGAATCGCTTCTATTTCTGCCATACAGTGATCAGAATTGAACACAGTGTTCTAGGCTAGGATAGTCAACTGATTTATATAATGCCATTGCAATATTTTCAATATTATAAGGTAGTAGACTGTATACGATACGGTAAGTGGGAGGAAAAAAATCTTCTTGATCCTCCGCAGGTGATCATCTCATGCTCCAAAGGAGGTGGTTTAATTGCCCATATAATTAACTTAGCTTGTATAGCTATAGACTTTAGTGATCATGAAATGATCTGGTCCCTTTTAGGATCCAGCTGGAGTATTTAATTCACTGAACTCTTGCAGCAGTTAATTCCACTGGATTTAGACACACATACATCCACAAGTTATATATATGCAGTACAGTATGCTCACACACCACAGGGGTGCCTTTGAAGGGTTGCATTGACCCAACATTGATAATGTTCTCCTAACACAGGAAACACTGTTTTTAAAGGGTTTAAAAGAAAGGGAAAGTTGTTATTCCTCAAAATTTCCATGGAAATTTTCCAGGATATTTTTAAAAAGCAGATTCACTCAAAACATATCTGACTAAACCAATAAGCTGTCTGGTAAATGACTTGTATCTTCACCCGGTAATTTTAAATCACATTTATTATTTTTCCTCATCCATTCTGCTAAAAGTGTGAGTGTGTGAGTGTATGTGTGTGGGGAGGGAGCGGGGTCTAAGAAGCACTCCTCTGAGGCACATTTCCCTTTCTGCTTGTTCCAATCTTGTTCCCTCTTGTTCCAATGTGGGATAGTTATCTGCTGCTCACCCATACCTGGAGCAAATGGTGACACCCAGCCCTGTCAGCTTTGCTGTATTGGCTGGTGTGTTTGGATTCGGAGGAAGGAGGCAGCGCCAAGACTCGGTTCACTCCTTGCCTACCAGTCCCCAGATTGGTGCTGGAAGTAGAGGAAGCACAGCCTCTGTTCACACCTGCTTTCCCAGACCATGCCCAGGTCAGGATAGTCTGCCCAAGAGTCTAAGTAGCAGCGGGGGCAGTTCTCACTTTCCTGCATGGTTGTGAAGTCCCAGTTTAGCTCATCTCTGATTCCCACTGGTTCTCTGGAGAAAGAAAGACTCACCACAGATGGTAAAATAAAGTGGTTCTTAATGGTTAATACTTGACATTCCTGTAGCCCCTTCCACGTGAGAATCTCAATCTACTTTACAAACATTAGGTCGTAAACGAGACATAGGTGATGAATAAGCCTTGCTCTGACCTTCTACACAGAACTACATTGCACCCACTAGTGAGGATCTCCTAAAGGTAGGTGAATATTGTCCCCATTGGACAGACAGCACAGTGAGGTCAAGTGACTTGGCCAAGGTTCTCGCAGCATGTCACCGTAGGGGATCGAAATGTGAATCTTTAAAGATCAGGTATTTGGAGACTTTTGTGTGTAAGAATTGGTTCCTTTGCAAAACAACTTTCTCAATTTGTTTGTTATGTTTCTGGGTCACTGGCTTTTGTGTTCATTGCATGATATGTGTTTTTTTTTAGGCGCTGGAGGATCGTGTGACAGTGATTGAGCCACATCATCTCTCCTTTGTAGACTCAGAGAGTCCAAGTGGGAAAATTGTGTTCAATGTGACTGTACCTCTGCTGCCAAATCAAGGCAAGATGTGCCATTAATATGGGGGGGGTTGTTTTTTGTTTTGTTTTGTTTTGTTTGACAAAGTCTTAGTGCTGGAGACTAAGGACTTCTGTGCATTTATTGCAATTTCTTCTGAGTTCTCTAGCTTTACTCAAAGTATCTGTCTGTGTAGGCAGCTATTAATCTCTCTCTATCCTCCTTCAATACTTTTGAAACCATCAATTTCTCATCCTGATTCCTTAGATTAGCAGAGGAGTGAGCAGTGCCCAGCCAGTTTTCTTTAATATCGGTGTCTGGAATACATTGCACCCAATGATTCTGTCCTTTGCACCTCTTCATCCATAGGCATCTGTGGATGCTAAATTACTACTAAATTTAGTATCTGTGGATACTAAATTAGACATTTGTGTTGAATTCTCCATGTACCCTGTTAGGTTCAGAGACCTGTGCTGTGTGTGATTGCAGCCAGATGGGCTGTGGCTGGGTGGCCCATTCTGGAGAACGTGAGCAGAGATACTGTAAAAGAAGAGATAACACTGAAGACTTAACTAGCACTATGGGGAAGGCGGGTGGGGAAGAGATGGTGGCAGAGCCTTGATTGTTCAGTGTTAAAAATGAAACAGGTGCCTCTTGTTAAAACGAATCTCTCTCTCTCTCTCTCTCTCTCTCTCTCTCTCTCTCTCTCACTCTCTAGGTATTGTGGAACACAGAGACAGGCCTCTCTCCCCAGTCAAGTATTTCACACAAGCGGATATAAACCAGGGCAAGATTGTTTACCGTCCACCCACTGCAGCTCCACACATCAGAGAGATGATCGCATTCTCTTTTGCTGGTAAGAAGCACCAGCACTTAATTAGCTTTGTATCAGGAATGTAAAAGTATTGCCACTAATTCCCACTACAGACCTGGGTGTGCTTTTTCCCTCTAAGAAACTAATGTTATCCTACTTTTATGGGACAAACTCACTTCCACTAAACTATGAAGACATAGTTAATGCAAGCTTTGCCATTGATTTCAACAGGAGCAGTCTTGAATTACTAGGAACTCTTTACAGTGGAAATGCTAACTTGTGAAACTGAGATCATTCAAAATGTTAAGGAAGTCATGGGAAATGATCCCACAACTTTCTGCACTTTGGGTTAAATCCTGGCCCCATGGATCTCAATAGGAGCTTTCGGCATTGACTTTGATAGCTCCAGAACTCCACCCTTTATATTTTTGTCACTCATGACAGAAATCTCTAATTATGGGACAATATTGCAAAACTCAATGCACTATGGGTTTTATGAGTGCCTTTGAAGCATCTGGCATTGACCACTCTCAGAGTTTAGATATTGCATTAGATGGATGGATGATGATTGTTCCTTTCCTATGTTTTGGATCTTAGCCCCACATTGTGTCCTAGTTTGGGTTTGGTAAGTCAAGAGCTATAGGTGCATGTTACATGCATAACTATGTAGGCCTTATGGCAATATGACATGCAGTCAAGTTTCAGCTGAGAAATCTCTATGTTAAATGCCATTCTTCTAAGTATTATGTGCATTTAAAAAGAATATAGGGCATTTGAAAAGAATGTTGTCCACTTGGCATGGAATGAGAGTAGGAAGCAACATTTAAAATGTTCTTCAACCAGTCAGATTGTGTTATAGGCTGATCATTTTCTAATCCTGTAACTCCACACCAAAGCATCCCTCATGATGTGAGATAAATGGGGGCTTTCTTTGCATCCTGGCCTGGGGCTGTCTTTCAAAATTTGTGTTTTAATCTAAATGGGTGTAGCGAAAACAAAAGCAAAGAAAGCACAGGTATGCAGTACAGAGTCTGACTGGGCCAAAGCGGGTTTCTTTTTGCTCAAGAAATTGTTGCATTCTTACTGATCTTCAGTGTCTATTGGGATGTTCTGTTTCTGTATTGGAGGTAGAAGGGCAATAAAGCATGTGACATTTAGAAACTTGTTTTAATTCGATATGGACAGATTCTGGCTGGCCCTCGTATGGGTGTTCTGCACCCACTTCAAGGGCCATCCATTCACAGTTGCAGTCCCTGTACTCTGCCCTGCAGACAGTGCCCCAAACAGAGGCAGGCAAGCCATGGCCCATACCCTCCCTTCATACCAAGGTGTTGCCTCCCTTGTTATATGCTGGGAAGTTCAGGAACAGAGTAAGCCTCCCTCATACACACTCCCTCCACAGGCACCATGGAGGATAGGGCAGCTCTGTATTTCCCCTGCTTAGAGCAGTGCCTGTCTGGCATAATCTTGCCCTGAGTGTTTTAGTTGATTTTTTTTAAATGTTCTATCATAGATGTATATGGTGCCTCACTGGATACAGTAGCTCTGTTTGTATGGGAGTAGTTAGTTCACTGATGGTTACATATAGAACCAATTAGCTTTTCTTCCTGGTCTGTATGTACCGAGCTACTTTGTGTTGTAAATAGAGGTATTCTGGGAACGCTGTATAAATTGATTCAGTAACAAGTGAGCAGTTCTGTATTTACTGAGGATGATGTGGCTGTGCTCTGCCATGTTCTGAATACCGGAGCCTCATTCTGCAAAGGCAGCAGAAGATGAATAACTCACAGGAGGGCTAGCGCAAGAACAGGCAGGTAAACGCCACCCCACCTTCTTACAATGTGCAAATCAAGTTTATTAGAGTAGCATCATTCCGTCTGCAGTGAACTTGACTCATTCAGTGAAATACGATGGTGATGATATTAGCACTCCCTGATTTGTAGAGTTGCATGTGCTGAGGAAATGAAACCTAAAAAACAGTTATTAGTAAATCACTATGCCTGCCAGGATATAAAAACATAAATGTATGCAATTCCTTTTTGTAATGTTGGATATTGAATAGTAGAACGTTTCTCTGTTAATTGTATTAAATTCCAAGTTCTTAACAATTACAAAGCATAGTACAAACTGTTAATGTATACAATCGCCCAGAAGTAGGGAAATATTAGCGTTCCCATTTTACAGATAGGGAATCAGAGATAGAGAGGGGCTAACTGCTATACTTTCCGAAATTACCAATGATTTTGGGTACCCTCTTGAAACATCTTGTACCTAGGGCTTCAGAAGAGCTGACTTCAGTTCAGTAGGACTTGTCATTGCTCAGCGTTTCCAGAAACCAGGCCCAAGGTGGCTCAAATTAAACCCTCATTAATGGAGGTGTCCAAACTCAGTGGCTTGTGTGAGGCCACACAGCAAGTGGCAGTGTTGGAATTAAAACTCAGGAGTTCCTGGCTGTAACAGCCAGGATTGAAGCATATTTAATAAGCTGCCTTTGTAAAATGTCAGGAAAGATATTTAAGTTTTTTTTAAAACAAAATGGATTTAAATCCATGTGTCCCTGTTTTTTCCTATGCTAGTAACAAATGTGCTCTACTTTGCTTTTTTTCTCCTGCAGATCTCCCGGAGACAGTGAACTTTAATTTTACAGGTATATAAATCACTATTTTTTCACGGGCATAAGGGCCATGGTGCTTTTTCCTTCCTGTGAATGTCCTTTGCTTCACCTGTTATTCCCACCCCCTCTATTTCAGGGACTCTTATGAATCAGTCTCTGAAAGTAAATGTGCCTCTGAAATATTTGAATGGTTGTTTTCACAAATTATGGATTAATATTCATGGAAGACAGTGAATGCTTGGTTAGGAGCTAGGAGTTGGTTTTCTTATTAGCACACCCACCTCTTTTCTAACCATTAACTCAAATCCTGCAGGTCTTATTCAGTCAAAAATCCCATTGTTATAAGTAAGGACAGCAAAGTTTGACTCAATGATTATTAAATGTAGTATGGAAACATTTCAGCTAAAAGAAGTACTTAATCATCTGTTACCTTGTTTAAACCTTTTTAGTGTGGTATCTAGCATGGGCCTTCCAAGTATTTCTTTTTCTGAAAAGGGTCCCAGGTGTGTTCTGGCTCCAGACTGAAGCCTTTCAGAGAGAGAGAAGTATACACACGAGCGTGCGCACACTCACACAGGGAGTCAGCATTGCTCTTCTAGTATGCTAGTACTGCCAGGGACAGATTAGGGATAAAGGAAGACACATGTAGTCTTGTGTCTGGATAGTGGGGTAATTACAGGGGGATGAGACAAGAAACTACTGTGGCTTGCTGGTCACTGGTGAAAAGCAGACAATCTAGAATGTGTTTTTAAGGTGTGTTTCAATATGTGTCATTTAAAACAAATCAATTAACATCAACGTGTTTGAATTTGATTTTAGTGTCTGATGGAGAACATACAACTCCAGAGCTGACATTCACCATTCACTTGCTCTCGATGGATCAGCAGCCTCCTGTGTTCCTGATCACGGCTCCATTTCTGGAGGTCAGCCAGGGGGGCAAGGCCAGCCTTGGTAAGGAGCAGTCAGCGGGTGCAGCAAAGGCGCTGTTCTAAATGCGCGTGGCTGAAGGGATTAGTCTGTGGCAGTGCTGAACCGGGTGGGTTTGCCGCCAGGAGCCCTGCACAGGCAGCTGATTAGAATTCTGGCTTGGGCCCATCTCTATCACTAGGTGCTAGATGGGGGTGGCCAAACCGTGGCTCGCGAGCCGCATGCGGCTCTTTGACCGTTCAAGTGTGGCTCATGGAGAACCCCCCGCCATGCCCCTCTAAATTCTACGCCTACCGGCCTGGGGGGGTGTCTCAGGGCTTCCGCCCTATGGTGAGCCCTGAGCAATGGCAGGCGCCTCCCACAGGGTGGAAGCCCCGAGACCTCCTCCGTACCCCAGGACAGAAGCCCCAAGCCCTGGCAGGTGCCACCCATGGGGTGAAGCCCCAAAACCCCCCTCCTCACCACAGAATAGATTTACGGCCAGGATGGAGACCCACAAGGCCTCTAGCTCGAACAGTAATTAGCTGTGAAACAGTAAGTAGGAGGCTAATATTTTTAAAAACGCACGTGCCAAGGTTGTGTGTGTCTTGGGGCCATCGAACTTCTCAAGGCTATCGCATGTGACACTGAGGGTCAGTAAGTTTGGCCACCCCTGGGCTAGATTGTGGTATGGAGCCCAGAACCTGCTCTGGGGGCTGGACTGAGCCCAGCTCCTCCATTCCAGGAGCTCAGCAGGTGCAAACTGCTGCCCCTCTGTGCAGGGCCCGGCATGCACTTTCCCCATGGCTTTGCCAGCTCTCCACTTGTTGCCCTTTTTGGCTGAGCTGCTGCCAGGGGAGCATCGTGCTTGCAGTTCCTGTGCTCTGCCTGGTCCAGGGGCTGCCTTCTGACCTGCTCTGGTGGGCTGTGCAAGGGGGGAGGGCACCTCACTCTCTCCCTCACATTGTATTGCCCTGGGGGCAGGGGGCAGTCTCCGGCCCAGGATTAGGGATGCGACACATAGTCTGGACTATGAGAACATGCTGCACAGCTCTCTGTGCTAGGATAAGGAAGCGTTGCATTTTTATAGTCCGACTCACAGACCCACTGGCACACTCATGAATGTGCACTGCGTAACTGGGCTTTCTGAATGGTTGGATGTGGTCCCCCCCACGTGGTTAGCCGTTGAAGGTCATGCCAAATGTCACTCTTGAGGCAGTCTGGCAATAACATATCTGTTTGAACCCATGACCTCAGCATCCCAAGGGATGAATTGTCTCCAGGTAGGCTGACAAACATACGTCTGCGTGGAGGAGAAGAGAGCTCCAGAATTACATTAATTTTAAAATACAAACTCAGTTAGAGCCAATTAATTTCTGTCATTTAATGTATGCAAATTGCACATGCTAGCCCTGCTGCTTATAAGGGAAGGTTCACTGTACAGCAGATTACAGCTCTGAGCCCTGTACTATGTATTCCCCCGATGCAGGGATACAGCTGGCAGTCAGTGATGCAGATACAGCTCCTGAAGATCTCTTCTTTGAGCTGCTGGAACCTCCTCACCACGGGGTTCTTCTCAGGCATAATGCTGCGGTCCACGAGCACATGAGAGCAGGTGAGTTGAGCACATCACTGAGGAAGAGGAGGAATCCAAGTGGGGGGAAGTGACAAAGTGCAATATGTTTTCCTTACGTATGTGTTTTTGTTAATTTGTAATAGGCAATTGAGCTAGAATCTGTTTGTCAATAATAAATTGCTGGCAATTGCCAATCACAAGCTCTTCAGAGAGCCAAGAGAGTATTATTTTCAGAGCTCTGAACGCATTCACTAGAGCTGGGCAGGAAACAGTTTACCTGTTACAGAAATTTTCCCATTCCACATTGGGACAAACCTGAGACTTTTCAAAATTTGCCCTGGAGAGAGAGATCCACCCCTGAGTAGCCGGTAGCCCATGGTTTAGGGCATTCAGCTGGGAAGCGGGAGACCCAGCTTCATGTCCCAGCTCTGTCAATCCAGGAGGCAGCATAGCCTAGTGGGCCTTAGGAGAACCGGGTTCTATTCCTGGCTCATCATCTGTCCTGCTGGGTGACTAGGCAAGTTGCTTCCCCATCTGTAAAATAGGGATAATGACACTGGTCTCTTTCGTAAAGTGCTTTGAGAGCTATTGATGAAAAGCTCTATACAAGACCTAGTTGCTGGTTTTATTTATTAATATTCCCACTGAAGTCAATGTAAGTTCATCCCCGTAAATGGCAGCCTGATCAAGGTCCTGTTTCTCCTATCAGTCAAACAGGAGAGTTGCTTTTGTCTTCCATGGTACCAGGCTCCAACCAATACAATGTTTGGGAAAGCCAGGCAAAGAAGAGCTAGGGTGGGGGGAGCCCTGGGGTTGGAAGCCTGGGCAAGAGATGGGATTTTAGAAGGACATGGAAGGAAGAGTAGAATGCTGTGCTGACAAGAAATGGGACCGGTAATTAGTAAAATACACTCATTTTGTCACAAAGTTTGCTGTAATACTATGAAGGTCATGGCTCCTCCCTGCACCTTGCATATATTGTTGCTCATTAAGGAAACCCTCAGATAGAATCAGAGCTCACACAGCTGTAAGGGATGCATCACATACGCGATAAGCATGTGCTTAAGTGATTTGCTTCATCGGGGCCCTAGGCATTTGAACTGAACTTAAGATATTAATGTCATGCAGTAGACCAAGTCATCACTGTTTTTATATTTCTTTCTGGGAAGGCGACACCTTCACGTATGAGGATATCACCCAAAATGCTTTACAGTATGTCCACGATGGCTCGTCAGTAGCAGAGGACAGCATGGAAGTCTCCGTAACCGACGGCGTTGCCACTGCAGCAACGGTGCTGAAAGTCAAAGTGTCCCCGATGGATAGCGATGGTCCCCGGCTGGCCACTGGCTGCTTGTTGACTGTCACAGTGGCTAGTAAAAGCTCCGTGACTCTCTCACGGTCACACCTTGCCTACATTGTAAGCTTGTATCCATTCCTTCCTAAACCCCATGCGTTTAGCTAGCTTCCTTCCCCACAGGAGACTTTTAGCAATTTAACCTCTGCACCGTCAGACTGTTCATACTTGGCTAACACTCTAACCTTTTACTGTGCCCTGACTGCAGCTGCCAAAAAGGGAATAATGAGTTCTCATCCTACCATGACCAGGCATGTGGGTTTGCTCAGCAATAATCTTTTACAAACTTCTTAACCATCCCTGACATGGATTGGCTCTTCCTGTTTCGCTAAAAACGACCCAGAACGTAGCATTCTGTGACATCATGCTGTGATACGTTGTTTGCATACTATGTGAGTGTTTTGTTGTCAGTGGTGTCACGGAAGAGTGGTGCTTTGCTAGTAGCAATGGATGTAGGAGCAAAGGAATTAGCAGTGGATTTGATTAAAGGGACTTGTACACAAGCTTCACCGTTTAAGGGGCTGTAAGGACAAGTCTTCACTACAGAATTAAGTCGACCTAAGTTATGTCTATGTACAGCCACCGCAGTAATTGAATCAGTTTTATATACTACTCTTCTTGTGTTGGTGGTGCACACCTCACTAGGAGTGCTTGCACTGATTTAACTGTCAGTGTGGGGCATTGTGGGACAGTTTCTGAAAGGCAGCAATAGTTGATGTAAGCAAATCAGTGTCTACACTTACACTGCATTGACCTAATTACATCAACTTAAGTGCCACGCCCCTTGCGGAGATGTAGTTATTAAGTCGGTGTAGTGGGTGAGTTACCTTGGTAGGAGCTACAGTTTAGTGTAGACACTTACAGCGTTAGGTCAGTGGAGATACTTACAGAGTTAGGTCAATGTAAGGCCTAAGCATTTTAATGGCTTATATTCAGGGCTTATATAACTTAATTGTTTATAAAAAATTGCTTTGTGTAGAAATATGGGACATAGCCATATAAAGGTGTCAGAGCCAGAAAGCAATATTATTACACCATTTCGCCCAAAAAATCTACAAAAACATTTCTTTGGTCTCTTTCAAGTTTAACAGATTTAAATGATGTACAGAAATTCATGTAGTGTTGTAGCCACGGTGGTCCCAGGATATTGGAGAGACAAGGTGTGTGAGGTAATATCTTTCAGTGGACCAGCTTCTGCTGGTTAAAGAGACAAGAGTTTGAGCTTACACAGAGTGAGATATTATCTCACCCACCTTGTACAGAAGTTCACTCATTTCTGACATGTTTTTGGTCTTTGTAAAACTCAAAAAAACCCAACTTTGATTTAAAAAAAAACAAAATAAAACAAAGCCAACAACTAAGAACAAGTGATTCCCCCCCTTCCCAATATATTAATATCTGTTGAGGCAATATTATGTACTATAAATACTATGAATGATAAAAGTATACGGCTACATATTGAATCAATAGACTACTGCAGCTTGAATAATATTCATCTGACAGATTAAAATGACCCCTAGGGAGTCTTTCCTGCTTATTAACAGCATGTCTTGCTCTGCATTTTAAAGTATTAAATACTTTAAAATTAAATACTTGGATACTTAGTATAGGTTTGAATGAACTCCTGGAATAGTTATTGTGCCTAATAGTACAGAAAGGCACCTAGGGTCAAATTCACATCTGTCGAGATGACTACTACAAGGTGCACACACCATTTAAGTCCAAGTGCCTCAAGAGCCTAAGTCCCATTTTCATAAGAGATTTATGATCAGATTTACAAAGGTATTGAAGCATCTAAAGAGGCGGATATGTGCCTAGTGGCATTTACAAAAGTGCCTAATCAGGGTAGCATCATTCCTCTGTGTGTAGATGTTTCCACTGACTTAAATGGGAGGTAGGTACCTAAGTGGCAAAAAAAAAAAAAAAAAACAAACCCTACAGCAGCAAGTCTCTGAGACTGGGTCAACAGGCTCATGGGGCTTGTGCTATGGGGCTAAGAATAGCAGTGTAGACATTCCTCCTTGTGCTGGAACCTTGGCTCTGAAACAATGTGAACAGGGAGGGCCTCGAAGCCCAGACTGTGGCCCAAGTGGGAACATCTATGCTGCTATTTTGAGCTCTGTAGCGCCAGCCTGAATGAGTTGACATGGGCTCTGAGACACACTGCCGTGGGTTTTTTTTTGCAGTTAGACATACCCTTAGGCACTTCTGTAAAACCGTCTAGGTGCCTATCTGCATCTTTAAGTGCCTAAATACCATGGAAAATGTGGCCCTTAGGCCTATAGGAGCCTACGTTTAATTAAATGTCAATGGGACTTAGGTGCCAAAGTGCCTCTGTCTCTTTTGAAAATAGGACTTTGGCGCTTTTGAAAACGTTAACTCATATCCGTAAAGCTCTTTGAAGATGAAACGTGCTCTGAGTTATCATTAGAGCTAGGAAAGGAAAAAGGCAGCTGTGAGAGCTGTTGAGATGGAGGTTTTTTGTGGGGGCGTTTTTTGAGGGTCTGTGAGGAAAAACAGCAATAGCAACTATCACAAGATTTTTATGGGGAAGGCAGAACAACTGTCCTGTGGAGGCTTCTGGATGAGGGAAAGTAACATTGGGAGCTGTCATTCAAGTTTTTGTGGAGAAGACAGTCAGAAGGTGTGGATGTAGGAGACTGAGCAAGACAAGAGACCGCAGTACAGTGAGTGGAGTCACTGGGAGTTTGTGGAGGACACGAAGATGGGAGTCACACCCTATATGTTATATGGTGTTTTAAAGCTTACGACTTTTAAGTTAGGTTGGGGGAGTTATAATTTCCTCTTCAGATTCTGATGAAGACACAGATCACTTGACCCTATGCTTCCCTGGTTTACAATGCCACTAGCTTACTCCTACAGCTGCATAATTCCGTTGCCTGTACTTTGTTCTGCAAAAAACATACACGTGCCTTAGAGAGACAAGGTGGGTGAGGTAATATCTTTTATGGAACCAACTTCTGCTGGTGAGAGAGACAAGCTTTCAAACTTACACAGAGCTCCTCTTCAGTTCTGGGAAAGGTACTCAAGTGTCATAGCTAAATACAAGGTGGAATAGATGGTTTAGCATAAGTAGTTGTTATGGGGGCATTTAGTGCACTGGATGTGGTACCCTACATGTTATGATAGGACCCATGTATAAGACCCACATGGATCTTTAAAGGTGTGTTGTAGGGAGTATTGATCATCATAGTAGTGGAGATATGTCTGAAGATTTTGCATCTGTTGTTATGGAGGGGTCTGGTGCCGCTTTGAGTTGGTTCCTGCTTTGCAGGGAGCTATCCTCTGATGATGAGCTTGGTGAGGTTGGAAGGTTATTTGAAGGCCAAAAGAAGGAGTTTGAGAGAAATTTATTTCAGGATATGGTCCCCATCAAGTATTGGTTGTAATGGTTTGATTATACCCCATATGGGCTCCAGTGAAGGGTTGTAGGTGATAATCAGGGGTGTGTAATTGGAGGGGTTCCCCCCCCCCCCATATTGAAGCAGATTCACTAAGGGTGTTTGGTTAGCCCATTATATGATGCGATCTACTTTTCTGGTGGCGTGTCCTTGTTCGGTGAAGGTCGTTTTAAGTGTGTTAAGGGTATATCCTGGACTTTCTCTTTGGAGCATATTGTGTGGTATCTGAGTGCCTGGCTGTATATAATAGATACCTTGGTGTGTTTGGGGTGGTTACTGGCTCGATGAAGGTAGGAATGGTGATATATGGGTTTCTTGTATATAGTTATCTGTAGAGTTCCGCTGTTGAAGCATATCGTGGTGTACAGAAAGTTGATGCTGGTACAGGAGTGCCCTAAAGAGTATCTGTCATACTCCTAGAAATAATAGCCTTTTATATCTTTGTATGTCACAATATGACTGTATTGCCAATCCCAAGCACTCAAAAATTATGACATTGGTTTAAAAATCACAAGATTTTTAACAATAATAAATGAAATTATTTTCTTTCCTTTCTGGTTTCTAGAGTGATGTTTTCAGCCGTTTCTTGGCCACCATGAAGGCTAGAAACATTTTTTTTTAATGAAAGCTGAGATTCTCACATAATTGTGTGACTCCAGGAGATGAGGCTTTAAGAGAAACACCAAATGTGGCAAGAGTTGACATCACTGGTGTAATATCATGAACAATACATAATTACAGAAACTGATGTCACTCAAGCTGCTAATGAGTGAGGTTTCAGCATGGTAGTTGGGGGATTTCTCTTGTAGTTATGTGGCTAAATCACTACTCAGTGCATTGAAAATTTTATCTTAAGATATTTTATAAGATTTGCATTGACTACACTGTTGGGAAATCATTTTTAAAAAGGCTCAGGAAAAGAGACTGGAGTACAGACATACATTAAAAAAAGAGCGCAGGTACCATCGGTTTAATAACACTATTTGCGGTGAAGGAAAGTAAAATGATGAAAAGTCGACATTAGATGTCTGATTTTTGTGAGCACTCAAAAGTTATGTGAAAAAAAACCTTGCTCCTGAACGTATGTAATGAAAATCTGTGGGTCACAATCTGCTTGCCTTACTTCCATTGAAATCCATGGAATTACACTTGTGGGTAAGGGAAAGAGGCTTTGACTATTTATGTTGTCACCTGAAACTTTTTAATAAAGGTGCTGTTATAAATATAATATCATACGATTGGATATATATACAGTTAAATGGGCCAAATGTAGCTCTTAAGTGTGACAGCATAATTCCAGAGTTAATCCATTGATTTGAAATCAAAAGAGCTCCATCGATTTAAATAAGCTGATGATCTAGCCCAGTATATTTCACCACATGACTTCTTTCTTCCATGTTCAACATAAAGAAACAAAAGCTAATACTGCCATTTGGTTTCCTTTTCTTATCAGGATAACAATTCTCCTGACTCAAAGATCAGAATTCAGTTAATTTCTCTGCCCATGTATGGCGCCCTCATACAGACAACACCTGGGCAGCATGCTGAAGAGCTTTCTGTGGTTTATAATTTCACCATGGAAGACATCAACAACCAGAGAATCAGGTAATAAATATTTTCCAGTACACCATATATTCCTAAACTCAGTTAGACTTTCAGAGCACCATCTGCAGAGAACATGTGTTATTAGTGTTGGGATATATGGTTTTTATAAAGAGAAGGAGATGGTATCTCATAACTACACTGTTGTATCTTGTGGTAATAAAAATGACTAATGGGGTATACAAAATAGGGTATTTCTGCACTCAGCAGTGCTTATTTAGCTTGAACTTCTTCAAAATCTGTCTCTATGCCTACGGCTATACTGACGGCAGCAAGTCGCCGCCGTCAGATCGATTTCTCTAGATCAACTGAGCGGTCAGTGAAGACCCGCACAGTCAATCCAGAAATCGACGTATTAAGACCATCTTCGCAAGTGGTGTAGTACTGCGTCAACAAGACGTGGTTCCCATCGGTACAGTGCAGTGAAGACGGCACGCAGAAGAGGAGCAGAGAAGTTGACGGGAGTTACGCATGTTTTTTGCGTAACTTGCGTAACTCCCATTGACTGCCACTGAATCCCGGAGGTAAGTGTGGACAGGGCCTCAATGTTTGTGTTGTCGTCGTTTTGGTTTTTCAGTTAGGCAATGCCAAATATGATGATATAAAAAAACTGACGTCCTTTACTTGAAATACTTTTAATCATAAAACATTTGACAGCAAATTCATGCCTCTTTTGTACTTCACTGGAATTGTCTGACAGCGGTATCCTCTGCAATAGCGCTAGCAGGAAGCAATGTTTTCTGATTGTCCATGCTGAAAAAGGGATACAACAAACTGCAGCGTTCGTTTCTGGATTTCCCTTCCAGGCTAGGTCAAAGCTGAATCTGTCATTGGCTCGTACACAGAAGGAGCGACTACTTGCTCTTGTTGCATGACACCAAACATAAAGCCCATGCAAAGTTGGATCCTTCCAACAGTATATCTTGATTCATACACAAGCACAGACTAGACTGAACAGCTATGCACAGTGGAATGATACTATCAGGACATTTGTGTAGTAATATCAGCAAAGGGAAGATTGGAGGTAATAACTCTTAAGCAAATAAATAACTCAGTGCATAAAAATTATAGAAAAATCATGATAGAAAGATGGAGTGGTATTTTCAGAAGCACTCAACATTAGCCTAGCTCTGCTTCTACTGAAGATGATGGGAGTTCCTCTGTTGACTTCAGTGAGAAGCAGAGTTAGGCCAATGCTGAGCACTTCTGAAAATCCCACTCCATGTTTCTGCCAGCCATGTGGACAGGAGAAAATGTCCAGATTTAAAAGTTTAGAAGAAAAGAAAATGAAACCATACTTCTTTCAGGAAGGGCAGGTTGGATCTGTTGGGGCAATACTGTAACTCTACACCTCCCACGTTCTTCCCTAACCATCCCAGAGTTTGGTCCTGGTTTCCTTTCAGAGCATGATTGCATATGAGAATTGACGTGCGCTGTGTGAGGAACTGTTTGAATGTTTTTTCGCTATGGCTGACTACCCCATGCTCTCAGACCAACCTTTTCCTGGTCAATACCATTCACCCAATGACACAGGAAAATGTTAGTTCTTTCTGGATGGATGACACAGAGGGAGAAAGGACTTACTTGTTGCCTCCTTGAAAAGAGGCATGTTCCTGCTCAGATAGTTCTTCTTTGAGTGCTTGCTCATGTCCATTCCCAATTTAGGTGTGTGTGCACGCCACATGCACCAGTGCCAGAAAACTTTTTCCCCTAGCAGTACCCATACAAGCTGGCTCTAGTGCCCCCTGCAGCAGTGCGCACATGTTCCCGCACCATCAGCTCCCCTTCCTTCTCAGTTCCTTCTTGCCGTCAGTGATGGTGCTGAAACGTCTCTTACCTTCGCAAGTTTTCTTCGCTAAGCTTAATGGTTCATTCATTGTCCTAGTGTATATAGTTAATCATTTGGTTACAGTTAGTCCTAGTTTGTTAGTTATTCAAATTCCAGGGTCTGGGCATGCCCCGTTCCCCGGGGTTTAAATCCTGCGTTTTGTGTAAGAAGCCTATGCGAAGGAGTGACCATCATCAAAGTTGTCTAAAGTGTCTGGGGGAAGCTCACATCCGCAAGAGGTGTAAAATCTGTAAAAGTTTTTGCTTGTGGACTAAGAAAGACCAGGATATCCGTCTCAGGGCCATCCTGATGGAGTCGGCACTTAGACCGGTGTCAGAACCCGACAGGTCAAACTCGGCACCGAGCACAATGGCCTCGGCGCACTATGCTCCTCCTCTTCCTCCTCTCAGCACCAATCTCCTTCCCCCGTTCCGAAGAAGAGGTCGAAGAAGACTTTCATGGAATAGGGACACTCTCCCGTGGAGAAGGCTGAGGGGAACCAGGCAAGACCTGCATCGGGCTGCTAACTCTCCCCTCCTCAGAAGGGTCTCTCACCTCTGTGAGCATCGACCCCGGCACCAGGCCTTCCACTGACTCCGGGTAGTGGTAGAGGCCCTCATCACCCAGTGGTGCCGTCGACTCTTGAGGCCTTCCAGGTGATGAAGGAACTCCTGGTGCTGCCGGTGCTGTAAATGCCAAGGGATGGCAGGGTGCCACACCAAGATTCGGCACCGGCGCCAATGGGCAGTCTATCGAGGGACAGATCTGCTCAACAGTCCGTTCACCGGTCCGTTCACCTGTTCTTCGGGTCAGGACACCACTAGATTGGGCTCCCACCACCGGTCTCCAGAGGACCGGCAACAAGTGGAGCACCGTTATGGGGCGACACAGGTCACCAGATTCACAAGGTGTTTCCCCAGCACCGCGACCCCACTCGCCTAGTCCATATAGGAAGCCCAAGGACAAGAGCCGATCCCGTCACATCCATCGTTCGGGCTCTCCATCCTGCTCACTGGTGCTGGTGCATCAATGTGTTTAGCACGGCACCGCAAGATATTCGGAAATGGCTCTACCCTGGCCATTGGACAGCAGCACCTCATCCTCGGACAGCGAGGAGGTTGTCCAGACTAGACAAACCCCAGACCCGATGCCCGGTTTCCCTATGGTGTCACCGATGGGGGTGTGGCCGCAAGGTCAATGGCCTGGACCGTGGCTGTACTGGTGGGGGTGTCCCTCTGGGATTCCACAGGTCGATTCTGTGAGACGAACATTGGTACTGCGGTCATCCAATCCTCAGAGCGTGGCACTCCCTACCGTCCCTCCCCGTCCCTCTTCAGGGACCTCTCTCATGAGCAACTCCTCTAACAGGAGGTGCGAGCACTCTTGTTGCAGGTGGGTGCGGTGGAAGAGGTTCCCAGAGACCTACAGGGTCGAGGTTTTCACTCCCATTACTTCTTGATTCCAAAGGCAAAGGGAGGGCTGAGGCCTATTCTGGACTTAAGGCACCTCAACAAGTACCTCAGAAAGCTGAAATTTCACATGGTTTCCCTAGCCACCATTGTTCCCTCTCTGGATCCTGGCGACTGGTATGCTGCTCTCGATTTAAAGGACACCTACTTTCACATTGAAATCTTCTCTGGTCACAGGAGGTTCCTGAGGTTTATGGTAGGAGACCGCCATTACCAGTTTGTGGTGCTCCCTTTTGGCCTCTCAACTGCACCAAGGGTCTTCACCAAGTGTATGTTGGTGGTGGTGGCCTACTCCAGAGGAGAGGAGTGCAGGTGTTCCTCTACCTGGATGACTGGCTCATTGGGGGCTAGTCAAGGTCTCAGGTTCAGGCCAGCATCACAATTACCAGAAATGTTTGTCAGGTGCTAGGCCTCCTAATAAACTAACAATAATCAACATTAGTCCCTGTGAAGAGGATAGAGTTTATCGGAGAGATGCTGGACTTGTCCAAGGCCAGAAGGGTTAGAAGGGATCTCAGGAGGTCTTCTAGTCCAACCGCCTGCTCAACGCAGGACTAACATCAGCTAAATCATCCCAGCCAGGGATTTGTCAAGCCGCAGCTTAAAAACTTCTAAAGATGGAGATTCCACCACCTCCCTAGGTAACCCATTCCAGTCCTTCACCACCCTCCTAGTGAAAAACTTTTTCCTAATATCCAACCTAGACCTCCCTCACTGCAACTTGAGACCATTGCTCCTTGTTCTGCCATCTACTGCCATTAAGAACAGCCTAGCTCCATCCTCCCTGGAACCCCCTTTCAGGTAGTTAAAGGCTGCTATCAAATTCCCCCTCATTCTTCTCTTCTGCAGACTAAACAAGCCTAGTTCCCTCAGCCTCTCCTCATAAGTCTTGTGCTTCATCCCCCTAATCATTTGTGTTGCCCTCTGCTGGATTCTCTCCAACTTGTCCACATCTTTTTTGTAGTGGGGGGCCCAAAACTGGACACAATACTCCAAATGTGGCCTCGCCAATGCCATATAGAGGGGAATAATCACTTCCCTCCATCTGCTGGCAATGCTCCTACTAATGCAGCCCAATATGCTATTAGCCTTCTTGGCAACCAGGGCACACTGCTGACTCATATCCAGTTTCTTATCCACTGTAACTCCCAGGTCCTTTTCTGAAGAACTGCTGCCTAGCCTGTCGGTCCCCAGTCTATCGCTGTACATAGGATTCTTCCATCCTAAGTGCAGGATTCTGCACTTGTCCTTGTTAAACCTCATCAGATTTCTTTTGACTCAATCCCTCAATTTGTCTAGGTCACTCTATATCCTAACCTTACCTTCCAGAGTATCTACCACTCCCCCTAGCTTAGTGTCATCTGCAAACTGAGGGTACAATCTACCTCATCCTCCATCTATTAATGAAGATGTTGAACAAAACTGGCCACAGGGACTGAACCCTAGGGCACTCCACTTGTGACCAGCTGCCAGCTAGACATGAAGCCATTGATCACTACCCGTTGAGATCAATGATCTAGCCAGCTCTCTATCCATTTTATAGTTCATTCATCCACCCATACTACCTTAACTTGCTGATAAGAATACTGTGGGAGACTGTATCAAAAGCTTTGCTAAAGTCAAGGTATATCATGTCCACCGCTTTCCCCACATCCACAGAGCCAGTTACCTCTTCATAGAAAGCAATCAGGTTCGTCAGGCATGACTTGCCCTTGATGAATCCATGTTGACTGTTCCTGATCACCTTCCTCTCTTTCAAGTGCCTTAAAATGGATTCCTTGAGCACCTGCTCCATGATTTTTCCAGGGATTGAACTGAGGCTGACCAGTCTGTAATTCCCTGGATCCTCTTTCTTCCCTTTCTTGAAGATGGGCACTATATTTGCCTTTTTCCAGTCATCGGGGACCTTCCCCAATTGCCACAGGCTTTCAAAGAGAATAGCCAATGGCTCTGAAATTACATCAGCCAACTCACTCAGCACCCTCGGATGCATTGCATCTGGCCCCATGGACTTGTGTATGTCCAATCTTTATAAATAGCCTTGGACCTGTTCCTTCAGCACTGCGGGATGTTCACCTCCTCCCCGTTCTGTGCTGCCCAGTGCAGTAGTCTGGGAGCTGACCTCCTCTGTGAAGACAGAGGCAAAAAAGGCATTGAGTACCTTAGCTTTCTCCACATCCTCTGTCACTAGGTTGCCTCCCCCATTCCGTAAGGGGCCCACACTTTCCCTAATCTTCCTCTTGTTGGTAACATACCTGTAGAAACCTTTCATGTTCCCTTTCACGTCCCTTGCTAGCTGCAACTCCAACTGAGCTTTGGCCTTCCTGATTTCATTCCTGCATGTTTGAGCAGTATTTTTATAATCCTCCCTATTCATCTGACCAAGCTTCCACTTCTTGTAAGCTTCTTTTTTGTGTTTAAGCTCACCAAAGACTTCTTTCTTAAGCCAAGCTGGGCACCTACCATATTTGCTATTCTTTCTGCACATTGGGATGGTTTGTTTCTATGCTCTCGATAAGGTTTCTTTAAAATACAGCCAGCTGTCTTGGATTCCTTTCCCTCTCATATTAGCCTCCCAGGGGATCCTGCCCATCAGCTCTCTGAAGGAGTCAAAGTCCGCTTTTCTGAAGTCCATGGTCCATATCCTGCTGTTCTCCTTTCTTCCTTTTGTCAGGATCCTGAACTTTACCATCTCATGGTCACTGCTGCCTACGTTGCCACCCACTTCTACTTCCCCTACCAAATCTTCCCTGTTTGTGAGCAGCAGGTCAAGAGGAGCACGGCCCCTTGTTGGTTGCTCCAGCACTTGCACCAGGAAGTTGTCCGCAACACTCTCCAAAAACTTCCTGGATTGTCTGTGCTCTGCTGTATTGCTCTTCCAGCAGATGTCAGGGTGATTGAAGTCCCCCATGAGAACCAGGTCCTGTGAACTGAAAACTTTCCCTAATTGACTGAAGAAAGCCTCATCTACCTCGTTCTCCTGGTCTGGTGGTCTATAACAGACACCCACCATGACATCACCCTTATTGTTCTTGCTTCTAAGCTTAACCTAGAGACTCTCTATTCGCTTATCTCCAGTTTCATACTGGAGCTCAGAGCAATCATAGTGCTCTCTTACATACAGTGCAACTCCTCCACCCTTTTGCCCCTGCCTGTCCTTCCTGAACAGTTTATACCCATCCATGGCAGTGCTCCGGTTGTGTGAGTTACCCCACCAAGTCTCAGTTATTTCAATCATATCATAGTTCCTTGACTGTGCCAGGACTTCCAATTCCTCCTGCTTGTTTCCCAGGCTTCTTGCGTTTGTGTATAGGCACTTGAGATAACTGGCCGATTGCCCTACTTTCTCAGTTCAATTCAGGAGGCCTCCCCTGTTGCACCCGCCTCCTTCTGCTTCCTCCTGGTGTCCCACTTCCCTACTTACCTCCAGGCTTAGGTCCCCGTCCCCCATTGAACCTTCTGCTCTCATCACAAGTGGTTTCTCCATCCGGAGGTAGCGACTCTGCTGGACCTCCTGTCTCAAGATCAGGGTCACCTGCTCCACCCAGAACTGAACTCCCTACATGCGACAGCATGGATGCTCCATGGCTGAGTCAGGAGAAGCAAGTCTGCTCAACCCAAGTTCAGTGCATGCTCTTAGAAAGCAGGAAGCCATGGACCAGTCTGGCCTACCTGGTCATCCGTACATACCTTCGCGTCCCACTATGCCTTGACACAGCAAGCTCAGGACAATGCTGGCTTCGGTACAGTGGTGCTTAAAGTGTCACATCCATGAACTCCTGCCCACCACCAGAGACACTGCTAGTGAGTCATCTACATTGGGAATGGACATGAGCAAGCACTTGAAGAAGAAAGAACGGTCACTTACCTAGTAACTGTTGTTCTTCGAGATGTGTTGCTCATGTCCATTCCACATCCACCCTCCTTCCCCTCAGCAAGATGGAACTGAGAGGGCGGGGGAGCCGGTGGCACCTATATGCAGGCACATGTGTGCACCGCTGTAGAGGGCGCTAGAGCCGGCTTGTACGGGTACCACAATGGGAAAAAGTTTTCCATCACTGGTGCATGTGGTGCGCACATGCACCCATCTCGAAGAACAACAGTTACAAGGTAAGTAACTGTTCTTTCTTAAATATAGTAGCTGAAATCCTTTCAGCAGGCTGTCAGTGTGACTTATTGATCTGATTCCTGATACAGATACTCAACTGAGTTTGAGACCGACAATCTGCCAGTCACTGATATTTTCTACTTCACTGTCTTTGATGCTGACAACTATCGGCTTGACAACCAGATGTTTACCATCACTATCACATCTGTCCAGAACAAACCTTCGATTATTGCTTTTGCTGATCTTATCACTGTGAGTAATTTCCCAGAACGCAGGAAGTTGTAGCAGGAACATGTGTGACGTAGACAATTCCACAATCATTTTCCTGGCTGCCGCGCAACCCATGTTGAACTGGTGTCTAGTATAGCTGCAAGAAAGCATTGTGTCACATATGCCATCTTGCATATGCAAAGGGTTAATAAACTGTTCGGTGGCCGGGGGAAGTTAACAGTACCCTCATGCCCCTGAACCTCATCTAGTCATTTCCATTGAACACCATGGGTCAGATTCTTTACTTGTGTAAATTGGTGTACCTCCACTGATGGCAGTGGAGATATGCTGCTTTTCACTATTTGAGGATCTGGTTCCTTATATCACCTGGTGACACATAAAAGACTAATGATGGAAGAACCTAAAAACATCTGGAAGTTTGGCTCAACATGCAACATTTCAGAGTACTTATCTGAACCTTTTGATGTGTTCTTCCTCCCTTCCCGGCTTTCCACTCCCTCTCCCTCACCACCAAAAGCTTCCCACTCAACAAAACACAACCCACCATGCCTGCCAACAGATTACTTTGACGCTGCAGGGCACACTCCACTGCTCAGACAACTCCCATTGCATTGACATTAGTTCAGTGGCATTGCAGGCTGCTGCTGGGGTACGAATGGCCCTCGCTCACCCTGGCGCCAGCATTACATTTGATTTTTATATCCCATGGGTAGGGAGGGCCAGGAACATTTGTTGAATGTACAAGGCCGGGGAAAGAATTGAGACTCATGACCATCTGCAAACTCCAGTGGTAAGCTGTAGTAATAGCGAGCTAGAGAACTCATGCAGAAACAGCTGAAAGGGGTAGTTTAAAGCACTCCTGTGAAAAAATCCTCCTTAAACTGATTATAAAGGCCATTTGGCAATGGTTATTGAACTTATTTTTGTTTCTGAAGCACATTTGTTCTGTTTCTTTCACCTTGTGTGTTTCAGGTTGATGAGGGAGGGAGGGTCCCACTGTCAGCTCACCATCTCCTAGCCACTGACTACGACACAGCCAAAGATGACCTAATAGTTACAATAATCACACTACCAAAATACGGGTACATCGAAAACACGAGGACAGGTAAACCGTATCGACCCCTGTTTTTCCTTTTATTTGGTCAGGAAATGGGAACACAGGAGTTGCCAGACATGGGGCAGTCCATGCTCCTGTCTCTGACAAGGGCCAACACAATCTGCGTCAGAGAAACCCTGCAGTAGGCAATTGTGAAATAACTTTTCCCCAGGGAAAGCGTCCTTCTAACCCTCAAAAATTAGAAGTTGTTCCAGCAAGGGCGTTTACATCCTTTACAAAGACCTTGTTTAATTTTTTATATTTTGTAACTTGGGCTGTTCTTGTTATTCATAGAGTCCTTCCCTGAATCCAACTAATAAATGTTGCACTGGAGTTTAGAAACTAGCTAAGCTGCAAAGAAGATGGCTGGTATTATTTCTGTTACTTTGCTGTAGGACCTAAGGTTTATAAAGAGATCCTATATCTGTTGACATATTATCCATCAACATTCCTCATGGGACTTGTGCTCCTAAATCATGTAGATCAGTGGTTCCCAATCTTTTTGGCTTGAGGGCCACAGATATAAAATTTACAACCCTGAAGGGCCACCAGTCTCCTCCAGCAGCCTCCTCCCTCACCCCACTGCAGCCAGACAGAAGGACTACAGCGAGTTTGCTGATCTCCCGTCCCCCTGGCTGCAGCAGGGAAACTGCACATGTCCTGTATCCCTGTGCACTCCATCTTGGTCCCTGGGCAGTTGCTCCCTTCTGCAGCCAGGGGGACAGAAGATTAGTGGTCCCCTCCCTCTGGCTCCAGCAGGGGATCGCAGCACCTAGGGACCCAGGCGGAGTGCTTTGCCCTGCTGCCTGCTGCCGCCAGGGGGAGGGGGGAGCTGATCTCCTGTCCCCTTGGCTGCAGCAAGGAGCCTGCACTGGTCTCGTAGCCCCACGGCAACGCACTCTGCCTGGGTCCTTAGGCAGCAGCTCCCTTCTGCAGCCAGTGGGAGGGGAGCAGCGGGCCACTTTTGGCCCCCAGGCCACAGGTTGGGAACCACTGATGTAGATGCTCGTACCGGGAGTGGCTGGTCCCAGTGTCCTTTGCCTGTAATTTCCTTTCCCCCCTACACTGTTTGTTCAGGGTGCTGGATTGCTGCTTCCCTGTGTCTTGGAGTGGCTACATTTCAGTGACTCCTTATGTGTATAGGGCCAGATCATGCCACTGTGTGGCAAACATGACATAGGGAGCAGGAAACACTGTGAGGTTCCCCTTCATGGAGTTTCCTATGAATTCTTCTATCTGGGAGGTAAGAAGGGGGATCCTTCCACCAAAGAACCCAGTGGGCTTGGCTCACAAGACCCTGCGGGTCTCTCAAGTTCTGTACATAGCTTAGGTATCTGATGGGGACATCCTCACGCAGGTCATACGCCTCTGCAGCAGCCCTGGCTTCCCTCTGGCTCTGGTCCAGCTCCTTGGCAGGGCAGTTACTTTGGAGCTGAGCTATCAGAGACTCCTCAGTGAGCACTTACTGTTGGGATCCTCATGTAAGGTTCAGTTCCCCAGGGTAGAACTTTCTGCAGAGAAATGAATGAAATCTCTACCTGCATCAACCTTCTGCTGCTGCTTCCACCACCCGCATAGGGGGAAGATTCTGTAGCTGCATAGAGTGCTTGTAAAGTGGGAGATGGTACCATGAAGAGGGAGATCTATATACAGACAGCCCCACTGGTTGGGGCCCCTAAGGGTACGATCTGCCCCCGGCTTTTGCTCTGTCCTCATGCAGGCAGAGGTCCCAGTGATATCAAATGAGAGCTTTGCTTTTGTGAGGACAGAGTAAAAAATCTGAGTAATGACCTTTTTT
The DNA here is from genome assembly GCF_026122565.2 of Emydura macquarii macquarii. Taxonomy (NCBI): domain Eukaryota; kingdom Metazoa; phylum Chordata; order Testudines; family Chelidae; genus Emydura; species Emydura macquarii. The sequence continues at coordinate 20,124,147 of NW_027131927.1, forward strand.
TGTTTGTTAAACCCCTTTCTGAGCCTTTCCTTACTGGGCTTGTTTTGTCAGCATCCCTCCTAGACTGTGTTAATTTATAATCCCATGTTACTGTTAGGACAGCAGGAAATCCCTGTTGCTTTCATTGCTGGAACCTGTCTTTTTTTCTTTGCTTCTGTCTCATCAGTGAAACCTTACTGGCCAAGGTGTTTGTTTTCACCCTCTCCCCTATAGAAGCAGTAACTGTGGAAGGAAATTTGAAATCAAGCAGTGCTCCCAGGACTAGAACCTGGGAATTGAGATGAACTGTTAATCACTCAGCTGCTGTGATGTTTTTTCTCTTTCTAGCAAATTAGGTTGTAGATGACTCAGAGTATAGACATGAGCAAAGCTATCAGGATAACTGTAGCCACCAGATCAAATTAGACTCTCTCAAGCAAGGCGACATGAAGTTCAGTAGGGCATCGTAATCCCACAGTTATCGCAATTAGCTCATATTCTAAGTACAGGGGGAAGAAGGGTGGTTTCTAAGATACCTCTGTGTAGCACGTGAACACAAACGTACAGTGGTTTATAACCGCAGTCGCAGGCGTACTTTCTCTGGGGCCTGCAGGCTGCCTAGCAATGTGTATTCACTGTGTCCTATGGAATAAGTTAATGTTTTGAAAACGATTTATCTCCTCTGATTAAACAGGCCTTTAATGGATGGCAGCCAAACTGTTTTTGCCAGGCGGAGCTGGGCTCTTGGTGCTGCTGGGGAAAGATGGTCCATTAGTAAATGCCTCACCATTCAGGGCAAGCCTAATAAAAGAGGACTGAAGCCAGCTGGTGCTTAGTGACAGCCATTGTATGTAAAACTCCAATATCTTTACATTATATGGTGCCAAAGAAGAAGTTTTCTGTGTGGGTCACTAGACACATTAACCATCAGTTGCAGGAATAGGAAAACTCATAGGTCTCAGAACTCGGGATCATTTCCTTACCCCTGTAGTTTTCTTAGTGAAACGAGACTCCTTTCACAGATGGTGCTTTATTCGCAGGTGGGAAATATGGCCCCGGGGGCTCTGCAGGCTCAGATGCATCATTCTCCATTCATGATGTGCTCGAGAACAGTATTTACTACTTTCAAAGCGTCCATGAAAGCATCGAGCCGACTAATGATGTCTTCACTTTCTACGTGAGCAATGGCTTCAGCCAGGCGGAGACCCACAGTGTCAACATCACCATCCAGGTACGCGCTGTCTAAGAAATACTACACCTGGTTAACAAAGGCCCAGTAATGTGGATGGCTTTTAAAGTGTTACTGTCACTGCTGATCTAGGGCCAGATTGTGCCCCACTCTGAAATACCCACAGGGGGAAAGAGTGAGAGTAAGGTGCTCAGTTACCAGGCCACAGCTCCCCTGAGCGGCAGAAAGGCAGTGGATGGCTTCACCTGCCAAAACACCAGCCAGTGCAGCTGAGCTAGTGTGACCAGGGAAATATGTACTAGCAATAGTACTAGCAGAGATGGCACATGCACCTAGGGCCTGCATCGATAATAAGAACACTCAGCTTTTCTATATCACTTTCCAATTTAGATCTTAAAGCAGTTTACAAAGGAGGTTCAGTTTCATTATCCCCATTTTACATATGGGGAAACTGAGGCAAAGAGAGGAGAAATGACTTGCCCAAGGTCACCCAGCAGCCCCCTGGCAGAACTGGCAGTAGAGCCCAGCTCTCCTGATTCACGCTCTGGTGGTCTGCCAGTTAGGCTACATAATCGGCCTTCAATAGGCTTTCCAGTGGAGCAAGGGGGAAACGGAGGATCAGGATGTGACTGCATGACGAACCAGTTCCTGCACTGCTGCTGGGGCAGCACAACTATGCACCTCCGCCCCTTTCTCAGGGCTTGTGGCAAAGGCATTTGTTGGTCCTCGTACATCTTGGAACAGCCAGGACATTGACCAACATGCAGGAGACTTACAACACTACAGTTAAAAAAAACAAAACAAAACAAAAAACCCTCTTAAAATTGTGAGCAGTAAAACATGTCAGGGGTCTGAATCCAAGGGAATTTCCTCTTTACTACATCTTCATATTGAATTTGCCCCTTTTGTGAGTTAGTTTTCTTCTGGGACAGCTGCTCTGTCTTTGTGTTTCTGTAGCGGCAGAATGATGAGCCCCCGAAGATCACACTGGCGCCTATCAGAGTGCACAGCACCTCGGGGGTGGTGATCAGCAATGCCTCAATAAGCCTGCAGGACTTGGACACTCCAGATGAGCAGCTGGTCTTTGTCATTACCAAAAAGCCTGATCATGGTAAGACGGAGCAGAGGTGGAATAGCTCTTGCTGTGAGAAAGGCCTGATTTGTTCATGTAAAATGCATTTGTGCTGGCTAATCTACAGGGGGTTTGCACTAAGGGAGTGCAGGGCTACTTCAGCCGCTGACCTGACAACAGCTCCATCACTGGGTTAGGAGAGAATGCCCCCCAGTTGCCATCAGTACTGGCTCAACTGTGAAGATTGGTGCTCTGCTACGGATCTGACCCTACGGGAGACATTCAGGTTAACCCAGGCCACCTCAGCCTTTCCACTACCAGCTCTTCCGGCCTCCTTTTATGTATTGAATCCAGGGGGCAGAAGAACTTGACAACAGCTGTGGAGTGTGGGGCACACATAGCTCCACCGTTAAACTCTAGGACTTCTTGCACTTTGGAGCCAGCTAAATTGCTGTATCCCACTGGAATGAGTCCCTTTGCAACCCCAGCCGAGAGCACACGTGTTGCACAGAGCACTGGCATATATTTTCACTATGGAGAAAATTACCTGTCAAAGAATAATAAAACTATGTTATGTTTTGCTGAGGCATATGTGCTCCTTTTGCTTTATACGCCAAAGCAAACACTCGAGCTGTAAAACATTCCTCTTCATGTTCCTCTGGTGCTGAACTTATGTGTAGAGCTGAATATGAAGCCATGACATAGTATCTTGTAGCAGCCCGAAACCTGCTGTTATTATTTATAATAACTTACTATGACAGGTTTTTTGTTTCTAGGGGTGGATTGTAGTTGTCCCCTGCACGAGTGGGCAAAAGGCACAAGAGTTCCCCTATTCTCCACTCAGTACCCCACAGTTCAGTCTCCAGCACCTAAAAACGGGAAGGGAGGAGGTAGGGTCAAGAGCACGTTTTGCCTCTGCCCTGGCCAGCTGAATTGGCTGGTCCTGGAGGGAAGCCTCTGCAGAACCTGTCTAATGGGTGATGCAGCAAACACATTTCTTCTGCGCACCAGGTTGCTCTGGCACAATCCGTCTTGGAGTTCCAGCTGGGCCAGTGCAGACCCACTCTGCCCCCAGTGTACACCCGTCCCTAATGGGCATAATCAGAGCTTTGCCAGTTAAAATCTGTGGAAAACGACAGCCTGAGATTCGGTGAAACTTGCTCCTGTCCAGAAAGGTTTCCCAAGAGCCAACCCTCAAAACTCTTTGTATTCACGTGGTTCTGCCATTCACTGAGGATAAGACAGGCTGTCAGGCACAGTTTTCAGCAACTGTTCTTAAAGTATTTGTCCCATCCACTCTGCCGGCACAGCCATGTTGTCTGAAGAGCAATGTCTCTGGACACAGCAGGGCTGTGTGTGTAGACAGGGCTTTAATAGTGCTGATTACCTACAGTGGCCAGGTGTCCAGGTTTTATAGGGACAGTCCTGATATTCCGGGCTTTTACTTATATAGGTACCTATTACCCCTCACCCCCATCCCGATTTTTCACACTTTCTATCTGGCCACTCTGTGATCACCTGATCTAGAATAATCACCAGCCCTGCCTTGGAATTGGTTCTTAAGTGCTTGATGGGAGTTTTAAAGACTCCCCAGTTCATGTATCTTTATTTTTAAAAAGAGAGGAAGATTTTAAAGGACTGTGGCCAAGGTGAAAGCTGGTGCTATTGCCTCCATTGAAGATCCAGGCTTTATCCAGTGTGAGTAGGGTGTGTAAAAGACTAGATGGAAGTGGCATAGTGTTAATGAGCTTTTCCCCCAGAAGTACTACAGACTGATGTGACAAACTATGGTCTGTCACATCCCCTGTACAGACAGAAAACTAATGATGGGCCTGAAAACTCCATGAGTTTCAGCTTGAACTGTTTGTTACAATTATTGCATTGGGTTTGCCACTCTCAGAATAGACAGGGCGCTCAATGGCCAGAGCTCAGCAGGGAAGCCTAGGAACTTCTGTTGAAGACTGAAACACTTGTACAGGGACTCAGGGCTACATTTTAAAATTCCCCGGGGAGTGAGGCAACTAGGCGCTTTTGAGAATCCCACTAGGTGCTTATCAGCATCTGTAAGCATCTAAATACCTTTTAAAATCTGGCTCTCAGTGCCTCTGCATTGCTCAGGACAAAGAGGAAAGAGTGTCACACAGGTGCTGCTCTTCACCACGCCCAAATTTAGCTCACTTCAACCAGTGCAACTCAAGAAGAATATAAGGGCCTATTTATCTGGGTATACCCACCAATGCAAAGTAGTCACCTGAAGGGTGTAAGTGAACTGTCCACAGCAAACACTGCTTAACACTTTAGAACAGGAAATAAAGAAATGCCAAATTCACCTGAAACTATGGCAGACATTTTATCTCACCATTAAATCTGCTGGACAAAGCTAAATTCTTACCAGATTTAGTAGTAATTGGAAAACCACAAGCAATATCTTGAATCTCTTTCAATCAAGCTGTCGTTGTTGGGAATAGGGCCCTCTGCGAATAATTGATCGTTCAGAATGGCCAGCTACCTGAAAAATAAATTTAAATAGATCCGTTCATTTCTAACAAAAAACTATTTTGGGGTTTTTTTCCAGTTTTTCTCGACAAGATGAAAAGCCAAATTAGTTGCATTCAGGTCAAACAAGACATTTTGAATGTCAAGTTGAATGGATATTTTCTGCCATATTTCACTTTGCCATTTTCAACTTTTTTTTTTCATTTGTTTTTTCCAGCCACAATGATTCACAAATTCAACCCCAATTTGTAAATAGCGTCGGTGCGCTGAAAAATGCATTTTTTGGCCAATTTATTATTGGCTGAAAAATTTCTCCCAACTCTAGTCAGGAATCAAAGGGACAGATGCTCCAGCCTCCTGCACCTGCAGTAGTCATTTACAAAGCCTGTGCAAAGTGGGTAGTGGTTAATATCCAGCCTCCCAGGTATCAAGGAGTGCACAAGAGGCAGGGCAGTACAGAATCCAGCCCATCGTGTTTTTGATGTTGGCATGTTACATTAACACTGAGAATCAAAGAGACTCCCGTGTGACTATTTTGCTCTTTTATGTGCCTGTTATTTCTTAGGTCACCTCCGCAGGAGACAGTCTTACTTGGAGCCCCTGGAGAATGGGCGTGTTCTGTCTCAGGGCTCCTCTTTCACCTACCAGGATGTCCTGGACCAGCTGATCGTTTACACGCTGGGCAGTTCCAGAATGCAGGCAGATGAGTTCAGATTCTCTCTCACGGATGGACTGCACACTGAGACTGGGAGGGTGGAGTTCTCCATGGAGCTGCCAAAGAATGAGCCGCCCAGATTAGCTGTGAACAGGGGCCTGCAGCTTTCAGCTGGTACGGTGTGAGTGGAGAGACTAACAAGCTTCATAGAACCTAATGGTCAAGATTTTCAAAGCCAGCGAAGGAGTGTAGACACACAGTCCCTATTGATTTTAATCAGAAGGGTGTATGTTTAAATCCCAAGCTGGCTTTGAACATCTCAACCAATGCTTCTGTCCTGGTAAGTCAAAAAGGTTTAAAAACCTACAGACTGGTGAAAGAAGGGAGGGGAGTAGGGTTGCCAACTCTGTAATATTTAAAAACCAGACACTCCAGCAAGAGTGCCGGAACCTTCCATGCCCTGCCCCTCCCCCCGAAGCCCCATTCCTTCCACCAGGCCACGCCCCTGCACTGCCTCTTCCGCTGAGGCCACGCCCCTGCACCACCTCTTCTCCCCACTTCCCATCACTTGCTGCTCTCCCCCACCCCCCAGGTTGAGAGGCACTCACCTGCAGATCCAGGGCTGGGAGCTGCAGCCACCCGACACACATATGAGGTAGCCCCGGCTGAGTAGGGGCTGGCCTGGGTGATGATCTGGTGCCTCCTTGCCTCCCCCATCCACAGTAACCAGCCTTTTGGTATCCAGTCAGTAGATCCGACCAGACATTGTCAGGTCCCCTTTTCAACCAGATTTCCGGTCAAAAAACAGGCACCTGGCCACCTAGAGGGGAGGAAGAAACCTTAAAATTGCTGTTCTTCAAGGAAGAGCAACAGAAGTCGCTTGACACATCAAAGGAATAATAAAATTTAGAAATGATGCAGGCAAGGGCGATCGATCAAACCTCAAGTGGCAAGTTTATGTGCTTTTATCTAGTCTAGCTTTAAATGTCTTAATGTTGGGCTTCTGCCATGTCCCCTGGGACACTTCTAGAGCCTGCCAGAGCTCTTCATTGGCAATATTTTTCTGGTGTTCAGCTTTAATTGACCTTTCTGAAAATGTCACTCATTTCTCCTAGTTATACTGTCCTGAGCCTCCCCAAATAATTCCTCTCCCTCCAGGTAGTCCCACTTGAAATATTTGTAGATCGTTATCGTGCCCTTCCCCCTCCCGTCCCTCACTTTGCCATAGCCCAGCTCTGTATAACTGGACCCCCCCCCTCCCCCCCCCATTCTCTTCTTATAGCACTCCTATACTGGAGTTCAGGTGGTGGCATTCAGTGAGGTTTACCTTGATAGTCACGGGTGTGAGAGGAGAATCGGGCCTGTTAACATATTTTAATATTTCCTCCTCTGGCTCGTGAGTCAATCTGTTGTTGTTCTTTGCACTCTCTCCAAATTTCCTGGTACTGAGTTGCCCAAAGTGTAATACCAGCTGTCTCCATCCTCTTACACTGGGAAGGTAGTGAAAGCTTCGAAGCCACAGAAGTATAGAACTTGAAGGTCCTTTCCTGTGATGCTTAGGAATGAGACCCTACCTGCAGTGCTTCTATGATCTACAGAAGTGCAGCATCAGAAGTACCCTAACTCTCCAGCCCCCAGATGGCCCTCTCCCTTTGAGGCACGTCCCATCCCTCACCAGCTGATTATCTGAGCAATGCTTATCTGAACTCCTGTTTTCTGAAACAGGATCATGCCCCCTTCTGAACTTGGGACAGGAGCATTTTTTGGATAATAAGGAGTTTGGGATAAAGGAGGGTAAGGTTATCAAGGCTATCTTGTACTGGTATTTTTACAAGGCTTTTAAGGACACACAGATTCACAAGTACTCTAGATCTGATGTCAGTCCCACAGGTTGGTGAAGATTTGAGGAGCCTGAATTCCAAATGTGGGCTTCTTAACAGGACTGACAGTTGGGTACTCAAATGAGCACCTAATAAGAAAATGTCATGTTCATGTGTTTCCTTGCCAAACTGAGCAGGTTTTAGGCAACCTATCCTTTTGCTTGAAAATTGGGCCTACGGTGCTTTCCTTGGAGGGAAGTAAGTGGAGCTTCCTTGAAACCGCAAAGTACAAAATCTCTGAAAATGTAATACTTTATTTATAAGTATCTTTCAATCCCATCTTTCAAAATGATTTGGCAAGTGATTTGGAAGGATTGAGTGGAGCTGTTTATGTGCTATCTGTTACTCTCTAGGCTCTGTAGCACGCATCACAGATCAGCACTTAAAAGCGACAGCTATTGATTCCAATGACCTGAAGGTCAGGTATGTCATGAAGAAAGATCCCAGCACTGGGCGTCTGCAGATGACTAGAATTGATAACCTGGTCCAGATCTCTGTCAAGGGACCCATCAAAAGTTTCACCCAAGCTGATATAAATAAAGGTGAGCAAGTTTCTTGACCCTTTCAGTTCCAGTAAATAAAACTGACTTTTGCCTGATCTTTTACCCCAAGACACCCTCCCAAAGGAATAGAACATACAATGAAAAGCCTTATTTTGCTGGCATTAATGAGAGCAAGAGAGTGCACTATTTATAGCCTGCTTTAAATGAGAGCTGTGAACTGAATCACTCTCTCTCATCTAAAGTACACACACTTTCTCCTTTTGTTTTTGCTGGATCCTTGTAATTAAGGATCATGTCCTGTTACAGGATATTTAAGGCTAGTGTCTCCATTGTCTGGGTTAATGTAAAACTCATGGAACTGTTCCTGAAAGCTCCTCTGTTTTTCTTTTTTTCTTTAAAATCAGCCTGACTACATCTAGGGCCACATTGACCTTGTGTTTGTGTATAGAAGAGGCGAGGTCATGGGGTGTGAAAGATCGGGCAGTGAGGTGAGAGTAGTGTGACTTTCCAAGGTGGCGCTTATTTTGAATCTGTTTTCACCTCCCAAGAAAGGTGCAAATTAACTCATTAAAGCAAACAGGAACATAAATTAGAGATACCGACAGACTGTTGCCTGGCTCCTCTCCTTAATTTGTATTGCGGTAATATCTAGTGCAATGGTTTTCAAACTTTTTAGGCAGCATGCCCCTTTCCAAATAGTGTAGTGTACCTCATACCCCCATCTGAGACACAGTCATAATATACCTATGATTAGCTTGCCAAGTTTTACTAAATAAAATGCATTGCCTGCCATTACAGATTTTTCTCACTTACCCCCTGATGAGAGCTTGCGTCCCTAGGGGTATGTGCACCCCAGTTTGAAAACCACTGATCTAGAGGGATGCCAGTCCGGGCCCAGTTATGCTGCTCATTGTACTCTCACACAACAAAAGGATGAGTTCACAATTTAAATGTAAGATGAGAGAAACCACAGATAGATACAACAGGTAAAGAGGGCACAGGGTAACAGTGAGATTGTTACCAATGTAATGAGCAGCTGTCACATGGTATTTTGTAGTCCCAGTAAATCCCAATGTAATTAGTAAAAGACATGGCATAAACCATCAATCTAGAATTATTATAAAATTGTAGACATAGATGGACACGATCTGTAAGGTCAGCTAGTCCATTAGCTCCTGGACAGTGTGTCGCAACCCATGTGTTAAACACAGATTTTCAAAAGAGCCCATGTGATTTAGGAGCACATGTGCCATTGACTCTCATTGGGACTTGTGCTCCTAAATCACTTCATCGCTTTTGAAAATGCCAGACACCATCTGGTTCTCATTGGGCTGTGAGCAGATCAGGCATGTCTTTAAATGCTTAATACCAAACAGCCTCTCAACATTAAGCTAAAGATATTTTAGCTAATCCTATTTTAGCTAATATTTTAGCATCAAGTTGTATTTTTAAAATAGCCAAAATCTCTAACGTGAGATAATTGTGATGTGGAGCCAGGAGAGGAGAGAAGGAAAAATAGAAGGCAAATCTGTGAAGGGAGAATTGATTTTCAATAATCAAGTGTTAAAAACTCTCTCTCAAAAGGAGAGAAAGAAGGAGAGGAAAAAACCACACACACATCTGGAAACCCCAGTGTTCTGCCAGCTAGGCAGATTCCAAAATAGGTCGCAGCAGCTGATGCTGCAGCTTATATTAAACCGCTTCTTTTTCCCTTTTTCTCCAGGACAAGTGGAATATAGTCATGAGAAGGGGGAGCCAGGAGGGAGTTTTGCTTTTAACTACGATGTGATCGATGCAGAAGGCAACAAACTGGTCGACCAGTCATTCTATATTAGTGTATTAGGTAAAAGATGCTATCTAAGCAATGTTTTCTGAGCTGTGAAAGTTTATAGATTAATACAGAGAGATTCCCACCCCTGCTGCGGCTCATGTATGCCAGATAAAAGGAGTGGTGTAAAGGGACCTTAGAAGGCCTAGATCTGTCAGGGGAAGAATTTCTCTGGTGCAGGAATTGGGGAGGATAGTCACAGGCTGCTGGATTCTTAGAGGCACAGCACAGAAACCCACCCATAGATTTCAGTCTCATCTGACTGTCTGTGTAGCAGAGGCCATATAATTTCATTCAGTTCCTTCCCCAAGCCCCTAACATCCTATCTTAATTTAAATAAATCTCTAAGCAAAAACCAAACCAACTTTGAATTAAAGATTTAAAGCTTGATGATTTGGCTTTTGTTTGATGGAAACTCAAAACCTTTTGAAACTGGGGCATGGAAGGAATCGCTTGTTAAAAGAATAGTTCAGTATTCATGTAGGGCCTGCTCCAAAGCCTGTTGAAGCTCATTGGCTTCAGTGTGTTTTGAATCAGGCCCCTTGTGCTGTAACTGCCACTGATCTGCTCTGGTGACTTTTGGGTAAAGCATTATGTATATCATGCCCAAAATATTCAGGTAAAAAGTGTGTGTGAGTCTGAGAGAAGCCAAGGAAGGGAAGCTGAGTGTTATCGTAATTCAAACCTCTTTTCCCCTGCTGCTTTCAGAGGACAGACTGCCCCCCTCCATCACAGCTAACAAAGGGCTGGTCTTGGATGAAAATTCAGTGAAGAAGATCACAACTCTGCAGCTCTCTGCCACTGACCAGGACAGCGAGCCGGCAGGGCTTCTGTACAGAATCACCCAACAGCCGCAGCTGGGTCACCTGGAACATGATGCGTCCCCAGGTTAGCAAGGCCCTCTCTTGCTCTGTCACATTCCCCGCACAGCCCAGGTTTTCAGGGCTTTGAAAGTTTTTTAAAAGTTTGTTTCTTGAAAAATGTCAGCCTAGAATTGTATCCTCAATCAGATCTCAAACAACCATTAACCCAGGGACCTTAAAAACAAGGCCAGTGGAGATGAGGTGTTCTCTGGAACCCACACAGAGGATTATTTATTCCACTGCTTGGTGAGTTTAGGACTTGTAGTAACCTCACGCTGCTGGGTTTTACTCAGCAATCCAGCTCTGATCTGTAGCTCATGCCACCAACTTGTGTGAATCTCTCTTTCTTGTAATCCACTATTTCAGACAACTGTAGTACACATAACATGTGGCCACTCTGTGACTAAAGTGAAATTCATACTGCATATAATCTGGGGACTCAATTTCATATGCTTAAGAACTGATTCCAGAACTTCTCAAACATTCACAACCAGCATCCCTTGTAGCTGGGCATGCCCAGCAGACAAATTACTTGTTTGTACCTCAGTATCCTGTTCTGTACACATTTTGGTATGAAAACTTCCCTTTCTCAGTAATGCTTAAGATGTGGGAATTTAATCACAAAGTTTGAAAGAAAGACATATCCAAGGTGTGCTGTGCCATAAGTCAGCAGAAGTTTTATAGGAGACTGCTTTGAGCACTGAAGTTTGCTAACGCACTTTTTGGCATGAATCACCTAATATTTAAGTACTGCCAAAACAAACGTTTTCTGGAGACCTACCAGTAGCTTTTTTGTCCCCTCTGGGAGATTTACAAAACAATTCCCTGCAAATTTAATCTTTGAATTTTATGGTTGCCTTCCAGGGCCAGTTATCCCAGTATATTGTGTGTCCTCTAATCCTGTGTAATGAATTATTCTAAACCTGTACCTTCAAACAATATGTTCCTCTGTCTTAGATTATGTTTATCTAATTTTTTTTTTGGTAGTGTAACCTGTCATTAGACGAACGGACTGTAAATCTTTGCTATGTTGTCAGAAGGCAGGCTGTCCCCTGACAGCTTTGTTTTAGAAAGGGATGAAAATAGGAGTAAGCAGTCTGGAGGAAATAAGACAACTCTAAGCTTTTGCCTAAAATGCAAACCACACATTGAATCTAATACTTCTGAAGTTTGAAATAGTGGATTCACTTTTTCTCATTATTTTAAGTGTGCTGGTTCTGGCACCATGCTCCTTCAGAGCCTGGAAGGAGTCAGAAGTAGATATGACAGAATCCTGTGAAAAGAGCTTGTTCTCATGGTATAACTGGCCCCAGCTCTAAGCAAAAAGTACTGGCACTCTCGTAAGAGAGTCTGTTCTCGCAAGCCTTCTAAACTAATGAGTGTCAAATAAGCTTTGGATAATCATCCACTTTTTATGTTGCTTATCTAAACCAAACCTCTGAACCTTTTGAAATTTGCCCAACACTAATGGATAGCCATTCGTTATGAAAAACAGATCACCTTTTTATCAAGGTGTTTTCTCAAAAGCACCATTGAAATCAGTGGGAATTAGGTACCTGGGTGCTTTTGAAAATCCCACTAGAGGCATCTATCTGCATCAGGAGGCATCTAAACATTTAAATATCTGGCCCTACTTGCCTACGTCACTTTTGAAAATGGAACTTAGGGTTTTTATTTGGTTTTGAAACTTTTTGTTAAGGAAAATTTGCAATAAAACATTAATTTTTGGCATTGTGCATTACTTATTACTTTTTCAGGATCAGGTTAATATTCAAAGAACCTGGCTAAATATTCTGGCTTGCTGGATGGAGAGTCCTCGTCTTCTGAATACACTACAAAGTATAAACACGAGTAGGTCCTGTAGCACCTTAAAGACTAACAAATTTCTGCGGGCATAAGCTTTCGTGGGCTGCAACCCACTTCATCAAATGCATGAAGATGCATGACTTCATGCATCTGACGAAGTGGGTTGCAGCCCACAAAAGCTTATGCCCGCAGAAATTTGTTAGTCTTTAAGGTGCTACAGGACTCTCATTTTTGCTGTATACAGACTAACACGGCTTTTCAATTACCAGGACAGTCCTTATTGTACTATACCACAATTCCATAGGAGAAGACACATTTTTCAATAATGTGCAATACAAAGTCTTTCTGCTAACAACAAAAAATAAATTGATTTGTCATTCTGTTTAAAATGTAGATCCTTTACTGGAGCATGTAGTAAGGAGGTCAGGGCATCTTTAGGAAGCTGACATTTTGTCATAAGATGAATCTCTTTAATAATATCCTCCCAAAACCGTGTAATTCCTGGACAATAGCACCACACGTGCAAGTCTTTTCCTTCAACTCCTCCACTTTTCAGAATTTTATCCTGGATCTTTTCGTATGCCAAATAAAGCTGAGAACCTTTTGCCCATGTTCAACAAAACCTCTATGGGGCATACTACTGTGTGTTGTCTAAAAGACAATGTAACTGTGGGATTCACTTTGTTTCTCATAGACTGATTCCCCACTGATACTCTGCATGACCATGTCCCAGACAGTCTGCTGAGAATGTGACTCAACTTCATATAATTCATCCTTTAGGACTGGAGAACTTTACAGGTGGGATTTTTCTGGAGCACTCAGGATTGGCCTAACTCTGCTTTCATTGAAGTCAGCAGTAAAACTCACGTGAGCTTCCGTGAGAGCAGAGGTAAGCCAACTCTGAGTGCTTGTGAAAGTGTTCCTTCCACTTGTTCATTGGAGCTATGTTGAGACACATTTATGTCCTTTCTACGTTGTTTCAGGTTCCCTCTTCTTTTTTCTTTTTATCACTTTTGTTGTATGTTTTCCCTATCATTTTATCGTTCTAGGCACAAAGATTAATTCATTCAGCCAGGCAGACCTGGCCTCTCACAGCATCCAATACGTCCACACCAGCGAGACGGAAAAGCATTCTGATGCATTCACCTTCTCAGTCTCGGATGGAGTGAATGAGGTGGGTCCACGCTTGTGATTCTCTGAGTTGATGCAGACTGTTGTTTCTGCAGAACTGATCGATGTGCTGGGAGTAAATTCCCCTGATGTCATAGGGGAGATGTAGTTACACCAAACAAATGAAATGAAACAAGCCTTGCGTCCTGACATATAACTTGCCATTAGCATGTACTCTTGCTGTTCGTACGGATGGAGGTCAGATGTGTCACAGAGGGAACACATTTAGTGTGTGAGGTGGTGGGGGGTCGTGGCAGAGGGATAACGGGGTGTCTTGGAGTTTGGGACTCCTCAGGAAAGCATCACAAACACTTCTTTATACGCAACCTGCAGCATTACATATGAGCTGTCCCCATGGGCTCTTCATAACATCGTTGCTTTGATTCAGTCATATTCCAAGTAGAACATATTTTTCAGAAAAGGTCTTTTTTTCTTTCTCTTCCAGGTGAGTCAGACATTTGACATCACCATAAACCCAGTGGATGACTCCTTGCCTGTGGTGCAGAGCCCTGGGATGCGGGTGCAGGAAGGGGTGAGAAAAACCATCACGGAGTTTGAGCTTAAAGCCACAGATGCCGACACAGAGGTAAGGCACACGTCTCTTCCATATCCTCCCTCCTCTGTTCTATTGCACAGCAGCGTTTGTACTCTAAGGGATTAAAACTAATGTCTTTCCTCCCAACACATACTCTGTGTGACCACAGGGGTTAGACAGCTTGCAAACAAATAGCTGGCAGGAGACTAGGCCTATGTGTGAATAGAAAGAACTGATGTCTGACTAAAGCAAAGGCTTGGCTCAAGAAACGTCATACTTTATTTCTTGTGTCTCCCTTCCATGCGTAGCAAAGGAAAACCGTCACTGTGCTAGGACCTAAACCCCACCCCCATCTTCTCCATAAATCTTACGGGCTCCAGCTCAGCTCAGCACATAGGAAGGGGACAGAAGCTAGTCACCTTTCTTCATCCCCTTATCCTGAGTTTGGCTGGGGGCTAAGCAAGCCCATGGCACAAGTTAAAGCAGCCACGTGGCAGCAATAACTGACATGGCCTAGACTTGTAAAGCTGAAGCATTTCTATGAGGGGGGCATAAAGCTGGCTGTGATGACTTTACTCCACTGGGCGCTGGTTCCCCTAAAACAGAGAAGTTGCCTCATCTGGGCACAAAGGGAACAAACATATGCTGAGCCAAGCACCTGGCTCCTGAATGTGTCATTCCTTAACCAGAGCTGTGGGACCAGGCCGCACGGGCATGACAACAGTGTTTCAGTGACAGAATAAGCTTTTCTGCAATAAGAATGAGCGTGTTTGCATGCTACCACTGCAAGAAGTATGGCCATAGAGACAGCATATCACACTAGGGGAATCTACGGTCCAGTCTAGCATGACTGACTATCGTGTGACCACTGTTGATGTCCTCGTGGAAATAGTGACATTGGAAAAGGGTGGTTGGCTCATTACTGCCAGCCTGCTGAACTGGCTCAGTGCCCAGGGGCTCTTCTCTCCTTCTCTTGAACTCTTGTACATGGAAGGAAGACAGGTAACAAGGTAAAAACCAGTAGAAGCCCTCTCCAGCTCTGTTGAAATAACCCACCACTCCTGCTCAAGGATATTTTACCAGCTTTGCAACCTTCCCCACTTCCCCTTTCCTTTGGACAGCCTGAATCGGTTACATTCACCATCGTGCAGCTCCCTCGACATGGTCTGATCGAACGCACCAGCAACGGGCAGAACTATCGCCAGACTGCCACCTTCACTATGGACGACATCTACCAGAACCGGGTCTGCTACTGCCATGATGGCAGCAATTCCCTGAAGGATCGCTTCACCTTCACGGTGTCTGATGGGACCAATCCTTTTTTCATTGTGGAGGATGGAGGGAAGGAGGTAAGGGAGGCTGTGGAGGGAGGAAGGGAGATTTTTTATACGTGCTGTAAACCTAGCTCAGTGTGTCCAGAGTCACTTAGCTGCTGCATTTTATACTTTTGGGGCCAGTTTGTCAGCGAGCGTAAATCAGCGTAGCTCCATGACGGTAATGATTGTGTGACAGCTGATGTTCCGCCACGTCCGTGCGAGCTGGTGTCCATATTCTAGGTGCATATTGACTGTATTTGTGCACATTCTAGGTATTTTGTGCTGTATGAGTTTCGAAGTGTATTGTGTATGTGTGTGCGTGCATGCTCTCATGTGCACTGACGTTATCCAGATTGTTGAGTTCAATGGAGTTCAATGGAGTTACAATAGCCGAGGATCTGAGCCCAAAAGTAAAAAATGCACTGAAAATCCACGGAGCTGCATCGATTTATGCTAGCTGAAGATCGAACATTTATACCGACATAGTTCTAGGCATCGTGCTGAGTGGTTAGCATTGTGCTTTGCCCAGCAGTACCATTTCAGTGTAATCTTAAATCAGCTAGTCCAGTCAAATTGCTGAAACATGAGAGAAAAGATTCTTTGCATCTTTACTACTGTAAAGAAACAGAGTCACTGAGTTCAAAGTGAGGCAGTGTATAGACAGCCAGCATCAAGTTGAGTAGCAGCAGATATTGTCTGCCATCGCAGTATAGGCACCAGGTATTCTTCTGTTAATCATGTACTTGCTCATCTTTCCCAGGGTGGTGAGGCTTTCTTGGCTCATCAGCCTTTCAGACAAGTAGAAGCTCTCCGAAGACAAGAAATCTATCTGATGTGTTGAAATCAATAGAGCTATTCTCGGTGACACCAGCTGAGGGTCTGGCCCATGATATTTCAGCGTTGAGACCACACAGCAGGCAGAGGGGTTATTGCATATGTTGAGGGGGAGGGGCATTGTACTAGTAAAAAATTGAAAGTGTATTTTAAAAGACTGGAAATCAAACTATCCCTGATCAGACAGCACTGTGAAATCACAATGCAGCCATATTTAGCTTTGTCTCTGCAAGAGAAAATCATTAAACACCAGAGGCTGAAACCATGGAGTATTAATTTAATTAGCATCAGCTTTTGTTGGTTATTCTTTTTGCTATGCAGATATTTCGGGATGATCTGGGACATTTTATCCATACAGCCATAAATCTCTACAACACACTTTCAAAATGCATTTTCAGTATGTGTTCATGAACGTTTCATGAAACATTTCACGAGATTTTTTTAAAAGTTTTTTTTATTAATTGGTTTCAGCAGTTGTTGATAAATCATCAAAATAAGGCTAGCAGCCAGGCAAATTATTTATATTACAATAATGTTGATTGGCCCAGGATATTTGCTATGGTTTATGTTTATGTTAATGTAATGGGGTAATGAGAAGAGGACCTAATTGTGCTAGGCAGTGTACAGGGCATAATAAGGAATGGACTCTGCCCCCCAATGAATTTACAGTCTAAATCGATAAGACAGACAGATAGTAGTAACAGAACTCTTTGGAGTGAGATTTTCAGTAGCACTCAGCCTTGGTCTACCTGTGTTTCACTTGAAAACAATGGGAATTTTATAATGGACATCAGTGGGGGAAAGAATTAGGCCAATGCTGATTGTTTTTGAAATCCCTGTCTCCCCGCATTTGCCTGCTTACTCATGTAAGCTCTTCAAGGCATGGACCATGTCCCCTTTCATGAAACATCGGGAACGTCCATAGTGATATATCAATAAATAACACCTCCAGGATTTAATTTTCAGCAATGATGTGTATGAGGCCCAAATGGGCACCTCTGTGTCTGGACTCTTGCTCAGATTGTGACAGCGGCACCGCAGAGATTCAAAGTGGACATTCTCCCCGTGGATGATGGGACCCCCAGAATTGTCACCAACTTGGGCCTGCAGTGGCTGGAGTACATGGAAGGCAAGGTAACAGCTTGTGTTCAGCTTTGTTAAAACTAGCCTGGTTATTTTACCAAAAGAAGGGAAAGAAAGAGGAGTGGGGTGACAGGCCCAAGAAAATCCAGTATGTCTCATCACCTCTCTTTTGGTGATGGGAGTAACAAAAACCCGGGTACCCCTTGGGCTAGGGATATACGTTATGAAGACAGAAGGCATGTTGGAATCAATGCACTGTGGCAGGAGGTGTTGAGGTAAAGGTACCTCACAGAGATACTGCCAAGAAGGGGCAAACCCATCTCCTCAGACAGCCCGCTCACTGTAATGTGGAAGGATAGTTATACAGGTGTTCCCCACTGGAATATGGATGAGCCTCATTGGCACCAGGATGCTGATTCTCTGCAGGCATGATATCAAGAGAGAAAAGCAGGATGAACTTAGTGGAAGTTCCAGGGAGATCCCTTCAACTCTCAGACTGCATGATGGCTGAATTAAACCTTTTTTGTGTGTTACTGTGCCAGCAATGACTGAAACAGTCGTCACTGATGGGCCTTAAAAGGAATGATTCCAATATGTTTGTCAGTGCAGGAATTTTCCCCCCATTAACTTTTGTTTGTTTTTTGATGAATTCCAAATAGGATAACAGGGAAAGGCACACCTTGCCTGTACACCTTACCTGTACTTTGAGGATTCAGTGTAATTTGTAAAGAAATACTCCGTTATTCACAGCAAAACAGGCTCACACATTATTAAGAGAAGACCATCTCAACTCAGAGTGCCTGACTTATTAAAAAGCATTGTGCAAGCATCGAAGAGTTTTATTGTCATTATTTTCCATTCATGTTGTTTTCTATTAAGGAAACATAGAAGAAGTGGAGCGGGACTGAAAATACACACGTGACAGGGCAATGAAAGAGGGTTAACTGGTCACTGAAGCTGTGCAAAATGTTCTGAATGGAACCCGGAACTCAGACCAGGCTCAAAGCTGGGCCATGCTTCAAGCATGCTGAGCTGAGTTTCAACCAGCTGTGTTGAGATGTTGTTTTCATGTAAAACTGGGAGGTTTGTCATAGATTTGAGCCCAAACCAGGCCATACTTGACAATTTTGCATGAGTTTCCCTTTGCTCAAACCACAAACTCGTATCAAAGCTAATCAGACCTGAATCTGAATCTGAATTCTTTGCTTTTAAGGCACAAACAAGACCTTGCCATCCCTGTCTGTTCTGAGCTGCTCTTTGCTTGTCTTCCATGTTATCAAGTCCCAGAGGTTTTCTTTCTCTAAGTAATGATCCACAGAGGGATTCTCTCAGTTGGCCTCCTAATCAGACCTGCTACACAGCATCTCGGGAGTTGTGTAACAACTTTACCGTGGCTTTAATCCAGGCAACAAATCTGATCACCAAGAAGGAACTATTGACTATGGACCCCGACACAGAGGACAAACAGCTGATCTATGAGATAACGACTGGACCCAAACATGGCCATGTGGAGAGCAAACTAAAACCAGGGACAGTTGTGACTACATTTACACAAGGTAGGGAAACAGGACTGCATTTTATGGACCTTCTCTTTACTTCCTTCTATTCCTCTTCACCATGTGAAGATAGCTCATGAATGAGACTGATTCTCATGTGTAACGTCCCTGACTACAGTGGAGTTACTGATTTACACCAATGCAGTGAGAGGAGAATAAGGTCCTTCTCTCCCATGTCAGAAGGTTGGGGTTTTTTTAATTTAAAAAACTAACACACTTTGATTTTTCTCTGTTAAAAAAATAAAACGTTTCCCCTGGAGATGGTCTTGAGTCCAGGTCCCAATCACCTCAATGTTCAGGGCTGTTTGGATCTGACACATTTATTAGGGCCAGCCATGGATTTTACATCTGGATATGAACATCACCAGTTTTTGATAGCTTAAGAGAGAGAAAATGTTTGGGATGCAGTTTATAGTACTTGCTGAGGAGCTAAAATGCCTTCTGAAGCTCTGGCTTCTGGCTCGTCTTGTTTTATGAAAAACGTAACCCTGGCTGGATAATGTGCTCCTGACTCTTCTGATTACCTTCTGCAAGACAGTCTTGTATACACGTATAATTGTTATAATTATTCATTAGGGCTTCATGGTGCTATTGAGTAAAATTTCTCATTTACCAAATAGGCTTAGGCACTTGGGAGCCTAAACCTCCTGGAAAATAAGTTTTGAAAATGGGCCATAGGCTCCTAGTTGACTTGGGTGCTTTTGAAAAGTTTACCCTTTGTCTTGTTTGGCCGGGGGCAAACTAATCTTTTCAGGGCTCTGGTGACTTACTTCCACCCTGGAACAAGGTAGAAGCAGGGAAGTAACTCGAGTCTCAGAGGGCCTTCTCAGGGAGATATGGCTTTACACTGCCCCTTCGGATGAGAGTAAACCCTCTGTCTAGCCCTTCACATTTCTATTAACCCAGAGGCACCTGTCAAGAATAAGGCCCCCATTTTGCTAGGCACTTGGCAAACACACTCTTCTTATCAGAACTCCCCAGCCAAGCATATCCCATCTTGTGTAAAGTAAATCCAGGCTAACACAAAGGAGGAGACCCAATATTGCAAAAAGAAAACCCCTGGAGTTGCACCAGTGTAAATCTTGTGGTCAGAATCAGGCCCACAGAGATGTATGCATATAGCTTTTATGTTGTTCCCCTGTAAAATTGTCACTGAATGCCTGGACTGGCTCATTGAGAGTGTCTTTCTGACAGAGGATGTGAACCTGGGACTGATTCAGTACGTGTTGCTTGAAGAGAAGATTCAGGAAACCATGGATAGCTTTCAGTTTCTAGTGAAAGACAGCAAACCCAACATTGTCAGGGACAATGTCTTCCATATCCAGTGGTCTCTCATCAGCTTTAAATACACCAGGTAAACAACCCTTTGGGTTACAGGACTCATCTGACATACATGGCCTTATTCAGAGATGAGGTGGGTGGGGGGTGGAAGTTAAGTTACACATCACTAAGTAGTTGGGGTAACTAACACACTGAGGGGGCTACAAGGGGATAAAAGATAGACTCACTACTGAATTTGGCCCTCAGCTTTCATGCACTGGGAAGTGGCCTGGCTTGGTATATGAGCATAATCCCATTGAGATATATAATCATCATTTATTAATATATTTCAGTAGCACCCAACAGTCCCAGTCAGGTCCAAGGCCCCACTATGGAACACATGAGTAAAGGTCAGTCCTGAATGATGATTTAGTCCTAGAATATAGCCAAATAGAACCCACTGGTTTCAACTGAGGAATTACTATGCATGTGTATGTAGAGAACATAACAATACTCAGCTCTTACCCAGTGCAGCTCACCAGTAAATCTCCAAGTGCTTTACAAAGGAGGTCAGTGTCATTAACTATAGTTTACAGCTGGGGAAACTGAGGCACAGAGGCTAAGTGACTTGCCCAAGGTAACCCAACATGCCAGTGGCAGAGCCAGGAAGAGACTCCAGATCTCCCGCGTCCCAGTCCAGTAGTCCAATCACTAGGACACACTGCCTATGCATGACAGCATGGTGTATAGTGTTTATCAGTCTGAGTTAGGGATGGTTACACATCTGAAGTGTTACATTTTGCGGTCAGTGGGATTAGCACTCGCATATCTAAGATTAAAGTTTGCCTCCTTATGTTTGTCAGTTCCTTACTGCACCTCCAGACCTCACCTCCTTGGAGGCATGAATTAGGCTGGATTTGTGCTTGCTTTCGTATCACTACAAATATATAGGGCTCATTGTCTGTTCCATTCAGGTTCTTATACTGCACTCATTATCTTAGTACCTGAGCGGCTTCCAGTAGCGCGTTAAGCGATGTGCCTAACATTTCTCATGGGTTTGCGTTGTGTACATTCCCAGCTACAATGTCAGCGAGAAGGCGGGCTCTGTCAGCGTAACCGTGAAGAGGATCGGTAACCTCAACCAATATGCCATTGTCCTGTGCCGCACGGAGCAGGGAACTGCCACCTCCAGCGTCAGTTCAAAGCCAGGACAGCAGGACTATGTGGAATATGCAGGCCAGGTGGGTTGGGAAATTCTACAATACACCCCCAGAAAGAGTTTTATGGAAATCTGACATAGTGGATCTGACCACATGGTATTTACTTGTTTGTGTGTGATCTGTGCTCCCCTGAGGATGTCTGGACTCTGCCTTTTCATCCTTTTACCTTTGCTGTTCTGATACTCTTGCTTCACGTATCTGGGACATGTGGAGGAGGAGAAGGAGGAAGTGTCCGAGTTCAACATCTCCCAACAGAATGACCATGTGGATTGCAATGTACATCATGAACAGGGCACTGCCCACATTTGTGGAGTGGGATGAGGACAGGGCAGTCCTACAGAGTGACCTGGATCTCTTGGTCAGCTGGGCCCAGTCACACAAAATGTGTTTTAATGCAGCCAAATGTAGGGTCTTTTATTTTGTTCCTAGATGTAGGTCACACCTTCAGAAAGGGGGACTGTATCTTGGAAAGCAGTGACTGCAAAAGACTTTGGAGTCTGTGAAGGGGTCGGCTCACTGCTGGTGCCTCTCATGGCCAGGCGTGGGGTTGAAATCGCTCTTTATTGGGGTCTGCAGCTGCTGGCTGTTCTGCCTCTGTGGTGACTTGCCTCTTCCTGGGACTTGGCCCTCTGGCCAGGTCACTTCCAAGTGTCGCCCCTTCCAGGGTAGTCCATAAACAGAAAGTTTGTCGGGACAGCTCCTGCCTTGCCTGGTGTTTTCCTCAGAAGCTGAAGGTTGAATGTCTGTTCTCTTCCCTGCTCTGCCCACAAATGAGCGGTATTGCTCCAACCTGTACGTGCCTTGCAGGTCTGACTGGAACAGCTCCTTCATCCCTTGTTGTCCAGTCTAGGATATGTATATCCCATCATAGGGTCATAGTGCACAAACAACTCAGACTTGAGCTCCCAGTACAATGCTGTGGCAAAAAGGGCTAATGCTATCCTTTGATATATCAACTGGGGAGCAGCGAGTGGAGTTAGAGGACCTGATTTTTCCTCTGTATATCGCATTGGTGAGACCAGGACTGCTATGCAGGAGGTCGGATTAGATGGTCTTAATGGTCCCTTCTCATCTTCAGATCTCTGGGTCTAATTTTGAATGTTAAATTCCTTAATTTAGATTTGTTTTTAAAATGTCAGTTTGAGTCCCCTCTCACGTCAGTTTGTCGTCGAACTTGCTCCTGATTTTCAGGCCTCAGTTTGCTTTAGCTATTATAATTTAATAGACATCTATTTATTACTTTTTAAAAAATTCTGTGGAACCAGTTTTTTGAAATTTGAGTAATTCTTTGCGGTGTTGTGACCCTAAACTACTTCAATTTTTGGTTAGCACATGAGAGCCAAAACTGAAACAGATATGTCGGTTCTCATCATCTAACCTTCATGGAATACAAAACCCCACCTTAATGAAATAATTGGTAAAAACATGAAGTAGACTTTTAGATTAGAGTGGGTGGGTGAGGTTCTGCGTCCAGTGTTGTGCAGGAGGTCAGACTAGATGATCATTATGGTCCCTTCTGACCTTAAAATCTATGAGTCTATGAGATTATTTCAGTTTTAAGAATCTAAGGTATCATCTGCCTCTAGGTAAGAGTACATTCTTTTAAAATATGAGTTTTATGTTGACGGAGTCCCTGTAAGGGAATATTCTATAAGATTGTGAATAATATAGACTTGCCTAGATTCTGATCTCATCCATGCTGGTGTAAATCAGGAGTAACTCCATTAAGGTCAGACTCAAGGGGCCTGTTCTCCAATGTCTTTTGACTTGTGTAATTGTTTACTTCTATGCAAAACACTAGGAAAACAGAATGGTAGAAATTTGCACTCGTTTTGTACTGGTGTATGTGACTGAACCAGGCGCAATTCAGTGAGTAACCTGGCTCAGGACTTATTGTATCATCATATTGCAGTCCCATGAGCTCTGATCCAAAACACAGTGAGGTCACTGAGACTCTTTCCTTTACTATAGTGGGCTTTGGATCAGGTCCTAGGAGAACAAAAGTAAAGCATAGCTCTGAAACATGCCAGAGCAATTGAAGTTCTGTGCTTATTAAAAAAGATTCAGGGTATCTGTACTTTTCACAGGGGAGCTGCAAGGGTTTCTGCATGTGTAGCTGCAATCTCACTCGTACACCCATTGTTATTCACTTCCTTGCAGGTGCAGTTTGATGAGTGGGAGGACACCAAGACCTGCACCATTGTCATCAATGATGATGATGTCTTTGAGAACACTGAGAGCTTCACGGTAGAGCTCAGCATGCCAGCCTACGCCTTGCTAGGGGAGATCACCCAGGCCAAAGTCCTCATCAACGACACAGAGGATGAACCCACTCTGCAGTTTGACAGGAAGATTTACCATGTCAATGAGAGTGCTGGCTTCTTGGCCGCACCCATTGAAAGGAAAGGTTTGTGGTATTGGATATAATAATAATGATACTGCACTTATATAGCACTCTTCAGCACAGGCGCTTAAGCTGCTTTACAAACACTAACTAATTAAGATTTGAAATTCCATTGTGTTTTGTTAGGCCCATTTTACAGATGGGTAAACTGAAACACACAGAGATTAAATGACAAGGTCCTACAATAAATCACTGGCAGAGCCAAGAGTGCAACTTGGAAGCCCTGATCCCCACATTCCTGCTTTCACCATTTGTCAACACTAGAGCACTCACACAAATTGTGAGCAAGAACAGGACTTATCTCTCTTTTGCAAAATCACTGCCCTTTGTGTTGCAGGAGATAACAGTAGAACTCACCACTACATGCAGAGATCTTTAGTTCCATCTATGACTCTGTTGCTTTTGATAATAGAATTTTAAAACATGAAAGTGTTCCGATGGCATTGTTACTGATTGAGCTGTTGGTCCCAATCCTGCAGCCTCTTATCACAGGAGTAGAAGTATTACTAGGGCTATTTACATGAGGAAGAGTGGAAGGATTGGGCCTTTCGTGGACTCAGTTTTATCTTGTCTAGCTCCATGGCTCTTTGATTTATCAGTCTTTCCCAGATTTTTAAGCAAGTAGATCTTCCTTTCTGGTGGAGAGATATCAAAGTCCAAAAAAAAAAAAGGAAAAAAATAGGCTCATTTCCTTTCTTTTTAAAAATGTAGCATTATCCACTGAAAAAGGGATATCTGAAAATAAAGGAAAGAGAGCAATGGGGCTAGCCTGATTTTCCTTTTTAGATTCAATAATTGAGTTCAGGCCTGCTGCCGTAGGGCCCAATCCAGCTCCTACCGAAGACAGAGGGAACGGAAGCAAACCCATGTATCTGTTGGCTTCTTCCCTATGTTTCAGGTGCTATGTGCCCCATGGAACACACCTGTAGTGCTGCTGCTTGTAGTAGAAAATGTTCCCTCTTTGATCTCTGATTTCAGTCCAGCAGCAACAGAAGGCAAATGTACAAGGGCTGGAGTTGAGTGTCCTGAGATTCAACTGGCTAAAAAAATCAAAATGTTCTTTTGAATTCATGCTAGGCCAATTCCTGAATATGGTTTAGAGCAGAGGGAGTGTCCCCCACTCTACCCTTGCATAAATATTATGCCCTTATTGTAGAAATTACAGTGGAAGATGTTTGAATGTCTAAATTCATCCAGTTTGTCAGAAATTATTTTCCTGATACATTTATTAAGGTTTACCATGACTCAGTTTCCACACAAGCATTCCTTTGTTAATTCAAAGGCCTCTTGGTGAGAATTACATCTAATGTACAGACGTAAGCATATAAATCTAGATTCTATACCCAGCAGCAAGACAATTATAATTACTGGCCCAAATACTCTCAACAGGAGTAGGCCTGGGAGATACCATCATGGAGATACCATGATGTCTGGATGTTTTCCAGACATGTAAGGAGATGCACTGACAAAGAACTCCTAGATACTAGCTTTTTATATACTGTAACAAACAAGTGATGTCTTTGCTGGTTATGGGCCCTTAACTAAAGTTAGATGAGGGAGTTTTAGGGCAGAACCCGGCCTTTGGCTTGGTTTCTGGCTGGGCCCCTTTCTTTTCAAGGTTTCCTTCTTATCTCATTTTCCTGTATTTCTTTCTAACATGCATTTCTTTTTAATAAACTAAGCAAACCAATTATTTACCGCACCTGGTGCCCAATTAACCATGTTGTCTTTATTTCTGTTATCTCAACCCAAACCTTAAATGAGATAACACTGGCATTTCCAGGGAAACTGCAAATTTAACACAAACAATCCCTCTATCTTTTTTGTCACATGCATCAGGCCTCTCACTTATGTTGAGATCCAAACTCAATTTAAAGCCAGAGTTCATTCAGGTCTAATGTGGACCTATATTCCTACACAGCTAGTGAAACCTAATATAATTTTCCTACAATAACACTTTTGCCTCCTTGTATGTTACATTGTAGGGGATGCCAGCAGCATCGTGTCTGCTCTTTGTTACACCATCTCCAAATCTGCAATAGGCAGCAGCCTTTATGCACTGGAGTCTGGGTCCGACTTTAAGTCAAGGGGGATGTCGAATGACAACCGTGTTATTTTGGGGCCTGGTGTCACCATGTCCACCTGTGACATCAAACTGATTGATGACAGCGAGTATGAGGAGGAGGAGGAGTTTGAAATTGCCCTGGCAGATGCCTCTAGCAATGCACGCATAGGAAGTGTGGCTTTGGCCAAGGTGATGATCAGTGGCCCCAACGATGCCTCCACTGTGTTCCTGGGAAATGCAACTTTTACTGTCAATGAGGATGCAGGTAAGGGAGAGCAGTAATTCCATTGGTTCTGGGATTGTTGTCACTGTGAGATACTTGCAGGAGAAGCACTGCTTTGTCAGTGGGTGTTATAAAGAGCTGAACCATCTAACCAGATATGTACTGTAGAGGAAAAGGTCAGCGGCTATGGCACGTCCTCATCCTGTCCTACAAATCAGAGCCTAGCTCCAGGGATTACTGTCTGCAAGGCATTTTCCTTTTTGTAGTACCACTGACAGAGTCACTGTGAAGGAAAAGGGCAAGCCAGAGAGATGGCACCTATTGATATTTCAGATGTGTTTTTTCTCACGTCCGACTAAATTCTAGTTTGGCTTTAATATGTGTAACTTCCCATGCAGGCACCATTGATATTCCAGTGATCCAGCATGGTACTGACCTCTCAACCCCCACCTCAGTGTGGTGTGCAACTCGGACTTCAGATCCACCTTCTGCAACTCCAGGAATTGACTATATCCCCAGCTCCAAGAAAGTAGAGTTCAGGCCAGGCAGAACTGAAGAGGTATTGGACTATACCCAGCTCTTAAACGGAGCATATTTCAATCTCTGTTTCTCTCTCTCTTATATAATCACTATAGTCACTGTTTTTGACAGTTAAATTTACTGCAGTTGTTTACTTACAGGGGTTTTGGGACATCAGAATAAAAGAGACATAAATACTTTTTAAAGATACAGTTGATCCCAGATTTATGTCAACAGAGCTGCATCAAGAGCCATTTTAATCAAATAATGAAAAGCATAAATGGCAGAAGGAGTTGTCACAAATCTTCCAAGCATTAGCCAAGAACAGCCTGATTTCCCGTGTAAAATCCCCATTTCCAGACTGCAGTCTTTTACTGTTGCATATTACACTAATCATAATTGTTTCTGTGCTACCTCATGCTCCCCATCTGTCTCTTGTATCCACCTCTTCTCTCTGGTCAGATACTATGATTGTAAATTCTTTAAGGCAGGAGCCATCTTTTCATTATGCATGTGTAACACCTAGCACCGGGGGGGGGGGCGATACAAAAATGTAATAATAATTTTAAAAGGCAAAATGATACTCAGGACCTATTGGCCAAGTCAAGTCGTTGGCTTTGTCCCATTATGCCACGGAATTTATGGACTTCCTAGTTATTCCGCCCATTACTAATCCTCCTCCATTCTTGGGCGGTCACAGTTTGTAATGCTTACTTAGTTCAACTTTTCAGCCCATGAATTCATCAGACATGACACTGAAGGCTGAAGTTCTCTGTCTGTCTGTTTTATAGTGACCAAAAATGTGCCAGGCACTTCATGGGAGACCTAGAAAGACAATGGTCCTGCCCCAAAAAGCTTATAGGGGGATATGTTAAAAGGCACAGGTGACAATGAAGCACTCCCACTGACTTTCAGTAGAAATTAGGTGCCTAGTATTCACTTGTGCCTTTGAAAATCTCTCCCCCGTTTTAAAATTCTAGATGGGAAGGTGACAAATACAACAGTAAGAAGGAGATGGGGTGAGGAAAGGAGAGGGTTACAACACAATTACTCTATGATCGTGTTGCTTAATCACCAGCTAAGTTTGTATCTAAGCTCCCCTCCGCTACAAGTGATGAGAAGGAAGAATGGTCTAATGGTTGAGGCACTAGCCTAGGACGTGGAAGATCTCTTTTCAACGTCCTGCTCCCCCACAGACTTCCTGTGTGACGTTGGCAAGTCACTTAGCTTCTCCATGTCTCTCTTCCCCATCTATAAAATGGGGATAACAGCACTGTCCTACCTCCTGGGAGTATTGTGCGGATAAATACATTAAAGATAGTGAGATGCTTTGAAACTACAGTAATGGGAGCCCTATAAGCACCTATGATAGACAGATGAATCAGGGGTTTTGGATGAATATAAATCGAGTCAAATCAAGTTAACATTCTGGTTAAAGAAGGTTCGGTTGAAAGAATTTCTCCAGGATAGAGGCAGAGTCTTACTCTTTGATATGGTGTGCATTGTATGTGAAGAACTTTGTATTTGCATGAGCTGTTTCTATTTATACACCTAGAGGAGCCCACAATTAGTGACATCACTCAGGTCACCTAAGGATGAATCCAAGGATATTTTCTCTTTCTCAGCAAAAGATAACAAGTTTTATATTTCAATAATCTGGTTCTTTTACTTTTCCGCTAGTACTGCACCTTGACAATCCTGGATGATGCTCAGTACCCAGTGATTGAAGGGCTGGAGACCTTTATTGTGTACCTAAGCTCACCCCATGGGGCTGAATTGACCAAACCCTTCCAAGCTATAGTGGCCATTAATGACACTTTCCAAGACGGTAAGCTATACAGTGAACCTCGTTCTAATCTAATGCTTTCCAGCTCCTTCCTTTACATATTTCCCTCATGTACTAAGAGAAAACACACAGGCTGCATTTGATGATATCACACAACACATTCCATCTCTCCTGTCTCTCATAGTTTCTTACCCTAGCTCCTTTGTCCTCAAGAGATTGTGGTCTGTGGAAATGCAAAATAAATTTCCTATTTGCGCCTCCCACTTTGGGCCAGACTTTGTCACCTTGGCTCACAGTGAGTAATGTCTTTCTCATTGTATGGCCCTGTTAAAACCAACAGTGCTTCACGTGGAGTAAGACACTACTCAGCACGGGTACGGGAATGAGCATCTGGCCCTTTTTTAGCAACTGGGTTGAAACTTATTATGTATTCATCTCAACTCACAATATATTTCCTCCCCCTGTATTAAAACATGATCCTGACCTCTGTGATTTTCTCCCTTGGAGGTATGTGCTTGCTGAAGAAATGCATCAGTCACATAACTCTAGAAAAACTGCTCTATAATAATTTGTGATTGTTTCTGCTCCGGAACTGTCTGCTCAGACTTGCCCTCTTGGCTTCAGGCTTTTTCTGCCCCAAACCACAGAAGATTTCATCACTGTAATAATGTTCCAGAAACAATAACCTACCTAAGTATTACCCATTCTTTATACATATCCCCAGCATACAATACGCAAACTGCTCAGACTCAAATACCTTACGGCATGGCTAGTTCTCCAGTGCATGCAGAACAGGTGGTTACCTCAGGCAACAAAATATTAGGGAAATCAAAATGTTCAGTAACTTTGTGTGGGTGACTGAGAGATGGTAGGATGAGAGATTTGCTTCTTTGCCAAGGAGCAACAGACTCTCCAGTTCCCAATGGGAGCAATGGATGCAACGATCAGCTGTTTGCTAAGGTCAACAATGCTCTTCGTGAGTGCAGTTGACTATCTAATCTAACATCCCACTGCACAACTGTTAGTTCCACATAATACTTCTTCAAGACGTTACAGGCCTGCACTGGCCGCTAATTAGCTTTTCTCACAGTAAAAGTGTGGATGTTGTTGTGCCCCCTACAGTACCCAACATGCAGTTTGGCAAGGACTTGTACACTGTGAAGGAGAAGGAGGGCATCCTGCACATTCCCATCATCCGCACCGGAGACCTGAGCTATGAGTCCTCTGTCAGATGCTACACCCGGAGCCAGACAGCAGAAGTCATGGAGGACTTTGAGGAAAGGAGAAATGCGGAGAATTCCCGCATCACTTTTTTGAAAGGGGAGAAGGCGAGTTGAACCTCACTGGCTTGGGGAGGACAAAGAACGAACAGCAGAGTAGGTTTTGGAAAGCTGGCTGTTCTCCTGGGAAGTCTGTTGTTAAGAGGCTTTACCAGACCCGGTTTCTCAGAAGCAATACTTCAGCTGCTTTGGATCAGCTACTGTTACTATTCTGGAATTAAAAGTGGAGTCCATGGAGAATCTGCTTTTAACAAAGAATATTAGTTAACACATAAAAAGCAAGTCTTGGGTATCAATAATACCTAGCATTACAGCCAGTGCTTTTTTATTGGATAGTCTTGGACTACACACAAGGACCAGCTATAGTGAGCAAGAAGTGCCATTTTTTACACAGCCACTTTGCATCATATAGCTGCACTTTGATGTCCACATAGAGTTTCTAAGGCTTCTTTCATCATTTAATACACTGTGGTGTTAAATTCTAGGTAGTGAAGAAACACTAACCTTCCATTGATTCAGAGGAATTATTCATGTTGGTTGCTAGTCTTTAACAAATGATGTACTTGGCTGTAGGTGAAGAACTGCACTGTCTATATCAATGATGACCCTGCATTTGAACCAGAGGAGCAATTCCGGGTCTATCTCGGCAGCCCCCTTGGAAACCACTGGAGCGGAGCTAGAATTGGAAAGAATAACATGGCCACCATTACTGTCTCCAATGATGAAGATGGTAAGAGAGAATAAGCTGCTTTAGGAACTAGAGAGAGCAGGTACAATTCCAGGGCAGTCAGTGGAATTTCACCCATTTACACCAGGTCTGAATGTTAGCCATTATATGTAAACTGCCTCGAATTAAACAATTGACTTGTTGATCAGTGCTCCTTTAAGTTGTATTAACTCACCTTTAAAATTTATTCTAAATCTCATGTTAGTGGTACTGTGACACACAGATAAAAGACCACTAATACTAGACAAAACATAAAGTTAGCATATTTGGAAAGGTAAAATAAGCCAGCTTACCTGTCTACTGGAAGGGCAACCTGAAGGAATGAGTGCCAAGTTTGTTGTGTGGCTTCTGGCCTCAGCAGTGTGTCAGAGAGCCATGACTATGCTGTAGGCTCGGTCCAGAGATGTCAAAAGTGCCTCTCAAACCTCACTCTGATGTGTGGAGTAGTGCTGATGGATTTTAAAAGGAGCTATGTCCACCTCTCCTTGGCTGCCGGAAAGCTTTCTCTGATGCAAATTATTCTGAGACTATTAGAGTTGCTACAAATATGTGTTTCTTTTCTTCATACCATTTCTCTAGCACCCACCATTGAGTTTGAAGAGGCTGCATACCAAGTACGAGAACCTCCAGGTCCTGAAGGCATTGCTATTCTAAGCATCAAGGTGCTCAGAAGGGGGGATCAGAACAGGACTTCCAAGGTGCGCTGCAGCACCCGCGATGGCTCGGCCCAGTCCGGAGTCGATTACTATCCAAAGAGTCGAGTCCTCAAGTTCAGCCCTGGTAAAGGATACATGGAATTGAATTATGGGGTGGTGGGATTACTTAGTGACTTTTTACACAGGCCAAAACAAATTTAAATTAAAGGAAAATGTGGAAGTAATTTAAACAACAGTGCATTATGTGTGGGATTTTCAAAAGCTCTTGGCATTGGCCCAACTCTGCTCCCACTAAAGTCATTGTATGTATTTGTTTTTCATGGGTGTGTGATTTCATCAACATGTTTTATTCAACATCTTCATTAATGATCTGGAGGATGGGATAGCTTGCACCCTCAGCAAGTTTGCAGATGACACTAAGCTTGGGGGAGTGGTAGATACCCTGGAAGGTAGGGATAGGATACAGAGGGACCTAGACAAATTGGAGGATTGGGCCAAAAGAAATCTGATGAGGTTCAACAAGGACAAGTGCAGAGTCCTGCACTTAGGACAGAAGAATCCCATGCACAGCTACAGACTGGGAACCGACGAGCTAGGCAGCAGTTCTGCAGAAAAGGACCTGGGGGTTACAGCGGATAAGAAGCTGGATAGGAGTCAGCAGTGTGCCTTGGTTGCCAAGAAGGCTAATGGCATATTGGGCTGCATTAGTAGGAGCACTGAGAGAAGTGATTATTCGCCTCTATTCAGCATTGGTGAGGCCGCATTTGGAGTATTGTGTCCAGTTTTGGGCCCCTCACTACAAAAAGGATGTGGAGAAGTTGGAGAGAGTCCAGCAGAGGGCAACAAAAATGATTAGGGGGCTGGAGTACAAGACTTATGAGGAGAGGCTGAGGGAACTAGGCTTGTTTAGTCTGCAAAAGAGAAGAATGAGGGGGGATTTGATAGCAGCCTTTAACTAACTAAAAGGGGGTTCCAGGGAAGATGGAGCTAGGCTGTTCTCAATGGTAGTAGATGGCAGAAAAAGGAGCAATGGTTTCAAGTTGCAGTAGGGGAGGTCTAGGCTGGATATTAGGAAAATGTTTTTCACTAGGAGGGTGGTGAAGGACTGGAATGGGTTACCTAGAGAGGTGGTGGAATCTCCATCTTTAGAGGTTTTTAAGCTGCGGCTTGACAAAGCCCTGGCTGGGATGATTTAGCTGAGGTTAGTCCTGCTTTGAGCAGGGGGTTGGACTAGATGACCTCCTGAGGTCCCTTCCAATTCTATGATTCATATATTAGCTAAAACATGAGCTACGCAAAACCCCTCTACTGTATTTATGCTTTAGGGTTTGTTCTAGATAAACATACTGTAGTCATATTTGATGCAGTATTTGTAATAGAAAACCTATGTAATTCTTAAAATAATCTGTGACAAGGTGAGTTATGTGTATTTTTCCCAAATCAGTCATCTGCCTAGGAGGAATTCTTTAAGTATGTTGGAGAGACCACAAAAAGCAGTCAAAGCACAATCAAACATGACGTTTTGACAGAGCACGCACTGGGGATGTCAGGGTTATCACCACTTCCCACTGCAGGCGGTTGAGAAAAGTAAAAATTGAAAGCCGGTGGAGGTGGGGCGTCGAGACCCAGTTGGAGCATAACATTCCCTTTCTGGGGGTGCCAGACCCTCTTCCCATGAGTGCCCTGCTGCACATAATGGACAGTGTTTTGTTGATAGCAATGTTCATGCAGCCAGCCAAAATGTGAGCGAGCAGGGAATGATGAGCGTACTGTAAGGAGACAGAAAAATGGCCTGTGTGCTCCCAGGGACTGACTGCCTTTGAACAGAGTGGAAGGCCATCCCACACCACAGCACCTTTCATGTTTGGTACCACTGAGTAATCGAAATCCCATATTTCACCCCTTCACAACACCCTTTGGGGGTGAAAAGATTTTTTTGTAATGCATTATAAATGTTCTGCACAAGGTTTTAGTTGGGTGGTTGCCATTAAAGTCAGCAGGAATCCCCTTGCTACAACTCTGCCCTCTGCTGTGGCCGGAATCCTGCTATCTGAAAATGTAACCCTTCTTCCTGCTGCAGTGATGAGGTCTGAGAGGGAGGGTGATTGTAATAGATCAGAGAATGTTGCCTGCTGACAGCTAACAGTACAGGCTCCTCAAAGACCTTGTGTATATAGGAGTACTGCAGAAACCCCTCAAGATCCTGCAAGGTAACACAAATCATCCCCGGGGTCTATCAAGATAACTAAACCAGGCCCCAAGAGTCCAACAGCAGTAGCTCTGCAGAGTAGAGCCAAAGAGTTAAAACTGAGACACTAGTAATAGGGATGGGATATATTTTGGATCATAGATTTTTATTACAGTCAGCTAATATAAGACAGGCTCTATTAATCCTCATCTAGCATCTGCTTGTAAGTCTGCCAAGTGATCAGTCGGATCAGTCGTTTTAGCTGGATTTTATTTATAGATTGGACTCCTGGCTGGAACCTCCCTAAAACATTAGAGTTCAGATAAAACCCGTAATGTGTATTTTATCATAATGTTTCAATGACCTGAGGCAGCTATGCAGCGTTTTATGGGAGTTGTTAGAGTAATGTCAGGTGATCCATCAGGTTCTCTGTCTCTCTGATGTTCATTCATGTAGGGGTGGACCACGTCATGTTTAAGGTGGAGATCATGTCTAACGAAGACCGGGAGTGGCATGAATCATTTTCAGTGGTGCTGGGTCCAGATGATCCAGTGGAAGCTGTTCTTGGGGATATCACCACTGCCGTAGTGACCATTCTGGATCAGGAAGCAGCAGGGAGCCTTATTTTACCAGCACCTCCCATTGTAAGTAGCAAAACATGAACGAAGTAAGTTAGTGGCAGGGAAGAATCTATAGAAAAGGAGACCCCGCAATGAAGCACGCTCCCATATCTCAGTAGACACGCTGGAATTGCCTTCACTAGAACATTTTATCTTGAGTTCATTGGTAGCCCGTTCAGCCAAGATAATTAATACCTTTTTAAAAACTAGCGTGGAGACTCCCAGATGCTTGATCCACGTTACAGACAGCTGTGGTGAGGCTGATCCCCTATTAATGTAACCAATTAACTCAAGGTTAAAAGAGTGTAGCCATACCCTCTGTATATACAGCATTCCTCTTTGGATTAGCAGAGGCTCAGGGTAAATCGGCACTGGTGTTCCAGCTGGTGTGGGAGGCAGGCAAGGCAGTGAATACAGGCAGCGTAACAATTGTTCACCCCCTTCACAGAGGCCTGGCACCATGCTTTACTGCCATTTGAACTATTGCATGACAGAAGAGATAGTTGCTTATATTAAGGTCAGAGGGGCTGGAGATGCTGAGGAAAAAACGGCAGAAAATAAGGAAGTAGCATCAGAAAGTCCCATTTAACTAAGCTATTATCATAAAGGTATGAACCTTTCTAGTGGGCAGATCATATATAGATGATTGAGTCTGCTACCATCTCCAAGCTAAAGGAGCTTGTCTTTTTGCTTAAGTTGCAGAGGCTTATGCTTTTAGGTCTAGAGGTCCTGGGTTTATTTCCCTCAAACAGGAAAGTTGTTACATTGTCCAAATCAAGGGCAGTGTCAAAGGACGGTATATGCACTGATATGTTCCTTGTACACTCCAGCATCCAAAGGAATGCCAACATACTTGAGTGATGTTACTAGCATCCCACTCACCTTATTCTGCATAGAGCCTAAATAATATCTGAGCTAGAATGTTAACAGCAGGGCAGATGTAGGACTTGGGTTGTTTCTCTTCTGAATGACATGGCTGCAATTCAGGAATTGGATGTGTTCCAAAATGTAGGATTTAGTATCTTAATAACATAGGATGCTCCAACATGCTGGTAGCGCTGAGCATTCCTGCTGATTCCACACGCATCTCTCCTTCCCTGTAATCCTCAATGCGAGTCATGAAGTAAAACTAATACAGTGCACCAGAAACAAGGTTTGGAAATTGCAGGAACAAGCAGCCCAGATGCTTGTTTCAGGTCTCTTTCCCTCAGTCCCAGGTGAAAGCTGTTGTGTTACATTGTCGCAGGTGGTCACCCTGGCAGACTATGACCATGTGGAGGAAGTAACCAAAGAGGGTGTTAAGAAATCCCCTTCTCCAGGCTACCCACTGATCTGCGTAACACCTTGTGATCCTCACTTCCCCAAGTATTTGGTCATGAAGGAGCGCTGCGATGAAGCCGGGATCAACCAGTCTTCAATACAGTTCAGCTGGGAGGTGGCAACCCCCACGGATGGGAATGGGGCCAGATCACCCTTTGAAACGATTACAGACAACACGCCGTTCACTAGCATCAACCACATGGTACATGACTGTGTACAGTAGCACAAGAGGGGGGTGGATTGCCCATAAGAGTGTTGTGGAGCTCAGAGCTCATTCTTGAAGTACTTGCTGTTTTGAGGTTCTAGGTCATTGGAGTGCCAGTTCTTGAAGTACCATTAACTAAGTTAAGTCACGCATGTATATTTTGCCTCATTCAATGCACAGTACAGATGGGGCTCACTGAACAAAAACCGATTTGATATTTTGTTTTATTCTAGTTCTTGTAATCAGTGGTCCCAGGCCTTATTCTCTACACAGTATTCAAACCCTTCTCTGAAGACAATTATTCATTTCCTTCTGGGCTTTTCTATGGTGCGCCTCACAAAAGCATGACAGCGCTTCACAAACATGAATGAATTTATTTTCACTACCCCTCTTTGAAGCGAGGGGATGGCATTATTCCCATTTTACCAAAGGGGAACTGAGGTAGAGAAAGATCAAGGTCAGAAGTTTCCACTAATTTTGGTTGCCCAGTTGAGAGCCCTGGGACCTGGTTCTGAGAGCACTTAGCATTAGGTTGTAAGCCCCAGGGGGCAGGGACCATCTCTTCGTTCTGTGTTTGTACAGCACCTAGCACAATGGGGTCCTGGTCTATGACTAGAGGCCTCAGGTACTACAGCAGAGGTCCCCAAACTGGGGCATGCCCCCCAGGGGAGTGCAGAGGAACCTTTGGGTGGGACACGGTGTGGCCTGGGTCAGCCCCCATAGGGATGGAAAGGAAGAACCACCCAGCCCCACTCTGCCCCCATCTCAGCTTCAGCTCCACCCCCTGGCTACAGCCCCGCGTCCCACTCCTGGCCATGTCCCAGGCCCCACTTCTGGCTGCGGCCTGCACCCGGGTTCCAGCTCCCAGCCCCATTCACATCCTTGTCTGGGCCCCATGGCCCTGTTCCTGACCTTGTGCCCCAGCCGCAGCTCAGGTCCTGGCTCCCGATGCTGTTCATGGCCCCCGACCACGGCTCCTGGCCCTGGCTCCTGATTGCAGCTCCTGGGGGGGGTCGTGAACCAGGTAAGGAGGGGGCATGACCCCAAAAGTTTGGGGCTCACTGCTCTACAGTAATATACATGATATACAATAATACATAATAACAACATAACACTTTATATGTTCAAACCCAGCTCCCACTGACTTCGGCTGCAGCTGTGAGCACTCAGCACATCTGCAAATCAATCCGTGTGTAGTGGGGCCAGCGAGGCATGGCTTTGCCTTTTACACAAATGCAACTTCTTTTCTCATTCCTCCCAGGTGCTGGACAGCATTTACTTCAGCCGGCGGTTCCACGTGCGCTGTGTGGCAAAAGCCGTAGACAAGGCCGGGCATGTGGGGACCCCGCTGAGAAGCAACATAGTTACCATAGGGACAGACAGCGCCATTTGTCACACTCCCGTGGTAGCTGGAACAGCCCGAGGATTCCAGGCACAGTCGTTCATTGCCA
The DNA here is from genome assembly GCF_026122565.2 of Emydura macquarii macquarii. Taxonomy (NCBI): domain Eukaryota; kingdom Metazoa; phylum Chordata; order Testudines; family Chelidae; genus Emydura; species Emydura macquarii. The sequence goes on from NW_027131927.1 coordinate 20,160,836, forward strand.
CTCTGAAGTATCTGGATGTCAAACACAAGGAACATCCCAACAGGTACGAACCTGGACATGCGCAGTCACCTGACCCTGATTCTGGTCTTCCAGGGGTTTACCAGGTTTGTATTCATTTTTTGTAATGCCCCATAGACAACCAACAGAACAGAAAAAGATGGATGTGTGTAAGAAATGAGGTTTCTTTTATATGTCATAAGCTGGCTCTCCCCCCACGCCTCCTCAAATATTTAATAGTGAAGGGATGCAGCAAGTGTTCATATTATTTCCCCTGGAGTCATGCCTGACTCCTTGAGTTAGCAACATTGCAGTCAGTGGGTCTGTGTCAAGGAACAGAGTGTTACTCAAAGTCAGCAAAGAAATTCAGCCCTAAATAAATATAACACTAACTAACTCAAATTTGCGCTTTGAGCTCTTCACAAGACCATAGCTATGTGCTGTGTAAACTGATACAACATGCACCCCTTTTGGGGAACAGCTTTTGTGTAAACAGCTATTTCTGCTTATTTATTCTGTTCCAGAATCCATATTTCAGTGCAAATCCCCCACCAGGACGGAATGCTGCCTCTCATCTCCACTATGCCCCTGCACAACCTGCATTTCCTGTTGTCCGAGTCCATCTACAGACATCAGCATGTCTGTTCGAACCTGGTCACCATCAGGGACTTGCAAGGCATCTCAGGTAACCTTTAAAGCAAGCTAAATTGTAAATTGAAAAGGAACATGTACAGAGTGTAATCTTGTTAAATCAAGGACCTCGCACGCTATTGGCACCATCTAATGAATAATTAATATCTCTATTAAAATAACAACAATATTCAGCAGAGTTACTCTATTTGAGGGAGGTTAGGAATGCACTAAGCAGGCCATTTCCCCTTTCCTGTACATGTTCTGTGGCAAGTCTTTGACCAGGTACACAGAGAGCCCCTGTGCTTCATTCTGCAGTGTGGCTCAGAAAGCAGCATCAGCGAACGAATCATGTGGAAATGCTATGAGCCAATGGGAAAAAAGGAAAAAATCCAAAACTTGTCTTTAAAAACCAGTTTGAGCCAACCTGGGACTGCAGACATTCTAGTGCACATCATAATTGTATGTTTACTGCATGGTGTCACTAGAGGGCAGAGTTATGCTTGTTTGGCTGATTTAACTCTGCATTTTCATACCTTAACATGTTTGGGTATTTTATAGATTTAACCCTATCCCTGAATTTCCTGGGTTTGTAATGTTTTGTTTCTGGAATAAATGCAACATCCCTATTATGTTTTTACCCTGACGTTCTGTATATGGATTCAGCCATAACTCCAGTTTAATGTAGCGAAAAGTGCCTCTAAGCAGTACTGTTATAAAAATCATCATCTTACTATATATCCAATATCTCATCTGATAATTAAAATGTTATGTCCATGCCTAGGACAGAGTTCCTTAATTCACAGAGCTACATCTCCTTTTGTTTCCTAATTCCAGAAGCGGGATTCTTGGATGAGGTGACCTATGACAGCATCATTCTGGGTCCTGGATATGACCGTCCATACCAGTTTGATCCCACCGTGAGAGAACCAAAGACGATCCAGCTCTACAAGCACCTCAACCTGAAGAGCTGCATTTGGACCTTTGATGCTTACTATGACATGACAGAATTGATCGATGTCTGTGGGGGATCTGTAACTGCTGACTTCCAGGTGAGGGTTCATTTCCAAAAGACTTGGATCCAATCAATATCTCCTCACTCAGGCAGAAGTTCTATAAAAGTAAATATTCTCTGGATGTGTCTTCCATCAGACGGAATCAGTACACATTTGATTTTCCCCTGGCTATTATTTAAGGTAGAATAGTACATCATGAAATGTACTTGCTCTTTTATTTTGATAAGCATAGTGTAGTTTTAATTATATTATTCCATGGTATGCTAGAGAATATACTGTAAATGTTGTAAATGTATGAGTAATATGAAAATTCATAACTGTCTCTGCTGTTAATTATTTTGGACCAGATCCTCAGCTGGTGTAAATCAGCATTGAATTCAGTGGATATATATTAATTTACACCTGCTGAGAGTTTTTCCCTCTGTGAATAGTGGAGTGAGATCACAGGAATGTTTTGAGATTTCTCAAATTTGCAGATTAACAGAATCAGGATCAGCAATTTTCTCATATAAAATAGTGGCTTGTGTGTATGAGTACCATTGCCCTCTACTGGTTGCAATGTGTGTAACCAGTATATTGTGTTATCTCAGGTAGCTAGTGTGTTAAACTGTTCCTTCTACTGGTTGAGCAAGCAGAGCTGGTCTTTTAACTCACTGAATGGAGACTTGTGTTTTTAGAACTGAAATCATGATTCACAGTGCCTTGTGCGCAGTTAGCTAACGTGTGCAGTTAGCTCATGTCACCTCGTGCTCAGTTAGCTTATGTGGTGGAGCCCACGTATTATAACAGACACACCCCCTCATACATATGATGCACACAGCACTAGTGTACATTCATATAAAGATAAAGAACTGTTCACACAGTCAGCTTTGACTAACACTAGTGTTTCAGGTGGGGGAGGAACAGCTTTGTATTTATACAATGTTCTTCCAGCAGAATCGGGAGTAGGGAGGAAGGTATTTTTAATTTCTCAAATGCTAATCAGTAAAAGGATTTCTTTAGTCACATCTGCAATTCATTAATCGTTTTAGTGACAATTACTTTTATTCCAATAATTTTTGAAAACCAGCATTGTCGGTGATGAGCCACTGAGCTGTTATCTTTATACCTGCTGATTTTATATATTGAAATCCAGTTATCAGGGGGTCTTGAATGGTTTGTAGGCTTTCAGCTGACTCTCTGCACATCACCCAATTTGCCTGCTTCAGACAATTACAGTGAGATTTTCAACTGCAATAAATGCTGACCTAATTCTGTTCCCGTGTAAGTCATTGGGTCAATTACCGTTGACTTCAGTGAAAGCAGAGAAGGGCCAACTTTGAGCATTTATCAAAATCCCGGCTTTAATCATTAGGAATGCCATTTATTCCTTTATCATGCAAATCAAGAAAACTATTTGTCTGATAAACCCTTGAGTCAAACTTTTATTATCTGTAAGTATTTGCTTAATGCCTGAGAATCTTAAATAAGACCCTGGATAAACGACATATTTGCTATTTCAAAACATCTACTGCAATGAATGCTTCAGGCACTTAAAAAGAGCTTTCACCAATTCCACCTGGGTACATTTGCCTCCATACTATAAACTGATAAACAAAGGAGAATATCTGTTTAACACTGTACCAGAATGGCAGTGTGTGCGAGATGATGATGATCAGGTATAAAGATAGGTATCATTTGATATTTTTATACATGCCCATTTCATATATTAAACTCCAGTTATCAGGGGGTCTGGAACGGTTTGTAGGCACACTATTTATTATCTGTGCTCCAAGAGGGAGGACTAGACAAGCTTCCCTCCTCCCAACCATACTTTTTCGTTAATTAGCAATAATCGAAGGCTCATAGAAATGTAGGGCTGGAAGGGGCTTCAGAAGGTCATCTAGTCCCGACCCCTGCACTGAGGCAGGACTAAGTATTATCTAGACCATCGCTGACAGGTGTTTGTCCCACCTGTTCTTAAAAACCTCCAATGACAGAGATTCCACAGCATCCCTAGGTAATTTGTCCAGTGCTTAACTACCCTGGCAGTTGGGAAGTTTTTGCTAAGGTCTAATCTAAATCTCCCTTGCTGCAATTTAAGCCCATTACTTCTTGTCCTGCCCTCATCGGATAAGGAGAACAATTTACCACCCTCCTCTTTATAACAATCTTTTATGTACTTGAAAACCGTTATCATGTCCCCCTTTAATCTTCTCTTCTCCAGACTAAACAAACCCAGTTCTTTCAGTCTTGCCTCATAGATCATGTTTTCTAGACCTTTAATCATTTTTGTTGCTCTTCCCTGGATTTTCTCCAATTTGTCCACATCTTTCCTGAAATGTGGTGCTTAGAATCGGACATAATATTCCAGTTGAGGCCTTATCAGTGCTGAGTAGAGCGGAAGAATTACTTATCGTTTCTTGCTTACAACGCTCCTGCTAATACATCCCAGAATTATGTTTGCTTCTTTTGCAGCAGTTTTACATTGTTGACTCATACTTAGTTTGACCACATCCTTTTCTGCTTCCCAGGCAGTCATTTCCCATTTTGTATTTATGCAATTGATTATTCCTAATGTCTGACCCTTGGTGGGGGTGTGCAAGACTTTACAATGCCTTAGAAATACTGCATCCTCCCTTTGTACATCCTGTATGTAGGATATCTATGATTCTCTTTGTGGAAAGAGCTTGGCACCCATGTGGCACAAGACCCAGGCCTATGGAAGAAGAATTTTATGAATGCTGCTTTCACTTTTTGCTCTTTCTATGACAGAATCTGAATTGCATTGGTTTATTAGTTACAATAAATCTACAAAACATTGTTATGGACCGGTACCAGCATCTTTCACAAAAATAATCCCTAAACATCTTTTTGTTTGATTGACAGGTGCGAGATTCTGCCCAGTCCTTCCTGACAGTCCATGTCCCTCTCTATGTGTCCTACATTTATGTGACCGCACCAAGAGGCTGGGCCTCTCTTGAACATCACACAGAGATGGAATTTTCCTTCTTCTATGACACTGTTCTCTGGAGGACAGGTATACTGGCATGTATTTCCTCTTTTCTCAGCTGTTACTCTTGTACTGTAGTCCTCACTTTGGGCACAACTTGCTGAAGTACATGGGAGTTCTGTTTGAGTTAGGACACACATGCTCAGCCCCTTAAATTGTAAATATCTAGCAAGGGGAGTTGTCCTTCAACTTCTTATCTCTATCTGTTAACAAATGAAAGAGCCTTCATTGAATCATAGAAATTGCAGCTGGAAAAGACCTATTAGGTCATATAGTCCTTTCACTGACCTGGAAAGATTGTTCATCGTGATATACTTTGTGTATATACTTTCCTCCATCTCTCTTTGAAATTATTCAAATGTTGGTGCTTCCTGCCACAGTCTGACAGATCTCACCTTTTGCAACTTTTCCCCAATAGTTGGTCCAAACTGACTTTTGTTCAATTACTGTCAGCTATAAACTCTGCACAATGCCTCTCTTTTTTTGATGAATACACCAAAGAACCAACACTTACACCTGGATGTAGGTGTTGTACATCTTGTGTGTGAGCCCATGCTTTCCATTTAGTCAAGCTGTATGTACAGTAGAACCTCAGCGTTACGAACAGACCGGTCAACCACATCCCTCATTTGGAACCGGAAGTACACAATCAGGCAGCAGCAGAGACCCCCGCCCCGCCCCCCCAAAAAAAGCAAATACAGTACAGTACTGTGTTAAACATAAACCACTAAATAAATAAAGGGAAAGTTTAAAAAAAGATTTGACAAGGCATGGGAACTTTCTGTGCTTGTTTCATTTAAATTAAGATGGTTAAAAGCAACATTTTTCTTCTGCATAGTAAAGTTTCAAAGCAGTAATAAGTCAAGGTTCAGTTATAAACTTTTGAAAGAACAACCCTAACGTTTTGTTCAGAGTTACAAACATTTAGGAGGTACGAACAACCGCCATTCCTGAGGTGTTCATAACTCTGAGGTTCTACTGTATTTAATTTCCCTCCGGTTTGCCCCTCTCCCTGAACCCTGTGCTTGTGGTGAGTAGGGCAAGGATTCTGTTTTGTGAAACATAATGAGGTTTTGGAATTTGTTTTCATTCTGCGTCAGAACAAAACCAAGACCTTTAAAAAATTTTCACAAAAAAACATGAGAGCGTGCACCACTGCAGACTAGCCAATGCTCTGAATCAGGCTGAGCAGAGACTTGTATCTGCATCTCCCACATCCCAGGTGAGTGCTCTCTAACCACCAGACTATGGACTGTTCTGGGTTGTGTCTCTCTCATTTTGTCCAGAAAGTCTATCCTGATATGTTTAGACAAATAGGAATTTTCCAAAGAGAAACATTTCATCGATAAATTCCCAACCAGTTGAAACTGTGAGCCCAATCCTGCACCCTCCCATGAGTAGTCTCGCTACTCACATTGAGTAAGAGTTGCAAAGATTGAGCCCTAGGTGTGTATTGTAGATTCTCTACCTCTGGAATTTATGTCAGTGATGGAAATGCATTTATTGCAAGCAGATGTTCTAGACTGTCCCCTTGCTGTTGCATTCACTTTCTCTTCATGCAGGGATTCAGACAGACAGCGTTCTGTCCGCCAGGCTGCAGATCATAAGGATCTACATCCGAGAGGATGGCCGGCTGGTTATTGAGTTCAAGACCCATGCCAAATTCAGAGGTAAGAATATCAGCTTTGATTTAGAACGTCATACAAATATTGATTGGTCCTGAGGACAGTGATAATAAAGTACTAGGGTCGTTGTAGATGGCTAAGGGCAAAGTTCATATTCAAAGAACTTATTTTTATCCAAAGGCCAATTTGCTTTTCTGCTGTTACCCTCTCAGCTAGTTGGTGTTTGTTCCCTTAATTTATTTGCCCCATAATTTACCTGTATTGGGAATGACTTGTGATATTCTGTCTGCCTTCCTCCTTTGACACTTGTTCTCATCAAGAGCAGCACAGCTGTGCCCTCTGCCTGGTGGTGTATTTCCTTCAAGCACCCGTGCTCCAGGGAACCAGAGCAGCACAGTTTAATGCCAGGTATTGGGGATTCTCAGTGCCAGCAATGAACGTGCTGGCACTAATGGTAGGCAGCTGGGTGGAGTGAGGTTCCTAAACACCAGAGTTTGCTGGCTGCCATCAGAGTGAACTGCTCTTTGCAGACATGGCCTTGTCTAGATAAAGGACTTTTTGAAATCCTGATTGTTGCTCTAGCACCAGTGCAGTACCACCATGGCTAGCAACAGTGGGAATGCTACTGGACATCAGCTGCCAGTATTTTTACCATTGTGTTGCCTGCAAATCTTTCTTAGGGCAGGCTTGATCCTGACTCTCACTAGTAGCTGTTACTCACCTGAGTTGTCCCACTGAGTTAAGATTTCCAAGATTGGATCTTTTCATATTTTGTTTTATTTTAAACCTTTAATGGAACATTGGGTATTCTACTGATCGCCTCTGCAGTGCGTGATTTCAAGATAGGTTTTCAGGAAGGCTGTGTATCCAGAGGTGATGTATTTGTTTTCCTCCATACAGGGCATTTCGTGATGGAGCACCACACTCTACCAGATGTGAAGTCTTTTATAATGACTCCAGACCACCTAGGAGGGATTGAGTTTGATCTACAGCTTTTGTGGAGTGCACAGACTTTTGACTCCCCATATCAGCTGTGGAGGGCAACCAGCTCCTATAACAGGTGAGGAAGAAGGACTGTGGGTACAGTTGGCTTTACAGCTTCCATCAGTGGAATGGTGTTCATGCGTGTTGAGAATGTCAGTATTAACAACATCCTTGAGTGAAGTGCCCAGTTCTGTCATACTAGCACTTAATTTTTCTCTCTGCTGTTACAACATTAGCCACTAGCATGAAACTCTATTTCTCTTTATCTCCTGGGTGGCCTTGATAAATCCTCTAATCCCTTTGGATCTTGCTTCAGCAGAAAGGCTCTTTTGGACAGAGGATAGAAGAATGGAGGAGTAATAAGTGAATGGAAACCTGTCGGATATCCTGAACATGATCAGGGCTTTTTAATACGCTCATAAGTTTTTGACTCTCCAAGAACTTCCCACCATATTAATAGCCTATCTGTTTGTAGCGGCCTTTATAGTTCAGGGGATTGGTAATAAAATATGGGGTCTTGGGGCCAGATTTTCAGTTGCCCTGCACACATGTAGCTCTGGGGTAAATGACTACACAAGATCAAGGCAACTGAGAATAAGGTTTCCATTCACTTCTATAGCAACAGCTGAATCGAGCCTAATTTTGTTATTATCTGATGGTTCCTCTGTCTTCCTCCTCTAGCTATGCTCTGTATCGTCTTATGTAAATGTCACTTCTTCAAAACCCCTCCTTCTCCTCATCCAGTTGCCTCCTCTCTTCTTCTCAGTATGTCCTGTCTTGCGTTGGTTTACCTTAAATTTTAGGCCCTTTACAACAGGGAGTGTATCTTACCTATGGGTCTGATTCTGATACCCTCACTCAGTGGGACTACTTCTAGAATGAAATGCTACTTAGCCCTGAGCATAGGGGTTAGAATCTGGCCCTATGTCAGTAAGCACTGTATATCTTTATGGCACTACCTAAATAGATCCTCATAACAAGAGTTGGTGGTGGCCCATTTAAAGGGGATTCATTGGGCTCAAGTTCAGTCATCACTATTTGCTTTGTGTGTAGGCTCGTTTGAGGGAGCTCAAATTGAATGGGTTATGGAACCTGCATTACTTCAAGGTTTTGAGATGAGGCACACAGGAGGGCAGCTTTCGCTGCTACAGCCAATGCTATATCTGTCATGTGGATAAAGGAAGAGCTTAGTCTCCAGGGCTGTCAATCCAGTTCCTTCCAAGTGTACTGAATTCATTTTAGGGGAAAATAAAACATCTGTGTAAGTAGCATGGAGGTACTGGTAGTGACTTCAATTCCTAAGGTTGCAGTCATATTTGCACTTTAAAGCAGAATTTCAATCTCTGTGTTTCGTAGTTTAATTAAAATTAAGGCTATGCTTAATATAGGTAATTATGCTATGGTCCAGAAATATTTTCATTCACTCTGCTTTTCTTGCTATCATTTTAGTAAATGACCCCTTGTCTCTCAACCTGCACCTAGGCAAATAAAGAGGGAATCTTTAAACATTGGAACCACCAAATTCTTATCTCTGCTGTAACTCCACTAGAGTTGATGGAGTTACATCTGTTGTTGATCTGGTCTGGTTCAAAACTTTCGTCATTTGTACTACTGAGAAAATGCTGGATGCAAGAAGCTATGCAAATGCCCATCTGATAAATGTTTCTAGGCAGGTAAACAACTCACAGATGAATATGGTAACCATGGCATCTCGCATCTGTTTCCAGGAAGGACTATTCTGGAGAGTACACAATCTACTTAATCCCTTGTACGGTGCAGCCCACGCAGCCGTGGATTGACCCAGGAGACAAGCCATTGGCTTGCACTGCTCATGCCCCAGAAAGGTGAGGAGATGCACTGTTCTCCTGTTGCACTGGTCACTCAGAAGGCCAGGCCTGAGTTCAGAGTGGTTACAAATTTGTTAACCTCAAGGGAGTGGAGCGTATGAGTAACTGATAGTCTGTGGGTTTAGAAATGAAGAACCATCCTATGAAAGAAATCTTAAGTGTGTGGTTATAGGAATGAGGGGTAATTATACTGAGATGTGAATGTGGTTGGGGCACATGAATTTCATGGATATTCAATAAAGCCGCTGAGTTATTCAAATAGAACGTGTACAGTGGAATATGTCCCCAGAGGAGGAGGAGGAAGAGTGTACACAGCACCACAAGCTGAAATGGCTTAAATCGCTGTGTTGCCTTTGTGCTAGCTTTACAAAGACACTGTCTGTCTGTCTGCATCGCTTTCGTGCACACAGCAGGCATTCGACATGAGCTACAATAGCCGAAAGGAGAAGGGAGAAAATTCCCTATTGGCTTTGGATTCTAGCAGTGACTGATATTATCCGCCACCAAAATAGTAGAACAGGGCTTTCTCAACATTAAAGCTATACTTTGACTGGAGCCGCTCAGAACCGTTTGTAACACAGCAAGTTTCATTACTTCGGAGCACTTGGCATGGATGTCAGCAAAAGGTGGTCAGAAAGGCAGGAGAAAGTAAGATACCTTTTTTGTTTTCTTTTGCTTCTGTCAAAGACAATCTGTGGAGTAACATAAGTCTGATTGTCACAGGTGCTGACTGTCAGTGGCTCCAGTTGAAGTCAGTGGGAGATGCAGTGCTCAGGACCTCTGAAAATCAGACCCATATTGTTCTCGTTCTCCTTTTGGGGTGAAGTTCACTGCCTGAATAAGCCCACATGCAGCCTGAGTAATTGGGTTCCATTCAGGGTACTAAGCAGGAGTTGAGTTGTGGAAGATGAAATTCACTGTCTTAATCTATGATTCTTCTTTGATCACTACTAAAGCTGGGTTAGTGGCCACTGCTTCTCTCCATCTGTTACGGGGCATTTGAGTATGTGGAACTTATGGCCATTCCCTTGGCCAGCCTGCAACCCCCAGATCAACGCTGGTTTAGTCAGTCTCAGTTCCAGGCTTGCAGGTGCCCACAACTAATCTCCCTACTAGCCCCTGAACAGAAGTTGGTCCAGTAAAAGATACTGCCTCAGCCACCTTGTGTCTCTGGTCCCATTGGACAGCCCTTCCATAAGCTTAGTGTGCACCAGCCTTCTGCAGCAGAGAAAATTTCACCCTTGATGCATATCCTTTTATCAAGCAACTGCAGTTTGATAATAATGAACATTGTGCCCGTGCTGCTCCAGTGTGAGCATGTAAATAGTAGAAAATAAAACTCAAAAGTATAAAAAAAAAATAGTACCACAGCTGCTGGGTTCTTCTATAGACTCCCATGCTCTTAGCAGATGCTGCATCTCTGAAGGAAAATGCTGATGTGTGACAGCTGCATCTCAGGGGAAGACAGGGATCTAAGATCTAGTCTACACACAGATTTTGTAGAACTGTATTGTTTCGGGGTGAGATTTTTCACTGAAATAATTATACCAGTATAATCTTAGTGTGGATGCAGTTACTTGTATAAAGGTGCTTTATACTAATATAGCTTATTCCCTTTCCCATATGGCAATAAACTTAGACCAGCATAAGTACCTTTTTACCAACATAACTGTGTCCATTTTAGGGCGGTGTGTACCGATTTAACTATATGAGTATGTTTAAAGTGGCACAATTTATGTGTGTGGACAAGTCCAATCTGTGTCTCCTTTTTCTCTCCCCCCCAATTTAGATTTTTGATCCCAATTGCCTTCCAGCAGACAAACCGCCCGGTTCCTGTCGTATACTCTCTGAACACAGAGTTTCAACTCTGTAACAATGAGAAAGTATTTTTGATGGATCCCACTAACTCTGAAATATCTTTGGCAGAAATGGATTACAAAGGAGCTTTTTCAAAGGGTAAGACCTTTTTCTTCCCCTTGTTAATTTACTTTATCTAAAGGGTCCATCTGTGTAGCATCTACTATTGTGTGAGAAAAATGATGTAATATTGGAGATTGTTCTTGCCTATGTGAGCATACTGTGTTACAGAATCATGCTACAACCCTGTAAGACCATGACTATAACAGTTGTATAACTGTCATAACACAATATACATATACATACATCTACATAGGCAACTCTAAACCCTATCATAATACTATTGCCCAGCCTTGTTCGATTTGGCTCTGTAGGTGGTCTTTTTAGTCTTTCTGAATTGCTCCTCTTCCTCCTAATTCTTCCCCTTCCCCACAATGTATATAAATATGAGTATTATTCGCTCAACCTTCTCAGGTCAAATCCTATATGGCCGTGTGCTTTGGAATCCCGAACAAAATCTAAATGCTGCCTACAAACTACAGCTGGAAAAAGTCTATCTCTGTACAGGCAAGGATGGTTATGTGCCTTTCTTTGACCCCACTGGAACAATCTATAATGAGGGGCCACAGTATGGCTGTATTCAACCCAACAAGCACCTAAAACACAGATTTCTGCTACTGGTAAGTTGTACACTGGACAAAATAGTGACACTGAATTGTGGCAGCCTTTGAGTTATGAGTGATTATGTTAGGGTAGATTCTGGAACAATCTCTTTGCTAAACTGTGTGAGAACCAGTCACAGGAACACTTTGGATTTCTGATATTTTCTTTGTTCTGATAAAATTCTGTGGAGAGCCAGTGAGGTTGAGTAAATCTCAAAGACACGGTTCCCATCACAAAATTACTGAATGAAGATGGAGACTAAATTGCTTTCTAACCCAGGTCAGGTTTGAGACACAACGAGGCCTTGTCCAGATGAGAAAAATGAAGCAGGTAGCAAGCACATCTTAAATAGCATGTTTTAAACATCACGGGACACTTCGTTTAGACAAAGGCAGTGATGTTAAAACACACTTTAGCTCCTTATGAATAACCCTAAGGTCCCTGTGTTTAGCTAACGTGTTTGTGAAATGGCACCGCATTTTCCTAGTCTAGGCAGGCCCCGACTAGACAGGAGAAGAAGCTTGCCCAGCTGTTGTCTACACTGTGCATGTTCTGCGTACAAAACAACCTCATGCCCTAGGGTTGTTGATCCAGCACCTTTCATGAAGATTAAATTCACTTTCTCTTCTTCACAAACACCCTAGACTGTTTGTCCGGTTCAAAGCTCACATTTTTTACCTGAGTCTGTTCAATCATTCTTCTCAGGCCTGGTCTACATCAGGCTTTTTTGTCTCAAATTTTGCAGCATTGTTCCCATGGCAGGTAGACAGATATGTGCTCATGTGCTAAAAACAGTGTGACCATGGCAGCTCAGGCTAGCCAGCCGAATATGTACCCAGGGATCAGGCGAGTTTGTACTAGGGTTGCTAGCCCGAGCTGCCACCCGTGCTGCCACAGCCAAGCTCCAGTTTTTAGTATGCGAGCTAAAGGGATCCTCAGGAGGCAGCCTTGCACCTGTATTCCACAGTTCCAGCACTGGGGGAATCCTCCCTGGGCTGGATACAAGAGCTTTAGGGCTTCTTTATGACACTCTAGCCCCTTTAGGTGGCATAACTGGGCTGGAGCAGGGGTGAGGTTCTCACCTCTAGTAGACACACCTTTAGTTCTGTATGCTTTCACTGAAACATTTGCCTACAGCGCTGTCTCTATCCCACTTTTTCTTATATGTTCCTAATGCAAGTAGCATCTTATTGCACAACTGTGTGAAGGGCAGGGTGGTGGGTTTTTATAGCATATAAAATGTAAGTCCAGATCCTGTGGACCTTACCCAGCTTTTCCTCAATCTTTATTCAGACACATTCCCATTGGTCTCAAGACTAGGAAAAATTGAGGAAGGTCCTTGTGATTTGGCCATCATTTTTAATGTAGAAGTAGGCAGGTTTATACAAATATATTTGTAATAATGGCCCTCTCAGCATATAAAAGGAAGTTTGCTCATCAATTTAAGAAAAATCCTCTTTCACTGTATGAAATAGTTACTAGAGCCTGTCACATGTTGAACTGTAAGTGCAGACTTTGAAATTAACATTTACCAGGGTCCTGGATGGCAGCCATGCTACTATTCAGCAGCACAATAAAAGATACCCTTAGTACCATGAGTCAGATTTTTCATGCATCTATGTGTTAGGCTTGTTACAGAGAATAATACTTAAATACTACTTAAACTACTAGAAACTAGATACTATGACTATGACTTAATACTATAATACTTACCACTATTAATCGAACAATAATATACCTAAGACTCTATATAAACCATACACATCTATACTTAAACATCTATTATCCAACAAGCGTTAGGCCAGGCAGTTGCTGGATGGGTAGAGAGGGAGAATCTCACTCAGGCCACAAGCATCCAACTTTATTGACATGCAGACTCAGGTAACCTTTACTTACACAGCCTTTAAAACATCCCTCTGTTCGTCAGGGAAGGTCCTTCTGCTCTGTCCAAAACTACTAAGAGTTACCTCAGGCTCAGACACAGAGCGGGAACTCAGTTAGCCCATTTGCCTGTAAGTCCAGAGGCACCTACGCAGCTCTCCGAAACAAGGATCACCTTAGGCTCAGACACGGAGCGGGGACTCAGCCTGTAAGTTGTCTGTGCGCCTTCCTAGCGGAAGGATCACCTAGGCTTGGACAGAGAGCGGGGACTCAGTTAGCCTGGTTGTCCAAGCCTAAGGCGCACCTTTGCTTCTGTGATGCTCACTGCTGTTCAGATGTTTTCAAGGCGTCACGAAGGTCCTTCTTCCACCATGGAGCTCCTTTCTTTGCCGCAAGTTCTTTGAGTTCAGCTCTTGCCCTTCAGGTGATCAGCTCTCTACAAACTGCCTGCTCTATATATAGCTCTATATACAGCGGGTAGTTTCAGGTAGGGGAAGGGTGACGTTAGGAGTGAGAACATCAAAATGGATAGAGGAGGGGCTAGGAGTGAACAGAGAGGGAAGCTATTTTCCAATGCCTACGTCAGATACACTTGCAAATTCTTAACCTAAAGATCCTTTTCCTAAAACTTATCAATGTTTAAATACCACAGAATGTCCAGATACTGATACCACTCCTTGTTTGTTTAATAAATTACTTCATTTTTATTCTTAATTTTAAGCCCCTTTTGAGGTTTTTCTGCAACCCTTTTCACCGGATATTCTGTCCAGCAGATTCAAATATCTCGAGACAAAAATCTCTGGCTACACTGGGGTATTTAATTTAATAAATCTAATCTAGGAATGGTCTATTCCAAACAAAATATGAAATACTATAAATCAAGTTACAATTATAATTATTTCCTATGCTGTGAGAACTGCATGTTCTTAAAAATTATTCTTACCTACGGCCTAGGAGCAAGCATTTTGCACAACCACTTGCAAGGACCTGGGACTTGGGTTTGATTTTTAGCTGAGAAATGTGGGCATTACTCTCGGACCTGGATTTTTGCTTCCCAACTGAAAGGTCTGCAGAGGTGACCTGCTTAGTCTCATGTGGCTGTAGCTAATTCATTGTGACCCAGACACATACTTGCATTGATCTCAACGCAGTAGCAGGGCCTCAGTGTTCACTTTTATGTTTGATTGAGCAGTGCTTTTTAGCAAAGTCCTACTGAATCCAGTTCAGCCAGGGAATTGTTGGCTGTGTCTTGGTCTTTGCAGGAAGAAGGGAAGTTAAAGTAAGAAGCTGGAAGAGTAGCAGGACTATAACAGGATGCACAGAAGTAACTCTGTGGGGAAAATAATGGTAACTGGATAGATTTGTGGGGAAAAATATAAAAGGCAATATTAGGAATAAAGACAATTATGTCTTTGGATTAACACCAAGAGTTATGGAAGGAGTGTGTTTTAAGGAAGTTTTGACTCAAAAGTGTGGCCTGTTGATGCACAAGAAGAGAGTGGGAGAGGGCCATGCCAGGTTCAGTATGGAAATAGGGGGCACAAAGACATGAGAGAGAGAGATACTCTGCTTGCGTCATTTTGTTGCCTCCTATAACACATTAACCAAAAGTCATTTTGTCATGCTTGGTTGCCAGTTTGCTCCTAAAGCATGATTCACCAGTAGTGTGTGTTCACATTTCTTCGGTACACATTGCTTTCTGTAAATTCCAGGACCGAAACCAACCAGAAGTAACTGATAAGTACTTCCACGACGTACCTTTTGATGCCCACTTTGCCTCTGAATTGTCTGATTTCCACTTGGTGAGCAGCATGCCAGGAGTGGATGGATTTACGATGAAAGTGGATGCTCTCTACAAGGTGTGTGGAATGAGATGTACAGTACCACAAAACAGACTGTGATATGGACAGTCCAAGGTGCTTTGTGCTTTATAGACTCTAGGCCGGACCCTGCACATATAGAAGTCCAACACGCACTAGGGCAAGCCCTGCAGTCTTTATCTAATTTTCTATGGAGGAAGGCAGCTCGCATTTACTAGCACCAGAAACACTCTTCAACGATTTAGGGCCCTGATTCTGTACTGGGATCCACTAGCCCAGATCTCTGTACTGATGCAGACTCTCATTGAACCCAGCTCATATTAACTTCCTTATCTACTTCCTTTAATGCTAATCTTTGTGTAGGAAGTGGATTTCAGAATTCCAGCCCAGAGCCTTAGCACTGAGTCTGGGAATGTGCTGAGCCTCCTTAACGTCTACTGGAGTCAGTAGGACTGTAGAGTACTCAGCAGCTCTCACTGGGTCATCACCACTCAGTTACAAAGGTGGAATCCAAAGATGGGCACTGTCTGCACACAGCTACCCATCAGGATAAGACTCAAGGAGCAAGTCTAGAATATAGACGAGACCTGCATTGTCAGGAATTACATGAAGGAAGCTATCGATCAGTGTGTACGTAACAAGAACTGTATGTTAGTCAATTTGAAGGTTCCTATTGACTCCAGTTCACATTGATTCAGCCCCTTAGGCAGTATATAATCATACCTTTGCTATGGTGGACCCTCAGACAAGGAACTTGCTCTTCCCTGAGATAAAGGCATCTTATGTTGGAAGAAGAGGCATTAGATGGGAGAATTTTATAAATTGTATTAAACAAATGTGTGTTATCTTTCCTCCCCCTATGCTTTTCCCACATTTTCCCATTGCACTCAATTTGGATTTAGGGCTGCTCAATATTTTTCAAGCTCAGATCCTGAATTAGACTGTGAACACAGGTCAGACAAGCTCCAAAACACAAACTGGAGATCCAAAATTCAGTTCAGCTCCCCACCCAGCTCCCAGATTGGATTTATTTATTTGATCTTTCATAGGACAGTTCTGTATTTCAGGTTTTTAAAATATATTTGTAATTATTTTTACAATGACGGTTAGTTCTCCAAGCCACTCAGCAAAGAGTCTCTTTTAAAATAGTTATTATTTATGGATAATGTATTAGTATTATTATCATAGTTATCAGAGCTGGTCAAAAAAGTAAACACATTTACAAAAAAATTATTTTACCGTTCTTTCAAAAAATTTTGAAGCAATTAATTTTTTTCAAAAATCAAAAACTTTCAACAAACTCTTTAAGAAGTTAAAAATGAAAAAAATATGAATTTTTTGGGGGGGGGTCAGGCTTAAAAAATGTTGACACAAAAAGGAAATTTTAAAAAATCCAACCAGCTATTTATTATTATCATTATTTATTATTGTTATTTCTAGAACATTTAAACATGATTAACATTTAAACAAAATATTGACAACATTTTCGGTGGAATATTTGCCCCTATATTTTGGTCAGCTCAAATGGTTATTATATTGCTATTGGCCATCAAACTACGTGATAGTGTGATGGCTTCCAGCGCCATCAACACATGGAGAACTAAATGGGGACCACCAGAGCTAAAACCACGAGCTGCTACAGCTTGAGCAAAAGCTCCCCAAGGATTGTAACAGATCCATATCATCTGTGAATCAGGCATAGAGAGGGACCTGTAACACCCATTTGTCCCTAGCTTACGGTAGCACTTGCCCATTTCCATCTGCTTTGAACAGAATTCTAGCATAACTTTAGCTAAAGTACCAGGGTAAAGTCTGTTGTGTGTATGTTCTGTCATAAAGGTGGAAGCTGGACACCAGTGGTACCTTCAGGTGATCTATATTATCGGCCCAGAAACCATTGCAGGGCCTCGTGTTCAACGTTCTCTCACTCACCACCTGAAACGTGGCCGCAGGGACCTGGTGGACAACAACGGCAGGCTGATTCTGGATGATTCCTTGATCTATGACAATGAAGGTGACCAAGTCAAGAATGGCACTAACATGAAATCGCTGAGTCTGGAGGTTCAGCAAGTAGTAGTGGCTGCATCTTTATCACAGACAGGGGCTTCCATAGGAAGTGCCTTTGCTGCCATCATGCTGCTGTTACTTGTGCTCCTGTTATTTTGCTTCATAACCAGGAAATGTCGAAAGCAGAAGAAGAAGAAAAAGCCAGCCAAAGATGTCATGGAGGAGTATCCGCTCAACACCAAGATAGAAGTACCCAAGAAAAACACAGAAAGAGCGGAGAAGAACATAAACAGACAATACTGCACTGTGAGGAATATCAATATATTAAGCGACAGTGAGGGTGCCTACAAGGTCAAAGGTGCTAAGGTCAAACAAGTGAACTTAGAGGTGAAAGTTCACAACAATTTACATGATGGAACAGAAGTTTGAGAGTGCACATTTTTTGTAAAAGCTTTTTATAAATTGTAAAAAAAAAAAAAATTAAATGTACTAGTATTTTTATAATCTTGTGGAAAAAGGGAAGAATATAGAGTGCTGGACAGCAATGCATCCTCCCATGCTTCAACTCACAATTGAGCTACCTCATTCAAAGCTGGACTGTGTGAGACACCCAGTGGAGAAAACGTTGGCCCTTTCATGTGGTATCTCTACCAACACTGACTTCTATTTTACGCTGCACCACTTTCATAACAACATTTCTGGCAGTCAAATATTTACGCAAACTCTAGAGTGATTTTAATGAGAACAGTTCTTTCTAATGTGGTTTAATAATGCTGGAAGATGAACACTGCAGTGCAGCATCCTTATATCAGACACAGTGTTTAGCAAAGACCCGTATAAATGTTCAAATTGTCGCTTACAATGATCACTCTTAGCACTTTTGTACTGTAGTGTGTTACATGTTCATGGTGCTGTAGAAACATTAATGAATCTCTTAGCATTATTCTAAACTGACATTTGATGTTGATGAGATACCAAACCTTTTCTCCCTGGACCCTCAATCACATACAGTACAGATGAAACAGTTGCTCTACTACATGATGCACTAGAAAGTAGGGTGTGCGCAAGCACACCTTGCCTTGTATTGATTAAACAATATTGTCTTATCTGCATTGATTTCTGAACTTATCAGTAGCCCTTACGCTCCTGGGTGCACTTTAAACTGTGTGAGGCCTGGAACACACACTCATCCCCCAGGCTTTAAGTTCCAGCTCTGTGCAAACTGGAAGTAAAGCAGCAGATACTCTTTACTGTCTGGAAATTTTAGGGTTTTAGGTTTCCCTCATGATTTAAAAAACCTCCACAGAACAACATGTATCATAGTTCTTAAAAAGGTTCTCTTCATTTAAAAAAAAAAAGTTTTTAAGGGAGGGGGAAAAAATCCAAAACTTGTTCTGACTGCAGTAGAGCAACTGCAACTCTGGTGTTTAATGATTCCACCCACACTTTATATGAAGGTTCCATTTATAAATAGCTTACAAATAATAATAAAGGAGATCAGTTTCATTATCCTTTTTACAGATGGGGACATTGGGGCACAGAGAAGGGAACTGACTTGCCCAAGGGGAGCCAGCAGAGCCAAGAATAGTCTTCGGAGTCCGGGTACAGTTCACTGGCCACTAGGCAACAATGGTTAATCAATTGTTATAGAGTCCAACAATTTGCTTATAATCAGTTGACACATTCTACTGATGTGCTGATAAACATCTGTATCTTATGTCTGCAACATGCGTATAATATCATTGCTCCTGTATTAACCCTTTTCAACCTATTTATAAATGGAACATCACTATGAAGTGTGACTGATTCCTTTAGCTGTGTCCCCCATTTCTATATATTTCCTGATGTGGCTCATCATGGATTCATCAATTTCAGATTCATTTTTTGGTAGCTCAGGTACCTGGTTTACTGCTATACCAAGGTCACACAGACATACCTAAAAAAAAAAAAAAATCAATATTTGTAGTTGTCAAAGATCTGATATGACTCTTATAGATTTATTATGCATTTGGCCAGAGGGTGTTTGTTTGTTTTCCCACAGATTCAACAACAACTGGATAATATTTATAAATGTAATATGTAATGTGCAATTTCTGAGTGGAGGTGAGCTCTGATTGTTCGGCTTAAACATTTACAGGGGTCTGTTCTCCCTGTGATGCATGCAGACTGCTGCCATCAGTGATGGTTTTAGATTGTAAACTCTGCATAGCAAGGACTGTCTGTTTTGTGTCCTGGACAGTGCCTACCACCAGATATATCATAGTGTTAAATGGGAGTTTTATACATACGTTTATGGAGACTGAGAGGTGGAAAATGGCAGTAGATCCATCTGATTTCACACACCACTGTGTAATAATAGAACTTGGATCCCTCCTGTGTAGTGTTCACAAAATAAATACAGGAACCAGCCCCTACAGATTAATTATGACCACCTCACAATAGTGACTTGCTTATGAAAAATTAAAAACCTGGCAGAATTTGGGGTGTCCTTTCACCTCATTTTGATTGTCAATATCCTATCTGTCAGACGCACACTTAACGTGAAAGTGACAATCATTTTATTCACAATTGTCAGCTACGTTATATATATGTTGGATTATGTTGATCAAAGAACGTGGGCAGTTTTTCACTTCATTCAGATAGGTGGCACCCACACAGTCTCAGCTTCTGCAGTTTGCTTGTTAATGAATTATAAATCCTACTGTACTTTTTTAATGTTTTGAAGTTAGTACAAATAAAACCTTGGAAATTCATTTTCTCACGTGTATTATGGTGCTGTATAAATAAAAACAGAGACAAGGTGCAATGTTACAGTTCTCCATAGTTGTACAATTGCTTTAACCTGATGACACTGAGGAAATTTCTCTGCTTCTGAGAAATAATAATGTTGAGACAGGCTTACATATAACTGCTTTTTTGTGACATTATATGTGCACGTGTTCCGATATCCTTCAGTTATTTTATTGGGCATTGCACCCCCTTGTGAAGACCCTCTGATATTATCTGAATAAATCACTTGTGGTGCTATTAACCTGTTTTCTTGAATTTCATAATTTACTTATTTTGAATATCAGTTTGTTATGGAGTTAATGATTTTTTCATGCAGTACAATATGTCACGATACGATTTCTTTTGCTAATAAACAACATTTTGGTTACTTTTTGATACAAGGTTTCGATTGATTTAATTCTTCATGACACACACCAGGCACGCGAATCTCTCTAGAGTCAGTGCCTTGAAGAAAGATGTTTTGAAGTTGGACACACATAGTGTTATCCAGAAGTTCTGCTATTCACTAATCCCAACCTTTGGCTGAGTTACTGAAGTCCTTAAATCATGATTTAAAGACTTCATGTTACAGAGAATCCACCATTTACACTAATTTAAATCTTCCGTGCCCTATGCTACAGAGGAAGGCAAAAAACCCTCAGGGTCTCTGCCAATCTTACCTGGGGGAAAATTCCTTCCTGACCCCAAATTTGTCGATCAGTTAGACCCTGAGCATGTGGGCAAGACCCACCAGCCAGATATCTGGGAAAGAATTCTTTGTAAGTAACTCAGCGCTCTCCCCGTCTAGCGTCCCATCATTTTTCTTCTCTTTCATTTACTTCTTTCCACAGAAAACTGACTTCCACATAACATTCCAGTCAATACACATATTACTTATTACCAGTTCCTGAAGAAACACTCAACTTGTGGAGTTTAGCTTAATAGGGAAAGCTCAAACCTCCTTACTGAAATGAATGACTCTCCTAAATCTAGTTTCTCGTCCCCCAGTTCCCCCAGAAGAACTCAGCACCACAGGGAAATACAAAGAAACTTCATAAGCATTACAATTGGTAGTGGAATTGTAGTAGTTTCAATCAGACACCTTCAAATGGCCTCTATAGGTTTTGCAGTCCTCTTTACATTTTGTTTTTAATGATTTCAAAACTCAGAATTACATAGTCTGTCGGTCCCTTTCCTCCGCTACCAAAGTCACTGTCCAGCAGAAACCACAAACACCCATTTGCAAATTTTCAAAGGAAACTGCTACTTGAGCAATCTTCCAGATCCCCTGGAGGTTCTAACCTTGACAATGAGAAAGATAAAACTTCATACCCATTACAAATCTTGAATGGAAGAAGGAGCAGACTCTACCAGATCCTTCAACTGGTTTCTGTCACTTTAACAATCCTTTTTTACTTCAATTTCAATGTTCTGGAGCCACATTAGAAGAGTCCCTCAGAACCTTTCCTCTTGCTATTAGATCAAAACCAGCAGAAGCCCTTTGGAAATAACCACTTGTGATCACGCATCGTCCCATGTCCCCTGTTAGCCACGCAAAGCCTCACCTCCTGATAAATCCACATTCCAAGAAACTAAGACGTACATGAAACAGTGGAGAGCTTCACTTCTCCCTCTGAATTGCTTAGTTCCTTCCATAGAACAAAACAGACTCTTTCCTACACTGAAATCAGAACAGCTGTGGAATGCTGCAAGCTGCTCCCAACTTGATGGTCTTCTGGTCTCTGAATGAGGTGGAGGAAGACTGCCTCCTGTCTGGTTCCTAGTTCTAGTTTGAAAAATGCCATTTGACTCCTGTGTGGTAAATGTGCTCGCTTTCAAGTCTTAGCTGATCTTGGAATTTTCTCAGCTTCCTTTCCTGGGATAGCCCATTTCTCCTTCCAAATACAAACTTCACTTTAAAGCCATGATTTTTCTTTCTCTGCAAGAATGGAAGCACAGAAAGTCAGGTTTCCTAAAAACATGCACAGGACAAAGGATGGTCTGTCACACTCTCTCCTGCCCAGGATTGTCTGACTGGATTGATTTCAACCCTGAAGCAACTCCAACCCATGTGTATGGAGTGATGTGCGAGGGAGGTCTAACCTGATGCCAAGGACAAATGTCCAGCGCCCATCAGTGTCTCCTCAATCACATTTGAAGAGATAAGTAGGCAAAGATGAGGAATGTACTACAGAACTTGCTAGGAAAGGGGCTCCTTGTCCCAAATTGGCATTCCCAGACAAGACACAGTTTACTCCAATGCTCCCATAAGTCTTACTTTCTTGTCGCTCTTTCTTGTTGTTCTCTTCAAATGCTTCTTTCTTCCCCCACTAGTTCCCTGATTCTTCTTCAAGTGCTTGCTCATGTCGATTCCAAATAAGTGTGTGTGTGCCACATTCACAGTCGTCAGAAGACTTTTCCCCTAGTGGTACCCGTCGGGTCAATGCAGGCATCCTCTGGAGTGGCACTGCCATGATGCTGTATATAGAGCCCTGCTGACCCGCCGCTTCTTCAGTTCCTTCTTACCACTCGTGACAGTCACTGGAGTTTCTTGCCTTCTCCCATTCGCAAGCATTCCTCTACTAGTAGAGAGTTACTGAACCTGTAAATAGTAAATTAGAGTTAGCTTAGTTTGTATCTAGATACGTTTTATTTGGGGTCCCCACACTCTATTTACGCCCTGGGACCAGGGCATGCCTCAGTCCCAAAGATTCAAACCATGAGGGACCTGCCACAAACCTATGCCAAAGGGCGATCCCCACGAATTCTGTCTAAAGTGCCTAGAGGAAACCCATCAGGTCGACTGGTGCGAGATCTGCAGGGGTTTCCGTCCAAGGACCAAAAAGAACAGGAGTGTGAGACTGAAGCACCACACTTAGAGAGGCTACAGCACCAAAGAACTCAGCACCAAAGGACCCCCAGCACCGGCATTCCCCAGCACTGATCCCACTCTGCGGTACCTCACAAGAAGTGGAAGAAAACAGAGAGGACGCTCACCTACAGCAAAGGCTGAGGGGAGAAATGATAACCAGGTGTGTTCCATGATGGGACACCTGGCACCTTCCCCACTGGGTCCGGCACCGTCGACTTTGGTCCTGCAGAGGTTGGCATTGAGGCTGGTGCCTTTGGACTCACCCATAAGAGAGAGCCATGTGGGACAGCTGCACTCTCCTTCCACCCCAGACACAGTCGAGGCTAGGGACCTGATAGCCATGATGGCACAGCAGTCCCCCCCAGGATGGAAGAGCAGGAACCAAGACCTCCAATACCACAATGGAGTGCGGTGCCACCTAGAAGCAAGCCTGTCATAATGCGGCACCGCTCCCTGGCTCCGTCTGCGCGGCACCGCCACGGTACCTGCGCTCAGAGTCACAGTCATGTGGCTCAGAGGTGGAATCCTACGCTGCCAGGCACAGTTGGCACCAGTCACAGGGACACTGCTACAGGCAGGAGAAGAGGCAGACCCCCTTCCTGGGACTTTGGCCAGCGCAGTGGCAGATGCCTGTGCAATGGCCCTTTTGAACTCCGTGGGCATACCACCAGGCCCAGGGGTCCTCTTCAAGGTAGTCTTATTTGGTTGCCTCACAAACACAAGCTCCCGAGGCACCTGACAACGATTTCAACCGTGCCACCACCAGTGGATAATAGGGCGCACTAGGAGCTGCCAAGAAGGGTGTCCAAGAACCTGGAACTTCAAGCAGAGGAAGTCAGAGGATGCTATGTTGGATATCTTGGCACCAGAGGGCCCCTCCAGGGTAGAACTACCCATCATAAAAACAATACAAGCCACCACGAAGACATTGTGGCAAACACCAGGTTCTATCCCCCCTACAGGTAAGGGGATAGAAAGAAAGTACTTTGTCCCCTCCACAGGGCACGAGTATCTCTTTACTCACTCACAGCTGGGATTGCTGGTGGTAGTGGCAGCAAATGACAAGCAGAAATAAGGACAACAAGCACCAACAACCAATTACAAGGACTCAAGAAACTGGATCTCTTCAGTATGAAGGTGTACCCCACCAGGGGGCTCCAGCTTCGCATTGCTAACCAGCAGGTGATTCTGAGATGCTACAACTTCAACTCCTGGGAGACTATGACAAAATTCAACGAGTTGCTCCCAGCTGACTCCAGACAGGAGCTTAAGACAATCATCAAGGAGAGCAAAGCCATGGAAAGGACCTCGCTGCAGGCTACTCTAGATGCAGTGGACTCAGCCACAAGGACAATGTCATTGGCGATTGCCATGAGAAGGAGCTCTTGGCTACAAATGTCCGGCCTTCCCCCAGAAGTCCAACAAACCATCCAAGACCTGCCTTTTGAGGGCTCGGGTTTGTTTTCGGAGAAAACTGACTCCAAACTTCACAGCCTGAAGGATTCCAGGGCTATACTGAAATCCTTAGTCTACACACACCGAACACCCAGTGAAAGCACTTCAAGTCCCAGACTGCCCCACATTTTTATCCTGTGCAACAGAGGCAGGATTATTCTAGAAAGAGGGCCAGGAATAACAGGCACAAGATGCTCCAACCCCTGTCTAACCAGGGTCAGGGCTCGGTGAGGCAGCGTTCTAGCTCAAAGCCATCATTTTGAGGGCGTGCCCAGGGGTGACACACCAGGCCAAATCCAGGATCCTTCCCCATTTCCTAAATCATCTATCTCATTTCTACCAGGAATGGACTCAGATAACCTTGGACAATTGGGTGCTGTACCTGGTAGAATTGGGATATTCTCTCCAATTTTCTTCCTTCCCATCCTCCTTCCCCATCCCTCTTCAGGGACCCCTCTCACAAGCAACTCCTTTTACAGGAAGTGCAAGAGCTCCTACAAGCAGGAGCAGTAGAGGTGATTCCTCAGGAGCTAAGAAGAAAGGAGTTTTACTCCCCATATTTCCTAATCCCAAAGGTCAAAGGGGTTCTTAGACCTATTCTCAATCTACAAAACCTCAACAGATTCATGGAGAAGTTAAAGTTCTGTATGGTCTCCCTGGCCATGATCTTCCCCCTCCCTGGATCTGGGGGACTGGGATGCAGCCCTCGATTTGAAGGATGCTTGTTTTCATATTTCAATAGTCCCGTCTCAGAGAAGGTTCCTCAAAAACCACACTCATCAGTTTACAGTCCTTCCCTTTGGCCTGTCAGCTGCCCCTTGAGTTTTTACCAAGTGTATGGCAGTCATCACTGCTTTCCTAAGGAGACAACAGGTACAGGTGTTCCCATATCTAGATGACTGGCTGGTCAAGGGCCGCTCCAAGGAACAAGTCAGAGGCAGAGGTCAACCTGATATGTTGAACCTTCAATGAACATGGGCTTCGGCTAAACGTACCAAAGTCAACCTTATCCCCTACCCAGAGAATAGAGTTTACAGGAGCAGTCCTAGACTCAGTTCATGCCAGGGCATTTCTGCTGGAGTCTATGTGTTCCAAAGGACTTCAGTCATTTTCCCACCACAGCGGCATGAAATTTCTTGAAACTCCTAGGCCACATGGCCTTCTGCACATACCTGGTTCAGCACGTGAAGCTGTAGCTCAGACCTCTCCAGGCTTGGCTGGCATCAGCTTATTGACTGAACAGAAACAAATTGGACAAAGTGGTTTCACTTCCCCTTTGGCTCATCAAATCTCTCCAGTGTGACTCAACGCTCAATTGGTATGAGAGGGAGTCCCCTTTTCTAGATCCCAACCATCGTTGTTTCTGGTCACAGATGCATCCGAGTTGGGATGGGGCGCGCATCTAGAGACCCTCAGGACTCAAGGCCTTTGATCTCCAGAAAAGTTGTTGCTCCACATCAACATCAGGGACCTGAGAGTGGTTTGCCTAGCGTACCAAACCTTCCAACCTCATCTAAAGGCAGATGCGTATCAGTCATGATGGACAATAGAACAGCAATGTTTTATATAAACAGACGGTGAAGCACACTCCTCTCCCCTATGCCAAGAGGCCCTCAAACTGTGGAACTTCTGCATCGCTCACTCCACACACCTGGAGGCATCTTACCTTCTGGGAACCCAGAACGAGCTGGCGGACCATCTCAGCAGATCTTCTCACAACTATGAGTGATCCATTAGCCCGGATATCATCAACAACATCTTCCAGCAGTGTGGGCTTCCCCCACTAGCTCTGTTCATGACTCAACTCAACAGGAAGTGTCAGCAGTTTTGTTCCTTTCTCAACCACAGCCTGGCTCAATAACAGATGTGTTCCTCCTTTTATGGAGGCACCACCACTTTACATGTCCCCCCCTTTTCCACTCATTGCCCTCCATTGGTGCCAGACCTAATCACGCAAGACCATGGCTGCCTGCAACATCCTAACCTTGAGTCTCTCCACCTCACGGCATGGAAGCTTCATCGTTAAACCCCATGGAGTCTGCATGCTCGGGACTGGTCAGGGAGGTCCTCTTCAGCAGCAGGAAGCCGTCCACGAGGGCTACATACTTGGCCAAGTGGAAGAGGTTTTCCATTTGGATGACACAAAAAGGCACTCCTCCAATGCAAGCAGAGCTGCCCTTCATCTTGGACTATCTACTGCACTTGAAACAACTAGGGCCAGCAATATCATCCATAAAGGTACACCTGATGGCAATCTCTGCATTCCATCCAGGAGTCCACGGATTATCAGTCTTTGCTGAGCCAATGGTGACTCATTTTCATAAGGGCCTGGACAGACTCTACCCTCAGGTTCACCGTCCGAAACCAGCATGGGACCTGAACCTGGTACTCATCAGATTAATGGGACCTCCATTTGAGCCCTTAGCAACATGTTTGCTCCTCTACCTCTTGTGGAAGGTGGCATTCCTGGTCGTGATTACTTCAGCCTGAAGGGTATCTGAGTTCAAGGCTTTGACATCTGACCCTCCGTACACGGTGTTTTACAAAGATAAGGTTCAGTTGAGACCTTTGTGAACCTGGCATTCTTTCCTAAGTTTCACACAAACCAGGACATCTTCCTCCCAGTGTTCTTCCCGAAGCCCCATGCCAATAACAGAGAATGAAGTTCCCTAGAAGTCTCAGGAGGGTGCTAGCCTTCTACATAGAAAGGACTAGGCCTTTTTGTAAATCAAACCAACTCTTCATTGCTATAGTTGTTAGGATGAATGGTCTCCCAGTATTGTCCCAGTGATCATCATAGATCACCTCCTGTATGAGGACCTGCAACGACCTGGCTATTGATTTCAAGTGATATTTTCTCTTTAATAATGCAGCCTTCCATTTCCCTTTCTAGCAGTCACAATCCTCTCCTGGTGGTTGCAGGTACTACACTGAACACAGAAAGTGCCAGATTTTCAAAATAGCTCTACATTAGATTTTCAGTTTCTCAAGATGCATAATTGGGGCCACATTTTCAAAAGTGCTTAGCATGTATTAGTTCCTACTTTGGTACTTTTGGTCATACATTGAAAAGAGCTTGGGAGTAATTTGCAGATATATTTTGTAAGTCTGGTCTTCTAGTTTTCACATAAGAGCTAAACACTAAATCTCTTCCCAAGATGCTAGATTCTGCAGGATGAAGTAACGAGTTTCAACTCTCTTTGAGCTAATGAGCACCTCATATTCAGGGAGACAGACTTTTTGTACTTATGAAAAGAGGATCTCAGCAGGGGGATTGTGGAAAAAGTTCTAACAATTATTAACTTCCCAGGTCTCTATAAGGTAGAGGTTCATGGTCTCTTTTCCATCTCCTCCAAACTAAAGAGATCATTACTAAAAGAGCTCACCAGATTTTGGGTCAATCATCATAAATATTTTGTAAATTAGGTAACTTATGAATGTTTTACTGAGCATCAGCAGTCTTGTGGGGTGACTGAGAATCATTGCAAAAGAGGGCCTCTCAACAGGTGTGAAACTATTATCTGAGCAGGTTTCAGGACCATATCTAGACTGAACTGATGGCCTCTTAGATCAATTGACTCATTCTGGAACTGTACACATACCAAATCTCTCAGTATCACAAAAGTTCTTGAAGCCACCAGTTCCAGGACCCATGAGAAAATCTCATTAAACTGCTATTTTGATATCTCACAGCCAATACTACCTTCTAAAGATCCAAGAACCTCTTTTGAAGCAGATAAGCAAGGTCCTTTCTAGATTCTAGGAGAGCCCCTAAAAATGTCAGAAGCTCAGTAGGATTCAGATGTGACTCTCCCACTTTCAGCCTCAACTACACAATGTCGAAGATGAGCCCGCCCAACGGAAGCAGCCACCGCTGACCTCTAGCCCTTCTAACACTGGCAGCGCACAGAGCACCTGCTGGGTATGGTCAAGAGAGGAGACTGGCACCACGGGACCCCTCAGACTGCCCCCACGAAACTGGAGCCCAGACGGGTCCTCCTGAGGTCGGCCCCTGCTTCTGTGGCCACCTACAACGGCAATGCTCCGCTATGGGCTGCTCATTTGGCCTGGTGTGCATCAGGGAAGGGCGAGCCCAATGATGTCGGACCACCAAAGTGACAATCCCCCGGGGGGCTGGCTGGCCAGCAAGTGCAAGCGTTAGACTCGGGATGCAGAGAGACACTGATACATTGGGAGCTGGTCCCAACAGGCAGATGGACCCTAGGATGTGTCTACCATGCGTTCATGGGGACGTGAGGGAATACCCCACCTGTCCTGTCCTGTCGACAATCGAAGGGGTGAACCGAGTGATGTCTGTGGGCGTAGCCGCTAGTATGCTGTATCCTATTATCCTCAGTTGGGACTGGCCAGAATTCCCCTGAGTCCTGCACAGCATCACACATCGAGAACTTCCCACATGGGCAGTCCTTACTGGAGGACCCTCTCAGGATGAATCCCCCACCTGGGAAGACCAGGAACCTGAGGTAACCCCAGCGCCACCCAGCCACCGATGCCAACACACCAGGCCTGTTGGAGGGAGACAGCCTGTCCCAGGGCATCCTGGCGGACTTTTGCTGGGACCAACAGGCAGACCCCACTCTGAGTCGGGCTTACAAGCAACTCGCCTTTGTGGATGGGGTCATCACCAGTCCCGACAGGCCCAACCAATGGCCCTGCTTTGAACTCCGGAATGTCTGCTTGTATCGAATTGAACGGAATCCTCAGACCAGGGAACCCCAGTCTCAGTTGGTGGTACCCCAGATCCACTGATGAGCAGTCTTGAAATTGGCCCATGACATTCCCACCGCTGGCCACCTGGGGGTTAGAGAAGTCCTGGGTCCTGACCCACTTTTACTGGCCATCGGTGTGCCAGGAGGTGAAGAACTATTGCATGTCATGCCCGGAGTGCCAAATGGGGGCACCCCCCAACGTGCTGAGAGCCCCCCAGTACCTCTCCCACTGCTCAAGACCCCCTTTGAGAGGATTGCGATGGACCTGGTCGGACCCCTCACCAAGAGCATGGCCAGGTTCAGATACATTCTGGTGGTCATGGACTACACCACCGTTTCCAGAGGCCATCCCCTTGAAGAACGCTACTGCCCAGACCAGCGTGGTGGAGCTGATGAAAATCTTCGCCAAGGTAGGCCTGCCCAGGGGAGATCCTCTCTGACCAGGAGACGAATTTCACCTCACACCTGCTCCGAGAAGTCTGCAGCATCCTGGGGATTAAGAAGCTGTAGACGTTGGTACACCACCCCCAAACGGACGGGCTGGTGCGGAGACTCAATCACACCTTGAAGGGGATGCTCCAAAAATTCTCCCCTAAAGAGCTATGCCACTTGGATCAGCTAATCCCTGCCCTGCTCCTGGCCATCAGCAAGGCATCTCCTCATGGATTACATCATGCAGCAAGTTCTGCTATGGGCAGGTGAAGGTGCCGCTTCCAGGAACCATCACAGCGCACTCAACCAGAGCTCAAGCCTTGTCTACAGCCTTCCTGGAGAGAGTGCCCCCACAGGACATCTGCAAAGCTGCCACCTGGTCATCGGTACATACCTTCACGTCCCAATACGCCATCGTCCAGCAGGCAAGAGAGGACGCGGGATTTGGCAGAGCGGTGCTGAGGGCAGTTCACCGGTAACTCCTACCCGCCTCCAAAGGTATTGCTGGTTAGTCACCTATAGTGGAATGGACATGAACAATCACTCGAAGAAGAAAACAAGGTTACTTGCCAGCAACTGATGTTCTTTGAGATGCGTTGCTCATGTCTATTCC
The DNA here is from genome assembly GCF_026122565.2 of Emydura macquarii macquarii. Classification (NCBI taxonomy): domain Eukaryota; kingdom Metazoa; phylum Chordata; order Testudines; family Chelidae; genus Emydura; species Emydura macquarii. The sequence goes on from NW_027131927.1 coordinate 20,191,026, forward strand.
ACAATCCACCCCCCCATCCCCGCTGCCAGAGTTGGCAGAAAGAAGGGACTGAGGGGGCGTAGAGTCGGCAGTGCCTACTATACCACGGCATGTGCGCGGGGCTCCAGGGGGTGCCGGAGCCAGCCCTATGGAATCTGCTAAGGGGAAAAAAGTTTCAGGAACTGTGCACGGAGGCGTGCACACACCTATAGTGGAATGGACATGAGCAACACAGCTCGAAGAACATCAGTTACATCATAAGTAACCTTGTTTTTTTCTCTTCAATTTCTTAGAATTTTTTTAAATGTTACTACCATGCCTTGTCCATAGATTTTCCTTTTTCATATTTGCTTTCCTTTTATCCATTCTTTCTCTTTTCTTCTTGCTTCCTGTTCAGTCCCTTTTTCTTTTCCTTCTATTGACTTACAAAATACGGCTTTTAGTGTCACTTCCTGGCAAGAACACCATTTCATACCAGCCACTGAACCAACCTATCCCACTTCTACAGAGATACTGATCTCCACAAGTTGGGGCAAACTGAGGGATTCACTCCTCCTTTTGAACTGACTAGCATTCCTGGGGTGATTGTCAGTCTTCCAGCTCTCACAGAGCTTTCAGCTCTACTGGGAGAGTAAAGAAACTCTTTACAAGTATTGAAATTCCCAGTGTAAACTGCAGTAGTCTCCATCAGTTCCTTTCAACTGGCTTCTAGCAGTTTCAGCTGCTTTCCTTCATTTCATTGCTCTACCTCTGTTTCAGAATCAGTCCATCAGTCACTTTCCTCTGCTGCCAAACTTAGCATTGAACTGAAACTTGGAAAGTGTTAAATGAAATTCCCACTTGGATGATGTGGCCTCCCATCTCCCCTTCCAGCTGCCCCAATCCTCTCCTGGTAATTGATGGAGCTGCACCGAACACACAAGAAATCAGTTAATCAGAAAAGCCAGATTTTCACCTCAGTTTGCAATAAGCCATGACAGGAGCAAAACAGTCACATCACTATATGAGTGATGAAAATGCACTTGCTGTGGCAGAACTAAACTGTCTTCTCCCTGTCCCCCATTATATCTTGCTTTCTCTCTCTCTCACACTCAACATCCAAATATTTATTTCACAGTCAGAAACACAAGACCCTACATAATAAATCTGATTAAACAAATGTCAATGTTCAGTCCCTGTGGGGGAGGGGGAGAAGATAGACACTGTCACCTGCCTAGCTCCATATTTTAAATGGAAAGCCTCCCTTTCACTGCTATGTGGGAAACATATCCTATTTCAATTCTTAACTGGCCTCTGAATTTTGCCAGGGCCCTTCATGGGGCCAGACCAGTGGTTCCCAACCTTTTTGGCTCGAGGACCACAAATATTTTTACCACCCTGAAGGACCACCAGTCTAACAACTCATAAAAAATGTATTGACAGATACACCATTAAGGACTACAAATCACTACATATTTACAGTAAACATTTTGATGCTACCGTGCTCATTTTTACATTCACTATTTTACACCTACAAATTACTCACAGTATGTCACACATCACAGACAAAGCACTAGTGTAGATGAGTGACTGTCACTACGCACTGAAGCACATGGCCTGGCAGCTAAGTCACGGTGGGTGGCCTGCTAAGTGCAGGCCAAACCAAAAGGCACTGATTTTTAGAGTCCTGCCCCTCTCCTCAAGCACGGTGGGTCCTGGCTGCTCCTGCTCCACCTCCTCCCCCCCCACCCCACTGCTGCCAGATGGAAGGAGTTCAGCCTCCTCACAGATCTCCCGTCGCCCTGGCTGCAGCATGGAAACCGCACGCATCCTGTAGCCCCATGCGCTCCACTTGGGTACCTAGGCAGTGGCTCCCTTCTGCAGCCAGGGGGATGGCTCCAGCAGGGACCCCAGCACCTAGGGACCCAGGCAGAGCCCTTTGCTGTGCTCCCTGCTACAGCCAGGGGAAGGGGAGCGCTGATCTCAGTCTTGTAGCCCCAGGGCAGTACACTCCGCCTGGGTCATTAGGCAGCAGCTCCCTTCTGCAGCCAGCTTTGAAAGACCCTGAAGGCCACTTTTGGCCCCCGGGCCATGGATTGGAAAGCACTGGGCCAGACACTCTTTGTTAATTGTTAAATCATGATTTTCCATCCAGACACAACAATGTAAACACAAATTATTGTTTTACAAAATAGGACTGGGAACTGTACAGCCAAAATATGCATCTCCCCTCCATGATAATTACACCGGGTCAATTTCAGCCCTGAAATAACTCTGTCAAAAACCAATGAAGCCATGACAGTTGGGGCCTAAAGATTCTCTGAGGGTCAACCTCCAAAAATTATCAGTCTCTCCTCAGTCACATTGGCAGAAACATTTACACAAAGACTTTGGGAATTTTGCTATTCTACTGAACTGCACAGGTAACATGACACTTCTCCCGTATAATGCTTCCCCATTAAAGGAATCATTATTAAAAGTCCTGACCACTAATTGTGCTGAACTTTGGAAGTGGTACATATAAAACTTCTCTATTGTTAGGTAACCCAGTCACTCTCTCCTTCCACACAGAATCACATACTACCACACCTCTTCACCCCATTAGTAGGTTGATTTTCAATAGGCTGTCTGTGACATAGCAAATTGCCCTTTCACGCCTGCGGCTTTTAATCTCTTTGTCAGTGTTTGTAAGGGAAGTTTTGCCATGAAGCATCCCATGGCATTAAATAGTATTTTCACCATATACATGTTGCATTTCAAAATATCTGTGTAACATTCCAGGATACATAAAACATTGTAATGTTATACAGAAATTATTTCTTCCACATTAAGAAAAAAGGTTGCTTACCCACTAATGGAGTTGTCCTGCAACATTGAAGAGGCTGATCTCTAGGAATTTTGTGTCCTACCATTGAAAAGCTACATAACCACAGAAATTAGTAACAACTGTTTGCAGTGCATGCCATGCCCACAGGCCAGAGGCTTTTGCAGACAAGGATATAAAAGCTCAGAATCACCAGTTTCTTTCAAAAATCTTGATCAATATATTTTCAGATCTTTCTCTTTCATGACATTCCCTCTGCCAATTCCCAGTATTGGAGGTTAATAAGCATTAACAATCTTTGGGGAGAGAAAAAGAACCCAGGAGGGATCATCTCAAAAGTGAATCTTTGTTCTTCTGAGTTTTCCTAGCACAGAGAGAGCAAAAGCATCCTGCCCTACCTAACATGCATTTCCCACAGGGCTGGAAGTGCCTATGTCCCACCCAGTAATGTCTGAGCCTGAGGCCATGTAAGAAGGGGAGTGGAATGACTAAATTCAGCACAGTTGTGCTCAGTTTTGTTAGCGAGGTTAACACAGATTTAGGAATGGGGACTGGAAGGAAGCAGGGGAAAGGGGAGCAGAGCGGAGAGCATGAGCAGCTGCTGGGATGGGGTGGAGTAATGGGGCCGCTGTTTTCCTCCTCCCCGCATATCTGGGCAGGTGGAGCCTCGCTGGAGGCGGATCTAGGCGGCTTCCGCTCCTCTCCTGACCCTGCTGCGGGAGGTGCCTTTCACAACTTCTCTCTCCGCGGGGACTTCCAGGTACGTGTGTCCGCGGGGCTGACACCGCCTTCTCCTTCCGCGTGGGAGCCCCGGGCTCCCCGATGTGTCAGGCGCTGCCTAAGGCGCGGGTGGAGGGAGCTAATGCGCTTTCCCTGCAGCGATGCCTCTGGCGCTGGCAGAGCACGTAGCTGCTGTTCGCTTCCCTCTGCGTCTTAACCTCGTAGCTGGGGTGAGTTCCTGTGTCTGCCCCTGTCCCGCCCCACTCCGCTTGCATCCGTCTGAGAGTCACTCCAGCTGCGGGCAAGAGTGAAATCTGGCCCGGGGGGCAACCAGCTCCCGAGAGCGGACTGAAGAGACGAGTCCTCCTGGCCCTGCCCTGCCCTTCGGACATGTTGGAAAGCCAAGCCACACCCTGAGATTTGAACCCGCTTGCCAGCCGCCGTCACAGTCCCTTGGTTACCTATTCAAAACCTCAGGGCCTGGCTTTAGTCACCTTTTTAATCTCTTAAATGGAAGTGGAACAAAATCGATCGACGTTTGGGTGCTTTAGTACAAAGCTGGTGTAAAAACAAGGCGGGGTCCTTCCTTGTGAAGCTCTGAATACTCTAGGAATGAAAAATGGAAACTTATTTTTCATGTAATTATTCACCATGTGTTTGTGCACAGCTTGCACTGAATCCTCTCTTGGATACTGACTATCCTCAGGGGTTCTCAGGTATTTTAACATCTTGTCTTGAGTGCCACATACTTTCCCATTGGCAGGTGAATGGCAACTTAGCACATGGAAAAATAGTAGGAAAGTGCTTAATAGGTATTTTAGCTTCCTTTATATGATCAGGGAGCTGGAAGGAACAGCCAGTGATTGTGATCAACCAGCTGTCCATAGACCACCACCAAGTGTTCTGTAGGTTTAGGCCTCAATCCCACAATTCGCTACAGAACCATTGGACTATTTAGTTACATTTTCAGGTGCTGCAGGAGTTTGCCCAGCCCTGGTGTGTGTGACTCACAAATAACATGGAAAGAGAGACTTCCTGAAAACATTTGTCATAGTAATAGATTTTATTCTGTAAAAATCCTATTTTTAAAATAAAACCTACATTTAGGAAATAAGCTGCCTAAACAGTGCACTTTTAAAGAAGTTGCTTAAAACAGGAATTCATTTAGTACAGATGATCTTTCATGCAGGAGTCACTGAATTTAATTGATAGCATTTATATTTGGTTTTCTGATGCTTGATAGTAGTACAGATAAGTAGATTAATGACCAAAAGAATCCAAAGATTCCGGCCAGTAGATGCACAAGACAAGGCTAAAATCCACTGGCTTTGATAACAACATAAAACAAAAATATGCAGTCTTTAGTAAATAGAGATCAGACCTATTCATAAGAAACTTCAAATCTTTAAACTACAAAATTAAGTCATAAAAATCCCAAATGTCCTACTGGGGTGATGCAGAATCTTGGAGGAACCTGGAAAGGGCCCAAAGAAAAGATTTTATAATGGAGATTTTATTGTAGGATGAAATAAGTGTGGTGGGAGGAAAGAAATTGCTTTGTTTCAGCGTTAATCATGTGTATCTGCAGCAATGTAAATACACCAATGAACAAATTCAAAAATCCTATCTGCGTGAACAGCCAGTTAATTTAGGACCGAGTTCTGCAATCGTTATTCAGGAGAATAAATTCTTCTCCTGTAAGAAGTGCCATTGAAATCGATGGGGTTGCTCGGAAAGGTAAAGCAGCAGGGAAAGGGCCCAAGATTTGTAATTAATTTTGAAAGATAGCAGTACACAGTCTTTCATCATCAAATGTTTCTGCCAGTGGAGGATACAGACTGTTTTGATTCAGACCACTAGGATTCTGTTAATCCCACAGATGTTCTAAGCCATTTTGCATCTCCTTCAGCAAAGAAGATTCAGTTTGCAGGAGGCGGTAAAACCAAAGTGTTAATAAACCTGGATGTCCCAGTCAGTGTAGCATGTGGTGTGGACAGACACACAAACCAGATCTGATAATGGGGGAGGGAGAAAGTCTGCGCCAACTGTTAAAACACTTGCCAGATTTTGGTTTCTATAATATGAGGAAGGGCGGGAGGATTTCTTTTAAACAAAACATTGAGCTGAGCGAGTATGTTTAAACTGTGTGTGTGCCAAATGGAAAATCCATGTAAGGTTCTGTCTTAAGACTCCAAAACTCTGTGCTGTATTTGTGCTCTGACAGCATATAACATATGATCCAAATCTCAAAGGAGCTTTTTCGTTTCCGGGGAGAAGTTAGCTTATTTATTTTAATCCTTATAAACTTTTACCATAGTTCTCAGTAAAAGATGCTTTAAAAAACCAACTCTGCAATGTTTTGTTTTTAAAATATTGGATGATTGATAACTTTGTTTTATTATCAGTAAATGTAAATTAGCATGATGTCTTATTCTATTAATATCTGATTATTTTTCAGGGTTTCAGTGAAACATCATGGCATCAGTTTGGGTGAGTTAAATAAAAATTCTTTAAAATTATAAAAATCACAGGACTTTTCAGAGATTCTTACCCCTAAAAGTGAGGCAAACCTTCCACAAAAAGAGTATCCCTGTAGAAAAGAAATAGTATCAAGCTTTTTAAACACACAGGCCTGTGTCACTGCTAATGAGCTAGTCGGGGAGCTTCTGGGTGTTCCTTGCTTTTGAAAAGCAGGCCAGTTGTTAGGCATTGAAATATGGATTCAGGAGCCTAATTTAGGGCACCCATTTTTGAAAATCCTGGCCTTGATGTGCACTTCAGGTCTTTGACACCCAGCACCCTCAAGAAACAGCTGGGAGGTGAAAGAGAACTACGTGTTTCCCTTACAGAAGTGTCCTTCTGCTTTTATGGACGTGTAAAATAAATGGGGAGGAAGCTCAGGAAGGGAAGTCTGCCTGGGAATTATTTGGAGCAGACTACTGCGAATCAGGAATTCTGTGCTTCTCTTCCTGATTCTTCCATTGACCCAGTATGAACTTAAGCAAATCTTTCTTCCAAGGGTGCTTTGAATACAAGAACAATGGAAAGGCTTCTCCATATCTGTTGACTTCACACACTATACACTTTCACCTCGGACAATACTTAGCTCTACCTACCCCAGGCCAGGAACCTGAAATTTCTAGTTAGCCTTCACAGGAACAAACTGGGGTGGCTATTCTGTCCTGGGACGACCCTGCTCCAGTTTAAAAAGACACACACAACCTTCCTCCTCTGCACATTTTCTCAAGGGCCCCTCAGTCGCTGATTGGACCACCTGAATTCAGTGAAGCATAGATGCTGTTCCTGAAATCCTGCCTGTGTTCTTCCATTTTTACTGGCTTGAGCATGAGAGCAGCTACCCCCACATGGAGACTTCATCTGGGAGGTGGAAGTGCTATGCCATTGAATTAATGGCACATAGAATTGAGAGAGAGAAAAAATGATGACTTTGTTTTAATGTTTCTAAATGGGACAATGCCCCAGTGGATAGATTAATCTTACTGACCTAATGCAAGTGAACCCTGCTTGGTGACTACAGTGAAGAGGGCTGTATAAAAATCTATATAAAAGAGAACCATGTAGAGACCTGAACTCTGATTCCTGCCTGTGTTCCTACTTTAAACATAAATACATAAAGTGTTTGATTACAAAAATGACACTGCTGTGCTGAAAGATTGCTGTTGAATAAGCTTTTAAACCTAAATGGATTAGCTGCCTCATATGTGCCAATGTTAGACGTGCATATATTTATAATTTCCATATGAGTCCAATGGCTGGAAATCGAGGCAAGACAAATTCAAGCTGGAAATAAGGGCTAAATTTTTAACAGTGAGGGTTGTTAATCATTGGAACAATTTACCAAGGGTTGTGGTGGATTCTTTATCACGGACAATTTTAAAATCACAACTGGATGGTTTGGCTTTTGTTTGTTTGTTTGTAAAGATCTCCTCTAGGAATTATATGGGGGAAGTTCTATGACCTGTGTTATATAGGAGATCAGACTAGATCATTACAGTGGTCTCTTCTGGCCTTGAAATCTATGACTGTAGTTGAGGTGTGTTTCAAGTGAGCAATAAGATGTCCTGGAAAGAGAACTAGCAAATCCCACACCCTAGTCCTCCTTCAGTAAATATTGACAGAAGGCTCCAAACAATGGCATGAAAAGCAATACGTGAGAAAAAAGCGAAGCATGTTAGATGTGGATTTCAAAACCAGGAACATTGTTTCATTCAAGACACTGGCTGGAGAAACTAGATAGCCCTTTGAGTTAAGGGAAAATATTTTTAAATATGTCTGGAATGAGGCTGAGATGTGCTTAACCAGTTATTCGTAACAAAATAGAAATGAAAGTAGACCTGGTTGATATCACTCCTTGCAATGACAATATGAAAGAACTACATATTGCAGTGTAAATGGAGTAAATTTTCTAAACAGAAAACTAACAAGGAGAGAGTTATGGATTAAAAGGGTTGTTACAGGATAAGAGTTCTTAAAATCAGACAGATCACCTCTCTCTATATTTTAAAGATGTGTTATTTATTAGGGGCAGTTATACAGAATGCTTCCTGCACCAAAGGAATTGGATGGTTTTTGTGGAGCTCTTCAGACTCTAGATATGAATCAACTTTGGAAATCCCTTATGTGAAATTATAACACTTTTGTCTTTGTAGGCTCTTCATAAAAGTCTAAATTTTTGGCTATTCCAGGCAAACTCTTCCCTAAAGCTTAATGTGTAATTTGATGAAAGTCCAGATCCAAACTTTAAGCCCTTATCTTATTGCTAGTGATGAAATATAGTTACTATCTGACAGCAGTTTGGCCTGTGCAAAGTGGCAGCAGTCTAGTTCTAACAAATGTATCCACATCACATCTGGAAGCTTCATTAGCAATCTCCGCAAAGAGGCCAAAGATGGTTAAACTGGTATTTTGTTTGTGGAATAAAAATTGACTTTCCCTTCCATGTCTCTCCACAGCAGCCAGTAGATCCTTTTATCTTACCCTTGTCATCTGATGCAGCCTTCCTGTCCCTCTGCCCCTAATTGACTTCATGTCTGTCTTTAGATCCTCTCTCTCTTGTCCATGACCCTTTTTCCTTCTCCCCCCATAGTCCCTTCTCTCATGAAACAAAGCCAAACCCCAACGCCCTGTCCATTTGTTTTCAGACTGAGCATTTGTTCTTTCCATAACTCAGAATATTGATTGATGCTCCCTGTAGGACATAAAGTATTGCACCCAGCTGCATTTCTGAAGACCTTTTATACGTACAAACAATAGTAAAGTTTTTTTTTTTAAAGTTTGAATATGAAAAGTTATATGACAATGAGTTGTATTTTGCTGTGTATTAAGGTAGTGTTAAAGCATTGTATTGATGATGAATGATTTCTTGAGTACTTCTGCAACTTCCTGTGTCATGGGACGCAAAGGAAAGGGAGTTTCCAAGAAAGGATCGATGAGGTAAGGGACACTGAGGAGCAACAGCTGAATGGGCATGGAAATGAATTGGGACTTGAATGGGCATGGAAATGAAACTACTCACCAAGACAGGGTTGAGGCAGGTTAGCAGTGCATGGCGGGGATCTCACACTGCCGCTGTGCATGCTGAATCTCGTCTGTGGATATATAGAGACCATCAGGCTCTAGGGAATTCAGTCTGCACCATTCAATATTAAAATTAACTTTGAGGAAGAAAGAAGTCTGAGGAAGGAGACATTGTCAGACCTACTAAACTATTCTCAGGAGTGCAGTGATCCAGAATGCAGCCTGGAATACATGGGAGGGAATGAATTTAACCCACTCAAGTCTGTTGCAATTCAGCAATGGAGGCTTCTGGGAGAGTGGTTGTGATCTTGGAGACAGCCCTATTATTGGTGGTATTTGCCCTGGACTTAAGCCCCGTGGATAAATGTTCAGAGGTAATTTGGTGTGGGGAAGGCATTTAAAAACAAAGCCTGCCAGGATGTTAGTTCTTCCACTGCTTTCCCCACAGTTCAATATAGGTTGAATGAAGCTCATTATTGGTCTTCATTGGAAAGTAGAGTGAAAACATTATTCTGGAAAAGGGACACTAACTGCTGTGGTTTGTTGTCCCATCTGGAAAGTAACAGCAAACAGCTGTGAAATCCCAAGGATAGGCATGCTAAACCTTAGGTGTCCCTAGCCCTAGAAACCTCTAGATCAGGTTGGGGTCAGAGCTCTGCTTAACTCTCTAAACCCAGTGCCATCAGCTTATTTCTATTCAACCTCTCTCTCGTCTCTCACCAATTGCCAGGAGTTCTGTTCTTCTTTTTCACTCTGCTCAGCTTGAATCAGGAACTGCCCTTCTTTGGGACTTTGTCTAGCTGGCCTCTGAGCCCCCGCCTTGCAGTTAGTGCAGAGCAGAGTTGCTGTTGCTTTCTTTCAACAACAGCTTCTTGCAACATGAATGCATTTTGTAATAGTTAGAAGTCACCATGTTGCTGGTTTGCATTTCAAATATCCTTGACTAGGATGAGACATTCTCAATTTCAAGTATGACCTCTGAATGAAGGGAATAGAGCATCAGAAATAAGGGGAAAAGTAGAGGAGTATTTTCTTGCAAGGAAAGCAGGAGGCCTCAAGTGATTTAATCTCAAGTATGAGCATTTTGAGATTTGTCCTATTTCATGCATTTATTCAAAAAAGTTTTGGTTTTGGGGGTTTTTTTCTGGCTGGGGAGGGAAAGGTTCAGTTTTTGATAGCCTCTAGAATCATTCTCTAATGTTACTGTCGTACTTTGACTCTAGCATTTTTCATGGTGAGAGCTAACGTTGGCTGATGTGAAGTACTCTTAGATTCCTTCGGTTGATGTGTTAATCTGTGGCAGTAATTCAGTGTTTCTAGATTATTTTGTTTTACTCTGACAATTTTTGCAATATCCTAGGAGTTCTCCGTTTTGCTGTATCAGAACTTGGGCAGATCTTCAACTGGGAGGAAATGCTACTTGAGGCATGAGTCAGTTACTTGTAAAATAGTCACCTTACAAGGTGTGGTTTCATCAGCCCCATTCACACTCCTTTCTTGTAATCCCAGGTGGCTAGTGACTGCTTTAAAAGAGTCTAGCTAGCCTTCTGGCTTACCATGTTCCATCCCCTCCGTTGCTGGAAAAAACAGACTGTAGACTCCATTGTTTGCTATGGTTGTTCACCCTTTTTCTTCTCTTTATTAAAATAAATTGAGGTTTGTATAACATCATATGCATAGGAAACTTGAACACAGGAATTGTCATATGGGATCAGCTGTAGTCCAATGTCCTCTGTCTGAGGCAGGTCTACACTAAACATGCTGCATTGGTGCTGGAGCGCTTAAGCGAAGATGCTCCTATGCCAGTGGGAGAGAGCTCGCCCATCATCGTAGATAATCCACCTAGCCGAGAGGCAGTAACTATGTTGCAGGAGCTCTTCTGTCAACATTCCCCTTCTACAGAGCAGAATTAGGTTGGTATAACTGTCGCTCAGGCGTGTGGATTTTTCACACCCCTGAGAGATGTAGTTCTACTGATATAGGTCTGTAGTGTAGACCAGGCTTGGTGTTCAGTGTTTTAGGAGAAGATTCAAGAATCCCAGTAAAGGACGATTATGGACAGTTTGGCAGCTCTGGCTGTTTTAGCCAGCCATACAAATTGACCAAATAACTACCAAGGATGTAAAGATAGGAGCGGTTATAGAGCAACTTTCCCATCTGCTCTGAAAGTGGGATGATTTAGTGAGTTTCCTTTTTTTTTAAAAGGTTTATTACTATGACAAGCTGGATTTACACATTTATAGCTCTGCAGCAGCAGCTTGTGTGAGGAAACTTTAAATATAAACAAGAATATTTATTGGGGGTTGGTTTTGAGGTGTGGTGTGTTTTTTTTGTTTTGTTTTGTTTTTTTTCTGTATAAACTAGTGAAAGATACAAAACTAAAAAGTAATTTTGGTGGCAAACATAATTGGAACTCTTGAAATTGAATGGCAAATTCAACCTGAACTTGTCTCACTGTTAGAAGCACTGCAGTCAATGCCTCCCAGTAGCCTGGCCATCTATTCTGCGTTCTGCGTGAATAGGTGCTTTCCCTGCAGTTGATAGCATGTGAGTTCCATTGCACTCGCCCAGAGCCCCACAGAAGTCAGTGACTCCATATAGGTGCAGCAGTATGTAGCCAGGCTCTTTGGCAGGCTTGTACTTGGGCAGTAGCCAGGTGTGTCTATACATGTTGAAATCACACCTCTGATTGCGCTGTAGAGATACCCTTCTGCTCCTAACTCACTTACATGCTTTTTTAAATCCTGCCCTCTGGGCTTTATCAGGTTGTCCATTCACAGGTATTCATATCCAAAATCTGATTTATCTGGGGTGTTTCTTCTAAAAGAAAAGAGTCTAATCTGCGTGTAGGCAGATGGTATGTGTGTTTTGTGTGTGTTAGTTGAGGAAGGAGAAACTTGGCTCAGTACGGCAATCCACATGCAGGCAGAAGTCCCACTGAAACCAAAGGAAGTTTGCCTGTGTATGGGATGCAAGATTGCACCCTTTTAGTTACTTTTCCTTGATTTAGTTTCTAGCTGTGTGCAACCACGCTTCCTCAGGACAAGCAGAGGGTTATTTGAATAAAGTGGGTGTGTGCCAAAAATATCCCTAGTAAACAGCCTCTGCTAACTGTTCAAACAATACACTACTACGCTAGCAAGGCAGTGTTCGTGGGAACAATCTCAGGAATGTGCTAGTCATGTACATCTCTTATTGTTTCTTTCAGTGAGTGCTCTGATCTCAAACATGTCCAGAACAGTGGAACAGATAGGAGTGCAGAATTGGGACAATACTTCATTTAAAAAAAAATGTGCAACTGTCAACATTCCTGAAAGACTGAGGTCATAACCAGTTTGCTTTTTTCCTCCACGCTCAAGAGGATATTCTTCTTTTCCTATTTAAATAGTTTAAATATGAGCAGGGCAAGGAAACTAAATATGACCCTGGTTATGGATTTCCCGTCTTACACAACTGATCTGTGCATTTTTCAGTGTTTGTCCAGTTTCTTCCCAAGATTGTTTACTCGCTCTGCCCGACAGCAACACTTTAGTAGGAGGAACTGAAATATCCTCGATCCAGTGCTTTTTCAGCAGAGAGCCATTCGTTGACGTTTTCTAGTTCTTCATTTTATTAGTTGCATTACAACAGTGCCTACAGGCAGCAACTGAGACCAGGGGCTTTGTAGAAAGTCCCAGCCTCAAAATGCTTACAATCTAAATAGCCAGTTCAATTCTGTTGACTAATCAATGCAGCTGGGGAGTGGAGGGGGCGAGTGTGATAGATGTTGCCTATAAGAAGTGTGTGTGGAGCTAGAACTGGAGCTGCACTACAGGAAGGGACAGTCTTCTGCAATAGACCCTGGAGAAGAGAGGCTCCTGTTGGGAGGTCCTGGGAGTTGTGGCTGGGTAGACAGCCCTGCTGGAAGTTTTTTGTTTTGTATTTTGTGCGTTTGTTGATTGTTTGGACAGTAAATGGAGGCAAAGGCTAAAGACCGATTTGGGCGTGGCTGATGATTCCCCAGGCTGGTGAGGAAGGTTGCCAGCTTTATGCCGAGACGAACCAAAAGTGGAGAAAGACGGTGTTGGTGTTGCCATTTTTATAGATTCACAGAATTGAAGCACAGAGGAGCTAAGTGATTTGCCCAAGTTATCACAGGAAGTTTGTGGCAGATGGAAATTAAAAATAGATCTTCTGGATCCCAGTCCAGTATCTTCACAATACACAAGGCCATGCTTTCTTTAAAACATAAACATAAGTTGGCATAAATGGAGATGGCTGATAGATGTATCTGTTTCCCAGCTTATGTATCAACATGTATACCTGTTAGGCCAAATTAATTGGCTGTGGTGAGCTTACGTGGGAGAGAATGTGGCCTTTTGTGCGTACTGTGGACCATGGTGTCAGAATGCTTTACTTTTATTTCCCATTCAACTTAACTCTGCTGAATCTGTCACTTCTTAGCAATATTTTTCTGTTTTTAAACTGACTGCTAGTTAATATTTTTTATTTATATTTTAATGAAATACCCCTCTTTCCCTCACCACCACCCCTGCAATAAGGAGAGAACAGGAAAAAAGAACAAAAATGTAAAGGAATGGGAAAGGAGGAGAAAGGAGAGTGACATCTCCGTTTTCTTCTATTGGGAATTAATCAATTAAAAAAAAATTTTTTTTTTTAAAGTTTGACCAAAGCTTTGGGTCTAAAGCGAGACCAAAGTTGGACATTTGTCTGAGATTCCGCTTCTCCGAAACGTTACCTGCTCTTTAACTATCAGCCAAGTGGCTGTGCCAACCCTTTGTCCCTGGAGGCAGTCTGCTCTTCAGTCTAAGAAGTGTGAATTGTTTAGCTACAAGCACCTGACAGCTCTTTAAGACTTAAATCCAAAGAAGTGTTTCATGGACTAAGTTAGCACATCAGCTATTAGACAGTATTTGCCCTTCTTTTCTGCAAACATTGATCAGATAATGTTGTCATTTACCAGACTTGGTTAAACTATGTGTGCCTAATCTCAGGCTAGTTACCAGTGAAAATGCACAATGTTTGACAATCTCAGCAGAGAGAGACCTACGATAGAGTGGGCATGGATGGAGACCAATCTCTCTCTCCAACAGAGAGTCCTTTTGGTCAAGGTTGAGGAACACTGTTGGAGCAGTGCAAGGAAGCTTGCACCGCTGCTGCCAGAGTTTCTGTTCTGGAGTTCATTGGAATTCTATGTACTGCCTTATTGGCTATTATAGGGAGGAAGATCATGTTCAGGTTATCCTGTATTGCACTATAAAACAATCATAAGTGGTGTCATACTGGGACTCTGAGATTATTCTGTGTCAGAGTCTGAGAGTGAATATTTGGAACTACAAAATCTTACTACTGTAGTTATTGTTGTTTCACAGTACATCTTTCCTGCTTATATATTTCATTAAGGTAGCCACACTGGACTGTAGTTTTTGTCTGCAGGCAATAATCCACATGGTGTACATTAGCAGTTGGGGAATAATTTGCTTGGGTTTGAAATGTGTTCACCAAGAAGTGCTGTAAACTTTTGTGGGAAGGAGGTGTGGAGAAGGAATCCATGATGAAGGCAGTAGTCATGCAATTATGTTGCAACGTATCCTGGTATTAAACAATACTCCAAGACTTGCCAAACAGCCTAGACTGTTACAACTTTCAAACCTGAGGAAGTTTCACCTTCAGGTCTGAGACAGTATCTAAACTAAGGTTAACACTTTTTGTCTTTAACTCTCTCTAACTGTATATAGCAACACTTGGTTAATCATAATCACCACCAAAAATGTGTTACTTTTTGGAAAAAAACAAACTTCAAAAGTGTCCAGCTTGCAAAGTTTCTTAATACAGGGTGGCTGTTAACTTTCCATTCAGTTAGTGAAGATAAAATCAAGTGTCTATGAAAACAACGTTAAACGCTTCAGGAAAGGCAAAATCAAACTGTTTATACAACTCAGTGGAGCCTGTATTACAATGTGAGAGAGAGGAAAACCAGGTCAGTGTCAATCTAAGGAGAAAAGAGATGATTTGAAGATAGGTAAAACTGTGTCAATATGCAACAATATACACTGTAGAAACAGTGAAAAATGTAAAGAGCAGCATCTTGTGGGGTTTTTTTTTTTTTTTACACATCGTTGTTTATAGTGCTCAACTGAACTTGAAAATAAAATTTTTCTTAGCTGAGTTTGTTGCATCCAGTTAGGTTTGAATTTCTAATGGTACTTAAAATTGACATTGTAGCACTTTTCATTTACCTCCTTGTAGTTGATCTGAGAGGTCTGTGACAGATATGGCAATTTCCTTCCATATCTTTGGGAGGTCTTGTTGAATTAAGTTTAAATAGCTTTGGAGTTCACTATATTTTAAATGCAAAGTTGATGTATTGTTATGGGATTGTATAAACCCTTTAGGAGGGAGATTTGGTCAGTGTAAACCCTGGGAAGCGTTATGAGCTTCGGAAGACTGTTTCAAACAATGGCTCAGCCGAGAAGGAACTTTTAACTTTGTTTGTCCCAAGTGGATTTCCTAGTAAACACCGAGGGAAGATGAATGCAAAGCCCTACCTCCAGGCTCAACCTTTTGAAGCTATCTGTGAGGAGAGAGCCATTGTCTGTCTGCCATAGGGTCTCTGAAGATCAAAGACCCCAAGCTGTATAAAGAAAAGGGTAACTGAAGCATAAGTGTGCTTGTTCAGAGCCAAGGCAGTTATGAATTTGTAACCACAGAAAAACCACTTGATACAATTTGAAGGACTGATTGTCTACCAGAGCTCTTGTTGTTTTATTGTTTTTAATGTATTCTCTGTAATGCTTTCACCTTAAGAATAAATCTGCTTTCTTGGAAAGGGCTGAAATTATGCTGTTTATAGCCACTGAGGAGAAGATAAAGTGCAGACCAGGCCTGCGTAGGCAGTCTGACTTGCTGCGGAACTCACAGTATAGGCCAGGAATTGTGTAGCCTGCAAAAACTCTGATCAGGAAGCAGAGAGACGTAGGTGTCTGCCCAAGAAAGGTGACTGCTGATGAGCAGGTGCCTTCAAGGCTGGCCCTAAACCAAAAGGTGCCCCAGGCGAGGAACAGCTTTGGTCCCCCACCCCCACTTTTGGCACCCCCACTTTCAGCACCTCCCTCGCCATGTACACTTTCACAATTACACAATAAAACAAGGTTCACAGTATCACAGCAGGGCTCTCACTTCAGTTTGTTCTTCTATCTCACAATGACTAGCGATGCCTTGCCCCTTATATACCCGCATGGGCCTGGCTGACAGCAGTCTAGGTGAGTTGAGGGCAATGCAGTTCTCAGAAATTCTGGAAGGTTTCCATGAGATTCTACAAACGTCCAGAACGTTCTAGGAGGTTAGTGGAAAAATGAATCCACATACAGAATACCTGAAACATTTTACTTCAAACCTTCTATTTTCCCTTTTGTCGCCAACAGCAAAAATAGCCCCCCAATCCCAGCACCCCAGGCAGTCACCTGCCATTAAATCTGGCCCTGGGTGTCCTTGCTGACATGGTCTGTGTAGCCTTTGAAATAAGAACTATAACTGCTGCTGCAAAAGGAGCTCACAATGTTTTGTGTCTCTGATGATGATGATATGATATGTGGTTTTTAATCTTTCTGTGGCCAGTGGCTCTTAACTTTAATAAGATCATTAACATGCATAGTGTCTTCTGTACCAGGTTTCAATAACTTTAAAGCAGGTCAGAGCAATAACTTAAACAAAGCTATTATCATTATGTTAAAATAATTCAATTTTGTGCTAAGGCACTGAGTGGAATTAGCTAGAGTGTGAAAAGAGTGTGCGTAAAGCTTTTCAGCATTTGTGGATTCACTTGAGACCTGTGCTACCCCTTCTGTTTCCATCCGGAGCTTCTCTTGAGCAGTGACTGCTAACCGTGTTGTGTTGTGGCACGTTAGTGAAGTGTAGGCATGCAAACAAATCTTCAAAAGTTGCCAGTGATCAGGGGTGGTGCAATTTTTGGGGTGCCCTGATTGATACACAGACACCCTGAATCTCAGAAGGTGGTGAACTACTACAGCTCCCATAGAGTTCAGCTGGATTTGTGGCTGCTCATCATCCCTTTTGAAGATCAAGCCTATGGTGTTTCAGGTTGGCCCCCCTCAAAAAATTAATGTGAAATTGACACGCCCCAAATCAGATTCCACTTTGAAAAATGTTTTTGGCTATAATGACTAAGATGAAAGTATCAAACTCGCTTTCCTTTTGACACCCCTATGCCCCCCGGCAATTGAATTTAGGTAATTTTATGTGAACCACTAACCTACTGTACCATCTACCCAGGTGTCAATAACCCTTTTACTTCAGATACATTTTTGCTGATAGCATCCTGCATAATTTGGGCGTAGGGGGGAAGGAGGATTATTTTGTTAATATATAATACAGTATTTGTTCCTTACTCTAACAATGTAGAAGCTCTTTTGCCAATGTTGTCTGAATGTTAAAAAAAAATGTAGCTGGTGTCCACTGTGAATTAGATCTATTTAACCAGACATTTTATTCAGCAATACTATGTATATCAAATTACTTTTCCCTATTACCACCCAGCCCTAATTTTGCTTGCTTTAAAAATGATCATCTTCCCTCCAGCATGTTGGTGTTTTTCTGGGGAAAGCAATGCAGTTATGACTGAGATTAAGGTAACTTGCATTGCTGTAAATTGATTATTTTTGTTGTTCGAAATTTATATTCCAGTCATGCCCAAAGGCCTCACTGAAACAATTACTTCAATATTCAGAATTTCTAGCCTATGCAATCACCATTTCTTCTGTGTGTTTCAATGCCAAAGCTAGAGTTTTCCATCCATTTAATACAAAAAGGGTTATCCTAGCAGGGGACTTTCTCTTAAATGTCCTCATCCCTAATCAAGAATAGGAGTGCTTCAAAAAGCCTGTGAGCAGCAGATATATTGATACCAACTTTGCTAGTGAATCTGCCAAAACAAATGTGTTTTTGCTACTGAAATATGTTTGGGGGGAAAAAATATCGCCATAGTTTAACAATAATAATTCATTGTTCATATAACCCACTGGTGAGTGTGTGTTATGGATCCTCGGAGGACATGAGTTGTTACAGTCTCCAGTTACAGAATCTAGGTTCTTTGAGCTGCAGCAGCATGATCTAAGCTCCAGAGGTTGCCAGTACAAAAAGCAATCTTTGTTGTGTCGCCCAAGATGGCAGCCATCTCATGTATCTAGTTCTTTATCTTTCCAAAGCTGTGTAAGAGGAGTAACTAATCCTCAAGGCAACCCTCTGAGGTAGGTAAGTATTGTAGTACCATTTTACAGATGCGGAAACTGAGGCAAAGTTGCATAAGGCCACAGAGCATTGGTATCAGAGCTGTGATTAGAATGTGGGAAATCTACCCTCCCAGCCCTGAGCTCAATTAAACTTTAAATGTTAGTTTATTGTTGTTGCCATGATGAAAATATGAAGCAGAGGAAAACCATTTGTCAAGCTGCGGATTTTTGTTGCCATTAGATCTCAACTGTTGTTTTGACCTCTAGGTTGGAAGCAGAGGAACCATTCGAGATTACCCAGGATTTAATGCGTCCAGGGATGCTGAAGCTGTTCGGAAGGCAATCAGGGGAATTGGTAAATATGCATCTAATTTTCACTCCTATATTGTTTTTACAAAGAAACAGATGTGGTGTTGTGTCTGGCTTAGCCCCAAAATGCTGGAATTTGGTGTGCCATAAAAACGGCCATACTGGGTCATCAATGGTCCATCTAGCCCAGTGTCCTGTCTTCCAGCAGTGGCCAATCCCAGGTGCCTCAGAGGGAATGAATAAAACGGGCAATCATTGAGTGATCCATCCCCTGTCATCCACTCCCAACTTCTGGCATCCAGAGGCTAGAGTCTGGCATCCAAACATGTGGTTGCATCCCTGACCACCTTGACAAATAGCCATTGATGGACCTATCCTCAGTGAATTTATCTAATTCTTTTTTTATCCCATTATACTTTTTGGCCTTCATTATATCCCTTGGCAACAAGTTTCACAGGTTGACTGTGTGCTGTGTGAAGAAGTACTTCATTCTGTTTGTTTTTAAATCTGCTGTGTATTAATTTCATCGGGTGACCCGTGGTTCTTGTATTACGTGAAGGGGTAAATAATACTTCCTTATTCACTTTCTCTGAACCAGTCTTGACTTTATAGACCTCTGTCATATCCCCTCTTAGTTGTATCTTTTCCCTGCTGAAAAGTTCTAGTCTTTTTACTCTCTCCTCATATAGAAGCTTAATCATTTTTATTGCCCTTCTCTGTACCTTTTCCAATTCTAATATATCTTTTTTGAGATGGAGCGACCAGAACTGTGTGCAGTATTCAAGATGTAATGCCACCATGCAGTCAGTAACTGTGATGATTGGGGATGTTCACATTTTGACCAGGGGTATTAGTACAACCATCTGAAACCCCCCGACACTAAAATAATATCTGCCTATGTCTCATCTCCATTGGAAGGTATCTTTACCATACACATTTTCTGTTTGCCTTCAGCAAGTATTCTTGATGGAGATAGCTTCAAAACAAATTGACAAATCAGTGAGGGCAACTTGGTTACTGAAATGCCTCCTTGCTGCAGTACAAAGAAGTGAAAAATATGCTTTGTTTCCTAGTGAATTAAAACTTTTTAGTTTTAGTGCATTGAGGGATTTGTTGGGTTGTTTTAAACTGGGCCTTCAGCAACTTTGGGTAAAATGACTTTCTTTCAGGGACAGATGAGAAAACACTGATCAACATCTTCACTGAGAGATCAAATGCTCAACGGCAGCTGATTGCTAAGGAGTACAGGGCAGCTTCAGGAAAGGTACAGGTTGGGGGAGCAGAGTGGATGGCAAAAATATCATCCTGCATCATGTTCATTATGCAAAACGATCCCGTACATGCACAAACCCTAACTGACGTTCATTATGAAAAATGAATACATCTATGTAATGCATGAGAATTTATAGCCAGCTCTGAGAATAAAGAAGGAACACTTTGCGAACCTATACAAACTCTTTTCAGTGAACCATGAATGGAACGTGTGCTAAACAAGTGAAGCCAAACAAAAATGTCAGTGTGGACTAGGTGCTATAAATAAAGTAACTGTTACTGTTTATTTTTGGGAAGACACATAAGTTAAAGCTGAGTTAAATGGTCCCTTTTGCACCTTAAATTCCATTTGTTAGATGGTCCGGTATCTGATTCTCTACCTTCTCCACTTTCTCTTGAGAATCAATATATCTACATTTCTGTGATTTTTATTTATTTATTTTTAAATCATTTGACCTTAATTTTGAATGAGGCCTATTCACAGAATAGAATTAGCTTTCTAGATAATAGTAATTTTTTAAAAGGAAACATCAAAAAGTGACACAGCCATGGGCAAGATGCTTCTGGAAGTAGAAATGATTGAGGAGAAGCGGGGTGGAATTATTTCAGTAGCAACAACTAAACTCCCTAAGCTGCCATTTCATCTAGAAATATGTGATCGGTGAAGGCGCAAGCTAATCATCATGGGTTTTCCTGTTTGTTTAGGACCTGAAAGATGACTTGAAGAGCGATCTCTCTGGCAATCTGGAGCGTGTTATGGTTGCCCTTGTAACACCGCCAGCTGTGTTTGATGCTAAACAACTTAAGAAATCCATGAAAGTAAGTCAGCAAAAGAATTATTCATTCTTTTGATTAGAGCTGATTAGAAAGACAGGTAACATACATTTTGTAAAAAATTGCAAGGGAAATGAAAATTTTTTTGTTTAACATTTTCCATTGCATTTTTTTCCCAAATGAAAAATTATATTTAGTTTCAGTAGTAGGGAAAGAAAAACATGAACACACTTTTACTTTGGAAAAAAATATTGGGGTAGAGGTTTGTTTGTTTTTTTTAAATGTGAGGGTTCCACACATCTGAAATGACATTTTTCAAAAAACTTCCTTGGCGGGAGACTGAATTTTTACTGAATTTTTTTTTTTCTAGTCAAAATGGAATTTTGTTGAAACAAAGAGTTGACATTTTTCATCTCTACTCCTTAGTGCGTTATGCAAAATATCAAGGTAATGGAAAAGTTAGTTCATTTTTTCAGATATCATGTTGGTGGGCTCTGACGTTTTGGTAGTGCTTCAATTATAAGAAGGCAGTGAAAACAACGTGACAATGTTTTAGCTATTCATTGCTTGGAACTGCTTTCAAATTCTGATTTTTTGTAAGTGGGGACATGAGTTTAGTGGTGGTTCTGCTGCCTATTTCTGTTAAACAACATTTAATTTGGTGTGACTGGTCTGTGCTCAAGAGTCCTGAGATTAGAATGTCAAATGTGTTGAAATGTAGATGTGACCTGCTGTGATGGGATCCCTGGGCTACAACCTGGAACTGTGGGACCGCTATGTCCCCTTTACTCTCCAGCCTGGGCTGTCTCTCACAAATCTAGGCCAGTGACAAGCAGCCAAGCCCTCCAGATGCTGTGATCACTCAGCCATCAGCATTTGGAGCCCCTCACCCAGCTAAATTGCATGAATGCCCCCTAAGCCATTCATGAATTATACAGAGATGCATCAGCCAGTCCCACCAGCCTTGCACCCCAGAAATATACCGGGTTACGTTGCTCAAGACTCCCTTGGACTGTGCAAACTCGTTAATTAGTTTGCCACTCTGACAAAAGTTAGTGGATATGCAACACTCTTCGTTAACCTGAGCTGAGATTCCCCAAGCACTTCAACCAAAACCACACTGTTTTAGGTAAAATATAACACAGATTAACTATAGAAAGAGAGATTTTTAAGTGATTATAAGTAGCAGGTTTAGAGATCAAAATTGGTTACCTAAGAAAAATAGAAACGCAGTCTAAATTCTAACTTCAACAGACTAAGCAAGATTTAAATCATTGATTTAAATCAAGTTTCCCACTGATACTACTTCACATATTTCTTAAACAATGGTGCAAATCTGATCACTAAAACATGTTAATTTATAGCTCAGTACAGCATTTTACAACATCTAGGAGGGTATGCTTTGTGTAATTTTTTAGATAACTTGATTTTTACTAATTTAGGAAATAGTACATAATACTCCTTGCCTGTGTCCAGATGCAGCAGCAGTACATTAGGAATAGTAACAACTAAATCACACACACAAAGACAATAGCACTTATATTTTATTAAACTAAATCTTAAATGTTACATACATGTTTCACATTTGCAATTGCAGCAGTCTCCTGAGTTGCCGGCTGACAGCTGTCCTTAAACTCTTCTTCCCCCCTCCCCCCCCCCAAATTTTATTAACTCTTAAAAGACAAGTCATCACAACACTACATGTACGCTGTCCTTAAAACTTCTACAACTAGCTCTCATCTTTCCCACTCCCACTGTCATTTTTATTCATAGACTGAAACAGAAATGAGTTTTCCGGTTTTTTAACTCCCAGTCAATTTCTTAGCTTTGAGTGAATAAACCAAATGACGAAAATATTCTCTCTGTGCCTGCAGAGGAAGCTACTGCTGTGAAAAGTTGGCTTAGCAACTGAAGGAACTCTGTTTCAAGGTGCCTGGCTAATGATTTCCACCAATTCAGGGGACTGACTTTGTTCAAAACTGCATCAGTAAACATGCACTGTTTAAATGATTCTGCTCCAGCCCTGAAATTTATTATAACTGGCATAACTGACGAGTGATTTTGAGATGCACATGCCATGGCAGCAGCATCATCTTCAGAAGTTAGGCTTTATATCTGGGGTCGAGAATACTCACAAGAAAATGAGGTGGAGTTAGTGCTTGATCCATTCGCTTCTTTATTGCCTGCAGTTTAACTTTCTGGTGAGATTTCTTTCTTCAATGTCCCTTGAAGTGCCTTCCAAAGTTAGACAGCATCAGCAATACGGCAACAATTTCTCTGAAGTTTAAGGCTACGGATATAGGCTTCAGTATACTGAGCATATCATCTACATTGCTCTTTAATCCAAAGTTAGATACTTTGAATGAGATACTTCCATCTATTTTATCATGGTTTTCTTTAAAGTTTTTTGAGAATAGGCCAGTTCTTAATAAATTGTTCAAAACAATCAACCACCGAATTCCATCGAACATCTTGAGGGAGAATGAGTTTGGATCCTCCTGCTCTCTTCAGTGAAGCTGACCAAAATGATTGTTACAGAAGTATTTTGCAACTTCAGCAACATTTTCTTTTATTCCTGGAGAAGACGTACTTAAGTCTTTGGCTAAGTGATGCATTAAATGGGCACTGCAGCCATATGTTGTTAAGGAGCATCCTTCCATTTCTTCTCATCTTTGCCATGTTTGCAACATTGTCTGTGACAAAACTGCGCATGTGACAGTTGAATTTTTGTTCACAATTTATTACAGCTTTCACTGCCACTTCTTTTAAATATTCTGTTGTATGGGCATGTCCCGATGTATCTATTGTTTCTGAAAGATATGCAACTCCATCTTCTGTTGTCACACAGGCACATATTACTGGATCATTGTGTACGTTACTCCACCCATCAAAGCTTAAACTGGCAAATTTCCCCTTAGTATTTCTTGCACACTGTTCAAGTTCCTTCTCATGCACTATATCTATCAACCTTCCACCAATGTCTGCTCTACCAGGTGGAGTGTAGCCTGGTCGTAAGGACTCAGCCATGTCAATGAAGTGTTCATTGTTAACAATGCGAAAAGGAGAATTTGTGGCATAAATGAGCCCAGCCATCTTTTCATTTATGGTGTCTTGTTGGTATTTGCTGGTCCTTACTACAAAACCATCCATAGTGGTGGTTTTACTGGATGATTGAAATCTTTTGCTTGCTACTGATACTTTGTTGTCTGAAATTCGTTTAGTTGCAGCATTGTTGCTAAAAGTACCAACAGATGACTCTGAGGTTGTTGCAGATAGACCGTCACAGTCAAAGTCTCTTATGCTTAAATGGAATCCTGAAACAAAATTCAAAAATGATTTTGAATATTTGTGCTTATTCTCACTCTATTTTTCATTTAATCATTTACATTTTTTTCAGCAAGGATGCAGATCCAATTCCAAATTACCAAAAAAGCTAAGACTGACTGCACTTAGAGTGCACATAATTTTGGAGTAAGCCCCGTAGAACTCACTGGCACTTCTGTTTTTTGAGAAAACAAGTATAGGATGGGGTTCCCTTGGGAAAGCTGAGTTATGCTGAAGTAAAATAGGGAATAGATTTATGGCCTCACCATTATGGTCTGTGGCTATCATGTTCCAAAATAGGGGGCATGTATTATGTAATATAAGAAAATGACACCCAGTGGCAACTGGCAATCCTAGATTTCTCTTACTGCAGCTTTCTGTACCTTGTACTTGGGTGATATTAACTAACTAAGTTTAGAATCTCTTTATGGCTTGTTTAATTAGTTAAACTAAACTTTTTTTCCTAGCAACATCTAACATAGCGAACAACTTGGGAATTTACTTGTTAAATCACACTTATACTAAAAGACATTGTCTTGAAGAATGATGCATTGCAAAGTGAATTATTTAAATTACTAACCTGTTGATCAATTGTTCTGCAAACATATCCACATCGTTTTCTCCTAATAAGCAGTTTTCATTATGATGTTTCATTCTTGCAACTAGACCCTGCATCTCCTTCTTGCACTGCTTACACTTTTTCCTTTTTTTATCCAGGGAAGGAATTTCTTCAAAATGTTCCCAGATAGGGTCTCTCTCATGCCCAGAAACCATGACAGTTTTTCTGTGGCAAAAGTGTGGGTACTGAATAATGTCTTCCCTTTTTCTTTCCAGTCCACTGCTCCTTTCTATTCTGCCTCCGTCCTTTGTCTCTCTCTTTCTTTCAGACAGTATCTTAACTAACTCCTCTGCCTTGCTTGGCCCAGCTCCACCATCATATAAGCACAGAACAGCAACAGTCCTATCCAGCCTGTGTCTTTCTTTGCACATGTGACTTTAGTCTGCTGAGAAACAGAAACTGAAATAGAAACTGAAAGCCCAGAACTTTCAAGAAGCAAGAACTAGTAGTTAGGTTGGACAGACTAGAGCCATTAATTCATTTTTTTGAGACTGTAAGTGTAGGTTTAGCATATTTGTGATGAGATTTAATTGTAACTGGGTTTTTTTTTTTTATTATTGATTGAATAAGAAGGACAGCCCAGCCACCTGGCTCCTCAGCCTGGCTGCGGTCTTGGCAGCCTCAGCTCCCAGCCTACCCTGCCCTGCCCCCTCCCCATCCACCGCCTCATTCCCTGGTTCAGCCCTGACCGTGGCTTCCAGCACCTGACCCAGCTTTGGGGACTTGGGGGAGGGGGGGGGGGCGTGATGTAAAAAGTTCATGGCCCACTGTCTTAAACGATACCTCACAAGGCATACTTTGTATAAAACATATAATGATATATCAGTGGTGAATATGGGGGTTCCAGGGTGCTGTTTTGAGGTACAGAGTCACACCTGCGTTCTCCGAGCTGTGTGTGGATTCTAGTAGACCGTAATCTGTATGATCACTGGCTCATTCCCTCAGTTGCAGATTTGAGAAACAGCTCGTTAGGTTTAACCATCTCTTGATAGGATTAAATGACTTTTCATTAGCTGAATCTTTTCACAAACTTTATTTCCTTGCTAAGGTGAATTGTCTGAATTTTGATACTTGAAATCATAGTATTTTGGGTATTACCTGGTTGGTTTTTATTAAAATATGTGATGTTTACAATTCATACTTCAGGTCACTTGAAACTAATCCCCAAATCACTTCTGTAAAAATGTACAAGGAAAAGAGATACACAATCACCTTTTATATTTGTGTGTGTTTAAGGGTACTGGAACTAATGAAAATGCACTGATTGAAATCCTAGCCTCCAGGAGCAGTAAGCAAATGAAAGAGGTCTCCCAGGCATACTATACAGGTAATGCTTTTCAAACAGATACACATATATAATACTGTTACCTGATTGTATCCTATCCTGCTCGATAACCTGCTTGAAATGATCTATGAAAGGTGGTGATTTTGAATTTGGAAAGTTGAGTCTTAGATACAAAAATTATTTTGCAATAATTGCACTCTTTAAAAAAAGATTCCATGTGCTATGCTCTGACTAGACACATGCACTCCCATGAGGTGATTCAGGGTGTAGTACCACTCCAGTATCTAAAGGACAGAATTCCATATTTAGGAGCAAATTTACTCTTTGAGCACACGCTGTGCAGGCAGCTCCTATTGAAATTAGAGCCATGTGCAAGCACCTGAGGGCAAAATTTTACCCTCACAGCCAAATTCCAGTTTCAGATTCATGGTTTGGCCAGTAATGGATCCCCCCCTCCCCCCCAGGAATGTGGTGATGTGCTCCTGTATGTATCGCATATTAGACTTTCTCCCTTTAGAGTTGTGCATGTCATTACTTTAAAGTGCACAGGACAAATTACTTTTAGCAATAATGCAATGACTTCAAAGTTTGTCATTATTTTTTCACTATAAGCTCTGTTTTCAGGGGCGAATAACTCAGCCATGCAAACTCTTTGCAAATAGTTTTGGCATACGAGTCTGGGAGAATTACTTTAACAATTGATCTACTTCTGAATTATGTATATTTACATAACTGTGTTTGTCTGTATGTGTGTAATATAAAATTAAATATAATGTGTGCATTCTAGTCCCTGAAAACTTCTTGGGTCAGATTCTCATCAGTGTATTGGCCAATAATGTCACTGGCTCTGCCCAGATGAAGATTACCCTGGTGTTCCAAGTACTGAAGATCTAGCATGGCGAGCTCCTATGCCACCCCCTCCTGCAGCATAGGACCATTGAGGGGGTGTAGCCAGAGCACTCCTTTATTCCAGTTTACCATACTTGCTCCTATGGGGCATAGCCATCCAGAGTAATTTAGAGTATATCTAAGGCTGGTGTTTGTTATCCCAGCGTTGGCACAGAACCAGCCCATTAATCTAATTCAAACCACATCTTTCGGGCTGCCACTCCCAGTTGTACCCAGTGGATATGAGAGACTCTGGTCCATTGTTTTTAGGGTTTTGGAGAAATGCGCAGAACAAATTTTAAGAACAGATTATTAAGCACTGCACCATAACTTTGTCTACACTACGAGCTCAGGGTGTGCTTACCATCCTGCATGCATGTATGGGAGCTAGCACCAGTACAAAGAGCAGTGTAACTGCGGTAGCATGGGCAGCAGAGGTAAGGCCAAGTCCAACCCTGCTTGAACCTCCATGGATCTGTACTTAGCGCAGGGGATCTATGCCACTGCTACCCATGCTTCTGCAACAACACTGCTACTTATACTCACGCTAGGTGTCCTTGAGCCAGCGCAAGCATGTGTACACAAATTGAGAATCACATCCTAGCTCCTAGCATAGCTTGCGTGTGATTCTACTGAAGAGATGTTTCTCTGGCATGCATCCAATAATCTCATGGTCTCATAGCTGTTCATTCTAGGATATGCTGATTTGATCAACTGTAATTTCTAAATACATATTTTTCAAAAGCCTTTGCAGTACACCTTCTCTGATCGATTCATTGTCCTGCTATTTTAAAAAATACTGTCACTTTCAAGGAGAAATGAATTGTCCAAAAGTTGCCAATAGCACTGCGGTAACTGTCTTGCATCTCTTACTTCTGTTCAGGTACGAGAACGTGTGGCTTTCATTATGGTGTGTATACATAATTACAGGAAAGCTTGAGGGTGTTTTATTGCTTTGTTTTTCATATGGTACTTGGCAACGATTCTGCTTCTTTCCCAGGAGATTAATTACTTAGCAGTATAGCAGGTCAGATTGATTTGAATGTTGGAAGAGCAAACTGTGGAAGTGTATGCATGGAACAGATACACCTAATGTGTGGCACAGCCTTGTTTTGGATTTTAAATGTTCAGGTACTAATCTAGTGGTCAAAGGCAGAAAAAGAATCAGTATGTCCAAAAAAGGCTGAGCCACACATTTGGAGCAGAATTGTTGCCAGGTACCATATGAGAAACAAAGCCATTAAAAAAAAATAAAATAAAACCCAAAAAACTCAAGCTTTCCTGTAATTATGTATACACATCACAATGAAAGCCACACGTTCTAGTACCTGAACATTTTAAAATACCTGGGAGATTTGTAGTTTCTTGTGTGGCGGAGTTGTTAAAGTACCATCTAAGGAGCAGTTTTAGTTGCATACTGTAATGCATTATTTAATGAACATCCACAAGTAGCTTTGCAAACTGAAGGCAGGAGATGAAACGAAACAAATCAAAAGTTCCCTTTAATGAAAATGTCACTATGGTATTGTTTTGTCTATTTTTAAAGAAAAGCATGAAGAGACAAAAGGATGGTCTAGTGCAGTGTTTCTCAATTAAATTTGGCCACGGAACCCTTTTGAACTCGATAAATAATTGCGGAAACAACAACAACACCCCCCCCCCCCCCCCCAACTCTTACCAGTATTTTTACATATGGGGCCCAAAAAAAGTCGAAATAAGCAAATTATATAACACATTTCAAACAACTGGGTCAGCATTTCTCACTTACATTTTCCTTACACTCGATACTCTCCGCCGAAAAATCCGGGACATCATCCCTTTTTCGGCAGCGTGGAGAGCAGCTGCTTGCGGAATCCTAACGGTGTTTCCACGGAACACCAATTGAGAAACACTGGTCTAGTGAATAGGGCATTGGAATGGGACTCTGGAGAGATAGGAATTGAACCCATCTCTGGCACAGACTTTCTTTGTGACCTTGGACAAGTCACTTAATTTACTTTGTGCCTCAGTTCTCACTCTATAAAATGAGATATTTCCCTCCTCACAGAGGTGTTGCAAGGATAAAATCCATTAATGTCTGAGGCTCTTACATGCTACAGAAATGAGCAAATAAGTACTTTAATCATCTTCATAATTTCCTAATTATTTAAGGAGTGACAATGTCAAATTGTCCCTTAGTTCTCAAACTCTGCTCCCGGGTTGACAAACCCGTTCCTTTTACTTGTAATCTTCAGTGTAACACCACTGTCTATGCGGTAGTTGCGACACTTGAATTTGTAAATGACTCTGTAAACCCAGAAATGGAGGAAATGGTAAATATTTTGTGTTTGTATCAAACTCAGGCTTGGAAAAATGCTTTACAACTTTTAAGAAAAAATTAATGTTACAACCATGTCCCATCTGTTGCTAGATAAGCAAGTAATAGTACAATAATGGAGCAGTTTCTTTTCACCTCTCAGAATTTTAATTTCTCTCTGGTATGTGCAGAATATCTGTCATCATAGTTTTCAGGTGTTAGTTATAGGTCCCTCTTCTCCCATCCAAAATGGGAACACCCTATCAGTATTATGGTTCCACCAGTCAGGAAGCAGACAGCAAGAATGTCCATCAATTTTATATTTACAGAGCCAATATAAACAGTTTGTGCATCTGCTTTGAAGGCTGTAAGAAGCACAAGACAGCCTGCGAAGACCTCTGTTTTCCACTGGATAGAAGACTACATCTAATCAGGCTGCACACAATGTCAAAACGGGCTGCAGCAGTGACAATCTCATGGCTTGGAGGGCTGTTGTAGTTACTTGCTCTAGCTGTAAGGTAGCCACCAAATATCCTACCCCACCCCTACACATTCATCCACCACTAGCAGTTGGACTTGACACCTGAAGCTAATTCAGAAAAGCAACCTTCCAAGCGCCACTCTAGATAGATTACTAGATTTTTAAAGCCAGAAGGAACCCTTAGATCATCTAGTCAGACCTTCTGTATATCACAGGGCACAGAATTTCATCCAGTCACCCCTGTTTTGAGCCAAATAATTTGTTTGCATATCTTCAAATCAAGATGGAGTGCCATAATGGAAGACATCAAGAGGTGGGGAATCCGCCACTTTCCCTGATGGTTTGTTCCAATGGTTTAAACACCCCTCACTGTTAGAAATGTTGTCTTATTTCTGATCTGGAATTTGTCTGGCTTTAACCTCCCACCATTGGTTCTTTTTCTGCCTTTGTCCACTAGATTAAAGAGCACTTTACAACGTGAAAGGACCTTTATGGGGACAAAATACCGGGTACTAATCAAATCACCTCTCAGTCTTCATTTTGATAAACTAAACAGATGGAGCTCGCTATGTCTCCCACTGCGTACAGTATTTTATCCAATCCTCAGATCACTTTTAAGATTTTTTTCTCTGCAGCCTCTCCAATTTTTCAACATCTTTTTTTTTTTTTTTAAATGTGGACACCAGAACTGGACATACTATTTCAGTGTTAGTCTCACCAGTGCCGTGTATTATACAGAGGAAAAAATCACCTTCCAAATCACTATTCCCTGTTTATACATCTAAAAATCATACCCTTTTTGCCACAGTGTCACACTGAAAGCTCAGGATGATTTGCTTGACCACTATGACCCCAAATCCTTTTCGGAGTCACTGCTTTCCAGGATACAGTCCCCCATTCTGTAGGTATGGCCTGCATTCTTTGATCCTGAGAAAAAGAGACTGGTTTGTGGGGCTAAACTATGTCAGTGGACTGACTGATCTTGCCTTGCAATTTGTAGTACCATAACATGGCTATGTCATGGTTGTTGGTGGGTGGGATAGGATGAGAAGGCTACAACAAACCAGGTTACAGATCAGTGATCTTCCCTTGATATCCAGATGTCTTTGCTAATCTTAGCTTTGATTTTTCTTTTTGTTTAAATTGGAGAATTTAATTGAATTTTTGCTATTTTTGTTTTTTAGTCTATAAGAAGAGTCTTGGTGATGACATCAGTTCTGACACCTCTGGTGACTTCAGAAAAGCTCTATTAACTCTGGCAGATGTAAGACCCTTCTATACAGTCAACATAATTACTGTACAGAATTGATATTTGTCATTTCAAGTAAGATCTAATGACAGCAGGCATAGTGAATCATCTGACAACTGATACAGTATTTCTAGGGTGTGCATAGCTTTGCTTATTTAGACTTAAGGTAAGACAGTGGCATGGTAGGTTAGAGTACTGATATTTCCCCTCTAGAGATCAAAGTTCCTATATGGACTTGTCAGTTGAGATGGATTTGGTCTTTTCTTATCCTTGTCTACTTTTAGATCCATTACACCACTGTAGTTTTATCACCAGTAACAAATTGGCTTCCTCTCCTTGGACTCTTAGCAATGTAGTAGTTGGGGTGTTACAGATCAGGATTGAGGAGTAGTTGTTGTGCGGTAAAGCCGGTGCCCAGTTCCTGTTATGGCTCGGGTATGGCCTTTGCTGTTGCATGCTCCCTTTCAGGAGTACTAAATCCAAAATTTGAAGGGTCAGGCTCTCTGTCCTAGTCACATAAGAAGCAGAGTGATGCAGTTTTCCTCATTCATCGCTCTCCTGTTGGATCCAACGTTGTTCACAATGAAGGGGAGTAACTGCTCCAGACTTGTTCAGAGTGGGGGTGAGGTAGGGAGGAGAAATAGCAGGGGTGGCGGCATTAGCCGTAGCTCACATATGTGGAGACCTCAAATGCTCATACTCAACCTTCCACGCACAGTGCTATTAATAACATTGTTAGATAAATTTTGGGTGTAGAAGGATGCTGGAGATAGAGCTCCTTTTTCACAATCCACAATAATTATTCTTGGTTGTAGTGATTGGGTGACTGACTGGGAGAAGGGCTGACTGTGTTTTGAGACTTGGCTTTAAATTTTGCACTTTTATGGGTCGTCTTGCTTGCTTTAAAGTTGTCTCGGCTCCTTATTGCAGGGCAGAAGAGATGAAAATGTAAAAGTGGATGAACATCTTGCTAAAAAGGATGCACAGGTACAGCAAAGCAAAACAATGGCTGAACAGAGCTATGCTAAATATAAAGTGTTATCTATTGCAATACAAAATTAGCTGCTAATTGGCATCTTATGGGGATGGATCATACCCAAGAAATTCAGACCTTTGAACACCCCAAAGTTGAAATGGAGTGGGCAGAGACAATCAGACCAGGATGTGTGTGGAGGTTTCCTATCTCCGTCTTATAACTAGATTATATAAAGAAGAATAATGCCAATCTAGAGTACCCAGTTTCCCAATTTCCAACAATGCATTGTTCTTAAACAACAGCTATGAACCTTTGGAGTGTAAGTATTGCCACTTTGTCTGTGGGGAGAGCTAACGTGAATGTGGGTTTGTGTGTGAGATTTTTTTTAAATGGCCTATGAGGAAAGTTTCATTTTATTCAGACTTTCCACTGACAGTGCAAAACTGTGGATTGCCCCTCTCCATGCTGCTACCATGTGAGGAGCAGAGTTAGGCCCAGAGATCCTGGGCCAATACAAACTGTAAGCGCAGCTCCTGACTCGCTCAAAATCTATGTGTGGCTCATCTGTGAGTGGTGCTGATGGCATCCATAAAACATCATCCCCGGTTTGGACAGTGGGAGAATTATTGTGAAGCCTCTGTCTGAAGATGGCACCATAAGCACGGATTCCATTGAGGGGAATGGACAGGGGGACATTCCAAGGAATCCCCACCCCTGAATAAAAGACATGTTGTTTACAAAGCTCAGAGTTAATTCCAATGTGCCAAATACAAATCAAACATTCACTTTATGTGATAAATTGCATCTTTCATGAAGCAAATATTTCCATGTTGTCGTATTCTTGGAAAAATCTGCTTCTCCTCGCTTTGATAAATATGAATCTCTGAATGTCTTTCTTTCACCATATAAGATGTTACAGGGTAGCTCAATATATGGGCAAGTTCTGCGTTTTTTGACTACTTATGTCAAGAGAAAAAACTAGTTCAACTTTCCAGGCTTGAGTTTCCAGGAAAGCAATGCCACAGTGAAATCGGTTGCATCGCCCCGGCTAAGAATTCTGTCCTCAGAGAATATTGAAAATGCAGAGACTAGTTTGAAATGGCAACTTTCTTCTTCTCTTGAGAAGTCTAGTCTAGTGGCCATGTTGATGTCTTTTCTTTCCTTGTAACAGATTCTCTATAATGCTGGCGAGAAGAAGTGGGGTACTGATGAAGATAAATTCACTGAAATTCTGTGCTTTAGGAGCATACCTCAACTGAAATTAAGTATGAAATCAATTTTGAACCGTTTTGTGACACTTCTTAGTAAATGATGATTGTTTCCTATAATCGAGCATCTGTATGTGTGTAATTTGAATTGAGCTGCCACTCACTGTTACTGTCCCACCATTACTTCTGTGGGTCCATCAGCTTTTGCTAAAGCTTGCAAACTAAATACCCCTGAGTTTCTAGCCCTTGTGGTTGTGAAGGTAGGCAGTATTGTATCTGTTCACATATGGAAGGCTTAATAAGTCTGCAAACTGAAACAATAGCTCTAAGATGCATGTGTTGTCCCTGTTGAGTGTGCCAAATATCAGTGCATATGTAGATTTGAAGTGGGCTCTTCCTACGTGCAGTTTTACTGTAAGGTATTTTCGTTCTCACTTTTGCAGGAGAAGAGATGGAAAGTTTGATCTTAAATCCAGGTGGCAGGTCTCATTTTACTTATCCCTGTCTCCAAAGACTGTGTGGATTGTATGGCATGCTTTAAATGTAATTGTTGGTGTGTACAAATGTCATGCAAACTTAGGTACTGAGCAAGCTCCTGATAAAGTAATTGTGTTTGATATTTTGCGACTCACTAAAGGCACCTTTGCCTTATGGCTGGTGGAATGTGCTGCATGAGACAACCTCTCCTTGTCGTAAAGAAGCCTGTGATTGTGAAAGCCTTCAATGGATACATTTAATCTCCACCCATTCAATAGCATTAGAGTGTCATCCTTAGTTTTGTGATTGTTAAAGGAAGACCGTTAGATAAATGGGTTAACTGTAGCTGGGTCTCACATGCTGCATTAAAGAATAGAGGCTAACAGCCTTGAAAGAGTGGTGAAGGTTAAAATGATGGCACTTGAGGGTTATGTTCATTCCTTTACAAAGTTTCTACATATATACACTTTGTTTGGCTTAGAATAATGTTGCTCTCATCATACCACATGTGTTCCTCAAAGGCCTGATCCAAAGAATATTGAAGTCAGTGGAAAGAACTCCCACTAAATTCACTAAGGCTTGGATCAGACCCCAATACTGTCCATAATACACATGAGAACATGGAGTCATTTCCCTCTGATAGTTTGATTATACTTACTATGTACGTTTGGTTGTCTTGTAGCATTTGATGAATACAGGAACATCAGCAAGAAGACCATTGAAGAAAGCATACAGGGTGAAATGTCAGGACATTTTGAGGATTTACTGTTAGCCATTGGTAAGATTCTTTGGTGAGTGGTGGGGTGGTAAGGGGGCTGAAAACAAGCTGTGTGCTTTTTGAAGTAGGATAGGTAAAATGTTAGTCTGAATACTTTGATTTTTACGATGATTTTAGACCTTGCTTTTAGGTTAATGCAATGATGCCGCTGATAGTATTGTAGCGCTGACTCGGGTTTACAAAAAGAAAAGAAATCTTGTTTGTTCTGCAGCAAATGTTCCACTCTACTGGTGGTGGTTATAACGAGTACAGTGGTAGACCCTGGCAGCCCTTCTCATGGACCAGGACTACCTTGGGCCAGGTGCTGTACACACCCTGCCATCATTTGTACTGACTCTTTGCAAGTGGGAAGAAAAGAGTCTCCTTGGAGACAGTTTTAAGAGTGATGTTACTGACTAATTTTATGGGCCACTAGACTTCACCCACCCCTAGTGCTGAACCATTTCTGTAGCACTGTTGTATTTTACTTTCAAGGCAGGCCTGAGGGTTCTATAAAGTCTTGTTGTTCTTAACAATAGAAAGGTTTTAACTAAAAATCAGTAGCCAGATTCACACCCAGTATAAATGGGTGCATCTCTCATGGGACTGAGTGTGTAAAATGAAATGTAGTTTACCAGCCTGGGGCATCAGGGAGAAGAGAATTATAAAGTAGATACAGAATTGACCAAGTACTTGTGTATGCATGCATGTCAGGTATTTGCAGGTACAAGGCTGGCACATACAACTGCATTTACTTAGTTTTGAAAATCTGGCCATAGACGTCCTGTCCATTCATAGTGGAAGTGAGGGAGGGCTTGTGGAGCAGGCCATTTAAACTAACTCTGAACTTTTCTTTTAATAGTTAAATGTGTGAATAACACTCCTGCCTTCTTTGCTGAAAGACTGAATCAATCTTTGAAGGTAGGATTTCAGCTTCATTACAGCTTGTATATCTTTAAGAGAATGGTGAGTTTCTAATAGTGATGTTTGTAAATAATAACCTGACTCCAAGAACTGTCTGTGGTAAGGGACTGGTCCTGTGTTTAAGTTGTGAGGAGAACATAACAGCCATACTGGGTTAGACCAATGTCCTATCTTCCAACAATGACCAATGCCAGGTGCTATTTCTAAATGGAGATGCTGATTTTAGCCTAACTTGCATAATGCTTTTATGTGGTGTATTATACTATGTAGCTCTTTTCTGTTTTAACAGGGCGCTGGAACTGATGAGTTCACTCTTAATAGAATCATGGTTTCCAGGTCAGAAATTGACCTGTTGGATATTCGAGCTGAATATAAGAAGCATTATGGCTGCTCCTTGTACTCTGCTATAAAAGTAAGAATTATTTTAATGAAATATTATTGTATATTGTAAAGATGTTATGTAACAAATATGGCAGTTCATGCAATAGAAGTTTTAAATATTTCTTCTGATATTTAAGGTATGCATAAAAGCTTATATTTGCACAGTGCCAAATAATGTGTTAAATGAGAGTAAGCAGGGAGGTACTAGTAGAGACATTTGAAGAGGAGAGTGATATAGCTTTAGCATCTGTGTTCTGGACAAATTGAAGTAAAATGTCAATTAAGTAGGTCAGAGAGCAGATGGCTGATGGCAAGAGATGACTAGTATATAGACAAGAATGTTAGCTATTAAACCAGACATTTGGTGTATTGTGTAGAAAGAAGAGGCAAAACTCGATCCAGTTATATGGGGAGGTAGAGTCCAAGGTCATCCCTAGAGGAGCCAGAGTGGAGGAGGAAGATGATGGTGTAATCCATAAGGGAATGGGGTGGAAATGAAAGAGGGGTCTCCGGAGGAAAAATAAGGAGCTTCGTTTTGGTCATTTCGAGCCTGCAGTGGGTTATCTAGAATGACTTGTCAGACAGTGAGTGACACATGTTTAGAGATTTGTGAGTCATTAGCAATGCTCACTGAATCCATGTGAAGACTAGGCTCACTCAGAGATCAGGTATAGAGGGGGAAGATGAAGCAACCTGTGACTGCTCTGCAGGCTGCCATGGAAGGGGGACAGGGTGCTCCTAGGTGCTCAACAATAAGGGCAAAACTGCCCCACACTGTCTGATAGCCAGAACATTTGGAAATACACAGCTTTAGTAAGAAGGCATTAACATTAAGAGAATCATTTCATGATCATTTGTTTTAAAGCGGAGTTAAAAATTGCTAAAAAGCAGGTTTAGGGCCCTGTTTCCTTATGTTATACTGCCCCTTGCAGTGACTCTTCCCACTGCTGAGGTGCACCAGGGAACTAGTATTACGGTGTATATTAATTAACTTTCATAGTCTCAGAAGCAGGTCAGGGATCATTATGCTATTTCAAACAGCTCACGGTTGTTAAAGTCAGAGAAGTGCTTAAAGTGACTTTTGTTTTGAGATAGTTATTCGTTTTTAAATAAGATTGAACACAATAGTCTAGTTCTTAAAGGTCTGTTCCTATAATATTGACTAGTTTCCTTCTCTTTCCAATGATTTATGAATTCAGCTTTTTTTTTTCCAATTCATGGCAAGATTTACCAGTTTAATGGAAGCTGGATTGGTTTTTCCCCCCTGAAATGTCACTCAGTTAGCCCTTCTGAGCCATGTACCAGATATGTCTCAGCTCAGTTTTTTTTTAAGTCCCTCTCTTTACATACAGCAAGTAGTTGCTAACATTCATTCTCTCATCTGTTCAAAAATGTCAGAGGTTGGGAGATTAATCAGAAGAAGTATACTTTTTTAAAAGGCATAAAAACAGTCTTGAGTGATCTTTTCTGTCAGCCTCTTTCATAAATGGATACACAATGTTCCGTTGCTAGAGGGGAACTGCTGTGATGAGCCCTGTTCCATAACCTAGATCTGAGCACAGTGCTGATCTGCACAACTAACTGCACCATAATCATGTGGTAATCCTAGAGTTTTATTAACCCTTTTTAGGACAAAACCTAGAGTTTCATACAAAACCAGTTTGTGCCTGAGGCTGTCTTGATTCGGAAAAGAGCTAGCTAAGCCTGACCTTTTTTCCTAGTGTAGATGCAGGGTGTAAATCTGAAATGCCAACAAGCAGGAAACTGAAATTGGTACAGAACATCCTCTTCTAAGACTATAAAATGCAGAAAGTAAAACTAGCAGCAAGTTTGATATAAATATGTTTAATTTTGTAAAATCATGATTTTTATCCACACTGGTTCAGTGTCTCACTGCAATAATGATGGACTAAATTTTCTCCTAGTCAAGAAAATAGGAGTCCTGCTGTTCATTTCAGTAGGAGGACCAAGTATCTTATTTCCTCTTAACATGGCCATAGTGTTGACCCAAAAACGGGGGTGGGGGAAGTGTAGGGGAAATCACTTTCAAAGTAGCAACAAGCCATAAGATGATCCTCACTAATGTCACTGTTTTATTTTTTCCTCTGCATAGTCTGATACCTCTGGGGACTATGAGACAACACTACTGAGGATCTGTGGAGGGGATGACTGAAAATAAATTCATAAGGAACACCGTGCTGTTACTTTTCTGCTACCTACAGTAATTCTTTTTATGATGCTTTTAAATGTTTAAGCAAGTGTAAAATTGCAACCCACTGACTGATTTCTTGTTATGTATAATAAACAGATGTTTATTTCAGTGCATCCCTTCAGGCTGTTATCCCATTGGAAGTTGGCATCTGGATAAACTGTGCTTAAAAACTATATCAGAGGCCAGATCTTCCAGCTATATACAAAGTGTTGCCCTGTTAGCTAGAAGTCTGTCTGGAAATAGTTACTGCCTTTCTACTTCTGTACAACATTTAAAAAAAAAAAATGACATTACCTTCGGGTAGTGGCAGAATACAACTCAATGGAAGGTCAAGTCATAGTAACAGTTGCAAAGGCTGTGTTTGGTAGCTTGCATTGGAAGACTGATTATGTAAACACACTGGTTTGTTCTCAAATAAACTAAAGTTAATCCAAAGATCACCTTTTATTTATTTATGTATCGCGATAGCACCTGTGAGCCCCAGCCAAGGGCCAACACCCTATCGTGCTAGGTACTGCACAAGCTTAGCCGGA
Source organism: Emydura macquarii macquarii (assembly GCF_026122565.2). Lineage (NCBI taxonomy): Eukaryota > Metazoa > Chordata > Testudines > Chelidae > Emydura > Emydura macquarii. The sequence goes on from NW_027131927.1 coordinate 20,229,279, forward strand.
CTCTTTAGGAGCTGACGTGGTTGGAGACCTCAGAGATAGGTTGTACACGTCAGCAGCTGTTGACATAGCACAAATACGGTAAGTGACCTGGAAATTTAAACATAAAGGTAGCTGTGACAAATAAATCAGGAGGCACAAGGTAACAATGAGGCAATACTGGCATAAGTAATTTGAGAATATGGAGACAAAATTGGTATGGGATGCAAGTTGTGTTAGTGCTGTGGGCTTCCCACAGGCTAGCTAATATCACAGGTGGATTAGCGTGACAGGATGCTGTTGTTTCAGTTCCCAAACATCTGCTAAATTGCCAATTCATCTTTTTAAGAGCTGTAATTTACAATGGGGACTGTTTTGATGCTAGAAGGATGTCTGTGGTGTTTCTGCTCCCCCCAGGTCTCTGCAAGTCATTTATTCAAAGAAGTCCTCTATAATCCATGATTAAGACACCACACTAGAATGTCTTTAGCTGATTTTAAGACTTAACGTAGTTGGCTACTGAACCAATTATTCTCTGCCACAGAGAAGGAGCAGGGCACCCAAGCACCTCAGATGGTCGACCTGGTTTTGGTGTTCTTCCCTGGGAAGCTATTAGTTCCAGCAGACTGAGAGAATTTACCTAATTGCTATCAGGCCATTCTTGTGGTGGAAGCAATATAATTGCTTATTCACTGCCATCCACAAAATGGCTCCTAGTTTTTCCTCCCTTCACACTGTACCTGTTGCTTGCCTTGGTTTTATGACTCTGCGGGAGCTGAAATGCTCAGAGAACTTGGAGGCAGGTTATATGTTTGAGCAATTGTTGAGTTCCTGGTGGCCTGAGGACCATGATGCATTCTATAGTTGCTCGCTGGGACACTGTGTAAAAAGAGCATCTAGATTACAAGAGGCTTATTCTCTGTGTGACGTCAGTATTGGATCAGAAGCAGATGAACGCAATTCTATCCTGTCTGGGTTCCAGACACTTTCAAGGGTTTGAAGACAGCAGGGCAATGCTAGGGTCCCTGTGGTGGACCCATAGGCCTTATTCAAGCTGTCATGACACAATTTAATATGGCGATCTTGTTCAAGGAAGCAAGGAGTCACTTCTCTCCATTCCTGGGGCATGCAAGTGGCATCAAGGTGGGTTCTTGGAGAATAGGTGCTGTGATCAAAGAGGACTCAGACAGATCAGAGAGGCAGGCAGGCAGCACTGCAGCACAGAACTGACCTCTGTTGGCATCTGCCTGCTGAGTGCTACCTCACTGGGAGAAAGATAAAAGATTCTGGAGGTGGAGGGTGGGAGGAGATAAGTGGACTGAGAAATCCCTTTGCGCGTCAGTCTGTAAAATCATGGTGGACGCAGGCCCCATTGAATTTGTCGGTTCCAGGCAAAGCTCATGTACATTCTAACCACATAAGTAGGTCAGAGCCTGTACAAGGGACATTTCAGATGAGAAAACTGAACAGTTGTTCAGTTCAAAACATTCTTTAAAATACCCACTGTTAAATGGAAGTAAAACTGGAACTGCAGTTGAGCTGACCCTGCTAGGACTGAGAGACTGCTGCAACTGGTAACTTCTCTCAAAACCAGAAGAAATAGAAGTGCAGCCACTGTGATTCTCTTCTGCATTCCCACTTCGTTAATCCTTATTTTGACGAGTGAGGCCTGTTGGTAAGGGTTGTTGCTGCATGGTTTTTGGAGTTCTCGCTAGTGCCCATTGGTTGCTTATTTAGTGCAGTTTTATTCAACTTCCACAAGGTGGCAGGATCAGTTAATAGGGAGCCCGGTCCTTTCATACATCAACATGGTAGGATTACATGGCATGGTTCAGAAGTCTTTGAGTTTTCAGAAGGTATTGATGATGATAATATCCATAAGGTATTGATACTGGTTTCTAGCAAATCCTGTTGTGGTCTAAAACCTTGTTCAACTGTAGAAAGACTTTCTAATTCATCTACCCCTGGACACTTCTTAAAACCCTGCACAGCACTTACATGAAAAGCTCATGTCCTTCAGGCTTCGAGCCTGACATGGTCAAGCTAGTATACGTTACATTAGGTACTGGAGCACAAGAGGTCTTAGTGCGGGAAGTATCCATTTGGGGATTCTTAAGCTCCCTGCCATCACAAGACCAAGCTACTGGATGATGATTTTGTGGTCCAGTTACTGGCCAGGGAGTCAGGAGATCACTTAATCTGTGCCTCGGCTGCCTTGTATGTGCAATGGGGAGTCATATCTTCACAACATTCCTGTGAGATAAGTTGTTTGCAAAGCATATGGAGATCCTGGGATGGAAGATCCAATATGTAAACGAAGTGTGCTATTGACATCCTAGCAGGGTCAGCCCAATGCTTGTGCAGTGCAGAAATGTAATGTCAAACATCTTACGTGAATGGGCCTTTCAGATGAATTCAACACCAGACATCCTCTGTGGATGCGATAGATCATAGCGTGCTTTAAAATGATGCTTATCTTTTGGTGCTCACTTAGATTCAAACTTCTCATACTCCCCATGGCTGTGTAATTTTGACTGCTGATTGTCTAATATCAGGAAAAACTATTTCTAAAATCTTTCATTAAATTGGTATATATTTTCTAGAACTTTGGCAACTTCACCCAGTTCTTTTTCCAACTGCAACATTTTGGACACTACCTTTGTTTTTCAGACTAACATTCTGGAAGAAATAATCATAAGAACTACACTGAAGCTTTCTAAATGTTTACGTAAAAATGAAGCTTCGTCTCGGTCTTTGGGCTTATTGGTCTTAAGAATAATTTGAGCCAAGGCTTTAAGTATATCTCTGTGTGGCTATCTCAAAGCAATAACCACCAATTATGTTTATGGAGTTTCAGTTTTGTCATATAGTTGTATAATAGTTATACTTTTCCTTTTAGTAAGAAGCACCTTTATTGTGAAATGGACAAAATTCTCAGCACATAGGATTCAAATAGTTATTCTGCTCTTATATTTTAGACTTGCATTTGAGCAGATCCCCAACTGGTGAAAGTCAGCTTTGCTGCACTGAAGATGGTTGATTTACAATAGCTAAGGATCTGGCCCATTCTTTATATATAGAAGTTTTTATTGTTAAAGGGAGAAAATGAGAAATGACTCTCCCTGGCTGTTCCTTTTTGGGTCTGTTACCCAAGGTGGATGACTTAAAGTGGTTGGAAGGCTAGAATGCCTTGGTGAAATCCAAAATCTTTCACCACATCTGCTTACAGTAAATTTTGCAAGTTCCTCTTTTAGTTTCTATTTAAGCACAGAAATCTACAGATCTGATCTCAGACAGGGCTTTGGACTGAGAAAACAATGCCTTACATGTTTATAGTATCTTTGCTCCAGGAGGGTGTTTAAGTGCATGGCATATTATATCTATAGGGAAATGCAGCCACTTGTGGAAGTGAAAGCATGGCAAACATTCTGTGCTAGCAGCATAACATAACCATGTTTTTTTGGAAGGAAAGTAAAGAATAGCTTGTTGAACTGAAATTACAAGGACTACGAGTGGGCAGAATGTAAATGCCTCTCCTACCCAGCAATTCCCATCAAGCGTCAGTTGTTTCTTTGTAATTATTAGTCTTAAACAGAACTTTGGAACCTTTTTATTGTGCCTTAGGCTCTTTACTATGCTGTTACATTTAGGGTTGGATTTTTCAAAACTGCCTAACTGGATTTGGACACCCAGTTTCCATTAGAAATTAGCTGGGTGTCCAAATTTCCTAGGCAACTTTGAAAATCCCCCCCTTAAAATTTATCTGGATGAAGGTGACTGTCATCTAGAAGAATGTCAAAGCTCCAACAGTCATCCACAGGGTTTCTTCCACCACTGACATGCAGTCACCTCTGGGCATGTCATGTGTAACTGTGAAAAGAAGAGCGGTAACTTATCTAAGGTTGTCAGCACATTGTTAGGGTGACAGAATTCCTCTTTAAGTAGCTTGTGTAATATATTTTCATAGGACTCTGAGATTTCATCCACATTGCCTCCTGGTGCAAGGATACTTAAAACGATTGCATCAGATAAAGGGAGGAAAAGCAGAAAGGTGCACAATTGTAGGGTTTTCTTTGTTGTTGTTGTTGTTGTTGTTTTGAGGTTTGCAGAAGGACACTTTTGCTCCACCATCAGAGAAAGTGAAACTTACCTAACATCCCAAAAAAGAATGGAATTTAATGAAAAAATAAAGCACAGAGCTGAAATGGATAGCTGCAAAAGTTGCAGGCACTTTGCAGAGGAAGTATCATCTTTCTTATATTGGTTTAAAAGCAAAACTAAGGTTAGTTTGGGTGGAAACCATGTTCTATAGATACAGTAAAAAGCGAGAGAGAAAGTTCAGTTGGTTGGAAAATGAACCAAAATTTGTCACACTTCAGGTTTCATAGAATCATAGAATCATAGAATATTAGAGTTGGAAGGGACCTCAGGAGGTCATCTAGTCCAACCCCCTGCTCAAAGCAGGACTAACCTCTGCTATATCATCCCAACCAGGGCTTTGTCAAGCCGCAGCTTAAAAACCTCTAAGGATGGAGATTCCACCACCTCCCTAGGTAACCCATTCCAGTGCTTCACCACCCTCCTAGTAAAAAACTTTTTCCTAATGTCCAACCTAGACCTCCCTCCCTGCAACTTGAGACCGTTGCTCCTTGTTCTGTCATCTGCCACCACCGAGAACAGCCTAGCCCCATCCTCCCTAGAACCCCCTTTCAGGTAGTTAAAGGCCGCTATCAAATCCCCCCTCACTCTTCTCTTTAAAGCAAATCTGAATAGGAGGTTGGCCCAGCAAGGTGGTTTTTGTTTTGTGTGTTTGGTTTTTTTTGTCTATGTAATTAAAATTAATTTGATAGATGTTATAAACACAAATAGGCAATGTTAAGCATCTAAGATTAATAAATTCTGTCTTGTTAGAGATGGATGAACACCCCGCTAATTTTGGGGCACTCTTGTATGTAACACAAAGGCCTCCCCTCTCCCAAAAAAGATACTCCTGGGATCCTTCGGCATCTTGGTTTAATTTTGGCTGGATTGAACCCCCACTCTGGATTTCCCACTGGAAGCTTGTAGGTGTAGCAGTTCTGTGGCATAGATGCCAAATGGCCAGGCTATACCAAAGCTTTTACTTTGGTCCAACATCTTGCTGGATCTTACTAAATCAGCATCCATAGCTTTGTTTTCTCTGAGATTCAGCTGTGCTAAAACAGAACTAGGTATTGGCAGATAACTGTATTCCTACAACTGGAACTAATAAATACAGATTCATATTCGCTGAATCATAGGAATTTTCTTGATGGAAGCTAATGGACACAGAAAGGGGCAATTTTCAGAATGAGGATAAAGCGGCTAAGGTCTTTCATATTAGTGTTAATGGACTGATTTGCCAACTCTTTCATCATTGTGCTGAATTGCCCAAAACCCAATTCACATTATACAGGGTGGAAATTTTCTCTGACTCATCTAGACTGCTTTCACTTCTCTTACGAGGAAAATACCTACCATAGATAGATAACAGTTTATTGTACCCTGCGTACGCTTAGCTAGCGCTGGCCATAAATTTTCCAAGGAAACATTTTTCCATGGGAAAATGCCATTTCATTGAAATCAAAACTTTCCATGGGCCTGTGACTTTTGACTATTTTGTTTGGAAAGAAATTGAAGAAAAACATTTGGGCCTTTTTTGAAAGGAATGTTTCCATTTTCATTTCAAAACACCTTTTGAAATGTTATTTTTTAAATTTAAAATAATAAGCTGAAATCAGAACAAAACATTTCAATTTTTATCAAAATGGAATCTTTTGACTGACTCAAAACAATTTTTGTTTTGAAGATTTAGTTTTGCAGGCAACTTTGAAAATTTCTTCCCATTCAGTTTAGAACTCTTGCAAATCTCAAACTGCTGGAATTTCGCTGGATCAGAAATTCCAAGTTTCAACTAACCTTACTCTTTGCACTCATCTGAATCCCCAGAGGGCTCTTGTGTCAGTGTCCTGGTTCCATACTACAGAGACAAGGAGTAAATAGCAATAATAGAGACCTAAACCCCACTTCCTTTCCCCTCTAAAAAGGGTGCCCATAGCATCTTACTAAAATACCATTTCCTGATCAAGAGGTGATTATCAAAGTTAAATAGTTTAGGGGGCACATATCTGGCGGTAGTATTGTTCATACTTTTAAGACTGATATTAAAGTCAGATCTGCAAAGGTTTGCATGTACCATCTGTGCTCAACTCCAAATTGTGAACAGCTAAAAATATACACACAGCCACCTGGATGCAGGTGTAATAGTGATCACTGGATATCCAAAATGATATGGGTGCAGCTCTAAAGCCCTGGGCCTGTGTATGCATTTAAGCATTTTCTCTGATGAAATAGGTATTTTCATGAACAAATACAAGTTTAGTAAATTTTTCAGCTTCAGATTAGGCATGTGCCTTTAAAAGTGTTCTTTCTCTTACTGGTGTCCACGTAACTGCTACAGTAGTATTGCCAGCACAGAGTTGTTTGTCAAGGACAATCGCTGTTAGCAGAGCATTTATGTCAGAATTGGGAGAGCTGCCAATGAAAGCAAACTATGTTGAGGCTTATGCAATGTTGTGCTAGACCATCAGTTTGAGTTCACCATTGATGGCCATTTGAAAACTGCCTTTTGCCAGCGGTAAACAAAAAGGATGGCTCAGCAAAATGGATAATGGACTTCTGTGCACCAGCCTCACAACAAAAAAAGGCTGGCTGGCTGGCCGTGCCATATGTGTTTCTTAAAGCCACCTTTCCTCTGCACAAAACAAACCCTGCACTTCAGAAAACAAAGATTTCAAGTCTGTAAAACTGAGGTCTTTACACATTTTCAAAGAAAACTTGGAGAGGATAGTGATAGGGCTGAACAAACACTCCTTGAAATTGACAGTCTCGGCTAGAGGAACCATCTATGTACCATCCATTTGAAATACCATCCACTTGATACAAGCATCATGGGATTACATACGTTTTCTGTAAGCTTTGGCTCACTTTTACACAGATCCCTTAGCTTTTAACACAGTAAATGGACAGTCACAATTGATGCACATGAAATCGCAATTCTTTCTCAATACTGTTGGGAAAGCCACACTTTTTTATTCAGATCTGGTCATTTCTTCAAGGAAACCTTATAGCTCAGGGACAGTTGGAGAACTGGCTATATACATGCGTGTGACATCTGACAAAAACTTCCCAAGGATTTTGCTTTTCCAACAGGGAGAACATCTTTCATTTGTATGTTGCTTAGTTGCTGCTAATGGTGAGCAAGAACATAAACATGGCTCTGGCCAACTTGAACCAAAATCTGATCAGAAATTTGTGGTTTAGCTACTCCCTCATCATCTGTACAAGGATACAGCAGAATAGCTAGTATCCTGGTGCTTTTAGAGGGTAGCTGCTTTCCTACCCTTTCGCCCTGCCAGTTTTAAAAGCCTTTAGACTTGAGACTTAAGCTGTTTTATTAAACAACATTTACCCCTAGCTGTAAATTAGATTGACCTCTTGAGTGTTAATGTCTCTGCTCTGAGAGGACAGTAGCTGGGAGGACCTAAGTGATGATGACATAGGAGGGAAAGAGCTGCTCTATACAAGTAGCTGCCGCTCACAGGCATTCAGCTGGCTTGTTGTACTGAAGAAAAATCCTCCCTGCTGCAAGAAGCCAGCAAGGTGCATGTCTGAGACCCCTGCTCAAATCCTAGCAAGGGGTTAAGAAGCAGGAGGGGCCCACAGCACTAGTTTCAGGAAAAAATAGTATCTTCTAAAGACAGGCTGCCAGCTCCTTTCCTGATAGGTACTCCAGCCATATCTCCTCCCGTCTTTCATCAAGGAGAGAAAATTTAGTACCCTCCCCCATCCCAATTGTGATACTGGGGGGACGGCAAGGTTGGCACATACCAGTTGAAAAAGGAGCAGCGTAGGACCTTAACAGTAATGGTAGCCAAGGTGCTGAAAACCCATTCCTCACTCAGACAGAGGGTCAGGTTACCCTTCAGCCCTATGCTGTATTCTGGTGGCAGTTGATACTGTCAACCACGAGCATTCGAAATTCATGAGTCAGCCACTCTTCACCACCACCGCTTCACCTCTTCCCTGCTGCCCCTCCCCAAGACCATGTTTGTCTTAGAGACCAGATTTTTTAAAATACATGTGGCAGGCTTTTTTATTTGCCTTTTTTCCCCAGCCTTGAGGAGTGACCATTTTCAATCTTTTCTCCATAACCGTTAGGGCTAGAAACTGAGCCCTCCTTTGTAAGGGACTGAGAGTCTCATGTGATCACATGATTCCACCAGCTCGATCTTTCAGAAAGACCAAGACTCACAATACAATCCCAAGAGTTGGTAACACTGGACAGGGAAATAGTGCTCTTCTTCCACTCCCCATTCCAATTCCCTAGAAGGGAAGCAGGTTATTCATAGTAGAGCGTCTAGTCTAATGGTTAAAGCACAGGACTTTGAGTCACAGAATCTGAGAGCAATGCCTGACTTAGCCACAGCCTGATTCTGTGGCTGTGACCAAGTTACATACTCTACCCTGCTGCTCTTGAAATGGAGATAACATTTCCCAGCCTCATAAGGGTGATTAGAGAGACAAGGTGGGTGAGGTAATATCTATTATTGCACCAACTGCTGTTGGTGAGATAGTTAAGCTTTCAAGCCCCACTAGGGTGGTGATAGCCTAAATCCCTTAGTGTTTGCCACATGCATGGAGAGCCCCATGAGGGGAGAAGTGGAAAGCATTTGTTGTTGTTACGGCAGCAATTATTACTCACATTCTCCATCCCTCTCCCTAGAGAGTTTCTAACCGTCTTAGGAGGAGGGAGATGAGGACCAGTGAGAGGGAGCCATTAAACGTAGGTATGAGTTTCTCTCCAGTCTCCATGCTTGATTGCCCACTGCCTTGTCCCCTGTGTAGTCACTTATACATGTGAGAAGCACTGAGTAGGGAGTCATCTCCCTGCCTCTGTTTCCAGCACTGGTGCTAGCCCCGAGGAGGATTTGGTGGCATTTTACACCTGCTTTGCCCAGGGATAAACAAGGTGCCCAGCAATGGAGAACAGGTCTGTTATATCCCTTTGCTGCCTTGTCAGCGGCACTTAGCAGCACTAGGGGCATGTCTATACAAACACTTAACGCAGGGCAAGCACAATGAGGATCCACGTGGACCCTGCTCCAGTGCACTAAACGATTATTGCACTTTGATCTGCCCCATTTGGAAACAGGACTGGCTCCAAGCTCACTAGGGAACTAGCACATGGCAGCAAGGTCCACATGGACATTTAGTGCAAAGCAGGCGGAGCCAAGGCTGATTTACACCCCTCAGTGATCATATAGACAATCCCTAGGTCTGTTTCTCTAACGAAGGTTTGAACAAACAACCCCTATTTACCAAAGTACAAACCAGTCTGTGCACTGGAGTGGAGGCAGCAGTGAGGAACGCGCTCATTCATGGAGATTTAATCACATTTTATTATTCATTACATGTATAATGATAGTCCTCAGGCACTAACTACAAACACATCATAAGAGATAGTCACTGCCCGCAGGCACTTGTAAGCTAAACAGATCATAATAATACTTAGCTAGCACTTTTCATTTGTAGATCTCAAAGCACTTTTCAAAGGAAATCAGCATCATGAGCCCCATTTTGCAGATGGGGAAACTGAGGCACAGAGCGGTGACATGACTTGCCCTAACTCAACGAGCAGTAGAGTCAGGAATTGAATCCAGGTCTCATAAGTCCTAGTCCAGTGCTCCAGCCATTGGACCACACTGCTCTGATCAAGTTGAGACCACCGGTAAGAGAAAGGAAGTATCTCTATTGTAAGAGAGCAGGAACAAAGGCACAGAGATTAAGTGACTTAGTTAAGGTCTAATGGGAAGACTGTGACAATGCTGGGATCTGAACACACATATCTAAGTCCCTGTCCTATGTCTTAACTACAAGACCATCCTTACAGATCTAGCAGTGTGTGCGCACCCTTTTGGGTTTGTGTTTCTACAGATATTTGAGCTACTGGTTTTTGTTCCCGTTAATAACTGGAAAGGAGCTTTTATTCATGTGAGCATGGGTAAATGGGTATGAAGGAGGGTATTTGTTCTGGAAGTGTTAGCCATGCTGTATACACAGTTACTTGGTTTGAATGAGGACAAAAGAAGATTGAATATCAGCCAATCAGATTTTATAAATATGGCTTCTCTATCTCCTCAGTCAGGAAGGAAACAAGCTATTTTTAAAATCTGGCTTTTACTTATGCAGCCAAATATAATGCAAGAGATGTACGAAAGATTTAAACTGTCTTCATTTCCGAGGCCTGTACCCCTTCTGTTGTCTCCCTCCTTAAAGCACTCTGCTCCCCAATGGAATCACAACCCCAGCCATTTCTCCAGGCATCATTCTAGTTTGTAACATTAGGTCATCCAAAGAGGGACCAGAATCAAATGATAGCGTGTGACTTAGACATCAGTCACACAAATGGAACAGCAGATTCCAAGCATTTGAAAGAGCACATGTTGTGGACAGCTTGCAAACACCACCAATGTGTTCATAAGAACCACACCTCGAACGGCAAACCACCAACACAATTCACAGTAGAATGGACCAGATTCAGACAGTCAGTTGTTTACAGTGAGTACATCAAACAGCTATAGTCTGCAGTGCCCCATCTAGGTACCACATGCTACATTTAGCACAGAGCTTAACATGACATTGAAAATCTATGGATTAACATCGAGCTGTTTTTCTTCAACCTTCCTGGCCTTTCAACTGCTTGGAGTTCCATATAAAAATATTCCTTTTTGGCTGTAGTCACCCTCATTTCCTGTTTTGCCATGCAGTCTGTTTCCATGCTTTGCAACTCTGCCCCCTTTTCCTTCCTTGCCAGAAGTGGTGATGTTTGCATCTCTAGCAGTAACTTCTTCAGGAATTGGTGAGGAAGGACAATGCAAAGATAAGAAAAGCCCTCTGTTTGCCTGTTTTTCAGTGGACTGCTGTTTTAAAGGCACAGTACCTCTAACTTAAATAAGTTTTATATTGATTTTTATTGCCTACTGGTCATGTGTTATTGTCTCTGATTCCTGATAGGATAAGTGTAACTGATCCTTAGAGAACTCAAGGAAACTATTAGGACTTTGAATCTCCCAGGCAGAGACAGCAGTGCAAAGTGAGGCAAAATTTAGAACATGTGGAATCTTTCCCACCACCTTTGCCCATGGCATCATTCTTAGAAAATATAGTTAACTAGTAGATGTATTGGCTGGGTGTAGAGTTTATTCTACATCTACGCGATGAATGGAAAATGAGTGATTGCACAGGCAATTGCAAGTTTTCCTCTAGGACAGTGACAACCTGGTGGCTAATGGGACCAATCAGCCTCTGGGCTTCCTAGATGACATTGAGCAAGTCACTTAACTGACACTCCCGCCCCACAGTTAGCCCATCTTTGTAAAGCACTTTGAGATCCTAGGTTGGAAGTTTGATGCAAGTGCAAGGTATCCTCACTAGCCAAATTGTGGAGTTAGAGCCACACATGGAGTTCCTGGCTGGTTTCAGGAAGAGCAACCCAAGTGTTTGTCACACGAATGCCATCCATGCTGTGGGATGCACCTGAGATATCACTTGGAGCATTAAGCAAGCCGGGACAAAGGGGAGAAAGAAAGGGACTTTAGGTGATGTAACCGTAGGCTCAAGGGCTGCATAAGTAGCACTACAGACCATGGAGTGACCAGAGTAGTTTTGAACCCTACCAAAGCACAGAGCTGTGATCTACTTTGCAGCATTTCTAAAGAGAACTGTACAGAAGAGTTGTCAAATTTGCTACTCTTATATCTAGTTGCAGGCTGTTATCTATGACTGTACTTTCAGATTTCCTTATGCTGTAGTTCTTTGTGGGATGGGGTGAAGCTATGCATCTTACAGTAGAATCTGAACATGACACCAGAGGAGCTATTCCTGATCTCCTGGGAGCCCCCTGGGGTGTTCCTGAGTTTTGGTGCTGCTGGTCAGAAGGTTTGATGTGCAGTCTATATACCAGGGCTTTATCAGATGTGATGTGCTGAAGAAATTGCAGCTATCAAGATGGGCCTGTGGTAGCTGTGTTGGTGCCTCTTCAAACTTCCTTCCTGCAACATAACAATGATGAGGCAGGACTGTGAGGTTTTCACACAGCTGTGTGCCATACTGACCTACAACCACTTAGACAAGCAAAGGAAGGAGTGCTGCTTTCAGTTGGTTGGAATGCAGCTTCTATTAATGCTAACAATATCTGGATGGAGCAATTCTGTGCCAGCTACCCTGCTCAGACATTCTGCCTGCTCAGCACTTTCCCTGAGCTGTTTGTCTAACCCAGCCTGGGAAACTTCATAACCCAAGGTTAGAGTTAACTCAGTTATTTCTGAACTTGTGTCCTTCCTTGAGGTGTTCATCTGCAACTCCACACTGCTTCCCTGAAGTCTTGTCTCCATTAAGAAAACTTACACTGGAGTAACTGTGTATCAGTGTAATTATATTGAGGCAAGTCCACAGACAGGCTGCATCAGCACAGAGTGGGGCTTACCCTCGTGTAGCCTGACTCAGTATCTGAGCAAATCAAGCGACAGAGGGCTAAGCCTAATTTTGTGCCAGTGTAGCATGTCTAGCTGACGAGTGTAGCTACAGCACTACAGTTATCCCAGCACAGATTTTCTTATAGTAGACAAGACCTAGGTCATTTTTACATAGTTAAGCTCCACCCCCAAATGCAAGTATTAACTTCTTATTTCCCACATGGTCTGGTTACCAGCAATGTTTAGCATACCAGCAGCAAGCTGTAGGTATGAGTAAGACCACCACAGGACTAGCAAAATAAAAAACAAACAAAGAGATGGTGTGTAAATACAGCGGGAGTTGGGGAAGAGCTGCTTACACCAGCAAATACACAGTTACACAAAGTCCCATGTTCCTGAGTTGCTCAGTGATTAAAGTCTGAATGGTTCCCCAAAGTCTCCCCCTTAAATCACTCAATAGCCTTTTTTGAAAGGAAAGCCCCATCAGAGACTCCTTAGGTCAGCACCTGTTCCCTTCACAGTACTGGTTTCTTCGACTACTGATGGAGAGGTAGAAGAACCTGTATTATTTCAGGCCCCAGACTCCTCCCATTCCCAGCATGCCCTGATAAAAGAAACTAGTAGGCCTCTTTCTCTTTCAGAGTGAGAAGCTGACTTCGTGCTATGTTTACGGGCTCTCTCTGAGACAAGGGCTAGCATTCTAAGTTCTACTTCCTGCTTCCTCCTGAGAGGAGAAGTCAAATAATGGTCAGGTAAACACTAGAAGCTGAGATGCCCCTCCCCCCTTCCCCATTATTTTCCCCTTCTCTTAGAATTATAGCCCTAGCAACAACTGGGGACAAAAAGGCTCTGTCAACCTGGAGTTTTTGCTGCCCTGCTGTAGCTACCTTATTCTAATCCATACCATAGCTGTGCTTTTCTGCAGCAAAATGGAGTTTGCAGCAGCATGATGGGCTGGCCCTAGATGTTTTGCTGCCTGGGGAGAAAATTCTCTTCATGCCCTACCAAATGCTTAAGCACGAAACACTAACCAAACAAAAAAAACCCTGCCCAGTTCGCGCCCCCCAACCCCTTCTTCAATGTTGATTTGGAGCCATTGGAAGCTGGCCACCAGGGCAACTGCCCTGATTACCCACCCCTAAGGCCAGTCTTGCTTGTTGGTCTTCCAAGGTGCTTTCCTTTTCTTCATGACAGTTCCCACTTCTGAAAAAGTCAGTTCCTGGACTGCCTCTGCCTATGCTGTCAGAATACCATGTAATTGCAGTGCGTGGTGGAAATGAAGTCATAGAGCTCAGGCCCCCAGCACTTATTGCTGTAGATTTTATTTTGGCTTCCTGGTCAGAGCACTGCTCTGGGAATTAGAGCATTTGGGTTTTGCTCCTAATGCTACCAGTTGACAGTGGGGATCGATTTAGGCCAGTGGCTCTCACCCTCTTCCATATTGGGACACCTCTGTTACAGTAGAAAAAGGGTTTGTTTGTTTTTTTGTCCATTCCTAGTTAGCCATGGAGAAGGGAAGGATGGTTGTGACCCTTTGGCCCCATTTGCCACCTCTGGATTGAAAACTCATGATTTATCATCTTTCAATATCCAGGTCTAAAGCTGGTCACCAAAAACAACTTCTAGCCAAACTTTCTATTGTCTCTGCACCTTGGTGATGTTCATGTCATTAACCAATCTCCTGACAAGTAAGTTTTGTGATATTACTCTTATACCTGACAGTAAGTGATCATTCTCTGCTGACAGTATAACCCAGTGGTGAGTGCATGTTACCATGTCCAATCTGCAGAGGCTATGAGTCTGTTACAGCCTCATCTATAGAGACTTGGCTGTTTCATTCATGCTGCAGTAGCTCATTCAGCACTAGAGGTTCCTGGTGGTACGCCCTCCAGAATGGGTAGCTATCACAACAGCTCCATATTTCTGCTGGAATAAGGATGAAAGCTCTCCTCCACTAAGTGATTTGATCAAGCAGATAGAATATATAGTCTGTCTTTAACTGAAACAGCATCTATGCTCAGATCAGATTCTCAAATGGAAGATACTGTAGAGGTACTGTTGGTTTTTTTTATTTGCCCCAATTTGAAGGGCCTGCTGAAACATTTCTCCTATTTTGGGTTTTTTTCCTGACTAGAGGTGTGAAAAATATCAGACACTACCTCTCCATTATATGATTTTGGCTGAACAAGTATAGGAGCGGGAGCTCTGAGGCATCATTGCTTCCTTCTCTAGGACAGAAATGTGGCACTCCGCCAATACTTTAACTTTGTCGATTGCCTGTGAGGGGCTTGTTACCCAACAGGGAAATTAGTATATGGAGTGACCCAGGCCCAGGTCCTCAAAGCTATTTAGGTGTCTAACTCTCACAGGTGTTAAGTGCCTGAATACCTTTGAGGATGTAGGCCTAACTTTCCCACTGATGAGGCAAAAGGGTTCACGAAACAAAACACTATCCTGCTCCTGCTGAAACCAGTTAGAGATTTCCCATTGACTTTGAGTACAGGATTGGACCCTTTTGTTATCTATCCATAGAGAACGCCTGGACTAAAACACCATCCCTATGTCCAGTGACCTTTCCTCTGCTCTGCTATAAAGCAAGTCAGACATCTTGTGTTGTAAAGATCTCAGGTGTTTCTTTATTTCAGGTTCGTTGTTTGTTTCAAGGAGCTTTAACCCAATCAGTGCTTTAGGATGTTCGGGTTGTGTCTGACAAAGGGACACTGTATGGTACCCTACGCAACATGTGGTATAGGTGCCTTGCCAGGAAAAGACTAAGGCTTAACTGAGTCAGCGAGGGCCTCCAGTGCTCCAAAGAGCTCCTAAAATATATGCCAGTAACACTTTCCGTGTTCACTGATTGTTCTGCAGCCGCATTCTTTTTCCCTGCTCCTCGGTTTTGTTTCCAGCAAGAGAATTCCCTTTCCCCGCAAGACCATGGTGGCAAGTGCAGGATGAAACTCCACTTTCAGTTTCACATTGCTACAGATCAGTTGCTCATTTTGCATTTAAAACTCCATGCTAAGCTCTGATGTCAGTGAGTTTTTAGGGTCCCACATTTCTGTCAGCTCTAACCACCTTACAGCCTTCTTCAATCCCTGTTTGTTGCTTAAAAGGGATAGTAACGTTAGTGTCTTTCAGATGTGTGGCATTGGTCACTTGCCATGTTAGGAACATAGGCCAAGGCAGTATGAACTGAGTTATATTGGCATGGCACTCGAGCAGTTAACGGAGAGTCTTGTTTTACCATCTGTACAGGAAAATGACTGTGTAATTCTGAAGCTTTCTCTCCATGAAATAGGCCTCTATCCTTCCTGGCTATCTGCATCCTGTAGTAATTTCCTCCCCTCAGTTAAAATGAAGTTTATCTATAAAATAATTCTTAGTGTTGGTATATGAGCAAAAATCAAGAGAGACAATTGGAACCATTCTTTCTTGCAGTGCAATAGTATGATTCCAGATAACTGTGCATGCATTTGTGTGCACTGCTGGTGAGCCTGGCATTCTCAACCCTGAGTAGGTTTTTCTTTTGGGTGGAGATTGGAGTGGCTATTTGGTCTTATAAAAAATTAAGTGTCTGACCTTGCAGTTGAAAGTTCTCATTGTCATCAAATGTGTTTTGCACAAGTGTAAGTTATTACACAAAATGTAAGGCAGTACAAAAGCAGGCCTCACAAGTGCAAAGGGTTTTTAGGAACAAACATTCAGGGCTGGGTGGAATAACCATTATGGGTGGGTGGGTGTGAAATGAATAACATACTCTGCCTGAGGATCATATAGTACGTTTTATTATATTTTTGAACTCTGATAAGTTTTACAATATTTTCCAACCTCTGAATATTTGAGTGAATTATACTCATAGGCCAAAGCCATGAAGTCCTTGATCCAAAATTTGGAGTGTTCAGAGGCTGCATTGTAGCACAGATTCAACTCTAGTAAGAGATGGTTAAAGTTGTACCTGCAATAATTCAGACAATTAGAGTTCGAAAAGGTCTTTGAAGACAGAACATTGTGTTAGTGTTGATTATTGTATCAGTGTGACATGCAGCCTTAGTAATAGACAAACTGATGGGCTCACTGGAGAAGAGGCAGCATAGATTAAGGATTGAAAAGGTTTTTTTTGTGTCCATGGGAAATTATACAAATGAATTTAAGTATTAGGGAGGGATGTTTTTTAATTACAGAAGAGGGAAATAAAACCAAATGGAAAAGATGGAGGAGAACAATCATGAGCACCAAAGAATAGTCTATTGTGAGAATGGAATGCTTTATATGTCGTACTTTTATTGCTTGTTAACCAATCTGCCTATCAGAACTGATATGTTTCCTCTTCAGTAAAAGCTAACTTCAAAAAAGCCTATAAATCCATTCAGACTGCATGGAAGTATCTTAGTATATGCAGTTCCTAGCATCACAAGACATTGTGCAGTGCCAGTGTTCCTCTTCCTCATATGGCCAATCTAGCAGTGGTGGTGGACTGAAA
The DNA here is from genome assembly GCF_026122565.2 of Emydura macquarii macquarii. Classification (NCBI taxonomy): domain Eukaryota; kingdom Metazoa; phylum Chordata; order Testudines; family Chelidae; genus Emydura; species Emydura macquarii. The sequence goes on from NW_027131927.1 coordinate 20,246,289, forward strand.
TATTTGGTGCCTTGATGCCATAAAACACTTGGCTGCATTTAAAATGATGAGATGTAATGATTCTCAGGTTCCCTAGCCAGACAGGGTAGGGTGGCCGGAGGATTGTTTTTAAAATGACGCTTCCACATTGGCACCTCAGTGTACTGCAAAGCCAGAGACAGTTCAGGAGAGAGTGGGCAGCAAGAACCTTTACGGAAAACACACAGGTGATCGGCATAATCAAGGAACGTACTTACAATACTATGCAATGGGCCTGGGTGAGGCTGGCCTTCAGTCATGATAACAGTACAAGGAACCTTCCTTCTAACCCCAGCATAGTGTGGTCTATGCACTTGGACTGGAGAGCTGATGGATAGTCTAGTCAGTGTTTAGGGGGTCTGGCTTATCTCCTTGCTCCACCACCGACTTCTTGTATGACTTTGGGACATCACAGGTTCTCTCTGCCTCAGTTCCCTATTGCTCTGCCTCGCAGCCATGTTGTGAGGATAAATACATTAATGATAGTGAGCTAGTCAGAGTCGGTGGTAATGGGGCCCACCTAAGTACCGACGATAGATAGGGCTTGTTAATGCCACTTCATTAATACCTGTAATATGTGACTAGCAAAGACTGGACTGCAAGGTCTTCTAGTTGGCTCATCCCCTGGCCAAGGTGTAGAAGACAGGAAGAGCCAATTTGTACCTTCACCTTCCTTTGTCACTCACACAAGCTGGCCTGAAATGAGATTTAGGAATCAAAAGCGCTTTAGCTAGCTAAAGCCAGATCACTCACAGCCACACGGCTACCGTTTGTCTAAAAAACAGACACAATGCCTGATTGTTTCCTTGCAAGTAAACACAACCGGAACAAAGCCTTGGCTGTATGTGTATGTGCTTGTGAACCTCTTTGTACTTCTGTTACTGGCTGTCCACGTGCTGGCCACTGGGATGCCGTGGGTTCAGGATACAAGCCACATGCAGAGAGACAAAGGGGAGAGATGTGCAAGCAGCAAGAGGACAATATAACCCCTTGGCCTCTCACATACACAGTGACACCTGTGATTAACCTGTGCCTTGCTTACGACTCTGCCATGTCCAAAGACTGCAATGGCATCGTAACTGACAGCAGCTGTCCCCAGCTGCTGATGGCACATTGAGAAAATAGATATAGCTCTAAATGGAAATGGAGTTTGCAAACCCATTCAGATTAACCAGGCCTGGCTACAATTATTTTAATTGGCTCTAAAAACAAAACAGCTAGCCCAGTGAAGTTTACAAGCATGGCTAATTTGCTTCCTAACATGGTCATTAAGTCTTCATGGCAAGAGTGGGGTCAATTAGCAGCTTGGTGCTATCTTTCTGGCTTTTATTTGACACACACCTGTTAGCGCAGCACAGCTAATAGGTCGCCCATTATGCTAACTGTTATGCTGATGAGATTTATCTGATTGAATGCTCTGAAATAGCTCTTCCATTTCCACACTGCTGAACAGCTCCAGTTTCTGTCTGGCTAAGGGGGTTCAGGACCAGTGACTTGATTGCAGTTATAGAAGGGGAGGAGTCTGCTTTAACTTTTGGTATGGCTTAACTGTTCCCACTGTGACAAGGCTTAGGCTTGCCATTCCTCCAAAGTAATTTTGAATGCCTGAATTCCACAAGGAGTAACAATGCGTTCTACATGACTTTTTGTTTGGCACATTTGTCACTGCTCCTAGTGATAGAAGGCAAGAATGGGGAAACTTTTCATGCTGTGGTGCTGGGCTAGGGAGCAGGACCCAAGTTCTACAGTAAAACTATGTGCACAGCAGTCTGATCAGATTGCTGTAACTGTTTTCTTCCTTTGGTTTCATTTTTCCATTGTTTAAGTGAGCTGGAGGGGAATTTGATACATGTCGACAAGCATCTGGAAGGTCAAAATGCCAACAATCCAGTCCTGCATTTGCAAGTAAATGGGAGTTTTGCCACTTATTTCAGTCAAAACAGGATCAGGACCCATGGAGGGAGAAGAATTGTTTATGGTGGGCTGAGGGGTATAATCAGAAGTAATAATATGGAACTGAGCAAAGGAAGTGCCTAGTTAGATGGGAGAATTCAGGCTGAATGTCGGGGAAATTCCTCCATGTGAGCCTTGAAAGAATAGTTTCTCAAAGGAAGTGATGGGAGATTTGTTTGATATTTAAAACTGGATTGGACAAAACATTAGTGAATTATACTGTAAAGAACAAACCTGCATTGATCAGGGAACGGGCTAGGGGGCCAAGATTTTCCAAATGACTAATGATTTTCAATCCCTCCATTTTTGGATGCTCCATTTGACATTGTAGCAAAGTGCTGTGGCCTTCCTTGGAGCCTGGGTCACGACGCCCCTACTGGACAGAACCAGACCCTGCAGGCCAGGCCACCTGGAAGCAGAGGGGCGGAGCCAAAACCGGGGAGGGAAGTATAAAAGGCCAGCCCAGCAGCTCAGTCAGGGGGAAGCTGCCGCCGGAGGCAGACGTGTCTTCCTAGGGACTGTGGTCTAGGCCTAACCCAGGCCCTGCGGCTGTTTGGAACAACCACCCCACCGACCAGAGCCTCCAGAACCTGCCTGGGCTGCGGGACCCGAGTGACTGGAGAGGGCTGCTGGGCCCTAATAGCTGGGAGAGGATACCCAAGACTGCTGAGTGGGAGAAGCCCCCTGAAGCTGGCCCTGATCTGGAGGAGCTGCCTGATGTCAGGGACCCACAGGAGCGGGCTGAGCCCCTTATACCAGAGGAACCCCTGGGACCCTGTGACCTGGAGGAGCTGTCCTCCGCGGACTACCCTGAGGAGTTTCCGGACCTGCTTCTGGTCAACAGTGAGGGACTCGCCAGACGCCTGTTCGTTGTCTACCCCAGCGACCTGGAGGGAGACATCTGGATGCAGATACCTGGGGATTGGGTAGGAGGAAGTATCCCGGGGACAGCCGACTACAGAGTGGCTGAGTGTGTGACCAAACCAGTCAGCATGTTGCGGCTGGATCCCTGCTGACTCAGTGGCAAAACACTTTGCCACTGGTAGGGCCCTGGGCTGGGATGCACTGGAGTCAGGTGGGCCTGTGTCTCCCTCCCCCCTTCCCTAACCACCCCAGGAGTGCTTGGCTTCCTCTGAGTGCCAGAGGCTACTGAGTTTTCCCAGCCCCGCCTGCCAATAAGGCCGGGGGCTTTAGACTATTTTGCCTGCCCTGCCCACTCGAGGGCTGCGGGGCTATTGACTCCTTCACCAGCCCTGCTCAGCTTACAGGCTGAGGGCTGTAGATTGCTTCGCTCACCCCGCCTGTGGGAAGGCCGGGGGCTATAGACTGCTTTGCCTGCCCTGCCCTGCCCTGCCTGAGGGCTGGGGGCACCAGACTACTTACCCTGTTTGATGGCTGGGGCTATAGAACACTGGTCCTTGCCTGCCCCGCTTGAGTGCCAGGGGCCAAAGACCACTTTGCCTGCCCGCCCTGCCTGAGGGCCGGGGCAATAGACTGCTCACCCGCCCCACCTGTTGGAAGGCGGGATTGGGGACTCCCTGTCAGCCCTTCCGTACATGAGGGCAAGCAGGCTACCGACTACAAAGTAAGCCCGCCCTGCCGGGGGCCGGGGCTACAGACTCCTAATCGACTAGGCTTATTCCCCTAGACCAAGGCGCTGGGACCTTCCTTGGAGCCTGGACCCGAGGAAGGGTCACGACACCTGGCTGGACCATGCAACCAGCCTACAGACATCTAAAAGGGGCCTGGTTTTCAGAGAATCAGAGTTCAGCATTTCCCACAAATCAGACCCCTCTAAGGTGTCCCATGTTAGGCACCCAAAATCACTATTTACCTTGGCAAAGATTGGCTGATTAGATAGCTCTTTTCCAGCTTTATTTTCTACAATATTTTCTTTTTCTTTTTTTTTTTTTTTAACAGAAATTCAAGGTTGAAAAATTTAATTGACCCCTGCTGGCCAGAGGACTAAACCTATTAGCCAGAAGTAGATATAAAAGATAAGGGGCCAGACTGTGCACTTTGTGGAGTCATATGAGTGCAAAGTCTCTGCTACACTGTTTCTCCTACTCTGTTTAGGCTGCTGTAAGGAGAGGCCTCTGCTACTTTATTCCCTCTTTAGCCTTCATTTTATAGATCCTGTTCCACCATGAACAATAATGTTCCCAAACAGCAGCATGACATGAACGCGGTCCCTGGCAATCTCTTTGGGGCCCACCACATTTTGAAAAGCATCAGTGAAGGTGAAGTCTCATTAATTTCACACTGCTTCTGCTTAGCAAAGCCGCTATATGAGCTGCAGGAGTGGCTCTGGAACTGTGGTGTGCTGTGACAGTTTTAAGCGAGGCATGCAACAACTCCCTTGCACGACTTAGGCAGTCCAAAATGGCATCCTCCATGCACTGTGACCTCACAAGTATGGTGCATGTGAACTCATGCCATGTGGAGGGAGGACACCTTTTTTTTTCTCCAAAGCAATACCCTCCACAGAAGCTCAAATAGAATTGTCCCAGGGAGAGCATGCAATGTGTACCTTGCATACGTAGACGGCGCTCCACTGCACTGGAGCAGTTCGTCTGCAGACTCGGGAAGGCAATACTGCATTGGTTTACATTCTGATCACGTTCACTAGGTTTTTCTTGCCAGCCATAAGGGCAATTAACTTGCTTAATTAAATACAAAAGCTTATATTCTGCAGACTTTGATGGCTTATGTCACCATATCACCAGAGAGAGCTTCCCACAGGTGAAGTGGATTTTTTTCAAGCTCTGTTTTAAAATATAAGCCTTAAAGTAGTTAAAATTGCTAAAGATGAGCAAAAGGATTTGTATTATGTAGTCATTCCTATGTTTTTACAGAAATGAGACTTTGTAATGTTAGTGACTAGAATAATGTCTGTGTTAAGCCTCTGGGCATGCCCAATATAGACTAGGGCCCAGATCCTCAAAAGTATTAGGCACCTAACTCTCATTTGATTTCAGTGGGAGTTAGGCACTTTTTGAGGATCCACACCTAGATGTTTCTCAAGGTTTAGTAGACTCAGACTGATCTGAGGTGCCTTTTACTTATCTGACACAGCTCCTGAGTGCTTTACTAACCTCATTTTAGAACAGCTCCCATCCTCTAAAGATAATTGCAATCCTTTTCCTGTCTACATATGCACATCTGGATTGGTGCCGGTTTGGAATTCCTCTCAGTTCTCCTGACCGACCCAGTGACAGCTCTGAAAACTCAAAGTGAAAATGGGGCCTTTATATCCAAAAGGGAGAACAGAGGTTTGCCAGATTTTCTCACTGAAAACAGCAAGAGCCAGAGGAAAAAGAAAAAGAACGCAAAAGGCAGTTAATGGCTGGCCCTCATGTGGAATGATACTGTCTCCTGGCAACCTATGGCAATCGTGTGAGAGAGAGAAAGGAGCCGGAATGAAGGAAAGTGCCAACTTCTATTTCAAGTGGTTGAGAGAAGGTTTACTATTCATTTACTGCAGGCCTGCCCAGTTTATTAATATACTGCATTCAAATTTAATCCCCACTGATACCAAAGTACTGACAACTATCTGTACGATATACAGCTGCCCACAGAAGAGTTGGGTGGTTAGTAATATTGGGCAGTTCCTACCTTTCTGCTCTGGCAGTTGGTTGCTATACTGATTTTTTTTTTTCCAATGTTAATTCATAATCAAAGCCTAACCATGGCATTTTCAACTGAACTCATGCTTATCCCTGATTGGTCCGTGTCACTAATCATTTCTCTGCAATTGTCTTGTAACTTTGAATTTTGACACACACAGAATTTTTCCATTAAAAATGCATGATCAAAACACTATTTTTTTAATGAAAAACATTGTTAGAAATTTTTTGACCTGCTCTAAACTGAAGTTAGTAGAGACCATTAGATTGCATTGAAGTCAATCAAATTAATCCAGGGATGAATCTGGGTTGCTGTTCCCTAAATATGTGAGTCATCTTGATCAAGCAGGATTTCGAAGGTAATCAAGTGTACCCCAAATTACAAAGGGTTGGCGGAACATCATTTTATGGTGCTCTATCACACTGTGAGGACATTTTGTCCCAAGGTTGTTTCACCGACTGAAGAATCAGTGAGTTTGTCCTGCAAAACAAACAGCTAAAGCAGAACAGTCAGAGCAGTCTCTCAGTGGACAAAAAATGCAGTTCCTGCCAGGGATTTTTCAGGCTGTAATACAGCAGAAGCTCAAAGTCTGGAACAAACTGTTTTTAAACATACACCTACAAGCTGACTGTCGTATGTCCGCTCCTGATTGATCATCCTGCCCTGTCAGCAATAGATATTTCCCAGACATGATGAAAATAAGACTCCGCCTGACCACAGAGCACTGAGGAGGGTGACTTCCAAAGCAGAAACAAACGTTCAAAACCACCAACAGAAAAAGCTTGTAAGCCTCTGTTGGGAAAGAGGAAGCTAAAGACTGTACTCTGGCCCTGTGCCACAGCACAGGGTAGCATCCTGCATCCTAAACCCTGCAAGGCTGCACAGGAACTAATCGGATTGTGGCTCAGGTGTGGGTGGGCGAGGGGATTGAGGGATGTCTGGCTGATAATCCCTGCTATGAGAAAGTGGGTAGTGAAGGATTGAAAGGGTCAGGAAGAGGGGAGAACCATGGCTCTGCCTGCCTATGTGCCAGCCATCATAGCTGGCCCCGTGCAAGGGGAGGTATATGCTGAAAAGAGTATAGCAACTTGCTTCCCTTCTGGAGCAAGAGGGGAGTGGGGGAGGAATTGCGAAATCACCAGTCCTTCTGAGTGTTCCTCCTGGCATAGTGCAGCTAGACACCACACCAAACTAATGGCCCAATGAAGTGCATGACCTTGCAACTTTAATCATGTGCTTCTAATGTACTTTTCTTGTATGTAATTTCCTAGGTTTTTTCTGAGGGGAAAAACAAATTCCATTATGTTCAACTGGAACAGTCTCCCATTATGCATTGCCAGCAGGGTTTGAGCCCAGAGCCTTCAGCCCTGGTTGCTACCCCTGGAGCAACTTCTACACAATAGCTGCTAATGGGAGAAGGGTGTTATCCCAGATGGCAGATGGGCTACTGGGTCCCGGTGCTGAGTTTGGGGGCGGGAGAACCCAGATCACTCTGGCTATCAATCACTATTTCTCTAGGAGTTGGGAGCTCCTGCCCTATGTGGTGCCCCCAGAAGGGGATATGGGCTATCTGGAGCTAGATACTGGGGTAAGGGGAAGGGGCAACTAGCCCAGCTCTCTGTCCTGCCCTAGCCCCCAAGGATGCTTCAGCAACTCCTATGTGTTCCCAATGCATTGTGTGCTGCATCTGCTGCTTTGCTGGTGACATCAGCCTGACCTTAGAATGCATGTGGATTTTGGCAGGCTGTCACAATTTCCCCCAGGAATGAGGGCAAGAGAAGGGAAGTAAGTAACACATGGTGACATTTGTTGCTGGGCTTTGATTTTTGCATTGCTGTTTCTCCTTGCATGTTCAAAGCAAAAAACATTCTGCAACCATCCCAACCAATGAAAAGATGTCATTTTGGTCATGGCACAATTTTTCAGCAGCTGGGTCTCAGACTTCCATGGTCATTGACTAATAGGCCCAGTATTTCATAGCATCTTTCTGGTTTTTAGCAGCATCTCACAGTTGTCTAGGAAAGAAACTTTGTCCAGTCAGTCTGTCACTGAGGAAGAGAGCATCTTGTGGGAGTGCCAGATTGGCACCTCACGCCCACTCACAGTGGTGGCTTGGGGAAACATAGCCTAGAGTGTTCTTGCCGAGACCAGACTCATGACATTTACAGATCCAGTAATCTTGTGTCTCATGCACAACTTGAAAATTCTCATATCTAGGCCCATAGGCGTGCACACGGGGGGTGCTGGGGGTGCCCAGGCACACCCTATGCAGGGGTATCACACATACCCCTTTTATCAGGCCCATGAACCTTTCTTATGCTGCCCATGGCGCTACCTCGCTCAGTTTAAAGCCGCTGCTGAAAGTGTGTGGAGCATGCGTTTTCTCTGCGGACGAGAGCACGCCGCGATCTGCCACCGAAATAAATCGTGGCATTTGTCGGTGGCGAGTAGGATGCTGTAAGAATTCCGCCGGCGGGTAATTAAAATGTTGCCTGTTGGCGGAGTTCAGTTTGACACCCCTGACAAAGACTACCTGAGTGTACTCCCTAATGAAAATGTGCACACCCTAACGAAAGTTCCCTGGGTTCACACCCTAATTAAATGTGCTGCACACGCCTATGTCTAGGCCATGATTGTCACGCTGGCTGGATTGGAGAGGGAGCATTTATGATATTGTTTGACATCAGTATGTCAAAATCATAATAATTCATGTGAGATAGGCCATGTCAGGTACTGTTAGAAAGGCTATAATATGCTAAGTAAGATGATAATGTTTATGTTCATGTGTTATATGTGTAATGGAAGTTATGGATATGGTTGAGATATCTGTATTTCAAATTGTGCTGTGTCTGGGCGACACCCCAGACAGGATGGCTGCAGAACAATAGCTTGCTTAATGGCCCATGAAGACATCCCCAGGTGCAAGGGGCCCAGGGGGAGAAGCCAGGGATATAACTGATGAGTCACCAGGACTTGCCCATGTGACTCTGGACTCCATTTTGGTTCCTGTAAAATTCCACAAGCAGCATGGCAAGGGCCAGAGGATATATAAGGCAGAAGCCTTGGAAGCCATTTTGTCTTCAGTTGGGATCTAGCTTCAGCTACCAACCTACCTCTGGATCAGCTCATCTACAACTGAACTGAAGCTGTGAAACAAAGGACTGAACCCCATCCAGGTACTGGATGTATACCAGAGGGACTATACAAGCCTGCAAACTCCACAATTCTTCTAGAAACCTGATGTATATGGACTTTCAAATCATTTGTATGTATTTAATTGCTTTAATCCTTTAACATTTCTCTTATTGTTTGTTCCTTTCTTTTTATAATAAACCTTTAGTTTTAGTTACTAAAGGATGGGCTGGCAGTGTGGTATTTTGGGTAAGATCCAAACTTCTATTGATCTGGTGCTGTGGCTGACCCTTTGGGGTCAGGGGGAACCTTTTTAGTAAAGAGCAGAGAGTTTAAATAACTGGTCTCTTTACTGGACCTAGTGACTGATTGTGACTCTTCTGTGCCTAGGCTAGCCACCTGAGAATGCCAATCTCAGGGCAGGCTGTAAAAGGAGAGCAGATTCTCCCAGCACTGGTGGGTGACAATGAAGTCAGGCTTCCCAACCAGCCACAAACAATGCTTCTGATTTCCCACACCGGTTATCAAGAATCCCAAAATACAAACACACACAGCCCCCTTTACTGCATTTCAGTCTCTGGCTCCCAATCAACCACTGGGTCCAGTAAAGAGACCAGCTGGGGTCCTTGCACAGCTGCTGTACTGAGAAGAACTTGGAAAGAGTCAGTTGTCCAAGTAAGCTATGAGACCAGGGCCAGACACTGCAGGGTTTTATATGCTTTCCAAAGAATCTTAGCACTTCTGTAGTACTTTACAAACTAACTGATTGTCACAACCACCCTGTGAAGCAGATAGGTGAGGATGAGTATTCCCCATGTTACAGCTGGAGAAAGTAAGGCAGAGAAGTCAAGTGACTTGATGAAGGATTCAGAGTCAGGACTGGAATTAGAATACATGTGTTGCTTGCTCTTGGGCCCATGTTTACTGTGCTGCTGCTCCCTCTTTGCAGAGATCAGAGACAAGAAGTTTGTTCAGCAATAGGCAGGTGTGCTAGGACATCACAGTGCTGCAGGGAGCTCTCAGGAGCTTCCTGATTAAAATTCTGCCATGCAGCTGAAGGGAGGCGGGATAAATTCCCTGCCTCTGATGGTGTCCCGTCCCTGTCTGGACACTGTTTATTCATTGCTGCCAGAGTTTACTTATCTTTGGGGCTCATAAAAATATTTTGAAGCAAACCAGGTAGTGCCAAACAGAAAAACTTTCCTGGGGAGGAGGAGGGGGAGGAAAAGGTCCCACAGGGTCATTAACCCCACCTGCAATTTCAAACAACACAAGCTGAAGCCCATGCTTTGTGATCAATGCGCTCAGTATATTTTTCAGGGACAAAGTGTAATTGCATCCAGCCAAGTGCTTGTAATAGAGGCTCGTTTGCCAAGTCCTGAGGCCTCCCTCCTTCATGACGACTAAGTGAGTTGGCTTAAATGGGAAAAGAAATTAATCATTTCCCCAGTCTCTCCCCCCCTCCTTTTCTTAGAGCATAATTACACACCCTTGGGACCCTGGATCATAAACTCAGTGGGAACATCAGATCGCTGTATCGCTGGTCTGGGAGAGAGCTTGTGGCAGCAACAGCTCTCCCCCAGAGCTCTCGCTTGGCCTGGGCCTGCCCAATATCAAGGAAAGCCAGGGTCAGGAATTCATGGATCTCAAAGGGCAGCTCTTGTGGAATAACCCAGGATCTTCAGGAAATGTTCATGACAAACTTTCAACCCTCCTGATCAGTTTACATTTCCAAGGGTGTATTTTGCAAGTCAAATGGCCTAGAAGCGGGTGTGCACATGGGTTAAACTATCTTCTCTCCTCCTCATTCCCAGTTATTTGGAGAAAGATACTCTCTTCCCATTATCCTAAAGGGGGAATGATTTCACCCCAGCCCACATTATGAAATCCTAAGAATCTCCTTCCTAAGAATCGTGAGACTGAAAGGACGATGCACTCTTCCCTGCTCATACCTCTATTCCTCTTTCAGAAATATACTTTTGACCAATCAAATGCAAGATGGGATTAGCCCTTGGAGCCCCTAGTTCAGTGCCATCTCCATGGGTTTCATGCTCCCCCAAGTCTGTTCTGCCTGACTTCATTGACTTCAAAGGGGCTACTCCCATGAGTAAGGTTAAGTGATTGTTTACATGTTTAAAGGATCAGAGCCATCATTTGCAAATACTTTAGGATCTTTTAGGATGCAAAGTGCTATATAAATATAAAATAATTTTATTATAATAATAAACAAGTCATTTCTGACCCTTTAGGAAATAGGACAAAACAAAACCAAACCACCTTACTAAAACAAAATATTTTACTTCAAACACTGCTCCCCCTGGAGAGAGGATAAGAGAACAAACATGACAGATGCACATTGCTTTTAATGCACTACTGGAAGGTGCTTAGAGACTGTGGTGATGAGTGCTATGTAAGAATCTAGATAGAATAAAATTGTAATGAATACTGCATCCTATTCTCTGTTTTCATTTTTTCTTCCAAGTACTACAAATGTAGGAAATTCCAATCTGTGACCCTGAAATCATTTTCACAGTGCTGTCTACATATCACATTCATTGACATGTTCTTGATGATGATCTGTATAATTTTGCATTAATGTACATTTAGTGCTATTGACCAGGTTTCTGTATGAGGACTCAACAGATCTCAATGAATATTAATATTAATATTCATTATAAAGCAATCTGGTTTGCTACCTATTGTGCCTGCTATTGTTTTCTCTTTTCATTGTGTCTCAGTTGCTAGCTGATTCTCATTACATTTTAATTTCACAATTTCTGAAGGTTTTCTTTTTTTTTTCTTATTTTTTTTTTTTAAAGAAAAAATAGCTTTTGTTATGGCAGTCAAGGAATGCTGAGCTACCGAAAGCTGTGGAATTGCAATGTTACTGGCACTCATAATTTTATTGCAAGTCTTGAGATATCTGATGTCTTCTCAAAGCTACAGCTCCTGGAGTCATGTGATTAGGAAAGAATCTGTTTTCTTTTTTTTTTTTTTAAATGTATTCCTAGCCCTCTTGGCTGTGGAGAGAAGATAAAACTCTTAAAGGATGAAAAACCAGAAGGCAGATAGGCTGCCCCCACACTTTTATTTTTAAAAATCACATGAGTTTAGACCTAGTCTCTTTATTTTGGGAGCCTGAATCATGATTTTTGAATGCTTGGGGCTGGCAATAGTGGAAGAGTGTTGACTGACTATTATGAGAACATCACATTTTGACACCAGCAGACCAAATTCAGTGATGAGTCCTGGTCACGTGCCATCTGAGGCATGTTATGCTACGAAGACTTGGGAGAATAGCTGGCTCAGGTGTTTGCTACAGAACCTTTCACCTCTAATGCATGTATTCTGATTTAAATTGGTATCACTTCAGGGTCTGTATTTGATGGTAAATCCATCCAAAAAATATGTTCTTCTGTTTATACTAGTTTAATATACTGTAGTCAGAAACATCTCGCAAGCCCATCTCCTAACATTAATCACTATCTTACGATGGTTGTGGAAACCAAAATATCAGGGGGAGGAGAGAGCACCCACATGGGATCCTGTATTTCAGTGACTTCAAGTTTCTTGGTGGTGCTGGGTGTGAATCACAGATGATGCACTTGGTCTCTGACTATACTTCCAACTGTAGGTGTCTTCCCCCGCCCAAAAAAATAAAATGAAATAAAATCATCTGTTAGGAATATTGGAACATCCTGAAATACTTAGCTAAGGCTTGTCAAAAATTGAGTTACTGCACTTGACAGTGATCTCCTCTTTCCCATAGTTTCTTCCAGTTTCAATGTCATTTCCAGGATGGTGGGCAGCTAGGGTGGCCAAAAAATGTCTGTGTTGGAGCAAGTCAAAGTCCTTGTCCCATACATTTTCTCATTAACTGCAAGAATTTAAAATGTATTGAACAATCTATCAGGAGGCCCTATTTTTAGTATGGAACATTTTGGACACTCTGGTTGGAGGAACTTTGGCTTTCAAAATGTTGTTCCACTCTGAAAAGTGACTCTTTATAAAAAACATCACGTAGTTCTGCATGTGTCTTACCAGATCAAACCAGCTCAGCTGACAAGTAAAACAGGTTTTTTTTTTCTAATTGCCAGCACTGACGTATGAAATCTGACAGTAAAGCTGGGTTTACTCTGTCTCACATACCTGCAAATAAAGACTCTGCTTTTGGAAATTAGTTAACAATTCTCAAGGGTGAGATTGCTGTGGAGTAAGATGCTACACTGTGATACCATTATTCTCACTATCAGGCCCGTGAGAATGCATGAACTGGAATAGAATCCTACTTGCTCTCTCACGGTTGCATTTGCTCTGCAGTGCCAAGAGGAGTTAAAAGGAGGTAAAGCTTATTTTGATCAGTAAAGTCAGCTAATGAGCCTGGATATGCACAGAAAGATGAAAGAAATAAAAAGGTGGCATTTTTACTGAGTCACACTTTAGAGCCAACCATCCTTTAATAATTTTATAGTCAAATTATTAAACTGTTTTGCAAGAAAGCTGGAATTAGGGATTTTGGTATTTTTAAAAATGTGTGGTCTAGATTTTCCAAAAATTGGTTGGCTTGCACCTCTAAATGGGTGAGAATGCAGTGTGCAACGTTAAGGCCTGTTAGTGAATAGGACTGAGCACTCACACCTCTCTCATTGTAAAGTACTGGGGCTCAGTTCTGAGTTGAGATATAATTTTGTATCATTTAAAATCTGCTATCAAAGCAGCATATCATAGGCACCCCCATTTGAAATTTAAATCCTACTTTTGGACTATATGCTGCCTTTTTTAAATCCAAGATGAAACTCCCATTTGTCTAAATAGGAGTTGTGCAATAAGAATTATACCAGTACCATATACTTCCCTTTTGTTTTCACTGCTGTAGTTTTCATTAGCAAAGGGGTAGTCAGTTCTCAATGGGTGTCTATGAACCTGATTCACATTTACACTGCCAGAGCAGTGTAAATGGCCCTTAATGTAAATGAGTCAGGCCCTACTTCTTTTAGTTTCTTTGTTTAAACTCTGCAAGCAAGGAGAAAAGAAACATTTTTAATGTGAAAAGTTATAAAAGAATCTGAACTCCTTGCAAAGGATCAAATGTTAAAACCAGACCATCCTTTACAAAAGAGACTTTAATTGTATGCAGTCAGTATGTCTTACTAGTGTTGCAATACCCCTGCTGTCTGTTAGCTCCTATGCATATGTGGCTTATTGAAGTCTCTTGCTTGGTTGCTCATTTACATTTGCCTGCATTCTATTGCAGCTGTTTATGCTTCTCTCTTCTTCTTCTTCTTTTCCCCTCCTCCCCCTTTTAGTGGTTCAGGTTTTCAAGTCATCTGTTTCCTGTTGAAAACTTGCAGAGCAAAATCTTGCAAAACACACTGTAATTGGAATAGGTATTAAAAAAATCAATGGCTTTTCACCCTCCCAGCAGTTATATTTTCAGGAGAAATAACTTCCAAATTAGCCAGCTAGATGTAGTGTTGCTAATTTTCAGTTGTTTTTGCTCTGTCAAGCCCTGACACTGAGCCAGTTTGAATTGGCAGCCTGATCGCTGGAATAAGTCATGGGGAAAGCAGCAGAACACAGTCATTTATCCTGGAAACAAAAGCATTAAAGATTAAGTGTCTGATTCTTCTCTACTCATACTGGTATAAATAAGGAGTAACTCCACTGGAAGCAAAAGTACAAGTAGTGTGAGAAAAGACTCAGACTCTGACTATAGATAGTTGAGTGAAAGTGTGATATTCATCTTGTTTGATAAGAAAAGATGTAATTCAAGGCAGGTTTTGCTTCATCGGAAAATAAAATGTTATGGCAATGATGTTTTTGGAAACATATTGTGCCAGATTCTATTTTCTGTTATGCTGGCATAAATCTGTTGAAGTCAGTGCAGTTACTGCAGATTCATGTTGGTGTAACTGATGGCAGATTTTACCCTTATTAAGAACTTTAATTTTAGAGGTATTAAATAAGAATAAATAATAGTAGTTAAAATAGTGCTTTTCATCTTCCAAGAATTTTACAATCTCTAATAATAATGTGAGAATTCTGCAAAGTGCAAAAGAATTTGGATCGGACTCTGATCCCACTTGCACTGGTGTAAATCTGGAATGACTCCTTTGACTGCATTGGAGTTACTCTGAATTAACACTAGTGGGAGATCAGAATCAGTCCCCAAAACTTTACAGTTTCCTGAGAGAGCCTTGCTTTGTAATGAAGTGATCAACACTGGCAAAACGTACAATGTGGAAGTGAGAAAAGGGCCAGGGAACAAAAATGAGCTATTGCAATGCATGAATCCCTCACCATACCTTAAAGGGGAATTCCAAACTTTCATAAAAAATTGTTTTGAACTGCTGATGACTCAAAGCGATAAACAGAATACATACATATACTTCAGTACGACAAATACAGGCTCCAATCCCGCAGTCCTTATTCAAGCAAAACGCCTACTGACGTCAAGTAAATGGGACTTGCAGCCTTTATTCTAGCCAAAGGTTTTCTACCAGTGTCAGTTTTATTGTCAGTCATGAAACATTTAGTGTTTTTTCTTAAAGCCCCAGCTCCTGAAGACATATGATTATATGAGAATCTCAGCTTTCATTTTTTTTAAAAAGCAACTTTCTAACCCACCTCACTGCAGAGAAAAGCTTAAACATGAAGTGAGTCAACCCTAAAGGCTCAAAACCCAGAAAGCAAATAAAGGAACCTGAACATTTATATATTTAAATATGATTTAAGTCAATCTCATGATTTTTTTGGGGGGAGCCTAATTCTTGATTATTGAATACGTAACATTGGCAGTATTCATGTCAAGAGCTCTGGTTACAACACAATTGTCCCCAACTTGGTTAAAAAATTATTCTATCTTGCAGTGTGTATATGGGACTGAGCTGTGTTTTAATTTTGTCTCTAACTGCTGAATTGTGCTAAAGCTTTGGGCATGGCAATTTGGAAACCACATCTGTGTTGTAATTACATCCTGACACAATTGATTTTTGTAATGTAGCTGGAATCAAATATGGCATCAAAAAGCACCAATAATAGACACATCCCTGCCTTAAAGTATACTGGAAGTTTCTAGTGCAATTTGGTTTGACTTTGTCTTTCCTATCACTTCTACAAGGGAACTGATTTCTGTTAGTTCCTTTGACATTGCATCAGGCTTGCTTATTTATGCTGAGATATAAAAAAAAGAGACATAGTCACAAATTTCTGCAGCAGTGTAGTTTTGTTTAAACTTGAAATTCCATCAATTCTGAAACTCAATTTTTTCCTTTTTTTTTTCTCCTGACAAAAATGTCACTTACCTGACAAATTCAGACTTTTCATAGATTCCAACCAGAAGGGACCATTGTGATTATCTAGTCTGACCTCCTGTATAACCAGGCCAGAGAACTTCCCCCAAAATAATTCCTAGAGCAGATCTTATAGGAAAACATCCAATCTTGATTCTAAAAATTGTCAGTGATGGAGAATCCACCACAACTCTTTTGTTGTTCCAATGATTGTTGGATGTAAATTGTTCCAGTGATTAATTACTCACTGTTAATTCAAATTTAAGAAGTAAATATTTGTCATCTGTTGGAGGGTAACTTGTAGGTGTCCTTCAAAAAGAGCAAATGCCCTATTGAAGTAAATGGGAATTTTGATAAGGGCCTTGTCTATGTGAGAAAGCTGCACTGGTTTAACTTAATTCCATTTTAGTTAAACTGGTGCCAATCTCTGTGGGTACTCTTATTTCAGTTTAAGAATGGCTTGTTTCAGTTTAAACAATTTCTCCTAATAGACTTAAGCTAACCCTAAATAAGCCTGGTTTAAAATGAAATAAGCATGTCCACGTAGCCTTTAGCACTGGTTTAACGAACTCAGTTTAAAGGAGCGCAACTTTCTGTTGTTGACAAGGTAGAAGGGAAATATTCTCAGCTGTGCTGTCGGTGTCAGAAGTGTGATCAGCTAGGGAAAGGGAAACCCAATACTCTCAGCTCAGACTTGATCCTGTAAAGGCACAGAGCACTCTGAGGACGTTCTTCTTGAACTTCTCCTGACTCTGTTGGGAGTTGAGGAGGCTCGGCACTTTACAACCTTGCTCAGCATCAGTTAGGATCAAGTGTATCTAAAGTGGTTAAGACTAATTATTGGCACTTTTCTTTACAAAAGCCTCTGTCCAAGGAGAACTGTTGTGTATGTTTTGGATTTTCTGCTCTTAAACAGCTTTCTTGGTTTTTATGGTGGTTTTTTATGTTGTACATAAATGTCACATTTCTCATTCTGACTTTCACGCACACCAGAATAACTGCAGTTTACATTTCTGTGCCAGGGTGACATTATGCTTCTATTGCTAGAGTTCACTTTTTATTCGGGTAAAAAAAAAGAAAAAGATCTTTGGTCATGTAGGATGGGGTTTTTCGAAGTCTCGGTGTAGGCTTAACTTTTGTTCTCACTGAAGTCACCATTAAGGCCAACAATGGGTATGGTTAGGGTAAGACTTTAAGATGTGATGTTAGCACGTGCCATTACACCTTTAAATCTTACTCTGGATAAGGTATCGAGTGATTTTGAAAATTCCCATATATAATTATTTTCCTTGATATAGGTAGGGAGGGGAACAGATAACATGAAGAACGACTAACCATGCAACGTATTAAATGTGAACATTTAATGTATTTAACTAACCATTTATATGTATTATTTAACACTGGGGGGAAGGGGAAGACATCTTGTATAGTTCTTATCTCCTTAATAGATCTATAAACTCAGCTTCCCTTCAAGCAGTTCAAGTGACTGCTACCAGAAAATCAGACAAAAACCAAAGTCTTTGGAGTATTTTTTCTTTAAGAAATATTTAGCCTATGGAATAGACAACTTCTGTTTGAAAATCTGGCAGATCACCTTAAAACATGCAAATAAGCACATCAGCAGCTTCCTGTTGCTGCCAGCGCTATCTAAGTCTGTCCTAACAATATGGATGCATGATGCAAAGCCCATCTGGAAATCATGTAAAAACTGCTTCACAAAACACTCTGCCCTGAATCAAATCACATTCTATTGCTCTCAGAAAGCAGATGACTATGTGACTAAATGGTCTTCAGAGATTTAGCTCTGTACTAAGAGGAGGTAAAGATCACCACATTTTAATAATACTGCCTAGCTCTTTTCCTGCAAAGACATCAAAATGCTTTACAAACTTCATACGCTATGTGTAAAATTGGGAAGTGTCACACAGAGGCAAAGTGACTTGCCCAGTGTCACAGCCAGCAACAGATTCCAGGTCTTCTGAGTCGCAGACCAGTGCTCTACCCACTAGGCCACATTGCTTCCCCATTTTTCAACTCATGCCTATCGGAAAGTATGATGAACTTTCAACATGGATATACAGCCATGTAGTAACAGAAAAAAAGTCTATTTATCTCAGACATGAAACGAGCTCTCTGATATGAAACTTTGTTTTTCAATCCACCCTTGTCAAAAAATTTGTGATCAAAGGAAGAGTTGGAAACAGCACTCCCTGAACAGCTAAGATTACTTTGACATAGGGGGACATACAAAAGACAGTTTCAGGGATGATTAGCAGATTGCAAAGCTGTGTGGCTTAAATCCTTATGTTTGACAGAGGCATTGCGTTCGGAATCTAAACAAAAATATATTTTATAACTTTGCCTTGGGAAGAAAATGTTTTGTTTTAGTCTGGCCATAAATAACCGTTCATGAGCCCCATTTGTCTCTTCTTACTAAAAACAAACTCGCAGTGGGAATTTGGCTGCAGGTGAATAAGAAGTGAAGAATTAATTTGGTGATAGAGCAAGAAAGGTGGGCTTAAACCATCTTTCCATTTGTGGATGTATGGTGTATTTATTCACATTGGAAAGGAACTTCTAGACATAATTGTTACATTGGACTTTTGTGAACATAAACTTTGGCAAGAGAACTTAAAGCTGTCCATGCAGTCCCAAATCTATTACAGTTAGCTAATAAGAATAGTATGCCTCTGTTGAAATGTCTCCTTTCTTATTCTAACTCCCTTTTGGCTTCATCGTAGCACAGAGATGGGACCTGATCCTGCAGCCCATGCTCGTGTGAGTTATCCCATGTGTGCAGTGTGGGTGGAGCAGCAAGTGGACAGTCTACAGGCAGCTCAGCAATACCACCCACGAGCTATGCCCAGGGGCAGACAGAAGGCAGGGAGCTAGGATAGGAAAATGAAAGGTGGAAATAATTGCAGGAAGGGAACAGGGAGGCAGGGGGCACAAGCAGAGGAGACAGTGAGGAGGTGACGGGGACAAGACAAAAGCCTAGAAAGTCTAAAAACAAAAAGCTCAGGAGGAAGATGAGGGAGCATAGAAACAGAAGGAGACAAGGAAGAAATAAAATACATTTGAAGTAAGGGACACTTTTAAATAGAGGGACTGGGATTGGGACAAAACAAGAAAGAACAGAGGGAGAAATGGGTTTTTTTTCCTAGGAAATGGTAACATGAAATGGTATGTTCTCTGAAAGGAGAGAGAAGGGCAATGAGGAAGACAAGGTGGGAAATTACTTGACTCTGGAGTGTGGGATATGTACTTCTCTCTCCTCTCCCCTCCGCCCACCTTGGTTCCCCAAAACCCTCGTGCCCTGGCCCCCAACTACAGCCAGCCCATCCTCCTCCCTCACACACCATGATAAGTGTCCTGGTTATTTGCTTTGATAAATCTGCTTGCCCTAGCCATCAACAGTCTTTTCCCTTGATGGCAAAAGGCATTTTTCCCTGGAAGGCAAAACCATCCTGCCTGCATTTGGGATTGTCTGTGTTCTTAGGGATAAGAGTCTTTTCATTCCAAGATACTATGGGCTCTTTTGGCAAAGTGCAGCAAATGAATGCATTTATTGCCTCATTCTAGAAATGCAGTGTATGCAGGGATCTCTTGATTGTGATTGAAATAGTCCAAGGAAAGCTGGATCAAAGTCTTACAGAACAGATCATGTGTCCTAGTGTATTTGTAGCCATCCCACTGAGGGAAAACATCATTGCTGACTCAGGAAAATTCTGAGGTTAGAAAGGGTTCCACATTAAAAACCTACCAGTCATAATAAAACAAATGAGTTTACTTTGGAAGACAGTATGGATGGGGTTCAGTTATGATCCCATGGGGAGGGCATGAGTGAATAGAATGGTTTGGTTAATCTATTTAAAGATGAACAACTTCTATATTTATTTTTAAAAGCATTTCAGATCAGGTTATTTTAGTAAGTAACTATTTGCAGGATAGATTGATGCAAGCAGCCCTGCTTGTTGTTAGCACAAATCTCTGTGTAGGCTCAATGAACTCTATTATTATGCTTATTACAGTAGCATCTGCAGGCCTCAGCTATGCTGGCAACTGTATGTACGTGAGGTTACAGATAGGTCCCTGCTACAAAAGTCTAAATAGACAAAGGCTTGGTGGGGAAAGAGAGGTGGAATAACTTACTTAAGGTCACACATCAGAGCTGGGAATAGAACCTAAGTCCTAGTTCAGTGCCCTATCCTAGGGTCATAGAATTTAAAGCCAAAAGGGGCTGTATCTAGTCTGATCTCCAGTCTATCATAGGTTCTTACATTTCACCCTGTTACCTCTGTATTGAGCCCAATAACTTGTGTTTGGCTACAGCATATCTCCCAGAAAGGCCTCCAGAATTGACTTGAAGATGTCCAGACATGGAGAATCCACCACCATTTCTCTTGGTATTTTTTTCCAATGGCTGATCACCCTGATTGTTAAAAACATACACCTTATTTCCCATTTGAATTTCTGGCTTCAGCTTCCAGCAGTTGGTCATGTTATGCCTTTCTCCACTAGATTAAAAAGCCCTTTAGTTTCCAGTTCTAGTTTCTCCCCGTGAAGGTATTTATACTCTGTAATCAAACCACTTCTCAATCTGCTTTTTGAGACACTCAGCAGATCAAACTCTCTAAAGTCTCTGTTAGGCATTGTCTCCAGCCATCAAATCATTTTGGTGGCTCTTTATTGCACCCTCTCAAACCTTTCAACTAAATCCTGCTGCTTCTCTGTAGCAAGGCCATTGCTCCTGCTATGAGTCTGCCCTGCATTGCTTGCTCCACCACTCCTTTGCAAGTGCACCCCAAGCCTCAGTCCCTTCTCACCCCTGTAGGATCCTTGTAGCGGTGAGTGTCCCGATGAGCTCCGGGGCATTTAGGGCTTGCTATGGGCTTTAATGTCACTGCTTTGAAACCAGCTTGGGTAATTTTTGTTATTAAAAAACAAAAACAAAGTTACCTGCAAATCTGCATTGCTTTTTGTGTTTGTTTTCATAAGACAGTTGCTCCCACCCACCGAACCTGAGCCTGGGAAATCAGGTTCAGACTTGGGCAGGCATGGAGGTGAGAGTGGTTTGGGAATGCAGCTGCAGTGCAGCTCTCTTAGCTGGCATTCACTGAGTGTGCACTGATCTGCGTTAGCACAGGTCTAGCGTGTAGATAGATGAGCCCTTGGGAATTATTTTATGGTAATGGAGCTTTTGAAACAACTAACCAGATTCTCAGCTGGCATAAATAAGTATATCTCTATTGAAGTCAATGGAGCTATTCTGGTTTACCATGGCTGTACATCCCATTCTAGCAACTCAATATCCATCATAAGAAATGCACAGAAAAGCTTATGACACATGCTGAGGGAGAAAAAAGTAAAAAATGACAGCATGGGCCATCAGTAGCAATGGAGGCTCTGTCACTTCAGCTGATAGGACCCAGGTTTGCCCTCAGATACAGTAGAACCTCAGAGTTACGCACACCTCGGGAATGGAAGTTGATTGTAACGCTGAAAGGTTCATAACTCTGAACAAAACGTATTAATGGTTCCTTCAAAATTTTACAACTGAACACTGACTTAATACAGATTTGAAACTTTACTATGCAGAAGAAAATTGATGCTTTTAACCATCTTTAACAAGCATAGTTTCATTACCTTGTGAAATCTTTTTTTAAACTTTCCTTTTTTATTTTATTTTTATTTTTTAGTAGTTTATATTTAAACACAGTACTGTACTATATTTGCTTTTATCTTTTTTTTTTGGTCTCTGCTGTAGCCTGATTGTGTACTTCTGATTCCAAATTAGGTGTGTGGTTGACCTGTCAGTTCATAACGCTGGAGTTCATAAGTCTGAGGTTCTACCGTACCTCTGAATACCATGCTTGTGGCAGGTAGCTAATTGGAGCTGTGCAGGCACATCTAAGAGCAGAACTGGGTGAGTGGCATAATAAATTAGACAGGGTTTGATTCTGCAAAGTGCTGAGCTCCCACTGGCTTCCATGCAGAATCAAGGTCATAGAAGCAGTCTGTGGCTGGCCTTGTCTGAGTGTAGAAACAAACACAGACACCAACACCTCACTCTTGTAGCTTGAAATTCTAAAAGTGTTTAAAATGGCTTGAACCTTACAAAGAAATACTTACAATCTTTGTCCATTTCAGGCAAACCTTATTGACTCGTAAGCAGTAACAAAGCTGTAGTTTTCTTTGTAGACTAGGAGAGATGGCTGATGGAGAATGAATATAATGCTGCACTATGCTCAGAGAGGAGAAACTAAGAGTGAGCTGTTTAAAATGTTTAACATAGTATTATGCTGTTCTTTGTACTTTTGTTTCTTGTCTTTGTGAATATTTTTTCTTTAGTTGCCTAACATTGACTGGTGTGTGATGTTATAAAACAAATGACTGGTACTATTTTGATCTAGCAGTTTAAAATTCTCCATTTGAGCCACTAATATGGGGTGGGGGTGGGAAGGAGAGTATGTGGAAAATCTTTTAGATGTGTTGCCTGGTTTAATGATTGTAGGCTTAGTTGGGCAACAAAATTTCACCAGCTATTATAATTGCAATAATGAAAATACAGAAATGGTATCAACAAAGAACAGCAAGAGCAATTGTACCAGCTAAGACAAAATCACTAGAGCTATCAATCGTTCAAAGTCTAACTGGATCATCTGAGATCAGGAAAATATTTACCTTACATTAGAGTATTGCACAATTAGCACCGTTCTGGAGATTTTAAGACTTCCTTTCCTTTAACACTTGTGTCAATTAATTAAAGTCAGATTCCACTGCCTGCATTCAGTGGGACCATTGGTAAAATAAGGTTCAGTGCCATTCAGTGTGAATAAGAGTGGCAGAAACTGGCTTAGTGTTTTTATAGAATTTTGGTATTCAGAATTGATATTGACATTTGAATGTCAATGGCAGTAGAGTGCCTAAATCCCTTAGACACCTGGAGAATGTACAATGATGTTAGAGCTGTGGAGTAAAGAACTAAAAAACCCAGGAAATGTTAATGTTAGGGTAACTGTACAACCTAATCTCTGCCCCTTTGTGCATTACAATAATCTTAAAGATCTACTAATACATGTACAATATATCATACAATTTATTCTACAGCTTTGTATACACAGTGTATTCTGTACATACTTCAAAAGCACATCAAGCCTGGTCTCATTATCAGTTTTATCAATGACAGACAAGCTTAGTTTCTGCTTTAATGATGTCTTCACGTGTGTTGTCTTCAGACTTGTTCTACATTCAGTTAATAACTGAATTCTCCAGGTTACACAATAGCCCCCCAAAAGAGGGCAGGAGGCAGGGCCATGCCTCGACCTCGCTACATACTGGCCAATGGAGCTGACTGACTGCACAGGGGAGCAACCTGCATCCCATAAATGGTGGTGGAATGCCCCCAAGGGCTCCCTGTAGGATGATGTGGCTGTATATCAGCCCTAGTACAGGGTTATTATTAAATGGCACAATTGACCTGAATGTCAGTCTGTTAGTTTCTTGTATTAAAGACCCATCATTAAACCCCTCTTCCTGTGCCTTCTCAGAACATACCATAAATCATGTGATTAAATAATTATCTGTCACATTGCTCAATGGCATTAATGGATGTATATGAATAGGACAGGCAGCATTTATGGGCTCCCTTGTCTCCATTTCTCTTAACATTGCCTACATTTAAATTTCAGCTGAGCAAAGATTTTTATTTGCTAATAAACAACAGCCTTGATTCCCAGAAATAGTCTCTGGGGAAGAAAAACAATGCTCATTGTAATTAGCAATGTTTTCATTGCTGTCTGTTATGCACAGAATGTCATTGTCTGAGGATGCAAGCCTGTCCTTGAGCCAAGTGTAGACCATATTTTAACTTTTCTAATCGTATATACACAATGAATATGGAAATGTACAGACTGATCCCTCATTCTATCATGTTCTCTGCTCTCTCAGAAAGCAGAGTACATGGCATTCTGTAAATGGAAACACCATCTCCTCGGAATGAATTTGTCAACCCTGTTAGATAGAAATCTGCACTGAAAGGATGAAACAGACCTCTCTCTCTCTCTCTCTCTCTCTCTCTCTCTCACGGCCTGATCCTGCAAAGCCTTCTCTTCACAAGTAGCCGTTAATCACACAGGCAGTGCCACTGACTTCACTGGGACTATTTGTATAAGCATCTGCAATAATTAGGCTTTTTATCCCATTTTCCTAATGCCATTAAAGAGCCATAGCGTATATTTGTGACTTCTGTCATACAGGTGTAATGAAGCCCTATATCACTTTGTATTTCTGCCCTCCCTTTCTTACATGGGCTGTAGAATTGTTCGTAGCTTTGCAGTTTGAACAAGTAAAAATATAGAAAATGAATATTCTGCTAACCAGCCTTGGTGAAAGTATGTTAACAATTGAAATGAAAGCTCTTCTAATCAACTGATAAGATTTAAGATGGAATTGTTTGAAGTCACTGTACTCTGTGTTATCAGGTACTCTAAGATGTCTTGTTATAATTCTGTATGTTACCTAATGAATATCATATCCCAATTACATATAATACAAAGAAAACCTTTGTAACACAAAGATACTCAGCCTGAAAAGTCAAGATACTAATAAGCAAAAGTTCTCATAGCAATGTTAACTCACATACACTGTTGCATGTACACATGCATACATACACGCGTTAGTAGGCATTCCCTGTGAAAAAGCTGTTTGTGCAAAATCAAAGCTGAGCCATTTAGCAGACAACAGTCAAGAAACCCATTGTTTAGGGTGAACATTCAGTCTTAACTTTGCCCCCTTACACTTGTGTATTTTATTACTGGGGGTGATTTATTTAAAGCTCAGCTCCTCTTTGTGCCTTTGAAAATCTCCCCTAGCATATTCCTCTATTAATGTGGATGGGATTGCTTTGAATTTACCCCACGGTAACAGAGCAGGATCTGGCCCTGTGTGTCATGATAAGAAAAAAAACATTAAAAGTACATGATAAAAAGATACTGCAGTTTTTGGAAAAGTGTGTGGTTACTCAGGCCTAGATTGTCAATTTGCGATCTGCCCTGAGCAAGGAGATGTACAGGAAGCAGATTGTGATGCTCCAACACACAGGAAGACAAACAATGCTGGATCTATACCAATACAATGACCATCACCCAGCATACAGGTGCAGCCAGGCTGGCCAGCACAAAGTGGGGTAGGAGCCAAAGCTTTGCTCAATCTTACCCTGTCTTTTTCCACCTTCTTGCGCAGAGGATGAGGGGAGAATAATAGCTAAGTGGAGTATATTTCCAATCTCATGCTGCAACCTATGGTACAAATAGCCTGTACAAGGCAATGCCTTAGTCCCCTGCCCCGCCCCCACCCTTTCCTCCTTGCCCAGCTGTGTGGTACCAGTGATAAACTAGCTCTTTTAATTAAACAGAATATTATCATGCACATGTGCAAAGAGGCATAGTTAGGGTTGAACGTTCACCCTTATCTGTGCATGTCTTGTCTTTTCTCTGTCTGACTACACAACCTGTTTTTCTTCAAAAGTTTTCCAAAAGCATTTTTCAGTTTTAAATTCTATGGAGGTCAATGAGGTTACTCTGGATTTCAGATGGGTAACTGAGAATAGGATTTGGATCATAACATGAAGAACAAGGACATTTTAAAACAGTCTTTCCCAGACATCAACGTAAACTAATCAGGATCCTCGCTGGTGCCTCCTCATGTGACACCATCTTTACTTGCCGACTGCCGATACTTAACTTACATGCAGTTACCGTAAGCATTCCTTTTCTTTCCCTTCCCATTTACAGAAAGAAGCAAATGGTATTTTTTTCTGGCTTCCTCTTTTCTGTGTCATGACTTTCATTTTTCTTGTCAGCAAACTAGAACAGCCAATTAGCAGAAAATAATGTATTTGGCTTCATAATAATATAGTGGCTTGAAAATGCCTTTGTAAACAGTATTTACTGATTTGCTGTGTTATGAATCAAGTGATGCGTAACTGTGAAATTTAGTGAGATTGTATGAGGTATAATGAAAAGGTATGAAACCAATAAAACATTTTTCTCCTAATAAGGAATAAAACCAAAAGCTGATTTTTAAATAAATTTGCCAGTCTCATATTTTTTTTTAAATCTAGTTATTCCTTAATTATAAAGCACCTATAGATTCTCAGCAAATAGATATAGATCAGATGCTTGTATGAATATTTCAGTGTTTCTTTTGGAAAAATAACATAGAACTAAGATGTCTGACACAACCAATGATCCATTTAGTTTCTGACAGTGAAGTATCAGCTGCTTCAAAGGAAGATGCAAGAAAACATTAGAGGACAATTATGGAAATATCTGCCTATCCACAGGAAAGTTTCTTCCCCGCCCCATGAAATGTGGCCTGAAGCATGGGGTTCTATAGCCTTTATTCATTTTTTAGTTTATCTAACATAACTGTGGTCATTCTTATTACCCAAATAAATATCTTCTTTGAATCCAACTAAGCTCTTGGCCTCATTAATCCTGTGGCAATGAGTTCCACAAATAAGTCTTGTACTGGTGTGCAAAAAAAGCCTATTTATTTAAAATTTGTTGCCTTTCAGTTTCATTGAATGGTGTTTTGTTCTTAATTATGAAAAAGGAGTAAACAAGAGCACCCAAACTACCTTCTCTACGCTGCTCATAATTTTGTATATCAATATCAAGGTCTTATTTATTTCCTGTCTAAACCAACCAGCCCAGTCTTTTTAAATTATCTTTATAGAAAAATCTTTCCATACTTTTTTGTACTGCACAGAGATTTTCATAGGGCTATCTACAATAATCCCCCCATCCCCCGTGATGTTACCTAAGGCAATAGGAACGGATTTTGCTGCTGTAATTTTGGATATGACAACTTTTCCAATTTTTTTTTAAACATAGTCTTTTTAACTGAAATGGATTGAATATTAACTGGGTCTGAGTTTCAGAATACCAGCAAATGAAAACGTCACCTTTGTCATTTCATTACAAGGTTGCATTCTCACTACTAGAAAGGAAACACAGGCCACTTCCTGTGAATAAGATAGCTCTTTGTCACATGTGAATTGCTTATAAAGGAGTCTCAACTAAAGCCTTATTGGCATACACAAGTTGAACTGACTTAACTGAATCAGTTTAGAAACCAATTTAAGAGTGTCCACACAAATGGACTGCACTGATTTAATTGAAATTGGTTTCTAAATTGATTTAATTACATTGGTAGAGCTACCCTGTGTAGACAAGCCCTATGAGTTCAGTCCCAGGACTGGGAGCCAAGGACACTTGAATGCTATCCCTGGATATGTCTATACTGACGGTGGCAAAGTCACCGCTGCCAGATCTATCTTTCTGGATCGATTGAGTGGTCAGTGTAGACCCGCTCAATTGATCAGGAAGTCGACTGAGTAAAACCACCTCCTCAAGTAGTGTAGAAGTGAAGACAACGCGCAGAAGGGAAGCAGAGCAGTCGACGTGAGTTACGCAAGCGTAACTCCTATCGACTGCTGCCGAATCTCCAGGTAAGTGTAGACCAGGGCTCTGTCTTTGACACTTACTCATTCCCCTAGTGGCTGTCCAATTGTCACTTTCTATTGTATTTAGATATTCCTCACCCATCATCTTGGTATATCAGTACCGCTTAACTTCTCTAATTGCATTTCACCATCAGTAAAATGGAGATCATAGTTGTTTCTTACCAGTAGCAGCCAGAGTTTATTTAGCACTTTGACAGCCTTCCTGAAGTATTTCACTGTGAACAGCCAAGGTTATTTGTGAAGATTCTTAGTGGGGTTTCAACTGCTGGGCTTTTCTTTTTGTCTTTAATGGATTCATTTGGTTAGTCTGAATGGCCAAAATGTTTTCTTTGGAACCATTCTTTTAAGAAATGATCAAATCTGGCTCTTTGAGGCAGGGACCATCCCTTTGTTCTGTGTTTGAACAATGCACAGAACAACAGAGTCCTGGTCTGTGACTGGGGCTCCTACGTGCTACAGCAATACAAATAAATAATAATCGTAAATATGGCTAGGCTACTAATGCTCTATATTTTGGCACCGAAATGAAAGTGGCCTGATTTGCAAAGATGCTGAGCACCTATAGCTTCAATGGGATTTGCAGGTTGTCCGCACCTCTGAAAATCAGACCACTTCTTATTTAGGAGCCAAAATACGGACTTACGAACCTACATTTAGGCACCCAGATTTGAAAATTGTGGCCAATATTTCTGAAGTGCAATTTGGTTTTATTATATCTAAACTTTTTCTCTTTTTTGGATGGGGATGTAGGTTTGCCATGTGTAGTGTAAGTAATGAAGTAGAAAAACTATGGATTCAAGATGCTAGCTCCTGAAATGATACAAAAATTCTCTGATCTGATTTCTCAGATTTATCACTCCTTGGTGCTAATGAGAGAATGCGCTGTTTGTGCTTGTTACAGGCAGTATCTGAATCCCCTGCTAAATGATATTAAGCAATAAGGTTCCTTTTTTGTTAGATCATGAGATTATCTATCATGGACCCTGAAAAAGGAGCGAACCAGGGACCAAATTGTGATTCAGGGTTCCTCCTTGCTCCAGTGGGGAAGTAAGTTGCATCAGCACTTTCGCTGGTGCAACTTATTTGCCCCTCCACGCTGCTGCTTTGCTAACAGGTGTGTTAGGGGGCATAGTCAAGACTATACCTACTCCCCTGTACCAGCTCTCTACTCAACATCATATGGGGGAGCAGGGGAGTAGATACCTAGTGAAAGAATCTCTCCGTTTGCATTGCTAACCCCACTGTGAACAGTGGGCACAGGGAGTGAGTGGATGCATATTCCCATATGTGGGCATGTACTAGATGTCACTGGGTGGTCCATAATCATTAAGATTGGTAGGGTGGACTACCTAAGCCAGTTGACCTCCTCTTGTCTGTTGCTATGATCTGACAAACAATCAGACGCTAATGACCAGATTGATGGGGGGAAATATTCATTACCCAGTCCAGGAGATTTGGAATAGTGAAACCATGCTGCATTGCACATGTGAGGCACAGTGCTTAGGGTATGTCTATACTGACGGCGACAAAGTCGCCGACATCAGATTGAGCTTTCTGGATTGATTGAGCGGCCAGTGTAGACCCACCCAATCGTTCAGGAAGTCGACGCAGTAAATCCACCCCCTCAAGTGTCGTAGCGCTGCATCGATGGGAACGCGGTGTCACTCTGTCTGGATAAGAGGGGCCCCTGAGGTGTATTCAGGAGCTCCGATTGCTCCTTTCTACACCAGTCTCACGTTGGGGGGTGTCACGTGGGCTGGCTTGAGTGGGGGGAATTTATTATATTGTGTGACATCAGTATGGCAGGATCATGATATTGCATGTGAGGTACATCATGTCAGGTACCGTTTGAAAGAGTATATCGTGCTGAGTAAGATACTAATGCTTATGTTCATGTATTATATGTAAAATGAAAGTTATGGATGTATTGCTATTTCTGTATGTCAATTTGGGCTGGCTAGGACACACCCCAGACAGAGAGGTGGCAAGACAATAGCCTGCTTACTGGCCCATTGAGGCACTCACAGCTGTGAGGGGCCCAAGCACACCTGAAAAGTCATCAGGATTGGCCCATGTGACTATGGACCCCAGGCACACCTGAAGAGGCACCAGGATTGGCCCATGTGACTCCGGACTTCAGTTTGGGTCTTGTGACTGTCCACAGGCCGCATGGCCAGGGGAGGGGGTTTATAAGATCAAACCACAGGATCCATTTTGTCTTTGCTCCTGTCCAGTCTGCAGACACACACCGACCTCTGGATCAATTCATCTTGCAACTGAACCGAAGGACCTAGACCCATCCAAGTACTGGATGTGAACCAGAGGGAACTATACAAGCCTGCAACTCCACATTTCTTCCAGAAACCTGATGTATATGGACTTTTAATCATTTGTATATCTGTGATTTACTTTAACCCTTTAACATTTCTCTCATGGTTTATTTCTTTCTTTTTACAATAAACCTTTAGTTGCAGATACTAAAGGATGGGCTGGCAGCGTCATATTTTAGGTAAGATCCAAACTTATATTGATCTGGTGGTGTGGCTGACCCCTTGGGGTCAGAGGGAACCTTTTTAGTAAAGAGCACAGAGTTTAAGTAACTGGTCTCTTTACTGGACCTAGTGCTGATTTGGGAGCCAGGAACTGGAATGCAGTAAAGGGGGCTATGGGCATTTGTGGACTGGCTTCTTGATATCTAGTGTGGGGAAATCAGAAGCAGTTCGTGGCTGGTTGGGAAGCCGGGTTTCAGTGTCACCCACCAGCACTGGGAGAATCTGCTCTCCTTTTGCAGCCTGCCCTGATCTTGACATTCTCAGGTGGCTTCCCTGGGCATGGACGGGTCACATGTGGTTCCTGTTGGTGCAGTGCAATGAAGACGGCGCACAGAAGGGAAGTACAGCAGTCGACGGGAGTTACTCAAGCTACTCTGCGTAGCTTGTGTAACTCCTGTTGTCTGCCGCTGAATCTCCAGGTAACTGTAGACCAGGGCTTAGTGCTTTTGAACATCCACCTTAAAAGTTTATCTGGTGAAAATAAACCTACAGTGCAAACATTGAAACAGTAAGCCATGCCTGCTCTGTTTCAGGTTCCTATGGAGGCAGAGACATTAGCTGCTGGCTGGCTGGCCAAACCTAGAAATTACAACTGGAAGTGCTGCTCATCTCTCTTAGCTCCTATCAGCAAAAATCATGTTTTCCTGGGCAGTGCCCATGACTTGGCACACCTATGTTACTCACCTCCTCACAAGGGCATGGTGAGAATTAATTCACTAGTCCTTGTAAAAATGAAAAGTGCTAAGAAGTAGTATGCAGCAGCACTCTAGTTAAATAATAATGAATTGGGTGCAGGGCATTTCTTAGGGACAAATGAAAGGCTAGTCCCAAATGAAATGGAGCTGATGATCCAAGTTCCTGCAGAGATTATTTTTGTTACTGTAAACTGAAAAGAAGAAAAAATAGGCAACAGTTTTTTTTAATGGATGATGCAATTTTTATTAGAATGTAAAAGGCCTTCCTGAATGTATGCCCTGAATATTAGCCAGGCTGATGGTTTGAATCCTTTCTATCCAGTTTATATAATGAACCTGAAGCATTTTTGCTTCATTATTTTTGCTGAGCACAGCTGACGGATAGAACTTAACACACATTCTCATGGGTGTTTTCTTACATTATATATTTTTGTTACACTGCTCCTTTTTCCTAGTATAGTTAATGCTCTTTTATGTGTTTAGTAAATACAGTAACACATCTGTTTTCAAAAGTTCCAAAATCCAGTTTTTAATAAATTAAATTCCACAGTTGATAAAGTCAAAATTAAAGTCATAATAATTTGAGGCCTCTTCCAACCAACTATATGGGAGTAGAGAGAGAACTGAGAGCACTCAGCACTTTGCA
Source organism: Emydura macquarii macquarii (assembly GCF_026122565.2). NCBI lineage: Eukaryota > Metazoa > Chordata > Testudines > Chelidae > Emydura > Emydura macquarii. The sequence goes on from NW_027131927.1 coordinate 20,277,734, forward strand.
GGATTAAGCCATTGGTTCTTTAAGGTGCAATTCATCTGTATGACAGATTTGTTTTATGTTTTTGCCTATCTTGAAAGTGTAAAAAGTGATGCTCTTGATTAGCTAAGAAATAATTGTTGCGCTCAAGCTCTCACCTTCCAAAATGTTTTCTAATGCTTATAGGGCTATATAAAAGAATGTGTATATATTGAAATAAGGTCTAATTACTAACAATATTTTGCAGTGCCGCTGTGTAGTTTTCTGTATGCAATGTTGTTTTAGCCATGGTGGGCTCAGGATTTGTTTTCTCATATTTGAAAAGTACATAAAAAAAAGTCAACAAACATTTCACAGAACAGATATTAAAGCTATAATAACAATCTTCTGATAAAAAAGAATACAATGTGAAAACAAAATGGAGGGATTTTTTTTTTTTTTGGTTTTTGTTTTGGCTGCACCTCAAGTGTTCTTCAAAAGTGCTATGGCCTTTCCATGACTTCGTACTGTTTCAAGTAGCATAGCAGAGCCTCTGGCAGTTTTCAGTGGCACCATGGATTTCTTTTTGTCATATTAAATAATGTATGTGTATTTCAAGTGTATATAAATGAAGGCTGCAACATTCCAATTTGGTATTGTGCTGAAATTAACAAAGTACTCAAGCTTTACTTTTGTGACTGATGAACTTGTATAGATTTATGAAGCGTATTTGGTGATACTTCGATTCATTCTATTAACCTCTCTCTCCTGCAATGGCTGCACTCATTATCATTCATTACAGGTCTACATAAAAAAGTGACATAGAACATAATATTAACTTTCATTGCAGGACACTAATGTCCTTGGACCTGGATGTTACAGAGAAAAAGACAAGAAGCAGATCCACAGCAGGTATAAATTGTCATAGCCACATTGACTACATCTTGAAGACTTTAAGTCTTAAATCAGTGGAGCTATGACAATTTACGCCTAGTGAGGCTCTGCCGCACAGCCCCTGCATCTACAGTGCTTATGTTTTAAATTAAAGAGAGCAGGCATCTCAATCTTTTTTCCACACGTGGGCAGGACCACATTAACAGAGATTGTCTTGTGGATGCCTCACTTCTACGTGTGATCATGCAAACCATCTTCACTCCCATTCCTAAGTGCTCTGACCACCCTCGTCCAATCACCCCCACAACTGTGGCAAACACAGCAGCTAATGACATAGAAGAGATTATGTATTCAATGTACTTCAGTTTTCTTGTAAAATTTAGCAGTTGGAAGTAAGGGGAGTCAGCATCACATGATCAGTCAGCTTTCCATGGACCACTAGCAGGTACTCCTACAGACCATGGACCAGAGTTTGGGAAGATAAGCACTATATTTCACTAACTTGCTTACTGAAAAAGGTGCTGTTTCAAAATATTGCAGACTTGGTTTTGTTTTATTAAAATGCTTGGCTTGGAGCATTTTGTTTTGAAAGACTCCATAGAGGAAGCATATTTTAAGGACATAATTAAAATTGTGTTATATACTTTTATGAATACACATTTTTTAAGGAAATATTACTGTCAGGATGAAGCTCTTCATGAGAATTAGATGACTAAAATATGTAGCATGTGGGGGCTAGGACAGAGGATAAAAATTACAGTAGAGGATGAATAACCTGGAATGCAAATGGAGGAGAAAATGAAATCAAGAGTCTGACTATGGAACGAGAATGTTTAAATAATATATATAAAATGAAACTCTAATACCAGCCTGAGATTATAACTGAATGAAGAAACTGACTGTGGTTTGCACTAGTAGTTATTCATGTCAACAGAACTCCTGATTTTAATCATATGTATCGTTTCACCTGAACTTAGAAGACTCTCATAAGGTGAAGCATTTGGCCCTTTGTTACCAAATAAACAGGAATTGTGATCTAGAATCATGATCATCACAGTGTATGACAGATATATCAGATTTGTTGTTTGACATTTATTTATAATCAAATTAAATGATCACATGAGCAAATTAATTTTAACAGAAACTAGATATTTTATACGTCTGCCTGTTATATGAATTAATAATTCTTGGAATCATATTCCAGTCTTAATCTAACCACATATAACAATGTAGTCACTGCACTGTTGTCTTAAAATGGGAGTCAAAATAATAACAATACTTTGCATCTCTATAGCATCTCAAAGAACTCTGAGTCTGACTGCCATCCCTATTCTGAGTAGGATCTTACTCTGCAAGTGGTTTCACTGATTTTTTTTTTTTTTTTTTTTGGGGGGGGGGGAGGGGGAGTTGTTTTGTTTTTTAAAAAAATCCCTACATGACTAGCCCAAGAACACAGACAAAGCCTGTATCAGAGCCAGGAATAGAACATAGGTCTTCTGAATCCCAGTCCTTAACCACTATGAGGCTTTTAAATTCTTTTTCTTCTTAAATTCTTCACTTACAGTACAGGGATATTGTGGGATGCTTTATTCTGAACCCTCAACAATATATATTATATATAATCACTTTGTGCACACGAGTCATTTATGAACATAGCGTTCAACTTGCGTATCTATAAAAACTAGATTAATCTATGGAAATAAGTGCATGAGTTCGATTTCAGTAGCAAAGGAAATAAAGTTAATTGGCAGTTTTATAAGAAGATGATTTTTCATGCTTCCTTGTACTTTCCAATTCTAGATTTTCTTTTCTAATCTGACATTGTTTGATAGTTGATTTTCAGTCTATGGATTTGATCCTGCATGGTGCTGATCACCCTCTCCTCAATCCAACAAAACATTTAAGTAGATGCTTAACTGTAAGCAGGACTAGGTAAAGGAAGCACAATACACCTATACTTACGGCCTCAACTCCTGGAGTCATGTGATCAAAGATTACTTGCCACCCCTGCCTCTCTAGGAGTGAGTGATGAACCCTACTGCCACTTCCAACATTACAAGGGGGCTCAATGCCACTGCATCTGTCTCGTTGGAAGAGGAGGGACAGAGACTGGGGGATGACCCATGGGGGCAGAGAGACGGGTATTCCTAGAGTCCCAGATTGTTTTAACATGGTCCTGACTTTCAGTATGTGAGTAGTACTATTGAGGTGAAGCTTAAAGTTAAGACTTAAATGCTTTGCCAGATTGGGGTCATAGTACTCAGAGTCTTGCACGATCCACCCATATAGCTTAAAGAGAATTGATACTCAGTTCAATCCTTGACCTTGCTTATTTAATTTCCAAATTTCCAGCTTTTCCAATAGAATTATTAAAGGACTCCAGTTTGGCATCTAAGGCTCCAATTCTGCAAGCTGCTCCAGAGAGGCCACGGGGTTCACCCACACGAAACAACTTGCAGGACTAATACCAAAGTAATTCTCAGCCCATTACATCCTCCATCGTATTCTCTATTTTGTTGTTTTCATTCTTGCAAAAATGTCATCATTGATATTGTCCCTATGAACAGAGGTGAATTTCTCTGCTTTCACTTGTTGTCCTTACCTAGGCTAGGACTGTCATCTTAACAAGAAATTTACCTGCATATGAATGGGCAAATCTCCCATTGAAGTCAATGGCTTCTAACTTCAATGTCAATGAGACTTGCATCCACTTACATCAAGACTGTATTCAGCCACTTATGCCTTCTAGGTCCATTTTTCAAATTTTCTACATCCTAGTATTAGCAATCAGTAATTTAGTAATTTCCCTTTGGCTCACTTTATTTCCTGTTTAGAACAGATGACAAACTGATGGGGTTGAAATTCCCCTGTTTGTAAGGCCAGCATTGAGGCCTATAAATTACTTAAATCCTCAAAATAAGTTTGAAGTAGCCTTGAAAGGATTAGATTTTTATTGGTAAATGTCAATTTCACTATACACAAACCAATGAAAAAATATTTCTATTGATAACTGACGTTTATAGATAGGCAAAATAATAAAAATTCTGCTAGAACTTTAATTAGAGTTTGATTTTAGGATATTTACTTTGTAACGTAATGACAATTTGTTTGAATGATTCTAAAGCTTTAACTTTTTGAATTTCAGTGTCTGTCTTTAAATAATTACCATCTGATCCCCCCATATTTTCCCACCACTGTGAAAACTGAAATTGACAAATTAAAAAAGCTTAAAAATAAATATTGATATGTCAAAATTACATTTATATAAAAATATCAAACTCTGCCAACTCTAGTCTTAAGTAAGACTTTATACAGTCCAATGGGTTTTGTGTTGCCCTCCGCAAAGTGATTTTTATCCACACTTTTTTTTCACAGTAGCCTCACAATGTACCAGATATTTGATATTTTGTATATATTTAAAAAAACAAAAAAACTTTTCTTCTTGCTGCTGAGTGTTGGATTTGAGGTATTTACTTGATATTAGAAAAGCCTAATTATCTCTTGGGTTTTTCCTCTCTTACTTCATCAGTAAACATTTGGATTGGTGTTGGTAACTGTATCTAATACAGGCTAAATCAGGGTCATCAGCAAGGAAATGAGAAACAGAATTTAGTGGGGTGGGGAGATTATATAGCTGCTTCTTTGTGTACATGGTGGTTCTCAGGCTTCCCGCAGGACTAGAAAGAAAACAAACCTAAAACAGTGAGATAAGAATAGAAAAGGGAAAATAATGCTTATGATGAGACTTTTCTCTTGAAATTCTCTTGTCCAGACTGTCCACAATATCAAAAGATAGTACAGTACATGGAAGTTATTATTCTAGCATAATGTAACATAGATATTGCTGCTGTTTCTGCTGTTGAACAGCTAGTTTATAGTACGAAGGCAAAATCCTACATTTTGAGTATGAGATGAAGTAAACTTAAGGAGAATTAGCTTTAAAAAAAGAGAGAGATGACAGTTTTAGAAAAAATAGATTTCTGAATAGTTAGAATTTTTTTCCCATTTGTTTCCAATATGCAGACTGGGAATTTAGTATGAGGAAAAGATTGTCCAGGAAGAAGACAGCAGGCAGACATTCTTAAGAACTAATAGCTACACAAAGAAGAGTTTAGAAAAGGAGTATCTCTGGGAATTTTTGCTTTATACCCTTTTAAGAAAGTTGCAAACATTTGTGAAGGAAGGTTTCTTTTTTTTTCTTTTTTTTAATTGGGACTGAGTTTAAACCATTTTATGAACTGTATGAAGGAAAGAGTTTACAGGTGGGAGAGAGGTGCTTAGGAAACAGAAAGCAACAAAACAGAGGAGATGTGTAGTGTTCAACAGTAGAGAGGACGATATCAGCGTGTTTCTAACTCCAAGCCTGATATCAGCATATAGAAAACATCTGATGTTTCAGCAGCTTTCCAACGTTCTTGCATTATAAAAAATAAAATTAAAAAAAAAAAAGCCTAGCTCCTATGTAGTGCTTTTTCTCAGTAGACCTCAAAGCACTTTATGAAGGAGGTCAGTATCATTATCTCTATTTTACAGATGGGAAATGAGGTATAGAGAGGTGAAGTGTCAAAGTGAAACAAGGTCACCCAGCAGGAAAGTGGCAGAGCTAGGAATAGATGCAGTCTCCAGTATCCCAGTCTAGTGCTCATGTCAATCATACTGCTAAGTTTATATGGATCATACCATATAATGTATTAAGAAATCCTGAATCTAAAAACTCAGCATCTGCTGCATTTGTATCTGTGGATCCGGCTGAAGTAGAGGTTTCCAGATCTACACAAATAAGGGCATTACGTGCAGTAATTTACATTCCATATGTGTCTACACTTTTACATTCTTGTTTTAAAAAAAAACCCTTAATTTTCTGCAATCCTTGGTATTGCTGAACCCAAGCTTTTAAAGAATCATGAATGAAACTGTCAAAACTGAGATTCTTTTACAAGTCACGAGATTTGTAAAATAGTCAAATGTGGCCTCTTTTTGTTTGCTTTACAGTTTTGAAGCCTCCAAGCTATGCATTTTCAAGGATTACTCCACAACTTTGAAAGCTAGAAACTTTTATTTTTAAACTTTTTAAATTTAAACTATTTTAAATTTAAATTATTTTAAATTTTCCCATCATCACATGACTCCAGGCGCTGGAGCTTTAAGAAAGTACAAATACTGCAAGATTCAAGATAAAATGTGAAAAGTTGGCAACGCTGCTTTGGTCCACTCTACTGTTCCATTCAGCCACCTGCTTCCTTTCTAACTGGTCTCTTTCCACCCTATAGTCCAGACTCTCCCTCATCTTGCCTCTTCCAGTTGCTAGGTTATTCTTCAGCCCACCCACTCTTCTATGTCTCCCATCATCCCCACTAAGTCCTCTTTGTGTTGTGCCTCATTTTGCTCTGGCCCCTGCCCTCCCCTCCTTTGCACTGGTTCTGTCCCATACTCCTCTTTCCCTATAGGTCATCTGCCAGTGGGAAAAATCTAAGTAAAATTTAGGGTGCCTCTCTGTTATTCATCGGAAAATTGAGAGGGAAGAAAAACTGCCTGAAAAATGTGACGTTTCTGGTCTCTCAAAACATTCTTTAATGAACTGGCAACTAACCCGGCTGTCCTAGCTAACCCAGCATCAAAGGTTATATGCTACTATCTAATTAACAGAGCTCCCAAATGTGATTTGTGCATTCAAGTGGCAGATAGTGGCTCCCACATCAATTTTTTTACTAGTATGATATCATTCTCTGAAAAAGGCAACTTTTGCATGTCATCTGCATTTGTATGATGGGAATACCCAGAGAAAAATATGCCTACAGCCATATCACTTTGTCAGGATCCTGTCACCTCCCTCAATCTAAGCAGTCAGGATGGGTCAGTACTTGGATTCAAGAGCTCCGTGGAACACTTAGATGCTGCAGGAAATGATGTTGGGAATCCAGAGTACATAAGAATGGCCATACTGGGTCAGACCAATGGTCCATTTAGCTCAGAATCCTGTCTTCTGACAGTGGCCAGTACCCAGCTTCATGAAGAGTGCACAGAACAGGGCAATTGTGGAGTCAGCCACCTGTTTTCCCAAGTCTGGCTTTGGGCACTCAGTGGTTTAGGCTTGCCTTGAGGATGGGGTTGCATCCCTGACCATCTTGACTAATAGCCATAGATGGCCCTATCCTCCAGTAAATTACCCAGTTCCTAAACCCATTTATAACTTTTGGCCTTCACAACAACCTGTAGCAAGGAGTTCCACAGGTTAAATTGTGTGTGGTATGAAAAAGTACTTCCTCCTGCTAGTTTTAATTATTCATTTCATTGGCTGCCCTCTGGGTTTTTTGTGGTGTGCTAAAAGGTAAATAACACCACACCAGTCATGATTTGCTAGACCTTTGGCAACAGCCACACCACAGGTTCCTCTGTGTCTGCCAGTTCTAGGCTAGGTACGCTCCTATACCACCTTCATCAGCACAGGAGGTGAGCGCCCCCCAGCTTGACTAAAGTTGCAGGTTGAAAGCGTCACAGCCCTTTTCCCTGTCCTACAAGCCATTATGGAAAAGGTGGCCCACTTTGGAGCTCAGCTGGGCCTGAAGGGAGGAGAAGTCTGTTGCCACGAATAACTGCCCGCGGGACCTATGCCGAGCTTTGGCTGGCGATGGACCGCTTTCCCCTCTACGGGGCCGGCCCCGCGCTAACCTCCCTCAGGGCTCGAACCCGCTGCGTTCGAAACGGCCGTTCCCCTCTAACGATCACCCGGAGCCAGCGCTGAAAGAACCTCCCTGGACCCCTCAAAGGCGGCGCTGGCGCGAGCTTCTTCTTCTGCTCCTTCCCCACCCCACCCCACGTGCTGCCCAGGCCAGGGGCGGGGCGAGACCTCACTTCCGGCCGCGGCGGGGCGGCGAAGGGACGAGCCGGAGGAATGCGCATGCGCCGCCAGCAGCAACAGACACAGAGCCAGGCTCAGTCACACAGGCTAGGCGAGGCGGCTGGGCGGTAGCAGAGCAGGTCCCCGGGTGCTCGGCTCGGCCGCGGCGACGCGCTGCTGCTCCGTGTGAGCTGGGCGCAAAGTCCACACGCGCCGTGTCCCCTGCTAGCCCTGCGGCAGCAGGAGCAAAGGGGCGCAGCGGAGGCCGGCGCTTCCTCCCCCCCACCCCGGCTGCGGTGCTGCAGGGAGGCGAGTGAGCGGGGCGGGGGCAGCTCCCCGCGGGCGGAATGTGAGGCTCGCAGCCCGGGTCTTGGCAGCGGCCCCCGTGCGGCGTGCGGGGCCGGGCGCTGCCTGCTCTGCTCCGTCCCCGTCCCCGTCCCTCACCATGAAGAAGTTCTCTCGCATGCCCAAGTCCGAGGGGAGCGGCGGCGGCGGTGGTGGCGGTACGACGTGCGCTGGCTCCGCCGGCGCGGGCGGAGGGGGCGGCGGCGGCGGCTTCGCCCTGGGCAGGGTGCTCGCTGTGGGACGGTACCAGGTCACCCTGGAGGAGCTGCTGGCGGAAGGTAACGGGCGCAGGCCCCGTGCGGTGGGGTGGGCGACGGGGTCAGGGCAAAGCACCCGTCTTCTCGGTGCGGCCCGTGGGGATGCCCCGGGGTGGGACTTGCCCCAGGGAGCGGCGGCGGCGGCTGAGCCGTCCAGCCCCATCCCGCTCCCGGCCCTCGGTGCCACCCCGCACTGGGCTGGGAGGCAGGAGCCCTACAGTCAATGAAGAGGGCTCTTGTAAGGGTGTAAAAAGTTGGGGGTAGGAGGAGAGAAATCTCCCTTTGTGCCCTTCACTCTGGGCAAGAAGGCTGAGACCTTTGGATCGCCCCTTTTCCTCTTCCTCCCCCTGCCCCCATTGGCTTTTCTTTTCCAGCCTCTAAATAGCTGCTTACACATTGTAAGCCGGTTAGTGTTTTGGTTTTTTTTTTAAACTCTTGGCTGGTGCACTGGCCTCATTAGGGGCTTTACATAGTTTCCTGGCATATTGTCACCAGTAAACCAGTATAAAATAGCCTAGCGAGTGGCATGCTGTTGTTGGGTCTGATAAGTCATTGAGTCAGATCAAATGGTGTTTCAGAGGGTGTGTGTGGGTGGTGTACGGTAACCAGAGCCAGAGAATGGGCTTGTATAAGTATTGCTTGTATAAGATTTCTGTCCTGTTTGCTAAGTGATTCTAAATGAAGCTGGTATTAAGGCCTAATTTCTGGAATTCAACAGATCTATATTTGGATCAGCAGTGAATTTGTGGTGTTTGCAGATTTTACATGCAATTGTAATCCTGTCTTTTCCCCTTTGCAACAGTATTTGGTTGATTATTGCATCATTAGCATGCTTCTTGTATTGTTAAAACTGCAATTGCATTGCAATGAAGTTATGCTAGACTACAAAAGCTCTGAATGGGCAATATTTTGTCATTTATGCTGTGCACTTTAGTAAATTAAATGTGTAATGGGTAATCTTAACAGGTATCAGATTTGGGTTCTTACTATGAGAATAACCAGTTCAGTACTTACTCCTCAGCTAACTGCTTACATACACTCTATACTGCTGATGATTTCAGTAGGGCTCCACGAGAGGGTCCACCTGCTTAGCTAGTTGTGGAATTGGTGGCCTAAGACTAATGCATGAATGCATCTCACTTCCACTATGTAATAGCAAAGCTACCCATCTTCTCAATATTGAACCATTTTAGCTAAAGAGTAATAGCAACTTAAAAATTACTTCTGTACGAAAGGATTTTTAACCTATTACCATAAGTAAAATTCGTAATTTAAACATTGGGTGGGCGGAGGGAATCCCACTTTACTTTTTGCACTTTGTAGCACTTGATGTTGTCAGTATTCCTTTGTGTGGGTATTTTAAAAAGGTTTGCGGTTCAAATATTAATAATAGGAAATGACTGTAAAAATAATTAGCACAAGAACTAAAGAAAGAGATAGTAATGAACTATCCATTTCATTTTTTTTAAATTTAAAAGATCTCAAGATGACAGTGTCCCTTTCAGAAGGCACTAAAAGTTAGGGTAGGCACGGTCTTCCTTCTTAGAATGAACCTGTTACCTTTCAAAGTTCTAAAGGTGATTCCCAGAATCTGACAGTTTTGAAAAAATGAAAGTTCCTCAGTAACATACTTGCATTTTTTCAATAATATGGGCTAAACAAAGTACTCGGATCTGTCATCAGTATCAGTGCTTTAGCTCTTTACCAATTATCTCGCTTCAAAATGAAATCAATTTAAAGCCTATATAAATGTTCTTTGTTTGGCATTAATAGCAGCTTTAATAAATATATGCAAGCGATAATCAGAACATGCAAAATCTACACAATTGCACACAACACTTTGGTTGAGAGTTATACATACATTAATCATGAACATTTGCCAGCACATGCACATAAGTCTACTTTCCAAAAATAAACTTTAACATGATTTTATTCACCTTACTGTTTTAGAATTTTGCAAGAATACCATGCAGCGTAGGTGTATTGCAAATACAAAACGCCTTGTGTCCACCCATTTGAGAAGGAAATTATGCAGTATTCTTCATAGTGTAGAGCAGTGATTCTCAACCTATTTACCATTGTGGGTCGCATATACAGAGATGTTGCTATGGGTTACTTGATTAACAGCAGACATGCTGCTGTTGTGAGATTTATGGTGCTGGCACTTCTGATCTGCCTCAGTAGTTCTCCTCTGCTCATAGACTGTGGCTGCAGTATGGGTGAAACTTTGCCAGGTAGAATGATCCTGAGTGAGATCTTCCCAAAACTCTGGGTCAAAGTTTAACTTGAGGGAGTCTGAAACAGTAAATGGCCAAATCCTCCAGGCAGTGGATAGGTTCACCTACCATATTAGTACACTGTACAAGTTTTCTTGGTGCAGGCTGGTATGTCATTTCTGTTGTCTTGATGTTGATTGTGAGACCAAAATTGTCACAAGCTGAAGAGAAATAGTCCATACTTCGCTGCATGTCAGATTCAGATTTGGCCTTCAGGGAACAATAATCAGTAAACAGAAGATCATGAAAATCTGAACCTCCATCTTTGCCTGTAGTCTTCTCAGATTGAAAAGTTTGCCTCAGTCTGGTATCTGATGCCAATCCCAGTGTTAGTCACGAAAGGCATCTGTAAGCATGGCAGAAAACATCCTACTGAACAGGGTTGACTTAAAATAGGCTAACAGTAGAAAATAGGAACTTTGTATGGTCCTTTGCTCAGGTTTACATACTAAGAGGACTCTGGTAATCTCATTTGTAAATTGTCAGTTAAGAAAAATATAAATTTAAAGTGGATGATGTTAGGCTAGTAGATCAGCCCTAAGGGTTGTAAAAAGTGGTATGGGTAGCCTGTTCCTGGGCTGCTATGTTATCAAGTAAATTTGAAAGTAAGTTTGCATTAGCCATAAAATATAATGTTACATGCATCTGCTTTTGTTCTTTGATTACATTAGAAAGCATTCAAGTCAAACTTACAGTTCAAGTTAGTAGATAATATTCAATGTTGGTACTCAGCACTGTTAGTTAATGGCATTCTGAAGACACCTGTGTCTATCCTTTCTTTTGGCTTCAGTGTCAAAATAAAGATTTAAGTGAAAATGTGGAAGAGCACAGGTTAGTTAAAATTAGCAGAGCTCAAAAAAATCTACTTACTCAAGGGCCTGTAGAGGAAGCTTTTACTTCTGCAAACTCTTAGGGTTCTGTTTATCCTCTTTCCTGGAAAAGAAAATTTCTAGTCATGAAGAAAACCTTTCTGATATGGTGCAGGGTTGTCTTGCCTTTCTGAATGCAAGCATACCATCTCAGCTACTCTTGTCAGTTTTCACTGCAATTTAAATGCTGATGAAACTGATAAGAATCAGGCCAACTCAAATTTAGTGCTTGGGTAGAGCATTGGAAGGGGTCAAGCACTAGAGCTATCAATGGAGAGGACCCAAAAGAGACTTGGAGAGAGCTAAAGTAGTGGGAGTAACACTGTAACAGGAGCCATGGAGGCTGAGAGAGTTGGGGGAACAGAAAGAGGAGGCTGCAGCAAGCATAGGAAGTTTGGGGTGCAGAGTATCACATTGATTAGAACTGTACTAGCTGCAGGCTGATATGAAAGATGGAGACCCTGAGAAGAGTCCAAAATAGAATCACAGTGGGACTCCCAATGCCTTCACCTTCAGCAGTAGCTGGTGGTGGGGGCTAACTTAGCTGAGCATACATTTTGACAGTGTTGTATTACAGTAGCAATCTGTTAGACCCCAGCCCTCTTTGTAGTCTCATTGCGTTAGGAGCTTGTTCCTGAGCTTAAGATCTGACTTATTTGGTAAATACTTTTTTTATTCAACTAGGTCTACAGCTGGTCAAATATTATTCAGTAAATATTAGTATTTTTGTTAGATATTCTAGTCAGAAATGAGGGCCCCATTGTGTTGGGTTCTGTATAAATCCACAGGAAAATATATGGCCATGCCTCAAAGAGCTTTTAGTCTAAGACCTTGTCCACACTCAAAACATAAGTGGACATGACATATGTCGCTTTACAGCCACTGCAGTAAAAGGTGGCTGACGTCCACACTACACTCCTTGGGTTGGTGGGAGTGTGTCCTCAACAGGAGCACTTCCATCAACCTAAGAGGGGCAGTGTGGGGAGCAGAGAGACTGGGCTCTCAGCTCCCTGCCGGAAGCCCCACAGGCTGGTTTCTGGTGGCCTGCTTCCCTCCCTCTATCCCCTCCTGATACACACTTCCTGTTCCCCACCAGGAGCCAGCCTTGGGCTTCTCACATACCCATGCACAGGGAGTGGGGTCCAGATGCCTCAGCTTCTTGCCCTGCTACCTGCCTGCTGCCCACTGGGAACTGTGTGGGCTGTGAAATTGACAAGACTGCCCAGCTGGCTTCTGGCAGGGAGCAGGAGGAGAAGCTGCCTGCTGCTTCTCCCCTCCTGGCTCGCAGCTGGGACCCAGGGTCCAGCTGCCCATGGCTTCTCCCCTCCTGGCCTGCAGCCGTCCCAGGGCTTTTTGCCTACTCCCAGCCGGAAGTCGGGGTCCAACTGCCCTGGGGGTTTTCTCCCCACTCCCAGCTTGTTGGAGCCCTGAAATTGATGAGTGACAGCTAACTACTATGTAAGGGGGGTGCAGTGTCTCCCTGCCTATGCTGACGTAAGCCCTACACCTCTCCTTGAGCTGGTTTTATTATGTGGGCATAGCAGAGGAGTTATATCAGTGGGAGGCTCCTTTCAGTGTGTACACCTCCACTGTTTTGTTGACAAAAGCTGACTTTTGTCAACAAAACTAGTGTAGGCAGCCCTAAGACAAATGGAATTAATACAATAGAAATTTAATTAAGAATTCATTGCAATTTGAATGCACAACTGTCTGTCTGTATTGAAATGGTGTGGAATGGCAACATATTTTCACTTGAGCTGGTGGGCTTAGTTGTTGGATAAGTAAGTGTTGGATAAACTTTTCAAACTCTACAAATTAATATTTCAGATTGAGTGTTTGAAGGCTGTTACAAAGGCAGGCCCTTATCCTGTAGTTTAACTTCAGTTCGTCTCCATGTGAGCAGGGGGTTGGTACCCTGGAGGTTGCAGAATTGATATTTTAGAGGTTTACCTGATACATTGGTTAGCCTACGGTAATGAATCTTCACTAGATTTGCTCCTATAATATACATGTCCTCATTACAGTGAGGTATAATGCCAAGGAGAGCACTGCCAGTCTTTCAGTGATGTAAAGCGCTAGATTGCATAGCTTTGCAAGTTTGTTCAAATTTCATTATTAATAGTTATATGTTCAGTTTCATAACCAAACATTACATCCTTCTGCAGCAAAACAACCTTTTGAAGATTGAAATCAATGGTATATAGATTTTGTTAGCCTGTGAGTAAGCTTATGAAAGATGATCAAAACCAATTTTGTATCTTGCACGATAAATCTATAATTATGTAGTTTCTGATGCTTTTTTCTCTTAATCAAATCTCTCTTTACCTATTGGTTCTTCTAACCAGTATCAATATCAAGATTTGTTGGACTTAAGTTTGAGAGATTTTTTTCTTTTAAAAAATCTGCTTACAAAATCTAAGGCAACTTGATATTTCCATGAAATTATGGAATGGAAAACCTCTGCTCAATGTGCAGCTGTGGTCAAAAAGCAAATGTTAGGGTGTACAGGAAATGATATGGAGAATAATATTGGAATAAAATACCCTATTAAAAATCAGCAGTGTGCGCTCAGATTGTGTATTGCTGGTCACTCCATCTCAGGAAAGATGGAACAGAAATAAGGAGGATTCAGAGATGGGTGAGAATAATTAGGCATGGAAAAACTCTTGTATGTAAAGATTTAAAAGACTGGCACTGTTTTTTACCTTAGAGTGGAAATGAGTAAGCGGGGAGACGTGGTAAAAATATACATTAAATGGTATAGAGAAAACAGGGTGATCAGGAGTTTTTGATCTTTCTTATAGTAAAGAGCAAGAGGACAGTCAGGCAAATTGAAAGCTGGCAAATTTAAAACTGATAAAACAAAATGCCTGAAAGTAACTTTCCTTGTTGCCATTTTGTTTTATAAATGCCTCCCGCAAGAAATCTGCAGGTACAGTCTTCTTTCAGAGACAGGTAAATGGGTGAGGTGGACCACTCCTATTTATTATGGCAATTCCTGTGTTCCTAAAATGATAATGGAAACCTTTATACATTAGAACCCTGATTTTTTTATGAATTTTGATCTTTTGAACGGCTTGTTATGAACTATTTTTTTCTTCCGCCAAATATGACTTCATTCCTTTAGCCAGTCTTCAAGCATCTATACAGGTTTGTATATCATATTGTATATTGTATTGTAAAATTGAGAAACTTGGCAAAGAGATGCAGTTCTTTCAAAAAAGGACAAATCGGAGATGTATTTGGAACTATTCATTATGTACGATGTCATTGAATGATAATAATTAACTTACGTACTTTACATACTATTTTGTGATCACTTTTATGACCTTATGAAGTAGTTTATGAAATAGGACTTTTACTGTACAAACATTACTCTGTTGACATCTGACATTGCAGCATTGTCAGTGCATAAGAACCTGAAAATGTTTAGAAAGGAAATTGATATTTTAATTGAATCGGAGAAAAGCAAAAAGTAATAGCACAAATAATGAAAAGTAGATCAGAATACAAAATACTTCATTTCTAATCTAAAGTATTACTAATAATAAAGATAAGGAAATGTGTCATTAAAGGAATGTCATGACACAGTTCCGTCAATCAAGACTGAGATTCTTGGAATAAAGGCTCTTACATGAGAGAAATACTTGAGTGGCTATTGCTCATAGCAGCATCTCTGTTTTAAAGAGTTAAGGGGTTCAATAGAGGATCTCTTCAAAATTTGGTTTTATTTTATAATGCTTTTTGGAATAGCTGTGCTCTTCAAGCCACTTTGTTTGCAATGGAAGAATTGAAGTGAAACTGATGTTTTCCAGAGATATCAGAAGCTTATTTCAAATAATAATACACTGCATTAAGCTTTTTGTTGTTGCTTAGAAGTCTATCTCATTTAAAGGGAATACGTCTAGTAACTATTTTATCTGGTCAGCGGTAGTCTTTGTACAACTGGATTTAGTAGATATAAATTGACATGTTCAATTTTATATCAGATTTTATCATATAGATCCATGGACCACTTCAAAGGAAAAATGAGAAAATAAAGGTTGCAGTAGGAAAATATATATATAAAAATATATAAAAGCAAGGAAATTGAGTTGTGAATGAAATATACTGCAAGCCCCCATACTTGTGTCCCAAGTGCAAATTTGCATGTTGTGCTTAAGTATTGGAAGGCATGGTATTTTCTGTTTGTACAATATTCTTGTATGTTACTTAATTGATGGTTGTGATAAGTATCTGTGTGTGAAAAAATTGGAGTCTCAACATTTGGCAGTGACTGTAGATTTTCCTGTAGACATTGAAAGCTACCCATCATGTTGTTGGTGACTCTGCCAGCTTCCTTCCAAAAATAAGTTTAATGGAAGCATGGAGCATACTTAACGGTCTCTTGTTTCAGAAGGGCTACTGCTGTGCTGTTGCAGTAGTGTGGGGTAAGATAGGATACTTGCTGTAGTTCAATGTCTTGCAGGTTGTAGTCTGACTACTCTTTCAAGGTCAGCCATCTTAATTAATTTCTCTAGTTAAGCAGAAGCATCAAATATTACTAGTGACTCTAGTTTAATTTTGAGTCTTGTAATGCACTGTCCTCATGGAAGAATATTAGCTTATAAAGTTCTCTTTTTAAACTATGATATTAAGTAGATTCTTCATCATGCAAAGGTGCACGGATTCATTACAGTGGGTACTTTAGTCTGCTTGTAGTTTGAGGGAGCATCAAATCTTTGTCACTAGCTGCAGGGGAATGTCTTGCCCCGTGTTCCCTCTAGGAGATTGTTGGTCTCCACAGTAGGCTCATCCAGACTTCTGCTTCAGAGAGAGACTGCTGAGGTACAGTGTGTGGTAAGTGACCTTTGGGCCCAAATTGCTTCTCCTGCTACCATCTCTATAACAGATCTCCCAAGAGATCCCTACCGATAGCCCATGTTTGGGGAGCTAGGGAAAACAGACCCATGTGAAGACCATGCGGTAAAGAGGGATTGGTGTTCTAGGGAGTTAGTCCTGAATTCAGGTCATTATCTTCCTTGAGAGACCCAGAAGGAGCCCACATGGGAGAGAGAAGAAAATAAGCCCAGCTTCTTAGAGGGCAGTGGGAATGCTAGTCACTTTAAATAGTTTTAGAGCAGTGTCTGCACCTAATTTTGCTTTTCCCCACTGATCAGAGGGGCAAACTCCTAAAGTGAAAAAAAAAAAATTGGTTTCTGGTGGTCACCCTCATGGAGTGCAGCATGACAGGTAATTCTCTGCACCAAGTTCCTTTTCATGAAGTGCAACATGGAAGATCAGGCTAAAAACATGCTGATTCCTCTGTCTGTGCATCTGCACTCACATAAAGGGGAGGAAGGCCAACACTCTGAATTGAAATTAGGGGATCAGATAATACATATGTTTTAAACTCAACCAAACAATGCCTTCTCAGGCAGCGTACTGAGTACTGTGAAACTATGGTTAGGAGGTTTTCAGCTGTTCTAGGCAAGCTGTAGCTGTATATCCATCCTCTTGTTCCCTGTGAAGATGTAATAGAAGGATGGGTATTTTCTGCAACACCTAAAAGACTGGGAAAGTATCAGGCTGTTGTCACTCATGCAGATGTGGATCACCATGCCCTAACTATTGGGCTGTCTTCTCAGGTGTTGCTGTGAATCACCATGCCTCTGTATTCAGGTTATTATGTCCAATTTCTGCTGCAGGCTGCTGTGTCTTATCACCACTTTCACCTCTTTCCTGCGCCAGCTGGTCATGGAGTGGAGAGACAAATCCAGTAGTGGAACCACAAGCAAGCAGTAATGGATGCATTGGCCCACCACTTACTTCATTTTAGCCCTCGTGGCCACCTTTTCAGGAGACCTGAACATTCCTTGTTGTCTACCAGTTCAAATTCAGTCAGGTGCCACTATTGAAGGTAAACATGATTGGCTTCCCTGGTTGTCAGGGTTTCAGTATTTCTAATTGGGGGAGATTTTTACTTGGAAGAGTGGCCTCCTCCTTATACAGATCTTTCACATGCAGGCATCACCGCATCCTACCCCTTGGGCATGAAAATTCTCACGTGACATCAGACAAATAATAAAAAAAATCATGAAATGGCATCTGGAACCCTGAATGCTGCCTCGTGTTGGCATATTGGTCATGGCTTTTACTTTCTTTGGTCATTACCATTTGATCTGACAAGACTTTGAGGGTCTCCACCAGGTTCATAGTATTATTAATATTGGTTTTATTTAAGGAAGAAGGAATATCACTTCTCTTCATGGATGCAGATGAGAACTCTGCACAGAGAGAAACCTGAAACAAACACACAGTGATGCAGTTTCTGAAGTATTTTTCAATTCATGATTAGTGGAGACATAATGTCAGGTCATCAATCGTAGGTCTGCAGTGAGGACAAGGTTTCATCTAAGAACAATGTTAACAGAAGATGAAGATGGCCCCAAAGAAAATAAATGGTGTCACAGAAACAAAAATCTTCTCTTATTGGAGCCTATTGGAAATGTTAATTTCATACACAAATGTGATTCATTAAACCTGAGTTCATGAGCCCCATTCATTAATTCCTGTATTCATTTTGCATCTCAGCCTCACATCTGTTGGCAGAAATCAAGGTCTCAACTGGTAAATGCAGACAATTGGTTTTCTGAATGGATTCACCAATTAATGAAGTAGGTGGAGTGATCCTTATGGCAGATGGGGATAATGGAGGTGGCTCATTCAGGTCCCAATTCAGTCTATGGAATGGGTACTGGAAAGATAGAACAGCATCTGTCTGCTGGAATACAATGATTCATTGAGGTCTAAAAGCACTGTTCTTTCCAGGGTTGTTCTGGTCATGACACTTTGTGTCTGGTGTAGTTTTTATAAATAAACTAGCAAGAACATGATCAGCCTTATCTCAGAGAGAGAAAGAGAGATTTCTATTCTGGGTGGAGCAAAATTTCTTATTTCTGTGCACACTGCATATTGGGTGCAGAGTGGAACCTGCACTCGGAAATACCTTCACTCATAAATCAGCATGGTGGGCTGTATTTGGCTTCTGGAAATAGCAATAAGTGCTATGTGGCGTCTCCATGTGTCTTGACCCAAGATATGAGGTGGTGAATGGCTTCTCACAGTGCCAGGCAATATCTCTGATTTATGCTTTTCCACCTTTCCTGCTGTTTCCTGGGAACCATATAAAGGTTAGGAGAGTGTCAGTGATATTTATTTTTCTGGCTGAAGAGGCAATGGCTGTCAGGACTGATTAACCTAGCATGGATGTTCCAATGCCTCTCTCTCACAGTGGAGGTCTGCTGTTGCAAAAAACAATCCTCTGTCTAGGACCAGACAGTAGAAAATGGATGCTTTAAGTGATCATCTCTCTCATGAATGCTAAAAAGTCAACAAATAACTTATTCTACTGCGTGGTGCAAAGTCCACAGTTTAGTAGTTGTGTTGAAGACTGAAACATGCCTTTGAATTTTTCCAGAAGGACTTTAATGTGGTTGTATAAGAGAGTCCAAGCAAAAAAGTCAAGTCTCTGTAGTATAATGTTATAGTGTTCAAGAAAGAAATGTTACACAATGTTAAATGTTTCCTCTGGTCAACAACCCTTTTTCCAGCCTGCAATGTTGTGGAGCACTATCTTAAAACTTCAATCTGCTTCTTATAGCACTATCTGGCTCAAACTGCTGCAGAAGATATCATTATACTTTTCTATTAAAGTATGTCTCCTAATAATCAATGAACTCCACTCAGACAAATTTTTGGAGTTGTGAGCTTCCTGTGATGAGACCCAGAATTTTTTAAATTAACAAAAATTGTCCATACATTCATTGTATTCATTCCTAAAACATATTCCAGAAATGTTCTTCGATAAGCATCAAAGTCTAATTCTTAAGGACACTGCCAGTTTCAGTGATGATAATCTGAGCCTGAATTGAGATCTTCTGAACAACCACTTAGCTTCACTATGTAAATTCACCATGTTCTACATATTGATCATCCAGTCTTTTGCTAATGCCTTTTCCCCCACCAAATATTCCCTATGCTTTAGTGTCCAGGGAAGACGGAAGAGGATTATGGCGGAGTGGCAGCTCTCCTAAGGTTAAGGATAAGTCGCTTACTATTTAAAAGACAATTATTGGTGCTCTAAAATTCACATGCTGACTTGTATATTGAAGTTTGCTGTTCCTCATCAGATGCAGGGTATGGTTAGTGGTCCAAATGCATTAATTCAGTGCTGGTTCATCTACACTCAAATCTTCCAGAACCAGGAAATGAAATTAAGGTGCACTGGGCAATCTTAACTCCAAATTAACCAAATTTTGGGGCAGTTAATATATAACATACCTGATTCTAGATGCCCATATTAAAAGATGATCTTGCTTCCCACTGGGGAAGCAAACTGCTGTGAAATTCCCATTATAATCAACCTGTGGACCATAAAACAATGATGAACAGGAAAAGCTACTAGTGTTTTCCTGAATTTTTTTCCCTTTCTTTGTGTAATAAACTTCATAGATATGGCCCATCATAAGGACAAAAAGATGATTTAGGAAAGTAATGTAGGAAAGTAGAACTGAATTAATCTGAGTGTGGAAATTCTCTACTAGAGGGAGCTTCAGGATGTGGTGCCAGAAATGGGTAGGTCTGATTCTGCCTCCAAGCTGCAAGCCTGCTAAAGTGTCCATTGTGATGAATCTGTGGACTTTGTTACTTGAAAGGAAATTTTCCAATATGCTCAGATAAATGTTTGTATTCTTTAGCTTTCAATCTGAATAAAAATCTCAGTATTGACTGTTCTTGTTCCGGTAGGCAGAAAATCTGAACACTCTCTCATTTTTTACACCCTAATTAGGTTACTATATTGAATGGAAATTTAGTAACTCTTTGCAAGCATACTTTGTTACATGGGTTTTCTTCAACAGTTCAGTGGTTAGGTCACATGTATCTTGCTGCTCCTTGTATCTTCAACTAAAAATAATTAGCATTTTCCTTTCTGTTGGAAATCTAGAAAGCTTTAAGATACTCAAATGCTTATGGACTATTCTGTTTGCTCAAGAAAAGTGATCCAGAAAATCCAGAGCTCTTGGACAGTTTAGAGATGTGGTCAGTTTTCCAAAATGTAGGCTTGTTTTTTTAAGGGTTTTACAAAACATAATATGAATTAAACTTTGTAGATAGTGGCCTAAAAGGTTAAATGCACAACTCACAACTGGTGCTGAACCTAAACACAGCTATGCTATGCTAACACAATAGAGCTAAAAAATGGAACTGATTTATCTCTCTTAGCTAAGCTATGTTAACTTAAAAAGCATAAATGGTGAAGAGGAGCTAAATTTGAAAACATATTTCAGACTTAAAGGTGATGGTAAACTTTAATTTTCTGTATCTTGTATTTTATAGAATAAAATGTTAATTGTGATTGTGAAAGAACTTAAAAATGAGTGTATAAAACATTTAATTTGAAATCACAGCTTTGGAATAAATATTCCAAATGGAAGATGAAGAAAGCTATACAACTTAAATTTCCTTTTATGCATTCCCCTTCTGTCTTTTGCACCCCAGCCCCACTCCACATGTGGAAATTAGGTTTCTATATGAAACACAGTGAGAGTTGTATGTCATAGCATGGGGGTGGGGAGAGAAGAGTTAAAGGAACTTCTGATCTTGGAGGAATGTAAGGAAAAAATAAGCTGTTTAGTACTACAGTGTAAAGTATTCTAGGGTTTTAACTTCATCAACATTTCTGTTAGGTTAGCTCTAGTTAGTAATAGCAATATGAAGTGAGATTAACGTTTTGCTTTCTACAGGATGCAGCTGTGTTCAAATAAAGGTTTTTTTAAAAACAGGAAGTGACTATAGGTAGATGTGTGTAATTCTTGACTTGTTACCTATATGTTAATGATGTTTAACTGCAAGTGTATTGAGTAGAGGAAGGTTTCATTTTAAGTCATTGTAGTGGAACTAGGCACAAAATAAGAAGAAAAAAATGTTGTGGCTCTCTCCTTAGCATTTAATTTTCACTGCAAAAGTTTTTAATTTTGGTGAAATAATAAAATTAGTAACTAGTGTATTTTGTTTTGTAACTTGTACTGATTTTATATTATCCCAAATTAGAATAAGATCGTAACACTTGTTTTTATGTTAAAAGTACATAACATTACCCATCTACTTCATAGGGCTGTTAGGTTCATCTCTATTATATAGATGGGAAAAATGAGAAAGAGAAGATGGGGGAAAAAAATTCCCTAGGGCTGCAGGGGATGTCTGCATCAGATCAAGGATAAGAATTCAGGACTCTCTGATTTCTAATCTGTTTCTTCTCTTGCTTATCAAATTATTAGTACTCTATCGTTCCCTATAAGCCATTATTTCCATATTCCCATGTATATGTGTATTGTAATTTGTCATATTTCCCACTTTATTGTCTATACTCAATTTGATTTTAAAAAAGAAACTAAATGTATTTTATGTGTATGCCTAACTATATTAGGACGTTGGTTTAAGTTAGCAGAAGGAAAAACCCACATACGTGGGAGTTTAGTAGCTCTGAGAGCTTTTAGGTAAGATAATGGTCAAGAATCACTGTTGTTAACAGTCTTTCTTTGGGAGAAGTTTTATGCTTAGTTTGATATCAATTTTTCCTGATCTCTCATCACCCCGCCACCAGATTAATTCTATTTGCAAAACACTTCCTGTTGTACATCTGTTGATAAATGTTGCTTTGGAGATACTGACATTAATACACTTTGAAATTACTATTAATTTATATTATGATTGCCTACCACCTAGGAACTCTAGTTAATTGTGCTATGTACAGATGAGTAACAAAGATGACTATTCTTTCTCCAGAGAATTTAGTGTAGGGGCAAAATTTTCACAAGGGACTTAAGTGCTTTTGAAAACTTTACCCTAATTGTCAGAAAGCAACAGGTGACAAAATAAACAGAATGGATTGGGAGTGGGTAGGAAGATAAAATGATAAATTGAAAAGATAGTGAAAGTACAGTTTTGATGAAATCCGAAGTATCTTAAAATTTTATATCCTTAGTGCATCATAAAAACAAATTTAGATCAGTGTTAGAAGGCTTGTTTGGATGTGTATATATATCCTCTTGTCATTTAACAAACTTACCCTTCGCACCTTTCGCTTAAAATGGAGTAACAGTAACTTTTTATCTGATGTGGCTTGTAATTAATGTGCACCAAGCCAGCGTGTGAATCTACAGCATACTAGCTTGCCATACACTAACTTGCTATGTAGACTGCTACTGTGCACTAAAAGTACTGTAGTGCACTTTGATATACTGCTTGAACACATACAGTTAGTGTGCAGCAAGTTAGCATGCTGTACATTCCCACCCCAGCTTGTCATGTACCAAGTCTCTGCATAGGCAAGTCCTTAATTTTTTGTTTTTGAATGAATTAATCTCAGTATTTTGGTATGACAACACAGTATATGTTCAAGGGTGAAGAAAAATAAATTTCTCAGACTAATTCCTTTCTATTCAGTAGTGGTAATTTCATGTGAAGTGTCTAGGTACTTATGTGACCCCTATCACATCTGAGCCCCTCCTACACATAGATAATTTTATCCTTGCAACACCCTATGAAGTAAGGAAGTAGTAGTATGGCCATTTTATGGATAAGGAACTGAAACAGACACTTGGTTAAGGTTACAAGGGACTGAATGTAATTCTCCTAAATCTCAATCCAGTACCCTATCCACAGGACCATCCTTCCTCTTGCATAGTGTCATGAGTACAAACTAGAAAACTAATATGTCCAAAATTAAATTATGGAGACTTGCAGGAGAGAAGCACCCAGATGCAAAAAGTCAAATTGGGAAGTGTACTCTAATTATTTTTACGAGTTACTTGGTCATTCAGGCATATGTATAGAGTACATGCATAGAGTGTGCTGAAGCATATATGCCTTGTTCATCTTCAACTAAAAACCTATTACTTGGATTGAAGAGAGAGAGTGAAATTGATTTTTGACAGAATATTACTCAGTGGGTTGGGCAATATTTTAAGTTCTGTATCTGAGCTCATGGCTGTTGTGTTTAGATATTTTTCTTAATTTTTTAACCTTTTTTTCAATCTTCCCCTCATTGTTAAAACTTTTATCAGCTTTCTTTAAATTCTTAACTTATCTTTATCTCTAATAAAGTTTATGACTTTAGACTGTCACTTCTGTATTTGTTGCTTGGTGGCACATACTGGTCATGATAGTCTTATAATACAGAGTTTGAAAAAGACAATTTGGACACTCACTTGCCTCAGTCTACTAGAGAAATACTATGTTTGTTTCACGTGGCACACTAAGAATTATGCTGGAGCTTGGTATCTCTACTGCTAAGGTTTGAGCATTGAATACATACGAGACTTGACATCAAACTAGTTAAAATTAGATTAAATTCCTGTTTCCATCATTGTTAACTCTTCTGGGCTAGATTACATTTTTAACATAATCCCATTGATAACTGATTCTTGGTTTAAAAAAAAATTTGATCTTTAATAGAAAAGACATTCCTTTTGGTTAATAAAGGCAAATATAAATTCACAAAGCAGAACTACAAGTATATTCCTTAGACTGGGAAGTATCAATGACTTAATGTTGTTTGTATCTTTGGGGAAAACCCTTTATTTGTTTTTTAAACACTTTTGTAACTATCAGATGTTTGCTGGTATTAGAAACTGAATGTTTCTTGAACTTACTTAGAGTTCTTTGTTTTTACAGAAGAATTAACTTAGTCCAATTAGATATTCCAAAAATGAGAAGTTTCTTTTTGCATATTCCAAATATACAATTCAAATGTTTTGTGTGACCATTAACCATAACTTTAAATTTTCTGATTCTTGTGTATGAATACAACGTTAAGTTCAGAATTTGTTTTCTGCATTGCATTTTCTCAAGAGGAAAGAAGGCACTGTTGTATTTTATTTGAATGCATATTTAAATTCACATCATGTTGGAATATAAAGGAAACATTAAAAAAAACGAGAGTCCTGTAGCACTTTAAAGACTAACAAAAGGAAACATTGCAGACTGAAGGGCAGGGGTGAGATATATAAAATATTTAGATGGCTAGTGAGACTACTAAACATCCTAAATGTAAACCCACATCAAGTCTTTCTTTTGCGTAGTTTGGAGATATAGTCTGGTGTCCCAATTTTGGGAAGATATAATGCAGGGATTTAGGTCAAAATTTTAAGAGCATAATTTGTTTGTGCTATAGACATGTCAGGTAGCAAGCTGTTCAAGGATGTTTTGTAAAGTACGTTCGTCTGCATTTGAAAGGTTGCTTTCTCCAATGCATCCATATAATCCTGAAGTGGCTACTCTGCAACTAGATTGGGGGCAGGCCAGATTAATGTCCCTAAAATTAAAGATTAAGCCCTGCTTTCCATCAATATGTTTCCCCTTTGAGCAGATGGTTGCTGATGTATGTTGCAGAACACTACAGTACTCTAGCCCCAAAATGCATAATTGGTATTGTTTAATTACAAGTAAATCCTGATTTTTATGAAGTTACATGCTTCTGAGTTCAATTTCATAGCACCTGGTCATAAAGAGCTGTGAAAGTTGACTGACTCTTTATTTAAAAAAAAAAGTATTGAAGCCAAAAGTGTTGTGACTCATGACCAATCATAAACTTGATTGACTTTTATCTTAACTCATTTCTAAAATGGTTCATGTGTTTTATTCTTATAGTGACAAGTCTCTCTTTTGTATAATATGAATACAAAATGTATAAGTGAAAAGGGGATAACGTTTTAATCTGTATTCTCAGCTAGGATATTACTGGCAGTGAAGGCAATCTGTTAACCTTGCACTTCTAATTATGATATTTCATTACCAAGCTTCCTTGTTAAAAGAACCAAAATATTTTAGTGCCTCAAACAATGGAGTCTATGAATTAGTTGTAGCATTAGAGAAATTTGGACCCTGCTTTTAATGAACAGAAAAAAGGCAGCTAATGAAAGCAGTGCTTATAGTTATGGTTGATAACACCTCAGTCAAAACTTTTATTTTTGTTTACAATATTCATACTTTTAGACATTTGGCTTCAGAAATGAATTGTTTGGGAAAGTTTATAAAAACTTGTTGATTATGTCTCCTAGAGGCCACTTAATTTATCCTAACTGAGAAGGGGAAAAAAAAAACCTTGGAGGCAAAATTCAGTTTTTAATATCTTTTCTTTGGAGTGGTAGATGCTAAGTTAACAATATAGTCTTTTCAAAGATTTACAATTCTTGTAACTTTAATTAAAGTTAAAAATCAATATAAAATGACTGAGATTTCTCTTGTTCAGGGTAGTTCTTAAATATGAAATTATGATACAGAAAATGTTAAATTTACCTGTTTTAATTTTGATATTTTATTTGCTTGCCATTATACTATTAGTCTTTTAACAGATTGTTTCTGAAACATTTGCTTATGTTTCTTAAACCAAATGGGCTTGGCTAGTTTGTTGAAGTGCTGCAGGAGAATAACACTTGTTGCTGCTAATAGTCTGGGAGCGTAATGAAGAAAAATCTTGATAGAAAGATAAGGGAGGTGTCATTTGATTTGTAAAAATTTACAGAATCAATGGTGTCGTCCTCTGAGGCCTGGTAGAGGGGACTCACTGCTTCTCTGGCTTCCCGCTCTGTGTCCTCTAGTTGGTGGAAATTTTGATAATACATTTTCATCTTAAATGGGTCGAGTTACATATCATTCAAAAGCCCTTTCTCCCACAAATACAGTGGTTCCAAACATGACAAACTTAGAACAATTATGTAGATATATATTTGAGAATATGTTTAAAACTCAAGGTTTTTTTAAATTGTACTTTAACACATGGATGCATTGTTTACATGAAAGACATTGATCTTGGCTGATCCTAAGGAAGTTGTCTGTGACATGTAGGACTGGTAAACACGTATTCATAGTCAGTGTCGTCTCCGTGTAGGGCGACACTACTAGATATGGTGTCTTACAGATCTTTGTCCGCCCCCCACATTCACACCTCTGTACAAGGCAGTTTGCTGGCTAAACATTTGCATGGTGGTGAGCATTTGGTCTTTGCACCCGAGCATTTGATTAGCTGAAGGATTGATTCAGGAGCACATGGTATTTCATGTATGACTGATGTGATCAGTCCATTTTCAGGATCCATGCATGTTTGATAGGGGAGGATAGTTTTGGATGTGCTTGATCATCCCAGAGCCATTCCATTGCCTGATAATTTGCACAGTTGGCAGGTATAAATGCACCTCTTGTCTGGCTGGTTTTTCTCCATTTGTCTGCTTCTTGGAAAACATCCATCAACATAGCTCTGCAAGTGTCATAATGTTGGTCTTCAAATGGTAAACTTGGCATATGAAAGTCTCCAGTGCATTTATGACTGCATCAGCGACTGTCTCTGCTATTCTGAGCACCTTCAGAGTGAGGAGAGAGTTTTTTTTATATTAAATGCCTCCCAGTTTCATAATTTGATCTTTCCAGCCCTGTTGAAAGGGCATGACAATCTGGCATGTGATGGTTTTTAATGGTCAAAATAATAGGAACACACCTCTGAGGGGTATACAGAGATTCTGTTTCCCAGCAGCAGGCACAAAAACAGAGTCTTGCAAAAGTTTTGGGTAGCATCTCAGAGGTCACTAGAACATCTGTGTCTTGTGCAAATTTCTGGAGTTTAGTAACACATCTCTCTGTGGCAGTGATGGGATGCAGGATAACTAGTGGCAGCCTTCTCCTGGAACAATGAAGAAACTCCACTGATAGTTACAATTGAGAGCACTTGAGTTGCAATACTGACAATTGATCCTGTCTTCATTTATTGTAGTTTTTTCCCTAAAACACTGGAAAGGCTCTCAAAAATGCCATTGTCTCTCTTTGCCATCCTTAATCATTCAAGGATTCGTCCTGATGAAGTGTTATAGTTAAATTCTTGAGCTATGCAATTGTGGGAAATTATGTAAATCATGGATGTGTCAGTTGTAAGCATCATTGCAAACTTACTTGGATTTAATCTTTTCTCACTTTCTTGGGGTACTGTGTATGTAAGCTTACATTCATATGCTGTTGCAGTGCTGGTCATAGGTGGGCAAATCAAAAATAGAAGTATGCAAGTTTCTTCCATTATAATTCATAAGGAAGGAGCAAAATATTAATGCTGCTTTTCCTCAAATATCCCTGAAACATTTTGGTGAAATAGGATGGTATAGGTCTGATGCATACTTTGAATTTATGTGACACAACACTACAGATTTGGTCATGATGTCAAATGTGCTTTAGATGAACTTGTTTTAATTGGTCTGGCCAAGATTTTAATGTGAATGGTGATTTGGGATTTTTTAATATTTTCATCCTCAACCAGCGACAATTTAAAAAGGGCTTGATTTTTCAGGAGATTGGCATGGAGCACTTTTTAAAAATAAGGTCTCCTTAAAGTGTCAAGTTGGGCACTTAAATTCTTGGAAGTCTTGTTCTCTGTTCCTATATCAAATGGCTGCAGGACCTCTGAGTTTCCACCTTCGCATTATTAGGGAACGTAGTCCAGAAAATAAAATGCAACAGTAATATTGGTAACCCCATATTGACTGAGGAGATCCTGGTTTTCAGACCTGATAGAGCTGAAATTGGGACCATTTCTACAGCTCTCTGAGACAGGACGTCCTCTCACAAAGTCCTCTGCTTCTGAACCCAAGCCAGCTGCATCTAACAGCTTGGCTATTGAACAGAAGTACTAGTATCCTTGAGTTTGTCCTCCAAAGACATCAGAACCCTTTCTTCTAGAAGTCTTGACTTAGAAAGCATGCTTCCCTATCTGAAGCAAACCCCAGAAATCCAGGAATGTTGGCTATCCTGGATTTTTCCCCAAAAAGGCTTTGACAAAGATCTCTAGCCTAGCACCAATGTGCGTCAGGTGTCTGCACTTAGTAGCATGATGTTTGCATGATCCCTGGGTTCTCTGGGAGAGAACCCTCAGGTAGCCAGATTTCTTAGATGAGTCCAGTTAGCCAAGACCATGATTAGTCCTCTCTTCCTCCCTGCCCTCCCCCCAACTCCTGTGGGACTGCTGCTTGTGCTGAGAACCCTGACAAACCATCCTTTTGATCCACTGATGTCAATGTCCGCATTATTCAGCAAAACTTGCTTTCTGATAGCCGTCACATCCACCAGGCAAACATTGGAGCTGGCGGCATTCTCTGTGCAGCAACCTTAGTGCATGTTTCATGAGGAAGAGGTGGTGGTTAGAACTCCAGAATTGTTTATCCTCAAAATGAATTCTTCTTTCTTTGTTTCCAGAGAGGTGGTTCTACCTTTGTTCTGTCCCAAGCCTCAGCATCCCACTGAGGAGAATGCCACACCTTAGGTGTCAAAAGGGCTCTGAGAATAGAGTCCACAAGGAGATTGCGTGCCTTGTTTGTAGTCTTGCATCTGAAATGCCAAGAACTCAAGAGCTTCAGAGTCCTCTGTTGCTACATGGATTAGACTGTGCATTGTGGAAGCATTCAAGGCATAGGAGATTCGGTTTCCAGAAGGAGTCAGGGTACTCTGCCTATGATCCCTGGTGACTTCGTGGGCAGAAAGAGCTAATGCGTCAATAGCAGAAATTTGCAAGGCAGCCACCTGGTCAAGCACTATTAAGCACTGCAAGGTGGATTTTTTGTCCTCTGCAGAGGCATCCTTTGGCAGGAAGCTGCTGCAGGTGATGACCTGGAAATGATAGGGAGGGATACCATTTTCCTTTTTCTGATCTTTCCCTATAACCCTCCCTACATCTGTTCACTGCTTGCTACTTCCCAAATGTGAAGAATTGTGGGAGATGCTGGGCTACAGAATGGAAAATTTGTTACTGATATTTTCCTTTCTATTAGCCATGTTTCCCACAGTTCTACACACCTTTAATGGCTCATGAGTCAAGGATCAGATATTAGGTAGAGTTGTTACCATGTGACTCTTCCTTGGTCTAATGTTCATAGTTATTTAGTTATCTTTGGAATATTTGCTGTTAATGATGTTATGCAAGTTTTACTGCTTGGGAATAACTCACCTGTTAGCAAGCTGGAGCTGAGTGCGCATGGCCAGACTATGCGGCTTCAAAACTCTGATCCACCTTCATGAGCTGCAGTGAGAGAAGAGCATCCCAGACATCAAGAAATATGGGAGACCCTGCAAGCAGGAAGGAAATTATCTGTAAGAAACTTTCTGCTGTGGTCACAGTGTCCAAGGTTTTAGAATTAGCAGATCTTTTCATCACACATCATTTTTATTCAGACAAAGAGGAAAAGCAAGCTTTCTTGCTTTTTCAATTCCCAGTTGGTTTTTTAAACCGAAAAGAAGAAAACGTTTTTTCTTCACTTTTGCAGAAGAGACTGCTGTTGTCAATAGCTAGTTTAGCTCTTCAGAAACCTTTGGTTCCAGATGCTTAGACAGTTACTCCTTCCACTTCAGTGGTTTGACTTTTCTTTAAAACTTTGACAGCAAAGATGAACTACTTAATATTTTTATTATTTAATATAGTGGTTTTAATAGGTTATAATACAGTCCTTAAGATTGTCATAATTTCAAATTAAGTTTTAAATAGGTTTATTTAAAAAAAGAAGAATGTATTTAAATAACATTTGATTTAAAAGAAAAATCAACAATATTTAGCCCTGTTTTCAAGTCATTGATAAAAATGGTAAATAGCTAAGGACCAATTCTGGTGAGAACCTGACTAGAAATGCCTGCTCAATGATAAAGCTTTTCACCAATAGATCTCAGTGTGTAACAATCTTAAATGACATTAAATTTTCATGACAACACTGAAGTAGGAAAGTATTATCCCAATTTTACAGATGGAAACTGAGGCACAGATAGGCCCGGAGCAGGGAGTTGAGCTTAGGTCTTCCATATCCTGAATCAGTGCCCTAATCACTGGACCATCCTTCCCTGATTCCCCAGTTACAATTACGGTGAGACCAATTAGCTAGCCAGTTTTAATCCATTTAAATATAGACTTTGTTTTGTTCTAGTTTTTAAATCAAAATGTCATGCAGAACCAAGTCAAATGCCTTACAGAAATTTTAAGTATATTACATCAGGTCTATTACTTATATCAACCAAACTTGTAATCTTAAAAAAACCAAAAACAAACCATGTTAGTTTGAAAGTCTATTTTCCATTAAACTCATGTTTTGATTGGCATTAATTATATTACCCTCCTTTCATTCTTTATTAATTGAGCCCCATATCAGCTGCTGTGTTTTGCTTGGGGTCAATGTTCGGCTGACAGGCCTGTGATTACCTGGGTTGTCCTGTTTACCCTTTTTAAATATTGGCCCAGCATTAGTTTTCTTCCAGTCTACTGGAACTTTCCCAGTGTACCAAGTTATTAAAATCCCATTAGCGGTTCAGTGAGCTCTTTGGCAAGGTCTTTTAAAACTCTTGTGGGATATCCACACAGTCAAAGCTGTGCACAAGCTAAACTACTTGATCTAGCTTGAATCCAGCTAGTATGGGTAACAGTAAAGAAGACCTTGCAGGATGGGAACAAAAAGAGCTGAGGGAGGGGTTAGGGTAATGTCATCTCTGAGGATTCAGGGATCAAAGGATTTAGGATTTTATGTGCGGTGTGTGTGCCTCAGTTTCCCTCCATATGTTTCTTATGTTTTTCAGTGATGGGACCTGGGTATGTAATCATTGCAGAGGCCACTGGAGGGCGGAAGGGCCTTCCCCAACCATGTGTCCGCTGGCCAGACCCCTTTGTCCTCCTGAATCAGCCAGCTGGAACAGGTTGTGGCAGATGAAGACCAGGAGGAGTGGCCACCTTGCCTGGGGAAGAGACAAAGGACTGGGAGGGGCTAGGGGAAGGCTCTGGGGGCTGGCTGGGGGGACAAGGGAGTCCCCTGTGGGGACCCAAAGGGGAGGGAGCCCTGAGAATGGGCCTTTCCAAGTGGTTGCTGCTGTTGTAACTCCTAGTTAAGGCTGATAGCAAGCAAAGTCTTTCTATGCTGTGAACCTGAGAACTAATAAATCCATCTGACTTCCATGCTGGCTGTGAATCACTTCTGACTGCAAGGCAGGGTACATGGCCATTTGGGTGTGGAGGAACTCCCCAGGACCCATTAAAGGGGGGTGTCCAGCAGGGGGAATTCCAGGCAGAGCAGGAATGCTGAACACTGTGGGGCGAGAATCAGGAGGCTGTGGCACTGGTGTGTGGAGACTCTAGAGGCAGACTCCGAAGCACTAGAGTCCTGACTGGCTGCACCCGAGTGGTTCAAGAGCACAATCCCTGTGGGACTTGGTCACAAACTCATGCCCTGGAAGGGTGGGCATGAGGAGCACAGAGTGATGTGGAGTAACTTTAAACTTTAACAGAGTGTGGGGATGGGGGTGAGTGTAACTGATGGTCCTCAATAGAGACACTGTTGGGGTGCATTTGTATGCTTCAAAGGCATTCCTCAGAACATTCAGCTCTGAGAATCCTGTGCACTCCATTCCTCTTTACAGTTTCAGGGACTGGGGTTAGAGAACCTGGTAACTGCTGGAAATTACTGGCAGGGAGGGAACCTTTGTGTTCTTACTGCAGATCAGGTCACAGAGTAGTGGGAAGGGGCTCTGTGTTGCCTTTCCCATACGAGCAGAGGGAAAGAGAAGCCCCCTTGAGCTTTTTTATCCACTCTCCATCAGAAACCTTGAGGCTCAGAAGCAAGTGCACTTGGTACCATAGAGGGTTCCTGATGGAGGTATGGGGTTGTAAGGCTTCCCTTCCCCATCTCCCACTCTTTGCAGGCAATCTACAAATTAACACTTGTAGATGTGATTCCTCTCCTGCTTTTTAACATGCTTTGATCAGTAGGAAGGTATTTAACAAAGTTAACCTTTAAATTACTGGGGATCTAAACTAAATCCCAACTGAGATGAATGTTCACACATCTCAGAGCTGCTATTGCAGGCTGCCTGTGGACTCCCAGCAAGGCTAAGGTAAACTTTCATCAAAACATTCTATCAGGGCCCATTACGGCAGCCATAAGTGTCAAAAGTAACCTATTAATGCTCATGCCAGGCATTTGAGTGGATAGGATCCCAATGAGCCTAAGTCTGGTGGGTTGCTGATGGGCCCCCCAAAGCTTAGCCTTTCTTATTCTCCCGGTCTCAGCACTGAAGCTATGTCTACACTGATGGTGGCAAAGTCACTGCCATCAGATTGACTTATCTGGATCGACTGAGCGGTCAGTGAAGACCCACTCACTCAATCCAGAAGTCGACACTGTTAAACCACCCCCTCAAGTGGTATAGCACTGCGCTGACGGGAACGCGGTTCCCGTTGGTGCAGTGCAGTGAAGATGGCGCACAGACGAGAAGCACAGCAGTCGACGGGAGTTACACAAGCTACTCTGCGTAGATTGTGTAACTCCCGTCGACTGCCGCCGCATCGCCGGGGTAAGTGTAGATCAAGCCTGAGTGTGCATCTGAGGAGGTTGCTGTTGGGCATGGGTAATGGGAGGCAGAAGGGTTTGAGGGGCTACAGTCTCTTCCCACTGCTGCCATTTTGACAGTAAGTCAGTGACAAAATTGGGAATAGAATCAACTCTCCTGACTCGTCTTATGTTTTAAACACTAAATCATATTTCTATCTAAAGGGGGGAAAAATAACTAGTCTTCAGATACTGTATTACTTCCATCTGTTCACATCTGATCCTGGTGGCTAAAAGTCACGACTGAAAACTTTTATTTTGTTTTATTGAAATAGTTATTTCTGTGTTGCTAGTTTTTGATCAATTCAAGACAATAAAGTCAGATGAAAGTAAAGTGTTTTATTTCCTGATAATAGAGTTTTATATTTCAGAGGTTTTTTTCCTACTAAAGTGTTGCTTTTAAGATGCTCCTCTGTGCTGAAAAAGACAAGTCCCAGGGCCTCATTAACAACACAAATGGAACACAAAATTGACAAACAAATATCCCATGCAATTGACATTTGACACCATTTTCTGATATATCATACTTCCCCCAAGTCAAAGTTGAAATGTTTAGATTAGGCTATACTCTCCATCAAGGCTTGCATTTGAAATATTTGGGACTTGTGCTCTTTAATGTTAGTTGGATGCCTTTGAAAAATCCTACTCAGGACTCAGGTGTGCATATAGTACCTGAAACTGAAATGTGCATTTCATATTGATTGCTTTCGATGTTTGCTGATTTGACTGATGAAGGGAGAGTTTAGTTTCATTCTCTGATATGTACAACAGTGTTGCCAGGGGGATCAACGGATAGAGTAAAAGCAGATTAAGTTTAAATTGACACTTGCATTGTATGAACAGTTCAGTTAGCAAATTTCTTTTTAAAGTTTTGACCTTTTAAAAGGCATTATCTTTACAACTCTCTGGCCACTTTGCCTATCCCCTAGCTTTGTATCTAAACAAAAAAATCCTAAAATTAAGTGTAGGTTGTGTACTCCAAAAAGGATGAGGTGACTTTGCCATGTAAAGCCTAAAAATTGTGAATGAGTATAGAATTAAAAATATAAAACATGGCATTGTTCTTCTTTGGTTAAACCTCTCAGTTTCATTGTCACCTGCAAGTGACAATAATTACAAGTTGCAGGAATTGACGGACTAACATTAATGTGAAATAAACATTTTTCAGGCTATAGCATTATATAATATATTGTAGGAGGCACAGTTAACCAAGAATAAAGTACAATTACAAGAGGATCAAAGTGTCAGTGACTTCCTAGTTGATTAAAAAAGTGTTCTAAAATTCTTTTTTATCATGGTTTGATATATTTTTAAAGGAATAATGGAACCTCAAGTGGTCTGATGTGTAATTTTTTTTCCTCAGGTGGCTTTTCCACTGTGTTCCTGGTGCGTACCCATGGTGGTGTACGTTGTGCATTGAAACGAATGTATGTTAATAACGTGTCTGACCTCAACATTTGCAAAAGAGAAATAACAATTATGGTAAGTAAAACAGCTATTTGCTGGTATTAGGAGGCATGGATGTAAATGGAAATTTTGCAGTTTTATTTTTCTGGAGGGGCTAGATTAGGAATAGGGATATTCTCTACTTCTGGAAGATCGAGTGTGCATTGTGCTTAAGTACTCTTAGCTGGTCAGGGAGTAGACTTGGAGAGAAACTCTTGTGAACCCCTTCTTTCTGAAAGGTGACTGCATTTGTGAAAATATGGAGTACGTGTGCAGTAAATATATAATAAATACTGAAGAGGTGGGTGAAAGTCTTCGGATACTATCCTAAATCAGAGGAATTCTCAAGTGACTGATATGTGAAGATGAAGTACAGACACCTTTGCTGATGCTAATGCAACAAGCTAAGGCCAATGTGCAAATGCCTTAGGGCCAAACCCTGCAGTATTACAACTCATTTTTAGCAGTCTCCGTATTAGTGTCTTTATTTGCACTCCAATAATCTGTTAGAATTTCTTTGTTGAACTCTGTTGTTTCCTGAAATCTATTGCTAGTATGTTCATGTTCTTAAACCCTCTGTCTTCAGTTAAAAGGTTTCAGAACATAACTTGGGAATATACTGCACTTGTCTTTATAAAACAAACTCTCTTCCATGTACAAAAGAGAATATGCACACTACCAAAAAAACCCACGACACTAATCACTTAAGCATATCATTTATCCTTTTACCTTTTTACCTTGTGAATCGTGTGAAAGAGATCCTTTCATGGACTACCTCCTTTCCCAATCTCAAAATCACAATTCCCTGCAGCAGTTAGTGTTACATGTAACAAGTAACATTCAATTGTTCTAAAGTGTGATTCTGTAAAAGTATTGGTAAAAATGGCATTGTGGGTTTCCACAGTTCGTTTCTATGTCAAATGTGTTCAGTTTACAAGTAAAAAGATTTTCTGCCATACCTGTGAACTTGATCTAAGCTCTGAAATTACTGTATGTGACAGTCAAGTTTCTGCTGGCTGAATGATGCTCATGGTAATCTTTTCTACAGTGTAATTGTACAGGTGTAACTGATTGGAACATGGTAAACCTTTCTGATGTGCAAAAAAGACAAACTGATTTAACCTGTTCTCTTGCAAGTTTCTACATAAGAAGAAATCAGTAAGAACTTTATATTTGAAATTCTGTGCAGGGAGCAAATGAGTTAAGTAAGATGGTCACTTCTTAAGCCAACCCACACTCTGGACATGAGAGAAAAATAACATGAAGGGTGTAGCTGCTTGATTATGTTCCGTCACTTAGTATCCATGCTATTTATTTTCTTTTCATGGATGCACTTTTTAATACAAAAGTCGTTGGTCTTATATGGCATGTAGTTGCTTTATGTACTTAGAGATAGTTGACTGGTCTCCAGTGCCAGAGAGAGACTAGATCACAGTTTATAAGTACTTACCTGGGGAACAAATACTTAATGGGCTCTTAAATTTTAAAGATTTAAATTGAATTTAAACCAAATAAATAACTAGATATGAAGCAATCAAGCAGGATGTAGAGTTCCTTGATATTTTTTTTTTTTTTTTTTTTTTTTTAAGTTGAGTCAATCAGAAAATCCTCTAGAACCCACAACAGTCCTGTACTGGGCTACCGCAACCAAGGAAGTATTTCTATAAAATCCATGTGTGCTGGCCTTACTATAATGTAATCCAGTCCATTCTAAGCAGCATCTAGCACATGAAGCAAATTGTATATGGCTGCATATTTACAGGTTCATGGCTTTGATCTGATGTTTCTTCCTGGTGATCAACAGATGTCTTTAAAATGTACTGTATAACTCTTTTAAAAATCCTTAGCGCATGACAAGTGATCCTGATTAAAGTGATTGTTAAAGATCCAGTATTTCAAAAAGTTCTCTTGATTCTGACAGCGTTGCTATGTTCTCCATAAATCTATGGGGAGGCAAGAGTCTTAATTCTTTTATATAGGGAAAACCATCCGTGTGAATGATGATTGGAAGTTGTGTAAGAATGCTTTACTAGATGCCCCAAAAGCCACAATCAAGGAAGAAGGCATTGGTAAAAAAACTGATCTTTTTTTGGGGGGGGGGAAGGGGGTAGAGAGTGAAGGCAGCTATAAATTTAAAAAAAGGAGATGGAAGAAAGGAGAAGTTGATGATGATCAGTATAAATCAGAAGCTAGGATTTGTAGAAAAAAGTCTCAAGGAAGCAAAGGAACACAAGGAAAAATCTGCAATCAGCAGAATTAAGGGGACAATATATAGTTTTAAAAAAAAATATTAGATAGAAAAAGAATCCTAAAAATGGTACTGGTCCATTATTAGATGCAAATGGTAGAATTATCAATAATGCACAAAAGGAAAGTGTTCAATACGTATTTCTTTTCTGTATTTGAGAAAAAACAGATGATGTCGTTTCATTATATGAAAACTCTTTCCATTCCACTGGTGTCTTAGGAGAATGTTGAATAATAGCTATTAAAGATTTTTAAATCAGCAGGTCCTCCAGATAACTTGCATCCTAGAATTTTAAGAGCTAGGTGAGTAGCTCACTGGACCGTTAATGTTGATTTTCAGTATTTCTTGGAATACTGGGGAATTTCCAGAAGACTGAAAGAAAGCTAATGTTGTGCCAATACTTAAAAAGGGTAAATAGGATGATAAGGATAATTGTAGACCCGCCAGTCTGACATTGATCCTGAGCAAAATAATGGAGCATTTAGAGCATTTAGATTTGATAAATAAAGAATTAGAGTAAAATAAATAGTGCCAATCAACATAGGTTTATGGAAAATAGATCCTGTCAAAGTAACTGGATATCTCTTTGCATGAGATTAGAAGCTTGGGTGGTAAAGGGAATAGTGTTAGTGTAATATACTTTGCCTTCTATAGGGCATTTAACTGGGTACCGCATTACATTTTGCTTAAAAAACTAGAAAGATAAAACAGGAACACAGCACACACTAAATGGATTTAAAGTTGGCTAACTGATAGGTCTCAAAATGTAACTGTAAATGGGGAGTCATCATTGAGCAGGTGTGAGATTCTAGAGGGGGTCCTGCAGGGATTGGTTGTTAACCCTATGCTATTTAACATTTTTTTTATCAATAACCTGGAAGAAAAGAAAAATTCTTCATTAAGTGGTGTCCTTGTGGCTGCTCTACTCCAGGTGTCTGGTGCGCCCTCGCCTCTGGATCAGCGATTTTCATCAGTAGTGACCATTCAGGTCACAGATGCACGACCAGTCTGGCGGCGCCGTTGGCACCTTGAACCGCACGTGCAACCTGATCTCCTGAGTTCGTTCTCAGCCACCCACAGTCCAAGATGGAACCACAGCAGTTCTCTTCAACTTCTCGTTCTGAGGGAAAAGTTAGAATAGAATAAAAGTTCTTAGTTATTTATTTCCTCCTTACCCTTCCCCCCTCCTTTTTTTTTAAAACTTTAATACCTTCCCTTATCCTTTAGTGTTGATAATAGTTATACAGTTATCGTGCCTGGTTCCCCAGGCTTCAGAAGATGCAGTTCGTGCAAAGACCCCATGCTGGCGTTGGACAGGCACGCTCAATGTATTAGATGCCTTGGTGAGGGATATGTCAGGGTATGTCTACACTATGGAGTGAAGTCGATTTATTTTAAATCAATCTTCACCCGCCAAATTTTAGAAGAGCATGAACACACAACACTCCTTGTGTTGGGGGATTGCGTCCCCCACTAGCCACGCTTGGGTTGACAATCAAAGCAGTGCACCATGGGTAGCTATCCCACAGTGCAAGTAGCTGCAGAGGCATTTGGGAAGGTTTATTGTCCTCCCATGATGCAACATCCTCCCTCCCCCTCCCTTCTCATGACAAACAGACTGACATTTTTTTGTGCCATTTTTCTAAACCCTTCAGTCTTTGCCGCATGTAAACCATTGCCAGAGAGGCATGGAGCCCGCTCAGCTCCGCACTGTTGTTGCGAGCATCACAAACACATCTTATTCTGCAGTATTTTCAAGAGCGAGACGGGCTGCAGTGCTGAAAATTGTGATGTTACTCAAGACGCCTTGCTACTAGCCATAGAATGAAATTGTTCCCATTTGCTGCTGGCTGTCACGCACAATCTGCAGTCAGTGGAGCATTGATTGGTGGGATCACATTGTTATGAAGGTGTGAGATGATGAGCAGCGGCTGCAGAACTTTCATATGCGAAAGGCCACTTTCTTGGAATACTCACTTGAGACCAGCTCTGACAGTGGAGAAGCGGGTGGCCATTGCTCTGTGGATGCTAGTAACGCCAGACTGCTACTGGTCAGTTGGGAACCAATTTGGAGTCAGTAAATCCACCATGGGAACTGCTGTAATACAAGTTTGCCAGGACATTAACAGACTTCTGCTAAGAAAGGTAGTGACTTTTTGGGAAATGTGCAGGACATAGTGGATGGGTTTTCTGCAATGGGTTCTCAAACTGCGGGAGGCGATAGATGTCACGCATATCCATATCTTAGCACCGGACCACTTAGCCACAGAGTACATTAATCGAAAGGGATACTTCTCAATGGTGTTGCAGACCCTTATGGATCACAAGGGATGCTTCACCGACATCAGTGTGGGGTGGTCTGGAAAGGTGCATGACGTGCACATCTTTAGGAACTCAGGTCTGTTAAAAGAGATGCAAGCAGGGATTTTCTTCTCTGACCAAAAAATAAATATTGGTGATGTTGAAATGCCAATAGTGATCCTGCATACCCCTTGCTCCCCTGATTGATTGAAGCCATACACCAGGCACCTAGATAGTGGGAAGGAAAGGTTCAATAATAGGCTCAGCAAGTGCAGAATGGTTGTGGAATGTGCATTTGGAAATTTAAAGGCACGCTGGTTCAGTTTACTCACTAGGCTACTAGACCTCAGTGAAAAAAACAATCCCAGCAGTTCTCTGTATGCTGTGTATTCCATAATGTCTGAGACAAAGGGAGAGAAGTTCCCGTTGGGTTGGGTCATGGAGGCAGATAGGCTGGCTGAAATATTTGAGCAGCCAGACAGCAGTGCAACACTGAGAGCCAACTGTGGAGCCCTATGCCTCAGGGAAGTCTTGAAAAATTGGTTTTATATTGAGATCTAATGGTTTTGAATAATCTGTGTTCTGTCTTCCCTTTCCATTCCCCAGCACCACAGCACTGTGATAAGCCCCTCCACCCCCAGCGGTAATCCCCACAGTCTCAATTATAGAGAGTAATGATCTTTAAAGCAGTAAATTTTTATTGTTGGTCATTAATATTAGAGGGAAAGGAGGTTATTTCAATACTTTGCATGCTTTCCATTGTAATGGGGCTGTGAGGGGACACAAAGCAAAGTTTCACTGTGCAAACAACACATTCTCATTTCTTAGAGGCCGGCACCTCTTTCTGCTCTCCTCACCCAGTGTGGAGCACGTACTGCACCCATCTCAACCACCTTCTAGATCGGTTGGGGATGGAAGCTAGGAAAGAGTGCATGAGTTGAGAGTTTTGAAGAGGCTGCAGAGGGAGTCTATCTTGCCGCTGCTCTTCTTGAAGCTCAACCAAATACTTCAACATGTCCGACTGATCCCTCATTATGCACAGCATCTCATCCTGTGTTGTATGCTCATGTTTTTGGGCCACCTTCCTGTTGTTCATGTCCATGTTCATTTTCTCCAATAATGAAATCCTGCAGGCTCTGTGTCAGCAGCCACAGAGGCATTCATTATCTCAGTGAACATGTTATCCCGACTTTTGGGTTTTTTTCCGCCTTCTAATCTTCAACAGGCCGTCAGCAGGAGTAGTAGATGCTGAGCTGAACGCCATGCTGTCCGTTGAAAGGCAAGCAAAAAGCACAAGATATCCATTGTTAGCTGACCCCACAGATGAAAAGCAATGTTACAATGTAAAAATAACTCCTTTATATTCCTAAGGAAATGGCAGATCTGCAAACTAATCTCTACCTATTGCAGGGGTCGAAGTGCCATTCTAGCCATGGTAAGTAAGAGATTGGTGCATCCATTTCAGAGAAATCCCCATAGTGCATGCTACATAAGTCCATAGTTCCCCAACCAGCAGAATTGTTGCGCCCCCTGACCCTTCCAAAAATTGTTCTTTGAAAAGGCGGTACAGAGGATGTATGTGCAGGGGTGGGGGGTGAAATTCCCCCGGGCAAAATCATATGTGGGCATCCGTCTCATGACCCGTAAGACCCATCACAGTCACGTGCTGTCTTGTAACTTGCAGTTTACATACCCTAACAAACCTCATGGCGGGGGGGAACCCTGATTGTATGGAGCGGTTACTACAAATGTGTGCCATATTCCTTAGGTGACCATGAGTAATATCAGTCTCCTGAGAGTAACAGAGGTGGAAAGAAAGGATTTATTGCAAACATCTGGGTACAGGCTTATTCTACTATGCTGTGTTCCGCGATGATGCCTGCACAATTAAGAACAGAGTGGTGGGGGAAAGTGTCCTATCACGGTGGAAGAAATAAGGCTGCTCTCCCCAGAAACATTCTGCAAAGGATCACAGAGTACCTAAATGAAAGTTTCCTGGAGATATCCATGGAGGATTCTCGGAACATCCTGGTGCACATAAATATTCTTTTCCAGGGCAAGCCCCTTGCTTAGGTGAGCTAACAGCGAGGAAGCCCCACTACACACTAAGGTATTTTTTTTTGCTATGACAAGAAGCTGGACTGGGGAGATAATCCTAGAAATGAGATTTGCAGTACATTCTCACCAGATGTGCCTTCCCTGGCATCTCGGTCACTCATGCTGTCCTGTGTCCGGCTGTGCTGTTCCGGGGTTACAAATGGCTAGTGGCTTTCAGGGAGATGGATTCCCCAGTTGCCTGGCCCCTGTTCTCTTCCTCATCCGCAGAGTCCTCCTCATTCATCCTGGATTCCCCTGATGTATCTATGCTGCATGGTGGTACAGTGATGGTGTCACTGCCAAGAATCGCATGCAGCTCCTCATAAAAGCAGTCTGTCTATGGTGACGAGCCAGAACGACAGTTCGCCTCACGAGTTTGCTGATAAGCCTGCGTCAGCTCTTTGATTTTAATGTGGCACTGCTGTGTGTCCCTTCTGTGCCCCTTTTCCAACATGCCACACGATATTTTTTCGTAAATATCTAAATTCCTTTTGGTGGCTTGGAGCTGAGCCAGCACAGACTCTTCGCCCAACAGACTGATGGGATCTAAAACCTCAGGTCAACACCAGAATGGCGCATGTTTGGGGCATGCAGTTGCCATGATCAATTCTGCTGGCAAGCTCTCTCCATGCTGACAAAACAGGAAATGGGAATTCAAAATTTCCAAGGGCTTGAGGGGAGGGACTATTTCCTGTGTACGTGTCCGCGGTGCAGAAGAGTGCAAACGTGCAGAGCAGTCACAGCAGAGCATTGTGGGGTAACTCACAGAGTCCAATTACATCAAATTACGTTGCATTCCGCTTACACCACGGCTCATCCAACCTAAACAATTCCATTTCAGCACTACGCCACTTGCGGAGGTGGTTTTATTAAGTTGAATTTTCCCATGATTTAAGTTGACGGAACTGACCAGTCAGTGAAGACGCATACATTGTGGTTGATGGAAACCGCATTCCGTTGACCTACCTTCGCAATGTAGACCAGGCAACAGAAATGTCCCCTCTGTAAGAAGTTCAAGGCAAGGGCAAGAAAGGACAGGGAACTCAGGTTAAAATTGATTCTAATGGAGAATTCCCTGAGACCTGCCTCAGATCATGGGCACGAGCCATCACAGTTACCATCTGATAAACATGTCAGAAAAAGGGCTTCAACCCCATCTAAAAGCCTGCCAAAAAAGAGGCTGGCACCGACCAAAATAATGGTTGCTCAGACCCCTTCGGTGCCTGCAGCCTCAGGCACTGAAGGAGAGTCATAACAATGGCACAGAATTGAGAGCTAAAACAGTGAAGACCTCCTCTGATTCGGCACCAACGAAACAGAGGTTGGCACCAACAGCCACGGCGCTGAAAACGGCACCATCCATGAAAATGGCACCGACCATGACCTCGGCACTGACTCACATTATGGTGCAGACTGCAGCTTTGGCACTGGACGCAACTGCAGCACCAAGACAGCCACACATACGGTAGCGGTGCCAACCATTACATTGGAACCGGCTCAGATTTTGGCACTGATTGACTCCACAGCACTGAATAGGAAACACAAGTCGAAGACGAAGCACCACGAACATGAGGATTCACCACTATATGGCACAGACATGTCACTGCCTCCACATGGGATCATGTCCCCAGTATTATCGTCCAGTGGGGAAGACGACAATATTGAGGAAAGAGTCTTCTCTCTCAACACTCCTCACCTCATAGACCCACGTCTCTCCTCTCTGGTCATAGGGGATATGGCGGTTACCCAGAACCACAATGGTGTGCACCTATGGTTTGTCCCACCTATGCCATATCCGATGCAGTAGCGCAATTGGGAAACATGGTCACAGTATGCCAGGGACTACAGCAGACCCTCTACTTGCTATAGGGATAGAGATATGTCCTCACACCACTCAATACAATCGGTCGTGGATCCTCCATCAGAAGCCATTGAGCAGATGTATGATGCAGCAGAACCACAAG
This sequence comes from Emydura macquarii macquarii, assembly GCF_026122565.2. Taxonomy (NCBI): domain Eukaryota; kingdom Metazoa; phylum Chordata; order Testudines; family Chelidae; genus Emydura; species Emydura macquarii. Next base: position 20,320,655 of record NW_027131927.1, read on the forward strand.
CATCACCAGCATTGCACAACTTCTCCTCTTCACCACATACCACCATAATACTGCCTCCACCTATACATGCGGATGATTTCAGGCAATTTCAAGACCTGTTTAAAAGAGTGGCACAAGATTTGGAGATACCGCTTGAAGAGGTATCTGAGAAACACCATAAGCATTCGAAGATCCTGCACACCACAGTGCCATCTAAGATAGCCTTATTGATGGACGAAGCACTTATGGAACCAGGGGATAACAACACATGGCAAACTCCAGCCACCATCCCACTCCTGTGCAAAAGGGCTGATAAAAAATATTCCATCCATTCTATGGGAGCACAGTTTCTGTTCACCTATCATCCGCCCAATTCCCTGGTTGTGGAAGCAGCACATTAAAGGGGCAAACAAACTCACCACAAATCCACACCCCGGGACAAAGACTGGAAGAGAATGGATTTATTTGGATGGAAAGTTTACTCCTTGGCCACTTTACAACTACGTGTAGCCAACTACGTCGCGTTACTTTCCAATTATGAACATGACACAGACTCAAAATTCATGGACTTTATTGATGTTGTACCAGAGGAAAGAAGGGAGCAATTTCAATCTCTTGTTATGGAGAGTCAGCTCATATCTAGAAAAGCACTTCAGGCGGCTCTTGACGCAGTAGATCCAGCTGCCAGAATCATGACCCTGGCTGTCATCATGCGAAGGGTTTCCTGGCTTCATTCAGCAGCTCAGCCCAGGGACCTACAATTGAGGACCTCTCATTTGACAAAGCCAAGTTATTTGGTGAAAAGACAAACTAAGTCCTTCACACAATGAAGGACTCACAAGTGACATTGCGGACCCTGGGTATCTACACTCCTGTAACGAGAAGGAGACAAATTAGATACCAGCCTTATCAAAGGAGATACCTGCATGTGGAGGATGCTTTCATCGTCTTGTGAGGGAAAGCTCTAATGACTTTTCACTAGTCCTTGCCTCTAAGAGGACTATGACCCCTCTGGAATTGACCATGTGTTAACATTGAAATAGGCATGGGTCAAGTTGCCTGAATTTTACTACTTTTTCATAGTAACAGTGTTTTGTCCATGAATATTTGCAGTGTATCATGATTATAGCTGCTAAATCTTAATATTTTAGAGTTTGTCTTAGATGAAATTAACAGAACATGTTTCTTTTTAAAATGAGCTTAGTGTTTATGAAAATAGCCAAACTGACTGCTGTAAATTGAACCTGACTACCTACACAGATGCAGCATAAATCATGGCAATCCAGGTTGTCCACACTGTCCTGCCCATGGTATCTAAATCCTCTTTGTGAGGAATTGTATTTTATACTCTGTTTAATCCTTGGTGCTTAGCTGAGTCGAGGATGGGGTCAGTTGCTAATATTTTCTGTGATGTGGGCACCTGTCTCCTGGGAATTGTTGAGACACCTACACACTTGACATAAGCTCCCAAGTAGCTATTAGAATGCCTTTTCAACTGATACCTGCAATGTTTCACGCATGGTCTATAGATGAAAGGCACCATACCCCAAGAGTTTTCCTGTCTACTATACAGACTTATCTTTATGCTTTCTAGAGTTTCTTTAAATGTTAATTATTCAAAACGTGATGTTTCTTTCTGTTTTTTGGTTTCAGAAAGAACTATCTGGGCACAAGAATATTGTGAGCTATTTGGATTGTGCTGTTAATTCTGTTGTTGACAATGTGTGGGAGGTTCTTATCTTAATGGAATATTGTCGAGGTAAGTACACTACTTCTGGATTTCTTATTTTTATGAACATAAGGAAAGCGTTCTTAAAAGCCTAAGATGTATTTTGGCAAAGACCACATTTGTTATCTTCCTAATTAAGACCACTGAAATCACCATCACACTTGACTTTCTGTTTTTCTGGCACTTAAGAACAATCTGGGAATATTGAAAAGATCATCCTACACTGCTTATCTTAAGGTCTGGCCAGAAAAGGGGGAAAATAAATGTTTACAATGTTTACATAAATATGTTGAATTTTCCCTGTTCCTTGTTTTCTCTAACAAATCTCAAAATATATCTTTATATTGATGTGAAATGACACGATTTGGGAATGAAGACTTGGCAAAATCGAATATCTTTTCACTTCTGAAACTGCTGCTCCAGATAATGAACTGTAAGGGTTACATGCTGTTTCATCATCCTGACCCCTTAATTGTTTTAAATCAGATTATTCGGCAGAGGTTGGAGGGCATGGAGATCCAAATAATGGTCTGTCATGTCCTGATCTACAACAGTTAATTTCCTTCTGTTCAATATCTTCATCAATCATTTAGATTAATGATTAGATAATGAGTACACTTACAAAGTTTGTGGATGATATCAACCTGGGAGGGGTTGCAAGCGCTTTGGAGGATAATATTAAAATTCAAAATGATCTGGACAAACTGGAGAAATGGGCTGAAGTAATAGGATGAAATTCAGTAAGGACAAATGCAACGTACTCCACTTTGGAAGGAAGTCCATTGCATGCATACAAAATGGGAAATTACAGCCTAAGGAGGAGTACTTTGGAAAGAAATCTGGGGGTCATAATGGATCACAAGCTAAATCTGAGTCAACAGTGTAACATTGTGGCAAAAAAAGCAATCATCATTCTGGGAGGTATTAGCAGAGTGTTGTAAGCAAGATACAAGTAATTCTTCTGCTCTAGTCTGCACTGATTAGGCCTCAGCTGGAGTTTGTGTCCAGTTCTGGGTACCACATGTCAGGAAAGATGTGGAAAAATTGGAGGAAGTCCAGAGAAGAGCCAAAAAAAAAAAAAGATTGAAGGTCTAGAAAACATGATCTGCGAAGAAAGATTGAAAATATTGGGTTTGTTTAGTCTGGAGAAGACAAGACTGAATGGTGACATTAGTTTTCGAGTACATAAATAATTGTTACAAGGAGGCAGGAGAAAATTGTTCTCGTTAATCTCTGAGGATAGGAAAAAATACAATGGGCTTAAATTGCAGCAAGGGTGGTTTAAGTTAGACATTAGGAAGAACTTCCTAACTGTCAAGGTAGTGAAGCACTAGAATAAATTGCCTAGGGAGTTTGTAGAATTTCCATTATTGAAGATATTTAAGAGTGGGTTGCACAGACCTTTAAGGGATGGTGTAGATAATGCTTGGGCTTGCTTTCAGTGCAACGGATTGGACCTCTTCAGAATCGTAGAACTGGAAGGCACCTCAAGTGCCTTCAGAATCCACCCCTCTTTTTCAAATATCCAGTTTAAGTTTACTAATATAGTATTTTTTCACTTTTTTATATACAAATTTATTCTAGTAGTTTAGCTCAAATTTTGAGTAGTGTTAGGCTCCAGTGATGGTGAATCTGGAGAAATGCTTGGATTTCAAAATAACTGTCTGCTCCATGTGAAAATAAAATGTTCTACATAAGCCAGCGCATTAGGTGCTTAAAATTCTTCAAGTGCATTATATAAAAGTTTAGTTTACTGGACTGTTTTAATGGTTCTAAATCTAATTAACTGCAGTCTTTTTCCCCCACCATGCAAACTTTTCTTCTGAGATTTAAATTTCTATATTTCAATATGTCAAAGCTTAAAAGTTTGTGGCCTGTCCACTTGCTGATATTTATGTAAGTTAACAAACTGATACTACTTGATTTTTAAGAAGTGAGAATTTGAAGTTAGCAGGTGCTATTCTTTCTGAGCCTCTGAAAATAAGGCTCATAATCTTCTAAAGTATTTTATGTGTAGTATAACAAATGGGAATAATATAGTGAGCAATTCAAACACTGCTGTTTCTAAATGTTGGTTTAACTTGATTGCAGTACAGATAAGAGTAGAAAATTAAGCTACTAATTAATGGAGCGCATAAATGCATTTTCTTTGTTTGATCCACTGCTTTGAAGTTATAATTCATAGGTATTGGATTCTGAATTGAGCTAATGGATACAGTCTTTTCTTTCTGAAACCTCTCCCTGCGGGCACACTTGCTGAACTAACTACACCTTCCTTCCAGTGTGTCTGCCTTCACGAAGGATAATGTTTTCTCTTTTGCTATAGATCCTTCTACAAGAGAGTTTTCTCTTGGAGACTGGTTTCCCCTTTATTTCTTTTCCAGGAATTTTTCACTTTAACAGAATGTAGTGCTAGGAATGATTCCATATTCACCAGAGATTCTCAGTAATCCAAGAACTTCCTCTGAGAATTTGGTGCTCATTGTGCCAGAGATACGTAATATCGTGGAAGGAAAAACATAAGTACTGTCTGGAAAAAACCTGCAACACTGTGATTTGGTCAATATATTCTTTCTGAAATAGGAAAAATAAATTGGTTTCTTCAGATAGCAGTTCTTGGGCAACGGATATGTCTGCTGTTAATGCTTTTCAGGATAAAGATGTATATTTAAAAAAATGTTTGTATGTGAGGGAAAATTATTCCTTCTGTAGAAGAAAATCTTGAGTTCAAAGACTATTGAATAGTCTCCACAGTATTTTCCTAATCTGACTAATTCCATTTTCTGACAAGGTTACTCCAGTGGTTGGTTGCTTTTGTCACCCAGTCATAGATATTAAGGCTTCCCTAACATGACTCTTATTCTTAGGACATACTTTCCTTATATTTGTCTATTTTTGTTCAGATGGGCGAAGAAGCCATGTCAGATGGAGTTAAATGTTGCAATAGTGACATCTGCATAATAGTGGTTTCTTTTCTACACTTTCAAATTATAATAGCTTTGTAGCTTTTGCATCTTGTCATCTTTGGGAGGATTTGGGGAACATCAGCAAGTGTGTTAGTGTAGAGAGGTTTCAGATTTCAATTCTAAAAATTCCTTTTGCCTCAGTTCAGTGGGATTGAATAGGAATAGTCATGAATTGGAGTAGTGGATTCATATTAGGCATTAATAAAGTGAAGGGTTAGGGGACTAACTTTGCCTCTTCTGTAGATGGTATGGGGGGTCGTATTAGCCCTGTTTGAAAAACAGAAGCAGTGGTTGATTAAAAACTTGAGGTTGAAAAATTGTGATTGGCCCTAGTGCATATATGTAACATTTTAAATAGAAACACAAAACTTGTTTGATTAAAGACTGTTAAAAAGAGATGTTTTTACAAAGTTATGTTTCTACTTTAGCGGGGCAGGTCGTGAATCAGATGAATCAGAGACTTCAGACAGGCTTTACTGAGCCAGAAGTGTTGAGGATATTTTGTGACACCTGTGAAGCTGTTGCCAGGTTGCATCACTGCAAAACCCCAATAGTTCATCGAGACCTGAAGGTAAGAGTTCCAGTAAAAGATAATGAGCTGAAATGTTTCCTGCTATTGAGCAGCTGTCAAAAGATGACCTGGAGTGTGGAAGACATCTCATTGTGTGCAAAAGCTGCTCGCTTCTATACGGGGAGGGGAACACTTTCTATCTGCAGAATTGTTCCCAGAAGATTAAATGAAAAATGTTAAGTAGGTTAGGTGTCACATTCTTGTAGAATGGATATTGGCAATATTGATGGTGACTGATGGGGTAATGATGAAGTTACTGTTTTGCTATTAATGCTACATTTCTTTAGAATTTTCAGAATATTATTACAAAGCAGGTTTGTCATCATTAAGAAAGTTAGAGGGAATATTTATTAGCTGCTTTCTATAAAATTTGGCACTGCACGATTTTGTCTTTCAGTTTGTCAATGTTCCTGATTACATTTTATTTTTCCTTTTAAGGTAGAGAATATTTTGCTGAATGACAATGGAAACTATGTCCTTTGTGACTTTGGCAGTGCCACTAACAGATATCTTAATCCCCAGAAAGATGGTGTTAATGTAGTTGAAGAAGAAATTAAAAAGTAAGTTCATTTAAGTAGCTATTCGTAAGCACTAATTAATTTTCTTACCAGCACAGAACTTATTGTATGTTATATACATTAATGGAAACATAAAGGCCTGAGTAGGAACAAATTAGTGTTCCTGGTGATTGATTTAAGTGCACAACTCCTGTTAATGGGAATGTTTTATCCACTTCCTTAGTGATCAGAGCTATACGAATACCCAAAATAGACAGAGCTAGATAGTAGGAATACCTGGTAATGTTGATACTATTTCAATTCATCTGCAGACAATTCCTGCAAAATTTAAAGTGACTATACTTAAAGTGACAGTGTTAATTATAAAAAGTTTGAAGACTCCAGGTTGAACTTTTCACTTGGAATATATGCAACCTTGTATTACTTTTACTGTCTCAGCTCTTCCCCCTAATTTCCTGCTGCATTCTAAGCCTCCTTTTGTCCCTATTTAGACCCCCAACCTGCAATTTCCACTGTACAAGTGAACTGCTGTACCAGTACATTTTTAATTGCAGAATGTTGAAACCTTAGATTCAGAGTTATTTGAAGTGCAGGTTTGTAAGCACAATGAAGCCCTGATCCTGCATTGGGGCATCGGGGTGCTATTGTAAGATGACTAATTAGAAAAATAGATGAGAACAGGTTCAATTAGCCAGAATAGTTGCTGACACTGGAAAAAGGCTTCATACTAACTTACTAAGGTCTAGATCTGTCCTAATGATGGATCGAATAACATCCATGCCCTTTCCACTATGTTTAATCAGAGAAATTGTGGATGTGTTCAAGTTTAAAAATTTATTTTGTTGCCTGCTAATGATAGTTGGTGCTGAAGAGTAACTGTGTATTATTTAGGACTTAAAGGGGTACATTTATTTTCCATATTTTGAAACTACTTCTTAAGGTACATATACTTATATTTGGGAATGATGTTACATTTTATAAGCACACGGTTATTTCAAGCATGAGACTCAATATCCCATGAATATGCTTTTGTTTTTAATTATCAAGAATCAGTTCAAACATGTAACTTCGGCATCTGGGTTTGGCTTTGAGTGCAGTATTTATCAAGAAAAGTTGTAAAAAATAGAAGTAGACATACTGTTCTGAAAAAATCCTTCTTGGCTTTTCTAGCTCCATCTTTTTCCTTCCATGCTCCATATTTCCACCATTAGCTTCATGTTGCTAAGAGAACTTCAACAGGGGACTGAACTGTTAGTGTGTAATGCCTTTAGACGAATGTGAATAAGATACCCAAAAAATGAGAGAAGTTAAAATTCCCCAATTTAAGGTGTAATTTGGAATTAGTTTTTCTTAGCTGCTTCTGAAAATAAACATTTATTTCTTGTTATAGATTTTCATTTCCCTGATTTTATTAAAATGAGGTTGATAACTTACGTGACTAGGTGTCTGGATGTGCCACACTGAGAATGTCACACTCAGAAAAGACAATCCCCAAAACTGGTGGTTTATTCTATAATTAGATTCATCAAGCCAGTAATCTGGCCTTCTGTAGTGCCACACTGTTTAACAGGAAGCCAACACAGTCCGCTTTAGGCATTTCAGCCCTTGGCTGCCACCGAGACAGCCAAGTCTAGTGAGGGGTTACTGAAAACCTTATTCACCATACTTAAAGTTTCTACCAGTCCCAAAGGATCAGACACATTACCCACCAGGTCAATGAATATTTTAGATCTCACACAAATAATGCTTGCAGCCAATCCTTATTAACTAAATCTCAGATTTATCAATGAAAGAAAAAAAGTTTTAAATGTTGGAGATCAATATACATACAAGTGTGTAAAGTTCTCAGGTCAGCTTCATAGCAGAGATGGTGAGGCTGCTGATTTGTAAGTCTTTCTGGAATCAATTCAAATGGGTATAATCCAATAGGCGGTTCAGGTGTAGCATCTGTTAGTTTTTCCATGAGAAGTCCATGTATCTATCTGGAGGCTTCGGTTCTATGGCTTACATCTTTCCAGTTAAAGTTTAAGCAGACCAGCGAGGAAAGCATCAGGCATGAAGCTTTCCTTTGTAGTTGAAGCAGGCTGGATGTTGACAGGCAACTCCATGGACTTTGATGAAAGCAAGCCAATAGTTTGTGATCTCTATTCAATGGGTTCATCCTCAGAAGTACCCTTAGCCAACAACCATTCAAATTATCAAGGTAGTTCACAGGTGGTTTACTCTGTGGAATTATATGCCTCAATGACAAATGAGGACAATAGTAGTATTACACCTCAAGTCCAATCTAAATTATATCCCCTTTTGATGTCAGAGTCAATGGAATACAATAATGAACTATTATAAAACAGGAACAGGATTTAGCATTTGCAAACTAATTAGATCTATTGTTAGATTTCTAAAAGGATGCAGGTAAACGTAAACTCCTTGATTCTCTAACAATACAGGCAAACAGGTTAAAGATTCTAGTCTACTTGGATAACTATCGACAAAGAATGGCCCTGTTTACCATTGCAATACCCTCTCGATATGTCCTTAAAACGGGTTCTCAAATTTTTTTTACTGGGACCCCCCTTGAAAATATTTCAGGCTGTGACGACCCCCCCGCCCCAAAAGAAAGGTGATGATCCCCATGCCATGCCATCCTTACTGGCATGCACGGAGGGCTGACAGCTCACAATCTCCCTCCTCCCCCCAATAACCTCGTGACCCCCCCTCCCACAACCCCCAGTTTGAGAACCCTGCTGTAAAGGTTACTTACAGGTCATCCGGCTTGCTCATTTTTTAACCTTTGCTGGCCCAGTGTTATACCTTAGGCAAACTTTTTTTGTTCATAAACTAGGTATATTTGATTTTGCAATAATTGCAACTTTGTAATGCTTCTAAAAGCATAGAAAACCGGAAAGGATTAAGCTTTCCATAAAACAAAAGCTTTAGCTCACATATAGAGCATCTGTTGCCATGGCCCCTTAGATGGTCAATGTCAATCCATGAGACATTTATTGTTGACAGGAATGCCGCAGATGACTTACTATTTTACACAGTGTATAAGTAATCTGTAGCTGACAGTTATCTATATTAAAAAATTATTAGTGTGTAGTAGTTTATGAATGGGGGTAATAAAGGTATACAGCAATTCTCACCAAATCTTCCATTTCATCTCCGTTCCAATTTACTTATTTTCTGCTAGGTATACAACACTGTCATACAGAGCTCCTGAAATGATTAATCTTTATGGAGGAAAACCAGTTACTACCAAGGCAGATATCTGGGTAAGGAAGATAAATAAAGATGTTGCAGAGTTGTTCTGCTTTATTAAGAGTAAAAAATGCTAAAAGGAAAGTAACTACGCAGAAAATACAAAGTTCAGGCTTTGCAGTGAGTGAGAGAGATACTTTTGTGCAAGAAGCTAACGTGTGTGGGAAATGGTAATAGAGATACAGCTTTAGAAAATGGTTTTGTCTTTACCTACAAAAATGATTGGCATGTGACCTACTGTAAATGCAAAGGGGGGTTATTATTTGGATAAATATTTTTTCTTTAGCCTACTGTTGCAAAATGTAGGCAACATTAGTATTTTCCCTTGCTCTTACTTCTGTTAATTGGTTAACAATTGCTTTAATAGAAACTTCTTTATACAGTAGTATGATTAAATACGTCAGACTGAATAGGTGACCTGCTCTTACATATTCAGGCATGTCAGTGATGTTTTTTCAGTGTAATAAATAAGATTTCATTGTTACTAATGATTTGATATTTAGTGAATATTTGCAGAGTGCATTAAAGATAGAGTACTATATTTGCTGATTATTACACTCTATATAATCAGAATGCAAAGTTCAGTAACTACCAGCTGGACATCATTTGAGTGCATGGAGAAAAGTAAAAATGAGAAAATAAGGTATTTAATACAAAAATAAATATTTGTAATGAATGGCTGATATAGTTTGCTAAACACCTTTTAATTACTAAAAAAACAAGATGGGTGAGGTTATCTCTTTTATTGTTCCAGCCTCTGTTTGTGAAAGAGACTAGCTTTCAAAGTACATAGAGCTCTTCAGGTCTGTGAAAGATACGAGGAGGTTAAGTATACACTCTGATAAAAGACCTGTGGCATGGCCGTGGCTGGCCCAGGTCAGCTGAATTGGGCTGCAGGACTATAAAATTGCATTGTAGATATTTGAGTTCAAGCTGGAATCTGGGCCTTGCGATCTGTGAGAGGGGGAGACCCAGGCTCTGATGTTTAATGCCACCGGTTCTTTATCGCAGTGTGCATCCAGAGTGTCACAGCTAAATACAAGGTGGAAAAGATTGTTTAACATAAGTAATTAATGCACATTTTAAGGGCAAGTCTACACTACAAAATTAAATTGACCTAAGTTAGGTTGACATACAGCCACCGAGGTAAATACTGCGGTTTTTTAATGTCCACATTATGCTCTGTCTGGTGGTGGTGTGCATCCTCTCCAGGTCACTTCCATCGATTTTTTAACTGTATGGGGCAATGTGGGCATTAACAGCTGAGTCCCCAGGGCTGACAGCACATGGTTGTGGGACTCCAGCTGTGAGTCCCATGTGGGGCTGACAGCTCAGGCTCCGGCTGACAGTCAACAGGTGATGTAAGTAACACAGTGTCTACATAGACACTTTGTCGCCCTAACTACATCAACCTAAGCTCTACGCCTCTTGCAGAGGTGGAGTTAAGTTGATGTAATGGGTGACTTACATCAGTGGGAGATACATTTTAGTGTAGCCACTTACGGAGTTAGGTAAGGCAGCTTATGTTGACCTAACTCTGTAGTGTAGGCCAGGCCAAAGAGGCCATTCAAGATGAAGTGGGCCAGTTGACACCTCTTCAGTTATAGGACTGTGAGTTCACTTGAGAGTGTAGTCATTGTCTGGTTTCACCCTCACACCATGATACCTATATAGGGTGTCATCAAACAATTACAGCCCATACTTGATGGAGACCACATCCTGAAAAATCTTTTCTGAACCCTGTTTTCTGGCCTTCAAGCACCCCCTCACCAAGCTCATCAACAGAAGCAAGCTCCCCACAGACAAGTACACACCAACTCAGTGTCTCCAGACCCTGGCATAACAGATGCAAAACCAGCAGACTTCTCTCCGCTGCTATGATGATCAATAACCCCCCATAATGTACCTTTCAGGATTCACGTGTCCTACATATGTCTATGGCAACATGGTGTACCTCATCCAGTGTGCTAAATATCCCAATAACAACTATGTGGGTGAAACCAGACATCCCTACTCTCTCGAATGAACTCAATTGAAAAATGATAGAAGACCCCCTCCCCCCCCCCCCCCCAAAAAAATCACTCATGAGCCAACACTTTTCACAAAGTTATCACTCCATATCTGACCTCAGTCCTCGTTCTCAAAGAAAACCTGCATAACGCTTTTGAAAGATGAACCTGGGATCTTAAATTCATAACCATGCTAGACTCTAGAAATCATGGTCTTAATAAAGACACTGGATTTATGGCTTATTGCAACAATCTGTCACCCGCTAGCTTCCTACTTTTTTGTCCTATGACTACAGAGATGTTCACAGGCCACTTCATCGTGAATGGTCTCTTACAATATGTGATAACTACTTACGCTAAACAATCTTTTCCACCTTGTGATGCTCTAGTATCTTTCCCAGAGCGGAAGAAAAACTCTGTGTAGTTTGAAAGCTTGTCTTTCACCAGTAGAAGTTGGTCCAATAAAAAATACTACAACACGCACCTTGTGTCTTCAGTATCCTGGCACAATATTGCTACAACACTTTTTTAATTACTAAAAACATTGAGGAAATTAAACAAGGGTAAAACTGATTACTGTATGAAATATGGCACTTTCATTGTCCTCATACATAATACCTCATGAGGAATTAAGAACTTTTTCAGATTACTGAAATGGGAAAACAACTTCCTGATTACTGTTCTTATACACATGAACAGGTGCATCTTGATTAGATTACATCAAAAGGTTTATGGGAAAATAACATGAGTTCAAGGACTCTTATTTGTCAGAATAGATGGGTGTTCTGCACATGCAGTTTTTATGTATAAACACATATTGGAACTATTCACCTGAATTAAAGAATGGGTTTTTTAATTCAAAAACAAAAATATAAGTTATATAAGTATATAAGATATAATTCAAAAACATACATATATATATGATATAAAAATAGGTTTTTTAATTAAAAACAAAAATATTAGAGTCTGAATTTATTTAAGTTAACTGCTTTTTTGCTGTCTGGCATCTAGTTAGTGGGGCAAAAGCATTTCTAGAACTGCTTCATATCACTTCATTGCTTACATTCCCAAGTTAGTCAACTGACTGTTGTTCGCTCAAAATGTTACCATGTTCAGAATCTATGGCAGGCATCAGTAGTGACTGGCGTTTGTTAAATCTAGCTTCACTTTTAACACTAGTTTTATTGCTATCTAGTCTTTTGCAATGACAATACTCTTTCTCCCTCCCCCCTCTTTTTTTACAGGCACTTGGCTGCTTGCTGTATAAACTTTGTTTCTTCACACTTCCCTTTGGGGAGAGTCAGGTTGCTATTTGTGACGGAAGTTTTACCATTCCAGACAATTCCCGATATACCCATAATGTACATTGTTTGATAAGTAAGTAGCTGGGCAACACTTAAAAACATTTTGTGAGTTGTTAGACTTTATATACTAGTGAACCTTCCCTACCTGCAATATGCACTTATAGTTAATGTCCTTTAAATCAGTGAATTTGAAGTTTTAGTTAAACATAATTTAACCTGGCCCTGACATCTGTTCTAGACCTTAGTTCTAAGTTCTGAAGAGTCCCTATCTCCACTGATTGAAAAATCAAAGTAAATCTGTGGTCTTGCTAAGGAGGAAAAGGAGATCATTGCATTGAGGAAATGTTTTGAAAAGGAAAATTGTCTGCTCTGATGAAGAACAAAAACTAGTTTCCTTTTTCTTCTATTTGACTGATGGCTAATAGATCAGAATGAAATCATTCTGTGCCACGAATCCATTAGGTAATATAAAATATGAAAATCTTTTTACAGAAAGACATCCCTGTCTAAGATCTTTCACTTCCTCAAGATCTTCCCTGCAGATCTCCTCACTTATCTATAATTTCTCTTCTCCTCCTTGTTGAAAACTTATATTGAGGACCAACAATATCAAATATTTGATAGGACATTCAACTAACTACATATGTGAAACTTGCAACCTTGGTCATGGTGTGAGAACCTAGGTTATATATAGTGGAACTAAATTGATCTTCAGTAAAACTAATTAACAATGTCAATCTTTTAAATAATCAGTTTTTACTATCACTACTGTGTGAGGAACTGTCAGTTTACTCCTGAGTTAACAGAACTGCAAACAGGCTGGAAAAAGGATATTTTGCAATATTTGCAAGTATACTTTTGCAGCAAGGAAAAGAAACACATTTTTTAAAAAGAGCATTTATAGAGAACACTGGCAATATCAAAATTCTGCAGATAACCCAAAACCATGCTGAGATATAGCACAGAATTTCCCCAGCACTTCCTTGCAGTGCTCCCAAATATAGCCCTATATTGCTGTAATTAAGTGAAGAAGCTACCAGGGACAGAAAAACAGAAAAAATTTAAAATTCTGGAAAAAAATCTTTGTTAAATCATAGACATAAATAATAATTGCTCTGAAGTTAAGGACTTTAAATGTACCTCTGCGCGCACAATCTTTTTTCAAAGAATAAAAACAGTACTGCTTCTTTGTAGATAATGCAAGATCAGTTTTAGAAAATGTTGTCCATCTAGACCAGTCTCAAATTTCCATTGATATACTTCCACTAAAATGCTTTCTATCTGGAGAAAAATAACTAGAAATAAGAACAGAACTTTCATCAGAATTAAATCCAGAAACCTGGCCATGAACACCAGAGATGAGGAAGATTCTCTCACTTTAAAGTTACATTTAATTTGACACAAACACTCTTTCAAATCAGATCTATTTTTAGTTGTTTATTCTTATGACCTTCCTTGATTCCTAGTGTTCCAATGTTTTAGTTGGTTTCCCAGGTTGTCAGTAAAGCTTACCCAGAAATTGTTGCTAAAGCCTGGGCTGATACACTTTTAAAGTTTCCTGAAATGTTCTTGTTTTAAACTTCTTGTTCAAAATCTAGGAAATATTTTTCTATTTTATAATTGTTTCTGTATTTGTCAGTTTGTCATCTGCTGAGTTCAGTATACAGACTTCATTGGCAAATTTCTGACCAATGTATACATTAGTCAATCGTAACTTATCCTGTGGTCGTGGTTCACACAAGACTACAGGTGGTTTTTTTTTTCATGTATTTAGCAGGGCACTAAAATCCAGGATGAGTTCGAGTATGCCTCCAAATCCTTTTGAGCCACAGGCATCTATCTTTTTAACCTCCTATTTGTCAAAAGTCGTCTTATGACATCTCTCTTTCAGAGGAGGAGGGCTGCACACAGTTTCTCCTAGCTGCAGTATATTACTTCTATTAGCTAGGGGAACTTAAAGGAATTGAGGCCCTAATTTCTCCTTCCCTCCTCTGCTCCCCTCTCCCCCATTTGCAAAGCCTGAACCTGTTCTTTCTGAGGTACTTCTGATGCCATCATTTCCAGCAACTTTGCACCAGGCTAGAATCATGTTGGTGGCAAAACTGCAACTTTTCCATCCTTTTAAGTGTCCACTCCAATCTGATACCGTTCTTGCCATCTTGTTTAAATGGTATTTTCCTAGTCCTTTTGACTGAGCTCTTTGATTATTGCAGATACATGAAAAGAAGCTAGACCTCCCTTTCAGAATGAAATTTGCTAATGTTTTACTACAGTAGAGTCCAACTTCTTAATTCTGAGGGCTAAATATATTTCAGAATGGTTGAGTCTACAATCAATATTTTGGGGCTGATTCTCTGTACTGTCCTCTCTGTGTGCACCACTCAGGACTTACCCTGATGTACGGAAGTCTGCTAGCTCTACACCTGTGCTGGCTCCTATGCCTCCCTCTCTTCAGCTCTTGGAAGGGGAGCATGTCAGAGCTTGGGGTGGGCACTTGAATTGGAATGAACACCTGGGCTGTGCCAAGTTGATATATTGTCCCTTGGGAGCCACAGCCAGCTGACATAAGTTGAGGCACATCCCAGGACAAAGAATTGGGGAGCTGTAACTAGGTGTTGTTTCTCAGCATCTCCGGGACTGCTCTTCATTGAGGAGGAGAGTGGTATTTTGCTCAGTGTGCCCTTAAGCTCAGTCCGAACCAGTGAAGCTCTTATATTGCCCTTTCTGGAGCATCCACAGGGAAACAGTCAGTGAAGGAGCCAGAATTTCTCTCTTTTCTGTTGTGATAAAGGAGTTAAAACTGCAGCCGGGAAGGGACAGCAGCAGCTCAGAGCACTCCCACCTCAGAGCTGTTTTAAGGAATGTAGCATGAGACAGTGCCCTGCCTCCTCCTTGAAGTGATGGATCTGATTTGAACACTTCATTTTAAAAAATTGCACTTGTTTAGGGAACACACTTTTCATTTGTACTCAAATATGATTTTTTTCTTAATGTAGTCACTTTTGAGGCCAACACCTGGTGTCTAGGCCTCAGATTGGACAGGACTGGCTTAGGTCTTATAAATATCATCATGTACAAAAGGAGGTTTAAAAATTTGTCTGGTTATTCTTTGGTTATCATTTTCAGTGGCAAATTGAAGCGAGTTAAAGGTAAAGGATGCAATGTGTAGCATTTCAGGCATGGGTAGACTTTACAAAATAAATTTAAGAAACCAATTACTGTTTAGTGTCAGAGCCATACTTTTAAACATAACTTTTTGGTTTCCAAGCTGCGTTTCTTTGTAATGTATAAAAGGTAAGCTTTTGTGCAATTGTGGAAGAGTTTGCTTGCTCATGTTTTGTTCTTTTAATCAAATAAGTGATTTATTTTAAAATATCTCTAAACACTAAGTGAATTTTATACAATACTTTCCCTCTTACTCTGCGTAGAACACTTTGGAATATTGAAATTGAACTTTTACTGAAATGTTTTTCCTTCTGATATGAACTTGCCAGTCCAAATTGTAGAATTTTTTGTAATATTCTTTGTTTAAAAATGTAGCTTGGTTGGATGCTTAATTCTCCAGTGCATTAGATGTTTCTGTATATTTTTATTATATTGAATGCATTGCATTCAAACCAGTTAGTTAAATACCATTACTCTCTATAATGAATCTAATTATTTATGGTAGTTAACTGATTAAATTGAGTGTACTTCAGAATGAATTATCAGTTAACACCAAGTTTTTGTTTTTAATAATGCTGTTGCTGTTTCTGTAACTGATGCATAGCTTGGTGCTTGTCTAATATCCACTTTTTTCTAATTAATCTGCATTTAACTAATCATTTTAACATTCATATAGAATAATATATTAATGAAAAAATTGGCTATGTCAATTTTAGAAAAGATTATTTGAGTTCAAAGATGGACCTTGGTTAGATTTTGAGTGGTGTGTGTGGTTTTTGCATGGGTCCTCTAATTAAAAAAAGTTGACAATTCCGAATGCAGTGGCATTTACACATCAGCTCACACTGTTCTACATTACTGTGTCTCAGAAAATGCCTTTCAAATAAGTTGGTACTCCTGAATTGTTTTCATTCTGGTAATGGAGCAAAAAGTTTTGAAGACGTAACTCTGACCTAGCTCATGGAGAGATTAACTGCCTTTTTTAACTTATTAGTGTAGCACTTTGCAGGTTGTTTTATAACATCCCTAGCTGTCCTTACAAATCTGCTGTTAACTGATTCAGTTGAGGTTCAGGACTGGTAATGCAATTTTTTCTCTCTTTCCACACAAGGAAAAGAGTAAAAAGATATAGTACTATCTGCATACCATTGGCAACCGAAACCATTCTAGCTCAGTACTCTTCTGAAAGAAGTAAAAACTACTTTTTGAAATGAATAAATTCTAAATCAGTTGGTAAAGTAGCTTAATTCTCATTTACTCTCATTTGTAGTGTGTCGTAGGCAAATTTTCTTTAATTGCTATTAGAGAAATTTAATCAATCCACTTTTACAGGGTACATGCTTGAACCAGATCAAGAACGGAGACCTGATATCTTTCAAGTATCTTATTTTGCCTTTAAACTTGCCAGAAAGGAATGTCCGTTGTCCAATATTAATGTAAGTAGTCTTGTATTTTTCACATCTTTTGATAGATTTAGTAAGTATCCGTTGATATTGTCAAAAGGAGTTGTAATCACTTTTATATCAAATCAAGTGAAAACGTCTGATAACTTTTTCTTTATAAAAGTCTATACCTGTGCTGAAAGTTCTGGATGTGATAAATTTCAAATAGATTCTGTGTTGATAGAATCCTTAGCTCAGGGGTGTCAAACTCATTTGCTATGGCGGGCCAGATTTGAAGTAAATGTACTTCAAGTGGGCCATACATACCATAAATCGAAATACAAGGCACAACCATTTTTATGTAGTATTATATTTTATTTGCTAGATATCAGCTATATAAAACTTCAGTAAATTCACTGCTACAACTACTATTTTACGATTAAAAGAATCGATCAATGATTAAGAATTATAGTACTTTATTTACTGCTACTGCTGCTTCCTGATGCCTGACACCTCTTACTTTGGACCACTGCATCAAAGTCTGGAGCAAGGCACTGGGCTGTGGCAAGCTTCAGTATTGCATTCAGGTGTGAATCAGTAAGTTGAGAACGAAATCCTGACTTGTTGACGTTCATTACAGAAAAGAGCTGTTCACAGACATACGTTGTCCCAAACATGGACAGAATTTTTGAAGCAAAAACTTCAGCCTGGGGTAATTTGGTCCTACATACTGATAAAATGTTCCAACATCAACACTGGAAAACTTATCCCTCAGAACAGAATCACACTGCAGTTCGATTATTTCCATCTGAAGCTCCTCTGAGAGCTCATGCGCATTGACAGAAAATGGGTTACGGAAAATTGCAAAGTCTTTCTGAAGGTATTTGAAGTCAGAAAACCTTGCCTGGAATTCATTTCTTAAGTTGGAAATTTTGCTGCTGTACTTTTTTGTGAGAGCATCACAATGAAACTTAGCTGTGTTGCGTTGAGATTTTAAAGTTGGAAAGTGTGCGGGATTATTATCTGAAAGTTGCTTTTCCCAAAGCTGAAGTTTAATCTCGAAAGCAGTAATGCTGTCAAAAACATCTGTCACCAATTTGTTGCGTCCCTGCATCTTTGTGTTGAGACAGTTCAGGTGTTCCATGATGTCCACCATAAAAGCAAGATCTTGAAGCCATTCATTATCCTGCAGTTCAGGCATAACCTTTCCTTTCTGATTCAAAAACAATTGTATTTCACCACGCAATTCGTAAAAGCGTTTCAGTACAGCCCCCCGACTTAGCCAACGAACATCAGTGTGGTATGGTAACCCATGGGGTCTCTCAGTTGCTTCCAGAAGGCAGTTGAACTGTCTGTGGTGAAGGCCTCTTGCTCGTATAAAATTAACTGTTTTTATAACCACATCCAAAACATTATCCAGTTTCAGTGTTTTACTGCACAGTGCTTCTTGGTGTAAAATGCAATGTAAATTACAAAACTGATTTTGCGGATTGAGAGCAAGCAATTTTTCCTTTAACTTTGCAGCAACTCCAGCTTTTCTACCCACCATTTGTGGTGCTCCGTCTGTAGCCAGACTCACAGCTTGCATCCAGTCTACACCTAATCTGTCCAAAGTTTCCACCAAATTATTAAAGATATCATCACCTGTTGTTGTGTCTTTCATAGGAACCAATTCTACAAACTCTTCTGTTATGCACATGTTTTTATCAACACCACGAATGAAAATTGCAAGCTGTGCCACATCACTAACATCCGTACTGTCATCAACTGCAATCGAAAATGCAACAAAGGACTTGACTCTGTCCTTTAGTTGATTGTTAAGGCTCTCTGACAGATCACTGATTCTCTCAGCCACTGTGTTTCTCGAGAGGCTTATATTTGCAAAGGCTTGCCGTTTTTCCGGACATATTAATTCTGCAGTCATTAACATACATTTCTTTATCATTTCCCCGTCTGAAAAAGGTTTTGATGACTGTGCTAGTTCATGCGCAATCATGTAGCTTGCCTTAACTGCAGCTTCGCTTACTTGATGGGCATTTGTAAATAGCGATTGCTGCTTTTTCAATAACTTCTCCAATTCAGAAACTTTGTCCTCACGCAACTTTCCAATATATTTATCATATTTCTCAGCATGCTTGGTATCATAGTGCCTCCGAACATTGTACTCTTTGGCAACAGCTATATGCTGCGTACAAATCAAACATGTTGGCTTTCCATTCAGTTCAGCAAAGAAATACAAATTTCTCCACCTCTCTTGAACCACACGATGTTCTTTCTCCAATTTTCTTTTCTTTGCTAACATAATTATAAGGCCCTACACAAGGCTGTGTATGTATGTACAAGGCCCAGCTTACACAAGGCTGCGTATGTATGTACAAGGCCCAGCTTACACAAGGTTGTGTATGCAAGATATCATTATAACAGTCTGGCATACACAGCGTTCTGTGATGCCCCAAGACCACCCTGTCCCTCTCCAGCCTTTTGGAGCGCAGTCTCCCACAGATAGCGCTCTGCGCAATGCCCCAAGACCACCCTGTCCTTCTCCAGCCTTTTGGAGCGCAGTCTCCCACAGATAGCGCTCTGCGCAATGCCCCAAGACCACCCTGTCCTTCTCCAGCCTTTTGGAGCGCAGTCTCCCACAGATAGCGCTCTGCGCAATGCCCCAAGACCACCCTGTCCTTCTCCAGCCTTTGGCGCACTGCCGCCAGAGCACAATGCCACGACATCTCGCGAGATCTCGCGGCGTTGTGCTCTGGCGGCTGCCGGCCCAGCACAACGCCGCGAGATATCGCGGCTGCCGGCCCAGCACAGCGACATCTCGCGAGATCTCGCGGCGTTGTGCTCTGGCGGCTGCTGGCCCCAACACAACGCCGCGAGATGTCGCGGCTGCCGGCCCCAACACAGCGACATCTCGCGAGATCTCGCGGCGTTGTGCTCTGGCGGCTGCCGGCCCAGCACAACGCCGCGAGATCTCGCGGCTGCCGGCCCCAGCAGAACGCTGCAACATCTCACCGCCACGCACACGGACCTCGCGGGCCAGACCAAAAAGGCTGGCGGGCCATTTCTGGCCCGCGGGCCGTATGTTTGACACCCCTGCCTTAGCTTGTTAAACTCCAACAAAAAGGAAAACTGCCTTAGAATCTTCTGCATGGCACTAATAAATAAAGATGGAATGGAAAATAGCTTCTGACATATCTTGGTAAACTATATCAAAGTGTAATGGTACTTGCAGTGAATTGTAATAGCCACACTTTATTCTGCTAAGTTTATTAGCGTTAATATAAAATACATTTAAAATTGTTCCTGCTCTGTCACTTTCTCAAAATAAGTTCAAAGTTGAATTACTACATGAAGTAATGAGGACAAAAGGGACTGATTATAATTCTGAACAGAGCTTTCTGAGTTAGGTTTATATTTTAACCATCCTTAGCCTTTTCATAAATTAATTCCTTGGCAGGATTTTACCTACAAGGGAAAATGGAATAGTCTGAGATTTTCCCTTCCCGCTCCCCTTTCATTTTATGTCTATATTTGTCTATCATTTGGGGGTGGGGGAGAGGATATAAAATCTCTAGTTCCCAGACACAAACTACATTTAAGATAGAGTTAAGGTTGAGAGGACATAACTAGTAACATTATAAGGATGAGTTCCAGAGGGGTAGCCCTGTTAGTCTGTTTTTAGCAAAACAATGAGAGTCCTGTGGCACCTTAAAGACTAACAAATTTATTTGGGTATAAGTGGGTTTCTGCCCATGAAAGCTTATGCCCAAATAAATTTGTTAGTCTTTAAGGTGCCACAGGACTCTCGTTTTATTATAAGGATGGTATAATTTCAAAACCAAGCATTCTTCTTTGAGTAGTGTCCATATGAGTGCTCTGCTTCAGGTGTGCACGTGCCTCTTGAGCCCTTGAGCAAAGATTTTTTCACTAGCTGTGCATGTTCTGCCTGTGCATGCACCCTGTACCTCCTCATGCCAGACATTTAGGCTGTATAAGGATGCGAGGGTGAACCACCCTCAGTTCCTTTTATGACACCTCAGCCTGAGAGGGGGCTCTAGTGTGCCTGCCTTGCGCGTGCCTTGACTATTGTGTATTTTTCTTATAGTTAAGATCAGTTAGTATAGTCAGCTGTTAGTAGTGGTACCTGGATGACTGGCTACTCGAGGGCAAATGCTTATGAAGCAATGCTATCTTCTACCCAGACGGCCCTTGCTCTGTTGCAAGAGTTGGGTCTTCAGCTAACACTAAGGAAATTCACATTAACATCCATAAGTAAGGTACAGTTTATAGTGGCTTCTTTGAACCTGTCAGCAGCCAGGGCCTACCTTGCCTTAGACTGGTTTGAGAGAGATAATTCAAGGAAGTCCTTGAAGAACTATAAAGAACAGTCCTCAGCTCTTGAGACGTGGCAGCTTGCGCTTTTGTGACTGAACACGCATGGCTGCGCCTCCACTGCTTTCAAGGTTGGCTCAGAATGGCTTGTTCTTTAGGCAGAGGCACCTTGGACAGACAAACGATGGTTTCTCTACAATTGAGGAATTTCCTGGATTGGTGGATAGATCAGCTCAACATCTGCATAGGCTTTCCCTTCTGTTGCCCGACTTGATCACTAACTTCAACAGATGCGTCACTGTTTGGATGGGGAGCTCATCTCAATGCTCTTATGACTCAGAGCAGACAGACAACTCAGAAAACCAATATCCGCATCAATCTCTTGGAGCTCAGGGCTGTCAGGAGCACCTGTCTCCATATCCTACCTCTCCTCATCAGGGGCAAATCAGTCAGGGTCATGATGGACATGTCCTGCATGTTTTATATCAACAAGCTGTGGAACTGGTGCATAGCTCATCAGATCTAAATTTTGGTGGTCTACCTCCCAGGTACTCAGACTCAAAGGTCAGAAGGGACCATTATGATCATCTAGTCTGACCCCCTACATAATGCAGGCCACAGAACCTAACCCTCCCGCTCCTGTAATAGACCCCTAACCTATGACTGAGTTACTGAAGTCCTCAAATAATGGTTTAAAGACTTCAAAGTACAGAGAATTCATCAGCAAGTGACCCATGCTGCAGAGGAAAGTGAAAAACCCCCAGGGTCTCTGCCAATCTGCCCTGGGGGAAAATTCCTTTCTGACCCCAAATATGGCAATCAGCTAAACTCTGAGTATGTGGGCAAGACTCACCAGCCAGACACCTGGAAATAATTCTCTGTAGTAAGTCAGAGCCCCATTCAGAACACCACAATCCATGTTCTCAGCAGACACTTGGCACAGGACTATGAATAGGAGCTAGACGCTCAAGTCCTCCACAACATATTGCCAATATGGGGTTGTGACGTTCCCCTCTGCAGTCTGGACTGGTGAATTGCTGTGTCACCCCAATCCCTCACTCTCGGAGCCCATCTTACCCTGGTTTGCTGTGAGAACCCCAGCTCTTGGGCAGCTCATGCACAGCCTATCGCATGTAAATTGCTCCCAACTCAGTGAGTGAATGCCTCTAGCCAGCCACTCATGGGATATTGGCTGGGATCATACCATTGCATAATCCCAAATCCCAGATGCAACCCTAGGAACTGCTGTCTTACAATGTTCAGTATTGACCACTGAACACTGCAAGCTCATATGTTTGTCAGTTTATCAAAGACATTGGTATGCACCAGTCTTGTCACTTCAAATGGAGTCTCTAACACACTTTAAACCAAATGCACTGCTTTAGAGAAAACAAACACATTTATTAAGTACAGAAAAATTTTAAGTGATAAGTCAGAGGAAAGCAGGTCAGATTTGATCAAGAGAAAATAAAAGGCAAAATTGCATTCTAAACTAAGCTGAACACTTTCAGCAACCTTACAAACTGAGATGTTTCTCACCAAAGGCTGGCTGGTCTGTCTCCAGCCAGCCCCTCCCCCTGTGATCAGCACTTCAGGTGCTTGGTGTTTGTTGATGGTTGAAGAGAGAGAGAGCAGCAGCAAAATGTCTCACCTTTTTAAAATGTTCCTTCTCCTCTACTGGTGCAGGAAGTGAAACCAGATATTGCAGGGATAATAGAAACATGACTGGAGTACAGGTATTGAAGGGTATGTGCTGTTTAGGAAAGACAGGAAAAAAAGGCAAAGGTGTGGAGTAGCATTGTATATCAATGTTAAGGTAGACTAAAGAAATTAGAAACGATGGATTGGATAAGACCATCTGGGTGAAAATCACATTGTGGAGGAAGAAAGCTACTAGAGCAGTGGTTCCCAAACTTTTTGGCTCAAGGGCCACAGATATAATTTTTACTACCCTGATGGGTCACCAGTCTCCACCAACAGTCTCCCTCCTTTCCCATGTAGCCGGAGGGAAGGAGTTCAGCAAGGAGGCTCTTCCGTCTCCTTGGCTGCAGCAGGGAAACTGCACACCCCATGTGCTCCACCGGGGTCCCTAGGGAGTGACTCCCTTCTGGAGCCAGGGTAAATGGGAGATCAATGCGTCCCTCTTCTTGCTCCAGCAGAGACCCCAACACCTAGGGACTCAAGCAGAACACTTTGCTGTGCTACCTTCCACAGCCAGGGGGAGAGGAGTGTTGATCTCCCATCCCGTCGGCTGCAGCAAGAAGCCTGCACCAGTCTTTTAGCCCTGCAGCAATGCACTTTGTGCAGCAATGCACTTTGCCTGGTTCCTTAGGTGGCGACTCCCTTCCTTCTGCAGCCAGTGGGAGGGGAGTGGCGGGCCACTTTGAAAGCCCCCGCGGGCAACTTTTGGTCCCTGGGCCACAGGTTGGGAACCACTGTACTAGAGCTTCCTCTGTGATAGTGCTCCGGGTGTGGTACAGACATCAGGATCTATTTGGATATTGAGAGAGACCTCTCATGTTTTCAGTGAAGTAAATGCTGTTGGGAATTATGGGAGACTTTAACTTCCCAGATGTAGACTGAAGGACCAGAACTAGTAGTAATAATAGGGCCTAGATTTTCCTGGATGTGATAGCTGACAGATTCCTTCACCAACAAGAGGGGATGCCATTTTAGTTTTGGTATTGGTAAGGAGTGAGGACCTCATAGAAGAACTGGTTGTATGGGACAACTTTGGTTTGAGCAATCAGAAGTTAATTCAGTTCAAATTAAATGGAAAGATAAACAAAAATAGATCTGTGATAAGGGTCTTTGATTTTAAAAGGACTAACTTTAAAAATTTAAGGGAATTCGTTAGGGAAGTGGACTGGACTGAAGAATTCATGGATCTAAAGACCAGAGGAGGTTTGGAATTACTTTAAATCAAAGTTGCAGAAACTATCTGAAGCTTACATCCCAAGGAATGGGAAAAAATTCATAGGCAAGAGTTGTAGACCGAACAGGATGAGCAAGCATCTCAGATGGGTGGTTAAGAGAAAGCAGAAGACCTACAAGGAGTGGAAGATAGGAGGGATCAGCAAGGAATGCTAGTTCTTGGAGGTCAGACTTTGTAGGGATAAAGTGAGAAATGCCAAAAGCCAGGTAGAGTTGGACCTTTCAAAGGGAATTAAAACCAATAGTAAAAGGTTCAACAGCCGTATAAATATGAAGAAGACAAAGAAGTGGACCGCTAAGCACTGAGGATGGGGAGGGAGGTTAAAGATAATCTAGGCATGACCCAGTATCTAAATAAATGTTTTGCCTGAGATTTTAATGAGGCTAATGAAGATCTTAGGAATAGGTGCAGGATGGCTAATCGGAATGAGATATGGAGGTAGAAATTACCACATCCAAGGTAGAAGCAAAACTCAAACAGTTTAATGGGACTAAATCGTGTGGACCTGGATAATCTCCATCCCAGAATATTAAAGGAATTGGTATATGAAATTGCCAACCGATTAGCAAGGATTTTTAATGAATCTGTAAACTCAGGGGTTGTACTATACGACTGGAGAATTGCTAACATAGTTCCTATTTTTAAGAAAGGTGGGGAAAAGTGATCTGGGTAACTACAGGCCAGTTAGTTTGACCTCAGTCTTATGGAAGGTCTTGGAAAAATTTTTGAAAGGGAAAGTAGTTAAGACATTGAGGTTAATGGTAATTGGGATAAAATACAACATGGCTTTACAAAAGATAGATTGTGCCAGACCAACCTGATCTCCTTTTTTGAGAAGATAACAGATTTTTGAGACAAAGGATCTAATTTACCTAGATTTCAGTAATGGGGAATTATTAGTTAAATTGGAAAAGATGGGGATTAATATGAAAATTGAAAGGTGGATAAGGAATTGTTAAAGGGGAGACTAATAACAAGGGACTAATAACAAGAACTTTTGCTATAAGCTGGGGATGCATCAGTTGGAAATGACAGAAGAGAAGAACCTGGGCATATTGCTTGATCACAGGATGACTATGACCCACCAGTGTGATTTGGTCATGGAAAAAGCTAATGCAGTTTTACGATGTTGTCTTTTTCCAGTAGAGTTAGGGAGAAGTTAGTACCGTTATACAAGATGCTGGTGAGACCTTATCTGGAATACTCTGTGCAGTTCTGGTCTCCCATGTTCAAATTGCATATAATGAAGTCAATTATTTTTTAAATTGCAATTAATAATCTCTTTATAAAATAAGTAAAGAAACTTTCTTACATTTAATCTGACAGTGTCTGTTTAATCACAGTATTGCAGCTAAAGCACTGTTTGATGATTTATTTATACATAAAGAATCACCAGGAAGCCCACAGTAGTCCTCTTCAGTTTGTAACAACTTTCAGGATTTTATATTTTAATTCATATTTGTTTTTTTCTAAGAATTCTCCTGTCCCTTCAACTCTTCCTGAACCCATGACAGCTAGTGAGGCAGCTGCTAGAAAAAGCCAAATAAAAGCCAGGTGAGCAAAATAATGTAGTACTTTGTGGATTCTGATGTAGATATATTATAGCAATGTTACACAACTGATATTTTCTTGTATGTTTGGTTAATATGATAAAACTCACCCTGGTACCCAGCACTTGTGTGCATATCAGATTTTTAAAAGTCAGTGTTTTTAGTAGTCTGGGATGATGATTTTAATAGAGAAGCCCCAAATAAATGCTGAGCTGGTTGTAAAAGTTTGAATTCTATCTGGGTTTACCTCATAAACAATCCATTGTCCTGCTTCTAATTGTTCAATGAACCCATTAAAAGACAATCTGCTGACATTTTCCTCATCAGATAGGATCTCTGGTTTTGGATAGAAATACCTTTATCTTCATTCACCTGCATTCAGTTTTTCTGGCTCCAATTTTAACATGAATAAGTGTTCAGTAAAGATAGTTATTTGTTTAAAATGGAAAAATATACAAAGTGTAAACAACTTCATAAAACTTTAGCCCAACTAATTTTTGTGCAAACATCCCTGACTCAGTCTTAAAGGTGACTACAAAGGAAAAAAAAGGGTTTTAGTCTCTTGCTACATTATAATGCATAAAGGTTGAAAGACTTGGGTTTTGTACCTTAAAATATCAGGAATTCCAAGTCTTGCCTTCTCTATTTTTTTGCTGGATGTAGTCTTAGTGATCCAATGCACTGGAATGGGAGCTGCTTCTTCGAGTGCTTGCTCATGTCCATTCCACTGTAGGTGTGTGCACGTCTCCGTGCACGGCTACCGGAACGTTTTCCCCCTTAGATCCCGTAACGCTGGTTCTGGTACCCCCTGGAGCCCTGCACACATGCCGTGGTATATGAGGTGCTGTCGGCCCTACGCCCCCTCAGTTCCTTTTTTCTGCCCGTGACGGTTACTGGAACTGCCTGTGCTTGCATTGCAAGTGCTTAATTCCCTGTGTTTTGAACTTTAAGCATGAGTTTTTGTGTTAGTTAGTTAGCTTACTAACTGTTTAGTGGTAGTTAGAGACTTTGAGATAGTCTGG
Organism: Emydura macquarii macquarii; assembly: GCF_026122565.2. Taxonomy (NCBI): domain Eukaryota; kingdom Metazoa; phylum Chordata; order Testudines; family Chelidae; genus Emydura; species Emydura macquarii. Next base: position 20,347,375 of record NW_027131927.1, read on the forward strand.
CTGAGACTTTACCGGGAGCGGGTATGCTCCAGTCTCATGGCTTCAAGTCATGTGCTTCCGGCGGGAAGCCCGCTAAGTGACCCCCACTGCCTGAAGCGCAGGGGAAGCCCTTCGTAAGGAGAAGAACGGATCTGCAAGGCTTTCAGACCTCCAGAAAATCTGCCTGAAAGCCTTGCTCATGGAGCCCCTGACCAGCTCTGAGCCAACCCGCTCCGCTGTGGTACCCAGCGTGCCATTGATGCAGAGGGCACTGTCAGCACTGACCCAACTTGGCACCGCGAAGACACAGAATCAGCACTTGGAGCATGGATGCTCCACCGCACCATCTAAGCAGACAGGGTTGAGCACCAATCCGTACCGAGGTCGGATCACAGAGACCTGCTGCCTGAACCAGCATCTCCAGCCAGGGAGTCTCCCCCGACTCTTGGGAGTGGGGAGCCCCTCGGCACCTACTGGCACCGTCAACTTTGGAGGCCGTCGGGCGGCAAGAGCCTTGTTGGCCTTGCATACGCCACTGCCACCCATACCTCCACGAGAGAGATGGGGCTGGTGTTACAGGGGAAGCTCGCGTTGGGACCCCCTGAATGGCTCAGGAGATCCTTGGTATGGGGAGGAAGATCTCCTAAAGATCTCTGGTTTTCCTAGGGTAGAGCAGAACCGCTCCCCTAGAAGTTACCCCAAGTCACGGTCGCTGGACCGACCTACATCGAGGCGGAGAGCGAAGTCGCCCACCTGACACCTGTCTTGATCCCCCACCCCCGGCACCGGGTGAGGTCCACCCCAGCAGGCGGCACCGTCCATGGTCGCCTGATGGGCGCTGTTCCCGCTCTCCGGCAGCAAAGAGTTCACCCACAATGACGCGGCACTGATCCCAGTCACAGGAGACAGTCTCGGTACCAAGGAGTTTGCCCAGGTGGTGCCGAACCTGGATGCCGGAGACAGCCTCAGCACCGAGGCATTTGCCGTGAACCGAGGCTGCACCAAACTTGGTTGCCGGAGATGGACTTGGCACTGAGGATTCGCCCCGCACCAAGGCAGTGCTGAACTCAGTTGCTGGAGACAGACTTGGCACCGAGAAGTTTGCCCTGCACCGAGGCCGTGCAGATCGACGTTGAGGGGACACTCGCTGGAGTGACAGAGCACCTGTGGATCGGGACACCGCCTCCCACCCTGGGCTCGGTACTGCACAATCAGAACCTTTGGGGCAGCCCCACTGTGCTCTTTTGACGGTGTCTCGATGTCCCGTTGGGGAGGTAGTCGCTGGGTGAATCACCACCAATGAAAGGTGCCAGAGCCCCAGGCGCAGGTAGTCCCGGATGGCCCAGAGACAGTGGTCACCCCAATGGTTGTATGGAGGCCTGTGTGGTTTCCGGGGGGGGGGGGGACGAGACCACAGTCCGTCAACCTCTTGGGGTGCAGTCAGTGCTTCGGGTACAGGGGAAGGCCAACCATTCGCCATCTGACAATGACTCGGCCCCATGGGCAGAGACTCCTGTGGGGACCACTTGTCAATGGGGAGAGGTGCTGCGTCCTGCAGAGCCCTCATGTCCGCCCCCCCACCTTCCCCGCCGGATGAAGCATGCTGCCAGGCCCTTGTTGATTCTAGGGCACACTGGGAGCTGCTCAAAAGGTGGAGGCGAAGGAGCTAAAGGGGCATCAAACAGCCTCTTTAAGGTGCTAGCAGTGAGCCCCCACAATGTGGGTAGCCTTCCAGGTCTACGAAGGGGTGCTCAAGATAGTGAGGGTCTTGTGGCAAACCCCTTCTCCTCCATAGCTCAATACCTAAATGAGCCGAGAAAAGTATTATGCCCCAGCCAAAGGGTTTGAATACTTGTTCACCACCCCACCCCAGGTCCCTGGTGGCGGGTGTTGCCAACTACAGGGATAGGCAGGGCAGCCGGGCTCTACTCCAGAGAACAAGGGGGATTGTAAGCCAGGCTTGTTTGGAGAAACATTTTTATTCAATAGCACTACCAGCAAGTATAAGGTGAGCCCTTGGGGGACTCAGTGAACTGCTTTGGTGAGACTCTGCCCGGTAGCAGGCGTGGAATTTGTATAACATTGTGGAAGAGGGTACCATGGGAGCTAGAGCAGTGCTCCAGGCATCCTCAGTTGCAGCTGATTCAGTGGGCAGAGCCATACCTCCCGCCATCAGCATGTTCAGATGTTAGTGGCTGCAATCCCGGGCTGTCCCAAAGAGTCCAGCAGCCCATCCGGGACCCTCCCTGGGACGAGTCAGCCTTGTCTTCGGATCAAGTGGATGAGAAGCTGCATCATCCGAAGGACTCCAAGACCACACTCTGTTCCCTAGGCCTTTACACACCACAGACCTTTAGGTGTCAGGCAGATCCCCAGGTACAGCAGCAGCAGAGGTCTCAGCCACGGCTGTCTCGCGACCTACAGGCAATGGGACAGAGACGGGGTCTAGGAGACACCTTCTGCCCTGAGTTGCTCCTTAGACCCTCAGTAAGGGTCATCTTGGTGATAGGGCAATCAAAAAAGGCCCTTTCGATGGTGAATGCAAGGGCAGCGCCCTAGTCTCTACTCTCCTTCCGGTTCATTGAGCCAAAACGCCTTTGGGCCACTGGGTCCTTGGTATAGTTCGGTGGGCTATGCCCCTTGGTCATCTCCCCCTCCCCCCCACCCAACGACACCTCCCCCTTCCTCCCTCTGTGTCAATTCCATATCCAAGGTGTTGAGGCCACCTCAGCCTGGAGCAGTGTGAAAAGGTCCCTTGGCATGGTGGAAGAGCTCCTACTTGAAGTACTTCCTTGTCCCCTGGAAAAAGGGGATTTAAGAACGGTGTCAGACCTACATTGTCTCAACAAATACTACAAGGGACTCAAGTCTCACATGGTCTCCCCAGCTCCAATATTCCCACCTGGATAAAGGAGCCTGGTATGCCACCCTGGATGTCAGGGACGCATGTCTTCAACGCCTCCTTCACTTCATAGTGGTTGGCTCCCACTAACGCTTTATGGCTTTACCCTGTGGCCTATTCTCGGCCCCAAGGGTATTTACCGAATGCCTGGCAGGGGTAGCTGTGCACCTGAGGCAAAAGGGGGTGTAAGATTTGCCCATACCTGGATGATCGGATAATCGGAGGCAGGTCCAGGTCCCAAGTCCAGAGCAGTATGAGCTGGTCAGGCACCACATAAACAAAAGTTCACTTTAACTCAGGTGCAGCCTATCGGCGTGACCAGTTGTTTCCCGGGCTAGGCCTTCTTGCCCCAGCCGCGCTGTGAGACAGCATCCCTCAGGATGGCCCTCCTGCACAAATGCCATATGACAACAGCCAAATGTTGCCAACAGCTGGTAGGTCACAGGGCGGCCTGCACCTATGTGGTGAGGCTAGCTAGCCTGATGCTTAGGCCGCTTCAGTCATGGCTAGCCTTGGTGTACAGTCCAAGCAGGTAACTTCCGCACCGGGAGGCTACGGTCCCCTCCCTCCCCCCTTCCAAAAAAACAAAAACAAAAAAAACAGCAAGCCCTAGCCTCCCTAGACTGGTGGACGACTCCTCGGGATGCGTGAAGGAGCGTTCTGTTTGTGGAGCTGGCTTCCTCAGTTACCCTGATATCGGACACCTCGGGCAGAGGGTGAATTGCTGTATCAGCGCTAACCTCGGCTCACAAAGCGTCTGGCCAAGGGAGGAGAGGCGCCGGCACACCAGTGTAAAGATCCGCAGAACGTTCGCAGGGCTTGTAGAATCTTCCTCTGCTTTATTGAGGGCAAGGCGGTACAGGTGTGGACAGACAATACAGCGACCATGTACTACATCGACAGGTGGGGGGAGCCCATTCGTCAGCCTTGTGAAGGGAACCTATCGGTCCTTAGGACCTGGCAGTGATCACCTCCCGGGAGTGAGGAACGCCAAGGCAGAGGTCACTCTTCCTCACCACGATGGGTCGCTGTGCCCACAAAGGGGTGTCTATGACTATCTGGAGGAGGGGTTTCCCCAAGGGGGATCTGTCCATATCAGACTGGAGCACAAGGTGTCCACAGTGCTGCTCTCTCCGTGGTCCAGGGGTGGGGGTGATCGCCAAAACTGTCCATCGGTAGCAGTCAGAGAGCTTCATATTCACTTTCCCGCCTTTTCCCCGTCTGCATATAGTCCTGTTAAAGATGAGGAGGGCTTAAACAGATGCCATCTTTTGAAAATTTTACTCATGCTCTGGCAGAATATTGTATTGCTATAGGCGCTATAAAACTCCCTAATAGCAAAATAGAGCTAGTAATAACTGAAGCTCTAGACAGAGTCTGCAGATTTTTTGACCACCATGAAAAGAGAGAAGCAGATACTGGCTTTTAAAACATCTTTTATCATTCACTCCTACTTTTTCTATATTGCAGTGTTCGATTTCTGGAATACTCTATGAATGATCATCATGGTGCAGTCACCGTAGTTTGTGCAAACTGAAACAGTTGCATTTTGTCATTAAGCTATGATCAATATATGTCTTAAGGGAAAAATATCACACTTGCCCTTAGGAAGATTAAATATTAGTGCTGTTCAGTTCAGTGGCGTACCTTGGGTTTCTGGCATCCAGGGGCCAATAATGGGATTTGCACGCTCCCCTCAATCCTCTCTCCGCTGGTGTCAGTGGCAGCACCACGGGGGGGGGGGGTGTCTTCGGGTCCCCACACTCCCCATTTTGGGGACAGCGGGTGCAGCGGCAGTGGCTTACCAAGGGGCCATGCCCCCATGCGCTGACTTGGGGGCAGGGAGTGCTGGCCGGGCCCTACTCGGAGGGGCCGGGCCCTGCTGATGTCCCTGGAGGCCATAGTAATCCGGCCCCTCCGGCGGGGAATGGGAATCACGGGGGCTGGGCAGATTTGAGGGGAGGGCCACCTGTGCGGCCAGGATTCCTGCAACTCCCTCCTTGCCTCAATGTCTTCAATATTTTTAGAAATCAAAACTTAGACCTATTAAAATAAAATGTAAAGATATTACTGAACCATTAGCTGTGCTTAAGAGTATCCTGAATAAAGCTGAAGAACAGTCATATACATTGAAATGTCATCTCTGGAAAATTTTCCATTATAGAATTACAGATGCTGTTGGACCAACAGAAACCTCAATTGCACCACGACAAAGACCAAAGGCCAATTCCAGCACTGCCACTTCTAATGTGCTAACTATCCAGAGCTCAGCAACACCAGTAAAAGTATCGGTTCCTGGTGAATTCGGTAACAGTGTGCAAAAAGGTAATTCACTCAAGTTGAAGGACTTAAATATTGGGATGATGGAAATTGTGCCCTTTTTTGCTTGCTTGCTATATAAAGATCTGAAAGGTTTTTCTATTTTCCATTGTTTCTAAAGTTAGAAATCTGGATCTTGTCATCCTCCCGCCCCCCCACTTCCCATTCCCCGCCTTTTTTTTTCCTGTTTTCCTGGAAGATTGTAGGTAGACATCCTGTCAATAGGATGAGTGGGTGGAGCAGGGCTAAGGAAGTTCACCCTCCAATTCTGTGCTCCTCCAAGGAGTCTACTAGGAAAATCAAAGAAATTCTGATTTTTTTTAGGGTAAAGCAGAATGGTGGCCTTTATTTTTCAAAATAAAACAGAACACAAATTTATGTAAACAGCGAGAGTCCTGTGGCACCTTAAAGACTAACAAATTTATTTGGGCATAAGCTTTCGTGGGCAGAACCTACTTTGTCAGCTGCATCCGTGAGTTTCTGCCTATGAAAGCTTATGCCCAAATAAATTTTAGTCTTTAAGGTGCCACAGGACTCTCGCTGTTGTGCTAAAAACAGACTAACACGGCTTACCCTCTGGAACTGAACAAATTTATTTGTATGTTTTCAATAGTGTGTGAAGAGCCAAATCAATTTACAGATGCTTTTTTATTTAATTACATTCATGGCTAGCTGTTGGGTAACATCCATTTTAGGTTTTCTTTTGAGTATTGCTTTGTAAAACATTAATGCTGGAAGTGTTTTGTTTCATGCTGTTAATGCTGTGTGTTTAACAATTGTAAGGCTTAGAATAGTAGTCTCAAGCAGTTCAAGTATGTCAGTGTGGATCCCATTGGTACACATGCCTCGTGCCTGTGAGATTGGATTTTTTTTTAATAAGAGCCACGTTTGTAGGGGCAGCACTTATGCTCTGTGCCTCCCTCTGTAGCCATGTGCGGGCATAAAGGGCAGGGTAGGTGCAACCCTCCATCAGTTCTCTCTTAGCACCTCTTGCAGCAAGATGAAACCCAGTGAGTGTCTGACCCATGCCTCTATTCAGAGACTGTAAACCAGTTCTTTTCAATCTATCTAAAGAAATCTTTTCTTCATGCTACTTTCATCTGAAGAGTGTTCCTAAAAGAGAAATCTGTCCACACCCTCCATCCTCTGAACACCCCATGTATAGTGGGGGTGAGGTTCATCGTGCCAGCAGCCTTACCTCATGGTAGAATCCAGATCCTCAGAGGCCTTCCAGTCTTGGGATGGACTGATTCCCATTAAGGAAAGACAAAGATGATGCCTTTGTGCCTGAAAGAGAATCAAATCTTGGACAGATGCTGTGTGTGTAAGTCCTCTGCCAGGACCGCAAGTCCACAAACACTCAACTCAAGCTACATCTGCTTGAGTAATCTGTGGGTAATCTTCAAACTCAGAGCCAAACCAGATTAACCAGCATCAGCCAACACTTCGAGTACTCCTCATGCTCCAGGGTAGTACATTGTAAAGAAGATGAAGAGGACACTAGGAAACCTGGTACCCTTGATATGGATGCTGACCACCTTAACGTCAATGAAATCCCCAGCACTGACAGCTTCAGGTTCTCTGCTGGCGGCCTTAACTTCAGCACCTCAACATGGCAGCAGCGCTAAGCCTGCTTATTGGCCCATTAAAGGAACTCTCAGGTACAATGAGCCCAGGGAGAGAAGCCAGGGCTATACCTTTGAGTCACCAGGATTTGCCCAGGTGACCCTGGAGTGCATGTTTCTGTAAATTTCCACAAGCAGCATGGCAAAGGGACATAAAAGGCAGCTGCACCACATCCTCCATATTGTCTTCAGTCTTCATTCCTATTTTTGGATCAACTCATCTGCAACTGAAGCTGTGAAACAAAGGACTGAGACCCATCCAGGTACTGGATGTACACCAGATACACTACAAGCCTGCGAACTCCACAGTTCTGCTGAAAACCTGATATATATGGACTTTCAAGTCATTTGTACGTATATGATTACTTTAATCATATAACACCTCACCTTGTTTGTTTCTTTCCTTTTATTATAAACCTTTAGTTTTAGTTACTAAAGGACTGGCTGGCAGCATGGTATTTTGGGTAAGATCCAAACTTGATTTGGTAATGTGGCTGACCCTGTGGGGTCAGAAGAACTTTTTGGTAAAGAACTCAGACTTGTAATAAATTACCTCTTAACTGTGAACCTAGTGTCTGATTGAGCGCCAGAGAATGAAATTCACTAAAGGGGGCTGTGTATTTTTTGTGTTAGCTTCTTGATAAGCAGTGTGGGGAATCAGAAGCACAGTTTGTGGCTGGTTGGGAAATCTAACTTCCCAGTGGTGGGAGAATCTGCTCTCCTTTTGAAGCCTGCCCTGGCTTGGCATTTTCAGGTGGTCTACCCTGGGCATGGATGGGTCACACCATGCAAGGACTGAGAGGTCATGACTGGTAAACAAGAGGAGAATGGAACTAGAAATTAATATACCAGAACCTGACATGTTGAAATTAGGTCTCATTGGTGGTCAAAATGAGGGATGGGCTATTCTGCCCATCACCCCCTTTTGGGGTCGTTAAAGACTTTTGGGGGAATCAAAAGAATGCAGATGGTTGACCAGCAAAGGAAGATGATTTACTGTCAAGGCTGCCCTCCCCCAACCAATCTCTTGGGATCTTGGCTCCACTGATATCATTGGGCCTTCTTCCTGATCCTGAAAGATGTCCCACCTCCCATTGTTGCAGAACTCTGTAGAAGGAACCCAGAAATGTGCATTGAGGGTGGTACCATTCTCTGACTCCCCAACAAAGACTTTAATCACAGAGGTGTCAGGGATATGTTGGGAAGCCCACCTGAACCATCTACAGGTGCAAAGAACTTGGGGCTCCACGTCAGTGTCTGTAGCTCTGAGCCATCAGGATAGCCTACATGGCCTTCCTACTTTTCTTCAAAATTGCACAGTGCAGATCCTGATAAACAGCACCTCCCCAATGCATTACAGAAACAGTCAAGAAAGCAAACGTTCATCTCTGCTCTGCTTGGATTGGAAGCTGTCAAACTCTAGACATTGTGCCACCAACGCAAGATAACTCAGATGACAGAAACAACCGGCAGATGTCTTGAGCAGAGACAGCTGGTTTCCATTCATCAGTGATTTTTTTACATAGATTCATCAGAGATGAGACTCGGGGATTCTGGTGATAGACTTGTTCACCACTGATGTCAACACCAAATGCCAGAACTTCTGTTCCAGAGGAAGCATGAGTCTAGGGTTATTGGACACCTTTTCTCCAGTAGTACCAAGGCCTCTTATGTGCCTTTCCACCAATTCCTTTGATCCACCAGCATGATTTCCAAGATTGAAATGGACAAATGAAGAATCATTCTTGTAGCTCTGTACTGGCTGAGGCAGTTCTGTCTTACAGACAGATTACAAAAGTCCATCCAGCCTTCAATCCAGCTCCCAGACTTCTCGACACTCATCTACAGACTCACAACCAGATACATTATTCAGTCCAGAAGTCACGGCATCCATGCAAAGATAGCATAGCTGTTAGTTGGTTGAGTACCATGGACAGAGACTTCATCCTTTTAGGTCCAGGAAATCCTGAAAGATGCAGGAAAGCAACTACCAGAAAAACATACTAATTTAAATGGAAGACATTATGGGCAGCCCAACATGATCTGCACCAGTTCTGTACTGAAGGTCCTCAGCTACTTATTGCACTTAAAACAGGCTGGTCTTTTTGTTCATATCTGAGACACACCAAGCATCAGTCCCAGCTTGCCATTTGCCTGTACGGTGTTGCTTGGCCTGATCACCCCAAAGGGATATCCCCCCTCTCCCCCCCACACCCCGGTCAGAGAACCTTCTACTTCCTGGGACTTCAGTTTAATCTTCCTGAGGCTCCTGTAGCCTGCATTCAAACTCTCCTTACACCATCTCACTCTGAAAACTTTCTTCCTAATGTCTGTCACTTCAGGTGCTTATGTCCAAACCACTCTACATAACATTCTATAGGGACATGGTGGTACTAAGACCTCGCCCTCACTTAACTCTCACAGTGCTATGAGAATTTCATTTTAACCAGTTAACTTGCCTGTCGTTGTCTTGAAGCCACACCCTGCACTGAGAGAAAAGAGATTGCACACACTAGATGTGTTTAATAACTCTACCCCCACGAGAGGTGGTAGCTATGTTAGCAGAAGAAGCCCTCCTGCCGACATAGCACTTTTTACACATGTGTTAAGGTTGGTATAACTATGGATTTTTACACCCCTGAGCAACATGGTTATACCACAGTGTGTGGTGTAGACCTGGGCTTAGAAAACTGTTTGCAGTAAGAGTGTTAAAATAAAAATATGACTGTTACTGATGGTTCTGTCAATAGTCTTCAGAAATATGTGAGTTAATAAAATTCTTTAAAAATGTTATAGGAACCATCAGACCAGGAAATGGACAAGAGATCTTGTCTCAAGGGACCAATCAACACCCTCCACAACAAAATAGAGTACTGCAGCAACTGCAACAGGGGGACTGGAGATTACAGCAACTGCACCACTTACATCACCAGCAACAACAGCAACAATTACTTCAGGATGCTTACATGCAGCAGGTACCAGTTTATTTTACTAAAGGAGAACACCACGTTTAAAAACAGTTAAATGTGAGTAAGCCCACTTTTTAATTCTATATTCCAGTCACCCATGAAAATCTAAACTTTTCTACTGTGGGTTGTTCTAAAACTTTACTCAGGTAGTTGTCATCTTTCCAGGCAGAGAGCAAAGTGGGCTGTCTTCTTTCCCGTTCATCCTACATCTGTTGCATAACACAGTTATGTATAGGAATTATAACACTTCCCAGCAAATTACATTCTACATGCTAACCAGCTGCTATTTCTTCTGGCTGATTGAACTTGGTTCCCAGCTGGATTCTGACTTAACGCTAGGTGTTAGTAATGTGTTGTGAGAGATCCTCTGGCATTCCAACAAACTATCTAGGAAAACAATGTGATGCTGGCAACGACTGTCAGCAATAGGTTGTTCTCTAAAGATACCATCTGTGTCAGATTCTCATTCTCTGGTTTTGCCTAGTCAGTATGAAATTCCCATAGCTGTTGAGGTTTCCTTCTGACCCTGGAGGGCAGCAGCAGTGAGAGCAGAAGACTGATCTCCTTCTAGTTGGTGTACACCACCCCCTGCCAGATGTAAATATTACCTTGCAAACGTTCTGATCCCTTTTTAGACCATGGTCAGCAAAAATACTCCCTTTTGATAATTGTAATTCTGCATTGCATCAGCTTTTCTGTAGACACTGTGTATCCTTAAAGGACTTATTCAGACTTGTGTTCTGTCTAGTGTGGCTGCCTAAATTTTCTGAGGATTGCATCATTTTAGCTGTACTGTGTGATGCCTAAAACACACTTTTGGGTACAGTTATGCAATAAATGACCACCTGAGAGGGAATCTAAAAGAGCAACCAGGTCTGACAGATGCTGTGGGTCCATAATACATTCATTTCCCCCTCCCCTCCCGAATCTATGCTTTTTAGGGTAACCATTGAGTTTTCATTTGTGTTCACGTGCAAAATAGACCAAATACTGGCCCGGTTTTTATATCTTGTAGTATCAGAGCAACATGTTTTAAAAGTAACCAATTGTGGATGGTGTGTTTACTCTTATTTAACTGTGGCTCCTTTATTGAAAATGCTGCTGATGCATAAAGATACAATTTTTAAACAAGCTGTTTAAAATCATTACTCATTGAGTTGTTTTGATTAATTTTTTCAGAAATATCTCTTTCTTTCTAAATGTAGTATCAACAAGCAATGCACCAGCAAATGGTCCAACAGCAACTTTTGATGCAATCTGTGTACCAGCAGCAACCTTCCCCATCCCAGTATCCTGCCATGGTATGTTGCCTGTGGATGCTATTATTCTTTCTTTGATTAGTTGGTACACTATAAAAGTTAATTGCAATATATAGTAATCTTAATAAATATCTGAGATGCAATAGACACCTTAAATATTGAGCAATGAATCACCTAATTTGATTCCCAACATGCTACAGCTGTCAGCGCTAACAAAATAGCGCATGCTGACATTCTCTGATCATATCTGTTAGTTGATTTTATAATGAGCCCAATTTAAAGAATGTGTAGATTTGTTTTATTACTGGGTTATAATTAATGCATGCTGCTTGAAACTCTGCTGAGTAGTTATTTACTAGCATTGGAGATATTGGGTTGTTATAAAAGTGTAGGCAGATGTTCAACATCTAAAGTTGGTAGAAATTAAAGCACTATAAAATCTAATATTTGAATTAAACTTTTCAGGCCAAGACTTTCAAAAATGGTTGTTTAAAATTGGATTCTTAAGTGGCCTGAGTATTTCGAGCACTGAACATCCAGCAGCTCCCTTTCAGGCCCCATTGTACTGGTACTTATAATTGTACACACAATTGGCTAACAGTGCAAATAGCTTCTGCAGTTGCATGCAGTCATGTTAACTGAACACTCATTTTGAACACAATTATGGAAGTCTGGTCCTTAAAGACCGAAAAAAAAAAAAAGCACTACAGTAGTCACCATTTATACGATTTATAATTTTTCTTTTGCAAGTAGATACAGAACTATACCATAACATTAATTTGCTTGCCTTTGCCAGTAAATATTTCAGTGGTGATAGTTGTATGTGCAAACATGGCAGAGTTAACGTTACTATTAGAACCTTAATTTTCTCACAGTAATGTTAACTTGGCTACTCTGTGCATATTATTATGTAACATTTCATTTTCCTCTTTTTACGCGTGTTCAATAATAAGTAAATATTAGTATGCCATAAAATATAGGCTGGAACCATAGCAGAGAGATACCTAGGTGTTTACTTGCTGCTGATAAAGTATTTGAAATCAAGTATATATTACATTTACTGAAGTTTTTGTTTATATAAAATGTTTTAAAAGCTGAATTCAAGAATACCTAAAATCTGACTTAACATTGATATTTCTTGGTATGTTACTTAAAAATTAAAATGTTTCCTTCACTTACCATTTGATGCATAATGATTTCATTAAAGAGTAAATGTTCTTACATATTACATGTGCTGAACTGTATAGGTACATTGTGGTGGAAACTTAAGCTCACAATTTTTCTGCTTTAGTCAGAGCTTTTGTAGATAGGTTTGGTCTTGGGATAATTGCCTTTTGTTTTTGGGTATGCAATCGCTCTAGAAAAACATCTCTGTGGTCAGGTTCTATTTCATTAAACTTATGGTTAGACTAATTTAAATGATATGGCATTTTTATTAATGGATATAATATTGTCAGTTTATTCCAGCTTTGCAATGTAGTCATGGGAGAAAAAATGAGTTCAAGCAAAAATTGTACTGGGTATGTGAGCAACTATATTTTTTGCAAGGGTAATTTACACCAAGATTACTAAAATGAACATTACTCAGCATATCAACCTCTAGTGGATTTAGTTTAAAAAAAAAAAAAAAATTGTTGACAGAGCATAAAGTACAGCATTGTAAGGACTCCTCTGTGCCACCATAAGGTGCCCTCAACAATATATTGAATGTGTGTAATAAAAAAAAAAAAAATTAGCAATTGAAGCACTGTATATTTAGTCTGATTTTTTTTTTTCCCCCTACAACTCATGTACGTCAATGAGTGATTCATTAAATCAGCAATTTTATTAGTAGTATAAATGCTCTAATACTGGTTTCCTGCTGGAAATACATAATTTTGGCTTTGCCATAGCCTGATGGTTTTCATTTTTTGTCTGAAATTAATATGAGGAGGAAGACAAGGTGGATGAAGTAGTATCTTTTATTAGATCAGCTTTTGCTGGTGGAGAAGACCAGCTTTTGAGCTTCACAGAGCTCTTCCAACAGAAATTAATCCAATTAAAGATACTACCTCACCCACCTTGTGTCTTGTATCTTGGGACCAGTACAGCTACAACAACATTGGAAACTGTGATCAGAGAGTCATATGGCAAATCCAAATGCTGTACAAGGTGAAAAATGAAAGTGGCCTGTTGAGTGGCCATGTGAATTCTGTTTACTTTATAATGGTGAGTATCTTCCTCAGGTGCAACAATACCAGCAAGCTCTTTTACAGCAGCGGATCCTTGCACAACAACAGCAACATCAGCAGCAGCCTCAACAGCCACAGTCTCCTGAGTATTTTACCTCTCCTCAAGAGTTCTCACCAGCCTTAATCTCCTACTCTGCGTCGCTTCCAGCTCATGGTGGAGCAGTGATAGATCCCCCTTACACTGCCAATAGGCAAGTATGCATGTTGTTAATACAGTAGTGCCAGAGGTCCTAATTGACTCAGTCCCACTGTGATGGGCACTGTGCAAATACTTATATCATCCTCCCTCAAAGAGCTTATGCTTCCTTCACCATTCTGAAATTTGTTTAAAATGCAATTATAAAATCTGCATTCAACCTGATGCTATTTTTATTAGGGGTAGGATGGGACTCTTTTCTGGTTACCCTGATTTACAAATCAGTTCAGGTTCTGCTACTGACAGAATCCACCTCTCATAGCTGCTTGCTTTTGGACTGACTTCACTTTCTGCCTTGGATGGTCATTGGCTGAATTGCTCAGATATTGAGGTTAACACCTTGCTGCTTGCTTACTAAAGAGGTGTATCAGTATTTAGTTTATCATCTACATCAAACTCTACAGTCCCCTTTCCCCATAGTTCGCTTACCTGTTAGGCAAGTTCACAGTTTTCTAGAGACGCGGGTCCCAGTTGGTGCCCCACCCTCCCCAACCTTAATACTTCCCCCCCAAAGTGATTGCCTCTCCTCCTGCCCCTTTCTGGAGCAGTTTTTCCCTCTTGGGACTCCTTCAGCTTAGTTTTCTTGTGTGCAGCCCTTCCTCCTCCTTCCTGGAATGAGCTGGGTCTGGGTTGTATAAACCCCAGATTCCTCCCACCCCAGCAGACTCTGAGAATAATGGTGAATTGAATTCAGCTTCTTGGTTCCTTTTTTCTCCCTTATGTGAGAGTTTACTCTGTCACAGCTTTACAGCCACTAAACCCCTGCAGCTTACAGCTGAAAATAAAATCAGAAGGAAAATACAGACCACAGAACACTGACAAATTGACGAAAAGCTGTCCCTCCAAGTTTTTTGAGCTTTTATATTTTGTGTCAATGGTAGCTACTGGTGCCAAAGTTAGCCATGCGTGAAAGGCTTCAAGAGTGGATTTTCCTATAATTTTGTATAAAAAAAAAAAGACCTTGATTATCTTTTTTTGTTTTCATTGTCCCAGTATGTTTCACTTCTACCTATAAATAAAAGTTTCAGTTCTTCCTTTAGTACATGCCTCTGGATGCTCCACCTTGGGATGTGTGTGCGCTCTCAGTTGGAGATTGCAAATTAGTGTCCATAAGCCTACTTCTGCTCAGAGCTGTGCCTCATGCATCAAACGAGAAGATAAAAGAAGGCATGAGCCTTCTGCCATTTCGTTTCTTCTCCACTGCTTGCAGTTCAATATGGTGTTCTGCTGTCTTCAGCTTCCAGCCATTTTTTTCATTTTGTGAAATCCTTAGTTACTTTACCTGTTGTTTCATTTATTATCCCATTTTCTGTTTTTTGTTTAGCATGTTTATGCTCCTGGGAGAGAGAGTGTTCTCCCTTCCTCCTCTTGGACCTTTCCTTTGTGCCAGAGCTCAATCTGTTACGCTTAAGGGTTTAAGCCCTGCCAGACCTGTGGCAGGACTTTTCCCTGCAGTGACAGACACTTGTTGCTTGCGGTGTTTGGGGGACTTGTGCATCCTCTCAAAGTGTAAAATCTGTCTGAAGTTCAAAGACAGGTCCAAAAAAGACAGGGAGACTAGACTAGAACTCCTGCCTAATGGAATGTGTTCTAGCTCCAGAGGGGTCTGCTCCCTCCCCTGTACATTGGCCTCTGTGTTGTCAGTGGCTTTGGCCACTGTTGGAACTTCGTCTGCAGCCCCAGAAATGAAGATTTCAAAGAAGAAGCAGCGCATCTCCCCAGCCAGGCAGACTAAGAAAAGAGGTGGGTCACCCCATATGACCCACTCTCAGGAGACTTCGCATCCCTCAAAGGGTACCGATGAAGCTCCAACTGAGTCCAGGAGTGAGATGTCAGTACCACATAAGTGCCTCGGTGGACAGGCCCTCTAGCACCATGGCTCCTACTGCAGTGGCACTGCCTAATCCCTCATGGCACTGTGCTACATGCAGGACTATCATGTCTCATCACTGGTCTGTTACAACAGTTCACAGATGTTTGAAGACCCTGCAGCTTCCTCAATCCTGCAACAATCTCCATCTCACCATTCAGCATTTCCACCTCTGGTAGCAGCCCACCTCTTGATTATAGTTTATCAGAGCCCTCCAGCTTCTTATAGGGTTTTTTTGTTCGTTTGTTTTTTTCTTGGGGTGGGGGGGTTGGAGTCTCCTGAATCTCCACTATTGAGATCTATCACAACTCCCTCCCTGGTACCATCTAGACAGCCACAAATTGACTCACCTAAATCTCCAGCCTTTAGAATTGGCTATTACCTTGAGTTCCCCTCTTTAGCTCAGGAGAGGATTCATCAGACCCTTTCTTGTTCCCAAGAGAGCCAGAGAGTGGAAACCAGGCCTCAGTGTCAGGAATTCGAACTATGTCCTAGCTCAGCACTTCAGAATGGTGACACTAGCTACCATTATTTCACCCTAGACCTGGGAGGCTGGTTTGTTGCCCTCTCCCTAGACTAGGGTTCCTGCTTTCATGTAGCCATCCATCCATCCCTCAAGCACTGCCTATGCTTTAGAATAGGGACAGATCACTACCAATATTGAGTTGTTCCCTTCAGACTCTCCATGACTCCAAAGGTGTTGACAAAGATCTCAGTGGTAGCAGCTTCTTTGTCAGCTCGTTATTCCTGCACTTGGACAAATGGCTGCTCTAAGTCAGGTCATCCTCAGGAGACTCAGTCAGCAATGGGCAAGACATTAACCTTACTGCAATCTCTGAGCCACCATATCAATCATAGGAAATCCATACTAACTCTGGTACAAAGAAAAAACTTTATAGGGGCCACTTTAGACTCTACAACAGCATGAGCCTACCTAAAGAGAGATTTTCCATCCTATCCAGTTAATTTCAACACTGCAGTTCAGCCCACAAACAACCAGAAAGGCTTGCCTACAGCCTTTGGGTCACATGTCCACCTCAGATGACTCCTGACATGAGTAACAGCTCATTACATTAGACTACAGTCCGCACCTGTAGTTCTACTGAAGGATGTTCCCATAACAGAAATATGCAGAACTGCAATTTGGCCTTCTTTCCCTACTTTTGATAAGCATTATGCCATCTTACCTGCTTCTAGAGATGTCACCTCCTTGAGTGATGCAATCATTTGAACTGTCCTGGATTTACCACCTCAGTGCCCATTCCTTTTTGTTACTCCTCAAGAACTTCCTACAGCACTCAGGGACATATAATTGCCTTACTTACCTTTACAGTAACTTGAGTTCCTTCAAGATGTTTTGTCCCTGTGGGTGATCCACCATATCTTGAACTCAAGCTACTGTAAGGAAGTAACCACTCCTCCAAACAGATTCAGATAAGGTTCCTAAATACATCATGCTTTTTAGTATGACTTCAGTCACAGAGTTTAGATCTTTCCTATAAATCCTAAGTAACTGTCCATAATTGTCCTGGAGGCAGGCCACGTCAGTTGGTCCCATTGTCATAAGTTTTAATCTTAAAGCTAAAGACTGTTAGTTACTGTTCTGCTACTTTTGCCAGTGATATACCCAACCCTGAAGGAATTGGGTTGTCACCATTTTCTCTCTTAGCTATTTAATTTTAAAATTTGAATTGAATTTTTGCTGCCTGCATCAGATGTAGGATCATGGTTTTCATACAAATTGCGAAAGGTGTGGGGTGGGTGCATACAGGTTAGGAGACGTAAACCAAGAGGCGAGGACAAAACTTTGTATGTTTCTAGTTAATAAGAAATGGAAAGAATGAATTTATATTTTCATATCTATTAGGCCTGGTCTACACTGTAAAGTTATGTCTGCTTAACTATGTTGTCAAGGCTGTGAAAAATGTCATGCTCTGTATGATGTAGTTAAGCCAACCTAAGTTCTGGTGTAGACATAGCTATGGTCTCTCAGAGAGGTGGGTTTAAGAACCTCTTCTATCACATTAGTAAGTGTCTATGCTACTGTGCTATAGCAGGACAGCTGCAGTGCTGCAGGTATGCCATTGTAGCATTTCTAGTGTAGACATAGCGTTAAACATTCACATGCTAGTTGTCATACTAGTCACTGTTCCTTGAAAGTGATCTCCAGAGGAAATGGGTTTATGCCCCCCCCTTTTTTTGCTGCTGAGGTGTATATATATAAAGACCTGAAAATTTTTTTAAATATTTGTTAGAAGTTGACAAGTTATATATCCCTCCTTTCTTCCCTTATTTTATATAAAACCAAAGAACCAATAAAATTAAAATTCCAAGAATGGGAAAAACCTGGTTAAAGGGAAAGTTATTTTATTTAAAAAAATTTCTTGTTAACACCTATTCAACTTAGTTACTCATATAAACAGTGAGGAGGTGGGGAACTTTTGTTAGTCAATAGCCCCACCCCTTCAATTAAGGACCAGCAATTCCCAATCTACAAATATTTTCTTTGAGGGGAAAAAAAAGAGGGGGGGGGGGGGGCAATAAAACAGGGAAAACAGGTTTTGATATACCTAATATTACTCTCCTCCCACCAAACAGAAATAAACATTTTGGCTATTTTTAATGTAATACAGAAATAAATAAAGATACATCACTTTTTCTAGGTCACGTTAACATTACAAAGTGTTTGTGATTTGGCCATACTTAGAATGAATGGAGAAAATAATCAAAAAGTAAAACATAAAGTTGAAGTGAATTACATACGATATTCTAAAATAAGGTGGAACAAAACTCTAAGTTATTGCTAAACTATCTCAGTAGGAAGCTGTCACATTGTGTGTAAGAATAAATATTTAGACATCTGAAATGATGAAATTCTGATATGCTTAATTTTATATCCATAGACTGTAATATTTCTTTATCTGTTTCCCAAAATTGACTTCACAGGTCAGCCATTCCTGATGCAGAGGCAGTTTCCAGTTACCCAAAGCAGAACATCAGCAACCCACCTGATATGTCAGGCTGGAACCCATTTGGAGAGGACAATTTCTCCAAGCTAACAGAGGAGGAGCTACTGGACAGGGAATTTGACCTTCTGAGATCAAGTAAGGGACGCTTGAAGGCTTATTTCGCTTCACAGTAAATAAGGGCTCTGTAGGTACACTCAACAGTGCCAAAGACTGTCCTATTTAAGGGCCATACAGTCTGTTGTATAGAAAATTCTTTCTGAGCATTTGAGGGCAGAATTAGGTCCGTCTTCTCACTTTTCTTTCCATTAGGAAAACGTTGTGTACAGTGGAAATTCACTGTCTAGCATTGATATTGATACCATCTTTGACTCTTAAATATTTCTCACATCTCCTTGATTGTCAAGAATTCTAAATATCAGTAGTATGGTGTTCAGATAAATGAGACAATTCAGCTGCTTGCATTATTCCATTTGCAGCTCTATTTTCTTGCACACCAGAACAGAAAAATCTGTGGGTCTGAGATGCCCTTTGAAAATGCCTGAAAGAAAAATTGGTCTATTACATTATGTTAATGTTTTGTAATGTCCTTTTGATGAGTGGCTACATGTAAGGGCTGCTTTATTGTTTGACATGGCAATAGTTGAATAAACTTTTTTCCTCTTCAAGTCCGATATCTCAATGTTTTTACTTGAAATCACTTTCTTTAGCCAACTTGTTAGTGTTCATCAGGATACTCTTTTCAAATGTAATTTTGTTGAGGAAGATTAGATCTATTTTTTAAAAAGACCTATAGCATGCTGCAAAACATGATGGTGACTTCTAAATAGAAATATAATCCTTTGACAGCTGGGATCAGATTTCTCACTACTAAAAATGCAACAAAATGGCTAGCAAAGAAACAATGGGAAAAGAATAACTATTCTTTCAAAAGAGCTAGCTTCTCTCTCATTTCTGGTGACTTAATTTTTCAGAGTGACTTTTCTTGTAAGCTTGCTGTCAGAATGTGGAAGGCCAGCAAGTAAAGTGAATATAAGAATATTAAAGAACGTACCTAAAATTGTTTTTCTACCATTTATGTCCAAGAAGTCAGCCTAAAATAAATAGGGTAAAACAGAAAACTTAATGTTGCACAAACGTGGTGTATTTTGTTCCACTTTTCTAAGAGATGTCAAAATAGCATTACAAAAATGAATTATTTCCAGTAAAACAAAACAGCTGTTCTGGTTAATGTTTGGGAAGTGAAGATTGTACTAGTTGAAAATAACCATTCTTTAAAAAACACAATTTTGAAGTTAAAACTATTGTTTTTCCAGTAATATTGTATAAAATATTAAACATAGTTCTTTCAAAAGGAGCTTTGGAAGATTTGGAAATCAAGATAATTCTGAACAGGAGAATGTTTGTTTAAAAGTGAACAGTTAAAATAGCATTGCCCATTCTCATAATTCCTAACCACTTTGCTGACCATAATTATACTAATGTCCTGAAGATGCCCTGTATCTGGTTTCACTGCGTATTCTTGAGTCACATATTTCCACTAGATGTAAGGAAAACTAAAAATACTGACCAGAAAAATATTTTAAGTGGCTTAATGACAAATGTACCAGCTGCCATCCAGCAAATGTGCTTATCAAAAGTGACTGACTATATTTAGCGTACCCAAAGCTCTGCTCACTTGGCAAAAGAGAGATAGAAAAATTGACAATTTAAATTAATTCTGAGAAGGGAAAATAAGATTGTCAGAGTAAGTTTTTTTTAAAGCTTTTCTTCATATAATGTGACGATATTCTAAAATTCCAACGAAATAGAAATTCTGATGTATTGCTGTTTTCATGCACAATTGCTTTCCTTGAAGGTTCCAGGTGGTTGATTTCTTCCTGTAAAGGCAAGTGAACTTTGCATAAGGTTGTCTCATCAGGAAATTCCAACACCATTGTCTCAGAGATCCAGAAGTTATGTAATTCCTTTGTAGACACCTGATAGAGAGTTTGACACTATGTAGTGAGGTGACTGATGGTATTCAGTGCAAGATCAAGGGGAGTACAAAAGAATAGTTGACTAAGATTACTGTGTAGTCTGTAGGCTAGAATTGCTTTATTTTAACATCACAATAAGCAAGATGGGACTGTAAAATGATGACATAAGGAAGAATTATTGTAACAATGACAAGAATTATAACAACTTTTATATGGTTGCTGATTCCTGTTTATATTGCATTCATTATATATAACGCTTGCCGTTGAATTACTGTAGTAGCCTTAATATGTTGTTTCTTGGAACACAATCCTCGTAAAAATGGGAGTGCTTGAAAGCACGCCGTTTTCTTTACTTTTTTGCTCATTCCTGTTGGGGGAAATATGTAGTAAAGGTTAGAACATAGTGGACATTAGACATGGTGTTACCTGAATGTCAACATTTGTTTGAGTTTTTCCTCAGGTATACTGAGCTTCTCCAAGAGAGAATTATACGAAGGAAATAAACTAATGATGTCTTGTACTCTACAATCTCTTGTGTGTTCTCTGCTGATTCACCTTTAACAGTTACTGGTTACTTCCATTGTCCAGTGTTTGTATTATACCCTGCTAGAATAACTGACTAAACATATGAGTACTGGCATATCTTGCTTTTTCCCCACCCTAGTCTGTAAAGTGACTTTACTGTTGTTCAAGAGGATCATGATATGATCAGTAATTCACTAGCACTTCATATGTCTGTAAAATTAAGTACCTCTATTCCAGCACTATTCCATTCATAATTCAGTATTTAGTACTTAGGTTGTATGTAGCACTGTATATTAAAAAACAAAATTTTTTCAAACATCAACTGATATCACATTACATTTCTGAACTATGTAATAACCCCATTTATAGATGGGGTTAAGTGATTTGCACTAGGTCATGCAATGCGTTTTTAGTGCCAAGACTAGAACCCAGGTTTCCTGACTCAGTCTTTTTTTAACCACAAGACAGCATTGCCTACGCCTCAGGAAAATGTTGACATAACTTGCTGTGGTTTGACAAATAATACACTAGGTGGCAGGCAGGCTTAGCATACTGCATGAGGTGCAGTAGTTTATCTTCCTCAGCTTTTGGCTTCAGTTCAGTTCAAAAGCCTTGGTGGAAAGCCCTATTGCAGATCACAAATTTCCAGAATGTTCACTCTGACCATGAGGATTTCCTTAATGAATTTCTTACTGTAATTGACTTCCTGTCACTAAAGGGATCCCTGTTATTAAGGCAATAGTAAACAACATAGATAAAATACTTCCATTAAATTTTAGCCTATGGATTTTGAGTGTTGAGACAGTTAGCAGTCTTCTAGTTTTAAATGTATGTTCTGTAATACCTCTAGTCATTTTCTAAAATGGAGAATGAATGTTTACCACAATACAGTTAAAATGTCAGAAGTGGTAAATGTACAGACTTACGGCTCCGCAGAGATAATTTGCAGAATTCTTTTTTAGTTATTTCATTGTACATTAAAGAGATTATACTTGCTAAAATGCTTTTGACATTGTGCAGATGTATTTAAATATATATTATTGCTCTTTTCATAAAATCACCAAATTCCTTTCAACAGGGGAGGACATCAGTTTTTACAAGAGAAAGCCACTGTTTAAAACAGAATGTATTAATTTTCTAGATTTATTTTTGCTTTTTCAGTCTGGAGGAATAAGGACTGAAGAATGAGAATCGAGAGAAGAAAATTTAGTTTCTGTACTACTTAGCCCAGTAATTGACACATGTTATAGGCTATTATGTAGTCTTTTGTAATAAACTTTTTTCCATTGACTTTCAGTTTCACTGGGCTGCCAAAGCATACAAAATGTTGATCCTTGTTTTTACTTTCAAAAAGCCTAATTTGTTTTGTTGCATCACAATTTACACATAAATTATAAAAAAAAAAAAAAAAAATATTTAAAAATTTGTCCACCATTGTACACTATTAATTAAACAAGCTTCCCAGGGTCTCCTTTTGGGTCTCACAGTCAAGGTTTTTAGGGTGTATGATTTTATCTGCAGCTATCGGCATCTCCATCTTAACGTGGGCAGATTCTGCTATACAATCTCATCTATAAACTGATTAAACTCTATCTGTGTGCATAATAGAGTATTCACAGAGAACTAAATTTCTTGATGCTATGATGATTAAGCTTCATATTGTATATATGCTGTGGGAAAGATCTTTCTTTCAGAGAGGCAAAGTCACTTGAAAACTAACCAGTAGATGAAGCTGAGTGAAAACTCTTGAGTGAAAATCTATTTTGCAAAATTAGCTATTCCCATTAGAAAATGGAGTTCACTGTCCTTTTGGCTTTTTTCCCTGCATGGTTTCTCTTTTTCATGGTAGGGTTTTAAAAAGTCTTTGAAGCTGCAAAGGTCAAACATGAGAAATTGTAACAGGTTTCTGAAAATTACAGAATTGCATTATGACTAAATGGTGTCTTTACTGACTGAACATTCAGTTGTAGTAGTACACTTTGGAGCCAGAGCAAAACATTCACTGGAACATGGATAATGATAGTAAATACTCATCTTGGCTCACAATGATTTTCTGTTATTTTGGCTCCTGAAGTCTTCGCTATTTCCTAATGTAAATAAATAAAATAAAATATATGCTTTCTTGAATTTGACAATTTTACCATTGCTGAATTATTGCTCTCTAAAGTCCAGTACTCTTAAACTGGAATCTGTGGGTCTGGAACTGAAAACTGCCCATTCTCCTATATAGAATTCCTTTGCAGATCCACTTGGAATCATAGTGTTTTTGTGAGACCGCAAATCACTTCAAATCAAGGTGCATATGGACCTGTGAGATGCAAGCATTCTAGCAAAATGTATAGAAGGCCCATGGACCCAACTGCCCTCAATTTATTTTATCTCCAGCTGTGTTGGGGACCCATCCAGTCTATATCTTTAAGCAAATTAATCCTGGTTTTTTTTTTTTTAAAGGTTTTTTTGTAGATTTTTTTGTTTAGTAATTTTTGCTGTTTTATTCTGTTTTTGCTCATTGGTTCAAGGTAAAAACCTGAGAGCTGGTTTTTTAAAGAGGTGTGCATATTATGACAAGATGCAAGTCTTGTTTGGATTGTGGCACTTCTGTGGAATCTATTGCATTATCCATTGGCATTAAAGAAACTGATAATTTTCCTCTAACACCTAGCCATCTATGCTGAAGGACAAATAAATCCTCATATCAGTGTGCTAACAGTCTTGATTGCCTTAATCATTGACGCTCAAGGATAGCTTTTTATCCTTCACTTCTGAACTATTACATGCAAAGTAACCTTGCATCACATGTTAAGGATCCTTTTGAACTTGCAAGAAACTATGGATTCAGCCTGCTTCTGCCCTGTCATTGATCAGGAAACTGAACAAACCTCTCGAATCATAGCAGGATTTCATCATCTTCCTCACCCTTCCTTCCCTGGGCTCCTTTATGTTACCAGTAAATTTACAAATCAGAGGGAGGCAAGTCACTGTGATCTGCTCCTCCAACATCAAAGGTTAGATCAAATGAGAAGGCTTACTCATTTATGGTTTTTGTGCACACTTCTGTTTACCAAACCATTTTGGCCTAAAACTTAACTTCACCCCTGCAGTAAACTCCTGACAGTGAATGTACTTATAGAAGCAAACAGAAAGGATATAAACTAAGATGCATTGATTAAGGGTGTTATATAGTTTCTCTCTCTCAGCTTCTCAGTTGTGTCTCAGAAGCTACACTGAGAAAACACTGATTTTTGTCTCCCTCTGATATTTAAGTGGGTAAAGGCTGGATCTGCCTTTTTGAAGACCTGATTTTTTTTTTCCTCTTTTTAATCCCCAAGAGCCAATATGTTTGGAAAGCAGGACCAGGGCTTAAAATATTCAATTTTTCCTGACTTTTTTTGGCAAAAGCCCCCTTTTTTGCTATTAGCAGCAGTATAACTGTAATGGTACCCAGACTGAAAATCATCCTCAGCAGAAACAACTCACTAGGGACAGTCTCAGTGTGAAATTTACAAAGAGTGTCAAGTTAGTGACCTTTTTCATGGACCCCCAATAGCTTCATCTTCTGAATCAGAGCTGATGTTCCCAAGGAGCTCAGAATCCCAACTCTTTATTTGGAGTCTAGCTGTCTAAAAACCTTCACCTCTTTATCTGCCTCCTTCCCATCCATACTAAAGGGGAAAATGCTTCCCTGCTGCTGCTCAGACAGTTCCCAGACTCTTCCACAGGGAGAAAAGAAACACTCTGGGATAATCTGAGTTATAAATATGTGAATGGTCAGTTCAGTTGAGGATTTTCTCTTTTCTAAGTGGGGTTGACAACAAATGTTTTGGCTTCTTGGGGTAATGTCAAATCACAAAGCACAGGACACACAAGGGTTGGACAAGGTCTCTATCAGACATGTTAATCATTTGCAATAAGATTGTTTAGGCACAAATTGTGTCTTGTCCTTCTATTAAAAGGGGCTCACCTCATTTTCATATCCTCATCTTGGGTTTACCTAGACTGGCACTGGTATTTGAACTTTCTTGCTCCGGCAAATGAATCCTTATTCTTACTAGGTTATAGGTATGTCTTGGGAGTTGAAATCTTGAACTTGGACATCACTTCAATTTGCCTGGTTCTTGGATGCTCAGAAGTTAAATAGGTTTTACTATGCTACTACAAACTGTCCTATGATTTTAAATGAATGTCATTCTCTAAGGGTCCCATCTGATCTATAGCCAAACTTCTAGAGACAGTGTGAAAATTAATTAAGTGCTATGTAGTCACACTTACCAGAATGAGCGCACAACCCTTTTGTGACTGGGGACCACATAGTACCTAGAAACAATTTTTTGGATAATTATCCCTTGCGCAAAACTTTTCTAAAAGTTGATGACTGTGCACAGACTCCAGCACAAAGAGCTGATGTCCATTTTGCCTGCAGCAGGAGACTAAAGATGATGGGACCTAAAGCCTCCCACATGCACATTTAACAAACTTCTATTATAGTATTGCCCACAATGCGGTAGGCTCTGTCCAGATATGCACTATGAAATAGTCCTTGTCCTGATGACCTCACAACCTAAAAACAAGCAACAAAGGGTGAAGGAAAATATTTATTTTCTCTATCAGCTCTCTCTAGCTGGTCCTCAAACTATCAGTTATTAATCAGTTCATTTAACTGGAGTTTTGGGAGGGATTTGAAGCAAGAAAGAGCCTTACAGATCAGATAAGAGAAGATGTTACCTGTGTAAGGGGCATTTAGGAACAAATGTGAAGATGGCTGTGGGAGAAATGGAAAAATAAGCTAATTTAAGGCCATATATGTAGACTATGTGCAAAAGAACAACTAATCAAAATCCTCAGACTGCCTAGGCATATGGGTGTGATGGTGAGAGGAAACAATCCTTTTTTTTTTAAGCCAACCCATACACCTTTCTTATACTATGCTTTCATTTGACAGTGCCTATTACTGTGGCTTCTGCAAAATGCCATTTTTTAAACTTAAATTGACCAGGGATCTATTTGAAGTCTTCCATGACTCAGACACTCAGGATTTGCCGTATCACAGCATGAACTGTCAAAAAGGTTTTTAATACAAAAATCTGATAGATGAACATGCACACTCAAATATCAGGCCCTCTAGCGGTTTGCAAGACCGGGTGCACAGATGAGCTGGTGAAACTGATGGTAAGCTGAGTGCGTGCACATGTGACTCAAGAACCTCTTCAGGTCTGGCATAGTGATGACGCCACCCTCTCCTTCCTCACCACACAGAGATCCATGTGAAGTCTTGAGGCTGTGTGCTGCTATAAATGAAAAACCTGTAACCATCATCTTCTGCAAGTCTGGTGTGGGAATTTGCCACAAGGACTTATGGCCAATTCTAGAAGAGCTGTGTCCACCTCTTTATCTTGCCTCCATTAAGCTTTTGTCAGATGTATAATGCTTTCAGTTTGTATCTTGTTCAGAACTACTCTCTCAAAATACTGGAGCTAGACAATATGTTCACTTTATCAAGTCGTTCATTCAATCTCTATCCAATTAAACACTCATTAGTCATCCATCTGGGAATTACAACTGCTTGTTAATCTACAATGGAATACCATAAAGACAATTTTATATTAACTCTGGTTACTGGTAACTTTTCTTTATCTGAATGTATAGTGTCTGTAGATCCTTACTCACCTGACCTCCTTCCCTCTTCCTTGGAATCTAAAATTGGAATTTAGCCAGGTGGAGAGGAGCTTGGGCCATTGAGGATATGGGCCTTTTATACCCACAAATGCTCAGTTATGCCTATCAGTTTGTGTACTCCTATTGGGTAACTGCTTTGAAATGGTTCCAGTACTCTTGAGCAATATTGCAGACAGAATTCCAGTTACTTGCCTTACCTTCTTTTCTTGTCATTGATAACCCTTGGAACATTAAATGAGAAGACCACATTCCCAATTTTTGTTGCGTTATTCTTGTAATGTTGAATACTGATGTATGCAATTCTGAAACACATTGCACAGACCAGAATACTAGGAAATAAAGAGCATACAAAACATAATTATACTTGTTTGGATCTGGTGAAACTCAGAAACCAGTCTGGCAATTGTTACTACAATTTCATAATTTAAAAGGAATGCTGGTGGGATTACTAATTTGTCTTTTTCATTTAGGGACATTGGTGGATTTCTTTTTTAAACTGATGCTTTTAGCCACAAAAAATAAAAATACAACACACAGGTGTCTGACTTAGGTCCTTACATATCATGGTGATTGTTGTGAAATTAGAAACTAAAAGAACAGGATGAAATTTAGTCTCTCGCACAAGCTATGTGCCCTGCTCAGAGTAAGTTTGACTATGTAGATTTTGTTTTTAATACATTTTCATCATCTGCCACAATCTACTTTGGGGTGGGAGCGGAGAAGTAAAACAAGAACAAACTGTTGCTGATAAGGCTTTCGAAAATGGGAGAGCTGTCAGGGTACAAGGAGAGAATATTATCCTTCCAAAACAAACAACCTATTAAACGTATCATTAAATTGGCATAAGAACTGCCATTTTTATTTTATTTTATTTTTTGTTCTGTTTCATTTATTTTTTACAGACAGGCTCGTGGAGAGGAGAGCATCCTCAGATAAGAATGTGGAGCCACATTCTGCTCCACAGAACCATCCTCCAGAAGATCCTTTTGGTTCTGTACCTTTCATTTCTCACCCAGGCAAGTTACATATGTAACATCACTACCTCTTATTTAAATATATCTCTCTATCTCAGAGGAAGCTTGTTCAGTTATATGACCAAACCAGTGCAAATTGGAATCATCAGCCTTGTGCTGAAGATTATATAGAAGACAATTTTTCTAATGTTATCTTGAATGTCCTGAAGTTTAAAGCTAACCTAGCACCCAACTGCATTGATACGTTACATATATGCAACTTTTGAAATGTAGATATAGTGGATTAATACAAACTGTCACTTAAAAAAAAATCTAATTTTAAGGAAATTTAGTCATTTAGGTCACACAAGAGTATTGCTACTTTCCTCTATTGTGTTCAGCCACCAACCTTTCTGTCCTTTATTTTTGTTATTGGTTCCTTTCACTTATTAGAACCTACAGGTGTAACAGCAGAGGGATAAAGAGCTTAGATTTAAGTCTGGTTACAGTCGGATACTTATGATGCTGCTGCTTTATAGAAGATGAGATTTTTCTGAATGCACTGCAAACCCTAGGATCTAAAACCCCAGTTGTGCTCTGGCTAGCTCTGACTTGCCAGTTATTAAAAATTCTGCAACAAGAACTTCATTGACAATTTTGATACGTGAGGTAGAGTAGGATAAGGGACTCTTCTGTAACACTTAAAAAAAAAGAAGCTTTTGTTACTTTGTACTACTGTGGAGCCAGCAATGAGTAAAATAAGGTATAACTTAAAGATGCTCAAAGTTGAGGGTATGCTGAGTTAAAAATGCCCTCTGATTTTTTTTCCTGACTATCCATATCCACACTAATGGTTCCTCTAATATGTTCAGTTTTCACTTTGTCTTCAATCTTGGACGTACTTTTTTTTGCAGACACATTCCCTTTTCTTCCTTCACTTTGCATATCTGTGAATCTCCTAGTGTGATCTCACTCAGGCTCTTTCTGACCATGCATAACCAGGTGTGAACCGGATAAGAGTTGGCATTCTGTTTTCTGCTGCGTGGTACTCATTAAGAGCTAGGCGGTTCGCTTCTGGTCTCATTCTGTATCAACTTTTTCTTCATCAGGCTGGCTTAAACTGGTTCTGCTTACATTACTACATTCACTTCACATTTTCTTTCACTAAATTACCACCTTTAATCACCCTGCTCTAAAGAATGGACAATATTAGAATTTCTCAGACTCTTAAGCCTATCCTAAGAATTGTGTTTTTCACAACACTAGAGACTCTGCAGGATTTACATTATGCAGTATCTGCAAGGACGCTTCTTTGCCTTATAGTCAAATACTCCTGTACTCCTTATAGGTAAGGCTGAATTAATGTGAAAAATAAGTAAAGAAATGGTTTCCTTTTGAGTGATGGCCACCCAGCTCAACATTGCTGTTTTACTTTCCTGATCTTGATACACTCAGCAAGCAAAGTTCCAGAAGGGTAGCCGTGTAGTCTGTATTCAGCAAAAACAACGAGAGTCCTGTAGCACCTTAAAGACCAACAAATTTCTGCGGGCATAAGCTTTCATGGCTGCAACCCACTTCATCAGATGCATGAAATGGAAATCACAGATAGATAGGAGGTGTGTATATATACATCCAAGGGTAAGAAACAACAATGGGGAGGGCAAGTGCTAACAAAGTCAATTCAGTTAGAACAGATGAGGCCTATTCACAAGTATTGATTAGAAGGTGAGAATATGTGAACAGTGACAATTCCTTCTTGTAATGAGATAACCATTCCAAGTCTCTCTTCAGACCCAGTCTGATTGTGTCAAGTTTGCATATGAGTTCCAGCTCTGCAGTTTCTGTTTTTGAAGTTTTTTTTGTAGAAGTATGGCAACTTTCAAGTCAACTATAGTGTCCTGAGAGTGTCACATGCAAACTTGACACAATCAGACTGGGTCTGAATAGGGACTTGGAATGGTTTTTTATATATATATATATATATATATATATATATATATATATATATATATATATATATATACTTCCTAGCTGTGATTTCCATTTCACGCATCTGACGAAGTGGGTTGCAGCCCACGAAAACTTAAGCCTGCAGAAATGTATTAGTCTTTAAGGTGCTACAGGACTCTTTGTTTCAGCAAGCAATGGTGATATATTTAGGTCTGGAAACTTTTAATAGTCCCTTCACTTCTGACACAACTTTTGATGCTATTAGCTGTGCTACTGCTTCTTAGCCTACTATGCCTATAACCTTCAGTTAATTAAATTGAATTTACTAAATGAGGGGGAAAAAAAACACTTTTCCGTTTCCATATGTAGGATAATCTTGAGTCCAGGTAAATAGAAGAGCTATGGAGATCTAGAGGGAAAATCTACATACCCTCCCTGTTGATTCTTTTGCCATTTATAAAATTTACAGTTTCTCCATTTTAAAAAAATATTTTCAATCCTGGATCAGTCGAGGCTGAAAGCTAAGAGAGGACTTACGAAAGATCTCTAGCTATTGGTTGTCAGCTGCCGTAAATTCTGGGAGGCATGGCACATGTTGGAGTCTTTCACTGAAAAAAATGCAGCAAATGTCAATGTTCTTCAAGTGATGGTTCCTGTTGTATTCCACTGTGGCTTACACACGCACACCATGTGTCTGGAGCCAAAGAATTTGTAAGTAGTATCCATTGGTCTGCGCGTGCACCCTGCCTCACTTCATGTCTCTGATAAAGGACAG
The DNA here is from genome assembly GCF_026122565.2 of Emydura macquarii macquarii. Taxonomy (NCBI): domain Eukaryota; kingdom Metazoa; phylum Chordata; order Testudines; family Chelidae; genus Emydura; species Emydura macquarii. Next base: position 20,377,546 of record NW_027131927.1, read on the forward strand.
GGCAGAGCAGACTAACCGCCTCTCCAGTTCCTTCTCACCACTACCTGGTCCGGGTTGGAACTCTGTGTCCATAGCTTCAGCTTTGTCCCTTAAAATAAGAATTAGCTTTGTAAATAGTTGTGTTTTCATAGATTGTTACTCTTTGGGGAACCCTCCACCCCATCCTGTGCCACTCTGTACTGTAAACACAGCTTTCAAAAGTGCCTTTATTAGGTTAATTTCTTCAAGAAGGATTATTTGTTGAGGAATTGGACATGTCAGTCCTATTTAGCAAATACAGAAGCCTGAAAAATACATCCTTTCTTTATAGGGTGATGTCCTTTTTTCCCTAAATTCTTGATAGTTGTAGCATATCTACACCACAGTCTATCAAATCTCAAAGCAGTGTATAATGTCTTGTGATGGCTAGGACAATTTGGTACAACTTATGAAAGAATTCTGAATTCTACAAACATCTTGGGCCTTTGTATTTTAACTTCTGGTAGAGTATTTTAGTAAAATAAATACACACCCATAAATAAACTTCTGCTATTAGTAATGGCATTGAGTTTGCTCCCAGTGGTAATGTTATAGTTACCTGCCTTGTACTCTACTCCTTGCAGCCATAGGACATTTCAGGCTCAATCTTTTAAGAATAACTAAACTGTATCTACACTATTCGTAGGAACTTTAGTGTCCCAAGGGCTGGAATTATTCTTTGAATCAAGTTGTATTTTCTAGCTTTTGGTCAAAAAAGCAGAGTTTTCATTTCTTTGCTATTGCAAATCATCTAATGAAACTAATTTATGTTTTCCCTGAAAATTTAATTTTGAACTTTCGTGGTAGTGTCCCTCCCAGTCCTGAGTCTGCAGTAATCCAGAATAATGGATGATGCATGATCTTAAATCTACAGGCATGATTTTAGACCCTAGCAATTCCTGTGGTAAAATTCTATTCCTGCAGCATTTACAATAAATAGAGCTATAGAGATTACTATAGATTTTGATTTGTAAATGTGAGGCACAATCCACTTAAATTTTTAGAAAGAATAAATATGAAATGTAGTTGAATCAATTGGGCAAATTTGCATAAAATACCTCATTCTCTTTATAAATATAAAATGATTGCACAGTTCTCCAGCTGCATGTTAAACATACTTATTTTGGTACTCTTAAGCTGCATAGTGGATGAAACAGTTTAACTCATCCCAGCATCTCTGGCTAAATGATAATCTACTAATATATGGTCCCCTTCACAGTAAGAATTTCAGTGAGTTCATGGAGTAATTCACTTTAGGGAAAAAAAATCTTTTCTAAAAACCTCACACTTAATATTGTTTACTTTGACCGAAAAAGGCATAGTTTATATTGCAGTAATCTTTCTTTAATAAAGTATGGCTGTCAAATTCTTACTACAGTGGGAATATATGGTTTGTGGCAAGTTGATGGTCCAGGACAGCACTGATTGCCTTGCTCTTGAAATGACTCAGGCATGCACCTGTCACTAATTTATTGTGCAGTCATCTTCAGTCCTTTCTTTTTTAGGAATGAGCAGAGATTCATTGGAGATTCTGCATAACTATACGTACTTCAATAGTAAATAATGAAGTGGGTTTTTATTCCTGTCATTAAAATAGATCAATACATCAGGATCATGCATTACGTAAGTCCACTCATGGTGCATGATACAAAAGGGTTCTCCCTAAAAACCATCAAAGGCATTGTAAAAACTTTAAAGTTATAATTCACAGATACGTTTTGAAGGGGAAAAAAATATACTTTAAGAAATAAATATTGGAGAGAAATGTTTTAATTTCCAGTTTTTGTCTTGAAAACAAGAGCAGCAAGCAGCATAAATCTATTACAATATTCAGCAGCTGCTGCTCTGCCTGTCGTCAAAGAAATGGTGCAGATTTAGTTGAAATGTCCCAGTAATCCTTAGGCTTGACATGTGGCAAATTGCTGTGAAATGATGGTGGCAGTATGTTACCAATTCAAAGGAAGCTTAAGGCCCTTATGCCCCACTCTTCCCTACCTCCCCCCCATCCCTAAAATGATGAACCAGCAGAAGGCATGTAATTACTACAGTTGTTACAAGCCATTCATCCTCTTATAATCGGATGTCTAGAAAAAGAACATCAGAACAGAAAATTTCCTTGAAGATTGGGATCTTCTTATATGATTAAAGATGTTCCACCTGCCTTGCTTTTGAGTCAAGAACAATTGTCTCCTACAAGATGCAAACCTGATTAGAAGTGTAGTAATCTGAGCAGTACATTGCAAACAGATGTTACTCCACATACTTGTTCAGCTTTTATAAATATATTTTTGAAAATTTCATTCCAGCAGTTTACTGTTTGAGAAGATTATTTAAAAAAAAAAAAAAGAAGAAGAAATCTTTTGCCATGTTGATTTTAAAGTGCATTCTGACATTAAAATGTCACTACATTAACAATGAACTCATTTTTTCCCTTTGGGCATTTATTTTGATACATTTAGCATTTTTGGTAGATGAAATATAATTTGACAACTTTTACTTTTGGGGTTGAAAATAGATTTATTGTTGATAGAGGAAAATTTCTATGTAATGTTTAAACTTAAGTGAATTATCAGCAATACAGGGGCTTTGTAGGCTTGTGAAGGTTGAATTTAGTGCTCATTAATTTAACTAACTACAACTGACCATAAAGTCACCAGGAATGTTATCGTTGACTTCGTGGGAGTATGATCATTCCCTAAAAGCACGTTTGAGCTCTGCATAATGTGTGCAGATAGGTTACCGGTGGCGTTGGTGCTTGTCAGTATAGGCTGCGTGCGTGTCCCCCTGTGTAGGTGCTCTTAGCTCTGCAGATAGCCGAGACAGCACTCACGATCGAATGAATCGACACGGCCATGGATTAGTTGAGCAACAAAGGCACCCGGGCCAGGTTTATTGCAGTTGAAACACAATGAGAAGCGACCTATAGAATAGCTACCGGTACACTTCAAATACAAGTGCTCCGTTACAATGGACTCGACACAACTTAACGGCGGGAATTTCCATTATCCCCTAGGCTGGATGACATTGTTCCCTCTGACATCCTCTTTTATACACTGTTACAGACAATTTCGTTCTGCCCCCTTTGACGTAGGTAGTTGCCACCGTCTTAACGTAGTCTAATACCACCCTTTACCAATAGTTGGACAATTTGGGCAAAACAACTCTATCACTTTATTAGACATTTCTATTCATCAGTGTCATTTCAGGGAGTCAATATTACTAATATCAAAATATTACTAAAAATACACAGCAGGTGCAGAAAGCACCAAGACATCCTGACACTAAAGAGAGAACTGACTCTGTTCTCTCTGTGGTGTCAGGATGTCTTGGTGCCTTCTGCACCTGCTGTGTATTTTTAGTAATATTTTGGAAATGTGTATGCTTGCAGTATCAGCATTTTCTCTTTGCCAGTTTCAGTTAGGTTATAAGTTCACAGGCTGGTTTCTGTTAACTTGGCTTTTTCCACTTAGGCCTTAAGCCTTAGCCTGTTCTGCTAGGTTGCAGGCCTTAAGCTCTCACTTCTTACTACATGTAGTAGAAGCTTATTCAAGCAATTAAGAATCTAGCTAAGTCAAGCATTATAATATACACTTAGTATATTCTAGACTAGAGCTTTTTTTGAGCAGAGACTGTTAATCATACTTTTTATTGTGATGTGACTTTATACTATAAACAAATAAGTAAGATAAGATTCGTGCTCTTTTTGAGAATGTAAGGATATATGACCAATAATGTCCCAACGATATAATACATTAGCCATGCATTCTTCAAGGAATGAAGAAGAGGGAGAAGGAACATCTGACATTCACGATTTCGCTCTTTTGTGGCCCTTTTGCTAGTTATAGAGGCTTTAACAATAGTAAGATTTTATTACAGCTTTTGCTCCCACTTACTAAATAAATTACCTTCTCTGTGGTGCCTAGCCCATCTTTTTAAAACTTTTTTTTGTATTTATTCAGGTTTTTTTGTTTCATTACAAAACGCAGTAATTCAGTTCTTCTCTCCATATCAGGAAATCAGCAGTGGTCTTGCATATTGTTGGGAGGTGGGTGGAGAGTGAGGAGAGAACCCTGGGAGAATTTTGGGTGAGGACAGAATCCTAGGAATTTTGGATCTTCCTGTTCAAAAGTAATGTACATTGATTGAAAGACTGCCTTAGGCAATTAATTGTTGTTGGTCCTTTAGGTCCAAAGAATACATGTTTCAAAGTGGTTAAGAATGTATTCAATATGTATGGGGATTCCTTGAGGTAGTCTCAAAATCAATAGCTGCTTAATAAGGATTTACTCTTGGATGTGTTTTGTTGTATATTTTTGGTGTATATAAAAAGTAAAGAAAACCAGGCTTTTACTATGTCTATAACTATATTATCTCAGCACAGGATTTAGAAGTGGCAGAAGTTTAATACATCCATAATAGCTCAGATTTACAACTCATATTTTGCTCAACAAATTGGTGAAAATCATATGAAGCAAAATGTGAATCTCTTCACTCGGGGGAAAAAAGAGGGTTGCTGGGTTTGTTTTTGTGTGATTCTAATAAGTATCTTACAGTTTCAATGCAGAGTATGTCAGGAAATTCACCTCAGGTTGTGAATAAAAACATTGTGCATGATGCTCACAGGTTCTTCGTTGTACTTCTTCCTCTAGGAAATGCATTTTTTTACAGTGTTACCTGCAGATAACAAGAAAAAAGAAATCCGTGTCTGACTTTTGATCTTAAATTGCTGAGTTATTAAATAAATCTTCTAATTTAACCCCCATAAACTGGTATTGGTTGAGTGCACTTACAAGTACCCTGGAGAGGGTGCAGCAAGGCAATCTGCATATGAACAAGGAAAACATGCCTCTGGCTTGTAAACCAAGTATGAGAAGTAAGCAGTTTAGAGCAGACGTGTTACTTAAATCAAAGCTAGAATTATTTTGACTCTAATAGTAACCAGAGACCCTTTTTTAATTCCTAGTAGTTTCATCCACATAAGAAGCAAGGACAATCCAATCCTAAAGCTATGAAATAATAACTGTTCTGGGGAAAATACTTTTGAAATCTGATTATTTTAAAATTAGAAATGGAGTGTGTAATATTGAGGGTGGTTTTAATAGGGATGAGAATTAACAATGTCTCTCTCACGCACACTTCTTTGTGAGCTATGTCTTGTAAGCTTCAGATTGACCTCCAAACTTGATCTCACTGTTAGTTACTGTCAATAAATGGTAACAGAATGCTGATGCAAAGCTGAGGTTAGAGAAGATCTTACAGGTTTAAAGAAACAAATCCCACCGCAGTTTCTTGTTCACTATTCTTGGGTTGTCTCCTATATTTTAGGTTTTTGTCACCAATTTTAGAATGCAGCGGTTTATGTTGGACCATGGAAGAGTGAGAACTAAGAATGAGTCAGCATGACTGCTGCTTTAAAATCTTTTTAAATGAGAAGTTGAAAGCGGAACAAGGGATGAACAAAAGGGTCTTTCAAGAGCACTTCTGTATGAATATTCTTTGAGTTGCAGTACTAGCTGGAGAGACAGAGCTTTGATTCTAATCCCCACACTTACATGGTTCTGGTTTTAGAATTTAAGTGCGCACACTTACATTATGCAGGATAGGAACTATCAAAATAGAAAATGACTTGGCAGTCATCAAAGAATGAAAATCTTGCAAATGTCTTCAAAGTATGCCTGTAACCACAGAAGTAATATATTTGAATTATTTTTCTACTGTGTGAGTTATAATTAGTCTTTGCCACTTGTTCAGAAACTGTGATGCTGTCTTTTTCACCCCTATAGCAACAGATGCTTTTGTAACGGCATTATGCTCACAAACTGAAGAAGTAGGAAGTTAAAGTTTAAAGAACATTATTTGTAAGCATGATATGCTCAGGGGAGTGCAGTTACTATGTTCCATAGTTTTAAAAAATGTACAAAAATGGGTGTCTCGAGTTGGATTTCTGAGTTTCTATTTAAGCCTTTAAGTGGCCTCATTTTTAAAAATATTGAGTAATCAGTAGCTCCCCTGGAAGTCAGTGGGAGGTCCTCAGCACTTACAAGAATCAAGCCACTTATTTAGGTACCTGCATCTGGATTTAGGACTTTACAGTTATGCTCATGTTTTTGGATAAGAGATGGTCCAGCTGGTTAAAGTTGCTATACTTACTACCAGAGACAAGCAAGGGACTTGATGTAAAACTAATGAACTCTTTTCAATATATAGGTCATTATTTTTATGTTGTCTATGTACTTCAATGATATAGCATAAGCTTTATTCTGAAAGTCTCTCATATGTATATGATCTCTGTTCAATAAATTGATAGGTGGGAACAGTGAAAGGCCTCAATCCTAATTCATCAGAAACTTAGCACACAAAAGAAAGATGCCAGGTAACACTGGTCCTAGCAATTTATTCTTCCTCTTCCATGGTCTGTCCTATCCTTACTGCATCTCTGTATCGATCTTTAGATCTATTTCTTCAGTACCATCAGTGGCATATGTATGCTAATAATGCCTAAGGACTCCATAGAACAGTCTCAGACCAGCACAACCCCTTTATCAACCTGATCCTGGAAATATGTCTGTGAGTAACACTACTCATGTGACTAGTCCCATTAGACTCAATGGGACTGCCTGTTCCTGTGCCATTACAGAGAATGGAGACACCAAAGCTGACTGGCAGCAAAACAGTTAGTCATATACTGATTGTTTGCAGAGTGCTCTATATATGTGAAAAAAACTAAATATTATTTCATGAAAGCTATTCATGTCTTAAATGTCTTAAAGCTCTATTGGCTGTATTACAGCTGAAAGAAAACATTGATAAAGGCTGTGTTGATAATAAGAGGTGCTCAGTACCTCACTGGAACAGGCCAAATAGCAAAGGCTCAGCCCAGTAAACAAAAACACCCAAGCATTTCAGGCATAATTAAAATAAGACTTCTTAGCAGTAGACTTAGCAAGCAAGTTCAAATTAAAAAAAAAATATTTCCCAACCCTTTTCTTCTCCCTTTCCTCCATCCTCAAGCCCATTTCTCTACAGGGGTCATTTTCCACTTATTGGAAAATTAAGCTTTAGGATGTTAATGTGGATCGACAAAAGTGAAGTTGACCTAGTGTTGTAGGACTCAAACTCTATAGGTCTGGTCCAACACCATTGACTATAATGGGCTCAAGCCCTAAGTCTTTTATTACATGCGTCTGTCATGGCAGTGGTCACCATTGAAAAGGAAACGCACCATAATATGGGTTAAATCTTGCTGTAGTATATGCTCCAGGAATCAAATACAGCCCTCACAGCTTCTCTTTGGCTTGCTAATGCAGTTTGCAAATTTAGTCTCCCAGCATCATCAGACTGAGAGCAGGAGTATGAGAATAAAGACTAGCATGTCATATTTAGATATTTTCAGTTTTCAGATAGAAATCAAACCATTTACATGTTAGTGTTATTCTTGTTCAGCTTTCTTCATGCAGAAATAGGTGTGTTGTAGGTATGTGGAAAAAGCAGAGTATACACTTAGATTGGGATTAATATTTTTAAAACAGGTTTGTTTTTCTGAACATAATGTTACTAATGTCTACCCTAAAGCAGATTTAGGTTATTTTCATTTTGTAAACTAATCACATTTCATGTTAACAATTACAGTGTCTCAACAAATATTGGAAATGTCAGGATTTGGAAGACATGGGGTTATCAAGTCCAACATGAAGGCTATACCTTTGGGAAATCTAAAGTATGCAGTCAAATAATCCAGATTTTAATTTAACAGTATACCAAATGTGTACTATTTAAACTAAGAACAGATAAGAAGCAATTTAACACCAGAAGCAAACAAACAGTCCAAAGCTATAATCACCTGATGTTTCTGGTCATTTTGTTCTTAAATCCATACAAAAAACATACATTACTTCTACATTCTTATGACTCTGGGCATATTTTAGAGGTGAAAAAATGTTTACCAAAAACTTCAGTTATACTTTGTTTCATAGAATACAACAAGATAGTCCAGTACATTTCTACTTCGTGCCTTAGCCATCAAAAGATAATATTGACCTTGCTAGCACTGATAAAGTTGCATACTCCTTGGGTGGCAAAGGAATAAACCATAAGCCAACAGCAGAAGCTTTATCAGTTAGAAACCAGTAAGTAGAGAATGACAAACTTTTTTTCTCAGGTTGATTAATCATTTAAGAAAAGAAAGATCCATGCAAACTTCCCCTGTACTGTGAACAATCTGCATTTGCTTATATTCCAGGGGTGCTGATTTTCTGTATAAAAAGAGCGGTCAAGAATATGGGCCCAATCCTTTAGTCCTTACTCAAACACAACTGTTATTGAAGTGTGAATAAATTTTGCTTAGCTGAGGACTTTCAGGGTCAAGTGCAATATTATAGAGGCTATTAATTGCTTTAACAGTACACAACTGTTCTACCTATAACTTATGTTGGGTGATCATTACGTAATGATTTATTGATTTATTTTTATGCATTGATGGCTGTTGCATATGGGTATATAACATGCAGAATTTTACTGACTTTGTATTGCCCACTGTGGGCAATACAAATAGGTCCAGCCCAGCACAACCCATTTCAACTGACCATAAATCAACCAGTGATTACTGATTAGTTGAGCAAATGTTTGATCAAAAAGATGTTTTGCACCATGCATTGATGGTTGATAAAAGTGATCTCTTGTAATTCACACAGAGGAAGCAACTTCCACCCTAGGGCACTCTCCTGAAATTAACCAGCCTCAACTCCCTACATGAGAATGTCATCAGACTGTGCAAAAGAGATTCAACTGAGATGGCAAGGCATAAGAAGGGGCTGCTGTTCAAGTTATACAGGACCCAAACTATGTATGGCCTTATGGATTAAACTGAACTGAGAAGCAGTTCATGGATCCTAGGTGTAATATTGCTTGGACCAATTTTTTTGGAATTGGAAAGAAGTGTTTAAATATCAGTTTCCCTCCACAAAACTATACAGATGCCTACTGCCAAAAGAGTTTTTATTCTGTTTGGTATTTTGTATATCCGCCATTCACTTTGTGAACAGTCTTTGGAACACAGAGCTAAATGTTTTTTTGTCAGATGCAGTGACAGGAAGCAGATATTCTGTCCTGTGTGTCTTCGAAGGAGGAGCCAAGGGGATATATGGTAAGGTACATATTGCTGTTTCTGACGTAACATCGTAGCCCTTGTGACTGGCAAATGCCTATTGTTGACCATACTCATCTTGACACTGTCAACCCCAGATCCAGAATTCTGCCCAGGACACCCCTGGAAAAGAAGAGCTGGATGAGATCTTACTTTTGCCTTTAGGCTGATTGTCCCCTGCTATGCTATCATTTGTATTTGTAGAAACAGTGCCTTGGGCTGGGAATTAGATATCGTCCCGCTCTGAATTAGGTGGCTGTATGTCAGCTGTAAGAAGTCTTTATACATTCAAAATAGATTTCAATTTAAAAATAAACATGCCTTTTAAAGTCTTTAATATTAAATTTGAAACGGTATTAAATGCTGTAAAACCAGAGTTAGATGTGGAAGAGATTGGAGGCGGGGGAAGTGAGGCAATTTGATCCTCTGCATTTTTAACTTTTTCCAATGAGTCATTTTTTTTAACGGCACCACCCATCGCTCTCCTGCTGATTATGAAGCACTGCAGTGTAGCAGTGCTCTGTTGGTAGGTGTTCGCAGTTGCCTTTTGGAGTGGAATACAGTAGTGGCTTACTTCCCCTTATCGCTCACTTTAGAAGACACACTCATTCGCTCCTCCTTGCCCATTAGTTTAATGATGTAACCCTTCCATTCATTCCAAACCCTTCCATTGACTCTCTCCACTGTTGCATCAAACTTAAACTTCTCTTCATCTACCTTCAAAGTTCTCTGTAATTCTGGTCCTCCCTGCTAATCTTTCCTTCTCAAGATTTGTATTGCCCCTACTCTACCCATGTTTACTCTTGTCCACTCATTTGTCAGCTTTTTGCACAATCCCCTCTGTTCCATCTTCCATGTGACCCTCTATACTAGATTTGAGCTCATCTGCAAGGATCTGACCCGGTCTACATTTAAGTCCTCCCTAAAGATACATTTGTGTGGTGCTGCTTATAATGAATCTAGTTAAATTGTATATAAGATGTCTATTGTTCCCTTTCCTTAATCTCTGTTTACTTGTCTTTCCTTAGATTTGAGGTCTAAGATGAGGCACCATACTGTTTCAGTGTTTGGAAAGCACCTAGCTCATAATAGGCATAGCTGTAAATAAGAACACCAAAAGTAAAGGCCAGTGCAAGAGCTTAGCTTTATATTTTCCCCTGTATTGCAGCAAAACCCAGTAATAAAACAGCTGCTGCTATGAGAGATTTAGTCATTTTTTGTAATTTAAGAAATGGGACTCATTAAAAACCATCTCTCTGGTGTACTCCAGTAAGAACCAGGATCCGAGAAGTCAGGAAGTATAGCATTTTCAGTAAATAAATTGATTTACTTTGGTGTGATACATATGAACATGGGATTGCTTAATGAATATAAATCTTCCCTGGGTGAAATGAAATCTCTATACAAAGGTATAAATATTCTCCAAACTGTATGTGGGAGTAAACTGTTCTAATGTCCTTTGGGATGCAAGGTGCTGTATAATACAACTGTAATATATTAAAGTATTACTAGTATAATTGAACTCTGAATTTTACAAAGGTCTCAGGGGACACGTGATATCTGTGTAAAATCTAGGGTTTGGGTGACCAGTGTTCCCTCAGTTAGTTACAGGCTGGCTGAGTCAGCAGAAAAGGGGCACTGAAGCTCCATTAGGCTGAAGCTGAACTCCAATGGCACTCCTAATTTGTGCAACAGTGGAGCTCTGAATCTAAACCCTTGCAGGAGTGGAGCTGCAATAGAGATTTGCTCCACCCCGGCATAAAATGAAGAGCTCTGCTTATGGTTAACTACACTCAGTACCGCATCAGATTATATAACAAGACAGTCTGATAACATGTTAGACTAGCTAGCTCTTATATTTCATTTAATCCATAGATCTCAAAGGACTTTACAAAATATTGACCTCCCAGTCAATATTCCCATTTTACAGATGGGGAAATGAAGGCAGAGAGGTAAAGTGACTTTCTCATGGCCATCCAGCAGGCCAGTGACAGAACCAGTAATAGACCCCAGCTCTGTGTAACAATCTGGTGATTTATCTACTAGGCAAAACTGCCTCACTGCCTCACCCAGAAAACGGGTGAGAACTTTGTAGAAAAAATCATTTAACAAAAGAGGTTGTTTGTGTTATTCAGATGAAGCCTAAAAAAAGGTGAGCTGCCTGTTCTATCCCTACACCCTCCCACCCCCCGCCCCCCCCCCCCAAAAAAAAATCTCTTGTTAACAAGCTCTACAGACACTATTTTGGCCTCCCAATTAACAAAATTATTCCAGGTAATTAGACTTGAGGCTCTGTTACCTCCAGTACAAACTTTTTCTGGAGTGGGGGGAATATTCTCTGATCTGTTTGTGCAAACCTTCTATCCTGTATGCGTGAAACAGGACCCATAATCTTATGCTATTTCATAAAATTTGATTTTAGTTTTGTATTTGTAGTTTTAGTCTTCTAGTGCATCAGTGTTTTACCAAGAAAATGAATAGACTGTAGGCAGTAAGACTCTGATTCAGTAAAGCACTTCATCATGTGCTTAACATCAAGCATGTGCTTAAGTGCTTTGCTGCCTCAGGGCTTACGTATTGTAGTAGGTGGGAGACTGGAACATAGCTTTTAAAATGTGCTTCTGGGGAGGGAGGGAAGAGATGTGACCTTTTAAAGTAAAGCACCAAAATGGTATTTCATAATAGCTATGTCTTTTTTATAAATATAAGTGGTACTGCTTGAGCATCTGTTTTCGCTGGCTTTTTAACAGGGAATTTGCATATCTTTATACATGTGTTGATCCAGAGACACTGTTGAGTTGGGACATTCACCAATAGTTCACCCTACACATGGTGCTGTATAAATAATGCTAATAGTGGTTGCAGTGGGACTGCACTGCAGCCATGTGGTTTGCTGATGTGCTGAATTCTTCCTCCTTCCCTTGACAGCCCTAGTAATTACACAATTACCTTGACAGCCCTAGTAATTACCCAAAAGTGACTCTTGATGTGTTTAAAAAACAAGAAACACCTTCTTAGCATATCTGTCCATGAGTGTATAGGTCATTTATTCTTATTTTACTGGCATGAGCAAGTTTTTACTACTTCCCAGCATTACCAAGCCAATGTACCCATGAAAAAATAAGTTGTATCCTTATTGTGCATCATTCATCAAAAGTGGAATTGCCAGGTATATTCTAATTGCAGAATCTTAATTATTTGGGATGATGATGTCAGAGCAAGAAGAACAGACTGATTTTTTTCAGACCCCAAATTGAGTTTAAAGGGCTGCTAGTTTTAAAAAAAAAAAAAAAAATCTTTTCTTGATTTGTGTACTGTTGAATGAGAGAAAATAACAATATGGGACCTTACAATGTCAGTTCAGAGCATGATTTTTCTGACTACAACCAGTTTGAAACAGCAAGACAAGCACTTGGGACGTATATGTCAAGGAAGTGTTTAAAAATTTTCCTACCTTTGCTACCGCCAGTTCAGCCTCACTGGAATTAACAATGCTGAGTCCTAGTGTAGACAATCACCCACTGCTTCAACCATTTTAAGCACTATAAAGATTTTCAAAGGCACAAATGACAGTTAAGCACTTAGTTTAACTGTGTCAATGGTAGTTAAGTGTCTAAGTGGTACTTTTGCCTGGAAAAATCTCCTCCATGTCAATTAGACCTCCTGTGAGCAGGCCTAGATAAACACTGCACTCAAAACATTGGTAGCAGTTCGTGTACTCAGCTCCACTAGGGATTCCAACATTATGGGCAAAGGAGGGCCTTGGTAATATAGTGTCTGCACAGTAATCCCATACCCAGTGTAAGTGCTAATGAAGGCCTGTCTCAGGTCTTTTCAATACTGTACCATAAAACCTTGGTATAGCTGGGTTCCTGATACCAACCTGAAAATACCTGTGGCTGGGCTGTGCTAGTGCTTTCATCGGTGCATCAGTGTTGAAAATAGGCACAAAAATGTGTGGTATAGAAAAAGTCAAATGAAAGTGACTTTCTGGGAGAAATTTAAATCAGTCTCATTTAATTCTTTGGGACCTCATGGGGATAGCATTTTTGAAGGAATTGTATATAAACTGAGCAATCTCCATTTGAGGTATATATTTTTACACTTTGTTTTCACAGTCAAAGCATAGCTAAATTGTCCACTGATGTAGGATGCTTCAATAGATACCAGTTTCTACAGCAGTACTATATAAAATATAAAAAATATAAAAAAATCAATATTGCTACACGGAGACCAGTACGTGTGCAGCAGTACAGTGCATCCACATTTGTCTTCCAAAAATGAAGAAGCATTTTCAGATTAAAATTTTATCATACCACTGCATTGATTTCCAATTTATGATTGTTAGTAAGGCACATTTGTTACTTGGTGTACAGAAACTGGACACATTAGATAAAATCTGACCATCTCACACTGGTAGATTTTTTTTTTTCATTAATTGAGCCATAAGATTTTCAGACTCAATTTTCAAAAGATCAGGACCCCAACAGCTCCCACTTAGGCACCTTAAAGAAATGGAAAGATTTTCAAAGAGCTCAGCACCCCACAGTTCTCATCACATATGAGCTGCATTATGCACACCTGAACAGCTGGCTCTACTTGTTTATATTGTAGCCTTATATTTTGAAGATATAAGGCTACAATATAACATACAATACAATAAACAAGATAACTGTCAAAAGAAAGAAACTGTGTTTAGTAGGAGTTGGTCCTGCTTTGAGCAGGAGGTTGGACTAGAGGTCCCTTCCAACCCTAATCTTCTATGATTCTATGAGTGTTGTGTTCCTACAGGCCAAGTATATTTGAAGTAACCTGAGGGCAGGAAGGTCTGACTGTAAACTAATTTTGTTAACTTCAGATCAACAACTGAAACCCTATATGGACCTTCAGTCTTTTTGAATAATTGCAAAAGAGGCGTATTTGAATGCACTTGCATCCTTCTACATGTATATATGGTGTATGTGAAATAAGTGCTGTTTGTTGTAAAAGTGCATTTAAAGTTATGTGTTATGTTTTCTTTGGCCCTGCAGGTTCTCCAGGAAAGACCATTGACTACTCAGCTGGCAGTCAAGAAAATAAGTTAGGGAGCCCAACCAAGGTTGAAAAATCAAGTCAAGCCTCTAAAGAGCACCATCCAGGAAGAAAAACTGCAGGCGGACAAGTGCAGAAAGGAAGTGATGAGTCAGAGAGTGACTTTGAATCTGATCCTCCTTCTCCCAAGAGTAGTGAGGAAGATGAGGAGCAGGAGGATGAAGATGTCTTACAGGGGGAGCATGGAGACTTTAATGATGATGATACAGAACCTGAGAACTTAGGCCATCGGCCTCTCCTTATGGACTCTGAAGATGAGGCAGAGGAAGAGGAGGAAGAAAAGCAGAGTTCTGATTCTGATTCCGATCGCACTAAGGGAAAGCCTACGAAAAGGCTCCCTTGCAGTAGATACAGAGAGGTGGGTGGCAGTGGTGAAGACAGAGAACCCAATGTAGCACACACTTCCCTGTCTGAGTTACCAAGTACTATGGCCAAGGTGGGGTCTGGCCAAGAATTTGATGTGTTTGGAGCTGTCCCTTTCTTTGCTGTTCAGACTCAGCAATCTCAGTCAAGAGAAAAGAATGACACAGATTTCTCTCCTCTGCCTGCTTTTCTCAGCCTGGGGCAAGAGCAGGATGACTTCGATGTCTTCACCAAGGCCCCATTCAGCAAGAAGGTGGCTCAGTCAGATGGCCAAATCATAGGAGCTGAGACCCAAACCACCCCTACTTCTCCCCGAAGTGTGGATATTTTTGGTTGTACCCCTTTCCAGCCTGTTCCCATCTCAAAGAGCAGTGAGAGCAAAGAGGACCTCTTTGGGCTTGTCCCCTTTGAGGAGATTACAGGGAACCAGCAGCAACAAAAAGTCAAGCAGCAGCGGAACCTGCAGAAACTCTCCTCCCGGCAAAGACGCATGAAACAGGAGGTGCCCAAAAGCAATGGGAAGCGCCACCATGGCACCCCGACTAGCACCAAGAAGGCTTCAAAACCCAGCTACCGCACCCCAGAGAGAGCCCGCAGGCACAAGAAAACTGGCCGCAGGGACTCCCAAAGCAGCAACGAATTCCTAACGATCTCAGACTCCAAGGAAAACATAAGTGTTGCATTGACTGACACCAAAGATCGAGGCAACCCTTTGCAAGCAGATGAGAATCTGCTGGACCCCTTTGGGGCCAAACCTTTTCATCCACCAGACTTGATGCGGCACCCACAACATCAAGGATTAGGTGACAACCGCGGGGACCATAATATAGTAGTGCCTGGTAGACCTAGACAGAGCTCCCTGCATGGGGCAGTTCACAGTGGTGATGGGCTAAAAACAGATGACTTTGGTGCAGTACCCTTCACAGAACTGGTTGTGCAGAGTGTAACACCACAGCAGGCCCAGCAGCAGCAGGCGTTAGAGTTGGACCCATTTGGGGCAGCTCCATTTCCTTCCAAACAATAAATACTTCCACTGGATTATTTCTCAGCCTCTACACTATTGAACTTTGTTTTTAAATAGTGTAATAGCTCATCTGTTTGAATTGACAGGAAACTGATTTTTTGTACGGTTTACTCAGCCTTTGTACTGCATGCCTCGCTCTCCCCAGAAATTTAAAATCATGTTTTTGTATCCTACAAAACGCATACAAAAAGGAGGAAGCATTTCAATAGGACAACAGGTTTCCAGAACAGAGGAATCAGATGTGAGTTGTTGTTTCACCCACTGACTTTGTGGCCATGAAATATACTGTTCTTCACTTTTGCATGGCCTTTCCACTCATAGGCAGTGCAAGGGGGGAACTATGGAAAAGGTCTGCCATGATGCATCCAGTTAGTCTGATGCAATGGAATCCTTGTATGATACAGAGCTTTGACTCTCTCTGGATCCAAAATAGACCTGAGATAACTTATATGTGCTGGTATCCAGGTTGATCTGCTGGAAATTCTTCAATCTCCACATTCTAAGTGAAAACTATTTTTTCTAATACTAACAAAAAAGCCAACTCCTCAAAGGATTGTGTCAGGATTTCAGAGCATGGTGGTGGCTTGAGAACTGGTGCACAAGTAGAGATGAAAGGCAATTTTCTGGTGCCTGAACCTTAATTTTTTTACAGTAAGTGCCATTAATGTAAAATAGCAAAATGAACGTCTAGAGTTAAAACTAAAGAGATAATGACTATATTGGTTTGCTAGATAAAATCATGAATGTAGGGAAACAAAGTAGCAGGGATTCAGCTTGCATTTGCAGCACTTTGAAGACTACACAGTACATTTGAGAAGAGGGGCTGGTTCACCTGGATGACATGTCTGGTGCAGCAGGAGTATATCAGATCATCAGTAAAATTGGCAGCAAGTGCAAACGTGTAAAGGATCAGTTTTATTCAGTTATTAAGGGTTCACATTTGAAAATACTGCTTCTTTCTCTTGGATTTTTATTCCAAACAAAATCTGTGTATACCTTAGAAACTTTTTTATAATAACTATGAAATTGTCACATATAATATTCTTTAAGTTCTGACAAATCTATTATTGTACTTTTAGTCTATTTTATAAGAGTTTCTGCTAAATGCACTGAGCTATGAAGAAGCTATACCGTGAAACCACACCGTTTCAAAGAGAAACAGCAGGTAGCTTGCAGATGCTGATTACTGCTCTGTCAGTAAACTGCATTTCATACCACAACGCCTTACAGACAGGACCCACTTCCTGCTACAAAGTACCTCTAAGCCAATAGGTGCACGTTAGACATTGCTAAAAACTTACAGTACACAGTGTCTCATTATGGGCAGGGCTGGTGATGCTAATCCACTTGGTGAATACATGATTTAATTATTCTGTTAAAAAAAGTATATACTGCCTATATATGTGCCTGATTCTCCACTGCCTTGCATCTTGTGTCTACTCACTTACTCCTGTTGCAAAGTGAGCACAAATCAGACTGGTATCATTTAGCACCCACTTCACATTATTTTTTCAAAGGTGTAAATGACTAGACACAAGATGGAAGGAATCAGGCCTTCTGTCTATTTCAGCATGGTATATCTTGCTCTGAATATCGACATTTTGAAAAAAACCTGTATTTTCATTGTGAGACAAATTAATGAATGGATGAATGAATGGTATATACAGATGCAGTGGGTTTTTCCTTCCTACTCTTCCGCCTGCCCCACATACTTGTGCACACACACTGTGGATTAGCTAAATATTTAGATTAACACATTTCTTCTTAAAGTCTTACTAATAAGAAAAATTCAGTTAGGTACAGACTCCTCCATAGATTTTTCCAGAGGAGTCTAGATTTTTTCAAGCACAAAAAGAAAAAGGGGACTTCTTAAAACAAATTGCTGCTCTCTGCTGACTTTGTTCAATTTTGACAGGGTTTTGGTTTTTTTTTACTGACTAGAAACCATCTGTAGCTAAAACATTCATGTCTCTGGCCCTAGATGTGAGAAATAAGATATACTCACATAGGTCTTCGTCACCTTCTCTTCCTCACTTTTTTCTTTAATCTGACAAAACAGATGAAATTCAAATACAAAGTCCTACTCAGTTTGTGATGTCCTTCTCTTGCTAAAATGTTTATCTTTGAGAAAGACAGATAAAAATGGCTAACCTCTATCTGCATCTGAATATTTCTGATTGTTCTTCTAGGCTCTATCCCTATTATTCTTTCCTATTCTTATGTCAAATTCTTGTGCCTAGATGCAAATGTCAAGTTGGTGGGTTTTTTCTGGCTTTCAAATTCATACTGATATACAAAAAAAACCCCACCAAACTGCTTTCATATAGCTCTTTATTGAAATGTTATGTATCTACCAAACAGGTTGTTGGAAGATGTTAATGCCAAAAGTGAACCGATTACTCATTGAGGTAAATCAAGTGGAAATTATAGTAAATTATGTCTAGAACACTATGGTCATTGCTGTCATTTGTGTAGAATGATCTTAACTACCTGCCAAACATTTGTCTGAAATTGGAGAATTCATTTTTTAGTCTTAGATGTATCAAATACACAGGAATTATACCCACAAAGGGATTCTTGAATCTGCTCTCTGAAGTGAAAGGGAGTTTGCCTTTCACTTCAGGAGGGAGAGGAGGGACATTGAGCCCAAAGAAAGGTTATGTACTAAGATAACTCCTGTCCTGGATTATCAGTTAAATGAGAGTAGAAGGCAGATTGTCATCCCAGTTGGATTTCTTTTCTAAGACTTTTATCCTAAAGCATGTTTAAATTGGAGAATATTTTTTTTTTTAATTCTTTCTTCTCTGTTCCTGAGACATTTTCAGCATCAGAAAGATTGTATAGGTTAGATGAAATGAGACTCAATAACAAATACTGTAAAACCCAGTAATTCCAAAATTGGCACATTTCTCTGGCCTTTCGTTATTATGGTCAACAGTCTTTCCTTGCTAATGGCCTTAATATACCTTGCTTTATATATTCCATTTATACAACAGAGCTTTTGCAGAAATGACTTATTTTTAATAGGTTTCTGTAGTTACAATGATGTGGTGGTGGTGAAGAGAGACTATTAGCATGCCTTACAAACCTGGCTTTGCCTGGTTAGCTGTGCAGTAGACTTGGCCTGTGGAGATACTGACCTTGAGTCTAATTTCCATTAAGATCTATTATTCAATAGAAACAAACTGGTGTCATTGGGAAAAATAATATACATTTGCTTGTACTCTGTGTGTATGTATGATTGTATATATATATATATTTTTAAAGGATGACCATATCTGAAATACTGGAAAAACCATGCTGTGATAAATTTGTACCAAAATGCCGTATAAGACAATGATAGCCAGATAAGGACTTGTCACTTTTTTTTTTAACCCAGCAGGGAGTATTATTTTAGAATTTGATCCCTTGCCTCTAGCATAGAAAAGGCAGCGTGGGAGATCTTCACAAATCAGCTACTTTCAAACCAGAATAGATCAAAGCACATTAGGGAATTTTTTAGTGCCGCTATTGCAGGGTCCACACAGTCCATCAGTGCGCAACATAGTAGCAGCTAGCATGATGTATATTTACACTCCGGCTTGCAATGCACTAGCTGTTCGTTTAACAAGCGTTGAGTTGATTTTCCAAGATTGCACATCTTGTCAGAAGGTACTAATAAGCCCTTCATGGTTAAGGGCAAGAGTCATTGAAAATAAGTCTAGCTTCTCTGCAAATCCCAAAGCATCAGATTTGAGAGAGCTGTATTGCTTTTTACTGGCCTGTATAATACAAGAGCTGGACCTATTTTAGTGTGTCTCACACTTACAGAAATATCTTTTCATTGTTAATGTGTTCCAGTCAGAAAGATGAGTGACCCACTGTGAAAATAAGTTGATATATTTACTACTGTGAGAATAACGAATAGAGTTTATCTGGAGATTTTTATACTATATGGGTGTGTGTGTGTGTGTGTGTGTGTGTGTGTGTGTGTGTGTGTGTGTACACATGCACTCACACATTCAGTATCTCTTGGAGTTAATGTGATTTTTTTTTTTTTTAATATCGTTGCAGCCACAATCATTTTCATGTGACTAGAAAAGAAAATATGAACAAAGGCCACTAAAAATGACAGGGAGACATGAGAAAAATGACAGGGGATAGATGCTCAGTTATTTTTCTACAGTGCTTCTTTCAAAAGGAAAATCAAATAATTGTGTGTATACCAAGTTTGTTTGTATGACTAGGATGTCACCTAATAGTAAACAGCATACAAGCTATTTTTAAATTGCTGGCATACAGCTTTAAGTGCACTTTCCTGAATTACACTTTCATTTCTTGTTAGACTTGAAGTTTCTAAAGCTTTTTTGTGTACCACTAAAAAGAGGACTTTAACTTTTCTGTGAAATTGATGTACATCATAAAATACATGCGATTATTAAAAAAAAAAAAAAAAAAAAAAAGCAAATGTGATAGTGACTTTGCAGACCTCCTTAAACAACGAATTGTGTAATATTTACAGGATTCCAAATGAGCTGCAGTTAACATTCTCCATTTAAGTACTAATTGAGTTCTACCACATGTTGCCTTTTCACTGCTACAGACTTGATTTTGGTTCCTCGTTCATTTTGTTTGAAATATTTTTTCTTACTATTTATCATATCTGCTGCCTAATAATCTGCTTTCTCTTAATGCAATAAATCCCAGTGGATTACACATTTTTATAATTCCATGAATGCAACATATTTACTTAATTCCTTCCTGCAGAAGATTTTCAGGTGTGAACATACAGATTGTTAATAGAGAAGTCAAATGTTGTCCATTTCTGTTACTGGCTAGCTTTTTAAATAGTCTATATGCTCACTGTACAGATTCTGCCCTGCAATTGATTTTCTAACCGTTTCTTAAGATAAAACTACTCTGGGCCAATTTGTCAAAATCCAGAGTAGACACTGGTAAGAGTATGGCTTTACTGAAGACAAATGACCATATTAATGTTACCTCTATTCAAACCAAATGCAACAGTGAAGTGAAACCATAAGAGGAAAGAAACCAATACTAGTAATTGCTGATGAGTACCCAGGTGTTAGTGCTGATTTGCCTGGGTGTTCTGTCCTTCAGTCACCATCATTTGATTCAGTGTCTTAGACTCAAAAAATGATGTACATCTATAAAAGAAGCTTTGTTAAATAGGCTAATGAGAGAATTTTTCATCTGTTCCTCCCTTTTCAAATCCAGCTCAGTTTGCTTTTGAGTGAAAGTTACCAACAGTTGGTTGGCTGGCCATGATCTTATGTTAAACAGCTGGCATCTTCTGAGCAGTCTCAGCACAAGACCCAATGATTGAATAGGCATAGGAAACCTCTTATTTTTCTTAGGTGGTTGTTACAGGTTGGCTGTCCCTTTAAGGGTGGTCACACCCAGCCACACCTCTGCCAGCTGAGTTGTCTCTGCTCCATCCCATGATATTGATCAGCTGGAGTTTAGATGGGTTAATTGGTGGGCTCAGCTGGGTGGATTGCACATAAGGTGCCTTTGCTACTTGAAATGGAGTGAAGCCAAGTTCCCAGGAGAAGCAGCAGAGAGCAAAGGGAGCTAAGGGAGGCTAGTTGCCTGGTTGGCTCCTCTGGGAGGGAGGACTGGAGCTGAGCTAGGGCAGACCCTGAAAGCAGGAGAGTAGGGTCTGGTGGAAAGCAGTGGGTACCCATTGTGTGTTGGCTGACTTTGGACTCTGAGAGAAGAAACCTGAGAGCCAGTTTTCTGGGAAAAAGGGGAAGGCCTGAACATGGAGCCCAGGAGGGGCATGAAACTATTTTGGTTTATGTTGGGTGTGAAGATTGTTTTGCTGGACTCTGTTTATAGCCCCAGAAGGGGGCAGAACTGAGTCCAATTTGGCCAGAAGGAAATGGGTCAGGGTTGTTGCCACACCAGGTGTTGCTGGAAGAAGGTGCTTTGGGGATGCTGAGAACTATTACAGTGGCCTTTTTAAAGATGGAAGCATACTGGTAAGACTTTTGGGGGGATAGGAGGGAGGCTTGCTCTGATGCCTATGCTTTGGCTAATTACAGTATTTAAATCTCCAGAACTAGCAGTCGGACCCCTTTTCCAAGTGCTAAAATTCACATGCACACACACACACACACAGCCTGGGTATGCAATATACAGGGAGATAGTATAATTACTATTAAAGTTCCCTATGATTCATGAAAGAATCAAGTAGAGGAATATACATGGGCAACTTTTCTGCTCTAGCCCAAAATCACCCATTTTTGTATGTAATATCTTGATTTAGGCTTCACTTACAGCCAGATTACATGGTAACATCACTATTCTGTGGAGTTTCTCTTTTATGCACTCTGCTGAGCATATGGGTAGTTTGCTCTCCTTTAATAAATCACCCAAGAAGAAGGGAAAAGATGACCCTGTTATTCTAACATGAACCTTGCCTAGTGGAGAAGGAGGGATGTCTCATTGAAGAAGGTAAGAGAAACATCAGAGCTGAACTCCCTTTAGTCCTGCTGAACTGATTTAATTCAGATTGGGACATGGGTCAGGCCCCGCTGTGCCTAGGATTAAGCAATGGCACAATATATGTACCTGTGCCCTTTGCACTTACGTTGTATTGGAAGTCTTCCCTATCCAACACAAAATCATTAACCCAAAAACTCCTGCAATTACTTCATACTGAAATATGACTGAGATCCATCTGACTGATCCAAACCAATCCCACAAAATATTAGTAGCCAAAGTAACCATGCAGTGTTTCTTTAGATCAAGTAAGGGCTGAAGGCTTCCTTTTGGGAATGAAAGCACTGCTAAGGATTACCCCTTGATCTTGGACCATATTTAGATAGGGTTACAATTTCGCATAACACTGAAATGCAGATTCTTTAAAATTGGGCCTGTTATATACTGACAGTAATTACGTCGACCTCCTAAAGTATGGCATGTCACTGGCATGTCAGTTCTGCCGCCGTAAATCGTGGTAAAATTCAACTTAAAACCACCTCCGCAAGTGGTGTAGCACTGAAGTCGAATTCTGTGGGTCGAATGAGCATCAGTGTAGGCAGAGCACAACGCAAATCGACATCATTGGCCTCTGGGAGGTATCCCATAATGTTCTGTTCTGACCGCTCTGCACATTTGCACTCTGCTGCACTGTGGCCACGTAAACAGGAAATGGCTCCTCTCCGCAAGCCCCAGGAAATTTTGAATTCCCATTTCCTGTTTGGTCAGTGTGGAGAGAGCTTGCCAGCACAGTTAATCATGGCGACTGCACGCCCCAAATGCGCTCCAGCCTGGAGTCGACCTGAGGTCTCAGATCTCATTGGTCTGTGGGGCAAAGGGTTTGTGCTGGCTCAGCTCCAAGCAAGCAAAAGAAATGTGGATATCTACGAGAAGATATCTCACGACATGTTGGAGAAGGGGCACAACAGGGACGTGCAGCAGTGCTGCATTAAGATCAAAGAGCGGAGGCAGGCTTATCAGAAAACTAGGGAAGCTAAAAGCCATTCTCCTTCGAGAGCTTGCTCATGTCCATTCCAATATAGGTGCGTGCATGCCACCGTGCCCGGGTTCCCGGAACTATTTTTCCCTTAGCAGACCCCGTAGGGTCAGCTCTGGTGCCCCCTGGAATGCCGAGTGTATGCCGCAGTATATGAGGCACCACCGACCCTACGGCCCCTCAGTTCCTTCTTTCCACCCGTGGCGGTTGCTGGAACGTCTCTTGCTTCTCGCAAGTACCATTCCCCTTGTTGAACTTTGTTGTTGTATAGTTAGTTAGGTGTTAAGTACTGTTAAGTAGAGTAGTTTAGGAATAGAATAGAAGCCCTCAAGGGCTTAGGGTGGCCGGGCCATGCCCGGGTCACTTGGCTTTAGGCCTTGCGCGTCCTGCGACAAGGCTTTTCCACTTAGTGACCCTCACGATCACTGCCTCAAGTGCCTGGGAAAGCAGCACCGGAGGGAAAAGAGTAGGATTTGTAAGGCTTTCAAGCCTAGGACCCAGAAAGACTGAGACATTAGACTGAAAGCCATTTTGATGGAAGCAGCACTCTGCCTGGCCTCCGAGCCGCCTCGATCCACCTCGGCACCAAGCATCTCCTCGGTGCAGAGCGCACCACTGGCACTGGAATCGACTCGACTCAGAGAGGCATCTCCGATGCCAAAGAAAAAGAGGCGGCAGTGCATGGAGCGCGCACACTCCCCTGCGTGGGCGGGGTCGAGTGCAGAGGTGCACCAGCCACGGCCCATAGCGCTTGCTCCGGTGCCTACATCTCTGAGCAGGGAGCCTCCCCCGACTCCTGGGAGTGGGGGAGTGCCCCTGCAGGTGCCATTGACACTGGATGCTTGTCAAGCGGCAAG
This sequence comes from Emydura macquarii macquarii, assembly GCF_026122565.2. NCBI lineage: Eukaryota > Metazoa > Chordata > Testudines > Chelidae > Emydura > Emydura macquarii. The sequence continues at coordinate 20,401,524 of NW_027131927.1, forward strand.
AGCCCTGATGGCCTTGCCCATGCCTCCGTCCCCCCCACTGAGGGAGAGAGGGCCGGTGTCCCGGGGCAAGCCCACGCTGGGTCCGTCCCCCCCACCCCCCAGGCTGGTTGAGACCCCCAGCAGTGGAAAAGTCTCCTGTCCAAAGGTCACCGAGTGTAGAGTGTGGAAGCTCCCCTATCAGCTCCGAGTTCCGCTCGTCGAGCAGATCCTCCCCACGGTACCAATGTCGGTCCCCGACGCCGGCGGCAACACAGACAAGGCGGCGCCACTCGAGGGCCACCTCGCAGCACAGAGACAGTTCGCGCTTTCAGTCCCTGGTACTGAGCCGCTCGTCCATGACCAGGCGGCACCGGACCCAGTCACCGTTGGAGAGCCTGGCACCCAAGGGCTCGCCCACTCCGGCGTGATGCAGATCCCAGTCTTTGGAGTCGGGTTAGGCACCATGAGTCTCCCGACAGCACCGCTCCCGGTCCCTTAGGGGCAAGCGGCACTGGAAGTCGTCAGTGCCGAGACGGGCATTCTCATCGAACACCCGGTCACCAGGGGGACGAGCGACCACAGTCGTTGTCCTCCCCAGATGAAGCAACCTCCAGGGACCACATGCGCCACTGAGAGACTTCAGGGCGATCAGAAGCTGCTTAAAAGGGTGGCCTCTAACTTGAACCTGGAGGTCAAGGAACTAGCAGAGAAAGAGGATACCCTCTTCGGTGTTCTGGGGGCAGAGGGCCCATCAAGGGTTGCCCTGCCAGTTCACGACAGGGTCCTGAAGCTTGCTAAGGCCCTGTGGCAAACCCCGGCCTCAGTCGCTCCTACATCCAAGGGGGCCGAGAAGAAATACTATGACCCGGCTAAAGGGTTTGAGTTCCTCTTTACACACCCAGTCCTGGGAATCCTGGTGGTGGATGCGGCCAATCAGAGGGACAGACGGGTATCAAGGGTCCACTCTGAAGAACAAGGACAACAAAAAATTGGACTTGTTTGGGAGAAAAGTTTATTCGACTGCGGCATTACAGTTTAGAATTTCAAACCATCAGGCTCTGCTGGGCAGGTGTAACTTTAACCTCTGGGACTCCCTCAGGCGGTTTGCTGAGGTGTTGACCCAAGAGCAGGCAGCGGACTTCACCACGGTCCTCGATGAGGGGATCACAGTGGCTGGGGCGGCACGTCAAACCGCTAGTGACGCTGCAGACACGGCGAGCACGGCTATGGCCTCTGCCATTGCCATGAGGCGGTGCTTGTGGCTGCAATCCTTGGGGCTCTCCCAGGAGGTGCAGCAGCCGATTCAGGACCTCCCATTTGATGGATCGGGCCTGTTTTCGGACAAAACTGATGCAAAGCTGCATGGCCTTAAAGATTCAAGGGCCATGCTTCGCTTTTTGGGCCTGCATATGCCCCAGGCTTCTAGGCGACAGTCGCGGCCCCAGGCACAGCAACAACCTAGACCAACTGCCTAGGCCTTTTCAGCCCAATAGGGGCAGGGACAGAAACGGGGTTTGGAAGGTGTAACCGGCCTCCTAGCTCGTCCCCAGCCTCCCAGCAAGGGCCCCACAAGGGCTCGGGCAATAAGAAGGGGCAATTTTGATGGTGCGCCCGAGGGTGGCACTCCTACCATCTTCCTGGATCTGCCCCTTCCTTTCTTGGATAAGCTAAGGCCCTTTTACAGGGAATGGGAAAACATTACATCAGACAGTTGGGTCCTCTGGGGTTATGCCTTACAATTCACATTCCTCCCCCAACAACCCTCTGCCCCCCATCCTTCTTCAGGGACTCCTCTTGCAGAAGGTAGTCACCCTCCTTGATCTGGGGGCAGTGGAGATGGTCCCCGAAAACGGAAAAGGGAGAGGATTCTATTCCAGATATTTCCTCATCCCCAAGGCGAAGGGGGGTCTGAGGCCCATATTAGACCTGCGCCGGCTAAACAAATACATCCGGCAACTCAGGTTTCACATGGCCTCCTTAGCCTCCATTATCCCTGATTTGGATCCAGGAGATTGGTATGCCGCTCTCAACCTGAAGGATGCATGCTTCCATGTATCTATCCTTCCCAGCCACAGGTGCTTCCTTCAATTTACGGTGGCTGGTTCTCATTACCAATTTGCGGCCCTGTCCTTTGGCCTCTCGTCCGCCCCCAGGGTATTCACCAAGTGCGTGGCGGTAGTGGCTGCCCACCTGAGGCGCAGGGGGATGCAGATTTTTCCCTTATCTGGATGACTGGCTAATCAGGGGCAGGTCCAGATCCCATATACAGGACAGTGTGTCCCTCACCTGTGCCACGTGCAGCAGGTTGGGTCTACTCATAAATGAGCAGAAATCGACTCTAACCTCAGTGCAGCACATAGAGTTCATTGGGGCCACCCTGGACGCTTCCCAGGCCCAAGCCTTCCTCCCTCAACCTTGGTTCGAGGCTATGGCTGCAATTACCGCACAGCTGCACCGGTGCCCCACAACGACAGCCAGGCACTGCCTACAGCTGTTAGGGCACATGGCAGCCTGCACATATGTGGTGAGTCTGACTCGCCTCAAACTCAGGCCGCTCCAGGCGTGGTTGGCCTCTGCGTATGTGCCGAGCAGACACTCCTTGAACAGGGTGGTCATGATCCCCCCCGTCAGTCCTAGCCTCCATGAACTGGTGGAGAACCCTTGGGGCAGTGTTGAGGGGCGTCCCCTTCAGGGATCTGGCCCCATCGATCACCCTGATCTCCGATGCCTCAGATGTGGGGTGGGGAGCCCACATCAGTGCCGACCTGGGCACTCAGAGGCTATGGACGGAGGAGGAGGAGGTGCCTCCACATCAATGTAAAAGAACTCAGGGCTGTCAGACTGATGTGCAAAGTGTTCCTCAGGTTCCTGAAGGGCAGGGTGGTGCAGTTGCTGATGGACAATACTGCAGCCATGTTTTATATCAACAGGCAAGGGCAGGGCGCACTCCTCGGCACTTTGTCAGGAAGCCATTCGCCTGTGGGACATTGTAGTGAGGCACAACTTTCACTTGTCTGCCTCTCACCTCCCGGGGGTGAGGAACGCCGAGGTGGATTGCCTCATCAGGTCATTTCTACCCCACCATGACTGGTCATTGCACCTGGAGGTAGTGACTTCCATCTTCCGCAAGTGGGGTGTTCCCCAACTGGACCTGTTCGCGTCATTCTAGAACAAGAAATGCCCGAGGTTTTGCTCACTCCAGGGTCACGAGCTGGGCTCTATATCCGACGCGTTCCTCATCGACTGGAAGGGGACCCTTATGTACGCGTCCCCCCCCCATTCTGCTCCTGCCCAAGTTCCTCTTGAAAATCAAGAGGGACAGGGCAGACATGATACTCATTGCCCTGGCCTGGCCGAGACAGCATTGGTTCAGTATGCTGCTGGACCTGTCGATCGCCCCGCCAGTGGAGCCTCCGAGATGGCACGATCTGCTTTCCCAGGACCGTGGTCGCCTGCTCGACCCAGACCTGGACTCCCTGTACCTCATGGCCTGGAGGCTCTGTGGCTGACGGAGGGGGAGAGAGCCTGCTCAGCGCAGGTCCAACAAGTTCTGTTGAGCAGCAGAAAACCAACACAGGTCGTGTATTGGGCTAAGTGGCAATGGTTTACCTCTTGGGCAGAGTCCCAAGGTATCCCGCCCAGCCTCTCGCCTGTACAGGCGATTCTGGAGTACCTGCTCCAACTAAAACTCTAGGGTCTGGCACTGGCCTTCCTGAAGGTTCACCTGGTGGCCATCTCAGCTTTCCACCAGCTGCTAGAGGGGGAGATCCCTGTTCTCCCACCCCATGTCTGTCAGGTTCCTTAAGGGGGTGGAGAGGCTCTATCCACAGGTCCGTGACCCGGTGCCTCCCTGGGATCTCAACCTGGTCCTCTCCAGACTTACGGGGCCCCCATTTGAGCCCATGGCTCCATGCCCGCTGCTCATCCTTTCATGGAAGGTAGCCTTCCTGGTGGCCATTACCTCGGCTAGGAGGGTTTCCAAGATTAGAGCTTTGATCTCGGAGCTCCCCTGCACCGTATTCTATAAGAATAAGGTGCAGTTGAGACTTCACCCAGCCTTCCTGCCCAAGGTGGTCTCCTAGTTTCATTATAACCAAGATATTTTCCTCCCCATGTTTTTTCCCAAACCACACGGTTCGGAGGAGGAGCAGAGATGGCATTCGCTGGACGTGAGACAAACCCTGGCCTACTGCATCGACAGGATGAGGCCCTTCCGGAAAACCGCAGCTCTTCGTCCCAGTGGCGGACCGAATGAAAGGGGCACCTGTCTCCTCCCAGTGCATCTCTGTGTGGATCACCTCCTGTATCAAATGCTGCTATGAGCAGGCGAAGGTGCCGCTTCCAGAACCCATCACAGCACACTCAACCAGAGTTCAGGCCTTGTCTGTGGCCTTCCTGGAGTGGGTGCCCCTGCAGGACATCTGCAAAGGCACTACCTGGTCGTTGGTGCACACCTTCACATCCCACTACGCCATCATTCAGCAGGCGAGAGAGGACGCAGGATTCACAGAACCGTGCTGAGGGCAGCTCACCGGTAACTCCTACCCACCTCCAAGGTATTGATTTTAATCACCTATATTGGAATGAACATGAGCAAGCTCTCAAAGGAGAAAACAGGGTTACTTACCAGTAACTGTTGTTCTTCGAGATGTGTTGCTCATGTCCGTTCCACACCCACCCTCCGTCCCTGCTGTCGGAGTTGGCAGAAGGAAGGGACTGAGGGGCCGTAGGGTCAGCGGTACCTCATATACTGTGGCACTCCTGGGGGCACCAGAGCTGACCCTATGGGGTCTGCTAAGGGGGAAAAAAGTTCTGGGAACCTGTGCACAGTAGCGTGCACTCAGCTATATTGGAATGGACATGAGCAACACATCTCGAAGAACAACAGTTACTGGCAAGTAACCCTGTTTTCTGGCTCCTTGCCCAAACATGCTGCTTTTATGAGGAGCTGCATGAGATTCTTGGTAGAGACCTCACCACTATGCCACCATGCAGCATTGATACCTTGGGAGAATCTGAGGCCAGGATGAATGAGGACAAGTCCGTGGATGAGAAGAAGGATTATGAGGAGAACAGAGGGCAGGCGAGTGTGGTATCCTGTCTCCCTAAAAGCCAGGAGCTGTTTGCAACACAGGAGCAACCCACCCAGACACAAGAAACCGTGACTGACTGGGATGCCAGGGAAGGCATGTCTGGTGAGTATGTACTGCAAATTGCATGTCTTTGGTTATATTCCCTATCCAGAATCTTGTACCAGTGGGAAAAAGTGGTGTGTGGGGGGCTGTGCTTCCTCATGCTTGGTGTACTTAAGCATTGGGTTCACCCCAGAAAAGATTATCTATGTGCACAGGGATGCTCCGAGAATCCTCCATGCAGATCTTCAGGAAGCTTTCATGCAGGTACTCTGAAATCCTTTACAGAAGGTTTCTTAGGAGGGCAGCCTTATTTCTTCCACAATGATAGGAAACTTTACCCGCCACTCTGTTATTAATCGTGCAGGCATCATTGTGGAACACAGCATAGCAGTATAAGGGCTAGGCCTGTAGCCAGATGTGTGCAGCAAATCCTCCCTTTCCGCATGTGTGACCCTCAGCAGGCTGATATCATGATTACCTAGGAAAGATGGCACACGTTTACAGTAGCTGACCAAGAAAATTTTAAAAGTGTGTGTTGTTGCACAGCCAAGTTGGTTTTTTGGTTTAGCACACCGCAAGTCCCTAAGCAGGATGTTATTGCTATGGCCCTTGGTATCCACAAATGGCTTCCCATTTTTTTCCTCCAGAGATAGTTAACCTGTACCCATCCCTCACCCTTTCTACCGCCTGTTAAAAGCCTGATCAATTGGGAACCCAACATCCATGCTGCTTTAGGGAGCATGGACTTGTGCAGCATGGGCCCCAGGGATTTCCCTAACATAGATGCACTCACCCCTTACTTACCACGGTTGGAATGGTACTCCAACCTCTCAATAGTCAGACAATGGTATACGGTTGTAGCCTTCCTTTGGGAATGTTTAGGAGACTTATCTTCACACGGTAACATTGCTTTTCATCCATGGAATGAGTTAACAATGGGTACCTTGTGCTTTGCTTCCCTCATAGTGGATAACATGGCCTTCAACACACCACCGTCTCATACTCCTGCAGAGTGCCTGTCGCTGATAAGAAGGAGGGGAAAAAAAAAACACCGGGATGACATGTTTAATGAGCTAATGAACACCTCCACGGCTGTTGACACAGAGCTAAGAGCATGGAGGTTTTAATTATCTGACAAACTGAAACTGAACGTGAACATGGACAAACAGCACAGGAGTATGAGCATTCAACACAAGAAGAGACACTATGTATAATGCGTGACCAGTCAGAAATGTTGAGGCATCTGGTTGAGCTTCAGGAAACTCAGTGGCAAGACAGACTCCCTCTGCAGCCCCTGTAATACTCTGAGCTAATGCATTCTTTACTAGCCCCCACCCTCAAGCGGTCTAGGAGGAGGTTGAGCAGGGTGCAGTATGTGCTGCACTCCTCGCTGGCTGAGGCGAGCAGAAGAGGCGATGGCCCCTTTAAGGAGTGGGGATGTGTGATTCTTTCATGTGTGCACAGCCAAAATGGGCTTTGTATCCCTGACTCCACATAATGCATGCAGAACATGCCATTTTCTTCCATTCCCCCCCCTATATGAAGGATCACCAATAAAGAAAGTACTGCTTTACAATTCATTACTCTTTATTTATTGATAAAAAGGGAATAAAGTGAGGGGGGAATGGATCGGAGGGGAGAGGGAAAGTTAGGGGGAAACATACTGCTTCATATTTCATTACTGTTTATTGATAAAAAAGGAATAAAGGGAGGGGGATAGAGGGGGGGACTGGAACAATAGGTGAGGGGGAAGGAGGGGAACTGGCTTGGTGGGAGATGAGTAGGGAATGCGAAGTGGAAGCACAGCACAGATAAGCGATGCACATTACATCGTTGCAAAAGTGGTTTTTCAATACTTCTCTGAGGAGCAACGTTCCACGACTGGCTCTCAGGGTTGCAGTGGCATCTGACTGCTCAAAATTTGCAGCCAGCCTATCTGCCTCCACATCCCAATCCAATGAGAACTTCTCCCCCTTTGTGCCTCAGACATTATGGAGCACACAGCAGGCAGTGATAACTATTGGGATGTTTTTTTCACTGAAGTTTAACCTAGTGAGCAGACTTCACCAGCACGCCTTTAAATGTCCAAATGCACATTCTACCACTATTCTGCATTTGCTGACCCTATTAGTAAAACACTCCTTATTGCTGTTCAGGTGCCCGGTGTAGGGCTTCATTAGCCAGGGGAGTAAGGGGCAGGCAGGATCACCCAGGATCACTATTTATTTTTTGGTCAGGGAAAAAAGTACCCACCTGCATCTTTTTTAACAGACCTGAGTTCCTGGAGATGTGTGAGTCATGCACCTTTCCAGCCCACCTCACACTGATGTCAGTGAAGTGTCCCCTGTGATCCACAAGGGCCTGCAACACCATTGAGAAGTATCCCATTTGGTTTATGTACTCTGTGGCAAGGTGGTCTGGGGCTAAGATAGGGATGTGCGTGCCATTTATTGTCCCGCACAATTTGGGAACCCCATTGCAGAAAAGCCTTTCACTATGTCCTCCATGTTTACCAAAGTCACTACCCTTCTTAGCAGAAGTCAATGCCCCAGCACACTTGAATCACAGCTGCTCCCATGGTGGATTTAGTGACTACAAATTGATTCCTAATGGACCGGTAGCAGTCTGGCGTTGCTAGCTTCCACAGAGCGACGGCCACTCTCTTCTCCACTGTCAGAGCTGATCTCAAGTGAGTATTCATGCGTTTCAGGCTGGGGAAAGCTCTCCACAAAGTTCAAAGAAAGTGGCCTTTGCATTCAAAAGGTCTGCAGCCATTGTTCATCATCCCACACCTTCATAATGATGCAATCTCACCAGTCCCTGCTTGTTTCCCAGGACCAGAAGTGACAGCCTGCAGCAAATGAGAATTGTTTCGTTCTATGGCTTGTAGCAAGGCGGCCTCTGTAACATTGCAATTTTCAGTGCTGTGGCTCCTCACTCACCCCTGAAAATACTGCAGAATAAGTTGTTTGTGATGCTCATAATAATAGTTGTGATATAACGAGGGCAGCAGGAGAGTACACGAAGGGAGGTACATCAGCCCCAGAATGATCAGGGCTTTATTCCCTGCAGCCTAACCAGAGGCAGCTGGGGCCAATTAAGGATCAGCCAGGTGCTCCATAAAAGGGCTGTGCCCCAAACACACAGAGCACAAGCTGGAGGAAGCAGAGGAGTTGTGCTGTGCGGGGCGGAGCTAAGTGAAGTGAAGCAGCAGACCGGAGTAGCGAAGTGTGGGAGAGCAGAGGAACCCCAAAAGGAGGTACTGAGCCCAGGAAGGGGCAGCAAGGACATAGGGCTGGAGAGGTCAGAAGGACTGAGAGGGGAAAGTAGCCCAGGGGAAGAGGCTGAGGCTCCCAAAGTACAGAGCCAGCAGTCTACAGCTGCTGTTCATAGGGCCACTGGGCTGGGACCCAGAGGAGCGGGTGGGCCCAAGTCCCTCCCCCCCTCCCCCAGAGAAGACGGGGTGATGGGCAACTTCCTGGCCCACTACGGGAGCAAAGCACGAGACCCACTAGAGGGAAGCTGACTGTTTACCACATAGTGCAGAGCAGAGCGGGCTCCATTCCTCTCTGGCAATGGCGTGCACGTGGCAGAGAGTGAAGGGTTTGAAAAAATGGCACAAAAAGGAGATCGTCTGTTTGTTTTGGACTGGGACAAGAAGGGATTATGTTGCATCATGGGAGGACAACAACCGTCCCAAAAGCTTCTGTGGCTCGTTGCACTGTGGGATAGCTACCCACGGTGCACTGCTGTGATTGTCGCCCCAGGCACAGTTAGTGGGGATGCAATTCCCCTATGCAATGAATGTCGTGTGATCATGCTTCTCCAACTTCTAAAATTCAGCAGGTAAAACTCGATTTAAAATAAATTGACTTCACTCTGCAGTGCAGACATACCCATGAAGTTTCCAGCCCTCCCTAAGGGAGAACCACTTCCTGGTTGAGTCAGACAATAGGACTACAGTATTGTATTTAAATAACCCAGGGGGAATAAGGAATCTGACAATGTGTGTAGCCTATTGGTATATGTGCATATGTATAAGTTGAACAGTTCCAGAGGGGTAGCCATGTTAGTCGGTATACAGCAAAAACGAGAGTTCTGTGGCACTTAAAAGACTAACAAATTTAATTTTTGTAGGCATAAGCTTTCGTGAGACTCAGCTCACTTCGTCAGATACATAAAAAATAATAACATCCATAAACCAGTGGGAGAACACTTTAATCTCTCAGGGCACACTGTCATTGACCTGAAAGTCACCGTACTTCTCCAAAAAAACTCCAAAAACAGACTTCAAAGAGGAACTGCTGAGTTAGAAATTATCTGCAAACTTGACACATTCAAACTGGGTTTAAACAGAGATTTGGAATGGCTCTCTCATTACAAGAGGTAAATTGCTTTGCTCACCCATTCTCACCTCCTACTCAATGACTGTCATTAGCCCTCAAGTACCCGGCTTTCCTCCACCTCCCCCATTGTTCTCTATGCGCTTGTATATCTATGTTTCCTATTTACTGTATCATTCTACCTCTGCATCTGACGAAGTGAGCTGAGTTTCACGAAAGCTTATGCCTACAAAAATTAAATTTGTTAGTCTTTAAAGTGCCACAGAACTCTCGTATAAGTTGAGGCATTAATGCAATGAACCAACAGGCCTCAAGATCTGTAAGAATAGCTTAGCTTAACTAATCAAGGCATAGGGCCTGAAAAACCTTAGCATAAGTAGCTAACCAAAACTAACCCTACCTCATAAGCTATCACATGATAGAATGCTGTAATGACTAAACTTCTGACAGGTAAAGATGGTAGTTTGTGCCACCTTTAGGTATTTTAAATTAGGGACATCAACAAATGTCTGACCATAAAAATGCCATGGTAACCAAGGGACATACATGTTAAACTTGAGGTAAAAGGATTAATAAGCAATAGGAGAACAACACTCCAACATTAATAGGGTGAGGAGCTACAAATAAAGAATATGAATTAAGCATAGTGTCATCAGCATAACACATAATTGCTCTCATTATATATTTTTAATTTCCCTCCATTATCACAGCTTTATTAATGCCAAAACTAATTCTCTCCCAGTCTGCTGTTGTAATTTATCCCTTTTATTCTAGTAACACATATACCAGCATGTTCCTATTAGTTTTGGAGTACTGACATTACAAGTGAAGCTTTCATATCTAAATTTCTTGTAATTAGTTACTCCACAGTACTGTCCATTTATATTATAGGTTACCATTACTGCTGGTTGTCACCACCTGGTGATCTTCACTGGACAGGAGACAGCAGTGGCTAGCCTTTCTGTCTCGTTGTACTGGGCTGATCCATTGTGACCATGCACTGGAGTAATGATGTGAAAAAACATCCCTAGCATAATAAGTGCTCTTCAGGTTAGCATTGTTGTGGGTTACGTCAACAGTTGACATAGATCCAGTTGTTTCATGTAGATGTCTTCCTGGTAATCTAGTGAATGGGCTGTAATCAATTTATCAAATATTGCTGTGTCAGAATAGTGATACCTTAAAAGAAATGTACATGAAACCAGACACTGCACAAGATTGTTTTGAATAACATGTGCCTCAATTAAGATGCGGGGTCACTGACCCCAAATTATAAATGGTACTAAAATGGTTAGGGTAGTTACCATGTAACTCCCATAAGAAGTACAAATCATTTCTTTACCAACCCAGCTTTTCCTTGCCTTCATACTGTTTGTTATAATTCATCTGTTAACTTTTACTGGTGTTTAATTAAGTAGTTTAGCAACGTCATACACGTTGTAAATGGTGTACCGTTTCTTAATAGGCCCTTAATTCCAGAATTACAGGTTTTGAAACAGTTTGTACTGCCTGGTGTTCAAAATAGTTAATGTATATCCGTATACATAAATATATTTTTCACAATATCCCTGTTCCAAATGGATATTCCAGATTTAAATAATCTTGAAATGTAACCAATAATTCCATCTAGATTTTGCAGTCTCCTATTTTGAAAGATACCAGACTGTGGAATAATCTTTTGCCCAGCCCTTGAGTCTTGAGCACATTCCTGATAAGATGCTAATATGTTAATTAACAAAATAGTATGCAGTAAAGATATATATGCTTTTATAAAGTAACCAAATTCAACCATATTTCAGTGAGAAAGATTTAAAGCCACCAGTACATGAATTCAATTTGCTTAATATGTATTTTAAATAAGTTAGACTTAGCCCAGCTAATGGTTTTTATAATGTCTCGATAGTCGATTTCATACTCATAAGAAAATAAGAAGAGCCATACTGGGTACAATGGTGCATCTAGTTCAGTATCCTGTCCTGCGATAGTGGCCAGTCAGCTCAACTGTCCATATGTGGTAGACTGAAGAGTAGTTGACGAGTCTGTTATTTATTAAGCACTTTATCTTCCAACACCCAAGGGTTTCTTCACTTTGCACTGATACTGTCTGTTCTTCTTTGAGTGCTTGCTCATGTCCATTCCACTATAGGTGTGTGCACGCCTCAGTACATGGCCACCTGGAACTTTTTTCCTCTTAGCAGACCCTGTAGGGCTGGCTCTGGCACCCTCTGGAGTCCCGCACACATGCTGCGGTATATGAGGCGCTGCTGGCCCTACGCCCCCTCAGTTCCTTCTTTCCACTCGTGAAGGTTGCTGGAACTAGCCTTGCTTGCATTGCAAGTACTATTCCCCTTGTTTGGATTTGTTTATTTTCCTTGTAGTTGATAGTCTAGTTAAGTAGTCATTGATAGAGTAGTTAGAGATAAGGTAGTCCTGGCTTGGACTTTGCGCGACTGGGGCATGCCCCCGTCACCGGGCTTAAAGCCATGTGCCTCCTGCAGGAAGGCCTTTCCCGCTCAGCGACCCCCATGACAGCTGCTTTAAGTGCTTGGGGGAAGCCTACCGCAAGGATAAATGTAAAACCTGCAAGGCTTTCAAACCGACGACTAAAAAACAGAGAAATCTAGTTAAAAGCCCTGGTTATGGAGGCAGCGCTCTGCCCGGCCTCCGAGCCGACCTGCTGTGTCTCGATAGAAAGTGTGGCATCGGTACAGAGTGCGCCATCGGCACCATCCGCGACTCAGCATCGCACCACTTCCCGGTGCCAAAGAAGAGAAAGAAGCAGTGTGCGGAGCACGGACACTCCCCTGTGCCGTTGGAATAGGCGGGGTCGAGTACCGAGATGCACCAAGCTCGGCCCGTAGAGCCCCTTTCTCCAGTGCCCGCATCTCCAGTTAGGGAGCCTCCCCCAACTCCTGGGAGTGGGAGTGCCCCTCTGTGTCTGCTGATGCTGTCGACACCGGAGGCTTTTCAGGCGGCAGAGCCTTGTTGGCCATGCCTACGCCCCACCCTCTGCCAAGGGAGAAGGGGCTGGTGCTGCAGGGAAAACCCGTGTTGGTGCCCTCCTGAATAGCAGAGGAGATCCCCGGTACAGGAAGGAGGATCTCCCGCAAGACGGTAACCTAGGGTAGAGCACGGCCGCTCCCCTAGCAGTCACTCCAGGTCAGTGGCGAAGAGCTGACCTGCTCTGACCGGAATGTTGAGCCCTGGCACCGGAAGCAGCTCAAGCTAGGAGATGGTACAGGTCGAGGTCCACCCGGTGATACTCAGACAACTCCCGTCCCCGCTCACCAGCACCAAAGACTTAGCCCGCGCGGAGGCGGTACAGAACCCAGTTGTCAGAGTCTGGCTCAGTACTGAGGAGTTCAAGACTGTGCCGAACTTGGTCACTGAAGGCCACTACGGAGCCGCAGGGCAAGCAGCGCTGGAAATAATCGGTGCCAAGATGACACTCTGGTACTTCTAGCTCTTCGGAGCGCAACCCTGCTCACTGGCACCGTTCGCAGCAATGATGGCATTCCTTGTCGTCCTCCAGGTCGGAGGCATTGAGGGGGTGTTCTCCAGTAAGGTGGAGTGCTTGTGACCAGGGACACCGCTCCCCCTGACATGCTATCGCAGGACCAGGGACTCGGACTCCAATGCTGCTTCAGGGTCTTCCGGGGGGCAGTTGTTGGGGTAGCCAACATTCCCATAACGTAGAAAGGGTAGAAAGATAACTTCATTGGCCTTTGCCGACAATATCGCTATATTAAGTAGGTCCTATAAGGGGATGGTTAAGAATTTAAAAATTCTTAATCAGTTTTGTAAAAATTCAAGTTTAAAAGTAAATGTTAAAAAGACAAAGGGCTTTTATATTTTCCCAAGCATGGGAACATATGTTATCAACCCAAAAGATAAATGGGGATTAGGCGATGAATTAATTGATTATATTCAACCTGGTGAGTCTGAAAGATATCTAGGTACAAGAATAGATCCATGGGTGGGAGTGGCTAATAATTCCCCTAAGGAAAAATTAGTTGATTGGTGTGAAAGTTTATGTAAGGCTCCGTTAAAACCTGCGCAGAAATTGATAATTTTAAAAGTTTACATTTTAACGAGAATTTTAACATTTTATGAATTACATTTTTTAATCGAGCCGCCACTTTATATGTTAAATGAATTAGATGTTTTAGTTAGGAACACTCTTAAAAAGATTTTACATCTTCCCCAGTGTACAACTGACGGGCTATTCTATGCTAGAACTAGAGATGGGGGTTTAGCAGTTACAAAATTTAGTACCCAAATTCCAAACATGTTAATTCCTAAATGGAGGAGACATATTGTCTCCAAAGATGATTGGATAGATTTCTTGTTTTTATATGCTGGGGAAAATTTAGTGGAGAAAATTTTAATATATAGTGCTAAAACGGCTAATCCTAAAACATGGAGAGATGAAGAGTTTTTAAAATGGAGTAATTTAAGATGTCAGGGAATTGGTATTAAATATTTTAAAAATGATTGTATTAGTAATTCGTTTTTAAAATATCCTTGCTTGGCCAGGTCCTCCTCTCTGATTGCGGCATTGCAAACGAGAGCGAATGTTTTTTCCACCAGGGAAGCTCTAGCAAGAGGATGGAAGATGGAGGAAGGTTTATGTAGATGGTGTGGTAAGGTCAAAGAGACAATTCCTCATATCTCTGGTCAGTGCATAAAAACGAAAGAAGCAAGAATTAAAAGACATAATAGAATAGTTAAAGCACTAATTGATAAAGTAGGAAATAAAGGATGTAAAATTTGGATTGAACCTTACCTTCATAATAAAGAAGGGAAGTTGAGAAAACCCGACCTCATTATTGAAAAGGAAGGAGTGGTAGCCGTTGTGGATGTCACAGTTAGATGGGAAGACAACGCTGACAGTGTGGAGGCAGCCCACAGTGAGAAGGAGGCATACTACTCTGAGTTGGAGGAGGAGGTGCTGCAACTCACTGGTGGGAAGATCATCCACTTCCTTGGATTTGTGGTTGGGGCGAGAGGTAAATGGAGTGAAAGAAATGATGAAATTTTTAAAATTTTAGGTATTGATAAATTTAAAAGTTTTAAAGAAAGTGTGTGCAGACTTGCTATGTATGCTACGACGGATATGTTGGCTCTTTTTAGTGATAAACAGTGAACCGGAACATTCATTTCGTGTATCCTGTGGATTTTAGATATATTTTAGATATAGATATATTTATTCTCCATATTTTAAATTTTATCAATGGGCTTTAGTTTTTATACTATTGACCTGTTGGCTATGTTTAACTGTTCTTTCATGTAATTTAATTAATTGAATAATAAATATTACTTATAGGTTAGATCTTGATTTTAGATTATCTTAGCTACTGAATACTAGATTGGACGGCGGACTGGCCGCATAGTAACCAGGAAAGGGCAGGTATTTACGCCTGTACAGTAATGTCTGAGCCCCTGGTGCAGTTAGTCCCTGGATAGCCCCAAGGACAGTGGCTACCCCAATGGCCTTATTGGGGCCCTCTGGGATCTCCAGGTGGGACCGGGACACCAATCAAATCTTTGGGGATGCAGTCTGCCTCTGGTACCGGAGAAGGCCCATTGGCATTACTCCTCAGATGAGGAGTCAGGCACTTTGCCAGGAGGGGGCCACACCCTCAGGCTGCACCCCTGCAATCTTCCTCCTCCTTGCCAGACAAGGCAGTCTCCCAGGACCACTCTGCACCACTGGATGACTTCAGGGTGCACCAGGAGCTGCTCAAGAGGGTTGCCTCCAACTTGGGGCTAGAAGTGGAGGAACTGAAAGAGGCCACAGTCTCTTTAATGTGCTGGTGGCGGCTGCCCCAGCTCAAATAGCCCTCCCAGTCCAGAAAGGGGTCCTTAAAATTGTGAAGGCCCTGTGGCAAACCCCTGCCTCGGTCGCCCCGACATCAAAGGTGGCTGAGAAGAAATATTACGTTCCGGTTAAGGGGTTCAAGTATTTGTTTAGTCATCCCGCCCCTGGGACTCTGATGGTTGATACTGCCATTCACAGGGATAGGCAGGGACAGCCCAGGTCAACTCCCAAGAACAAAGACAACAAAAAGCTGGACTTGTTTGGGAGAAAAATTTATTCAACGGCAAGTCTCCAGTTTAGGATTGCCAATCAGCAGGCTCTCCTGGGCAGGTATAATTTTAACCTGTGGGACTCCCTGAGACGTATTGCTGAGGCCCTGCCCCAGGACCAGGCCATAGATTTTAATACTATTGTGGAGGAAGGTACCACAGTAGCTAGAGCAGCGCTCCAAGCATGCTCAGATGTGGCTGACTTGGCAGGCAGGGCTATCACCTCCGCCATTTATATGGGAAGGTGTTTGTGTCTCCAATCCTCCGGGCTGTCCCAGGAGGTTCAGCAGACCATCCAGGACCTTCCCTTTGTCAGGTCAGCCTTGTTTTCAGACCAGACTGATACTAAGTTGCAAGGTCTGAAGGACTCGAGGGCCACGCTTCACTCCCTGGGCCTTTACACATCTCAGTCTTCTAGGCGTCAATCGCCCCCAGGTGCAGCAGCAGCAAAGATTTCAGCATAAGCCATTCCAGTCCTATAGGCAACAGGAGAGAAATAGGGGGTGTTGAAGATGGAATAAGCCCCCTAGTTCATCCTCAGCCCCCCAGCAAGGGCCTCCTAGGAGATTGGACAACCAGCGGAGGCACTTTTGATGGTGCGCCCGAGGGTGGCGCCCTGACTGTTCTCCTGGATCCATCCCACCCCTTTTTGAACTGTCTAGTGCCCTTCCAGTCCGAGTGGGCCAAAATTACTTTGGAACATTGGGTCCTTGGGATAGTCTCTTGGGGCTCTGCCCCCCAAACAACTCCCCCCTACATCCCTCTTCAGGGACCCCTCTCATGAGCAACTCCTCTTGCAGGAAGTGGACACCCTCCTCAACATAGGAGCGGTGGAAATGGTCCCTCAAGACAGAAGGGGAGAGGGGTTCTATTCGAGGTATTTCCTCATCCCCAAGGCAAAAGGGGGTCTAAGGCCCATATTAGACTTGCGTCGTCTAAACAAATATATCAAGAGACTCAAATTTCGCACCGTCTCCGTAGCTTCCATAATCCCTTCCTTGGATCCAGGAGACTGGTATGCCGCCCTCTATCTCAAGGATGCATACTTTCATATAGCTATCCTCCCAGCCACAGGCGCTTTCTTCGCTTCATGGTGGCTGGCTCTCACTACCACTTCACAGCCTTGCCCTTTGGCCTCTCTTCGGCCCCAAGGGTGTTTACCAAGTGCATGGTGGTAATGGCTGCCCACCTGAGACGAAAGGGTGTGCAAATTTTTCCTTACCTGGATGATTGGCTAATCAGAGGCAGCGTGACCCTCACCTGCTCCACGTGCCACAGGCTGGGGCTACTCATAAACGAACAGAAGTCCACACTAACCCCAGTGCAACACATAGAGTTCATTGGGACTACCCTGGACACTTCCCAGGCCAGAGCTTTCCTGCCCCAGCCATGCTTCGAGGAGATGGTCTCCATCATCTCCCAGCTGCACTGATGCCCCACGACAACAGCCAGGCATTGCCTGCAGCTGTTAGATCATATGGCAGTCTGCACTTAACGTGGTGAGACTTGCTTGTCATGCTCAGATTGCTTCAAGCATGACTAGCCTCTGTATATGTACCGAGCAGACACCCACTGGACTGGGTGGATCACAGTTCCCCTGCCTGTCCTAGCCTCCCTAGACTGATGGCGGACTCCGCGGGCAATGCTGAAGTGCATTCTGTTCGAGGAACTAGTCCGATCGGTCACCCTAATTTCCGACGCTTCGGACATAGGATGGTGGGGGGCCCACATCAGCACCAACCTAGGCACTCGGGGGGGGGGGGGGGAGGGGTCTGGTTGAGGGAGGAGAGGAGCCTATACATCAATGTGAAAGAGCTCAGGGCCATTTACCTAGCATGCAAGGTGTTCCTCTGATTCCTGACAGGCAGGTTGGTGCAGCTGCTGACGGACAACACCGCAGCCATGTTCTACGTAAACAGGCAGGGGGGAGTGTGTTCCTTAGCCCTCTGCAAGGAAGCTATCTGTCTGTGCGACTTTGCTGTGAGCCATGATTTCCACTTGACGACTTCTCACCATCCAGGAGTGAGGAACGACAAGGCGGATCACCTCAGCAGGTCATTTCTATCCCGCCACGACAGGTCGTTACACCCAGAGATGGCGTCTATGATCTTCCGGAAGTGGGGTGTTCCTCAACTGGACCTGTTCGCATCGGCCTGGAACAAGAAGTGTCCATGGTTCTCCTCTCTCTGGGGTTGAGAGACTGGGTTGATTTCTGATGCGTTCCTCATGGACTGGACGGGGAACCTCATGTAAACGTTCCCGCCCATTCTGCTTCTGCTCAGGGTCCTGCTGAAAATAAAGAGGGGCAGAGAGCGGACATTATACTAATTGCTTTAGCCTGGCTGAGACAGCACTGGTTCAGCATGCTGCTGGACCTCTTGATCGCGGCCCCCCGGAGTTCCCAAGACGGCCCGACCTTCTGTCCCAGGACCATGGTCGCCTGTTACACCTGGACCTGGACTCCCTGCACCTCATGGTGTGGAGGCTCTGTGGCTGATGGAGGGGGAGAGAGCCTGCTCGGTGCAGGTCCAACAAGTCCTGCTTGGCAGCAGGAAACCTTCTATGCAGGTCATGTATCGGGCTAAGTGGAGATGGTTTACCTGTTGGGAGGAGTCCCCGGGTATCCCGTCCAGCCTCTCGCCTATACAGGCAATTCTGGAGTATCTGCTCCAGCTAACACTCCAGGGGCTGGTGCTGGCCTCATTGAAGGTTCACCTGGCGGCTATTTCGGCCTTCCAGAGGGGAGATCGCTGTTCTCCCACCTCATGTTGGTCAGGTTCTTCGAGGGGGTGGAGAGGCTTTATCTGCAGGACCGTGACTCGGTGCCTCCCTGGGATCTCAACCTGGTCCTCTTGAGACTCACAGGACCTCCCTTTGAACCCGTGGCTTCATGCCCTTTGATCATGCTTTTATGGAAGGTAGCCTTCCTGGTGGCCATTACCTCAGCTAGGAGGGTCTCTGAGATTAGGGCGCTGACCTCAGAGCCCGCTTATACAGTGTTTTATAAAGACAAGGTTCAGTTGAGGCCGCATCCTCCCTTTCTGCCCAAGGTGGTTTCCCAATTTCATTATAATCAGATATTTTTCTCCATGTGTTTTTTCCCAAACCTCACGGTTTGGAGGAGGAGAGGAGGTGGCACTCGCTGGATGTGAGACGAGCCCTGGCCTTCTACATTGAGTGTACAAAGCCGTTCTGATCGACACAGCTCTTCGTCGCAGTGGCTGACTAGATGAAAGGCTCACCTGTCTCCACCCAGCACATCTCCTCGTGGATTGTGTCATGCATCAAGCTCTGCTATGAGCAGGTGAGGGTGCCACTCCTGGGAACCATCACAGCGCCTCAACCAGAGCTCAAGCCTCATCTACAGCCTTCCTGGAGAGAGTGCCCATGCAAGACATCTGCAAAGTCGCCACCTGGTCATTGGTGCATATCTTCACGTCCCACTACGCCATCGTCCAGCATGCAAGAGAGGATGCGGGATTTGGCAAAGACGTGCTGAGGCAGCTCACGGGTAACTCCTACCCACCTCCAAAGGTATTGCTTGTTAGTCACCTATAGTAGAATGGACATGAGCAAGCACTCAAAGAAGAAACAAGGTTACTTACCAGTAACTGCTGTTCTTCGAGATGTGTTGCTCATGTCCATTCCACAACCCACCCCGTCCCTCCTGCCGGAGTTGGAAGAAAGAAGGGACTGAGAGGGCTTAGGGCCGGCAGCGCCTCATATACTGCGGCATGTGCGTGGGGCTCCAGTGGGTGCTGGAGCCAGCCCTAAGGGGTCTGCTAAGGGAAAAAAAGTTCCAGGTAACCGTGCACGGAGACATGCACATACCTATAGTGGAATGGACATAAGCAACACATCTCGAAGAACGGTAGTTACTGGTAAGTAACCTTGGTTTTTTTTTGGTCTGTGGAATGCACCCTTAATCATCTTATATTAGTTAATGTGATAATTCTTTGTTTGTTTGTTACATTTCTATTGTTTTTAGTAACTAATTTATATGCAGATTCATTTAGTTTATCTAGTGTAATAGGGACCAAGTCATTTATAACGTAAGCTGTTTTTGTACTGATTTTTCCCAATTCTTCAGCACAAATATACCTGCTTTTAGCTGTTTTTGCATAGATACATTTTTACTTCCTTAATATGTTAATTACTAGTTTTTCATAATAAATAGAGCTGTTGACTGCTGAAATAGATGCTCAGTTTTCTATGAGCAGATATATTGCTCTCCCCCACTAAGGAATTGAGTTTTTGCAAAAGAGTTTAACAGAAAATAGTATAAAAATTAAAGGAAAATGTTCTTGTACCATCCTCCTCAATCAGTAATGTGGGTATGTAGTTACTTAAGTGTTCTGTGTTTTCCTGTATCATCCTTTCAGGTCAGGAATATGCTTATTTGGTTAACTGATATTCTGACAAGGCTGACATTGGTTCATACTAATAGCCATGCTTGGGGCACCAGCAAGGTCTAGAGCTGAATCCAAGAGGTTTTCAATCAGTTCTTTCAGATAGTTGGCCTCCCTTCAGGTGACCTGTTTGCAAATCATATGAACACAAAAGCTGAAATACTTCCAAGAGGAGACAGATGCCTTACTGCACAGTTGGCCACAGGTCCTACTTTATGCATTTCCCTCCCTTCCAATACTGGGGGAAGGTGGATCAGAAAATAAGACGAGAACAAACAGTGGCAATTCTTTTAATTCCTCATTGGTCAAGGAGACCTTGGTTCTCTGACCTGGTAAGAGCTGAAACTGGAACCCCCATTCTAACTTCCATGGAGACCGGATGTCCTTTAGCAAGATTTTCAGAATCACTCATCTGGAGGTAAGTGGGAGCACAGGAGGCATGGCCCAAGTGCATGGAGCCAAAATGCCAAACTACTTCTGTGAAGCTTGAGAAGGAGGAGAGCAGTCCGTGCATCCAGAATTGTGGGCAATGGTGCTAGCAGAAAGAAATTATCAGTAAGAAGTTTTCTGTTCTCTTGCTGTCATCCTTCTTTTCCAATTGAGATGCCAATTCAACCCACAACAAATAGTGGCTCATTATTATAGATTGCTTAGTGGTAATACACTCATACAACCATAATGTTTTTAGAACACTCAGCTCCTTTGGTCTTGTTGGAAGTAGTTGACAGCTGGGATTGGAAGTGAAAAGAAACAGTATCTCTTTTTTCAGCATTTCACATGAACATCAGATTCAGCCTCCCGTCCCCTGAATCACTGCAGTTACTGTTTTAGGGTGTGATCAAATCACTTTTGCTTGGTCCAAGAGACCGTTAGGAATTACTGGAATGGGGGAAGGGGGTGTGGGAGGCATGAAAGGGGGAGAAGACAACCTGGAAAGTTTATGTGGGAGCCAAGAATCAAAATTTGGGAGGTGTCCATAAAGGGGAGTGGCCAGAGCTCTTATGGCCCAAACAAGACCTTGTCTACTCTGGAGCAAACGACCTGAATGCTGTAGTAAGAAGACTGAGTTCATCAGCGCTTTGGTGTAGCAGACTGGAAAATTTGTGATACTTTCATTTAAATATTTTATTTTTAAAAATGAGGTGTTCATGTGAAAAAGAGAAGGCCATGAGAATAGTATATTTGTCATTCATTTTGAAATTAAGTTCAATTTTAGATTCTCTCTGCATATTTTCAGTTTTCAAGATGTCCAATGCCTGGCAAAGCCCACCTGTGTTGTAGAAAGTGGCAGGGGAGAAGCTGGAGGTTTTGGCACTGGGGGAGTAGCATCCATTTCACTTTAATGAGATATGGCACTTGTGTATAATAATAAGTGAATCACTAGGTCTTACGTACACATTCAGTAAATCCAAATTTATTTACAGCTTAGGTATTTACATAATACACATTTAGTCATGCAGCTTGATAAATTGCACTCCATGTAATTGGAAAACCCCATGACTTTGTTTCCTTATCCAGTGGTTGAAAAGTGTTACAATAGTTATATAAAGATAAATTAGTTTTAAAAAATGAACTAGCACACTAAAGAAATCAAAATACAGCCATCAACACAGACAATCACAGTTTGTTTAAATTTTACATGAAGTTTGTTAGACCAGGCTTTTTTCATTTGCAAGTTTCTAGTCAGGCTTCAATAGTAATTATTTGTGCACTTTGAACTTGCTTTGCCCACAGTTTAAAAAAAAAAAAAAAAAAAGTCAGGTGTTCACACTGAAAGGCTCAGAGGTTTGGGAGGTAATTCAACAGTGTTGTTACTAAATGCTAACAAAAGTCATTTTGAAACTAACTTCTTTTAGAACTCAAACTCTGCATGGTTAGATTGGTCAACAATCTACAACTTTACAATAAATACATACTCAAACATACTAGTACAAAAGTTACAGTGCCCAGCATTCTCAGTCACAAGCATAAATAAGTGTTCAAAGGCTTTACAATAGAGCCACATCTGCTGTAATAAGTCACCATCTCCACCTATGTGTCCATTGCCAAAGGCCTTCTTTGAACTTCAGAGTTGTCCTTTCCTTGTTCCTCTGTTACCAAACAATTCTATTGTACAAGCATTAAATAACATACTTAGCTACGTGAAGCTAAGAGCAAAATAAAACAATTAAGGGGGAAAAATCCTCTCAGAGGACTTTGTTCATTCACTTTCCTTCTATTACCCCCTGCCATCCCACCCCCGGCTTTGATGGGAGTCCATATAGAGGAAAGGCTTATGCTAGTTAGTGTATGTTGCACAGCTTTAGGCGTTCCAGCCTGGGCTATTGGTTATATCTCTTTTTACCCCAATGACTGATAATGCACCTTTTCTCTGGACAAGGTGGTTGACTTCAAGGCCACTATCAGTAGTTTTAAGAGTGGGTGCTACGGGATGATCAAGAAAAGTTGTTGGCAATACAGCGCTGGCATTTTCAGAGGCCATACATCAGACATTAGGCTAAATGTTTCTATTGATTCTAAGCATGACATTAGATAGTCATTCCCCTAGCAGGTTCTTCAACATAATTGTAAAGGAAACAGATGCCTGTCACAGGGCCATCTCCTTTATAACAGCATCCCATCCAGACTGAAGTAACATACTACTGTGTTGGGGAGGACATGATTACAACTGTGCTTCCCTGACAAGTAATACATAGGTCAGTCTCATGTTGGACTGTCACTGTGTTGTAATCCTATCTGCCTACATACTGGTAATTGGTGTAGAAGAAACCTAAAAGGAAAAACACTGATTCTAACATTTATCACATTAGTCAGCAGCATTTAATGCAACTGTTCAAATGAATGTAAACACAAACAATTACCCTCCAGAAGCTATTTAAGAATTTGATTCCATTCAAAAACAAGAGTTTCCAACCCTGTTTTAGAGATCATATACATTCAAGTTTATATAGTAAAATAAAAAAAGCCTTTTAATCCCTGCAACAGACCAACACAACTATTCAGGAGTGCAAGGTATCTTGTTGGCATGTAGAAATACAGACACTTTCCATATTTATATGTAAATTATTTAAGTTTTCAAGGCAAAATAAATTTAATATAAACTGCAATTTTTAAAACAAGGATTCAGAGTGGGAGAGACTAATCTAAAGGCAAATATTGTCTCCTTTTATTAACTGTAGAAAATGTATGGCAGCAGCCATGTTTAAATAAGATAGACTGCAGAGTGCTAATACATTGTGATTATCTGTTTATATTAATCAGAAGGCCAAATATCTTTAAATCTGCATTATTTTAGTGGACAGTTACTTTGGATTTTTTAATATAAGGCCAATTTATGGTATAAATTTCTGCAATGTCTGTTTTTTAAATGTGATGCTACAGTCTACTGACCACAAATGGATTATAAATTTAAGCCTACAATTGTTGGATAGTCTTAATATATTTCAGGGTAAAATTTCAAAAGCACTGAAGTCACGTAAGTGCTTGAGAGCAACCTGGAAACTCAACAGCACAAATTAGTGACACTGTCCATTTCAACTGAATAATTAACTTTAAAGTTACTGATGATGAAATGGAGTGGAGGAGAGCATCCATTTTGATCATCCAAAAAGAAAAAAAACTTTCTGTAAAAATTTAAGAATCCCTTGAATTTAGATTTATATACAACAGAAATGGTGTAGGATGAACACAACAACTAGAGAGAAGATAGGAGCTTTAGAAGCATGCTGTTTAGGACAAGTTTCTTCAGTTTACTCTTTAATGGAGTCTGAAAGTGAAGTCCAAATCAAGGAGAGTCATCTGATGCCCACCAAGAGTCCACAACGCTGCCATTCATGTTTTGTCAGTCAGAAAGAATGTAATGATTCATCTCCTGTTTTTACTTGGCCTGATTACATCATCTCACTATAGGAAGACCTGCACAGTTGTTCTATGCTTCTTTGCAGAATATACAGTGGTTGAGGTGAATATTAGTCCGTTGAAGACCTAAGCAGTAGTTGTGGTAAAAAACCTGATGCTATGCCATCCCAGCAAGTGGAAACACAGGCTGGTCTACACTGAGTGGCAAATTCGGCAGCAGTTGACCGGAGTTACGAAAACCACGTAGAGTAGCTTGCGTAATTTGCTGACTTCCTAAGTTCTGTTCTACACGCCATCTCCACTAACTGCGCTGATGGGAAATGTGCACCCGTCAACGCAGCGCTATGCTTTTTCTGGAGGTGGTTTTAATAAATCAACTTCCAGATCGATTGAGCATGTCTTCACTGCTGGTTAATCAAACTCGATAAATCAATCTGATGGTGGTGAATTTGCCGCTGTCAGCGTAGACATAGCCACAGTCCGGAAGGTAAAAGAGAGCAGTTGCCTCAGTGCATGGCTTTGGAATTCAGCATGCACCTAAGGACTAAACATTCGTAGTCAGAACTTCTGTTGCAGTAAGAGAACTTTGAAAGACAGTGAGAGACAAATTTCGTCAGACTACAGACACATCAACTGTCTACACTTTTTTACAAAAAGATGGAGCAATATGGGGGGAATTAACAAAATGGAATGAAAAGAAGGGTGTCAGTG
Source organism: Emydura macquarii macquarii (assembly GCF_026122565.2). Taxonomy (NCBI): domain Eukaryota; kingdom Metazoa; phylum Chordata; order Testudines; family Chelidae; genus Emydura; species Emydura macquarii. Next base: position 20,426,049 of record NW_027131927.1, read on the forward strand.
ATAGCACAAAACTGATAAGTTAGTCTCAGATATACCATGGGCTATGTCTTCCATCCTCTCTCTCTGAGTAGCACTTTACTCCACACACATCCTCACTGATTTCAGAGTGGCTATTGAAGGAGTAAGATATTACTCAGTGTGAGTAAGAAATGCCCATTGTTAAATAAAATTACTGTTTCTTCACAAAGAAACTTCATGTCTGACAGCTGGGCTTTCTTCATGTAGAGAAATTTCATGTCAGACTGCAGGGTCAGAAATGCAAAGCTAGTATCTCTACATCTAAAATTCCAATGGCAATATCTAGCATTAGAGTCAGGGTGAGCAAGTATTGTAGAAAGAGTTCTAGTATAGACAGTGCACTCAAATGCCCTGTCCTATACCCATTTTACTAATTTAAGTGCAATTATAGATAGATTACAGGTAGGGACAATTCACCCATGTCCCAGAGGACACTGAAATGTTTTCTATTTATAGTTTTCACTGGTTAGCTATACCCTTCTAGCACTTTATTTTAAGGTACCTTTGCCAATTTTGTACTTTCTACATTTGAAAACCACTGATGAATCCCCTCTGCTTTGACTAGATCTGCATTTAGCATGGCTATATTTGCTTACTTGCAGCATCAACAGAATTACATAATGCCAGAGCATATCTGTGCTTTGTGTAGCAGCACTGGTAGATGTAAAGGCAAGGGGACCAAAATTTGCTGTTGTTTGTTAGAGGAGAAAGCAGAAAGAGTGGGTTTGTTGTTATAAGTTTGTAGAAAAATAAGGAAGAGGGAATTTAGTGAAAAAAATGTAATAAATTCTGAGGTATTACGAAACAGCTGGTTTATCAAAATTATAGCCTGAATTTTTACTAGTAAAAATATGCAGGACTTTTCCTATCAGACTGTAAATCAAAGTTTGAATCTTAGCAGGAATTAGCATCCCTATAGGATATGAGGAATAGATCTGAATCTCCTCTGGCTTATCCTAGTTTAATAGCAGTGTAACTCCACTGACTATAATGGAGTCTGTCCCAATGTATACTGCTGTAAACAAGCAGATAATCTGGATGGAATGTGTGTGTGTGTGTGTGTGTGTGTGTATATATATGTATGTGTGTGTGTATATATATATATATATATATATTCCATCGTGGAGTTTGGTCTTAGTTTCCCCTATGCCTACATATACAAATGATGTTCGCACACCCACCCACACTAGCTCTGCAGTTTTGCCTGGAGCATCTTAAACGGCATTCAGCTGGGTCTAATAGAATATTCTATATAAAGTCCTGAAGTGATCCATCTTTCATGTATACAAAGCACTACTCAGTGGTTCCGTTCTGGAGAATTAGCACAAATAAGAAAAGAAGGCAAACTCAACCTTGTGACAAAGGTTCAAAGCAAGATTATCAAGCCCCACACCCACTGTATCATCAGATCTCCATGCATATAAGACTACTACACCTTCATTCATAAATCTGTACTGTAGTCAGGACAGGGCTTGCTGTGTCTATATTGCATGATATACACTGTAGATTGATGCCACCAATACAACATTAGTACTGCAAGGATATGCCATACTTGGTGACTAGAGCCGAGGTAGTTTAATTGTCCTGTTGGAAAAAGCAAAGAGATTGTCTACATTATAACAACATAATTGCAGTAGCAACTCTACCCTGGAGCCTGAAGCCCTCATATATTTGAATAACTTCTGATAAACATGCATGCATTGAGGGGAAAGTACTGCAGATCTCTGGGGCAGCTTTAAATGGAAAATATATGCAAGTACATTAAATGGATGCTCAGATTACATACTTGCAGGCCCATGGGACCACTTAAGCATTCAAGGGTTTGTGTATGAGTGATTTTAGTTTCTGGTGCAAACACTTAGTGGAGAAACATTGCAGGAGCCAGTTTACATCAGCACCTGAATCTACACTATGTGTTTGTATCATTGCAGCTACATGGGTGGCTATAATTCCCAGTGCACGCAGGAAATTGCCACATATGTACAGATACACAATACACATGGGCATGCTGTGTATTTAAGGAAACAAAGGAACACATCTAATTGGAAAATCTGGACCTGACTGGCATTTAATACCCAGAACTACTTAAGTTAGTGAAGTGAGCTAACTGAACCCCAATGATTTAGCCCAAGGACTAGAAAAGCAAAGTGGATGCTCACTAGGTACCAGTCTCCTCAAAGGTCCAATTCAATTCCCATGGAAACTAATAAGGTCCTTTCACCAACTTTAATTAAAAAGTTATAGTGGATCCTAGTACTCAATACAATACTACAGCATGGAAGTTACCATTGGTACAATTGTTTTCCAAAGGTGCATCTTTATTGCAAGTGGTTAACTTTCTATGAATCAGAATTTTCTTTCCTTTTATATAACAGTGGTATTGTTCTCTGCAATAACTACCACATATTCCCTTTAATGAAATGATGTGCCATTTGGCCACACACAAGATCTTTTCTGTGTCAGTGGACCTCTTTGTAAAAATCCACATTATCCCCCTTTAAATCTCCCTTCCTGTGATGCCTCCAAAAAACTTGATGTTGAATAGACAGCTGATGTGCTGTGACTGTTGCTCAGTATGCTAATTATAATTCTTACTATTATCATGTGCTCCTTCCATCTGCTAGTTACAGCCACCCATTTCTGGTTATATACTTAGATAGTCTGCTCTTTGGGGGTAGGAACCTACTTTCCATTATTTATGTGCAGTATCTGGCACAACTGAACTCCAATTCTGATTGGGGATTGTGATGGAGTATGTACCCCACATAGGTAATGAAAGAGTTAGCTGGAGACAGGCAGCAATTAGTGCACTTGGTTGCACCTGGATGATGGGCCAGGCCCAAGTGAAGATGAAGCACATCTGGGTGAAAAGCATAAAGGGAGGAAATCCTGATGAGAAGGAAAAAGCTCTGCAGCCCCTCTGGTTGCTAGAGAGTGAAGGAAAGGCCTAGAGAGGGGCAGATATACAGCACACTGGGGAGCTGTGAGAAAGGGCCTGAAGGAATGCCAAAGTACGAAGTCCAGTAAGGCAGCTGAGGGAGCAGACCATAGCTGCTTGCCACAAGATCTCTGAACTAGAACCAGAGATGGAGGACCGGGTTCCCCTACCGGTCCACCAGGAAAGGTGGTGTGGAAACATCCTGACATAAAAGGGAGAAGGACTATTACTTGGAGCCAAGCCTCCGGAAAAAAAGTCCTGGGACACGTCGCTCTGCACAAGAGCAGGAGAACCACCTTGCAGAGCCTGCGAAGGGGTGAAGAGTTGTCTGAATTTATTGGATTCTTTGCCTACACTGAAAGGGGTGAGACTGAATGTAACCGGGCCAAGGAATCAAGAGCCAAGTCAGACCATCTCAGAGCCAGAGAGGCTATCGGCAGGGAGCACTAGAAGAGGAAAGCCTGCTACGCCACGCCTAGCCACAGGGAGTGCACCAATGGTGAGTCTACTCAGCACTCACTTAGGTGCTACATCAATCAGTTATGGGACATACTTGTACCCCACTGTTTTATATAGTAAATGTAGTTTACCTATAGGTGTAATTTGACATTTTTGCCTCAAAGATCAGAGCAGCCAGTGCACATTAACCCTTTGATTGTGTCCTAGCTTAGTACCAATACTCATGCTAGTTAGAAAACACTATAACCCAACAGCTTTTTACCCCTACAGAGCACTGTTGCATCTGATGAAGTGGTTTGCAGCCCATGAAAGCTTATGCCCGTAGAAATTTGTTAGTCTTTAAGGTGCTACAGGATTCTCGGTTTTTTTGCTGTTTACAGAGTACTATTTATCAAAGGATGTCAAAACACTTCATGGACACAGGTAATAATTATTCCCCTTTTAGAACTGGGCAAAATGATAGCAAGGCTACTTCATTTATCATATTGTTCTATTGTGTCCTACCACTGCAGCACAGATTTTCAGCTCCCTAAGATTCATAATATTGTCATAGGTTGATCAACTGCTGACCATCTATGGCAATACCAAGGAAGTACAGGCAAGGATCAAAGCTCCTTTGGAGGTTAAATTGAGACCGTTGGGATACTGATGCTTTTACATGATTTATTATTTGTATTCTTTCTACTTTTATACAAGTGTTACTGGAATTTTTTTCCCTTAACATGTCTTGCCACTAGATTATGATATAGCTGAATTCCTGCAGGCTCAGAGAAGCTACTAGCATGTGTGCAGCAAATGCGCACAGACCGCACATATACAACACAGATGTGGCTGCTTAATGTAGGGTGTATTCACTCTTGTTTGTTAATGAAAATTCAGAATTCATCAGGGATTCTAGAAGAGCATCTAAGAAAAATATAACCACATAAGTACAACTCAAAAGATATTTATACCTGGGAAGTATCTTTCTGGAACTTTGGAAATGTAAAAGAGAAAAGCTACAGCAGCGATCAAGTACATCACAATTACCCGGGGAGCAAACTCCTGCAAAAGAAAATGAAGTTTTAATACTTAGTATTGAATATTATGAGGTAGAAGTTCATGATCTGTCTAGCAAACTCACTGCAAAGCTTAATCTTAACTTTATTTACACGAATGTTGAAGACTTCAAATCTGTAGCAAGTATCAAAACCTGAGACATAAGAGGTTAAAGCTTATCCCCACCTTGATGCTTCAAAACAAACCCCACTGTTTTCTCTGTGCAAAGGTGAAATTCTACACTAAGATGCCCTCTTTTTACTACATTCACACTGTGCATAAGAACAGATTTCCTTACACTGGTCCCTACAACCTTAAATTGAAGAATTTTCATCAGTAAGAATGCATTTAAAAGTCTTGACTAATGAATAAAAGTTGGATCACTCAATGCCACAAGTTCCTTTTGCAGTTGGGACTACAGTAAAAGGAAGTGTATGAGGAGGAGAAACATTACTAAATCAACTTAGAATTTTTTACCTGTGAGGCATAATTTACCACACATGATCTCACAAAGCTACTAAACACCATATGTTAAAAAGGGATGAAACTGTTCAGTGGAAAGCAACGTACATATTCACTTTTTTTAAAGTCCCCATTAACACAGTATCTTGCTGCCAAAAACAAAGCTTTCTATTTTTAGATGTACTGGAATAAGATCAGTAAAATGGACTTATGCAGTAAAATACTTGGAATACCCAGGCAATAATACTTTAGACAAAAAAACCATCTCTTTTTTGGTCTACTTACTAGCAGTAAGTACGGGCCTAGTGTAATGTCCATTGAAGTGCCAGTATAAGAACCTCCACAGATTAGCATCCTGGTAGGTTCTCATCCCTGTCTAGTTCATTATATAACTGCAACAACTCTCATTTTACCCTAAGACAGATATATATTTCCCTCTTTTAACATTCCATAATCCTTGCTTTTCAGAGTTGGGTAACCTTTAACAGCCTACTTTCCTAGCCTATTTGTTCATATTTTACAACATTACTAATGTTATAATCTGTGGCTTGCTTAAAAGGCAAAGTTATGTGTGTGCGCGTATAAGGCTCATTTCTGGCTTTGCCACAAACTCCAAGTAAGGTGTTCTGCCCCAGAAGCGAACAAGAGTCAGAATCTGGCCCCTACCTTCCCCACTTTATTTCAGGGGGGTGACGGCAAGAGAGAATTTGCACCAGTGCTACCTGACAGAGACTACTACTCCCCACTACGCTGCCTTGACTGGGTACACCCCACCCAGCGGAAGGCAAGCAATACACTGACCCCGCACAGGTTGCTTTGTGTCCCACAGGCGTGTATCTAAAGTCACAGTTGTGCCCTATATTTTTTTTCTTTTCACAAGGCAGGTTTCAATAGTATGTTGTTCTGTAAAACACTTTAGACATTTTGTTGTTAGCTTTACACCCTGAGCTTAATATTTGAAGTTCTGCATTAGGTAAATCCAGTTAAAAGTTGGATTTCTTAACCAGGCTTTTCTTCCAAAATTGGGAAGCAAGCTAAAAAACAGTGAAACCTTTTCTGCTTCTAGGCTTACCTGCACAATAGATGCACCAACTCCTCCATTGAGCCAAACCCAGTGGATAGTAGGAATGACTCCATATCCAGACACAGAGCAAAAAATGACAGAGCGCAGTCTATGCCACTGTTGAGTGAGGTAGCTGGGATGAATCTGAGCAAAGAATACTGCAAGGATCATAGCAAGCACAGTGATCAAGTATACCTGACGCCAGTACTGGAAAAAGGAGAAAAGAAAATAAGTTTATGTGTTTTTTCTTCTTTGGGTGGGTGTGAAGATAATTAACACCCTTGGCAAAAAATGTACAAAGTTAAATAGAAATCAAACATAGAGAAGGTGGTTTCTTTTTCCACACACTTTTCACTATATACAAAATTGCTTAATAAGTTACTGCATTCCCTAAAGTAAGTTCGTTTGCTCCTGCACCAGTTTGATTGGTTAGAATTGGTTCTACTGCCAGATTCAGATGCTTTACATATATTCTTGTATTACCAATGCAGTAAACTACCAAGTCATAAAAGCCTACCAGGGATAAGACAACGTAAGGTTTTGGTGGGAAACCACTTCTCCCTTCCCAACACACACACATACACAGGGTGAAGAGAAGGCAGACTGTGGACCATCCTAATCACCACTATTTCTGAAAAGTCCCTTCAAAGCAGTAATTTTCCCTAAAGTCCTGCCTGTGTTAAACTTATCTGTTTATATAAACTAGAAAGCCCAGCAACCACTCCTCTCCTAACTTCTCAGCTATTCCCCTTTCTTTTCTCTTGGCTAATCCTATCTCCTGTCCTCCCCATCCTTAAATTCTTCCATCCTTCTGGTTCCTCGCCTGTTCCAAACCACTGGTTCTTTTTAACAAAGTGATTTTGGCATTAGCTGATGAGCTGCAAAAAAAAAACAAACCAAAAAAAAAAACCAGTGCCTTCGGTGGGCAGCTGCTCTCCAGGATGCCTCCAACAACCCAAACTTATTTCCAGTAAGAACCAGCAATTTCGGGAAGGTAGGAAACCAACCTTGTTTTTGCCAAATGTAAGCCAGTCAATAGGTTCAAGTAACATGGATCAGCTAGCAGGGCAGTAATGTTGAATTACTTTGATCATGTCTGAGCCAACTTGATGTGTTCAACAATTCTGGAAGCAATAAAACCCAGGTTTTAAGGATCTTCTACAACAGATCAGAGATCAAAATCCAATTAATCTATCACTTTTTATAGGAAAGGTATACTAATATTTGAAAGGACTCCAACTTAACATCACTACTCCGTTCACTACACTATTCTGCACTCCTCATATGTTGTGCAACTAAACTCTTGCCTGAGGCATGAGACACTACCAGGGTGAGGCAATACAGGTCAGCTATGAAGTGTTCACTTTATTGCATAAAAAGCACATAAAACTTACATTATTACAGTAAAATGCGTAAAACACCCCTGATACGTAGCAGCCCAGGATACCAACGGAAATTCCTGCATAATCTAATGCCATCCATCGACGACTAGTCTTCTCTGAGCGATGACAGCAGAAAAGATGATATCCTACCGAGCAAAGCATACACACCTACACAAATATTCAAACAAATCCATGTTAATTTCTTCAAAGCCTATTTTACAGCAACATGAAGTCAAAGCAAAAAAAGGATTAGTCTCAGTCTAAAAAGTTGTCAGCACAGACTTAACCTTCAGATGCTGTTATATATTTCACTCGGCTACCAGGTGTCAGGAAATCATGCTTTTCTAGCTAGCAAAGAAACAGTCAGCTGAAACGAAACTAAGCTACTCAGAGAAGGATCAACAGAAGTTAAGGGAAAAATCCTGCCTAGTCTTGGTGGGCACAAAAGGCCTGATTGGCAGTGCAACCAATGAGATTTTGAAGAGAGGGAGCAGGAACATATGCAAGTCAATAGGGGGAGTTTGCACACTGAAGAGCATAGCTCTGCAGGAACTCCATGTACTTTAGTGCAGAGAGGAGGTTTGGGTGTGCACCTACTGGATCCACTGGCCAAACCATCACATGCAAAGATGAAGCATGAAAGAGGTGGGCCCACACAACTGGGGTATCCAGCTTTAATGCCATTCTACAAATCGGAGAGAGAGGACTCCATCACCCCAGATCTCTCCAGTGTACAGTTCACTTATGCTATATGCTGGGACCAGGATTGTTCATTGTTTATTCCTTTTAAAAAAAAATTTGAAGAAGAGAGAGGGATAGTACTTCCTACATGGTCTGAAAAATTTACCAGTCACCTACTACATGGAGATGTCTACATGAAGGGAATTACTAACAGGGTAAATGGACAGCACCCTTCCTAATCACCCAGTTCAAACCCTAGCTAATAGGGTAGCACTTTCTTGCTCTTCCTCGCCCATTTAGGGAGTCCATATTTTGTAAGGACTTTGGCGGATAGGTGACTGATGCATTTGAAGCTGCTGGGTAGGAAAAGGTGGTGGTATCTTTCTCTGAAACCCCTCAATCCACACAACCTTCCTTTGGGCTCGTGACAAAAAATATCTTTCTTCTACCCCTAAGAGGATGGAGTCTCTGCCTTTGCCCATGTGATATAACAGAGTGAAATTAACTAGAATCTGACTAGTTTCAGTGGTGCTGATCTCACTACTAGGACAGTGTTTGCCAAACTAAATCTGCATGTATCATCAATGTGGCCCTTATGTGTAACCTGACAAATGAAATATTGGGAACTAAGCAGTGGAGGATTAGGGATCCCTGGTAGGATCTCTCTCAGTGCAACAACTGTTGAAAATTTTAATTTACCAAAATGCTTTGTAATGGAAACAGTAAAACTGACAACATTCCTGTATACTTTACTGTTACTACAGCAACTTGATAGGTGCTTCCTTCCCTCCACATATTAGCTACTGATCAGTGCAAAGAGTTTGTTAAATTTCTCAAATTTGAACACCCCCCTCAAATGGCCAGAGGCTCAAAAATTCCGATATGCCACTCTGACTGCTGCTCATAACACCATGCCCACATACTACACCTGGCTAATTAGGTAAAAAATAAATGGGTAACTATACTTCTTAATCAAACAACCACGTTTTAAATCCAGACTCTTTTCCCTAGACTGCTTGAAATCAAATGCCGGTCTGCCACATTGTATAGGCAAGCACTACCACTAAACCCTTGTGTGGATATATTTTGAAGTATAGGTGATAAAACCACTGAAGGTTTAATACTTTCTCTCAAAGACTGGCTTTTTAGAGACTAATTTTTTACCCGAAACCCAGATGTACTGATAGTTTGATAGCTCTGCCAAGTCTACCACTAAACACAATCCTGAAAATGATGAAAAATGACAGACAAGTATTTAAAAAAAAACTCAAGTGAAAGTTTCAAAACTAGTTGATGAAAGGACTTACTTGAAAGCAGAAGAGGCAAATAGAACAGATAACAAAGTCTTCTCTAGAGGCACTCGCCGAAGGTAATACAGAAGTCATGTCATATATGCCCAAAGTGAAGAAAAGGAAAAAGCCCAGTAAGTGACTCCAGATGTTTACTGTCTCATTGGATAAAATGAACAGGCTGAAACAAACAATAGCAGATATTCAGAAACTGGTTTGTGGAACTGCTAAGCATGTAAACCTTCAAAGAGATTTAGCAAAATCATGGATCTTGCTTTTAATATCTCAATCCACTTACATTACCTTTTCAAACACAGCCTTGAAGGCAGATAAGCCCTGTAGCCATCTGTAATATAAGGATTGTCTTTAAGGAACACTGGAATTTGCTCATAGGTATACAAGCGGATTCCTCGGGGTACCAGAACAGGCCAGTACTGGTAACTTCCTAGTTCGATGTAATGGGCGCTTTTCAAAAGCTTCTGATGCATGATGGTAAAGTCACAGCCAACAGCTAAGGGAAGACTGAATCGAATATCTAGTTATGCTCCAGGCATCTGATCTCTACTACTGTAGGCCTGAAAAACAAAACAAAATTTGCTAGATCATGTACATAAACTTATGTCACAGGTAGAAAGAAACAAGTCAGCTCACCTCAAAATTTGGCAGCTTAAACAATGATGCCATTCTGTAGTAAGGATTGCCCAGTTTTGAAGCAATTTCCCTCCCTGTATTATTGTCTGTTCAACCCTAGGCACAATATTCTCACCAACTGCCTTTACAGAATGAGTGGGAAGACTCACGAGCACAAAAGAGTGGGCACAGACTCACACCTCCAGCTACACTGTCTGCCAAATGCTCTGTCAAGTGTGTGTCTATGCACAGGGAGCAGGTAAAGCACAAGGCACAACCCTCCAGTTGAAAAGGAACCAACTCCAAACCAAGCCCTGGTCCCAATTCAGCCCTAGGCTAGTCACTCAAACTTGGACACAGAGGGCTGGCTCCCTGGGTCGGTCCTGGCATTGGTGTAAGCCCAGAGCTGTGACCCACAATACAGGGGGCGACTGGGCTGGTGACATTCTCTAGCGCAGCACAAATGGCGAGGCCAATGGGAGGCACGATCCCGTCGCTCCCCGCCCTTGCTCCTCGCGTGGACGCCTGTGTCGCTGCGCTGTTCAACCCAGCTCAGGCCCCACCCCAGAGGTGGCTGCATGGGAGCGGCCGATGCTCCCCCATTTTACTTTATTTACACAGACAGTAAAGAGGCTTGAGGGCCCCTGATCTCGGGGCCCTGCTACAGCTGCCCCGCCCCCCATCGCCCTCTCTTCAGCTCTGCGCGCAGGGATCACGGGGGGCACAGGACCCCGCCCAGATACCCCCGTCCGGCCTAGCGGGGCCCGAGGAGCAGGGATCCGCTACTCACCGGCCGCGGCCGGGCCCCCCCGCACATCTCGGAGGAGGAGGAGGGCGAGGGCGTGTCTCCCCACGCCGGCTCCTCGCTGACCACAGGGAGGAACCAGCCGCTTCCTCCTCTGGTTCCAGCCCCGCTCTGCTCAGGCAGCTGCCACGACCCGCCAGGCCAAGCCAGACTCAGAGCCAGCAGGCGGAGGGCCGCGCGGATGTCGCACTTACTGCGTGACGCGCCACGGGGAAGGACCCCACGTGCTCGCGCCCCTCCCACCCGCCGCGGGCGCCCAACCCTATGCGGAACGAGAGAGGGTCGCAAGTTTGTGACATAGCGACTGACGCGGCAGGGGCGCGGGCAGCGTGAAGGCGGCGGTTGGTTCGGTTCGGTGCGGGCTGAGCGAGCAGCGGCGGGGGGGATTCGAGCGCTGATGACGTCTCACAGCCCGTTCCCACAGCAGAGAGCGGAGACCAGCCCCAGCGGCGGAGCCTCGGCTCCCCTCCCCCAGCCCTGCCTGCGCCGCTCTCCCTGGGCCCCAGCGCCACGGCCGCGTTCGAGGGGCATCGCCGCCCACGCGAGCCTTGGCGGGGAGGGGGCGCCTCGCCTCGCCTCGCCTGGGCGCCCTGCTCCAGCCAGCACAGCAGGGCCCGGTGTGTGGGAAGGGAGAGGCCGCCTGGCCCAGGCATCCTTCTCCGCCACCCCACCCCACACCTTCCCCTCCAGCTGCTCCCGGGCCCCTACCTTCAGGGACTTGGGGGGCTGCTGAACGGGGTAGCTGGGGCGTCCGGGTGCGTCTGTCGGGCCGCTGTGGGGCGGGTTTTGGGATCGCTGGGGAGAGGTGCTGGGGGTTGTGATGGGGGGAGGGGGGTGATGTCTAGTGCAGCTGGCTGAGAACACGGCGGGAATCTCAGGCCAATACTCACCCGGTGTCTCTTGCTTCCCTTGTGCTCCTTTCATCCATCCAGTGACAAGGGAAGCCGAGAGGCGGCCTTTGTGGGTGGGTGTCCAGGAGGAGGGGCAGCTGTAGGCATCCCTCAAGCAGTTATGCTAGATGTGTGAAAAATCCAGCCAGGTTTGCAGGTGCAGGGAGGTATAACAGGAAATTGTGATACAATAGCGCGTTTACATAGTCAGGCACACAAGTGTACCTTTCTTCAAAACGTGCTGCTGGGCCTGCAAAGCTTTTGAATGTTTACATTTGTGTAAGGAGTTTTTCTCATGGCAGTGGCACCACAGTGGGCTTCAGACCTGCCAGTATAAAGGTTTTTAAGACCATATTGAATCCTCTGATTCAATTAATACTGGTGTGTGATAAAGGGACTCACAGGATCTTGGCCTAGGAATCAGGTCTCTTCCACTTCCCCAAATTCTGTAGTGGTGGGCTGTAGGTTTTGCTTTGTATTTCTTTAGGAAGCTTATTATTAACTGGCAGCCTTTTTCCGTCTAGTACTGACAATAATCTTTTGATTAAGAGAGTGGTTAATTTTAGTTTCTTGTGTTGTTTACAAGCTCCTTGTTTAAAGTTCGAACAGAGTTACAGATTTGATACTTTAGCACAGTGGTTCTTAACCTTTCCAAACTACTGTACCCCTGAAGCCTGAGTCCCACCCCCACGGGGCTGAGGCATGTAACTTAGTTTCATGGCGCCCCTGTGGCTCCAGGCAATTGCCTTTCTTGCCACCCCCAATACCAGCTCTGCACTTGTGACCCCTCTAAACCCCCAGGTTGAGAAACACTGCTTTAGCACATTTAAAAACAAATTTTTATAAAAAATAAATACAAGATTACCTGACTCCTCCATTAAAACTACAGTGATCCTTTCTCTTACCAGTCATTTACTGTAGACATCACACTGTGGTGTTTAGTTGAGAAAATATTTTATTTAACAGAAAAATGGTTTATCCACCCTCCTGCAAACACTCAACATGTAAGTGCTGTAGCAGTTTTACAAACATGAGTAATGAGACTTCAATACAGACCAAGTTGCAGTGGGCATCAAACTTCCAGTGTTCCAAATTATGGACCTGATGCAGTGAACGGTGGCGTGCTTTCATCTCCAATCGAAGTCAAAGACTTTACTTTATCAACTCTCATTAATAGGAAGAATTACTCAGCACGTTGTAGGATGAAGCCCTTCATACTGATGCTGCCTGTATAGGTTAAGTAGAGTGAATATTGAAAATGTTTTGCAGTGTTAGTATTTCCTTTGCTCCAGTGTACACTGTATTCAATGAACAATAACCAAGGCAAAAATCTTGCAATGTATAAAAATCTTCCAAAGGATCACTTCGCCTCATATTTAAAAAGGATCACGAGTCAGATTTTGAGCTGCTGTAAATCAGCATAGCTCCACTGATTTCAACAGAATTATTCTGACTTAACCCCTTTGGGGATCTGGCCCCATAATGATAACTTTAAAATTAATATGATGGACAATAATTCTGTGCCCATAACATGCGCTGCTGTTTTCTTCCAGACTCTGTTTCATTTTGATCTTTCTGAATAAATATGTGAAAAATACTTTACCAAAATGTTTTAGCAAGTTTTAAAGATTTTCCCATGGCAGAGGAATTTGTACTGTGAAATAAAAGACTCAGGATTTTGGCTACTTGAAATCCAAGAATGACAGCAAGGACCAGATGCTGTAACCTTATAAATTACAAAGGTATTATATAGCCAGCTGCACTATATAACTCCAAAAATTTGTACTTTTCCATGTTATATTTGGTTCCACTAGTTCATCAGCTTCATCCTCACAACTCTCATATATTTCCAGTAATCAGTCATACATTGAAAATGTTTTATGTGAATGTTCTGAAATTGCCTCATGTTCTTCCAGCTTCTGATGACATTGCTACCAGTACTTCATGCCACCATAAACAATGGTTGTTTCACCGAGTGGTGGTTTAGCTACCAGCTGTTCTTGGTCCATATTTTCTTTGGTGTGTCTTATCACTCTGCTAAGCAATACACCCATAAGAGTTGGTCATACAGGCCACAATTCAGCAAAGACTGTAAGCATATAACTTTTAAGCACCAATAATCCCATCGTTGTAGGCAAGGCACTTAAGCATGAATTTAAGTTCCAATAAATTATTTAGCTATGCTGAGTCTTACTGGGATTTAAAATTAAGCAGGTGCTTAAGTGCTCTTCTCTCTGCTTTTCTCCCCTTTCCACTTCACTTCCCTGTTCTCAGTTCCTCCCCCCAGCAGACCACTAATAGATCCCTGCTTCACCAGCTGTTGGTCAGCTGGGGGCAGAAATGTTTTTAAAAAAGTCAAGGCCACTAACCTGATGATGTGAGTTGAGAAAAAAGCAGTCACTCTATAGATGCTCCTGTATTTTATTCCAAGATGATTTAACCCTCACCATTTTCCCTCACTGTACATAGTAAGGTTATGGAGCCCTTTTGTTTAACCCTGTAAATATGCTCTACCTTCCAAAAACCATACTTCTCTGCTTCTTTGGCATCTGAGTTGTCAGTTTCCTATGCCTTGTTCTTGATCTTAGGTTCAGTCTGCTAGTTTTCTCACGTTCAGTGCTGTGCAGCATATATGTCCCTTTGGAAACAGGAATTATGAGGTTAGTTTCAAAGATTTTTAGAAGATACCTGCACACAGACTTCAGTCCTGAAATTGATCTACTGCAGATCTGACTGTAGGGCCAAGAGCTGTACAGTACTAACCAGTCACATTTAGGATGGAAAACAACTCTCTTCAATAGCCATTGTGATCAGTTGGTTCCCAGCGAGTAGCCAGGTGATGAAATAACTTGTGGGAGTAGATTGCTATCCAGAGCTAAGCCACTTGCAGTTGAACATACAGCCAGCCCAACATGTTGTACATAAACTGGTACGGCACAAGATGTTCTGTACAAAGATATTGGAATTTACCAGACCCAAAGTTTTAAGCTATAAAGGACGTGGCTTATTCACAGGATGATGAGAAGAGACATAATTCACAGTCTCGTTAGGCATTTCAAGTCTTATTTGAAGCATGCATCACTTTTTTTTTTGCTTCACATTGGCTTTGCCAAGAAAAGGAACCAGACAAGCAAAAGATGTATAAAATTCCCTGTGTTGCTCCAGACCTTGCTCCCTGAAATCAAACCATCTCTACAGGTGGACTTGAATCACCTGGTCAGGGAGTGTGCCACCTACTGGGTAACAAATAGACATACAGTATAGATGACAAGCTCCCTATTTACTCCATCTTTTAAATTCCTAGCTAGGAAGATTGCTGCAAAATCTGGAAAGAGAAGGAGAATGTAACTTATGTTGCCTTTAGTTAATCACCTGAATGAACTCTCTCTCAAAACAGTCATTGCAACTATGAAGTTGATCCCACCTTCATGTCAGTTCCAGCCGACAGTAGAAAGATTACTTGTATACATGTGTTGTTATTCAAGTGACAACTTGGTTGTTAAGCTAAATGCTTCTCAGAAAGTACATACCCCATAATGACTAAAATGTGTACTTGCATTTTACTAACAAGTTTAGTCCTAGTTGTCTAGACACTACAGTGAATCACTAATTCAGTTGGGAGTGCTGAGGCTGGAGAAACTCATCACACTAACTTTGAACTATATAAGTTACCAAAAGAAGCCCTCAGTGTTTCAAAGAATGCAGCCTAAAATTCACACATTTGTTGTTAAGAGAACTGACAGTTTCTTAGACAAGAAAAGGAAAAAGCTTTGAAATGGCTTGTAAACTGGAGATTTTACCACTATTTAAATTTAAAACTTTTTCAAATATATTAAAAGTATTATTTTACCACTATTTAAATCTTTGGCTAAAGTGTCAGCCTATAGTACTGATGAAATTCCAGAGAAATTAGAATAACTTCAAAATGATTACCTGCATATTTTGTTTTGGGTTTAATGTGTGATTATCTTGTGTTCAAAAGTGGCAAAGCTTAGCTGTGAGTGTCACCTGGGCAAGATAACTTTGAAATCTGTTATAATTCCTTGATAATTAAGTTAACTTGTCTGAATTCTTCTGTAGAATTGTTTGGTTAAACTTCCAGGAGCAGTCCCATATTTCCATTGGCAGATAAGATTGATTTGAAGTAAAGGATGGCTCCATTTTTATACCAAAATCACTTGCCCAGACTATTATACAACTAGGGAAGTTTGGCTTTGTAACAAGATTGTGATAAGACCTTGAATTAATTGAACTGATTTATTGTCTCTTGAGAATGATAATTTCCCATTCTTAGTTCAGTTTTGGTATTGTAAACATCATCTAACAATCTTTATTTTATTTTCTGTAATTTCTATCTGTTTTGTGCTATTTTGGCTAATAAAGCTAATACATTTATAATAATTCTCGAGACTTAAGGAACAGATCCACAAAACAATGAGGAGCTTAGTCAGAGCTATCTGGTTAATTAAATAATTTAACCATTGTATGTTTTATAACTTGTCTTTTGCACCCATTTTATGTAGTAAAATGGAAAAAGCAGTGAAGAAAAAGGACAAATACCAAGAGGAAATATTTCTTTAAACTGTTCATGGAAAATTTTGAATAAATAAAAAATCATTTGCTTTTGAAATCTGTGGAATGAAAATGACTAAAATTTTCACAATTCTTCCCCCACTTTTAATAATCTAATTACTAGAATCATAATTATAATATTTTTCATTTTATTTCTTTACATTGCATCCTATCCCAGCACAATGCAGGAATGAGTTTTTAACTGCATTCTGATTTTCTGGCTACAGGAGTTGTGAAACAGGAAGCTTATTGCAAAAGATAATTGCTGAAGTCCAAGATAATTGTTTAATATATGTTACTTGTGTGGAAAACTCAAGCGTATGACGGGTGTACATGAGGATCCATATAACAGCTCCTTCCAAAATCTTCCTGCAGATGTCACTCTGTCACTGTAGAATCAGGCTAAACATTTTTTTGTCTTACTCATAAGCTCTGTTGAGATCTGGCCCAGCATGTTTAAAAAGAAAAGGTTCTATACAAATTCTCCTAGATACACAATAGACTTGATGTGATGCTTTATCCTATTCCCCTTGGAGTTAATGGCAAAACCCTTGTTGATTTTAATGGGTGCAGGGTCAGGCTCTTAGACAGTAAATTGTATGGGTGTGTGAGGCAAAAGCTGTTGGCTTGTTTTTATCCATTGATGGAATCTTCTTAGTATGGATGGAGATTTCCTCTTTGCTTCAAGGTTCATATAAGAGCCCTTCAGTGCACAGGAGTGAAATCTGTAGTTGGGCCATCCTTGTTTGTGAATATAAATATGGCAATTTGGTTGAAAATATCAGGGATCTTTGGTTTTCTAGATCTGAATGGTTACAGAAATGAGCTATCTTTGTCACATTGTGTTCTGTTTGCCTGTATATAAATGCATGCAACTTCTTGCAGGGAATTAATGCATGTGTATGTACAAAGATCATGCCCACATGTATTGAGTTGATGCTTGTACATAGAATGTATTTGATGTATAAGTGTATCCTTTATTTGTTCACATGCATAGGATACGTGTGTGTGTTCTGTATATATGTATAATATGAGTGGAAAGAAGATGTGCAAGTGAATATGATTGTGTAAAATACATGCAGTGCAGCCTTGACTGTCTGAAACTAAGTTATCTGAAACAGGATTATGTCCTCTGACATCCACTCTCTTGATTAGCCAAACACTTATTGTCTGAACTTATTTAATGTCCTCCTTGGCATTTGGTTATGCCAGGATGTAACGTAGTTTTATATATGAAACTAAGATTCAAAGGCTTGCAAGAGGGGAGAGGCTTAAGGGTAGAAAAATAATAGAAATCCTTGGAACATTGTATGTTTCACCCACACCTGCAAATTCTGGTAAACCCTTTGAAACCATGTGTCCTGTTTCTGTTAATGTGTGAGTTTAACACAATTTTCTTGTGTTAAGAAGGACTTGGGATTTTTGAAACCTTTATGTTGTGGGAGTCACTTGCTTCCTCTGAGATGTCTTTCTTTGACACACTGAATCTCTTTCAGCTCAAGCTTCTGAATCTCAGCATCTGTCAGTGGTGCGATAAATTCTCTTTGGTGATAAGAGGACAGCTGCTAATAGCAAGAGTAAGGATGCAATTTTGACTCTTTCCTATTGTGTGGGAGAATACAGTCAGCAAAAATGCACTGCACACATGATAGAAAGGCACCTTTTCTGCACAGTTTACTATTTTCCACCAACCGAGCAGCATCTTTTCCATCCATACTAAGCTGTTAGATATGCACATAGTGGAATCTAACACTAAAAGGACTGGAATTTATTGACAAGGATGGACTAGATAGGTGCTGTGTGCAAAAATAAAGGAGTTGCATTATTTATGTTAAACAGATACTTTCTGACAAAAGGACAGTTTGGAAATCTGCTTAGTGCTAAAGAGAAGCACATTTTGGAACCAAATGGTGGGTGTGCTCCTGCTCCCACTGAAGTCAACACCAACAATCCTTGTGAATTAAATGGGAACAGGATCAGAAGTATTTTGTCTAGGTGTTTTCTGTGATGTCTGGAATTCTGGTAGTGTGGTGTTTTTCATATTTAAAAGCCTTTTGTATATAAAAACATAACAGCTGGACATCATAACGCCATAGGAAGCATTACTACATAAAATGTTTTGGCTATAAAGAATTAACGTCTTCAGTTTAGTGGCTTTCGTTTAGTTATTTACAGTGAAGATGAAACTGTAGGGCTTGAGGATGACCCGGTATTTTGCTTTAGTTGATAGAATAATTTTGGTGCTAGGTGTAGTCAAATTTCTCAGTTCCCTAACGTGCAAACCCAATCGTTCTTGCAAAAAACCCATCTCTCTTCACTCAGTCCAAAGTTTAATAGCAAAGTGCTGTCGTGAGGATCTGTGTTACTAAGACCTCATAACTGTGCAAAACTACCTTGTCAAAAATCCAGCCTTTCTCTACACAACAAGTCAGGCTGGGATTTTCAATGGAGCAATCAGAGAAATGAGGGCAGGATTTTCAAAGGTGCAAATAGATGCAGATAGGTGCCTAGTGGGGTTTACATAGTGCCTAACCTCTTTCAGAGCTAGGTGCTTCTCTGCATCTTTAGGTATCTAAATACCTTTGTGAATCTAGCTCTGGGTGCCTTATTCTCCTTGACATTCAAGGGGAGTTGGGTGCCTAACTCATTTATACTGCTGAAAATTCCACCCTAACTATTTTTCATTTGCAGCATAGGCCCTTAACTCTAGTCTGCGAGATTCTGATTTAAGCCCTGATTAGCTGGCATTTGTATTCATTTCATGCTGACTTCTTCAAGCTTGACCTATTTAATTTCCAATATGTCCTTTATCAGAGGATCCCACACTTAAAGGGAGATGGCCTTGAGTATCCAACAGGTCTTGTTTCTTTAATTCCATTTGCTGTGTCTCTTTAGATATGAAATACACTGACACGACTCTTCTAAGAGCAAGCCATGATATGCTGGAGATAACATCCAAGAGGTAAAGCCCTGCAGTAGTTGTTTGCAAAAGTGTACTGAAACAGGTGTGCCATTTTAATGCAGCATGTCTATCAATTTTCAGGTAATGGAGGAAGTTAACGGTACAGAGAAAGAAACCCTTTCCCCATCTAAATTGTGTACCTTTTTAATGGACTCTTGCATTTTACAGTTCTGGACTTCTTAGATCTGAGAACCTGACAAATGCTAATTGATGTTGAATGATAACTAATAATATATTCTGCAATTATTTGCTGCCTTTTATCCCAAAGGATTATAGAGAATAGAGTGCTCATCCATACTTTAGCAGTTCATCCAAGAGATTCTAGAGATGGGCCTGAACCCAAATGTCTCTGGATGTAATAACTCCAGACTGAAGATTCAGTTCCAGATGTGGATCTAGTTTTGAACTTTGTGGCTGGTCTTTATATAAAATGCTGAGCCAAAATTTAACCCCTCCCTTGATCTGTGGGGAAATCTTGTTCCAAAACTTAACTTTATAAATGGACCCATTTTTAAACCTTCCTTACACTTAGACCATAGGGAAAGTGTTTGCGCTGCTGATGAATAACCATGAATTATTAATTTGTGAATTACCCTGAAATTGTTTATTAATTTATGAACACTTCTGATTTACTCTAAGATTGTTGTGTGAAGTAGTAGTGATGGAGTCTTATGTTAAACTTTTTAGTTCCTTTGATCTTGAACTTCTAATAGAGACAAGTATGTATGCAGAAATTTTTCATTTTGGTATCTGTGCATTTTAAATGTAGGTTGGTCATTTGGACAATTAGTACATTTTATTTTATGTTCTCTAATCTTGTGATCTGTTGGGGTGGGCATATTTAGAAGTTGTTTTGGTTATTAATTTATCATTAATGTATTCTTTAAGTGCCAATAATATGTTTGGGCGATTCAAAACACAAAATACAGGCTTGCCCTGCCTTGAAGAATTTGCAGACTAAGTAAGATATAAGGTATAGTGCAAATATAATGCACTGGGAAGCCCAGAGGAAGGAATCCCTATTGTTATTTCCAGAGGGGTAGCTGTGTTAGTCTGTTTTTAGCGAAACAGTGAGAGTCCTGTGGCATTTTAAAGACTAACCAATTTACGCATCCGATGAAGTGGGTTTCGGCTCATGAAAGCTTGTGTCCAAATAAATTTGTTAGTCTTTAAGGTGCCACAAGACTCTCGCTGTTTTACTATTATTATTATTTATTGACTTGCTTCTTATTGACATTCCAGAAGCAATACTATAAACAATTCAGGTGTGTCTTTTCCATTTCTAACATCTTTGATTCTCATACACAAGTGATACAAGTGAATTAGTGCACCCTAGAGCTAGGACTTAACTGCTTAGAGCTGTGCTGCCGTGGATTTTGAGAGAGTGGGTAGCTGGAATGAGGAGTGGATATTGTGGAATGACGAAAAGAGAACAGAGCTCAACACCTCGCTGTCAGCTCTGCAGCCATAAGCCATAGAGAGCAGTTCGATTTGACTATATGGGCATCCCTGGCAAACCAAACTCTTTTCCTGCGTCAGCCTCAAGGAGCTGAAGAGGCACAGATGCTTTGTCCTGAACAGAGCTGAAATTTTGAAGGGCAGCTGAATTTGCTAATGTTCTGTGTTTTGATACAGAATGTGAGAAATGCTGATGAGGCATGAGGCAGAACAGCTTGCTTTGTTGCTGCTGTATTGACTCTGCCGTGCTGACAGTAGTTAAAAAAATTGTTTTTGTACATAAGCTAAGTAAATATGTAGAACTTGGAAGACAAATAGGGAACAGCTCTGAGCAGTAGCATGGTCTCTCTATCAGAGAGTAGATTTTCTGCCCAGAATTGCACTTTAATTTTAAATCATTCTAAAAGAATTATGAAAGGATGACATTTTGGGAACATTTGGCCTGTATTAATATGAATAATATCCATGCTTCATCATGTGGTTGTATACTGGGATTACAATGGAGTCAGATTTATTTTGCTGAACATTACACTGAAGTCATTAATGCTGAAGTATTACTTAGTGTTCTTTTGAGGAAAAAAATAATTTCCTGGGAAATTATTCAGTGGCTGGGTTAGATCAGGCTTTTGCAGCCAGAAACTCACTTGAGGGACTGTGCTGTAGTGGGTGCCCCAGGAGATATTCTAGTGGACACAGCTAGAGTTATTTCTGGAACTCCTGGGAAACTCATTTGCATCGACTCTGTCACCATGTTAACTGGTTTAGTATGTGTGTTCTCCATTATGTACCTGACTGGTACTGCTTTAAGTTGTGGAGGTGCAGGGGGACAAAGCCATGGCCCCATCAACACCGTGTTCCATTTTGGGGGGCTAATGCTGACAAACTGCTAGCAGGAAGCAATGGCTGCACTTCCCGAGGAGAATATATCTGGCCTTCTTCTCCCCCTCTTTCAGTATGCCCTCAGTCTGTCTCGCCTGCTCTTCACATTTCCCTTCCTCCTCACAGATTCCAGTCCAGTTTCCTAGCTTACAGAATCCACAGGTCATCCATCCTCCCAGAAGGCATCTTGGCTTCAGTACCCTTGAAAACAATAGGAGATGGTGGCCACCATCACTAAGGGCATCCTCATTTTCATAGGCAATGAGTATAGGAAAATGGTGACCATCTTAATTCAGGGCAGCCTGTGACTTCAGTCCCACTCAAAGTAGTGAGAGATGCTGGCCATTTTGAATAAGTGCAAAAATTTGCAAGGGAGGTGCAAAAGAATATGAGATGCTGCTTAAAACAAGACCAAAAGCATATACTGCAAGCACTCCCTGCATGTCCCAGAACCCAGCCTGAGAGGCTCCCTGCAGCTGCAATACTAGAGACACTGAAGCAGGGCTGTGATCACTAGTGGACTGCAGCCCAGCCAGCTCTTTAAATGGCAGCACTGTATCTTGAGTTCTTTCCCACCATGCGGTATCCTTGCATTTTCGTTGCTTCTACTAAACTGTGGTTCACTGCTGCTTTCAACAGGTGGCCTCTGAGTAGTGAGAGTGGCAACATCTTTAGATGGGAGCAGACAATTCTTATACGTGCAGGGCCATATCAGGAAAGATGACTTCTATTGTGCATCCCTTATCTATATATATATAAAAAAGATTTAGTTTTCTAAAGCAATGATCCTAAGCACTGAGGCTTAAAACAATGTTACCACAGCAGGGCTAGGTTGCGTACACCCTTATATTGATGAGCAGTTATTCCCATGGGTTAGTCCACTGACTCCAGAGGGATTACACACGTGTATTTGCCCACCAGTGTGAGTAAGAGAGGTGCAAAATGGGCCACAGTGGTTTGGATCACCATTACTGTTGTATATTTGTTTAATACAGTTTGCCAATGGGAGATGCCCAGATGTCACATGGTGGGCATGGGATAGATGGATGAGTTGTGATTTTGATTTGTGTTTGGCCGTACAGTTTTACCTCTTACATTCCCCAAACTGTGCCCTGTATCCTGTAAGTAGATGCAAAATACCGGTGGAATGAGTAAAAGAATTATTTATAATTGTTTTCCTCTGCACCACATCTAGAAAAATCCAGGACTGCATTATTATTTCATATAACTTCTGACATGAGGAGATCAAGCAATTATCACCTTTCTGAATGTCAACCTTTGACAGTGGCAGAGAGACCAAGTGTGGCTACTGTACATGGACACAAGTTTATGGGCACACTGTGGGAGGGGCACTGGTGATTTACTTTCTGGTTTTGGAATTTATTTATTTCTTTTTTTGATGGACTAGTAAATTATTAGAATGTGGATTTGTCAAACAGGCTTACAGACATCATCCCAAGTGGACTGCCTGAAAAAAAGGGCTGGCATCGCATCACATGGAATGACCAATGATGCATCATATATTTTTAATAGACAGAATGTTTTAATAAACATCCCCCCTCCTAAAACACTGGGTTTTAAAATAGGCTTTGCCTTGAGCCATGTAGCTACCCAGCTGTGAATTTTATAAGGCAACAATCTCCACATCGTTAGATGTTATGACTGATATTCTAGCTACTGACATAATAACTTTACACACACACAAAAGTTTCAAATTACAGTTGTGTCTTTCTATGCTGAAAAGTGTCTGTTTTTCTCCCATATTTGCCATCCCTCAGTGAGTTTCAGATCAAATGTGCTTAGCTTACACATCAAAAGATGATTTTTGTACCTGCCAGCTCTGCCCACGCAGTCTGGGGACTTGAAAATCAAGCTGGTCTTTTTTTGTGTGACTTTTGCATTCTTAGTCACAAAGACCCTGCAATCCAAACTCAGCTGAAATTTTGTATTGATGTGGGAGAATAGAATCCAGCTCACTTTTCTGTAGCTACATTTGGCTATATGGTTTTAATAGTAAAAACTTGATTTTTTGGGGGGGGGGGGGAGATCAATAAAGTAAGCCAATAGGAATCAGTGACTGAGTTTAGAGGGGATACATTCAGAGAGGAAGAATATTCCAATGGTTAGGGCGCAAGCATAGTCTCTGGGACACCTGGGTTCCAATTCCTGCTCCTGTGTGACTGTGGGCAAGTCAGTTAAACCCAGATCCTCCAGGGAATTTAGGCTTCTAACTTCCAGTGAAATCAGTGAAAGTTACGAGCCTAAATATCATAGGCAATCTGGGCCTTAATCTCTCTGTGTCTCAGTTCCTTGTCTGTACAATGAGGATAACAATACTTCTCACCACAAGGGTGTTGTGAGGATAAATACGTTCTCTGTGCTACTGATCTTGACTGGCAGTGTGTTGGTAGAATTGCCCCAGCCTATCCTTTACATGTTACTAAGTCAAAATAAATGAGTGTGGGGGTAGGTGCTGATGAGAGAGAAGGAAGGATGGGCTTACTGCAGGGAAAGAAGCCAACAGGAAGTTGTAAGACAAAAGCGAGATCCTGCTTTATCTTCCACTTTCTCACACCCTTTTGCTGGTGGTTTTCCCAGTTGTAATGTCCCCCTCAGTGTGTGGGTTTCACTCACAGAGATTTTGAAGAAGAATGTTTCTAATTGATCTAGTTGAAAAATGAAAAAATTGCAAAAGAAAAATTTGAAATTTTTAAATTGCAGGGATCAAAATGGACCGATTTTCTTTTCTCCTTTTCAATTTTTTAAATAATCAAATTTTTAATTTACTGAAAACCAGCTTTTTGGTAAACCAAATATTTGGGTAAAAAATTTGCTGTTAATTTTTATTAAAAAGTCACAAAGTTTTGAAACCTGAAAAAAATTAGAAAAAGTCAACAGTTTTTCAAGGCAAATATTTTTCCTTTGAGCAGCTCTAATTTCACACGTGTTATCCTTTTGCAAGGTGACAAAGTTTCATTCAGGGTAGTGTTAGAAATAATGTAGGAGAGTAAAGAATTAAACGCTGGACAAGTGGTCAGGCCTAATTACAGGGAACGGGGTCAAGGCAAGGGCAAACCTTGTTTCTGTTAATTGGTGTGAATTTTAGTTAGAGTCTGTTATCTCTCTTCTTCTCCTCCCTTCCTGGCCATCTGCTCAGGAGATGAGTCTATCGCTATTTCTGTGCAAGGCTTTTTGGTGGAAAGAAAGCATTATCTTCCTTCTCTCCCTGGCATGCCTTTACTTCAAAGAATGTTGGTGTAAATGTATAGGTTTTAAGGTGATGTGCCTGACCTCTGTATGGTAATCCTGTAAACAGCAAACGGGTGGGTATAATTATATGCATTATGTAGTTGTTCATATTCATTTTATAGGTGTCAGTGTAACCAAATAAGGGTCTATGAGGAGTTGCTGAAAATGTATACATTTACATACTGTTATGGATAAAAGAATTGTAAAGTAACCCCCTCGTTGCTCACTCTCGGCGTCGAGGTGGAACGAGCAGGCAATAAAGGGTTCTGTCTCCCCAATCCACCCCCGGGACAACCTGTTTGATTATTTCTAAGAGGTAGCTTATCATTCAGGATAAGTTGAACTAAAAGCTAAATCTGACCTAGCTGTCAGCTAACTACATACATAGATCAGATTTTGGTTTCAGTTATGATGTAAATCTGGAATAATTCCACTGATGTCAATGGAGTTATTCTGCATTTACTGTAGAAGTGAGAAGAGAACCTAACCCTAGTTGTATAAAAATAAAGGAGAGCTTTTCATCTTTAGGCTCCAGGCTCAAATTCAGACCAGGTCAGTAGTGACTGTAAATTGTTCCAATTTGATGGCTGTTTAGAGTCTTATGTGAAATGAATCTGTGGATCTTAATCAACTTCCTAATGGACTGATCCATTGAAGAACTGAGGCTGAGTTTAGGACAGTGAAAGAGTCAGTGGGGTTTCCTTGAACCATCCTCTGTGGTTGGAGGGGTTGCATATTTTGGATACCATGCCCTCCCCAACCTCAAATCTGGATGATCTGGAGGCAGAAAGATCTCAGGCATGCTGCAGGGGTGGTTGCTGCTCCTCTGCCTGCCTCCCCATAGCAACATGACTCCTGCCCTGTGACTGCGTCAAGGCTGCCCAGAGAGAGTTAATACATGTTTGAGTTGTATTGTTTCCCATCTGGTGTACTGTGCCAAAGTCCCCAGACTTTGCAAGGGAATGGCACAGAGGAGAAAAGCTTCTCCGGCCCCCTTCCATACCGTACCACATGTACTCTGTGGAACTCCATTTGCCCAGAAGTCCATTTGAGGAGGGGTGGGACAAAAGGGGGGGCATCTGGAAAGGGGAAGATGTGTGTGCACTGGGCCTGTTCCCCATAAGGATTGACAGACATTTATGCAACATTTGTTTTAGCCCCTTGTTTGTCTTTGAGCCTTCAGATGCAGCTCCTCTTCTTCACCATGACGATGGTTATACCTAGAAGTGTACTGTCTAAAAGACATGATGTACCAGCTGAATGAGGCAAACAAGCAGATGGGGGTGGAGGATTGAGGAAGACAGGGTAACAAAATAAATTCACTCCGGGTCAGTAGGTTTTAGGTCAGTCTTTGGTGTTGCACAGATCTTCTGCTGCCCTTTGAAACGGGGCGAATTTCGCCCCAGACTGAACTGGCTTGCATTATGCTATAGTCTGCAGTACAACAGCAAAAGAATGATTGGAATAAGTTAACAGTAGTTGTTCATGGATTTCTATCTCTTTTCATGTAATTTCAGTTTTCCTTATTTTAATAAAGCTAGTTTTCAGACACGGATTCTCAGCTTTTTGTGCGTGACTACCCATCTCAAACCTAATGCATAATGATCTCTAAGGGCCCTGATCTTGTGAGGTGTTGTATATACTCAGTTCTTAAACAAATCAAATATGTTATCTATTGCTATCTGAGCAATGCTTTTTACAACTGGCATGGTTTTACTCAATCCAGTTTTATGCATGCACTCAACTGTTTCTAAGGTGATATTTATAAGTAGCAGTTAACTGACAAAGAAATGTTTCCTCTACAAAGAAAACATGAGTCAACTATGTTGCTGCTTGTTTTTGCCTTGATGGTTGCATCTATTAGTGATTTCCAACTCAATCCTCATATTGCTGTCACCCATCATAAACTCTGTTCCCAAGGGCTCTGGGAATCTTTGCTGTACTTTAGAATGATGTGTTTTTGATGAGTCAGGAGTGTATTTCTCTACAGTTCTGCTCCTGTCAGCCGGCCCTTCTGCATTGACAGGGCAGAACCGTATAATCTGGTTTGGTCTTGTCATGGTATAATGCAGTCTGTGCTAAAACAATGCAGCACAATCCTGGGTTGGGCAATCCACTTTCTATCCTGCCATGTGAACTAGTGGGCCAGCAACTGGGAAAGTACAAAGGGAAATAGACAAGAAGAGGCTTCCCTGTATTTCCCATTGCTCCTAGTACATGTTAGCACAGCTGTATGCATAAATTGTTGGGGTAGCAATCTGATCTTGATGATGAGGGCAAGTGGACTGACATGGATTGGTGGGTATTCATGAGAAACCGTCTCTTTCTCCCCAGCACATAAAACAGGTATGGGTGAATTAGCTCCTTCCCTGGAGAAGGAAGAAAATCTCCTGGTGCCTTCGTTCCCTTTCCTTTTATCTCATGTGAGTACCTGATTTCATGCCAGAGCCAGTGTAGCATATGTTTCCTAGTGCACTGTTTTGATACTGAAAAGGGAACACTGCATTCCAAAGCACAATATTTGCACAGCATGCACATGGATTCAGTTAAGTCTTGAAAGTCTTTGTGGGTTATGACATTCCCCTAAATGTGCTGAGCTTTCTTTAACCTTTCATAAAACATTGTGATCTTTATGGACTGTATCATATTGTGCAGTAATGTGCTTTATTGTCCACAGAATAAGCTTTTCTTAAGGATAATTGGAAAGCTGGAAATGGCTGCTATCGGCTGATTTTTTTTAAATACATTATTTCTGAAATGGGCCTGGTGTAATAATGACCCTATCTGTTCAAGATTTAAGATTTGTCTTGGCAGAGAAAATTGATCCATTTCACCTTTGTCTAATGGAAAATTTTATCTGGGATTATCTGTTTATGTAAATGAATGTTCCTCTGAAAAGGGAACTTGAGGGTGCTGTAAATCTCAGTGACACTTCAGTTTCATGGGGGGAAAATTGGAAAGGATTCTAGTATTTATCTGCCTGAAATTGGTTATAAAAACAAAATTATCTTCATGTACCTGCTGCATCTGATGTTTCCTGGGATTTCATTATGTATTTTGAATAATGCAATGTTACAATAAGAACAGGCTTCTTTGTAACTAGCTCAGAAGTTGTTACGGTTGTGTTTTCTAGCATTAGATCTATCAAGAGAAGGCAGCCAGTTTGGGATAGCAGGATTTTTAGTCTGTGTCCTAATAGGTAACAGTTAGCACAGGCACATTATTCATATAGCTCCATGTAGGGCATTGCAAACACACTCCTTTCCCTTTTCATATACTTATAATATGTATGAATCTAATTATAAGGAAATATGTCTTTGGCTAATCTGCATTTGTTTATAGCAGATGGATCAGTACTATGAATTTAGCGTTCAAACTAATATTTTTTACATCATTCTTATCAGATTTTTTTAAAAAAACCAATAGATTTTGTTGCTGATTTTCCTCTTGAGAACTTGTATTTAAAATATAGTGGGCCGGATCTTCAGCTACTATAAATCAGTGTAGCTCCATTTATGTCAGTATATAGCTTTGCATGTTTACACCAGCTGCGGATCTGGGCCATTAATATAGTTACTGTAAATGTTCTTTATTTGTAGTGTTCTTGGTGGGACTGAATGAAAATAGAAACAGGAATTGATTTTAAAATGGTTAACAAAAGAAACAAAAAGTAAGAATGTGTTCTGATTCATTTTTAAAATTCAACTAAGATAAAAGGCAAAGTATTTTCACATAAAACAAAGCTAACTAGTGAGTGTTCAGTACCCTGTTCTCCTTGGTATAACTTAGATTTATATGGTAAAGTTCTCTGGTAGTTGCTTTGATGCTCAAAGGGATCAGGAAGGCACTCAGAAGCAGTAGGACATCCGCATATTTTTAACATGCACAATTCTCACTGCCATCACTGGCAATGATACCGTGCAGCTTTGCTGGAATAGAGAAAAAGCAAACGCTTAAATCTTTGAAAGATGAAGGAAATACAGTGTACTGTGATGTGCACTCAGAGGTATAAAGCATTGCCCTACATTGTCAAATCGGAGCATCCAAAGATAGCCTACTAAATCCATATTCACCCACTTAAATAAGTGATCTAATTTTTAAAAATCATTGGAAGCTGCTGATTGCTTAGAACTTTCGAAAATCAGATCACTCATGTAGGTGCCTAAATAAGAAGCCAGGAGCCAGGACACCCAGCATGAAATCTTGCCCCATTGAAATCAAGGGGAGTTTTGTTATTGAATTCAATGGTAGCAGGGTTTCACCTCCATTTTTAGAAATCTTGGGCAGAATCTGTGCTGTAACTAGGTGCAACGCAGATCTTCCAGCAATTCAACTAGTATAGCAGTGACTGTTAAAAAAATCAGCATTTATCGATAGCTTTCACCCTGTGAAAGACTGCGCGTTATACAGTGTGAAAACCTTTGGTACACATTGCCTGTTTAAAAGCAAGTCCTGTAACAGCATTTCCCTCCAGCACATCATTCTTCAGGGGGGGAAAAAAAAGGTGATGAAAATCTCTCTGCAAATTTGAGAAATTATTTTTTTTAATCATTGAAAGAGTAAAAATGTTTGAATGTTCTGAAAATAATTATGCAAGAAGTTTGAAGCAAAATGATGAAGATGACACAATTGGCTATTCCATTGTCATAGACCCTTAGAAGCGGAATGTTCATCCTTCATCTTCTTCACGTCTGGGGCGTTCTTCACATTTCAGGGAATAGAGATTGCCAACACATTAAAACTTGCATCAAGAGAAAGTGGCAGGTTGCAAAACTCAATGAATCCCAACAATCAGATACACACTACTCAAAATAAAAGTGCACAGTTTAAAATACAAAGGCCTACGTTTTCAGAAATGAACCCATGATTTTGAGTGCCTTATTTTTTGGGTCCAACTGGAAACGCCTTCAAGGGGCCTGCTTTTCAGAGGGGGGATAGTCAGTTGTTCCTGAAAATTAGGTCTCATCAAGTTATCTCAAGTTGGGCCACCAAAATCGCAGTCACTTTTGAAAATTTTAGGCCAAGACATGGAGAAACGGAGTAGAGCAGGACAATAGTAGTATATTATTTTATATGTAATAGCAACTTGCATCCCGAAGTGCATTAAAATGTAATCTGCCGTAAAAATTAGACGCAGAGTTAGTTTCATCTTCCACTGAAATTTAACCATCTCTGGGGTGAAAACAGGCAGCCGTTTATCAGTACACTGTACTGCTCTACAACTTGTTAGGACTAGACGTGAAAAATACTGTCTGCAAATGAAACCGCAAGTGAAATTATATTGGTGGAATGTTATTACCTACTGAGGTGGAATGTCGCCAGGTCACCAATTCCCCTACTCTAATGAAAAGTGCGGTGGCATCCTCAATAACCAGACATGATCAGGTCTGCAATTTTCAGTCCTATCTGGAAAATTCTTCTGGGATTTCCCAGTTCATCCTCTCTTCTCTGTTTTGGGACCAGATTCACTACTGCATTACACCATTTTTACCGAAGGGTAACTCCATTAATTTCAGTGGAGCTGCACCGGCATAAAATTGGTGTAGATGGTGCTGAATCAGGCCCTCTCTCTCTCTCTCACACACACACACACGCTGTTTGTCTCATTGCTAGTAGATATCACAGACAATGTGAATAGGGATCTGAATGCAGAGAGGGTGAAAGTTTGGCAAATCAGAGCAGAGAATGCATAAAAACATACAGGTATGCTGCAGCTCAAATAAAACTCATGCTTGGTTCTCCTGTGACACTCATAGATCCACAGGATCCTGAGGAATGTGCTCAGCATTGGGTAAACCCCTATAGTGCCTCAAGAACCAGACATTACTGTGTTGTTGTGGATAAGTGGGATACCTAGCGCAGAACAAAGGGAACATTTTACTGGATACAGAGGTTTATACATAAGCAACAGAATTAAAAACAAAAATGATGCAATTTAAATTTTAGCAGCCTTTTTTTTTTCTTCCCAGACCTATTGTATGTCAAGGTTTAAATGCTGCAGTTCACTTGTGATGCATGTGTGAGGTCAAACTTGCCAGTGTAGAATAAACATGGCATTATATACAGCATGTACCTTTTTCAATAGATTTTAATGCCTACCTGGCTTCTGTAGCTGTACGCTGTGAAACTACATCTCTGTCTCTTCTCTCTGCACCCCCAAAGAGCTGTTACACTCAGTGAAGAAAAGAAAAAAAAGTGGACCATCTGTAGATGCAGATGGGGATTTGTGGATGGCGAACAAGTTGCAGTCACTGAGTAAGCAGAGATGCCCAAAATATGTCATCCAAATTGACCAATCAGGATGATATGGGAACATTAGCCTGTTTAGATGCTTATTCTTACAAGCCCACCCCGGCAACTGTGCTCGGAGTTCCTGGAGTCAATCAAACACTCAATCATTCCTTCTTTCCTGCTGCTGCTTAGCAGCCTGAGATCAGAGGCTGTTTTACTGAGCTGTCAGCTTATCTGAGGCATCTCAAAGGCCAGCCTGTTTTGCAGACCAGGCATATTGGAAGTTTTTTTTTAAGAAGGGGAGATACAGGATATTTGTATGCTCTATTTGGATACTGTAAAGTGTAATCTAACTGCTAAGCATTTATATTATTACTGTACTAAGTGGAATGGGTTTTGTTTGGCACAGTTATAAATAGAGCTTTATGGGAACCAGATTTTCCATTTCATGGACAATTCCATGATTTTGAGAGGTTTTTTTTTTTTTTTTTTTTTTTTGCATTCTGACATGAAACAAAGCCAAAAAAATTCCCATCAAATGAAATCCTAAAAAATGTAGTTTCAGATTGATCAAAATGCTTCAGTGCAATTATCATTTTTATTTATTATATAAGAAAATAATTGAAATGAAAACCCATTTTTAAATGAAAAGATGAAATGTTTCATTCAGAAAAGCTTGAAATGGAATGTTGTGACCCATTGGAACAGGTCTGGTTTTGGTGTGTGTTGTTTTTGCAAAACAAAATTTTGTCAAAATTGACATGTCAGTGAAATTTTTTCATTTCACTGAAACGACATTTTCTGTTGGAAAACTTTCAACAAGCTCTAGTCACAACTAAGGGAGGATGCGATAAGCCTATAAATATTTGAAAAGTATAAACAGGAAGCAGCGTGAAGAATGATTTACAGTGATAAATGTTGGCATAGTTAGTAGCAATGGAATGAAATTAAGAAAGGGAAAATTTGGGTTGGATGAAGGAGGGGACTTGTGCTTCTATGACGCTTCAAGGCTTTTGAAATTCTCCTTCAGTATCAGGAAAATCTTGCTATCAGCAGGAGACTGTAGAGTGATCCTTCAGGGGAAGCTCCATTACTTCAAACTTTTAGACTGGACAAAACACCATGAAATATACTTTAGGGAACAATCTTGCACACGTGGGGATGGGTGTCCCTAACTTTATATGGATAACAAGATTATCCAGAGTCATAATAGTAAATGTTGATTTGAAAAAAAAAATGTTTTGGAAAGGATCTAAAACCTTGTGCTTCAGGGTTTAAGATGACTTATAACTGTTGGGAGTTAGGAGGGGATGCGCAGGTTATCCCATAACTGCCTATTGCAGGGTTTCTTGCAGTTTCCTCTGAAGCAGCTGGTTGATCACTGTCTGCTTTTGGGAACAGGGCATTGGTCTAGAGATACCGCTGGTCTAATCCAGTATGGCAATAACTATGTACCAATAACTACTATGACCCTAAATATTACTGATGCCTCCCCTTTAGCCCCCATAATTTTCAGATTATTCTTTGGTATAATCTTCTCTCTTTCTCCAGGTTAGAGTACTTTACTTATCTAGCCACAACACTACCTATTTCAGGTTGGAATTTTTTTCTTTCCTTCATATTTCTTCCTTTTGGGTCAAGATTGGGAATATGAGCAGAGGAGGGGAACTAAAACCTGTCTCAGTATAAGAGATTGTCATGCTAGCAGGACTCCATTCTGCACTCAATTATATGGGTGTAGTTCCCCTCCTGTTGAAGTCACACCTTTGTAACTGAAGGCAGAATCAAGGCCACAGAGCTTAAAAAAAACCAAACAGGTTTGACAAATTCGGTTGGTTGTTATATAGAAGTGCATATCAGTGGGCCCTGTGTTTGATCTCAACTACACCTGTTTTATACTAGTAAAACTCAATTTAAGAAATGGAGCAACTCCTGAATTGCACCAGTCTAAGTGACTTTCAAACTCTTTAATCACTGGAGCATGTTGAAGTAAATCTGTAGTGTTCAGTATTTAAGCAGAAAGGCACTTCAGTTGCTTGTTACATTGTTTATTGCAATCTCGCCAAAAGTTAAGCCATTTCATTCTGCAGCACTCTGCTGACTTGAACTCAGGAGCTCAGTACAGGGATTGTCATCATGAAGAATGGTATGGATCAGGAAAAGTGATAGACCCTTACTTTGCTATGATGAGCACAGAAGTGAAGGATTAGTTAGTGGGAAGCCGATGCTGTATGAGATTTTGCCATGCAGTTTTGCCAACACGTCCACATCCTATCTGCAACACTTCTGTTTATTCCTAGGCCATCCTGAGCAGAGACTGCAGGCCAGATCTGGATCTCCGTTACACTAGTGTTACCATTGATTTTTATGGGGTTACCTGAGTATGTGACAGAGTAACTGAGATCAGAATCTGGTCTTCTAGATTGCAGAGTGGGTTTGTGATGTGAACAAAAGTTCATGAGGGTCTAGAGTGACACACCCCATTTATTGTCATGTAACCTAATCAAGATTTTAGCCCATGTTGCTAGCAGTAAAAGAAAAGACACTAGACCACTGTGCTTTTCAGCTTCTCAAATATGTGTCTCGTTTATTTTTTTTCACAGTGACTCTTCTTTTAAATATGCATTCAAATATGTGAGGAGCTCAATGGCTTGTGAGGTTCCTAACATCATAGAGCCCACTCATAAAGAAATGCTAAGCCACAAGTGTCTACACGGTGCAAAGTCTTTCTGCTGGCTTCATTTATACAAAATAATTATAGTCAATAACATTTCCTTTTACTTATGGGGACACAATATACCTTATAATGAAGTTATGTACAATTAATACTACAATGGGTAAAACTTTAATGAGCATAATTATCTCCAACAGTTTTAATTTAATATGTATTCCTCAATTCCTGATGTAAACCGGTATGCAGTGTGGCTGTGCGTTGTTGAACAGCCGCTGCATTTCTGTGACAGATGACTTGATTACATTTGTGAGTCTGTGTCTGTGTGTGTACATGCACGTGCACATTTGGGATCTGTTGAGCTGAAATATAATATTATTCAAAAAATGGCTGAGATTAATAGGTTTTCCATCTAATGTCAAGCCACGCCTTAGAAACCAAACTGTCTAAGGAAAATTGCAGGTTTGATTTGAAACCTTTTAAAAGTTTTTCTTAAATTTGGTATGAAAATAATTAATAATAGAGCCTTTATGAGTTCTAGGCACTGAACGACATACAGCAAGAAAAGATGGTCTCTGACCAGAAGTGTGTATTATTATATATTATTATTTATTGCCTTTCCTACATTAACTAAGTACATGGAAAACGCAGGGGACATCACTAAAACGGTCAATACTTGCCAACAGTTATGACACA
This sequence comes from Emydura macquarii macquarii, assembly GCF_026122565.2. Taxonomy (NCBI): domain Eukaryota; kingdom Metazoa; phylum Chordata; order Testudines; family Chelidae; genus Emydura; species Emydura macquarii. The sequence continues at coordinate 20,460,422 of NW_027131927.1, forward strand.
GTGAAAAATCCGAGACACCACAGTTTCACCTCTCCTTAAGAAATAAGTTTTGTGTTTCAGACATAGATGTGTGACAGCAATTGGGTCAATTGTAATAGTGGTCTCTGTATGTCTTCAGCTCAAATAACAGTACCAGAATTGCATATCACACTACCTATGGGTGAAACTGAGGCAGGGAGGTGAAGTGACTTGTTCAAAGCTACACAGCATGAGTCAGTGGCTGAGCCAGGATTAACCCAAGGGGCTCCTGATTCAGCACAGTGGCCTCTCCCTCTCATCTAGCTTCTACTCCCTCCCCAGTCTTTGTCCCATCAGGTAGAGTCTATGAATAAACACTAGTTTAAAGGGTAATCTCTGTTGCTGAACGCCTTCGGGTAGAGCATCAGCTGGTCTTATGTCTAGTCCTATGACAATTGACACCAGCTGAGGCTCTCTCACTAGTGTCTGTTTCACACTGACCCAGCAAAAGGGAAGGATTCTCCTTTTTTCTGTCAACTAGTCTGTGTTAAAGAATGATAACACTGGATCTGATTTGAAGCCCACTGAAATCAATGAGAGTCTTCCATTGACCTTGATGGGCTTTGGATCAGGTCCTTTTCATGTATTTGGTTAAAGCATATATAGAGCAATACAGGCCACAAAGAGATGCGTCCTTTTCTCATTATTTCTCTCCCTTCCCACTCCTCTCGTATTCCCTGTTACCCCACCTTCTCATGCTCCTTCCTCCCTCTGCCCCCACCTATACCCCCCAAAGTCTTAGGTTCTTCCGGCTTGTAATTTGTTGCTAATCAGCTGTCAGTGTCGGAGCAATGATAAGAGGTTCATCTCTTGCTGTGGGTAATGGCCTTAAAAGTCACCGAGTCAATGTCAATGGGATCGCTCCAATTCAATCAGAGAGCTGAATGAGGGATGGCACCTGCTGACATTAGCACTCATTTTGAGCTCAAGCATCTGGGCCCTAGTAAATAACCATCAGTGGGTGGGTCCGGGGGACAGGTCATTAGCCCCACGAAAAATAAATATCGCTTCCCTTGATGGCTGCGAGTAATTTAGCTCAGACGAGGAAATTTCACCCTAGATTAAGTATGATGAGCCAATATCAGTCAGAGGAGGCCAAACAGTGAGAGCTTGATGAGATAGAGGAAAATTTATATGCAGCTGGCTGAATGCAAGATGAGTTTAAAGAAACGATGTACTCTTCCAGTCTTTAGCCATGTGCCGGAGCAACGCTAGGCTCAGCTCCTTCCTTGCGCACACTGCACATTTGTTTTCCCTTTGGTTTAAAATAGCTCTGTGTTTTGCTTGCACATTTTGCAGCTCTTGCATGTAACGCCTTGGAAGAAGAGCTGTGCCAGGTTGCAGAGAGGAGCTTGCCATGCCTGCAGGCTTGCACACAGCTCTCACAGCAGCCAGGCCTACTTGTTTATGAACACAGAGAGAGGTTTAATTGTTTTGGAGGTCCCCAAGGCCTCTTGCCCACCTCCTTTTTGTTACGCAAATAGTGTAATAAGCCACCTACTGTACCTCTGCTCTGCTTTTTTATTTGTCTCATCAATCTCATCTACCAAACGCTGGGTGGCTTTTAACAGTCCTTTTTATTAGAAGCTGCTCAGCTTGCATTGGTAATCATATTTTACCTCTGCTGAAAACTGTAGTCAGCACATCTCTCTCCCATTGGCCTGGATACGTCCCTAATGCTCTGACTGGAGGGTGGGGTCAGTGTCCTGATTATACTCTGAATAGAAATCTAGCATATTGTAGCAACCTACTCGCTCCTCCCCCTCCATTTTGTCTTTGGGAAAGAACCAAGGAGGATCAGTAAAGGATCCTGACATGTGTCCTGAGCTCATCCCAAGCTTCCAGTTCTCTGAAGTAGAAGCCAAATGGGACCAGGAAGGATCTGGAAAGGACCAATCTGTTGCTGGCAGTGTGAACTAGTCAGGACCCAGACGGTGAATGCTGTGGGCAGAGCCCCTCTATTATAAGGAGTTGGGCTGCCATGGAGAGATAGAGCTGTGCGGAGGGCAGAAAGAAATAGATTGGAACCTCAGCAGCCAAATGGAGATGCCAGATTTGTTATACCAAGATAGGCATGAAGGATGGAACTGATCTGCTGCAGAGCCAATGAACTGAGGCAGGTGCTTTGCTACAGCCTACAGGGAAACAAGCTTTGGCCAGCTCTCAGGAGATTCAGGTTGAGTTAAGGCTAAAGAACAATGCTGACAGAGAAATTTGATTCCACAGCCATGTTGCTTTGCTCTTTGTTAACACCTGCCCAATGTAGTTCATTATGTTTGAGTTTTTGGCTCCCCACATATCTGCTTTGCTTATGTTCCCTGCTGCCCATCTGAAATATGTCATCCACCAAATATAAAGCCGCTATGCGGGTTCCACACAGCATAAACAATGTGAAGTGCAGTGGAGATGCAGTCACTTCATTTCCACAGAACAACTTCATTATGAAGCAGAGGTTCACGGTCACTGGAACAGCAATTTGCACATTGTAACTTATTTAATAATTGCACACTTTCATTCTGTTTCCCTGTGAACTAACATGGTCATTTTGCCTGAGTTCACCACTACTGGGATGTACTGCATATTTCTCTATTAGTGCAAATATGGGAGCATGTCCTGTTTGATGATTATTTTTTAAGAAACAACACTAAAGTTAAATGTACTGTAGGCGCTTTTTCATGCAGAATTGAGCAGAAGCCAAATTAGCCTATAAACTCAATGGTCAACTGATTTTTCCTACATGTGAACAGAAAACAAACTTCATTATTAAAATGATTGAAAACTTGATTAACCCAACTTCTTTTTTGTTTTCTCTATTTTTCAGGAGCCTTTGGCTTTTGACCAAACCCATGAATTGTTTCTGCAATGCTCACTTCTTCTTGAATAGCCATCAATATGTAAAGGTACTATTAACCCTGTCCTACCCTTACCCTGGGCAACTACATGAAATACTGTTCCTACTGACATGCCATGCATCATGTACTGTTATCCAATCTAGGCAGGACAAAAGACTCAAGTTCCTGAATATTTACATTTGGGATTTAACATTTTCAACCAAAGATAAAATGACTGAAATTGACCAGCATCTGAAAAGTGTTCATTCTGTTTGCCAAGGAAGATCCTCAGTTGGTGTAAATTATAGTCAGTGGAACTGTCATTTACACCAGTGGAGGATCTGGCCCTTGTTTTTTAGGACTTGAACCAAAGCCCATTAAAGTCAATGTATGAACTTCCACTGACTGCAGTGGATTTTGGATTAGGTCGTCGGGTGTCTATGCAGTGTACTGCAGTGTGCTCGTGAAAAGTTAAAGGTAGAGTAGCCCAACTGGGGAAAATGGGATGTTTAAAAGATCTGTCTAATCTAGCTCTGATTTAGCTGAATCTGTGGAATCACTAAGGCAGTCAGGGACAGCTGTGTAAAAGGAAAATGGACGTATTTGCTCTCCTGCTGGTTCTATGACTGAAAATGTTTTGGCTGGCGTTCAGCTTATAGAGATCTCAGTCCCTTTGAAGATGCCCAACACAAATTTGAACTGTACTGAGCATAGCATGCCATTTTTACTGTATAACTTACATCTTGCATTTGGGTTTTTAGGGTTAAGTTTTCACCCTAAGTAGCCTAAGTATAAAAGTACGCTACATTAGCAGCACATTTATATATAGTGCTTTTCACACCGAAGGGTGCCAAAGTGAGCTACATGTTATCTGCCTATATTTCTAATCTATCCTGCATTTCCCATCACTGAAATGCTATCAGCACTGGGGTCGGAACGTGCCGGCTCTTCAGCAGAACACAGCACGACTGCGTAACCGTTTATATATTGTACAATTTAAGGCTATATTCTATATGTAAACTGTTGCCCAATATTGCTTGGAACATCATTCAGTTTGAAACAATTGAAGTAATTTGTGCATCTGTGTGCATCTCACACACACACAGATATATATATTACAGACATATCCACACTTGGAATTTTTTAAACCACACTGGTTCAGGGTTTGGCACATGAGCAAATTAGATTTTTGCTGTTGCTCTTTCTTTGAAGACGCTGGTCAGCATGCTAGCCACTTCCTCTGAACATCTTGATAAAGAACCCTTTTTTTCTAGAGCTGGTCAAAAATTTACTAACAGAACAGTTTCCCACTGGAGAATGCTGACTTCTGATTTCTATGCATACAATGTACGTGCATGTGCTGATATGGTTTAATGTGTATAATATGTGTGTGTTTAACATGCCCCTCCAAAAGCGGTCAAATTTAAATTCCTGCGCATGCCCCTGCTTCAGTTGATTCCAACTGTTGTCTCTTATATAATACTTAGATTGCAAGCTCTTCATCTCCATGTTATGAGTTTATACAGTGCATAGGACTGAGTCTCCTGGGTGCTCCCTCAATATAAATAATAAATAAATAATAAATTTCAGGGTAATTTTAAAAAGTGGGGGTCGGGGGGAATGCCCTTAAATAAAGATACATGTGTATTGTCCTTCAGCCTTTTGACAGTTGCTACAATTTCAGGAATTCTTCATAACTTTGGGCACTATTTTGCATTACAGCTATTGTCCACTATCTGTTATATCTATATCTCCCCAGACGCTCCACTTTCGTAATGGCCTCGGTGACATCCAGAAAATACAGACAGCCTCAATTTTTGGATTATCAGAATTAATTTTCTATATGAAGTTCACTGCTGAACTGACAAAGCTGAAATTAGGATAGTCTGAAATTCAAAAAATTGGGGTTTATACAAACAGAGCTTACTCATATAAGAATAATATATGGGGATGATTGTGCTATGGATCCATAGTGAACATCATTCACCCCATCCCTTACATTCATATTTTCTTCTGTTACTAGACATTGGTAATTTGGTCAACAGATCAGTCCTGGAACCACACACTTTATTACCACTAACGAAATACAGATTTCTATAGCTTTCTACACAGGCCTTTTATATCCTGCATGTTGCTGCTGGTACCGGTTTATTCCCACCTCTGATGGATGAAGCATGTAGTATAGTGGATCAAACTACCTGGAGTAACAGAGAATTTTTAAAAGGGGCATTTTTCCAAAGTGGGACATTAGGATCATAGAAACAAACTTTACAGCCCCAATCCAATTGGCATGGTAGACTGTAGAGACTGGACTATCCAATAGATCATCAGCTGACTTCCAAAGATTCAAGTGGACAAAACTAGGATGATCATCTGTCCCGAAAGAAATACATCTTTTCTCATAATCTCTACCAGAAATCAGAGATATAGAGATATTTAGCAAATAGCACGGATTTTTTTGCTGTATAAGATGGTAACTATTTCATTTGACCTGCTACCTATTTAACCCTGTTTAGGTCCCATCCATACTATCTACTCAATCCTGGAAAAGTTTCCACAAGAATGGACTCTCGAGGGTAGAGATGTTCAAAGCAGTGCAGGGAATTTAGCCATTTATAGTCCATTAAAATTCCATCTTCCTCTGTGCTGGTTTGAAAGTCTCGGCAGGACTCCATGTGGGTGTACAGTTCACTTGCATGGATCCCTTTGTGGGACTGAGGTCTATGGCTGAAACTTATCAGCAATAGCCATATTTACAGCACATCTACTTAGTGCACTCACTGAACTTCAGTGCCCAAGTCAGGGCATGATATAGACATTAGGCCAAATTTGGCTCTCAGTTAGGTGCACTGTCAGTGGATTCAATGGAGATGCACCATTGTCATAGAGTACTTGTTCCATTAGTTCATAAAGGGTTCAGAAGTAGTTCTTAAGCAAGAATGGGCTTAAGTGTTGCTTGGTTTTGTTTGGGAAAATGGATGTCTACCTCCCTTTCAAATTTGTTTCTGGGTTATCGCCAAATAAAAGCAGCTTTTCTTTGTATTTTCTTTGGGTTGTTTTTTTCATATTATTTGTTTTGTCGTGTGTTAACTTGCAAGTATCTACCTATACAATGATGGGTCAAATTCAGACCTGGAGTAAGCAGGTGCAGGTCTACTCATATTGTAGCCACTCACAGGAGGTCTGATTTTGCATTTTATGTTCTTCCCACCACTATGATAGATGGTGTTTGCTATAATTTGATATCTGTCCCTGCGTTTGTACACAAGCAACTTGATGAACAAGCCATTGACAAAGTCCTGATGATGGATTGATTGCCATTATGACAGGTATTGTGGGCATTCTACCAGCTGACATTTTGAACATCTTCTTTAATGCAGGCTGCCTTTTATTATTTGGGAAATGGATCAGAGGTAGATATTCCCCCAATTAAGTCTGATGAGGTCAAATACCTCCTGATTACAGGCTAACCCGTTGTGTCTAAAAGTGACAGACGTGCTTGGAAAATTGCATTTAATACCTGAATATATATGATCAACTGAACAACAGATTTTAATCATGATTGAACGTGCTTAGCCTCTTTAATTTTTTACTGATGTTCTGATCACATCTTGCAGTGTTAGCTGCCCTGTTTTCAGGATGCTTTGTATTTGGCAAAAGGTGGCTGAGGTAATATCTTTTATTGGACCAACATCTGTTGGTGAGAGAGACAAGATATTACCTCACCCATCTTGTCTCTCTAATATTCTGGAACATAACAACATTGCATATTGTATGTGGCAGAACGGCTCTAAAACATTGAATAGCCTCTCTTGCATAATATTATTATTTTAAGATCGTAATACAAAAAGCAAACCAATCTTCCCAGGAGTGAATAAACGCAATGCAAAATGAGGGTCAAATCCTCCACTACAGTAACTTTGTGGAATTACACCAGCAGAGAATTTGGCCCTGTATGTGCAGATCAGGGATAATACAAATAAGACACACAAATCCAGGAAGGTTAAATTGAGAGTACACAGGGAAGCCCTTTAAAAAAATACTTTAGATTACAAGGTACCACCTCAAGCAGATATTCTGCTCTCAGTTACATAAGTATAAATCTGGAATAATTCCAGTGAGGTGAATTGAGTTTCTCAGGATTTACAGTGGAAGCAAAATTTTGGCCCCCAGTATTTAATTTTTGCAGAATAATTGATGATAAGGCCATTGTAGTTATTTGGGATCTCTTCCTCCAGGATTTAAAAAAACGCACATAACATTAGTGTAAAACAATAAAGTGTTGCCTTGTATGTGATACTCTTCAGAAGTACTTCTATTGTATTGAATGTGTATTAATTTTTATGGGCATTATTCTCTACAGCAATGGCTCTCACTCAACCTTTCCAGACTTCTGTACCCTTTTCAGGAGTCTGATTTGTCTTGCATACCCCAAGTTTCACCTCACTTAAAAACTACTGGCTTACAAAATTAGACATAAAAACACAAAAGTGTCACAGCACACTTGCTGAAAAATTGCTTACTTTCTCAGTTTGTCTGTGTGAACTTTTAGTTTGTACTGACTTTATTAGTGCTTTTTATGTAGCTGTGCTAAAACCAGGCAAATATCTAGATGAGTGGATGTACCCCCCTGGAAGACCTCTGCTCAGGGCTTAAGGTGTGAAGCCCCTAGAGCGTCTTGGAGACCCAGGGAGGGTGTGAAGTCACCAAATTGGCATGGCATGGCATGATGGAGGGGTGGTCCGGCCAAATCTGAGTGGCATTCAATTCTGTGTGCCAGGTTGCATCACCACTCAAATTTAGGGAGAGAGGGCAGGTCACCTGGACCGCCTACTTAGCAAAATTCTAGCTGTGCTGCTGGCTCAAACATGGAAGAAGCTAACCCCACTTTCCAGAATGCTGGTGATGCCTGGTCTCCACGGGCTCATGTAACCCAGCATCTATTATCACCCACCCTTGTAACAGTGACTAGAGCATACAGATAACATTAGAGAATGAATGTGGATAGGAGTATAATCCCAGCCCCAACAGGGACTCAATTTCATGTGTCAGCACTTCTGATCTAAGGCCCTGATTCAGCCAGGTTCTTAAGCACACACCTAACTTGAATGCAACTATTCCAGTGCTTAAAGCCAGGCATGTGTTTAAGTGCTCTACTGATCTGACGTCTAAATCACCCCCGGTAGTATACTGTGCAGTGACTTAGGTCTTGATCAAGTAAAGCTCTTAAGCACATGCAATTGTCTGATTGGCTTCAGTAATTTAAAGTTAAGCACTTTGCTGGATTGGGGCCTTAGCGGTGGCAGGGATAAAGTTGGGTTTAAAGTGAGAAACAGTTTAGGGGCAAGGTGTTTCTTTAGCGCTAAAGCTATGCAAGCAAGTCAAGGAATAGAAAGGCTTTGGTAGTAACCCATTTTCCTGGAAGCAGAGACCAGATGGAAACATTTCCTTTCCAGGGAATACTGAGGTAACAAGGGACAGGCATTTTTCCTTCAAGGAACCAAAATCACAAACATCCTTGTGATTGTGCAATGTATTATTGCATAATATTCAGTGCCAAATTTCCTCTCATACACTGCTGCCCCCTTCCCTTGAGTGGAGTATAAATCTCTGTGGCTGGAGAGATATTTGTTTGCTTAAATACATAATATAAAGGTTTTATTGATCCAAAACAAGCAAAGTAAACAGCCTTCTGCAAATGGGACCAGGATGAAGTGCACAGAGAATCACAGATACACTAGGGTAACATACAGTTAGACTAGGAAAAACAAAATGGTAACAGGAAGAGCTGTCAGTGAGGATTAGCTACTGAGCGGTCTGGTAGAGGTTGCTGTTTTACGTCTGTTTAATTTGAGTGAAGATGTAGTATCTGGGATGAAGTTTGGGGCTGAATCAAGTATGGACCCAAACCTGTACTCAAATAAGTAATATCATTGAAACCAATAGACTACTAATGCGAGTAAGGACTATTCATATGAGTAAGGGACTGCTGCATCATGCTGGACTGAGGCATGTAAAATAAAGCACTGACATACATGCAAAACTTAAAGCACATGAGTAATTGTATTGAAATCAAAGGCACTTCACATGTGCTTAAAGTTACACTCATGCTTAAATGCTTTGCTGTATTGGGACCTATCCTTACAGACATTTTCCTGTAGAAAAGAACAACATTTGCTTTGTGCTTGGTTGTATTATTCAGTCCTGACTGCACAGAGGATGAGTGTTTCCTGTGGGAATGAGCCGTTTTATGCTGCGTTAAAATTATTCCCTTACAAACTGTATTTTATCTTTTGAACTGATTGGTGTCAAAATGGTGATGGTATCAAGATATATGTGAAGTGCTCAGGTCACCCAGTAATATATTGTGCCCCGTTGGTTTATGTTGATAGTGCACTGATACAATTTACATCAGCTATTCTTTTTTACCTTGAACTGTAAATTACAGCAGCTGTTGAATTTATATTTACAGCACTTTAACTATTTAAGTAGTTGTGCTCCTAACAAGCGCATGCATATTTATGGAGCTACAGTGCCACTCGAGCTCAGCATGATTGAACAATAACATGTTTTGGTCATAACAAAGACAGTAGGGAAGGAATTGTGTTAATAATGACAGTGAGGCAAAAAGATAAGGGACCTGCCAGAACCGCAGCTGGTGTAAATTGCTGAAATCCATGGAACTAAATCAGTTTACACCAGCTGAGAATCTGACCCAAGATCAACAAGCAGACATCATTGTGTTTTGTCAGGTGACATTTTAAAAAATTATCGTAGAAAAAGAGCCCTCGTTACCCTCGGATGTTTTGGAGGGGCATTGTTTGTTTGTTTGCAGATTCACAAAGAATTTCTGTCCCTTATAAATGATGTGAAATCAGCATTGTTTACTTGGCATGAAGTATAGACATTAGAGAGAGAAAAGACCTTACCCGTACAGGATTTTTCCCTGTGGCACTGTTTCTACTGCTTTGTCCAGTCCAGTTTCAAATGACTCCAGGTGATGTAAATAGAAACTTATTTGGGAGGCAAACACGCCAAAATAGCAGAAAAAACTTTGATTCCTTTATAACTTTTTAAAATGTTAAGTAAATCTAGTGCTAATGAAAAGTATTAGCTCAACAGCCCTGTTCTCTATGGATGAGATAGAGAAATCCTGGCAAACCAAGCACGTCTTAATACTTGAGCATAGTTCTCTTGTGTAAATGAGATCAGGAGTAGTCCTATGGTTGGGGAACTAGTCTGAGACTTGGGAGATCTGGGTTAAAGTCCCTGCTCTGCTTTAAACTTTCTGTCTGATATTGAATAGGTCAATTAGTCTCTCTGTGCCTCCATTTCCCATCTGTAAATAGAGACAGTAGCACTGCCCTATTTCACAGGGATGTGGTGAGGATAAATACATTGAAGGTTGTGAGGCACTCAGATACTACAGTATTGGGGGCCAGAGAAGTACCTGACATAGGTAGGCAGCTGCTTCTGCATGTGTCAAAGACTGACAGATGCCATTTATCTTGACAGTATTAGCAAGGGAATCCTCTCAGTTATGGTTTCTCTTGGTATCATTTTTGTCACTGTCTTTTGCACAGTTCCACCTCCCTTGGAGTCCCCAGTCTCCTGAACATCTCTTGTGGCTGATTTCCCCTCCTTCACTTTTTCCTGGACAAAATAAAATTCATTCCCAGTGGGCAATGGCCTGAAGTCCAAGACAACACCAGAATGCAGGCTTCATCCACCACCTCCTGTAGGTGCTATTTGCAGGAACCTTCTTTATAGCTCCACAGCCACTGAACAACCAGTTTGGGGCTGAAATTTGCCGCTTCTTTTCCTACCAGATGGTGACTCTGCAACCTGATTCACCTCCAAAGTACATGCAGTGATGGGCCCAAAAGCAGAAAATAACAAGCTCCATCTTCTCCTTGGCAACATATTGTAAGTGTTTCATTCTAATGATTTGTATCTTTTCTGTATTTTCTTTTTCTTTCTTTTCTTTCTTTCTTTCTAATAATACCCAAACAGTGAGGGAAGGATGGGCATTGGCAGCCCTATTAGGAAAAGCTGCTGAGGCAGGCAGCGTGAGGATTTGCTTTTAGTCAGAGTCAGCTGAAGTTTTGCCTGCTTCTCAGAGTGGACTCTTGTGCACGAAGTTGAAATGACTGTTCTGTCTGAGTTCTCCAAGAGTTCTACTGGGGCAGGAGTTACTCTGGAAAAGCCCAGGGCCTCTGCAGCTAATGAGGTCACAGCAAGTTTTGCCGTCGGCTTGAATGGGAGGAGGAGCGGGCCCCTGCCTTGGAGTTCTAACAGTGAGGAGCTGAGCCGTGGATTCCCCCAAAGTTATTTAGGGGCTAGCAATATGTGAGCATTGGTGAAAGGAGAGGGTTTAATTCACTTCAGTCTGACTAATTAGCTTTAGGGTTCACTTTTGAGTTTAGTGCTCATCTGTTTTGTTTCCATGTTTTCTTCTCTAATGGGTCTGTTCTTTTCTTAATGTTTTCATATACTGGTGTAAATAAATCTGTCTTATATTTATTGCCCTGTGTGTGATGTTGTTTGTACTTGTACCTATTTTGGTCTGCCTACAGAATATGTTAATTTACAGGAATGGATGAATCAGGGAAATGTATGCTGCCAGCATGTAGATAACCAAAAAGGGGGTCGGCGATAGTCCAGAACAGCAACAAAAACCACCCCAAAAAAACCTGTCAATGAGACTTACTACTGGGGTGCATACAGGCCCTCACGACAAAGCTGATGATCATGGTGAGTCAAGAAAATAACCTAGAAACTATTGTTTGGATTATTTTCAAAATTTATTTTGATATATCTTCATTTGTAGGAGTTCTCTTTTATTTTGTCAGCTTCTTTTTTGTTTGACTCTTTTCAAGTCACTGTCAGAGGAATGTTACTGACTTTTAAAAGTATTTGTTGGATTTCTTAATACAAGTATTTATATGATGCAAGTATATCATACAGCACAGTCACCCTCTGCTAATCTCTCCTGCAAGGAATTGGGAATGAGTGTCTGGCCTTGTTGATTTACATCTCCAGTACGCAGCTCTGGATCATACATATCCTGTTTATCTAGGTTTCATCCATCGGCTTCATTGTAGTGTGAGACAGGTTACTTAACTAAAAAAATCTGTGCAGTGTGATATAATATATCTTTGACTAAAAATCAAGGACCTCATAATGTGGCTCTATATGATGTAAGAACAAATCTCTGCACACAACCAGGATTGAGGCTCCCTTTTGCTAGTCACTGTACAAATACATAGTAAGAGACCGTACCCCAGACCTGACAAGCTTGCAATCTAAATAGATAAGACAGACAGATGGGGGAAAGGAAGGATTATTTATTATTCCCGTTTTGCTTCATGATTATTGGAAATTCCTTGAAACGATTTAATCAGGAAGGCAGAGTCATCACAGGTATTTTGAAAATATATCCCCCTAAAACAGTACACGTCATTATTACCCAACTCGTATATTACATTTCACCTGTAGATATCAAAGGGGTTTACAAAGGAGGGCAGTATCACAATCCCTGTTTTACAGATGGGGAAACTGAGGCACAGAGCGATTAAATGATTTGCCCAAGGTCACACAGGAAGTCTGTGCCAAAGCTAATAACTGAACTCAGATCTCCTGAACCCCAGTCCAGAATCTTAACTGCAAGATCATACTGTTTTGATGTGAGCACGCTGTAATGTAGTGGAAAAAGCAGCTTGAACTGGCAAAAGTCATCTTTTTTTTTTTTCCATTCTCCCATTCTCCTCTCTCCCCTATTCATTGACTCCAACTAAATAATGGCCAAAATGATTTTTTAGAAAGCAGTTTAAAAAACTCTCTACTGGACAGAGATACCCTCTGTGCCTTATTTCTGCCATGACCCAATTTTTGCAAGTGATTTATAAACCTCCCTAGGTCTGGGGGTTTATAATGGAGATGCTGCCAGACCCTTAACTATAGCATTGTGCAATGCAGCACTGTAATACAATGAATAATATTCATGAATCTGCTATAACGTTGGATATTATCACTCATTACCATTGTAAGAAAGGGATGATTAAACTAATAGTTACTGAGAGACATTTCTGGTGACAGGAGGCAATGATTAGAATAAACTGACTTCAGTATACATTTAGAACTGGGAATAATGGGATGTGGCAGGAAGCCAATAAGTGAACATGGCCCGCAGCTCTGATCAATGAATTACTTTTTTTTCCCTTTGCAGCAGTACATGGTGTTTAATGAAAAATCAATAGCCCCCTGTAATTCAAAACCGTAATCAATCGTTTGACCTGAAGCTTTCCTTTCTTTTTCCCTTGCAGGGAAGATGTCTTAGCCAACGACACAGTTCATTTGCAAAGAGCAGCACTTCACACGGCACACAGAAGGAACCTGACACAGGACCTCAGCGATTTATACCTGCTGCAAAATAGATGGAAAACCTGTCCAGAGGAAGTACATTGGGTACAGCTGCAGCCTCATCATCACTCTTCCTCGCCTTGGGTTGGGAGAGATAGGAAAGCTCTTTGTTTTCCCTCTCCCTTGCATCTCTCACTGTTAGAAGTCTTTTCAGAGCTGGCTCCAGGGTGTTCGCTGCCTTAGGCAAACTGGGAACTATTGGCCCCCTTTGCAGGCCGCAGCCATTCACGCAGCCAAAAGTCATGAAACATTTTCGCTGCCTTAGGCGGCCGCCTGCCTGTGAGAGAGGTAGCCCCACCCCCTGCTTATTAGCACAACCTGGCAAAGAGAACACTGGTTATACGAACAACTCTCCAGGGGATCGGTCTGAGCTTTCCAAGAGGAGCGTGGAAACTGTAGATGGCCACTCTTAAGTGCTACTTTGGGCCAAGTCAGTGCCCAGCTTAGGTTGCACTGCGTGGGGTCAGATCGGGAGAGGCCTGTTGTGTCACTATGAATATGTTCATTTTCTCATTTGATGTTTTGCCTTCATTAATAATGAAGGCTCAGAATCAATATTGCAGTGCTTCATGCATGTTCTAGTTCCTCCTTACATGCACAGAGCTGTCACGCCGTCCAGCTAGACGGGCACTAGAGAAATGTTTCACATGGCGACAGAAGGTGTTTTTTACAAGCAGTCATGGTAAACATTACAGATACGCCTGTGAAGTGGCAGGCGAAGAGGGAAAAGTTATGACTGGGATGGGGTTGAATACTTTAAGCCAGATTCCACACCTGGTGTAAACTGGAATAGGTCTATTGATTTCCGTGCAGCTTTATTGATTTATATTAGCTGAGAATCTGTCCCATTAAGCCTGATTCTCCTCTCACTCACCTTGGTGTAAATCAGAAGTCACATCAACTCCATTCCTAAACCAGTATAAAAGTGGTGTGGTGAGGGAAGAACCAGGCCGGCTGTGTAACTTTGTCTGGGGATATGCAGAGCCATGTTTATAACCAAAGATGCTTTTGGTCAGTGGTGCACTGGATGTATTGTATGCATTCAGACTGACGTAGGAGTACGTTTTAAAAGGAGAAACAGAAGAATGGAGGAACTCCAGTGCTGGAATAGACAAAGTACATCCAATCTGGTATCCGTCTCCAGCAATCACCAATACCAGGTAATGCAGAAATGAAGTTGGAATTCACCCATATTGTGCCTGCTTCTGCTGTGATACAGAATTATGTAGGTTTCCTACCTGACCTTAGCTGGTGATCACCATATGTCCTAAAGCTTGAAAATTGGCCTCTCTTATAATTGGTAATGCTGTACATCCTGGGGCTTGACAGGGATAACATTTACCTCACTGTTGGCCTGATTCGGGTCTCACACAGGTGTCCCTACATTGGTTTAAATGAAATTGCTCCTGATTTATACCAGTCTAAATGGGAAGAAAGCTCAGATATGGTGTTTCAACAGCACCTTCTTCAAATGACATAAAGAAGCTGATTAGCAGCAGTTGCAATAGCTCAAAGGATAACCTGTTCCCAGGGATCATTAATAAAACCATCCTGTCCACAAATCCTTGAACAGGGCATTTTGGAAGGCTACAGTTTTGTTTTTAAGTAGTGGGGGGGGAGGGGTGCGTGTGTGTGTGTGTGTGTGTGTGTGTGTAAAGCATGAAACACCAAACTATAGTAAAATGGTCCATTGGAGCTTTCAGCCAAAGAGATAAATAGAAGGAAGGCTCTGTATCAAGGTAACCCTCTCTCTGTCCTCTCTTTGCTTGATCCTGCTTTATTCCTTCCAAGTAACAAAATCAAACATGGAATCATAGCATAGAATCAGAGGAATCAGAGATGGCAAAGACCTAGCAGATCATCATGCTATTCTACCTGCCATTGAAGGCTTGTTCCTAGCACTGCATTCACTCATGTTTTCTCCAGTCCACTTTTAATTGACCCCTCTTCCCTTGTGAGACTACTGGATCTCACTGTAGAGAAGATTTCCCCTGGTGTTCAGTGGAAATGTACCCCTGTCCCCCTCCCCTCCCCTTTTTTAAAAAATAATATTGCCCTTTATTCCCAGTTATATCCGCTTGAACCACCCTAAACAATTCTTCTCTACTCTTGATCTCCTATTGGAGTCAATGTAACAAATATAAATTAATTCAACTAAAACTTATTTCACCCATCCATGCCATTTCCTGCTGATGCAGAACCTCCTCTGTGTCCTCAGCATCTATATTCCTTCCCCTTATCACATTCAGTGTGGTGCATGGGGGAAGAGAACAAGCACATCTCTTGGGTTTGACGGAGCCCTTCTGCTCCTGTGCCTTCTGTGGCTGCTGCTTCTGCTGCATCGCCTCCTTGCTGAATGCCTAATTTTCTGGCATCAGAGCAATTCCCATTCCTCAGCAAGAGGCCGAGCACATGAAGTATTGCCAAGCGACACTTTCCAATATATCTTGCGTGCCACAACTGTTGTTTGGTGTCTCATATTGCCATGTTCTCTTTCGTAGCAAAAGTGTGTGGGCCACGGTTTGGCATGTTTCAGATGCCAGGGTAGATGGATGGTACATGTCTAAAGACAGGCACGGACCCAATCTGATTAGCCAATGCACATAGATAGATGCTGTTTTCCCCAGGGCTCTGGGCAGGAGTTGGATTGTTATGGAAAATCTTATGACATATCTGTCAACAAGTCTCCGGCCTTAACAACTTTAATTTCTTGCCGTATATCCCTCGACACATTCTCCAGATCCTCACTCAGCTAGTATAAATTGGCAGAGCTCCATGGGTTGATTCATACCAGCTGATGATCTGGCCCCTTGAATCTCTCCCCCCTTTTCTCTTTCATATGTTTAGAGAAATGTTTCTGATTTGGGTTAAAATTAAAGTTCTTCTATCTCCACCCTTCTTTCAACGTTGCTTTGCCTTTAATGAACACCAGTCTCCTATGCTGCTTCTAAACTGCTTCTCCCTGTTGATAGCTGATACCATTTGAAGAAAAGTTTCTTGCATTTACAGACCAATCTTGAGCTGTGTGGGGAAGGGTGGGAGGAAGAGGGGGAGGAGGAAGGAAAGTAATATGGGAATGCATTTTTGTTTTAAAATGGGGCAATCAGCCTAATGTGCTGTATGTGTGAGGAGTGCAGAAAGGAAGGGGAGTTTCCCTTGTTAAATATTTACTATTGACTTACAGATTTTTAAGCCTTTCTGTCCATGTACTGGAAACATGTCCCATATTATCACTTGGTTTTGAACCTCACTCTTGACTTGGATTCCAGATGTAACATGGCATGTACTCTAGATCTGTTGTGCACTGATTTGCACCTGTGTAAACTATGGCATGGTTTGGTGTATGAGAACCATTCTTTAAACAATGTTGTCCTTAGGCCCTTAATTGCAGGAAGGTCTAAACGGTTGTCTTTCTGCAATGACCTTAGGATGTTCAGAGTGTGGGTAGGGGGATTCTCACAGAAAGAACATCCTCAAAAATAATCAGTTTGCAATATCTTTAGTTGCTCCTCGAGGTCTGAACCCTGCAGTAGCAAAATTCACGTTTTACTCTTCTTGATTGACTTTTAAGCACATACTTAGGGCTTCATTACTGGTTTAATCCAAAGGTAAGATTCGTGAGGTTGAGGATTTGGATGACTCAGAGGCCAGGAAATGGGACGCAGTGCCCTTTATTGCTAGCACACTGGTTGAAATCAGGCCAGTTTGGTTGTGATAGCACATCGTTAAAATCTGATGACTGCTGTATGTGAAATATGTTGGTATTCTCAATCTCGTACATAATGGGTTCTGGCCAGATTTACAAAGGTATTTAGGTGCCTAAAGTGGCAGGCAGATGCCTTGTCATGCAGAGATGCCAACCCTCCCTAATTATCCCTAATCCTCCTGATTTTTACATTATATTACGAAATTACTCATTTAAATCTAAAAATGTTGCAAGCAAACGTGCACATTCACCATATATATACATGTGTGTGCCTGCAAAATTCGATATGTATATCGTGTGTGTGTGTGTGTGCATGTGTGTGTGTCATTCACTACCACTTGGAGTCACCAAACACAGCAAGTAACACTGCATCCGCAGGTCGGTTCTTCTCCGCTGCCCTGTGTAATGAACACAGGCTGTGCAGTGAGGTCTGATAGGCAAGCCAGGGCAATTTTGAATGGGTTGGGGGCCCTGCTGGGTTCACGGCTCAAGCCACAGGCTGAGTGTTGCGCTCCAGCTGCCCCATGTGGATCTTCCTGGACTACATCAATGTGCCCTAGGTACCTACAGAGCACCAGGAGGATCCACATGGGACAATTGAAGTGCAAACACATGGGCTACAGCTAGTGAGGTGAATTCAGCAATCATTACTGATAATCATTGCAGCTTGCCTCGCTGAGCAGTCTGTTGGGGGAGGAGATGCTGGAGGGGCGGGAAGAGGTGGCGGCAGTAGAGGAGAGAGGGAATGTGACAGAGGAGAGAGAACGGGGAAGATCATCCCGGAAGGATGTCCAGGCCTGGGACTGGCCAAAGTAATTAAGGCCCAAGGTGGCATAGTAGGTCAGCTTTCCTAGTGCTGCTCCTCCCTTTTTCTCTGTGTGCAGGTGGGAGTCAGGGGCACAACGAAGGGGGATCAGGGGGCCCAGCCCCCCTTATCCATAGGTAGGAATGGGAAGGGGGGGGAAAGAGGTCCAAACAACCTCTCTAGATCCTAATTTTTTTTCATAAACATGCCTAAAAATCTCTGTTTCCAAAGTACTTAAGCAGGTTAGGCTTTACCTGCCACTGAAATCAAAGGGAGTTAGGTGCCTAACTTCCTTAGATAAGTGACCCCCTTGATAAAGAACATCATCAGGGCTGGCCAAGGATGGAATGGGCATGAAGACTGAAATACATTCACCCTCCCCAGCGTGGCAGTGATGACACTGCTGGGGTGGGGCAGGGCAGGGAAGCATGCAGCGTTATTGGTGGCTCCCTCTTGATTCAGTGGTTAGAGAGAGGGCTTTGGTTATGAGAAAAAGTCACGGTGATGTCCTTAGCGATGTGTCATTGGTCTGCCAGAGGGGAGCAATGATTCACTGGATATTGTGAGCCAGCAAAGAGAGAAACAACTTATGCCATCATCTGTGTGGGATTCTATCATGACACGGTCTCTTCTTTGTTGGGTAACGTCACTTGCTACTGTTAGTATTAGAATAGCATCTAGAGCTGGGTTTCTTAACCTTCTCCACAGCAGGATCCCCTTTGCCATGTTGGCTCCACCATGAGGGTCCCTTCCCATCTAGCCAGGACCCTCTTCCCATTTAGCAATAAGGAAAGGACAGGTTGGTTGTGACCCCCTGACGCCTGGTTGTGACCGCATCTGGGGGCGCAAACCCCAGGCAAAAAGTCGATGGCCTAGAGGTTCCAGTTGCAAATAGGCCTCCATTGTATAAGGCACTGGAAAAGCAAACAATGAGAGGTAGTCCCTGCTCTGTGGAGCTTACAAGACCGACTTTATGGCAACACAGACAAAAGGTGGGAGCCAGTAAATAATCACGATCTCCATTTTATGAATGGAGAACGGAGGCACAGGGCGATTTGATGGTACTAACCAAGCCCAATCCTTGCACCTTTTGCTTACTCCTCCTTAGCCAGGCTAAACTGCCCTTGTCTTCTATGGTGGTTTTGTCTGAGTGAGAACTGAACAAGGAGTGCAGTCTGACCACAGCATCATCTCTGGCGGGTTAGCTGTCTGATTTATACTGAAGAACAATGCAACTGTAATGGATAAAGCCTACCTTTTCTGAGATCTCCCTACCCATTTCTTCGTTCGATCTAGTAGCACTGGCAGCCACCCTCTGTAATTGTCTAACTAGCTACTTCCCACAGCAGGGTGCGCCCTGGATAGCATAACCAGTGGGGCAAAAAATCAAGCAGGAAAAGAAACAATGAAAGCACCAGTCTGAACATTAAAACATCATTCTGTGAACAGAGCCTGGGAATTTACAATCACACTGCAATCTTTTTCATGGCAGCTTGTCAGGCTTCTACTGGAGCAACTAGAAGCGCTCAAGCTGTGGTAAATATACTCTGCATCACAATTATGTGGCAGACTGAGTCGTATCCTGAGTTCATTTGCTAAACTAAAAGGGCCAGTTCTTCAGCTGGTGTAGATTGGCATAGCTCCGTTGACTTCAGTTGATGGAGGTTTGGTGAGCTAGTTACATCAGCTGAGGATCCAGCCCAAAGGGTTTGAGAGAGAGACAGAGAGAGTTGATTCTCTATTTTTCCCTTCTGGTGGTTGAGTTCATTAATTGATTTCTATTTTTTTTTTACATACCATTTGTTAATTCATAGCGTATTTTGCCCACCAATTATGTACATAGCTATATGGTGTGACTGCAGCAGTCTGGGGTGATGCAAGGAATGCCACATCATGCGAGACGTTTCATCTCCATGAGTAACACAGTCGCTCTGGTAAATGAGTACAGTACATCCAGGAGAGATTGAGTTTTGGCCGGTGTTGCTAGTCACAACAAATGTCATTGTGTCCCTCCCCCCCCCCACTTTCTTGTCTTCCTGACACATTTTGGTTCCCCCTTTTCTTCTCCCCCTTTCCCTTAAGTAGAGCTGACACAGATCAATACCTTTGATGGAAAGTAATAATCAGGCCTATTAAGTGACAAAGGTTTACTCTGTAACAGCTGTGCTGGCGGGAGAGGAGAGCTTGTCTGACTAATGAATCATGAAACAATCAGGCAGTAGCCATTTGTGTTTAGATCTGTAAATATGGTGTGGTTCAAGTGCCAGACCATCTCCAGCACTCCAGCTGGGGGCACAGATGGTCCACATTCAGAGCAGCACAAGTATAAAGAAAGGGTTTTTTCCCCCCCCTCCTTCTCTGTCCCATACTGCACCTCTCTGAGAAACAACTCTGCTAGCTTCAGGATAAACTTGTGTCTGTGAGAGAGAGTCCTAGTGTTGGCCTTTCAGATTGCACTGCATCTAGCAATGTGCACGCTTGTTTGCTTGAGAAAAAATTACTAGTAAAATTCCCTTCAATACACACTATTTTTATGGCTATAAGTGGATTTTTTGTGCCACATCAGCGGAATCTTATACTCACCTCTTAATTCTCCAGTAACAGATTTCCTACATCCTTCTGCAAGGTACAATGCTCTTAGCTTTCAACTTCTAAAGGACAATGAATGGTGCATCAAAGATTCAAAACTCAAATCAGAGAGCCCAGAAACAGAGAGATACTATGTGTGTGAATGTACATCTATAGCTATATTTATAACCCATTTCTCAGCTTGTGTAAATTCGCATAGTGCTCCATTGACTTCAGATGAGAATCAGTGTTAACTGTGCTAAAAAACACATGACTTTCACCATTACCTGTTTTGAAAAGCTACTGGTTCTAGCTGATTGAAGATGTTTTTAGGCCCCTCTTTCAAGACAACGAAAAAGTGCTTTTTCACCTACACAGAAATCAGTGCAGGCACAAGCTTTGTTTGGTTAACATATTCCTTTAAGTAGATTCCTTGTTTTAAGACACAGGTTTTAACTCTGATGAACAGCCAGGGCCTGATTCTCCATTATATATTACACTGGTTGAATCCCATTTAAATTATTGGAGTTACCCAAGCATACAGCTGGAGAAGTAACACAGTGATGAGTCCCTACTGTGCCACCAATGGGTTAATTTTCTATTACATTTACCTTATTGTACATTGGTGGTTTTATTCCACTGACAGCATTTCTATTAAAAAGCCCCTCCTTTATAGTATTGCAAGGTATATTTGGATGAGCATGGAAAAACATCTTTTTTACCTCTCTTTTCTTTTGCATGTTCTTTGTCTTTTCTGTGTTTGTACAGTGCCTTGCACAATAGGGTTCTGCTCCAGGATTGGGGCTGGAAGGCATGACTGACAATACAAATAATAAATACATTCAGTAGGGGTAGCCATGTTAGTCTGTATACAGCAAAAACAACGAGAGTTCTGTAGCACTTTAAAGACTAACAAATTTAATTTCAGCAGGCATAAGCTTTCATGGGCTTTTAGCCCACTTCCTCAGATGCAGAGAATAAATATGACTCTCTGGTACTACTATGAGGATCAGCCAGCAGGGGGAGCTGATGAGCAATTTGGGCTGTAAGTTCGTCTTTAAATCTCCATGAAGATGGCAATACTAGCTGACTTTTTTATTAGATTTTTTTGGTGGGCAAATAATGGATTTTTCAGTTTTCTGGCAATTACAAAAAATTGAGGGGAAAAGCATTTCAGGCTGAACCAAAACTTTTGGGGGGAATACTTGTGCAAATTAAAAGATAAAATTGTTTCAGGTCAAATGCAACCTTTTGGTTTTGAGCATTTTTGAATGTTTTAAAATAAAAACAATTTAAAGGAAATCTCAACAAAGTCATTTAAAATTAAAAAAAAAATCAAAACCTTTCATTCTGAAACTGGCAAAACAAAATGTTTTCATTTTTCAGAATTTTGAGGGTTTTCTTCAAAACAAACAATTCAGTGAAATCAACATGGATTTGCAAAATGTTTTGGTGAGGCTGAAGCTGTATTTTTGCAGAAAAAAAGTTTTGGTTGAAAAATTACTTCCAGCTCTACCTGAAACATCATTTCTCATCCTGATATTTATTTATTTATTTGATCTTTATTAAATTAGCCAATTTCTCTGCTGCTTGTCCTCAGCTGCTGTTTCAGTGGTAGTAATCAGTTCATTGGAGAGGTGTCCAGATACTGTGGAGAATCTAGACCTTAAGGGAAACATTTTTTCAAAAGGTTGTAATTCATGCTCCAGCTGCACCTCGCAACTCTGCCCGCAGCTTTGACCCTCTGCTTTCTTGCACCTTGTGTAGGTATTTGCACCAGTGCAAAGTGAGTGAAAAATGCTCTCACCAGTATATCTGAACAAGGAATGATTTATGCTCACTTCGTCTTTGCTTTATAAATTACTACATAGAGGGCAAGGCTTGCTCAGGCTTTTTTTGTCCATCATGATCTATCTACATGCACAAATGGTAGTTTTTGCCTGTGTAAACTCTAGCTCTCCTCATTTGCTCTCAGTTTGGAGACAAAAATAGGATTGGGTTGTGTGAGAGTGCAACAATTGTATTTGTAAATGCAAAGTTGTTCATGAACAAATCAAGAAGCCATAGGACAGGTCCTCAGTTAGTGTAGATCAATTGGCTTCAATGGAGTGCCACTGCTGAAAGTCTGGCCTGGTTCTTTGAAAACTTGGCCTCAGTTGATTAAACCATTTTCAATGTTATTGCTACTTACTGCATAATCAACAGCAAGGGTCATGGACACCTCTTGGAAAATTCCAGTATGGTTGATGTCAGAGGCATTGCAATTCCCCTGCTAGCGCTGTAAGGGTTAAATCACAGATTTTGATTTCTGCACATCCTAGAACAGCACGTTCAGATTGCGACTGGACTCCCTGAGCCTTTTATCTTTCCAAGGTAGAATCAGTGGGCCTGATCCTCATCTCACTTACATCAGTATCACTCCATTCTCTTAAGTGGTGTCACACTGGTCACCAATGTGAAAAAGAGAGTCAACGAGCCCTAAGTGTAATAAAGTGGTCATCAAGGGGTTAACTCCATTACTCAAGCTATTATGGGTTGGAGCCATGCTCCACCCTCTCCTTTACTTCCTGTGAACTTGATGTGTATTTGCCACCATTCTGTTTGCTGTGTAGGAAAATAAAGCAGCACATTCCTAGCCTGCAGCACTGTAAGTAGGGTATGTTTCCCTTTACAAAACCATGAAATATACTCTATGGAGACCTTTTGAATGAAGATTCAAGCTCTGTGGTGCTTTTTATGAGTGTTTGCTCCATAGTCTTTAGCTAAGATTTATTGGCTGGGTGCCTCTTCCCACCCCAGGAGTGGTTGCATTTTGTGGACGGACTCAGGACTGGTGACCTACTCATTCTGTGACCATCACAATCCATGAGTGAGTGGTTCAGAAATGAGTCAGAACTACAGAGATGGAGATGTGTTGTGTCCTCTCCACTACAATTGAAATCAACATCAATGGGAATGATTCAATATAAAAAAAGTTGTATGGGCTGGTGGATGGGGTTATGGGTAGGATGGGATCAAAGTCTAATAGCAAAATTAGTAACAGAAGTTAAAAGGACTGATATAGCATGAAAATATAAGAATTAGTGTAAGAAATAGCGCTGCTAAAAACTATGGCTAGAGCCTCAGGTGCTATAAAATGACTGCCTGGAGCTATGCTGATTTCCACCGGCTGAGCATCTGGCCACAGTTACCTGCTAGGAGAGTGGTTAGGTTTTTAGCAATGCCGGGAACATGTGCAACACGTTGTATGGTTTTCATTGGTGCTTGGATTTATTTCTGTGATTGACTCAGTTTAATTTTGAACAAAGTGAAGCAGAAATCCTAAAACTGAGGAAAATATAAAAATGGAAAGGAAATGCAGATAATTTATTAATTAAGGCAGCTTGTCATCTGGGATAGTGTCTGCTTTGAACTTGGAAACAGCTGTAAGTCACAGTCCCAGACAGAATAAACTTCACTGCCATGTATTTAAAAACAAACAAAAAGCAGTGAAACAACAAAACTGTCTACTAGAAACAGTGACATATTTACCCAGGTGGGCTGTAGGTTGCCAATGTGATCCTATCAGTAGCTTGAGGGCTGCACCAATTTGCATAAAATGGAGTATATTATAAACAGCCTTGGGGCAAATTCTGTCCTCTATTGTGTTGCTGAAAATCTAGAGAAACTTCATGGGGTGGATTTATACCTATGTAATTGAAAGTAAAATGTGGCCCCCTTGTCCTTAATATAAAGGTTCAGCTTGTGGAGACTACAGATCCCAGAATACAATGCTCCACCTTGATTTGAATGACATGACCTAGAACTACATTGGAAGAATTCTGTGAACTCATTGTGGTCTGTCAGCTGCTCTGTATGAAACTAATTCAATGGCAAAAACCCCATGTTAATGCAGAGTAATTGCTTGGTGATGTTGCACCCCTTTGCAGAACATTGAGCTGAGCAAAGCTCCAACTTCTGAAAATCAGAAAATGCAGAGTTAAGGCTGCCGGTGCAATTGTGTTCTCCTGCAGATGGCAATAGCCAGTGGCAATTATTTCTATATGCTCCAGCTGCAGTCAGTGTGTGGTGCACCTACTGTAAATGGTGGAGGCAGTAGTTAGTAAACCTCAGCAAAATCACGTGATATCAAGACGGTGGTTGCTTTGCTTTATCTATGGCATTTTTGATCATTCAAGCTCATAAATTCAGGCCATGGGTCTAGAGTCTGATCTCACACCACTGGAAATCAGGAGTAATTTCATTGACGACAATGGTATACACGAGTCTAAAACTGGGGTAAGTGATATCAGGATCAGGCCCTAGCAATCTGTTCTAGATTTAGGTCACAGTAAATGTTAGAATCAATTCTCCTTTTCTTTTAGGGAAGGGTAAGAGAAAACCATCTTCAGGGCAAGGGTCATTAACTAACCTCCGTCAATATAATACACAAGTGGAAAGTTACTTATTGATTACAAGAGTAAATTTCTAACTACTCCCAGGTCTCGAGTGATGGGAAGTGAACTGTATGTGGTACTGGACTGAGGATATACTTTGTCTCTTGTGGTTTAAGCAGAGAAAGACTATGCACTCCAGCTCACGCACGGAACAGAAGGAAGCACACACCAATGCAGGAACAATAGGCCAGATCCTCAGCTGCTATGAATTGTTGTAGCTCCACTGACTTCAGTGGAGATACCCTGCTTCACACCAGCTGAGGATCTGGGCCAATATGTCTGCCCCTGCAGATTCTTGTTCAGCTGCCAGTTCAAGAAAGCACGGGGGGAGGGCGAGCAAAAGGAAGGGGTGAGAATGTCTGACAGAGAGAGAGAGAGAGAAGGGTTAAAAAAAAAAAAAAAATGCTGTTATTTTGTGTGGACAAAAGAGCAAGTTTCCAAACCCCTAAGAAACAGAGATTTTGAAGACTTCGACAATGCTTCTATTCTTTCCAAAAATCACATTATATCCCACCTCATTTGAGCTATTGAATGGTTATATCATGCAAAGAGAGAGACGGGAGGGGGAGGGGGCCAGGGAGACACCCAAACTGTCTCAACTAGATCGATGCAATCAATAAACATCACAAAGGTAATTATTCTCTGATTTAAGACCTCTGTGTGTGTTGTTTGCTTGCACTCACTAAAATGCTTGAGGCAAAAAAGAAAAGTTTTAAACTTACATGAAAATAATGTATCCGGGAAATTGTTTTCAACCCCTTCCTTTTTGGAGTAATTACTTTTTTCTTATGAGCAGGGTTTAATTTTGCTTTTTGAAGGCACCTTCTTAGGAAGAGCAATCAGGGCTGTGCACAGCTGGCTTTTGAAAATTGAGTTTCTACTGAAACTTCCCTGCTATTATCTTGACAATCATATTATTATCAAAGCATGCAAATATTAGGGATGACAATGAATGCTCACTGCAGGGAAGAGCAGAGCTTGGCAATAAGTAGGAGGGGGCCACTAACAATTGTGCCCCCTGTTGCAAAAGCCATAATAATTTAATATTCTCATACTAGGAGTCTCCACTTTCCTGGGTCTGTATAGAGCCACTGAGTGCAGTGTTTCCCTTTGGCCAAACCACAAGGGCTGTTTCTTGAACATTCTGCAAGACTTCAAATAGAGGATCATGCTGATAATGGCTTCAGGGCAGGATTTTTTGTTTTGCCTGGGAGTAAATGATTTAACTATTAAACTGAGTTAGGCTTCCAGCGTTTGAGTAGAATTTTATTTCAAGGTTGCCACAAACTTGTTAGTAGATCAATAGTTTTTCTTCCTCTGCAGATCCGCAGAACAATATAGACTAGATATATCTGATTTGCTGCATGTTGCAACCATTCACTACTCGTTACATGGTCTGTATGATTTCCCTGCTATATTTCCCTTCCACATCTAAAATGCAGGCCAGTGTACATCAGGGAGTGTTAGAATATATCATTTTTAAAGGTACAGTAAACAAACTTGGCAAATCAGTCATTTATTGGATTTTAATGGCCATCCTTATCTTTTTGTCACAATAGGCTAGCACGCATTGTGCCATAGGAATCCTATGCCTTCCTGGTGGACTCATCCTTCAGAATTCATTTATATTGTATTCTTTTTTTAACCCAGTTTTGATGTGTGAATCGAAAACTATGCACAGAGAGATGATGATAAATTGAGCCAAATCTGGCAAAACTGGCTACCTAGACTTCAATGGAAGTAAGATTTAGCCATTTATATTATTGGAGGAAGATCTGCTGACTGATACTTCTATCAGCTGAATCCAGGGGTAGGGATAACATGTGGGCCACAGCAGAAGGGAGTTCTTTTAATCACTGGACATTAGTGTCTCTGATTAAGACATATCTTTGCTGTATCTGTATAGACACAGTCACTTAGGTACATACCACACACCTGAGAAAATTTTAAGATTTCTTAGGCGACATTCACTAAAAAACAGAGTCTCTTACGGTTTTGAGCACAAACCAGAGATTCCCATGACCACAGGGGTCCTGACTCTTGTTAAACAGCCTGGTGGTCTGAAACATCAAGGTCAGAGTGCATCTATTGGTCTGTGCATCTATTGTCTGCATTTGTAACTTAGGCTGGTGAAAGGGATAATCGTGTCTGAGCCAACCTCCACCTCCAACTGAACCATTTGAAGTCTGATCATGAATTATTATGGAGAGATATTTATGCTGGGTGGCCATTTGGAGCCAGGAAAGGAGGCCCCTTTTTTCCAAATGTGGGTATATGGAGTGATGTTTGGGTTAAGTTAGCTGGGGCATCAAGGTTAACACCCTTGATCTTCCTTTGTTGAAAGTGGTGGGATTTTCAGCATTCACAAAGCAGACCTCATCCAAAATCAGCGGAGGAGCATCTGCATTTCACTGGGGCTTACTGACGTGCCTGAAGCAGAGGCACAAGTAAGTGTGTGTGTGTGTGTGTGTGTGTGTGTGTGTGGCCTTTCAGTTCAGTTTAAGGATATAATTCTATTATGCAGAAAAGAGGGCCTCTACTAGTTCTGTGTGCATGTATCACAGATCACTGTAAACACATACAAACAGAGCACATGAAGAGGCACACAAAAAGATTAACTTTTTCAACATATATGTCATTGGGGAGACAGCTAATTTTTGCTGTAGGCTTCTGCAGACTGTATGAGAGAGAGAAACTGGGGTCTGGGTTTTCCCCTCAGATATGCCAGTGTGAATTAAGATTATTTCTTCTGAAGTCAGTGGTGCCATAGCAGATCAAAACTGAGGTAAGTGTGAGGAGAGCTTGGCCTATAATCCAAGAACATGAAGACACGTTGAAATGAAAAGGTGGCAAATTTATTACTGAAAAAAGGAAATGTTTTGTTTTATACAAGGCATCATTAGCCTGTGGAAAACATTGCCACATTATATTATTGAGATCAAGCACTTAAGAGGATTCAGAAAATGATTAGGCCTTGGCAGCAGATTCTCATCTGGTGTAAATTGTCATAAACTCCATTGAAGTCACTATACCATACTATGTATTCATCATTTATCAACAATTTATTTTATAAATATAAATATTTTATCTTAACAGGGTGGCTTGTTCCTCTTATGGACTAAGAGGCCTGCGGCCAGCCAGCCCTGTTCAGTGTATCAGACTCAGCTGAGAAGGGGTCAGGTGAACCCTATAAAGGCTGTGAGAGCTCAGGTAAGAGAAGGGGTGAGGTGGAAGATGGCTCCTGCAGTAGGCTTCACCAGAAGCAGGGAGATTCAAGGGTAGGGCGCGTCCTCCTTTCAGCTTTCAGAAAAGCCTTTGGGAACTAGCCCAGGGTGGACAGAACTGCTTGTTGGTTTGATGTTTTGCCTAAATTTTACGTTGAAGAATAAAACGGTGCCTTGAAAGACTCTTGGTTGTGGCAGCAAGTCCCTGTGAATTGGGGAACAAGCCAACAGCCTGACAGGGATATAAACTTTCATGCATCTGAGCATAACCCAACGGCTAACTGCTTGAATTCAGGAAGAAACTTCCCCTGTTGGCAGCCATTATGTGGTTACTTGTGCCTTCTGAAACAGTTCATTCTGCCACTGTTGGTGACGGTAACTAGGCCGATCACTGTTCTGATCCAGTATGGCAATTCCTACATTCCTGTATTGTATACACGGGCTAAATTTAATCCTGATGTCATCCCATTGAAACCAAAGGACTTACATCAGGAATGAAGTTTGCTGGATAATTTGATGTTTGCCTGTATTTATGTGGCAAACTCTGCAGGTGCCTTGGATTCTTGTTCTTTAACATCTTATCAGTCTTGAGGACTGCCTTTTACTACCTGCATGTTTGACAAGGGCAGCCCTCAACCAACGCTATCTCAGATGTCAGAACTAGCAGTGGCCACTACTATTTAGTTCCCATCAGAAGAGATTCCAGGTCTTCCTCCAAAATCAGCATGGCTCTTTCATTTAATCTGACTTCACTTTATGTAGTACAAGAGCTCATGGGAAACTAGTGGGACCTGGCCTGCCATCACTGTCACCCTGATGCACATGGTTTTCTAACCTCAATGTAGCCTTCTGCAATACCTTTGTGGCTTTCCTGGGAAAACTGTAGGTCTCCAACGTCTGCCAATTTTCTGCGGCCAGAATTTTAATGAAAGCTGACGTGCATATTTCACTCTGCTCTCAAGGGACTTGCCCTGGTTCCCTGTCATGTTTTGGATTGATTTTTAAGGTCACTTTCATGACTTGCATGAGTGTCTGTGGTTTGAAACCCATGGATCGACTAGACGGGCTCTCTGAGCCCGAAGTGCTTTTCTTCAATATGTGGTACAAAGGGGAGCCAGTGGGAATTAGGTTGGCGAGATCCATTCTGAGGAGAGTGGAAACTGTGGAAGTGCCACCCTGCCCCTGAAATGGTGGAAGCCCTTGCAAGTGATAGAAAAATTCTGGATCTCTGGGAGCGTGGGCAGCCAGTGAGAGGAGTTTGGGAAACAGTCGATCCATAGGGCATAGCCCCTCTGAGGCAAGAGGCAGTGTGATCTTGTGGATAGAGCACCAGTGTGGGAACCATGAGACCTCGGTCTGTCAGTAGCCAGTTGTATGATCTAGGGCAAGTCGCTTCCCAACTGCTTTCTCTCCCAAGTTTGTCTGCCCTGTCACTTTAGACTGGGAGCTATTTGGGGCAGGGACTGTCTCTCACTGTGTGTCTGCATACTCTGTCTCTCTCCTCACAATGGGTCTCCAATCTCAGTTGAGGGCTCTAGGCCCTACTGTTGATATGAATAGTAAGGGAAGGGTTGGGTAACTCTTCTTTGACGCACCTGCATTCTGTTGAAATCATGTAACTGAATAAGAAACCCAGATATGTAGAGAATTTACTCCCATCTTTTGTCTGTTGTCCACACAGATGTCCACTTTTAAGCTACTTCTTCAGTGATCCAGGCCCTGACAATTCCTCTTTACTCCACAACAAAACATGCTACATACTTATTTTAAGTAAGTAGCAAAGGCCCATGGGAATGATGGCCTATCACAAACACCAGCTCCAAGTTGTTCAAGCTGGAGTGTACCACCAGGACACAAGGCCCAGCCCTACCCTGACTTCCACTCACTCAGTGGCTGCATTAACATTGCACAAGGTGTAAATCAGGGCAGGATTTGGCCTGTAAGGTTAAAGCACTAAAGGCTTGATCCTGCACCGTTGAAGTTAATGGGAATTTGATCACTGACTTCAATGGGAACTGGGTCTGACTTGTAGAAAGCAATGGGAACTCTTGGCCCAGTGGTGCATTTTCCATTTTATGTTCTGAAATAACAATCGAAATAGCATATTAAAATGTTTCATGCACTCGGACACCAGGGTGATTAGCATGGCATAAGCACCTAATCAGGCAAAGATTCAGGAGACAGCACTGTGCAGATATGTCTGGAGTGCATTACAATTTTAAGCTGAGAGGAAGTCGGGTCTAGAGCTTACAGCACAGAAATGGGGGTGGGGGTGGGCAATACAATTTAAGTATGTGCTTAAGTGCTTTGCTGAATAGAGGGAGGTTCCGGAATCAGTGCCTCAGTTTCTCCATTGGTAATACGGGAATAATAATCTTGGCTATCCCACAGGAGTGTTGTGAGAATTGATGCATGTACAATGCCTGTTGATCCTCGGATGGAAAGTGTGGTGTAAATGCCAGGAAGTAGTTTAAAAATTCTGAGCAGATGCATAAACCACTACCAGCATGGAAAGGGTTAAATGGTGCCTCAATAGTGGGTGCATGGTCCCATTAATTGGGCTCATTTTCTATGGTGTGAGCTTAAGGATGTGAAAAAAGATGGAGTGAAACCAATGCAAAGTGGGCTTAAAGGGACTGCTCTACTAAATGTCAACGGCCCAACTAAATATAACCCCGAAAGTAGAATTTATGCTTTGCACTCCTTCGCTTTTTTATTGTGGTGAGAAAAAAAAACAGGAACTCAGTGGGCTGTAACTTTAATAGGTCATTCCAGCCAGTGCTTACCTTTACAAAATCCTGATAATACAGGGAAGACAATACAGTGATCAAAAGCAATGATGAGATTTTTTAGCAGCATTAACCGTCATGACCTAGCAAAATGAAAGAAAATGGTTTAACAGAACTGTCAGATCCAATATAGCTAATAAAGGCATGGATAAATGTTTATTACATACCGGAGACAGATCATTTCTGTACAGAAATTGAGGATGACCTTTACTGATAACTCCTATCTGCCTGATATCCTGAATAAGGAAAAGAGAGAGGGAGAAAGCTGCGCTTTTGCTGATATTTATGAAAGGTGGGGAAAAAATGACAGTTTGCAGATGATTGTTTTTTAGAAGCAGGCTATGGTGAAAGCAAAGATGCAGAGCGTTTGTTCAGCCCAAGGGATTTCAGGGCCCTGGTTTGTGTCAAGAGTGAAATGTGCATGTTCAAGCTGGGACCCTCATTAGTTGACTGTCGTTTTATATATATGTGTGTGTAATATGTGGGTGTTTGTAAGTCTAGGGGTTTGATTCACCCTTTCCTTACTCTAGTTTTATCCCTGTCTAGCGAGTTACAAATTGGAGTAAAATGGTGGTAAATCAGTTTCCTATCAGCCAGATCAGCACCTGCAGATTTTCAAAAGAGCTGGCACCCAGCAGCTCCTCTTATGGGGACAATTATGACCAGACTTCTGAAAGGAAATTTGAAATTCTCACCTCTTATTTTAGGGCCTAACTGTGAAATTGAGTTCCTTTGAAAATCGAGCGCTCTACATAAACTACGCACAACCCCCCCCATGTTAAAAGACCATTATTGAGGTTGCAAAATCAACTACTCAAAAGGAAAATGCCAGAATTAGGGTTGCCTTGAGCATGCTCAGTTAAGTTGGGATTTTAGCTACTAACATCGAAGAAGTCTCTATGGAGCATGTGCAAACTTTGGTTTTTTTCAAAGGCTTATTATAACTTGGCCAGATTTGGATGGATTTCACAGGGATGGAAAAGGCACATCCCTGATACAGAGGCCCTCCTGCCAAATTTCAAGTTTCCAAAGCAAAGAGCACAGAGCTGCTCAAAGAAGAGGTCACCAGAATTTTTTAAATATGTGCAAAACAACGTATTTTTCCTTGTCTCATTGGAAATAGCTGAAATGTTTTGGCTAAAATAATAATAAAAAAAAAATTCAGCTTGAGTCAGACACTCAGCATGGAAAATTTCAGCCCTAACAGTTATAGTCTGGCAAAACTATAAGTAACTGAAAACAGAGTCTTATAGTGGGAAATGTTGAGCAACTTTAATAAAGAGAGGCACTACTGTCCCATCTGTAATAAATGAAAAGTTTGGGATATGGTGTTGAATAATTACCTGATTCAGGGCCTGATTCTGATCTCTAATCAGTTTTACCCGGCTGGCTGCAGCTCCACTGATTCAAATACATTATTCTTGGTTTTATGTCATTGTAAGCAAGATCAGAGTCAGGTCTGATGTATGCCCCCTACAAGTTGTTAACAAATATTTTTATCCCATTAATTATCATCAGTAATAATAAACTTCTGCCTCTGCTGGTTCTCTGTAAGTTTGCATGGTGGCCAGTTATATACAAATCTTGTAAAGCTCTATCTCACAACACACACAACTCTCCCTGATACCATTGTTGGGACCCAAAAGTCTCCCTGGAGCCTCAGCTGGTGCAAATTAGCAAAGTTCTCTTGACTTCAGTGAAGCTATGCTGATTGACATCAGCTGAGGAGCTGGCCCTTTGGCCGTGTGAATTGTAATGAGAACAAGTTTAAATTGCAGACTTGTAACATGGTCTCTGTTAGGACACAGCCATGTAGAAACAAAGGTGTGTGTGGTTTCTCTTTTGAGGGTATGTAATGACTACTTATATGCCAGTAGTAATGCTTAGGTCTGGATTTAGTCTTAACAATAAGCTGAAATCATACTTTAATGATGTAGTTTGAAGCAGGGATGGGGGAGATATGATTCATGGGCTCATTTGAATACTTAGAAGAGGCGCACATCAGATAAGGAAATTACTGAAATCAGCACTGATGAGGAGCTGAAAACTTCCTGCTGGACTTGCTCTGTGTCTTAACAAAGTGTCTTCCTTTTCAGTGCTGTTTAGCTCTTGTCTTTTATAAGTCTTTCTGAGGTGCATTCTAGCTACTATTTTCTAACATAGGTGTAGTGCAGGTAGGATTGTTTGACTCTTTCTGTTTGCAGTGGTGTTGTAGCTGTGTGGGTCCCAGGATATTAGAGAGACCAGGTAGGTGAGGTAATATCTCTTACTGGACTAACTTCTGTCTCTCTCCCCAACAGAAGTTGGTACAATAAAAGACACTTCCTCACCCACTATGTTACTCTGTCTGACTCATTTGGTAGTATGAGGCTCACAAAATCAGAGGATTATTTTCACAGCAACCTCACTTTTTAGCTCTCCTGGCCTGCTTATGGCAATTCAAATCACTATCCCTGCTCCCATTAAAATTTGGATAAGGTTTCTCTGCTGTTGGTGGGGACTTTGTGTGGTGCTTTAAGGTCAGGCCTGGAACTTTCCCAAAGAAGTCTGTGGAGCTCTTCTTTAACAAGGCTCAGACCAGTGATTTTTATAAGGGAGTCTTTTGTCATAGATGTGTGAGTTCCTGTCTCCAACCTGATGATCATGCCAGGGTTTGCTGTTGAGTAGGATTTCCACTTTCAACAAACACACAGCAAAAACTGGCACAGACAGGGATTTTTTTTTTTTTTCCCCCAAACCCTGCTCGCTGTAAGGGTAGCATGGAAGTTTTACCATTGACTTCGGTGGCACCAGGATTTCCCATTGTGTGATCTGGCCCAAAGGCTCTGATCCAAAGTCCATGGAAAGACTTCCATTGACTTCAAAGGAATTTGGATTAGGCCCTAAGTGGGTCAAGTGGCTTGAGGGAAAATAAAACACCAAAACAAAGCAACATTTAAAAAAAAAAAAAAAAAAAAAGTTGGGGTAGCTGTTTAGGAATGCAGTCATGATGCTCTGTGAGAGAGCTTATTCCTGGGTTTTTCCCACCCAGAATGGAAGCAGGAAGAGCTGGAAATGTCATGAAAGACTCAGTTCTCACAAGATTTTCCACCCAGTTTTGCTGACTCCAAAAGCTTGTTTAGGCATCTGGAGCCAGGTTTCTTCTCAGGTGGGGTGAAGTGATGTCAATATCCTGAGGGCCCCAGTCTAGCAACCACTTACATCTGTGCCTGCCTTTGAGCATGTGAGCTGTCCTATTGGTTTAAACAGGTGAATAGTCCCATTCAAAGGTGTGCACCTGTTTAACTGCTTTGCCGGTTCAGGGCGCAGCTTAGGATTTGGCCCCTGGGGTCTTGGTTGATTATCCAACATGAGGCTTATGAGGTTTACTGGTCTTTCTGGGCAATGAGAGTGTGTGTGTTTTGATTCACAAGGCAAATACTCTAGCAGGTGAGCTAGGCAGCAGGAAATATGGCCTCATGGATTGGGCACAGCATGGGGCTGGTTTGGACACAACGTATCCCTGGAAGCCAGCAGGCTCCTGAATTCTATTGACCTGAACAAGCAGATAAATGACTGGCAGACACATGGGATGGGTTTAAATGGCAGCCTGCAACTTTAATTAATTATACCCTGGGGAGGGGCTGTACAGTGCTCAGCCCCCACCCTCTCATACCAGCTAATTAATGGGTTCCAGTGCAGCTTACAGGGCTTTAACCACAAACCAAACAATAATGTGGGGTCTACACAGGCTCTGCTCTGTTGTGAAACCTCTTCTGTAAGGGGGTGTGTGAAATTACGGAGGTGCAGTGTGAGAGGGTAGTGGGGGAACCTCAGTCTGCAAAGATTTCAGGTCCTTCCACGCCATGAGTGCAAGGTCCAACTGTTCAATCTTGCTGGCCCTTTTAGCCTTTACCCGTGTTGGATGCTGGCTGCAAGGCGTGACAAGTCAGTAATCACAGCAGCATTATATGAATCTTGAATCCTATTGTTTCCAACCCAGCTGAGCCTGTAAGAAGGTGCGACGAAGGTGAAAAACCCACCCGCCCACATGCCAGTTTGGCCCAATGGGAAAAATTCCTTCCTGATCCTTAAAGACAGGCAGTCAGGCAGACCCACAATGCCTATCCGTGGCACAGCTTTTAATCTGCCTATCAGGGGAGGGAGGCTATGTCTACATTGTGATTAAAAAACAACCCTGGCACCGAGTCTCAGAGCTGATTTGGGATTGCGGGGCTTGGACTGCAGGGCTGTACAATTGTAGTGTGGATGTTCAGACCAGGCTGGAGCCTGGGCTCTGAGAGTGTCCCCTGCTAATGGTGGTGAGAGGGTAATCCCATATGTGCCGCTGACTTGCTCTGGGGCCTTGGGTAAATCATGTGACCTCCCCATGCCTCAGTTTACCATCTGTAAAGCCAGAATAAAGATACTTCACTAACCATGGAAGGGCTTAATTTGGTAATGTTTGCACACTACTCTGAGGATGTAGGGACAAACTCTTCACTAGTGTCATCTGGTGAAAGTCCATTGAAATCAATGGAGCTATGCTAATATACTCCAGGAGGGAATTTGGCCCACAAGGTGCTAAGCAGTGTTTTGAACTAGAGAACAGCCTTCTATTAACTCCAGTGACAGCTCTCTGTTCTGTTCCTCTGGACACTGTATTTACTACCTTGTCTTTCGTCAGTTTGACTTTCTACTTGACTGATTTCAGAAAGGAAGTATTTCAGTTCACTTATGCGACTGCTGACTTGGGGGTGTGGTTTAAACTGAGGGTGTTGTCAGGGAAGATCAGAGATCTGAATTTGGACTGTGTGTCTGTTTAAAATAAACTATTGAAAGCCCCCCCAAAAAATCTTGGGAAAATTAGCTGCAGTTTTAAAACAGAATATCTTGTCAAAATCAAATGTATTCCAATGAGGGAGAGTCACTCCAATGGCTGAGAGGAATGCAAAGATTAGATGAGGTACGATTAGCTGTAAGATGGGACAATTACCACCTCAGAAACAATATATTTGTAAAGTTAATTCCTCTTGAACATGAACAGTCTCCTTACACTTGACCTCCTTCTATTGCCTCTTCCATGCTTGAACTCTCCTTGAACTTCGAAGATCCGCCTTGAGAGCATGATATGGCCATCTCCTTTGCATCTGGTTACTTTAGCTCCAATGTGCAGCCCTAACACAGCAATTATAGTGATCTATTGCTCAAGTCACCCGACATGGATTAGTATCGGGATCAGCACATTTATGCACACAGGAGTAGTGAATAGAGATTACAGCTATGATTTTAAATGACTTGATTCATTCTGAAACAACATTTCAGAGTCCATTAGGTCCAGCAGGTGTTGGGGTTCCGTCCGCACTTCCCCCGGCACCAGATGTTCAGATCACATTCCCTTAAAGAACAAGAGCAC
This sequence comes from Emydura macquarii macquarii, assembly GCF_026122565.2. Lineage (NCBI taxonomy): Eukaryota > Metazoa > Chordata > Testudines > Chelidae > Emydura > Emydura macquarii. The sequence continues at coordinate 20,496,616 of NW_027131927.1, forward strand.
ATTGTATTTATTGCTCCCCTTTCCCAAGATTATTTTTTTTCCTCTCTTCAATAAAAGTTTATTGGCCTTGAGGGCAACTTGGACAGGTCTTTTTCTAAATCACATGGCTGAATTCATATTTCCAAACTCTAATATGTCCCTTTAAATCTCTTGGTGGATACGATACAGTATGTACCAGAGGGAGAGCCTCAGTTTCTTTCTTGTTGGTCAGCAGAGCTGTTTCTTCAGTACAGAAGGAAGAAAAATTGTGTTGAGGCTACAAAGAACATGCACCTGTTTCTGATAGCACACTGATTTTTACACCAGTGTAACTTGGATGCAAGTGGATTTTCTTCTAATTTACTGCAATGAAAAATGATTGGCAAGGTCAAGAATTCGCGATCTACTTTATCATCTTTTTTATATTGACAGCTGGATCCTCAGGTGGGGTAGCACAGTGTAGCATCATTGACTTCAATAGAATTATGTTAATTGACACCAGCAGAGGATCTGACACTGAGTTTTTGTTACAATAAAAGCACAGCCTGAACATATGTGCAGATACTGCTGAAAATTGATCAGTGACATTATTGTAATTTGTGGGCTAGATCCTTTTGTAAATCAGAGTGGCTCTGGTGAAGTCAGTGGAGCTCTGATAATTTACACCAGATGAGCATTTGGCTGTCAATATAAGAAAGAACGATAAGGTAGATTAGTAAGCTTAAGGGATCTGATTCTGATCTCTCATCACCCTTCTTCAGATTGTGAACTGTATAGGGCTAGATCCTCAACTCGTGGAAATCCGTGTAGCGCCCTTGAACTGGCCCTAAATATCTAACCAAGGAATTCCAGAATGCATCTGACAAAGTGGGGTTCTGCCCACGAAAGCTTATGCCCAAATAAATTTGTTAGTCTTTAAAGTGCCACAGGACTCTAGTCGTTTAACCAAGGAATGTTAGTGTTTGGTGGTTGGGGATGTTAGACTCTGGGAATCTGATTCTCCATTGCTCTGCACCATTTCAACCATGGGAAAGGGAGGTAAAATGCTGCTAAATCAGAATGGGAAGGATTTGCACGCCCTTTGCGTGGGTGGAAAGGACAGCACAAGGTGCAGAGCAAGGGAGAATCCGGCCTTGGAGATATACTCAGTCTTTTTTTTTTTGGGAGAAGGGGCAAATGCAAGCACAGCTTCAGGGAGCCTCTGGTTCAGGCAGTCTGTACCTCGCTGTTGCAGCCTTTCGCTGGAGCGCTGAAAGTTGCTTTCTGCCGTAGCTCAAACTATTTTTAAAAAAAATTGGAATTAAAAAGAACCCAATAATGAAATGATCGTCTCAAGCCGGCATCTGAATGTTCATCCAATGAGCACTCCCGTGCAGAGGAGAAGCAGAGAAACAAACCACTCCTAGTCACCAGAGGTGGCTGGAGAAGAACTAATGTACATCTTGCTGCTGCTGCCGCTCAGTGTGTTCTGTGGAAGTGGGAGGGAATTCTAAATGTTGGCTGAAGTTTTATAGGAACAAGGCAGCGGGACCCACTGACAGGGTGTACTGATGTTGCATCTGTTTGTGGCCTGGCCTGGCCGGCAATGAATGCCCCCTCTTGGGGCTGATCTCACTCTTTATGTTCCCTAACCCAGCAGAGGGGAGTTAGGGACATCATCTCCTACCATCACTTCCTCCCAACAGACTTTTTGCCCCAGGAACCCTGCGCCTGGGTTTATGTTGGCAGAAGAGGGCATAAACCCTGGCTGAAACTGGCCCAACATGTGGAGTATTAAGATGTAGACAAATAATAAAGTCAGGGGAAAGGCATGTCTGGCTCCAATGAGAGATCGTTTTAATGTTATCGACTTTCTGTCTTTTAAGAACTGGGTCCTGGGACACCAGAGGGTCACTGAGTTAGCTGGTTAATGTTTGTGAAACATTGTATGCCATGATTCAGGAATGCTCTTACACATGTGCTTACGTGCATTGAAGTCAATTGGTCTTCAGCACATATTTAACTTTAAGCATGTTCTTAAGTGCTTTCCTGCATAGGCATAAAGTGAAGCCTGTCTGGAACTGCTGACGTCCTGCGAAGTGGGTGGGTCTCAGAGCCTGGGCGCCTCTGAGCAGGAATATCTACATTTATTTTTAGCCCTGCGGTATGAGCCTGACACAGCTGACCCGGGCTTTGAGAATCGCTGCTGTGGGTTGGTTTGGGGTTTGTTTTTTTGCAGTGTAGACGTACCTTCAGAGATCACAGAAAAAAGAGTAGGAGGAATAAATACGCTGAGCTAGTAGAGTTGCTCTGTCATCCAGAGGCTATGCTTTCTATCACCCAGGCAAGCAATGTATGAAACCAGAAAGCCTACCCTGAGAATCTCAGCTGAACTGCTCCTGCAGACTCAGTTACGCTGTATGTCACAAAAAGGGGAAAGAAACAAAGTTAATAACTTTACCAAGACACAGTGGCTGATATGGGGTTGGATGCACTCAAGGAAAGCAGGCGGGAATGGGGCTCAAATACAGGACAGACAAGACAGATTAGATGGAATGAATGAGAATCGTTGACATGTACTTTTTATGCATTCATTGTTAAATCTGTTGGGCTGCCACCTGAAGTCCTTGCTCTGTCTTTATCCAGGCAAAATGCATATTGAAATTAATGGGAGTTCTGCCCAAGTAAGATTGAAGGCTGGACTCCGATACCCTTGCTCACGTGAAGTAGTGCCTCATTCTTCAAGTGGTCCCACTGAAAACTCTGCTTGACTTCAGTGGGAGTTAGGCCCTGAAATACCTTTTGAGGATCTAGGCCTAAGGTACTAACTAATCCATGTGAATAAGAATATCGGAGTCTAGCCTGGGTGAGGAACTCAGTATTTGCCTGATTGTTTTAAAGACAGTTGCCCTTATCATATGCTGTGAAAGAGAATATGTGTGAGGGCCAGTTCCAGTTCCATCGGGAAAATCCCAGGGAAGGGAACTCTCAAATGGACATTGCTTTTGTTTGGACTGAACATAAGAACGGCCAAACGGGGTCAGCCCAATGGTCCATCTAGCCCAGTATCCTGTCTTCTGACATTGGCCAATGCCAGGTGCTTCAGAGGGAATGAACAGAACAGATAATCATCAAGTGATCCAGCTCGTTGGCCATTCCCAGCCTCTGGCAGACAGCAATCCCTGCCTATCCTGGCTAATAGCCATTGATGGACTTATCCTCCATGAAGTTATCTAGTTCTTTTTTGAACCCCGTTATAGTCTTGACCTTCACAGCATCCTCTGGCAAGGAGTTCCACAGGTTGACCATGCGCTGTTTGAAGAAATACTTACTTTTGTTCGTTTTAAACCTGCTGCCTATTAATTTCATTTGGTGATCCCCCTAGTCTTTGTGTTATGAGAAGGAGTAAATAACACTTCCTTATTTACTTTTCCACACCAGTCATGATTTTAAAGACCTATCATTCCCCCCCCCCCCCCCCGTCTCTTTTCCAAGCTGAAAAGACCCAGTTTTCTTAATCTCTCCTGATATGGAAGCTTTTCCATACCCCTTTTCTGTACCTTTTCCAATTTCAATATATCTTTTTTTGACATGAGGTGACCAGATCTGCATGCAGTATTCAAGATGTGGGCATACCATGGATTTATGCATTTATTTATATTTATTTATTTTCTGTCTTTATTATCTATCCCTTTCCTAATGATTCCCACCATTCTGTTAGTTTTTTGACTGCTGCTGCACATTGAGTGGATGTTTTCGGAGAACTGTCCACAATGACTCCAAAGTCTCTGTCTTGAATGGGAAGAGCTAATTTAGACCCCATCATTTTAACATGGGGTCTAAATTACATTATGGGCCCAGCGCTTCAGGCATTCCTTTTATGGAGCACTCTCTGACTTGGATGGGAGTTCCTGGTCAAGGATACTCAGAGTTGGGTCATCTCTTTGGGTATGTCCACCAATGCAGGGACCTTAAGGGCCTGAGTCAAGCCCATTGAAATCAATAGGAATCTTTCCATAAACATTAATGATGTTTCGATCAGGCCCTAAAAGGACAAATGCCTCTCATCCCTAGTGAAGATAATAATTTACTCTGCATTTACACCGATGAGACTGAATGCAGAATGTGGCCTTTATGCCTAGAGGAAACATTCAGAATTGTTACATAAGTGATAAAGTAACTTTAGCTTTGTCTTGTAGACAGTGGAGTTCACGTAGGTCAGGAGACATAAAAACAGTTTTAACTTTAACCGGTGAACCTGTCTGTTTTTAAAAATATCCAGTTCTTGCCTTTTTAAACTGGTGAATAGAGCTGGTTGAGAAAGATTGTTTATTCCTGTGGGAAAACTTCAGTGAAAACAAAAAAAGGTTTTGTTTTCAAGGGGAGGGGAGAGGAGAGGAATCTTGGTTTCTGAAAGAAAACCTGGAAAATGTCATTGGAAATGGACATTTTCTGCAGAAATTTCCATTTTTGTGCAAGTCATTCTTTTTCCAAACAAAAGCCTTTGACCAGTTACATTGCTGAAACTTGATGGTTTGGTGCTTGCGCACCTTCCTGCAGCACATTTACTCCTTTGAAATGATATTAGGGAAAATATAGGTTTAGGATTTACTCCTGCACAACCAAAACTCTCACCATATTCAAATGAAGGCAACATTCGCTGCCCAAACCTTTTGTTTACCTCAGCTGTCTCAGGGCTACTTTCTCTTTAAATCCTAGATCAGCAGTTCCCACCTTTTCGAGTGTGTGGACCACTTTTCAACCTCCAAACAATTTACGGACCACCCGCATGTGTTTTTTACACTCCATTTTTTTATGGAAATCTAATTTAATAACAAAGAAATAATATGCACTCAGTATGCTGTGTGCTTCCCCAATGAGTGGCGCTGGCCTGGGGTGCAGTGCCGGGGGGAGCATGCTCTGCGGTGGCTGCACCACCCAGGTGAGTGGGGGAGTGCGTGGGGGTCCCCAAGGTGCCTGGCTGCGGCTGCTGCTTCTCTGTCCTGGAGCTCTCCCCTGGGGGAAGCCGGCTGTGTCGGGGAGTGGAGGAGCTACTCAGCCAGCACAGCAAGACACACACGGGAGGAGGGTGTGTGTGTCTGCCCTGTCTGGGCCATGCTCCAGCGGCTGGGATGGGCTTAGTCTGGTGCTGGGGACAGGAGGGGACAAGGTCTTGGCTGCGCCGACTGGAGCAAGGAGCTGCCTCTGCCCTGGTTCCCAGTCTTCGTCCCAGGCATGTGGGGCCCACAGCAATAAAGCACCTCTGCACCCTGCCCACCCCCTGAGCCCATCTGCCCCCCGCTGCACTGCTGGCCCTGCCCCAGGACTGGTGACGCTCCCTGTGCCCACCTGATCCCCCCAGACCCTTCACCCGGATGCACCTCAGCCGCTGCCTCCTGGCTCACTCACTCTGCTGCCTGCCCAACTGGCACAGCCAGTGGGGCTCTCCCCTGGACCTCTGCACATGTGCGAATCCCAGCCCCCATCGTACTTCCCTGCAATGTTGTTTTTCTTTTCTGCAGACCCCCTCTAGTAGCCTTGCAGACCACCAGGGGTCCACGGAGCACAGGTTGGGAACTGCTGCCCTGGATCAAAGACACGCCATCACCCCTTGAGTGTTTTGTAACGCTCTGATCTCCATTCTCAGGGCAATTTATATCAAAACCGAATTTTGGGGGGTAATTTTTTTGCATATTCATAGATTCCAAGGCCAGAAAGGGCCGCTGTGATTATCTAGTCCAGCCTCCTGTATAACACAGGCCAGAGAACGTCACCAAAAATAATTCCTGTTTGTTTACATTATTAATATTAATTATTAATAATTCCTCCATCAGAAGTGGTACCTTTAGGCTTTCTTGGGGAGCTGCTGCCATACGAAGCATGCCTGTGGGTGCGCACACAGAGCACTAGTCTTAACAACTTCTTTTCACAACAAATGGGAAGGACCGCACACAAGGAAAAGCATCCTCTAACTTGCTATAGCTAGGGAGTCACCATTAGGAGGAGCTCTGTATCCTACAATAAATCGGTACTGGAACATCAATGTGCAGCACAGACTCAAGCAAATTATGTACCCCTCAGATACAGTGATGCATTCATAGTGATATTCATTAAGCAGTCTTTATGTGGGGGAAATAGACAGAGAAGGGTGGGTAGGATACAACAGAGATGCCATGGGGCATCTGCTACTCCAGCCTGTTGGCTGGGACAGAGACTGTAATCCCCTTACACAGGGGCCTGTGACCACTGGGGATGTGTGTAATCAAGGACCCACCTGTGCCTGCCTAGGGTAGACCACCTGAAAATGCCAAGGTCAGGGCAGGCTGCAAAAGGAGAGCAGGTTCTCTCAGCACTGATGGGTGATGCTGAAGTCAGACTTCCCAACCAGCCACAAACAATGCTTCTGATTCTGCACACTGGTTATCAAGAAGCTAAAACAAAATATACACAGCCCCCTTTACTGCATTTCAGTCTCTGGTTCCCAATAAGCCCCTGTCTGGGGTGTAAACACACAAACAATATAATCATACTTAGCAAATTATAACCTTTCTAACTGTACTTGACATAGCATATCTCATATGAATTATTGTAATTTTGACATATTGCTGTTCAATATCATAAATGGTCCCCCTAATCCAGCCAGTGTCATATCACCGACACTATCCTTCTCTGGCCTTCCTCAAACCCCCTCCTCTGCGGAGAATTGGCAAAAACTACAGCTCTGTGCGTGTGTGAAGCCTCCTCATGCACCTGCTGTCCAGTCTTGTATGTTGGTTGGTACACATCACTGATATGCCCAACGGGGATCTTCCATGGCCCCTAAAGGGTTACGTAAATTTCACCCTCAGTTCATTGTGCTAGTCAATTTCAAACCCGCATCTAACCCAACAGATTAAGCAATGATCCACAGAACATCAGTATCTGGATCTCCTGCTGGAGGAAGTCTCCAGATGCGTCAGTTTGCAGCCCCAGGTACCAGTGCACAGGTCAGCTGATTGCTGTTGCTGATGCAAGACCACAGTGTGTCTGGCTGTGGGGTCATGTAGATGGAAGCTGCAGGAGGGAGAACTGGGTGAGCAGCAGGCAGCTCACTGAACAATAGGAGATAATGGTATGAGGCCCATTAGGTCATCTGGACCATCCTGAGACAATGCAAGGTTGTTCCTAGTAATCAATTTTAAATATCCCAAGAGCTGGGGCTTCCACCACTTAACCGAATTTGTTTTACTGTCCAGAAGTTTTCCTTCCTAGTCAGTCCAGAATTCTCTTTTGTTAGTTTCAGCCTGTTATTCCTAACCATACTCCCGCATCCCATTCCAAATAATTCCTCCTCCTCATTGGTGTGCACATCCCTCAAACATTTGTAGACAGTTACGGTATCCTCAGTTAGTCATTGTTTTAGCAATTTGAGAGAGTGCTGGTCTGGGGGCTAAAATGCTGGACTGGAACTCAGGTTCAGTCTCTTCCTCTGCTCCAGGTTTCCGGTATGACTTTAGACAAGTCACTTAATTTCTTTGTGCCTCAGTTTGCTGTCTGTAAAATGGGGATAATGATACCTCTGCTGTCTGTCTTGTTTCCTTAGATTGTAAGCTTGCTGAGGCAGGAACTGTCACTTACTCTCTGTTCAGTGCCTAGCACACATCTCATTTGGGTTCTCTAGTCACGACTGCAATATAAAATAAATTAAAATATATTTCTTCATGCCTGTTCCTGTTGCTACCTGATCATTTTTGTTGCTCTTCTCTCAGTTCCCTTCACTCCTCAACATTCTTTCTGGTTATGAGGCACCAGAATTGAATTCAGTATTTCAGGTGTGCCAGTTCTCACCAGGGGCGCCTTACAATCCGTATACAGAAGCTGTCCAAACTGAGGCATCTATATATTACCTGTGGCGGGGTGGGGGAGCATTCTGAGGGGCGTGAATAATATCAGTAAGAGTTATGTGCAGATGGAGGGCACTGGACAGATTTGGGTTGCATCTAAGATCAAAACTGAGTCCTAAATGCATGTGTGTGTTCTGCTCCACCACAGTCAGCTGGAACACTTTGGGCTATGTCTTCACTGACGGCAGCAAATTCGCCGCCGTCAAATCGACTTCTCTGGATTGACTGAGCGGTCAGTGAAGACCCGCTCAGTTGATTCAGAAATCGATGTATTAAGACCACCTTCTCAAGTGGCTCAGTGCAGTGAAGACAGCGCACAGAAAGAAGCAGAGAAGTTGACGGGAGTTACGCAAGTTGTGTAACTTCGGTCGACTGCTGCCGAATCGCCGAGGTAAGTGAAGACAAGCCCTTGGAAAGCTTAGTCTGCTTCTGTAATTTCATCTCCCTGTGGGTAGCGCTAGTTACTTCTACCCAGCCACCATCTGGAATGACAGTGTAACAAGTTAATATTTAGTCTGGAAAGCAGCAGGAAAAAATCTCAAAAGCCTCACATTATTCTGAGTGTAAATGAGTTTCTAGCTGAGTCTTCAGCGCTGTGAAATGCACTGCAGGGCTTGCAAACGGACGGCTATCTTATACCCAGGTAACTAACCTCCAGTACAGAATTCTGACAATAAACTGTACATAACAAATGACTGAGACTGGCAAGACACCATTCCTTATCTAATGCCTGATCAATTCCATGGAAATATTTCTTTGAAGCTGAAACTGACCTCAGGCATGCTTTTGTGCAAACTCTCCATCAGATGATGCTAAGCACGGCTTGCCTCTCCCCCAACCTTCGCTAAATGAGTAGATTCCAGCACAGAGGCACAGGCCAATTGCAAGCATTCAGTGGAATATCAAAATCATTATTTTATTTATATCCCAAATCCCATTTCTCAGCACTGTCAGTTTTTCCCTTGTGGAGAAGTGAAAGACAGTTAAAGGGACTTTTGGTGACATCCCCTCTGTTTAATGAAGCTTGGAGTTATGGGCAAGTGACTTGAACTGCCGTTATTATCTGCATGAGTGACTAAAGGCCGAGGGTCTAGATATGTGCAAAGAGTTCCGCTGCAAATGTGCACATTGATCATTCATAATCAGACCAACCAGGTCAGGGGTGCTGGGGAGAGGGAGAGCTCTGGAAAAGCTGACAAATGAAGCAGCGGTGCTTGGGGGTTAATGTAATATTCAAACAGAATGAGATCTTCATTTTCTTATAAGCTTGTCACTTTTCCCTTCCTGTGACAATTTGCCAGAGAGTGCAGTGGTGGGGGGAGGGGGGGCCTGTGTGTTTGTGAGTGCAAGAGAGAGAGAACCTGGTTAGAAGACAATCAAATACCTCTCAGCATAGAAGGAAACAAAGGAGAGGAGCTTATCCCTCATCCCTCCTACAACACTGCAGTATGGTGCTTACTCTTTTATAATGGACTCTGTTAAAAGGGTGACCCTGATTTGTAACCTTAATTCCCTGTTCACTGCTCAGGCCAGATTCTGCCCCTGGAATGGACTTGCATGGGATGCAAATCCGGACTGAGTCTGTCTCCTCAAGTGGAACACAAAACACTGTTGAGATCCCAATCTGCAGAGAATGCTGTGTACTTTTCTGCAACCTTTTTACTCTTGCAGATGAGACCTGGGGCAAAAGCAAACCTCCAGCTCTGCCTCATACATCAGGAGCGTCCTCATTGCTCCTCTGTGGTTTTTAGTGGCTCTTTGGCATGTTAAAAATAATAAATCTGTTACCTGATGATTTTTAAATGGCTTTACAAAAATAATTAAATCTCATAACATACCTATGAGATAAGTAGGTATCATTATGCCCATTTTATGGATAGATAAACTGAGGCATAGGGAAGGTAGGTGATTTACCCAATGTGGCATATTAAGTCAGGGAGTAGTGCTCAGGAGACCTTGTTTTCAGTTCTGTGTTCTAACCATTGTACGAGACTACAAAGTAATGATGGGATAACACAAAAGGACCAGTCTGGGATAGCAAGGACCAGTCGTATGTAAATGCAGGGAGAATTAACTGGGATAAACAGACCTCTTGTGCTTCATGAAAATCTTAGCAGAGACCCACCTGGAATTAATGGATTTTGAGATTGATTTGGCATGTGGTGGGTTAGAGGAGCTTAATGCTCTAATGAGTAAGAGAAGCTTGACAAATGAAGGGTCGTGGCTCCGGCAGGCTCTTTGCAGAGGCAATAATTATTTCATGGTGAAAATTGGGTGTGCGTTGCTCCAGTCAGCTGCTCAGGGACGAAGCCTCTCTTCCTCCGGACACTGAATGCATGGTAAGGTCTGATTTGCAAATATGCTCAGCAGCACCCACCACTCGGACCAGGTTTTCAAACATACTCAGCACCCAGCCGTTCCCTCTGAGAATATCTAGCCACTTCAGGTAGGTACCAAAAGGAGGGCTGAGCTCTTACAAAAAGCTGGCTTCTTGTTTAGGTACCGAAATGGGAGCTGTGGGGTGCTGAGCTCTTTTTGGAAATCTGGCCTGTAGAAAATCCGGCCTGACAATGAGAGGTTAGTGTCAATTTTGTATAATAAGTTTGCATTGCTATAGCATCTTCCATGCGAAGATCTCCAAACACTTTAGAGCCATAGTCAATGAAGCCTCACAACGCCCTTGGGAGGTAAGTACTTATATTATAGCATTTGTTTGATCTTGCAGCTAGGGAAACTGAGGCTGGGAAGAGATTTGCTAAAAGTCATGCAGGAAGGCCAGGGCAGGGCTGAGAATAGAGTTCACAACTCTAGTGTCTTGTTTGTATGGGAGAGTCACAGACCATCCTTTCTTTCATTTGAAAATGTGGTTACACTTCCAAGACCGGCTCCTTAGCTGATGTAAATCACTGTACCGCCATTGAAATCACTGGAACTATGCTGATTTACACCAGATGAGGATTTGGCCCCTGGTTCGAATTCTAGTATCAGTGAAGGCTGGGTTTAGATGTATGCAAATCCATTGACTTCAGTGGAGTTTGCTCTGATTTACACTAGCAAGTGATCAGCATCGGGGCCTTAAAGTAGGCTTAGTAAGGATAGAAAGGCTGGCCTGGTGAATAAGGCCCTAGAAGGTTTCAGGATATCGGGGTTCAATTCCTGGCTTAATCACAGACTTACTATATACATTTAGGGAAATCACTTAATCTGTTTCTCAGTGCTCCATCTGTAAAATGGGGATCTGACACAAGGTGGTGCTAAAGCTAAAATCCATTCATGATTGTGAGGTGCTCAGATGCTTGGTGACATTGGTCACAGACTCCCTCTGTGAGCTTGGACAAGTTATTCACTTTTTTTGTCTCTCACTTCCCCATTTGCAGAGTGGAGATGATCATGTTTCCTTGGTTTGTCATGTCTCTCTTTCACTCTTGAAGCTCTTGAAGACAGGGACTGTCCCTTCCTATGTATTTGTACAGCTCCCAGCACAATGGGACCTGATCCCAGAAGGGGCATCTACATCCTGTTGTAATGAATAATAATAATAAATATAATATTAAATATTTCTTAAATCAGGAATTCCTTTGTCATTTGCTCTCTTTACAGGAAGCTGATGAATTGCAAAATTTGTTAAGTTAAAAAGTTACATGCTTTTGACTCTAATAAACTGAAAAATTTAATATTAATCTAAAACTTCTAATCAGAACTATGGTCTCTTCTGGGATCTGCCCAGTTTCTGACCTCTTCTCAATAAACAAGTTTTAAACAAGCTGCCACATCAGATTTTGCAGTGGAAAACAAATGGGAGACTGTGAAGAGAGCTAGTCAGTCCAAATATTACTTTTATGAACTGCCAGGCCTGTGTCCGTCTTTCCCTGCAAGAAATCACAACCATCTCATTAAAAGGAATCACTCTTATTCTCTCTAGCCAGGAGAGACCTGATGCTTTCTGAGCTTTTTGAAATGTATATTTAATCAAGCAAAAGCCTTACTGTATCAAACTTTCTTTGAGCAGCTTTGGTGCTTCTAGCAAGGGTTCAAAGAAGCTAATGTATCCATCTATTATCTGATTTTGTTTGTCAAATTTCACCTACTGGATCAGATTATTGGTCTGCTTGGTTGGCTTTCAGTAATAATTATGGGCCAGATTACAGTAAACACTCTACTTGTGTTGGAGAATTGTTATTCACCCGTGTCATCTTATTGGCTTTGATGGCACTGTTTGGGTGAGTAACTAAAATAAAAAAAGCAAATCTTGTTTTGCATTAACCTCATCTAATATATTTGCCAAGCTGGGGTGCATGACATTTTTACTTAGCAACTCACCCCGCCCCCAGCCTAAAAGTTGCAAAAATATTGAAAATATATCAGTGTGAGGGTTTTTTTTACAAAATCAGTTCAAGCCAATTGTCAGCATTGCTGTTCATCTGGGTACTGCTCTTATTGCACAAGAAACATAACAAATGTAGACATGACCTAGTCATTTTACTTAACACTACAAGTTCCCAGAGTCAACTGTTTACTGTTGACTGTAAAGATATCATCTCTGGTTTCCTAATGTTTCTGTGAGATGCATTTGTATTAATTTACATCAGTGGTTCCACCATGGGTGTTGTCATTCAAATAACGTCATTATTCCAGATATATCATAGACTTTGTTCATATGTCATCAAGTCCATTGGTGGGGCTTGATGCCAGCAAGCTTGGCTATCATTAACAATGCAAAGTCTCTTTACTTTGTATTTTGTCCAGATTGCAAATGCTATGCTCTGAGGAGATTTACCAGTCGCCGAACTCTATCCATTCACATTGCTCCTTCTGAGATGCCATAGGTGTTACAACAACTAGAATGTCAAGCGTCAGCTGGTGTATGGTTTGAAATAGATCTCAGGTCTTTCTCTGAAATATTATGATGAAACAAGGACGACAATGTGGTATCTCTCCTTGACTTTTATTTCTTGGAAGGTAAATTGAAGGACAGGCTAGAGGCCAAGGGAGATAAGATAATAGCCACATGTTTTCCTCCAGGTAAAGAAAATATTCAGGGAGAGAAGAAATATATGTGAGTGGTGAAAAGAAGATGAGGAACCCTGTACTGTTGGGAGTGGGAGGAGGAGGGCAGCCAGAGCAAAATTAAATCTGAGGGCATAATGGTTGTTTCTCTGAGGTGGCAGCAGATAAGCCAGGCTGTTTCCCCACCCTCTGAACGTTACTGACACTATTGACCTGCACAAAGGAAATGATTAAAAAAAAAATGCAAATCCCAATGTTAACATTGCCAAATTACCTGTGAAAGAACAAAACAAACCAGCTGCCTCTGCATAGTCAAATGTAGTGATGTGGGAGTTTCTAAAGGATTTGGACACTTAACTTAACTATCCAAGCCTATGGCAGACTCCACCAAAACTCTTGTCCTTTTGCTCATGCATAACCCCCCCTTCCACTTTCCCAGGTATTGCCTTCTAGCAGGGAAGGTCAGGGGCTCTGCTGTTCCCCATCTCTGATCCCTTTTGTGGAGGAATTTCTCAGACACTGTCGCTCCTGAAAACTCTTTGGTCACGAGGACAGGATGTCAGGTGTGCTTGCTTATTTCAAAGGTGCATGTGTGACTCTGCAGCATCTGCTATATGCCTGTCTGCCAAGGATATGACACCTCCTCATCTATTTGTTCCTACTGAAAAGGTCCCCCTACAACAGGTAGATGTGTAGTGTGACTTGGCTGATTACAGCTTGCTATCTTGCCTGCATCCTGAGAAAGCTGTAAGATGGCACATGAACTCTCATGATCGGCTGCCTTGCAGATGCCAGCACTGGCTTGTTTGTAGTATACCAACTCACCACCTTCCACACCATCTCTGAAGCAGGAGATATGTCAGGTTGTGCCTCTGGCTTGAGGAGATGCCTGGCTCAGTAGATCCAGCTGCTGCAGATATTACAGGCTGCGATGAGCCTACTGTCTACAGCCTCTGCTTTTCATGAACTCCTTCGCAATTAAGAGAGTCAATGTGCAAACAAGGAACATGGAGACACTTGCTGTCATGCACTGTGCCTATACCATCTTGGCATGATGACACCACCACTTGAAGAAAGAGAGAGTAGGGCTGGCTAGATGATTTTCTTAGATTCAGTCCAGTTTGTTCATAAGGTAACGGGCAGTGTGGCATACTGCTAAAGTGGACCGAGTGACCCTGCTCACATAGTTGATCACTGGTCCACATCATGCGATGAAATCGCTTAATCCCACAGCTGGAAAAGGCATACTGCAGCCTGCAGTGATCTGAAAAGTTCTGGAGCAGCTTTACCTGAGTGAAAAGTATGTCTGGGCATCTGCCATGGTGGGGCCACCATTGGGAAATGGGATGGCTTCTGCTAGGAATATTCCAATTGCAGACACTTGGCCTGTATGTGATGTAGCAGAGCTCTCCGATCTTTCCCAATGGACTGCTCTGAGGTGTAACCGTATTTGGACAGGCCCAGGACAAAAGCCAGATATGGGCCTTCTCAGCAGTCCTGGGAGATCACCTGAGAACAGCAGCCATCCAGCTGTGCCTACTCTGCTGAGGGCTGCTATTGGTGCAAGGAAGGGTGGTGGAGGGGCTCTGTTCCTCTGGAGAATTGCCCTACAGAAGGGGATCTCTCAGCTGGCCACTTATGTGAGATTTGAATCTGCTTTGTGTCACCGAGAAAGGCCAAACAGACTTAACAGGGTGGAGACTCTGGCTCGCTATTTTATTTGCTTTTTAAAATATTACCAAATGGTCTGATTCCTCTAGGACTGATAAATTCCTGCCCCCCACCCCACCCCACCCCAGGTTTTAACCAGAATTTACAAGCCTAGAGTCAAGACTTTGTCTTCATTTGTTTTTTCTACCCTTCCTCTCCCCCCATGGCACAGAGGTATAGATACAGCATGGTATGTACAGGAAAGCTATAGGTGAATAAATATATGCAGCCAGAATCTGCTCTGTTACACCTGTGTAAATCCAGAGATGCTCCAGTGAAGTCAATGGAATTACAGCAGTGTAACATAGTTGTATGTGAAAAGAGAATCAACCCCATACATGGATAAAGATAAAAGTAATAGATGCCATTTAATTTATATATAGACAGTTAGGACCAGATCTACAAAGATATTTAGGCTCCTAACGTCCATTGAAATCAATGGACGTTAGGATCCTGGATAGGGCACTGGGATGGACCTGGGGTATATCCCCAGCTCTGCCACTGACCTACTGTGTGGCCTTGGGCAAATCAGTTCATCTTCCTGTGCCTCTCTTTCTTCTCCCTGCCTTTGTCTGTCTTTTCTATTTAAATTGGTGTAGGGACTGTCTCTTTATGTTTCTACAGTACCTAGCACAATGGGGCCTGTGGGCAGTAATGCAATACAAATTAATATCAATAATGATATTTTCAACTTGAGTTCAAAATAAACACATCTTTACAGTTCTTTATTGTGTATTTTCTGAGGCATCTCTAATCACTGTGTTCCCCACTTCAGCTTCTGGTCAGGTTGGAAGAGAATAACACAGTTCTTATCTTAGTGTCAGATCATTCTAGCTTTGGTTTTCTTTTACTCGGACTTTGGCAAGTAGTTTAAAAAGGAAAGAAAATGCCTCAAACTGCCCAGTCGTTTTCCTTCTTCCCCACTAGATGGCCAGCTGTGTCATGCCCAAGAAAGGTTCTCTGCCTTGACAGCTGAGGGACCCTTAAATGTATCTCTCAATCTGCCAAAGCCCAAATGTGGGGCCAGAAAAGTGATGCATGAAAACACTGCTAAGGCAAGAAACTTCCCGTGCTGTCAGATGAAAGCACTAAATATTACAAATAACTCTTTCTATAACCTGATTCTTTGTTCTTGACATAAACCACTTTCAACAATAAAACCGAGGGGGCACCAAATTTGAGTGAAAGGTCGGGAACGAAAATGAGTGACCTCCATCAAAATCAAGGCCATTTGGGAGGGCAGGGTGATAAGTAACCTTATTTTCCTCTTCACTTTATTCTCTTTTGATTTTGTTTTAAAATGCTTAAGTACAGGTTTCCTTTTTCTTATTAAATATTCATTGTGCTTATTTTCATGAATTTTAAACTCTTAATCAGAATTCTGATCTCTGCCTAGTTCACAATCACTTGCTAATAAGGAAGTTATAACCCACCTGCCATTAGTTTTGCAGTAGTCAGCATTGCTCTTTTATGAATTGCTCGTGTCCCGTTTGCTCTGCAAGGATTCATTCATTGTAGAAAAACACAACCAGCTAACGTTTCACTTCTATCTGGAAGGATCTACAAAGCCTTAAAGCCGGACTTCAAAGCTGCTCTGACCAAAGTTTGCAGCAGTGGCGTGCTGTGACATTTTTAGTTCAGCGTGCAATACTACATTTGCATGCAAAATGGTGGCCTCCATGCGGCATGACCTGACATGTACGTGTGTGGAGGATACCATTTTGTTCTATAAAATAGCTTCCTCCATGTGCCTCCAGGGACCGGATAGGATGGTCCAATGGGCGCAGCCAGTCCTAGGGCATGCGGTGCTTTCATTGCATACACAGCCGGCGTACCACTGGTTCTCAGGGAATGTGAAATGCAGGTAGCTTGTTCTCCTGTTAATCTTCCTCTTTGGAAGCGGTATTCTCACAAGTGTGCTTGGGGCCTGACGCTCCATCGCTGGGCCCTGTCTACTTGTATGCCCAGCACACTGTAGTATCTGAGCTGCTCACAGTCATTCAAATGTCGAGCTAAGGAAGGTGGGGTAAAGAAGTACAATCCCAATTTTAGAGAGGCACAGGGCAAATGAAGTAATTTGCCCAAAGTCACACTGGAAGTCAGTGGCTGAGCTGTGAACTCAGATTTTTAAAAGTATTTAGACACTGAAAGATGCAGACTGGCACTTACTGGCATTTATCAAAAGTGCTAGGTGCCTAACTCCCATTGAAATCAACCTGCTTAGGCACTTTTCTAAAACCTATTAGGTGCCAACTTACATCTTCTGGTACCTATATACCTTTACAAATCTGACCCTTTTTATTCACTGCCTTGTGTGGTCACTCGCATCTCTGCAAAGTGGGTGGAGAATGCTACCAAGTCAGAATTCTCCATTCCTGTGAGTACTCCCCGAAGTGTGGGTGGGACTCTGATGAAGTGGAGGTATTTTTTGGGTTTTCTCTGAGTGCTGTGTGCGCATGACTCAGTTTCTCCCATATGTTACTCATGTATTTCGGTGATGGGACCCAGGGTGTGTGATCCTTGCAAAGGCCACTGGAGGGCAGAAGGTCCTTCCACAGCCACACGTCCACTGACCAGACCCCTTTGTCCTCCTGAGTCAGCCAGCTGCAACAGGTTGTGGCACGTGGAGACCAGGAGGAGTAGCCACCTAGACTGGGAAGGAGACAAAGGACTGGGGAGGGGGTAGGGGATGGGTCTGGGGAGGGGTGGCTGTCTGGAAGAGGCCAGTCCCCCAGGAGAGGTTGCCGGGGGGGAGGATAGGGAAGTAGGGCCCGAGAAAGGGATTTTCTCCAGGTGATTGCTGCTCTAACTCCTAGTTAAGGCTGATAGGAAGCAAAGTCTTTCTATGCTGTGAACCTGAGAACTAATAAACCCCTTTGACTTCCATGCTGGCTGTGAATCGCTTCTGATTGCAAGGCGGGTGCATGGCCCCTTTGGGGGTGTGTAGGGCTCTCCAGAGTCCCAGCCAGAGGGGATTCATTGGGGGAGCTTGGGCAGAGGAGGGGTGCTGAATGCTGCGAGGCCTGAGTCAGGAGGCAGCTGCACTGGTGTGTGGAGACCGGAGGGGGCAGACTCCAAAGCACCAGAGTCCTGACTGGATGCATCCCGAGTGGTTCCAGAGCACGGTTCCTGGGGGACTCCGGCACAGACTCCCTCGTTGCAGGATCAGCCCCTCTAAGTTGACTAGATTCTGTACAAGTGTTTAAATTGATTTTCCATAATGTTTTAACACACAGAAAGCTTGGTTCTTCGAGTGCTTGCTCATGTTCATTCCACTATAGGTGTGTGCACGCCTCGGTGCATGGTTACCCAGAATTTTTTTCCCCTTAGCAGATCCTGTAGGGCTGGCTCCGGCGCCCTCAGGAGCCCCACACACATGCCATGGTATATGAGGCACTGCCAGCCCTACACCTCCTCAGTCCCTTCTTTCTGCCAGTGACAGTAGTTGGAACTAGCCTTGCTCACAGCAAATACTATTCCCCTTGTTTGGACTTGTTTGTAATCGTTGTTTAGTTTTAGTTAGTTAAGTGTGGTTAGAGATAAGGCAGTCCCATCTGGGACTTTGCATGGCCGGGGCATGCCCTTGTTGCCGGGCTTCAAGCCGTGTGCCTCCTGTGGGAAGGCCTTCCCACTCAGCGACCCCCACGACACCTATCTTAAGTGCCTGGGGGAAGCCCACAGAAAAGATAAGTGCAGAATCTGCAAGGCTTTCAAACCGAGGATTCAAAAAGACAGAGAAATCTGGCTGAAAGCCCTGCTGATGGAGGCAGCGCTCCGCCTGGTGTCTAAGCCAACCCACTCCACCTCGGTACCGAGTGTGGCATTGGTAGAGAGCGCGCTGTCGGCACCATCCACAACTCAAAACCATGCAGCTTCACTGATACCGAAGAAGAAGAGGAAGCAGCGCACGGAGCGTGGACACTCCCCAACCGTCAGTATGGGTGGGGTCAAGTACTGAGATGCACCAAACTTGGCCCGTCAAGACCCTTTCTCTGGTACCTGCATCTCTGTCAGGGAGCCTCCTTCAGCTCCTGGGAGTGGGAGAGTGCCCCTGCCAACGCCATCGACACCGGAGGCTTTTCAGGTGGCAAGAGCCTTGTTGGCCTTGCCTCCGCCACCTATGCTGAGGGAGAAGGGGCCGGTGTCACAGGGGAAACCTGTGTTGGGTCCCCCTGAAGGGCGGAGGAGATCCCCAGTACAGGGAGGAAGATCTCTCGCTGGATGGTCTCTGAAGGTAGAACAGAGCCACTCCCCTAGTAGTCGCTCCAAGTCGGCGTCATCGAGCTGACCTGCACCGACACGGCGCCAACGTCAATCCCTGTCACCGGAGGCAGTGCAAGTCAGGAGGCGGCACCGCTCGAGGTCTGCCAGCCGGCGCTGGACAGCTCCCGTTCCCGCTCTCTGGCACCAAGGAGATCACCTGCATCCAGGCAGCGCAGACCTCGATCATTGGAGGAAGATCCAGCACCGCAGACTTCACCTGCGTGGAGGTGGTGCAGAACCCGGTCTCTGCAGTCTGGCTTGGTACCGAGGAGTTCGGGATGGCACCTACCTCAGTCACCGAAGGCTTCTGCAGAGCCACAAGGCAAGCGGTGCTGGAAATCGTTGGCACTGAGGTGACACTCCGGTACTTCTAGCTCTTCGGAGCACGACCCCGCTCGTTGGCACCGCTTGTGGTGGCAGAGGCAGCGCTAGTCGTCCTCCAGGTCAGAGGTGTCGAGGGTGCGTTCCTCGGCATGGAGGGATGCCCGTGACCTGGGACAGACATGGTACCGCAGGTCCAGGGCCTCTGACTCCGATGCTGCTTCGGGGTCTCCCGGGGGGCAGTCGTCCGGTGAGTCGACACCCCCTAAGGTGCCAGAGCCCATGGCACAGTTAGCCCCTGGCTGCTCCCAAGGACAGTGGCCGCCCCAATGGCCTTATTGGGCCCCATGGGATATCCAGGTGGGACTTGGGTCCCAATCCATTAAATCGTCGGGGGTGCATTCCGTGCCTCCGGTGCCGGAAAAGGAACATCGGCCTCAATCCTTGGATGAGAAGTCAGACCCCCAGAAGGGAACCTCAGTGGGTACAACTTTCCGCCAGCAGGGGCCACCCCCACAGGCTGTAATACTGCAATCCTCCTCCTCCTCACCTGATGAGGCAGTCTCCCAGGACCACTGTGCACCATTGGATGATTTCAGCACAATCAGGAGCTGCTCAAGAGGGTTGCCTCCAACTTGGGGCTGCAGGTGGAGGAACTAAAAGAGGCCACAGATAGCCTCTTTAATGTACTGGCAACGGCTGCCCCAGCGCGAGTGGCCCTCCTAGTCCACAAAGGGGTCCTTAAGATTATGATGGCCCTGTGGCAAACCCCTTCCTCAGTTGCCCCGACATCAAAGTTGGCTGAGAAGAAATATTACGTCCTGGCCAAGGGGTTTGGGTATTTGTTCACGCACCCTGCTCCGGGAACCCTTATAGTAGACGCTGCGAACCAGCAGGACAGGGAGGGTCAGCCAGGGTAGACTCCAAGAACAAGGACAATGAGAAGCTAGACTTGTTTGGGAGAAAGATTTATTCAGTGGCAAGCCTTCAGTTTAGAATTGCCAGCCAGCAGGCTCTCCTGGGCAGGTATAATGTCAACCTGTGGGACTCTCTCAGATGGTTTGCTGAGGCCTTGCCCCAGGACTAGGCCACAGACTTTAACGCTATCATGGAGGATGGAACCGCGGTAGCTAGAGCAGCACTCCAGACATCCTCGGATGCTGCTGACTCAGCGGGCAGTGTTATAACCTCTGCCATTTCTATGCGAAGATGCTCGTGGCTCCAATCCTCGGGGCTGTCCCAGGAGGTGCATCAGTCCATCCAGGATCTCCCCTTTGATAGGTTGGCCTTGTTTTTGGACCAGACTGATGTGAAGTTGCATGCTCTGAAGGACTCCAGGGTCACACTTCGTGCCCTGGGCCTTTACACGCCCCAGTTTTCTAGGCGTCAGTCATGCCCCAAGGCGCAGCAGCAGCCAAGACTTCAGCCCAGACCTTTCCAGTCCTAAAGACAACGGGACAGAAATGGGAGGTTTAGAAGAAGGAATCAGCCCCCTAGCTTGTCCTCAGCTCCCCAGCAAGGGCCCCCCAGGAGGTCGGGCAACCAAAGGAGACAATTTTGATGGTGTGCCCAAGGGTGGCGCCCTGACTGCTCTCCTGGATCCATGCCGCCCCTTCCTCAACAGACTAAGGCCCTTCTACCCCGAATGGCAGCCTGCACGTACGTAGTGAGACTCAGTCCGCTTCAGGCATGGTTAGCCTTGGTATATGTTCCGAGCAGACACCAATTGGACTGGGTGGTCACAGTTCCCCCACCCATCTTAGCATCCCTAAACTGGTGGCAGACTCCCCGGGCAGTGCAGAAGGGCGTTCCATTAAAGAAATTGGTCCCGTCGGTCACCCTAATTTCCAACGCTTCAGATGTAGGTTGGGGGGCCCACATCAGCGCCAACCTAGGCACTCAGGAGATCTGGTCGAGGGAGGAGAGGCACCTACACATCAGTGTGAAGGAGCAGAGAGCCATTCGCCTAGCATGCAAGGTGTTCTTCTGGTTCCTGACAGGCAGGGTGGTGCAGGTGCTGACAGACCCGCAGCCATGTTTTACATAAACAGGCAGGGGGGAGCATGCTCCTCAGCTTCCTTGCAGAGAGCTATCTGTCTGTGGGACTTTGCCGTGAGGCACGATTTCCAATTGATGGCCTCTCACCTTCCAGGAGTGAGGAACGACGAGGTAGGTCACGTCAGCAGGTTGTTTCTACCCCACCATGACTGGTCGCTACACCCAGAGGTAGCATCTATGATCTTCTGGAAGTGGGGTGTTCCCCAAGTGGACCTGTTCAAGATGGCCTGGAACAAGAAGTGTCCAAGGTTCTGCTCTCCCCTGGGTTGAGAGACCGGGTCGATTTCCGACGCGTTCCTCATTGACTGGACGGAGAACCTCATGTACATGTTCCCGCCCATTCCGCTCCCACTCAGGGTCCTGCTGAAAATAGAGGGACAGAGGAGATGTTATACTGATTGCTTCAGCCTGGCCGAGGCAGCACTGGTTCAGCATGCTGCTGGACCTTTCGATCGCCCCACCCCTGGAGTTCCCGAGGCAGCACGACCTTCCATCCCAGGACCATGGGCGCCTGTTGCACCCAGACCTGGACTCCCTGCATCTCTTGGTGTGGAGGCTCTGTGGCTGACGGAGGGAGAGAGAGCCTGCTCGGTGCAGGTCCAACAAGTCCTGCTTGGCAGCAGGAAGCCTTCTACAGAGGTCGTGTATTGGGCTAAGTAGCGACGGTTTACCTGTTGGGTGGAGTCCCGGGGTATCCCGCCCAGCCTCTTGCCTATACAGGTGATCCTGGAGTACCTGTTCCAGCTAAAACTCCAGGGTCTGGCGCTGGCCTCATTGAAGGTTCACCTGGCGGCCTTTTCGGCCTTCCATCAGCCGCTAGAGGGGAGATCACTGTTCTCCCATCCCATGTTGGTCAGGTTCCTCAAGGGGGTGGAGAGACTTTATCCACAGGTCCATGACCTGTTGCCTCCCTGGGATCTCATCTGGGTCCTCTTGAGACTCACGGGGCCCCCCTTCGAACCCATGGCTTCATGCCCTCTGCTCTTGCTTTCATGGAAGGTAGCCTTCCTGGTGGCCATTACCTCAGCTAGGAGGGTCTTTGAGATTAGGACACTGATCTCGGAGCCCCCTTATACAATGTTCTATAAGGACAAGGTTCAGTTGAGGCTGCATCCGGCCTTTCTGCCCAAGGTGGTTTCCCAATTTCATTGTAATCAAGATATTTTTCTGCCTGTGTTTTTCCCCCGAACCTCACGGTTCAGAGGAGAGGAGATGGCATTCACTGGACATGAGATGAGCCCTGGCCTTCTACATCGAGCGTACAAAGCTGTTCCGGAAATCAATGCAGCTCTTCGTCGCAGTGGCCGACTAGATGAAAGGTTCACCTGTTTCCACCCAGCGCATCTCCTCGTGGATTACATCATGCAGCAAGCTCTGCTACGAGCAGGCGATGGTGCCGCTTCCAGGAACAATCACAACACACTCAACCAGAGCTCAAGCCTCGTCTACAGCCTTCCTGGAGAGAGTGCCCCCGCAGGACATCTGCAAAGCCGCCACCTGGTCGTCAGTGTATACCTTCACGTCCCACTACACCATCGTCTAGCAGGCGAGAGAGGACGTGGGATTTGGCAGAGTGGTGCTGAGGGCAGCTCTCCGCTAACTCCGATCCACCTCCAAGGTATTGCTTGTTAGTCATCTATAGTGGAATGGATATGAGCAAGCACTCGAAGAAGAAAACAAAGTTACTTACCAGTAACTGCTGTTCTTCGAGATGTGTTGCTCATGTCCATTCCATAACCCACCCCCTGTCCCTGCTGCCGGAGTTGGCAGAAAGAAGGGACTGAGGGGGCATAGGGCCGGCAGCGTCTCATATACCACGACATGCGCGTGGCTCCAGGGGGTGCCGGAGACGGCCCTACGGGATCTGCTAAGGGGAAAAAAGTTCCGGGTAACCGTGCACGGAGGTGTGCACACACCTATAGTGGAATGGACACAAGCAACACATCTCGAAGAACATCAGTTACTGGTACGTAACCTTGTTTTTTACTGAAAGCAATGGAGACCTTATCCTTCCCTGTCTGTGTTTGCCATACATTTTTGCCTGTTAGTGATCAAATCACTTTACTACTCATATCTGTTTCTCAATATGGGATGGAATGGGAAAATCAGGGGAAGAGATGACAGAGAGGGAAAGGAGAATATGGGTCAGAGAGGGTCCATGGGGGTGCACAGAGCTCCTGGAGCGGGGGGAAAATGGGGGACTCTGGTATGAGGGGAGGAGGGGATGGGGGCACACACAGGCCATGGTGTGAAGAAGAGGGGAGTTGCAGATTCCCTGAAACAGAAGGAGGTGGGAGGGTAGCACACGGGGTATGTGCGGGTAGGGAATGAAGGGATACAAGGAGTCCCTGACTCGTGCAAAGAGCTTGGCCAACACAAATTATGAAGTGTGTGCGCCCCCCACTTCAATATTATTTATAAAATAGTCTGACTGCAATTCCAGAGCTGAGGGCAAACATGGCCCTGAATTGAACATACACTGCCATGAAATGGTGACAAATCCCAATGTGTGTGATTAATGTCACTTGGTATTGCAAGTGGTGAGTCTCCCCTGCTGCTCTCTGCACCTGCTGTTGCCTTCCTGCTTCCTTCTCCACCTGTTTAGAATTTGCTTCCAAAAGGAGCATTCTCATTCTCAAAACCCACTTGTGGGTGAGGGGAAAGGGCTCTCCAGGCCTGCTCTGAATGCTAGAGGTGGACAGTGGGGGTTGTGCAAAACCTCAGTGAACTATTTGTCCTTCAGAACCAAAAATGAAGGCAGAGATGATGGGGATTTATTTATGTAAAATAGCCACATGGCCCCCCATTACCTTTGCATCTAAATGCCTCATAACATTGAATTTGTCTCCTCACCACACCCCTGTGAGGGGGAAATACTAACATCCTCATGTCATGACGGAAGCAGAGAGACGAAGTGACAAGGCCACACAGAGAGCGTAGGGTAGAGCAGAGAATTGAAACTGCATCTCTGAGTCCCAGCTTAGTACCCTGACCATGGGAGCATACTTCATCCCTGGAATCTCAGCTTCATTTTCTCCAAACCCTTAATATCCAGGAGGCAATGCTGAGACGGGTGTTTTTGTTTTCTATCATCTCCATAAAAAACAGGAGTTTGGGGCCTTCAATCCTGTTTGTTCTGGGTGTGACAAATCTGAAGGTAAGCCAGTGCAGTTGTGGACGGGCTATTGTCTGAATGCTGCACAGCAAAAAATCCCATCGGTGTCTGTGATGTGAAGGTTCAGGGCACAAATAGAGCTTGATTGCAGGGGGTGGGTGGCGGAGAGGCATGAAGTTTGCAAGGGGTTAAATTTCATTGTGTGATTTATTTTTTTAAAATTTTTTTAATAAGAGATGGGAAGTGGAGTTTCATTATGACAAAACTAGGTCTAAGTCTGAGTTTGCTTATTATTCCCACCTATGAATGTGAGGGAACCTCTGGGCCAGCTCCTGTACTGGTGTAAATCAGCCTCGCTCCATTGACTTCAGTGAAGCAGGCCTGATTTAAACCAGCTGAAGATCTGGCCTGCAGTGATTTATTGGATAAAATTCCACCTTTACTTACAGATTAATATCTACAGCTGGGGTCAGAACATGGAATTTCTGTTCTGTGGGAAATTCTGATTTTTTTTGGAAATTTGTTTTCATGCTGAATTGGAATGAAATTTCCTGTGGAATGAAAACTCCAACAAATTTCAATTCAGAACTATTTTTTCAGCCTGCGTATTAATATCCCAGTAACCTGTAATAATTCCTTCAAAGCCACTATGATCATCTCTGTCTACCTGGGTGCTCTACCTGGGGTCTGGGAGATGTAAACTCTCCTCCATATGTGGGCGTAATTCCCTTTGACTCTAATTGAAGCTGGTTTTCCAGATCCAGGCCTTCTGGAACATGCGTGTTTGTTTCAGTTGTCATGACATGAGAGACCAGTCTCCTTACTAACAGTCTTACCTGTAACACCACCTTGAAAGCATACAGGACTCCCACCTTGCACACCATTATATTTATCATGGAATAGCCATGCACCAAGTGTAGACAACACTGCATTTCTGTCCAAGGATCTGTTCGTGGAACTGCTACTTGAGTGGAAAATTCAGCCACTTCTCCTGAGGTAAACCTCACTTGGTAGCATCTTGACAGCATTCTTGTTTCTCAGCTTTTTGCCTTACAAGGAAACTTGTTGTCAGAGAAGCCTTAAAGTGATTGTCTGGTCCAGCTATGAAGAGGTCTTTTTTACTTTCTGTGTGTGTGTGAGGGTGAGTGAACCCAAGCTGAAGTCTCATCTGGAGTCTTGGCTGACTATAGGGGAAGAGGTGCTGGGGAATTAAGAAGCTCAGCTAAGAATTCTCTCAGTATGGACAGACCCAATTAGTGTCTAATTGGTGAAAAGGCTTTTTATGTATGCTTAGGGCCAAATCCTGATCTTCATGAAGTCAGCAGGGTTCTGTCATTCTCTTCAATGGGACCAGAGATTTGGCTCATAGCATGGAGGTTTTTTAGTTTTTTTTTTAATTTTTAAATTTTTAATTAAAGTTCTGGAATAAAAATTGAAATAAGCCTGTTAGCCACATTGTTAATTAGCAAGGAGGAGAGAATCTAAGTGCTCCCCTACATTCCTCTGTATATTAGAATCATAGAAGATTAGAGTTGGAAGGGACCTCAGGAGGTCATCTAGTCCAACCCCCTGCTCAAAGCAGGACTAACCTCAGCTAAATCATCCCAGCCAGGGATTTGTCAAGCCACAGCTAAAAACCTCTAAAGATGGAGATTCCATCACCTCCCTAGGTAACCCATTCCAGTGCTTCACCACCCTCCTAGTGAAAAACTTTTTCCTAATGTCCAACCAAGACCTCCCCCATTGCAACTTGAGACCATTGCTCCTTGTTCTGTCATCTACTACCATTGAGAACAGCCTAGCTCCATCCTCCCTGGAACCCCCTTTCAGGTAGTTAAAGGCTGCTATCAAATTCCCCCTCATTCTTCTCTTCTGTAGACTGAACAAGCCTAGTTCCTTCAGCCTCTCCTCATAAGTCTTGTGCTCCAGCCCCCTAATCATTTTTGTTGCCCTCCTGCTGGACTCTCTCCAACTTCTCCACGTCCTTTTCATAATGGGGGACCCAAAACAGGACACAATACTCCAAATGTGGCCTCACCCGTGCCAAATAGAGGGGAATAATCACTTCCCGTGATCTGCTGGCAATGCTCCTACTAATGTAGCTCAATATGCCATTAGCCTTCTTGGAAATCAGGGCACACTGCTGACTCATATCCAGCTTCTTATCCATTGTAATCCCCAAGTCCTTTTCTGTAGAATTGCTGCCTAGCTCATCAGTCCCCAGCCTGTAGCTGTGTATGGGATTCTTCCATCCTAAGTACAGGAGTCTGCATTTGTCCTTGTTGAACCTCATCAGATTTCCTGTGGCCCAATCCTCCAATTTGTCTAGGTCCCTCTGTATCCTATCCCTACCTTCCAGGGTATCTATCACTCCCCCAGCTTAGTGTCATCTGCAAACTTGCTGAGGGTGCAATCTATTCCATCCTCCAGATCATTAATGAACTTGTTGAACAAAACCGGCCCCAGGACTGACCCCTGGGGCACTCCGTTTGTGACCGGCTGCCAGCTAGACATGGAGCCATTGATCACTACCTGTTGAGCCCGATGATCTAGCCAGCTCTCCATCCATTTTATAGTCCATTCATCCACCCATACTACCTTAACTTGCTGATAAGAATACTGTGGGAGACTGTAACAAAAGCTTTGCTAAAGTCAAGGTATATCATGTCCACCGCTTTCCCCCCATCCGCAGAGCCAGTCACCTCCTTCATAGAAGGCAATCAGGTTGGTCAGGCATGACTTGTCCTTGGTGAATCCATGTTGACTGTTCCTGATCACCTTCCTCTCTTCCAAGTGCCTTAAAATGGATTCCTTGAGGACCTGCTCTATGGTATTTCCAGGGACTGAGGTGAGGCTGACTGGCCTGTACTTTCCTGGATTCTCTTTCTTCCCTTTCTTGAAGATAGGCACTATATTTGCCTTTTTCCAATCATCAGGGACCTTCCCCAATTGCCATCAGCTTTCAAAGATAATAGCCAATGGCTCTGAAATCACATCAGCCAACTCCCTCAGCACCCTCGGATACATTGCATCTGGCCCCATGGACTTGTGTGTGTCCAATCTTTCTAAACAGTCCTGAACTTTCAGCAACTGTTCCTTCAGCACTGCGGGATGTTCACCTCCTCCCCATTCTGTGCTGCCCAGTGCAGTAGTCTGGGAGCTGACCTTGTCTGTGAAGACAAGCAAAAAAGGCATTGAGTACCTCGGCTTTCTCCACATCCTCTGTCACTAGGTTGCCTCCCCCATTCTGTAAAGGGCCCACACTTTCCCTAATCTTCCTCTTGTTGGTAACATACCTGTAGAAACCCTTCTTGTTCCCTTTCACGTCCCTTGCTAGCTGCAACTTCAATTGTGCTTTGGCCTTCCTGATTTCATTCCTGCATTTTCGAGCAGTATATTTTTATAATCCTCCCTAGTCATCTGACCAAGCTTCCACTTCTTGTAAGCTTCTTTTTTGTGTTTAAGCTCACCAAAGACTTCTTTGTTAAGCCAAGCTGGGCACTTACCAGATTTGCTATTCTTTCTGCACATTGGGGTGGTTTGTTCCTGCACCCTCAATAAGGTTTCTTTAAAATGCAGCCAGGTCTCTTGGATTCCTTTCCCCCTCATATTAGTCTCCCAGGGGATCCTGCCCATCAGCTCCCTGTGAGAGTTATTCTGGTTTTCTGAAGTCCATGGTCTATATCCTGCTGTTCTCCTTTCTTCCTTTTGTCACGATCCTGAACTCGACCATCTCATGGTCACTGCTCCCTAGGTTGTCACCCACTTCTACTTCCCCTACCAAACTTCCCTGTTTGTGAGCAGGAGGTCATATTAATGAAACAGGATGTCTTTTAAATGAGTATTAAAACATAGCATTCCACTCCTAGATAGAAGCTCAAGTTTTGCTGACTTTCAAGGAGGACTTATGCACCTAAACCCTTAGGTGTTTTTGAAAATTGCCCTGTTGAGAATATGGTATTCCCTAATTTCATAGAATAAATTCCTAGTCCTACAAATCCTTACTCAAGTGAGCAGTCCTTACTCCATTCTTTTCCACATAAATCAAGTGAATCAGAGAATTTCAAAATTTTAGTGCTGCACATACACTATTTTGGTGTGCTTCTATTAGTAATAGTACAGGACAAATTGTTGTTCCAATATAACATTATTCCCCCATTTCCTCCTTGTAAAACTGGAAACTTTCCTTTCTCACATTTCTAGAGGCTTACACAACTGGGCTCTTAACTGTCCCTACTTGTCCTTATTACACTGAGGAGGCCATCTGATATGGATATTGACTTCAATAGGAGAAGAGTCTTCAGGTGCTTCTACCCTAATAAAAAAATCCTAGAGAACTTATATGGATGGAATCAATAGGGTCTTATAGTAATTTAAATGGTTACTGTAGAAAACACCTTAAACATGAACAGAATTTAATAGAAAATGAAATCTCTTCTATAGGATTTTGGATCCATCCTATAGATTTCTAGAGCAGGAATATGATTTTTATTAAATTACATTTTCCATGATGGTTTCAAAACACACTAAACAAAGCTTCCCATTTTCTATTCAATTCTGTAAGACCTTTTTCATAAGGTTATGTTTTTGCTTAAGCATTTTGCTACTCTGTAGAGCGTGCCTTAATGTTTAATTTATCCACAAATGGCACACACTGCAGAGTCCTTACTGACCCGCTGGCTGTGCCACTGGCTGCGGAGAAATGCGAAAGCTACAGCAGTGCACAACATTCATGTTATAATAGGTAAGGAAAAACAAAATTCAGGGAGGCCCATGAACAGTATAAAATGCATCCTTTTAAGCATCCCTTTTTTCCAATTTTCCTCTATTCCACTGGACATAAGGAAAACTGTTAGCTTTTTTTGATAGTAGAGAGATGATACAATACATTGAATTTCAGACTGCTTCTTAACAGCATGCAACAAATAAATGCATAACTTGACTTCCCAAATATAAACAGTGAACCCTCACCTAGTAGCTTTCAGGAAGGTTTCCATTCCTCTCACATCTGTGGATGTTCAGGGGCTAAGTGGGCCCTTTGGCTTTTTGTTCATAATAGTGTCATTTCCACGAGAGAGTCTAAATTCATTTGGTGTGGGAATATACCCTCATCGTAATTCACAGCCTTTTACTTAAATGTGAGGCAAAGGCAGCTAAATAAGGAAAACAGTGACCCAATGTGGAGCAGATCCTAAAGAAATGGAGGTGATGATGGCTTCAGTTTAAACATTTTATTTTTGGAAAAGATCAGCCATAAATTAAAAAAATAAAAGAACAACTCTAGTCAGTTTCAGCTCGGTGTGTCAAGCTCCAAAATACACACCGGAAGCGTTGGCAGATAAAAGGAAACATTCTGCCTAATGTGCAGCATTTGATTATCCAGCATCTCCCCCCAGTTTCACATATCAATACTTCGTATTGTCTTTTATTTTCCCTTCCCACACTTATGTCTCTGTATTTTACATCAAAACTGGAAGTGCCTCCTGGCTGCCAGAAAGGCAAGATGGCTCTGTAGCCCTGCAGCCAATGAGACAGCTTGGCTTGCACCAGAGAGCCTGGACAGCTGAGTCACATTTTGACCTCCTTCATCTGCTCAGCTGAAAACTTTTGGATCCATGTGAACTTCTGATAGCATTCTGCTCCAGCGCACCAGAGCCTGTGTGTTATTCCAGGAAGAAATAATGCAGAGGAAATGTTTTAACCCCATGTCACCAAGCGATGCCTCTGGAAGGGTCCACCAATCCCAGCTCTTTCTGAAAATGCCTTTATTACAGATACTGTACACACGGTACACATCATCATTAGTAATATTAAAAACATTGTTAAGGTGAGTTTAGTGCTGGTGAGGGGTGCCACATGCTTAACCTCCAGTTGAGAAGGAAAGGATCCCAAGAGGAGGTTCCACCCTGTGGGACACCAGTAGCCTCCACCTTCACTCAGTGGAGAGGGTCACAGAGGAACTGGGGAAAAATGAACAGGGCACAGAAAAAAAAAATAGAAGTAGAGGTACAGGAGTGGAATCAAAGGTTCAAGAACAGGGTGCTAGAGGAAGGCACTGAGCAGAGAGCCCTAGATAATGCACATTGCTCGCTGAAGAGATTGACCATCATTTGTGGAGCAACAGGTTGACCTGACAACTCTGACGTTCTCCAAGCTAACATAGAGTGCGGGGAGCAGAAGTACAAACTTCCCCATGCTAGTGGCCTGCTAGTGGGGCTGCACTCTGAACTAGAAGAATTGTCTCGAGGTGAGGGAGTAGTTCATTTGCTATGTGCATTCAGCTGTTTTACGGCCGAGTCTCCAGGCAAAGGTGCCAGTTATTGCCATTATGCTGGTGGCTTTGTGATATGGATGCTTGTCCACTAGGAATTGGATGAAGGCCACCATCTCATTATACACAGGCCGCCAAACAGCTATTAGATAGTAATGGCTTCCAATAAATAGCAAGCTGAGTTGTATATGAACCAGTGACCCTAAAGATGATCATTAGGTCAGAAGCCTCATAGAACTAGAGATAGAAAAGACTTAGTTGGTCATCTAGTCCAGATCCATCTCTCTGCCACTGAAGGCCTGTTCTCTAGAAGAATATTCTCTAGTATTTTGTCCAGACTGATTTTAAATGACAAAACAATTGGTTTGTACCACTTCCCCATAGGACACTATTCCATACTTCAAGAGATTCACTTTCCAGTAGTTTTTCATGATATTCCTCATCCTGAATTTTACTTTTCTTGATTTCACACCATTACTTTTAGTTAATTCCCTCATACCACTCTAAATAATTCCTCTCCAGCTCTTGGGCTTCAAACACTTGTAGACTGTTCTCATGTCCCCTCTGTCATTGCTTTACCGAGACATCTAGGTCCAAATATTCACTCGTTTTGGGTGCTTCGGTTTTAGGGTGCTCACCCTGAGGTAACGTAAAGGGTCCTGATTTTCAGATAGTGCAGAGCACCACCAGCCCTCTAGAAATACTTTCATTTTGTCTCAAATTGGGCACCCAAAAATGGAAGCAGCTAAAATCACTGGCCACTTCTGAAAATTGGGGCATTTTAATTTTTCCCCATCAGTCAGCCCCCAACCACCCAATCATTCTGTTGTCACTCTTCTGGGAATTCCATCAGTTTATCAACATCTATCTTTAGGAATGCGACACTCCCATTCACTTCAGTGAGCCAGGATCAGGCCCTGGTGAGGTACCCCGAAATGGACAGAATTTCCCCGTGATGTCTGAACCACACTTTCATAGAAGGAGACTCCTGTATCAACCACTTGCTTTGTGACTTGGTGCAGCACCAAATTTCACTGGGATTTTTTGCTGTAAACTCCTATTCTAATTGGTTGTCTCCTAGTTTGCCCTTTTCAGCAACACTACCCCGCCTCCTGGCCCACACTCCCCCCCCCCCCCCCATTTTCTCCAGATGCATTTTTTCCTGGCCAAATCTCAATTTTGTTTGTAATTTCTTTCTCATAGACCCCAGTTAAGCCAGGTTCTTAAACATGTGCCTAATGTTTATCTTCTATTGATTTCAATGGGACTATTTACATACCTAAAAAATTAGGTACATGACTAACCATCTTGCTGAACTGGAACATTGATGCAATTTCCCCTCCTGCACATTATTATCATAATATAAACATCATTTCCTAAAACCAAAGAAAGCCAAGTGAGCTGCGTGTAAGAGCTGAAATTCTATCCTGCGCCCTTCTTAGCATGCCAAGTTATTGTGTGCCATGTTACATATCACATGCGTTGTGACACTTGGGCAGAAGGGACAGGGGGTTGTCTGTGTGTCGGTGACACAGTCTGAATAGCTTTGCTCAGGGATGATTTAATGTAGAGTCTGATCCTGATCCTCTGAATGTGAAATGCCCATTCACTTCATTGGTGCAGGATCGAGCCCTTAGCTTGCTGCATTAATTCCCAGTTGTTTTTGTAACTGTCGCCTAAAACTGGCAATGAGACAGTTAGAAAAAGGCTCCCAAGTCCTCTCTGTTTCAATCCAGGCCTGATCGTTGGAGGTGCGCTGAAGTGCAATGAAGCTTGGCGCACCTCAGCTCATCTTCAACCCATCCTTGACACACCTCAGGGCATCCGCGGCAGCACAGATCTTTGACGTGATGTTCCATAATGATGCCCGTTGTTCTTATGATGTATTGCATGGGGCTAATAGGATCTTAATACAAATATGGACATGAAAAGTGTTATACTCTCCCACCCCTCCCGTCCCACACACCGTGGCTGTGTAGTGACTAGATTCCAGATCTAGATGGGACAGTTCTCTTTCTAATACTAAATATAATGATACCACTTTAAAAATGTTTTGCTTTCTAAATCGCGTTTCAAATATGCAGTTTCTTTATAAAAGCAGATCATGATGTATTATGATGATGATTGAATTATGAATAGTCAGACATATTCCCAAATTGGTAATGTCTATTTGGGATTTTTCCCCCTCACTTTGGACTTAGAGAACAAACACAGTTACGGAACCGGCTGTATATTGTATATTGTAACTGTATTGTAACACATTATACTGAATGTTATTTAGATATTTGTTTATTGTTGGGTTTCTATTTTTGTTACTAGGTGTGTTTTGTAAGCATAGAAATGAGTTGCCCCTTTAAGAAGAGGGCGGGACGCCTGAGAACAGTTTGTGTTTGCTGGGAGGCTCAGAAAGGTGTGCGTGGCGACATCTGCCTGGAGGACCAGGATTTTTGAACTTCAGCAAGGTCAGTGCTTGGTTTAACACACTTATACGAGCCTCATCTTTGAAGGAGTAACGTAAGCGTGGCAGCCCTCCAGTTCTGCCCTCTGATGCAGGGGAGAGTTTTATGCTGCTGCCCATCACTGTAGTGTCTGAGCGCCTACCATGTGAAACCAATAGCAGTGGCAAAGTCCCTTGTGGGCTTCATGGAATCTCTGGCACCTCTTCCTTTACAGGGTCTAAACTCTCCTTCCTATTTCCCCCTGAGAGTGGGGGATTTTTTTATTAATGTTTCCAGAATGAGAGCTGCAGCAGCATATTAGCTGTGTGACCTAACAACAAGCTGGCTCAGTGGTAATTAAATGATACACATGTGACCCAAGTATGTATGTATTATGCCATCTCATCTCCTTGCTCTCCCTGGCACCTGTACGTGGGACCAGTAAGGAATTAAAATTGACAGCTCACAGGTATGTCTGTGAAAACAGAAATCTTGATTAGATGGATCCTGATTTATAAGCAAAGAGACCACATTGCTGGATGAAAATCATGGGCTGAGATTTGCAAAGCGACCTGTGTGGTGTAGATGCCTGATTCCCTTTCATTTTAATGGCAAATCAGCATGCAAATCTCTTAGGTGACTTGAAAATCTCAGCCCATGATTTATAAACTGGCAAAATATAAGCATGAGTTCTTTGGCATCTGTTGTTTGTTGTCACTTGGGGTGAAATTCATCCATGTGCAGAGATCTAGCACCCATTGTCTGCACTATTTAAGTTCCCTGAAGTGCTATATTGAGGGCTAAAGTGAGATTTAAGTGGTGCATAAGAGTTATGATGAAGTTCACCCTAGAAAAGCAGAAAATGACTTATTGGTATAAGAACTGCAGACCTTGAACTTGGGTGTATGAACATTTGGGGGAAAATTCAAGTTCACAGCTCTCTGAAGACTTAGTGCAGGCTAGAGAATAACATACCTAATGCTTTGCTCAAGACAATGACCAGCTGAGGTCTTGTCTGCAGTGCATATCTAAAGCTTCTACCATAATCATTCCAGAAAATGCATCAGATTTTTGACCGTGATGTTTGTCATCATTCTCTGAGTGGGTATTAAAGAAGCAGAGGCTAGTGAGGGTTAACCCTGTAGATGTTCCAGGCTTGATGTTCAGAGGTGATGCGTATACACTACTCGAAATGAAGTCAATGGAAGCTCTGAAAATCAGGCTCGCAGTGCTGCACTTGGGGTAAGCAGCCTGAAGTTCAGAGGCGTATCTGAACCTTTGTAAGTCAAGCTGGTAGAGGCTTTCTGGTGAGGTTTCTGATACCTCCTGCCTCTGACCAGGCTGAGAGAACTAGGAAAACAGCCTCACGTGTTATTTCAGAACATCCATGTGCCATGCTGGCTGCCACCTGGAGGCATAGAGCTGTGTGACAAGGAAAATACGGAGAAAAAGTTAAGCAACATCTTTTAGCTTGTGAAAAGGTGTCATGTGGATTCATCATTTGGACTGTGGAGTGAAGGGACATGGTTGCTGCCATTGCAAGTCTCGAAGTGTAAATTGCTAGGGGTCCAGAGGATCCAAACTAGACTGGGCTTATTAACACCCTGTGCAAAACAAACCAACCCATATCCACAGGCTTTAGGGTTAACAGACATCAAAGCTGCATCTTCTCAGCGGCGCTCTTTTTCCTTTTTCATACGTTTGTTGGCATCCTGGCACTTTGTTCCTACATTTGGGGGCGGGGGAGGGATCAGTTTCCAAGCAGCGTCATGCTCAACTATGCTGTGCTGGGGTGAATATATCCAATTGTTTGGGAACAAAGGGTTAAATTCCTTCTGTGGGGTGAGGGGGATTATGCCCCACCCTGATGTTTGAGCTATCAGGTATGGATGCAAGGAACTCCATGTCAGCAAAGTGCAAAGGTGCTGGGAACGATCAGTGACCCAATATGAAGGGTAAAGGGTATTGGATGTGTGTTCTGCACAGTGATATAGTTTAGTACAGTAACTAAAGGGTTAATTATGTCCCATACTAGTCTCATAGGCTCAGGGCATTGCTGTGTTTAAGAGCCTGGGAATGGTATACTAGTGATACCTGATTACAAATAATTGTCCTGCCTGCACCTATGTTTAAAAGAGAGGAAACACTGCAGAGTGGTTAAAGCACAGGACTCGGATTCAAGGGATCTGGACACGATTCCTGGCTAAGCCGCACACCTGTTGTAAAACTACAGGTAATTCAGTTGCTATGCTCTGCTGCCCTGCACCTTATGTAGCCCCTCGCACCAGTATGAGGTGTCATTAAAGGAATACCATTCTAATAGAGTAGCTTTCTACATTTCACATTCACTTTGCATCAGTATAAATAACAAGGTCCAAGGCAACAAAGAAGCTGGCCCACCGACTATTCTCCAGACCTGTTCTTCAAATATTCTACTTTAATAAGAAGAATTTTCTCTTATTACCATTGTTTTCCAGTTTAAAAATCGTGTGTGTGTGTGTGTTAAGACTCTAAGGAGAGAATAGCAGCACTGTCCTACATACCTTTCCAATGTCAGGGTTGTATTATGACTCCAGTTTGGCATATAGTGATTCATAAATCCTAAATGAACTCCACCAGGTTTATAAATCTGTATGTAAAAAGATGGATGTGAGTTCCTGGCTATAGTAGTCCCTGGAGGCAAGAAATTGGGACTTGTTTATTCCTCGTACGTTGGTGGATTTAAAGACTGTTGAGCTTGT
The DNA here is from genome assembly GCF_026122565.2 of Emydura macquarii macquarii. NCBI lineage: Eukaryota > Metazoa > Chordata > Testudines > Chelidae > Emydura > Emydura macquarii. The sequence continues at coordinate 20,532,381 of NW_027131927.1, forward strand.
TAGCTCTCATCTCCTGCTCCATCCTAGCCCCTCTATTCTGCTCCTTGAACTGATAGTTGAATCATTAAACAGAGATTGGTAGCACTGTATGTGTGTGGCAATGGACTATTGTAGCTGGATTTCAAAGCTGTGATTTGTATTTAACATCTTATCCACTGAGCCATGTGACTGTGCTGGCTTCACTGATCTCTTTGGCCATAGCATCTGACACATGACCCCAGAGCCTCACTCCAAAAATGAAGGAAAATTCATCATCCATGTCAAATGATTTCAATTAACTTTTAATTACTTGAGTTGGGGATTCCATGCAAGGAAGTTAGACCATTTCGCTTACTGCCAGACATGTACCGTTATAGCATGAATTGCATAGTTTAATCTATTATAAATGAATATATGAACTGCAATGAGCACAGGTGAACAGTGCTGAACTTATTCAGTATCTTTTAGAGCTATCGCAAGTTGTCACTTAAAGGGAATGACCAGTGTATTAACTGAAATCATTTATGCGCTGGTGCTATTTTCAAAGAAGGATACATCACTTAAAAAGTACATGTGAAATTTTCAAAAATTGCCTTACTCTGTTCCCATTGAAGTTTAATTTTTTGACAATCACTTCTTTAAGCGTCTGACACAGAAAAATGTGCCTTCCAGTATTGCACTCAATTTTTGCATGTTCCTGAGCTTTGGGTTTCCGTGAGCAGAAATACCAAAATATTGCAAGAAAGAGGGTTCACGGAATTTTGCAACAGGAAACAGAAGTGCAGGAAATCTCATGAGAGATGCTTGCCCTCACAGGATTTCCTGCTCCAAATAAACACAACAGGTGCATATTTCGAAGAGCTTGGTACCATCTATTCAGCTATTAACTTTGAGAATTAAATGGCCATCTGAATAAACATGAGGGTGCTGTAAGGACTGCAAAAAAGTGGTAGTGGGAGAGCAAGCAACCAAAATGGGCCAAATCTGAGTAGTGCTGTGCGCCAGGTTGCAACACCACTCACACAAATTTGGCCCATCTGCCCCTCCGTCATGCCAGCAGGGAAGGGGGATGCCGTTACCTCACCTTGCTCTGGTGAAGTTCTCAAAAATGTGTGTGTGTGGGGTTCTGGGCCTTCATGTTTAAGTTGTGAGCAGGAAACTGCCATTTGGCCCTTCCGTCTCCCGTGCCTGTGGTTGCATACGTGCATCAGAGGGCTTATTGATATGCAAATATTGCTGAGATGGGGCTCACATCACCTCTAGGAGGTAGAGGTATATCATTATTCCCATTTTACAGATGAGAAAATAGGCACAGGAAAGCTAAGAAAAAACCCACTCTTTGAATGGAATATGAGGAAGAAAAGAAGGAAACAGTCTTTCTTTTTGTCTTGACAAAATCATACCAATGGCTGGTGAAGATGACAAGCGCATTAGGAAGGTTTGAAGTTAGAATTATAATGTGGGGTGGGGAAATCAACCAACCAACAAAAAATCTGGGGACAATTAGAACAGAATTTCTGGCAGACAATACTGCCTGTGTTGTTGGCAGATCTGCTGCTGTTGACTGTTGACAGCTTCCTCAGCTTGCTAATTACAACTGTAAAATTTCAGGTGAATGACAGGGGCTGAAACACTCAGTCTGCTTTTTTGCAGCTGCAACTGTTAGTCGGCTATTGATGGACGCTACCAGTTGCTTAGACAGATGGAAATTAATACTTACGTTACCGTTGCTAGAAGTCATCACATTTTCATTTGTATCCTAAAAATCAATTATACACTCACATCAGCATATATAGAAACAGTACACATGGCATTTACCTTTGGTGTAGAGAACCAGTCCCACTTCCGGCCTGCATGGGGCTGGGTGGGGACACTAAGGATAGAGTGGATGCGCATGCCCTCCCTGACACAGAAAGACTGTCCATGCCAGTCCTCAGTAAGCTGCCACAAAAGCTGTGGGCCACGGAAAGGGGTTGCTAGAACTACATTTACATGCATCCGGTCGTCCTAGCACCTAGGCTGGGGTAGTAGCTTTGGGTGTGCTTATGGGAAGGGGAGGAGGTACTGCACAACATCCATATTCACCTGCCCTAGGTGGGGATAGGGTGGTTTTCGTCTCCCCAATCCTTCTATGTTCAACCTGCCTGGACCCTGGAGACTCAAATGCTGTGCAAGTGGGGTGAATTTCACTCTCCCAGCCTACACTTCATTAGGTTTTGTATAAATGGGGATGAATATGGGATAACAGAGAAGTAGTTACAATTTGCACTGAAGGTTTATACATGCATGAAAGAGAGAAAATATTGCTAGGAAAGCCTCGTTAATTTGGAGTCTGATTGCTGAGTGTTTAGCTGTGACTTCAACAAACCAGCTTATTGGAACTATAATTCTTTTTTAATATCTGTGATGCCTATACTTTCTTGTCCTTAATTGCAGTGGGCCAAATACTTGTCTTGGTTATGTTGAGTCAGTGGAGTCACTCTAGATTTACAGTAGTGTAAACAAGAGAAGTGGAGAATTAACTTTTTTTCACAGCAAAATGTCTATTCTTGCTCCACAAGTGCAGAGAGGAGTTTCTGATGGTTAGTATTAGATTTCAGTCCTCACCTACTCCTGAAGTATAGTCTGATGATGGTCACGCTCTCTCTCTGTCTCTCTTTTTTTTTTTTTTTAGTATCAGTGAATACCCTGCTTATGAAAGTAGCCAACTGTTAGCACTAGAATTTCTCTGTCTCTCCACTGAACAGGTAAAGCAAAGATAGTGGCTGTACTTGTTCGCCCACACTGTCTCCAGTGCAATAGTGCTAGCCTCCAGCATTAAAAATTCATGTGTCACTCAGACCTGAGATTAGTTTAACAAATAATGGGATTTTAAAAAATTTGGGGGTTCTTTGAGCCTGTTATATTTCTGGGTTTTGAGCCTTTAGATTATAGTTGGGTTGGGCTTTCCAACTTTTCTGTGCAACCACAAGGGTTGGCAGCTGACTTCAAAAATAAATAAATAAATGCTGATATTCTGATGACTCCCAGAGCTGGGGCTTTAAGAAGACCATCAAATAATACGAAACTAGTGATAAGGTAGTGAGAGCTGTCAGCACTGCCTGCTGTGCTTCTGGAATGACCCAGCCCTGAAAACGTAGTCATCATCCATTTTTTCGGTTAGGTCAGCAAACATTTTGAGATGGGATCAACTGAGAGAAAAAAATTGTTTTTTCATGCTTGGATGAATCAAAAACCGTTCAATTGATTTTGCTCAGAAGTCACAATAAAGAAACAAACAGTCCTTGGGTGAATCCAAATGGAAAGGGGGTTAAAATGGATCTTGAAATTCAACTTTAATTATAGCTAACCAGGTAGATTATAATATATACCTCTCTATCATTAAACATGTTGTTTTCATAAATAGGAGTTGAGTAGTGGTCGTACTTTATTACTGTTTTAAAAAGTTTGCTGTAAAGAAAAATATTCTTTGTAATAAAGTTAATACTTTTGTTTGCATTGTTCAAGCTGTAAGAAAAACATAAGCTCTGCCACCCTTACTCTGATTAAGTAGTATCTTACTCAGAGTATTTTACTCTGGTAAAGAACAGCTATTCAAAGTAAAGCCCTGCTCCAGCAAACACTTCAGGAACAGGCCTTGCATTTTTTCTGAATTTCAAGAAAATCCATCTTACTCCCAGAAAGTAACATCCTGACCTGGGTGTCTTTCCACTGACTAGTGCTTTGTATCAGAAACTTTTACTTGGCACTTTCATACTCAGAAATGCAGCTACAAATGCGTGTACTGAATGTGTGTGTGCAGCTATATTTGATTTCCAGTTACCTGGCTCATCTCCTGTATTACCCTTGTGAAGGATGGGATGCAGGTTGAGAAGAAACTTTAAGTAGATGGTGAGGAGGGTCTGAAAAAAATAGTGAAATTTCAATACCAGAGACAAGAAGTTATCGGGTAACATTTTCAAGGTCTAAGTGCCATTGAAAGCCAAAGGAAGCCAGGTGAGAAGACTTCAAAGACCCTGCTATCTGAGCAACAGGTAGATCTTTAATAGTAAAGGGATGATTTCTGTAGAGAAAAGGATCTGGAGTTTTGTATGTGTGTAGGAAAGGAAGGAAATTCTGGGGTGAAATCTTGTTTGTTTAAGGCACTATATTAGGGACTCAGGAGTTATGGACTTATTTCTTGTGTGCTGCCGTGCCTCAGTTTCCCCATTGTAAGATCACTTTCCCTACCTTGCATGGGTGTTGTGAGGTTAAAGCCATTTAACATATGCAATGTGCTCATATGATGATGAGCACCATAGAAAAGTAAATAGATAAAATAAGATTTAAAAATGCTGGATACTACTTGGATCCAGACTCTGGAAGTCAAACCTCTTAGACAGTTCAGATTTGCCTGTCACTCTTTTCCATAGTGTGCTTCTAAGTAATTAGGAAAATGTTTTGCTCCTCAGAGAAAGTGAATGACAATGCAAAGTGTGTCTCACTCTTTCACCTGGGCATGCTACGCAACATCTCTCTTTGGCTGTTGGAGCCAAGCTGCTACAGAATCTGACTCAGACTTGGTCTGATGGCCTCAGTGTGGTTTCACATCAGGACGCTCAGAAAGACTTGGTCCTTCTCCCTGAACCCTCCATTCATTTTTCCCTGCCTGATCAAATACAGTTGGTGAATCTTGGCTAAGGGCAAATGTTTATTTCTCTCAGGGAAACTGATCTGGGCATGAGTGAAAATTGCAGCTACTAGGAAGCGTGTGTGTATCTGTGTGCACATGTGTAGACCTGTATCACTCTGCAAAGGTTAAGGACTGGTTAACTATGGGAGAATCAGCCTATGGTCTGTAAACACCTGCCTTATATCTTTCCATTGAACTGTTTGGCAAAGCTTCATTATAAACCTAGTTTGTACACTTGCACATGCATGTGACATGAAAGAAGCACATATTAAAGGCATGATTGCATTGCCCACTGCAATGCCAATTACTGGATATTAATGGGAGGATAGCATGCATATGCCTAAACTGGGAAGCAGAAGGTTAATAGACGAACAGCGCCAGAAGATCCCATTTATCAGTTTCTATTTATCTCTCCTTGGGAGGTGGCAGGTTTACAGTAAATACCTTCTGTCCTCCTAATTTCCTAATGATGGGGATAATGATGGAGAATGGTGAAGTCATTAACTGGGACAGCCTCTGTGCATCACTCTGTCAACCACATCTCTCCAAGACCTGCAATGAAAAGTGATGGGTCCCAGCTGTTTACCAGATTCTGTTCCCCTCCCCCATTCCCCACTCTCAACCCCACATGCAGGCTTAGAAAATATTTCTCCAAAAAACTAAAGAAAAGATGGTGGCGGTTGTTGCAGCAGGAGCTTCTCTGCGTACTTTGCTCTCATGTGCCCCTGTATGAGAAGGAAGGGCAGTTTTCTAAATTGAAAATATTCTAGTACCCTAATATGATGGAATATTGTCCTCCAAGGACTGAGGACTCACTTAAAAACTTTGTGCAGTGTTGAATAAGCAATCATTAATTGAAATGAGTGGGACATGCAAGCGGGTTGTATTAATAATGCTGAGAAATAAGATAACTTGATGGGAGTCTTTTTTCGTTCTCACAGCCTGATAAAGAATAGCCACAAAGATACTAAATACTTTTGAATTATAAATCTCCAAGCATTTCATAAATCCCTATTTTACAAAGGAACGTTGGTTCAATTCCTGTTCCGCCATAGACAACCTATGTAACCTTGGACAAGTAATTTAATTTTCATGCCTCAGTTTCCCATCTACAAAGAGGGAATAACAATACTTCCTTAACTCGGAGAGGTATTGTGAGACTAGTTGGGAGATGTACAGATGGTATGGTGATCAGGGCCATGTAAGTACCTAAAACTGAATAATTTCCTAACCAATAAACGTAGCTAAAATCATAACAGATATTTTAAATAATGGATTGTACAATCAGCTTTACTGCGGGACAGATTCTCTTCAAATGAAAGTGGGAGTAATCCATGCACGACCTTGAGGCCCTCCTTATCTTTTATATTTCGTCACTGTTAAGTCTTCTGTCGTTTTTTTTTTTTCTTTGTCTTTTGTTAATGTTGGGTAATCAGAGTAGAAAGGAAGAGGAGCAAATCAAACAGCAAGGATGGTCCAGTGATTCAGGTGCTAGCTTATGACCCAAGAGACATGGTTTCAATTCCCTGTTTTGTGTGACCTTCATCAAGTCACTTATTCACTCTATGCCTCAATTCCCCATCTGGAAAAGAGCGATAGTTCTTCCTGTTTTGAGGTCAATTAAATTAAAGATGCTGAGGGTATAGGGGCCATATAAGTACCATAGCTAGAAAAAGACTGGTTAGTGCATCTAATCCATTCCTTACCAGACCATGATTGTTTCATGAAAGTATGTCTGTTTTCCAATGCTTGCTTATTTTCATTTAATTTGCAATGTATACCCTTCCCCACCCCAATATAAAGTGTCTGGGCATAAGTACAATAATTTACAGTGTTCTGTGTGATTGTGAGTAGCGTAGACTTGAGCTAAGGATATTGTGGCAGGAGCTGGCCAAGATCCACCGCCCAGCTCTGATAACACCTTTCACTCCCACCCTGCAATCCTCTGCATTTTCTGCTCTAGTTGTCTCTTGAGAACAGTGTCTTAACCAGGGTGAATCCAGTGAGGGCTGTGCTATGTGGAGAAACCTTTTGTATAGCTGAGAATGAGACTCCTTTGTACTTAAAGCAACTACTTTCTCCACGTTGACATAGTTGACCCCCTCAGCACCTACAATGCTGCAATTTTAAGACGTCTTAGATCATGGCACCAGGATGTTGCAGATTCTCACAGGACAATCAAATTTCAGCTGCCCTTTGGTAATAATTCTTTCTGAGAAACAAGTCCACGTAGCCACTTTTGAAGCTTTTAATGCTTTATTTTTAATTGCAAGGATGACTCCATTAGAAGTACTTGTAACTTTTTGGCTATATTACTTTCCTCTAGACATGCCATCCATTTCCCCTTCCAGATAGAGACCGTTTTTGGATTTTTTTTCTGTCTATGTTAAATGTAATGAGGCTCCTATATCTATGCTCCCCATCTTTCTCCCCACATGTTTTTCCTCTTAGCCTCTGAAACTACAAGTTTTGTCATTGCTACTGATCGGGTCCTGTATATCACCCATTAATGCACCCATATATCCACTGCCTGACACATTCTAATTCATACACTCCTTTATTCTCTTGTTCAAATAATTTATGAATCCCAGTACACACATCTGCTATTTATTTAGGCTATATTTTTACTATTAGCTGTATAAATTTTTATTCAGGTGGGTAGGTGAAAAGCACAGATGTTCAAGAGACACACACACGCTCACGCTCACTCTCACACTCACACACACACACAGTTGGAATGACTTTTAAAATAACCCTTTCAGTTAAAGAACAGGGACCTCAATATGTAGCCACAGAGCAGTGGCAGTAGCTGCCACTGACTGCAGTTTTATCAGCTGATTCACCCAACCTAAATTCACTCTGGATTACCCAGGCCTGGTGATGTTATAAAGTGACACAAAACAGTGGGGAAAACATAAAACCAGAGTCAATTGGCTGTGCAGAGAAGGTGAGTAAGAAACATGGAGCAAACCTCCCACCGTATGCACCTGAGACCCATATTCACTCCCTTTTTGCAATAGATGTGAGTATGGCTCCTGCTACTGGGGTAGAGTCTGTGTTGCCTCTCTTGAGAGGTGCCACTCAAACACACAGCCCAGGAGAAGGGGAGGCAAACATGGCTCTATGCTTTCTTTGTGCAGCCAGGATTCTGGGTGCTGCGTAGTGAAATGGCCCCTGTCATAAGTTAGAGCATCCCCCAGGACTGCTGTAATTTACGGAATCCTTCAACGGGTGGCTCTACAGTTTACAATCTCTGTAGCACCAAGCTCTATGTCTTCCTATCATGCCACTGAAGCAGCGTAGAGAGGCTGGAGTAGGGGGCCACAGTCGGGTCTGCAGTTTCTAATGTAAGAATATATTTTCTTTTTGAGCCTGTCAAAAATCTGACAAGAAGCAGCATCATGGAGTTGCTTTAAACCCAACCGTGATATTTTCCCTTACACTATCTCTCTCACAGATTACTTTAGTTCCACTCTGCATTTTCCAATGAGCAATCAGTAGGATGGTGCCTGGTTCCTCTTTCCCTCCAAAGAATGAAAATCCATCCATGAATGAGCTATCCTGTATGTAAAATATCCAGCCTGCACACGGGATATTTTTTACAAATGTAACTTGCACGAAATGCATACTGTTTTACTCTGAGGAAGTTGATAATGACATAAACAGCCTTTCTTCTCTAAGTCACAGGTTTGAATCTTGCCATATTCATGGTGGCTGAGAGGAATTACCATCTGACAGCCGAACAGTGGCCTATGTGAAAGGAGATGGAGGCACCCGTGTAGTGAACAGATGTTTGTATCACAAAAGGCATGCATGTTGGCCTTTTCAGTGGAGAGGCCAAGCTCTGAATCTGCACCAAAGTGCCTGGCTGGTGTCTAGGTGCTACCATGATCTAAATGTTAAATAATAATGGTAACATGTTAAATCCCCTGGCTGAGACTTTACCTTGTTACCAAAAGGTCTGCTTTTGAAGATGAGAAGTAAAACCTGCAGCATTAAGGTTCTGAGTTCTAATCCATCTGGTCAAAGACAAGAAAGCCAACATGCTTTTTTTTTTTTTTTTTTTAGAATCAAAGCCCAAATAGATTGGAATTCGGAAACATCCACGGCTGATGAAAAGTGATCTAAATCTGAATAGTGATGAATCCGGTTCTTGGGAAGGTCTTTTCTTAAAATAAATGAAATGGGCCGGATTCTCAGCTGGTGTCAGTTTGGCGTAGCTCTGTTGAATTCAAAGCTGATTTACACCACCTAAGAATCAGGCCCATTGTCTTAAAATATTTTGAAAAGTCAGGCCCAAAGGAAGTCAGGCTTTCAAAGAAGAAAGTAAAGAATTTCCACCTCTGCATTTCCTATTACATCTGCCATTGCAGGACTAATAAAAAAGAATGTGTGAGCGGTGGGAGCCTTGTATTACAAGGGTTCATTAACTTTCAAATGTTTCAATTGAGATATTTCAGAGCCCTCGGCTATAGACCAAGGTGGGCAGCTCAGCCAAGAGATTCCCTCGAGGCTCAGGTACAGATGTGATTGCCAGTCAGAGTGCCATAAGAAACCTCATACAGTATCCCAGAAAGTGTCAGACTTGAGTTGGAGAGGCTTAAACCAAATAGCTCAAAGAGACTATAAATAACTTTTGTTCAGCTGTAGCAGACCGAAAGACAGAGGAGCCTTAGCTGATGCTAGAAAAACTCTTTTTATGCCAAGAATTCAGTCAACAAGGTTGCAGCAGCTCACTCAAGTCCCATCTCGATACATGATCATTATGAAGTTTAAATCCGGTCAGCAGCTGTACTGGAGAACAAGGCACCTTGATGAGACATGCAAACATGGGCCACGATTCAGGAAAGCACTTAAGCTCGGGCTTAATTTTAAGCATGTGATTAATTCTCGCTGAAGTCCCATTAAAGATAAATGCATGTGTAAAATTAAGCCATGCTTAAGTGCTTCCCTGAATGGGGATGCTATTCTGAATTGAGGCCACATTATGGGGTCTGTCCTGCTGATGCAAACTGGCTTTTGTTTGCTTAAGTGCTGGGACCTGCTATTTTGTTCAGGAGCCATGGACAACTTGCTCACGCGGAGGCTTGGAGTAAAAAATGAGGCAATGAAAACAATGTAAGAAAACATTTCTCACTTCCATTGCTTGCTTTCACCAGCTCCTTCTTTGAGACATGAGCTGTGGTCCAATCATACGCTGGAAAAGATCAAATCTATACAGTGCCATGCTCATAGAAGAACAAGCACACCCGTGGTTGCTGCTCTGCTATAAAGGGACAAACTCTTCCCACCTGGAAAAAAGAGAGAATGAATTGGGCCTCCCTGCAGCTGCCTCATTTGCTGGCTGCATCCCGAGGAGGATTCTCCTAAGGAGAATGATGCAGTTTGCTTTCCTTTGCGGTTTCTGCAAAGGTTGATCAGCTACCATCTCTGGCAGATGTTCCATAGGGGCTCAAGGCTGCCTTAGGGGAACACTGAATTATCACAACCCTTTGCTGCCCTAACCATAATCCCTTCCAGAACAGAGCTCCTCACTTGATGCTAGCTAGGTGCAGACCTCTACCAGAATGGAGGATCTGACCTCAGGAGTGACCTTTCTGCTACACCTGTGCCTCCACTGGGTTCTGTCCCTTGGGCCATGATGAGATTGGTTGGGAAGTGTAGAGGCAATGATTTGGAAGACCAGTGTGCAGGGGTGGAATATGACCAGCCAGCGTGCAATTTCTCCAAATACAGATGCAGGCACAGCGTGTGTGAAAGAACTGTTTGTACTGGGTAAAGGTAACATTTAATTAGAGGAACCCCTTAGCTGTTACCCCTTATTATCAGGTAACCTTCACAAATGACCTCTAATACAGCCAAATGAAAATCATGGCTAGTGCTGAATGAAAGTAACTCGTGCTGAATTTCAGCTCAGTGGGGTTACGCCAAGGTAATGACAAAAGAATTTGTCCACTTGAGTTTTGCTTTGAGTTTTGGGGAACTCAAAGCAAAATTTGTCCCAAAACACCATGTTTTTCCCGGTTTTCACTCCAGACTGACATAGTGAATGAAGAGAGAGAGAGAGACAAGTGAGGTGCGATAATATTTTTTTTATTAGACCAGCCTCCGTTTGTGAAAGAGACATGCTTTCAAAATACACAGAGCTTTTCTTCAGGAGGTGTGGAAAGTGAGTTTATGCTGCTGGAGCTTTTAGTTTAAATCTCCTTGAGATGTTGTGATAAAGATGATACTAATGCAGCTGATTAATAGTAATTTGCCACATCGTGAGAGGTTTGCCTGAATCCAGTCTGAGAAAGGGCTTCATTATTTGACCCAATAATAGTTTTTAGCAATTGCATAGTTACTTTAAATCTTAGATTCAGGTTTTAAGGCCAGAAGGGATCATTAGATCACCTTGTCTGACCTCCTGTATATCACAGGCAGAGAGTTTCACTCAGTTACCCCTGAATTGAGTCCATTGACTTGTATTTGGTTAAAGTACATCTTCCTGAAGACATTGGGAATTTGATTCCGTGGTTAACCACCCTCATTGTTAAAAAATTGTGCTTTATTTCTAATTTGAATTAGTCTTGCTTTGATTTTGTTGATTCTTCAGGGTACTTTACAAACATTAACCAATCAACAGCTAGTAGCAATGATCTTGTGGTAGTTTAATACAGAATTTTGTTTCCTCTTCCCCCCCTCCCCACCGCAACTGCCCTTTATTCCCCACAGGCCCTGCATCAGATGGGCAGATTGGTGGCTTTGTTCCTCCAATAACCCACATGCTGAAATGTAGCAATACACAGAATTGCTGGGATTCCAGAGCTTCCTTTCTCTCTAGTACCTTAGTATCCTATAGAATAAATACAACTGGCCTGGGTTGGGATGAGCAGCATCAGCTGTTCCTGTGGCTACCTTCTCAGCTTTGATGCCTCAAGCATGACACAAATCAGGCGAAACAGAAGAGACAATATTAAACATCTGTCGACTTCTAAATAAGGAGAAATCACATTAGTCACTATGCAAGCAATCTGTATGATAATTTCATAATGGCCACCTCGTGCCTTCCTCTCAGACAGCAGAAGAAATAGCTGAAATATACCCTTTATCCACTCAATTCGGGGCAATATTAAAGAAGTTTGCTGTCGATTTGCCTTTAATTGTTCAGTAGTAACTTTTTTTTCTTTATGGAGAAAGCAAACATAATTCAAATTCTGTTCAACCAAGGAAATGAACTTGGGAGGCAGGGAAGGAAATCCTTGGCAACAAGTCTTTAAAAAGTAATGTCTTATAGATGTTGGTCAAGTGAAAGAAATGTCACTGAAGCATTTTAATGTCTATCCAAAATCATTTTTTCGATTATATATTGCAAACAGCAGTATGTGACTCAAAAATTTATCCTAGCTGACAGCACACAGGCATTGAAATCTTATTGCCAAGTTTTTTTTGAAGGTACAAGATCTAACTTAACCCTTTGATTGTCCGTGTGGCTGAATAGCTTTTTAGGTCTTTTCTATCTCTAACTACTGTTCTCATACAAGCTGCTGGTGTCACAAAGTAAAATGGGTCACGAGGTAAAATTGAATGCTACAAGAGAGAATGGTGCATGTTCACAGGACATTCTGGGTGCCACTATTATGGATGCATGGCCCAATCCAACACCTGCTGAAACAAATGGAAGTCTTTCCTCTGATTTCAGTGATTTCCATATTGCAAAGTAGCTCAGCCCCAAAGGAAGGACATCATAAGGCTAGATATATTCTTAATATGCGATATCACTTAAATTTTGTGCTGGGTGAAGGTTTGGAGTTTGGGTTTCATAGAATAAGCACCCCAGAATTTCGATGCTTACTTGATCCAGACTCCTCAAGTATGTAAAAATAGGTTGGAAATCTTGTATGAACAGGCTTGCTTGTGAGTTTTCTGGTACTTTCTGCTTCCATTTTGTTTCAAAATACTGTGGCTGTAGCCTTTGTAGTAATGTTTTGACACTTCCAAGTTACAGATTAGAGCTGGGCGGGAAATAGTTTTGCCATCCTGTGAAACTTTTTGAGATTTCAAAATTTTTTTCCTCTTCTGCATCAGGATGAAGCTGAGATTTTTTAAAATTTTTCAGGAAAAACCAAAGATGGAGAATAGTCAATATTCTGGTGGCTAAGGCACTCAGCTGGGATGTGGGAGACCCAGCTCCAAGTTCCTTATTCTGCTTCGTTCTGACATGTTTCAGTTTTGCCAAATCATCATTTTCCAATGAAAACCCATTGCATCACAATTTTTCCATCCAGCTCTATTCCAGACTCCGCTTAAATGCAGAGGTGCAGGGGCCTGTGATGTGAGAATGAAAAACAACATGGGGAAATGTTATATCAACATGTCAGTACCTTCCAAACTAAGCAAAGCCTCAGTGGGTTCTTATTTGTTCCATTCCTGTTCACGTTTCCCTTCCAAAACAATCTCATTCCATATTCCTGATCTCTGAATTACATTCTAGCATCACTGCCAATATTTAACTCCACCTATATATATATATTACACACACACATACACAACAGTAAAGCACAGGCAGTTGAAGCAACAGACTGCATGAAATCTAAAAACTGAAAATTGTTTTATGTTTGTTTAAAACAAACAGGTTTCTGCTGATGGAACTTGGTATAGCAGGTTGTTACTTCCACCATTGACAAGTCCAGTCTGTGGATCTGAAAGCAGATTTGGCTCATATTATTAGTGAAGTATTTATAAATGCACTCTTAGTTTAATACATTAGTAATAGAGTATATTATTAATATGCTTTTATTATCCTCAGCTGAAAGTGGTGCCCCATTGTACTAGGTGCTGTACATACATGTATTGAGAGTAACTCCCTGCCCCCACAAAGAGTTCACTGTCTAAATAGATAGGACTGACAAACAGTGGGAGGGAAAACAGAAGCACAGAGAGGGGAAATGACTTGCTGAAGGTCACACAGCAGATCAGTAGCAGAGCAGGGAAGGGAATATTGGTTTCCTGAGTCCCTGTCTATTGCCCTATCTGCTGGACCATGCTGACTCTTCTACCCAATAGTGGGCTAAATTCTTTCCTGGCTTACAGATCATAATCCAAACTATATAACCCTGCCAAAGTCAGTGGTGTTGCACAAGTTAAGCCAACCCAGTGAGGAGTTTAGCTCATTGACTGATATAAAATGTTTAGTGCCTTCGGTACAAATTAACACTTTTCAGACTAAATCTAAAATTCAAATCTCTCAAAGGAATCAATGAAAATACATAACTCTTTTCCTTATAATTGTGTGTGTAGATGGGGAGGAAGAATGTCACATTCATAATACATGCATTTCCAGGTGCACTAATGCATGTGATGCATCTCCATGTGTACGTAAGACTCTAGTGATAGACATTTAAAAAGTAAGATCATCATTATTTTACAAAGTGGCATCTGGACCATCCAACATACCATGCTGAGTGCTATTTTTCAAAGAGTGTGTTGTGTCTCCAGTGGCACTGAAAAGAGGATTAAAAGTCGTTCTAGGAGCGCCAGGGAACCCACCAACACCTATCCTTTTCTTTTTTTGGAGAACATTAGCTGCAATTCTCATATAAAAAGACATGCGTTTTGTGGGATCTCGGAGACTGCACAACAACTTTTTTCAGTTGGAGCCATTTGTACCAGGTCCTAAAACTCATAACAGTTAATTATATGGTAATGATCTCAGTATTCAGTAAGCACTTCATTTTATTTGGAATTTGCACTAGAACAACGAGAGTGATGTTTTCATTATTCTCAGTGTATCCTTTCCTTCCTTTCCTTGCTCCCATTAACAGCGATAACCCATGCAGTTTGCCGCCATTATCATTTTTCTCCAGATAAACCATCTGTGACATAGAGACCTTGAAGCTGGGAGTTCTGGCCAAAATGCTCAATAGACTGTGCATACAGCTTTTTCAGCGGTAACTGCTGTAAAAAATCAGCAACAGCATGGCAGCATTACTCCTGCCCGTTCTGAATTCTCTTTCTCTCTTTTTCCTTATTCATATAAAATGTAATGCATGTTCACATATTCAATCAGCCAAAATTGTTTTGCCTTACTATGCAGGCTGCATTTAAGATCCATGGTGGACATTTTTATCCTTTTTGCCATTCTGGCTGCTGTATTTAATCAAAGAGCTGGAAGAAAAAGTTCTCATTAGAGAGCTTTTTTCTTTTTCCTTTCCTTTCCTTTCCTTTCCTTCCTTCCTTCCTTCCTTCCTTAAGCCTGCACTTAGCTAAAAGATGCCTCATTTCTCTCTAGGATTTGTCCACTTGACCTGATCTTGGCCTCAGGCAAAATGAATTGAAAGCCAACAAGACATCAAATAAACAAGTAATGTCTCTGTAAACATGCTTTGTAGATATGAACATCAAACATAGGACTTCTCTCTATAAGGCTGCAGCATTGAGACTAAAGACTTTGCATGATATAGCAGCAAAGTTCTAGTACTGATGATGATGATAAAGATTATTATGAACCTTTTGATGAAAATGGGAGACTCAATCCATGTGGAACGAATCTCATTATTTATATTAAGATAGGGCTTAGAGACCCCACAAACCAAGCTCAGCGCCCCATTGTGTTTATACAACTAACACATAATGAGAGGCAGTCCTACAGTGAAAAGCCTACAGTCTAAATGGAGAAGACATGTCGATAAAGGGTTGGAAGGGGGAAAAGAGACAGAGAGAGGTGAAATGACCCATCTGAGGTCACACAACAGAGCAGTGGCAGAGGCGCAGGAATTGAACCTAGTTATTCTGCCTTCCAGGCTGGTGCTCATCCACAAGATCATGCCACCTCCAATTTATAATTTAAACTTAAATCACATTGTGTGTGTGTGTGTGTGTGTGTGTGTGTTAAGACAGCCATTTTAACAGTTTGTTACAACAGCTAATGCACAATGTGGTGAAAGGCCCTTCCCTTCCCAGAGACAAAGTCCTGATTAAATCTCCTTTGATGGGACAAAAGGGGATGGATCCTGAAAAGAAAAGGAGACGTTTGAACAGATCCTCAAGTTGGGCTACATTTGCAAAAGTTAGCTCATAAGAGATGCTGGCAAAATGCATATTTGTGCCTAAATAATGGGTAATTGCAAATGTGTAAATGCAAGCAGCAGGTAATTGTGAACATGAATTTATTTTTCATGCAGAAATGCTCACTGCTGTACACAGTTGATTCAGGGGCATAAACCTTAGAGATGCTGAACACCCTCAATTTCCGTTGACTTCAGTGGGAGCTGCGAGCACTCAGCATCTGCCTGGATCAGGCTACTGCTTATCTTGTTTTTACTGTACTAAGGAGGGAAGGAAGGAAACCCCAGCCTGATGATTTAGCTATGTAGACTAGCTGGCAAGCTCTGTTTAGAGGTCTGCTTTCAAGAAACATTGACCTTTGAAGGAAGCTAACCTGATCCATTTTTTTGACCTCTGGAGAGCTCTTTTCCGCTCATGAGAAAGCCCTTCTTGTATAATATGCCATCCATGTGATCTAGAGGAGCAACTGATTTTATTTAGAAAGGTACGTTCTAAGAGAAGTCATAATAGCCAGAATTATGGTGCTTGTTGCTTTGGAAAGAGTCAGGGAAAATGTCACTTTAATACCTGAGAATAATCAGATTGTGAATCCCTTACTGCCAGTGGTGGGCAGTTACTCGTGTAAGTAACGTAAGTGGAATGATTCACGTGTGACTCTTTTACTCCCGTTGCTGATCAGTTACTCACATGAGTTGTCCTTTGACAGTAATCGCAGTCTGGCCCCGTGTGATTTTCAGGTTTTGGAGTGATATTGTTTTTTAATGAGGATAAATCTGTCAATCATGTCTTATTGCTTAATCAAAATACATCCAAATCAAATATATGGAGTCTGTGTAGAATGCAATGCTGACATGCTGATGTGTTAGAGGGAAACAAGAGCATATTTAGAACATGGAATACTCCATTTGTGCTCAGGTATACTTTCTTCCAAATGGTCACAGGATTGAAATAATCAACTAATATGCTTCCATAGACATGGGCTTATGAACCGTTTAAATGGCCTTGCTTAATGGACCTGAGCGTTTTCGTTTTACCCTATCTGAGTTCATTTGGTACTTTTCAGGGCAGGCATCAAGTTTGTTCAGTCCTTTGTGTCAACAAATTATAAAATCTTAGGTAGAAGGTGACATTTTATTATGACACTGTCATCTGAATATAAAGAATAGGGTGCTTCCCCTTTATAGTCTCTTTGCAGGGTGTTCCTGATGTAAGAAGATTAATCATGCATAAAGCAGATACTGATTCACATAAAGGTATTTATCTGTTTCAAATCTCTAGTGTAGTGTGATGTAAAGGGTCTTGTTTCCAAAGAATGGAATGTAAGTTGCACAAGCAAAACTAATGTGTAGTTGTGGTGTCTAGCGCTCCAGTCAGGGATCGGGAAGGACCCCATTGGACTGAACTCTGTAGAAGGAAATAACACAAAATTGGCCTCTGCATGAAACCACTTGCATTTTAGACAGCATGCAGTGGGATGAAGGTGGGGGTGAAGGAGAACACAAGGTATCAGTAAAGACTTAGGGTAACATTTTCCAAAGGCTCTTAAGTGATTAAGGGGCCAAAGACTTATTTTGAAAAGTCATATAGGTATTTAGGAGCCTAAGTCTAATGGTGAGATTTTTAAAGGGTCTCAGGAGATTCAGCCCTTAATTCGCACTGAAAGACAATGGTATTTAGACACTTAGTTTTTGGAACACACCCCACCCCAAGTGCCTGTGTCACTTTTGAATACGAGATTTAAGCTCATGTCACTTTAGGTGCTTTTGAAAATTTTATCCATAGATCCTTATTCAAAGATGAACTTAAGCATGTGTTTAGGTGCTTTGCTGAATTGGGCCTTAGTAGATAAATTAATAGTCACAGTGGTCTCAGTAGTCACAGGTAGCCATCAGCCTGCCTGTGGCCTCTGTGACTTCTGAGACTTACTGTGAGCACCTACAATGTGCCAGACTTTGTCCATGCATACAGGAATACGTAGTTCCTACCCAAAGAGCTTGAATAAGTGTAAATATTTACTTGAGGCCAAGTTTTGCCTCCATTTATATTGTCTGCAGCGTCCCTGTCAGGATTCACTACGGAGATGAGAGGGGAGACGCAGGGAAAGGAGACAGACAAGATGGAAGAGAAAGTACATTATTTCCCCCAAGGGGCATGTTAAATTTTAAGTTTCTTTGTTAACAGTTTCATAGTATATTAGACTCTGACCTTGTGGTGCTGATCTGAAAGTACTGTCCCCTCTCCTCTTCCTTTGCTCTCTGCTTTTAATCTTCTCTGAGATTAATAAAGTTGCTTGACTCTGGAGAGCTCCTGTAGAAATTCGGTTCACGCTAAAAGAAATAGCTTTGTTCTAGGACAAGAGATGAAGAAAGACGTGTGGAGAGGAAAGGGAATGTTTCGGGGGATAAGCCCAGATCTATTACCTTGGCATAGTCTGAGTGTCTGGGGTCAGGATATGGAATCTTCTTCTTGCCTGGCTACGGCGAAATTCTTTATCTTGCAGAGTTGTGTTCTACAGCCAGTTAGCGAGTTTGGGCTCCATACATTAAGACCTTAAACAGAAAGATCACCAAATAAATAAAAGAACACACCACCTGCAGGCCAGCAACACAGTCTCTGACACAAGAAAAAATGTTTGCCTTTTCTTCAATGATGCAATTGAACCCATCTCACCAAATGCAGCTCTGGCATACCACCAAACTCAGGACTTGATCAGATTGACTCCAGTGGACGCTGGATCAGGCTGTCTGTGCAACATGAAGCTGAGGCAGCATCAAAATGGCAGAACTCTACAGTACGCATCCAGAATTGACTGGTAGCTGCCTCCATCCGGAATGATAGGGCAGAAGCGCTGTTCATTTTCCTAGTGTTTTATTCATTGCCACACCATGTCCTAAATGCTGAGCAGAATTGGATCTACCCATATATATATATATATAATATATATTCTTTCTTTTAAGTCTGTTGTAGGTGTGTGTTCTTTTTCTCCAAAAATAGAAAAAAATCCTCTGGCAAAGATCTTCAAGTGCTTGAAGGCAGAGGGACTCTGGGCAAGCTCTCTGCATTGACGTGCAATGCTGACTTTCTGTATTGTCCATCAAAGGATGTGGGTGAATAATAAAAGAGCCAGCTTGTGCATTCTGCTGGAAGCTAAGGAAAAGAATACCTGTGACAGGTCCAAAGAAGGCCTGTTGAAAGCATGAATCCTTATTCAGACCTGTACTGATGAAACTTGTGCACTTCATAGATAACTCCAAAAGCTTTCTTTCTGATTTGTGTGTATTTCCTTTCTGCTTTGCTTAGTGTCCTTAAAACAAATACAGTTTTTTTTCTCCTGTGGGCATGTGGGACATCGCTGTTCCCACCACATATGGGCATGCCAATTGTATTGGTAAATCAGGTTAACATCTTCAAAGCCAGCAGCAAATCTGAACAGGACACTTGAGCTGTGTCACACTGATCTATTTGACTCCAGGTTTTTCCTTGGCCTAGAAGATTATGAAGAGCTTTTGACTGAAAGTTAGTGATGAATGAAATGAATCCCAGTCTGGTTCCCTCAAATCCTCCCTACAGATTTCCCTGACTATTGCATTTCTTTTTGTCCTGCAGCTCTTTTGTAGGGTGACTGTGAGCTGTGATTTCCCATTCCACATCAGAAACAGCTGCATTTCATAGTGGTGGCTGAAACAAATACAATCTATATAGCAAAACTTGTGGTCAGAGATTCACAGGGCATAAAAAGGACTGCAGTAATCTATTCTGTCTACCTGTATGTGTGAAACACGCTTTTAGGTCTTGATCAAAAGCCCATTGAAGTCAATGGGAGTTTTTCCTTGTTGCTTGGAATGAATTCTTTCACTAGTGGTTGACTCTATGGAGGATAAGATGCTGATATTTACCATAATCCTGGATTTATTCCTTCGCTCAAATAGAAATTTATGCTTTTGGCACCTGATCCTGCACCATTAAAGTCAATAGGACCCAGTCACTGCTGCTGAAAGTCTTGCATTTGATCCTCAGTGCCAATCACAGTGCCTGTATGTAGGTGGCCATGGCTCATTATACATAGGCTTGGCAGAATTCAGTTTTTGTTGTTGTATAATTTGGCTGATAATATCAGTGTTTATTTTAAGCATCCATTTATATTTGTATGTATTTACATTTTCACAGTTGCAGGAAAATGAGGGCTGGTTAGACTAGAGAGGAATCAAACAATAATTATTTTAACAAGAGTAGGAGATGAGATTAAAAACTTTATTGTTTTTGAGCTTTAAAACCATTAAGACACAAATTACCAACATCACATGTCAAAATCTACAAAGTCAATATCCTTAAATCAAACTCTGATTAGTTCTCAAGCAGCATTTTTCTTACTTTGCCTAGCTGTAAATTTCTGTTATCATGGATAGAAGTATTTCTCCTTGGTTTGTGTTTGTAGGGTGAAATTGATGTTGACTGACATTTATCAATACAAATCTAATTCTTCCAAGCCTAATTATACATAAGTGCCCACTGACTTCAATTGTGCATACGGCAGGAAATGTATGCAAGGCCAGATTGTGTCTGGCCCTAGCATGTGTGCATATGAGGCACTGGGGTAGTGGCAGTGTGTGAGGAAAGAATGAAAGGAGATTTCCCCTTGCACAGTCCGTCCCCAAGCTCCTTCTTGGGTGGTATTGCTCTTAAAGCATCTTTAATGTGAGCCTATATGGCACAAACCAGAGCAGGTAGCAGTGGGAGCTTTAAACAATCCAGGGTTTGTTCCTTTAATACACAGAGCAGGGGTCCCCAAACTTTCAGCTGCCAGGGCTACATAACTCAGTCTTGCTCTTATGGTGGGCCAGAGCAGCTCCTCCACGCCAGGGCGCTGGGCCCATGTCACATGGGAGGGGGGTGGGGGAAGGGGTGGGCGGGGCCAGGAGGTGGGAGTGGACTCAGCAGGCAGGTCAAAATGTGTCCGCGGGCTGGATGTGGCGTGCGGGCCGTAGTTTGCGGACCCCTGATATAGAGGTTTCTATGAGCTCATTTTCAAGACTGCTGCCGTTCTTTTTTTTTTGAAAATTATATTTTATTGTTATAGTGAAGTGAGAAATAAAATAGAAAAACCAGAAACCTATCTGCACTTATATTCTGAACTGTAACCCTCATCATCCTCTTAACTTCTCGCTCCTGCCATGTGGTGTGCCATGAGTGCTGCTTATTATGCTTATCAGAATAGTCTCATTGTTACTTTGTGCTCCCTTCTCTGTTTGTTGTATCCACATTTTGTCAGGCTTTATACTTTGGTTGTAAGGTTTTTAGGGGAAAGACCGTGTTTTTGCTATGTGCAGACTGTGACTAGTCTAGTGCGGTCCCAGTCCCTGAACTGGATCTTCTAGACACTGCCACAGTAATAATAAAGCACTTCCTCTGCCCATAGTATGTCATCCCTCACTCTGTAATGTCTACTTGAGAGTATATGCTCCTTAGGAGAGGCCTCGATACATCTTTTGCCTGTAAAGTGTTAACCATAGCTCTGATGCTGTGTTTAAAAAAAGAAGAAGAAGGTATAATAACAATAGTAATTTGTGCCATGCATGCAAAAGAAAAGAAGCAAAACAAGATCTCAAATAGGATGCGATAAATATTACAGAAGCGCTTCACTCAGTATATGTTAAACTCTCATTTTCTTTTTAGTTAACATCACAAAAATTCAGTTTTAATTCAATTTTAAAGTGCCCCTTTTTTTTGGTGATAATTAGGGATTCCTTTCTGTCCTTTTCAAGATGAAGAGCTATGTCTGAGGATCAGGCCCCTTCTCATGAAGCACCACATGTTTACATCAATATAAATATGTTCTTAATACTAATTAATAATCTACTAATGAAGAAATTAATTTCTTATGTTGTGTGTGTGCATATATATTCAAATTACAGGAAATTTAAAGGTTGAATCGTGCAAGATCATATGGAAATGTCACAAATGGATGGAAGAAAACTAGTAATGAAACAGAGTGGAAATGAATAAGTAGAAAGCAGATATAATAAATGAATGAGATATTTGAAATTTCTTGCAATCTTGCAAGAATTGCCATCTTGCAATTTCATTTTGGATTTATTTTTAATTACTTTTAAAATTCCTGTGTTACAAGAATAAACAATAAGTAAATACCAAGTTTGTGTGTCTAGGAGGTGAATTTAATTCTAAAACTAACATCCAAGGTATAATTGAGCAGAATAACAAGTGTTCCCAGAACATGAAGCTTTTTAAACTGGAAAAGGTTTCCTTGGGTCCCAGCTGCTCACTGCGGGCATGTGTTTTTACCAGAGATGACCCAGCAACAAAATTCCAGATCCAAACCATGGATCCAGATCTGAATTTCTGCTCTCGGCATGGAGACAACCCATGCCTAGAGATAGTGAGGGAGCAGAGTGAGGACAGCCAGCTTCCACAGTGTTATTGAGCATGCTCCGTACAAGCCAAATAGCAAATCTGGGGGTGCATGTGACCCCGCATCTCCTCCCTCTCCCCACCCCCTCCCCCCAAAACGCATTGCCTTTGTTTGCCTATATCTGAACAATCATGAATCTGACCTTTCCAAAATTTCAGGGTTTGTGGATCAGTTTCAGCTTTAGCACATTTGGCTAGAGGAAAGTATAAACTGTGAACGCTGACCTGGCTCATCCCGAGTTTTAATCTGAATTCATCAGAATGCTATAGTACGGTATTGGTCATAAATTACAACTACAATGTAAACTTATTTGCTTTGTGTGTTCCATGGCTAATTTGTTTAGCATCTCCATTATGTATCATGGTAAATAATTAACCTGCTGCTGGGGCCAAAGGGTAAGAGCGCATGTCTAAATGAGTGTTCCTCAATTTACCATTAACAACTGTTGAACTTTGGAGATGCCCATTAACAAGGATAGTGTGATGACAATGGCTCAGTTTGTTGCAGACCAATGGGAAATTCAACATGTCCACTGAGTTAATGTCAGTTACAATTTACAGTGACATTTACTGTCAGCACAGTTCTGCATTGGACAAAGTTTATAAAAGAGAAAAGAGAGAGAGAGAGAGACTAGCTCCCAATTAACCAGAATTTCAAACACTGCAGATCATGGGGAGAAGCTTTTTTAGAGGCACGATATTCAGAAAGGTCAGGCTTTCAGTGAACTAACCTCCGCCATTTATAGTATTCATGATGGCTAATGAGCACTTTACTCAGCATCGTAATAGATGCTTTATGCAAAGAAAAGCTACTCAAACTGAATTTGTTCTGCAGTTACTGTCCGTGGTGAAATAAATTTTGTCTCTACACATTTGCATTTTGTAGCTTAAAAAACCCAAATAAAGCTCCAACCCAATCGAACTTGTCAATTCTCAATGAAAACTCTCCCAGGAATGGAGTGATTTAAAAGTGGATGATCTGGTGGTGGAGCAGAGAGAGAGATTATTATTGGTGGGAAGATGGCCTTGTGGTTAAGCAGTGACTTGGGACTCAAGCAATCTGGGTTCATTTCCTTGCCCTACAATAGCCATCTTGTGTGACTTTGGGTAAGTCATTAAGTTTTTCTATTCCCATCTGTAAAAAGAGAATGACAACAATTTCTTTTTTCTACCCTTTGTCTGTTCAGGCCCAGTTCTATCGGTGCTGGAACTACTGGTGTGGGCGGTGCTGCTGCGCCCCCTGGCTTGAAGTGGTTTCCATTATATCCAGGGTTTACAGTTTGGTTCAATGGCTCTCAACACCCCCACTATACAAATTGTTCAAGCACCTCTGCCCAGTTCTGCAAAGATTTATATATATACTTAACATTATGCTCTGTGCACAATCTCATTGGAAGCCTTGACTAATGGGACTAGACTCAGTAACACTTGCGTAATCAGGAGTAATACTCTTTTTGTTAATTGATGTATGCAGTGCTAAAAGTTTGATAGGCACTAAGGGTCATAGTTTTAAAGGCACTTGTGTGCCTTACTGCTGTTGATTTCAATGGACGTTAGGTGCCTAAATGCTTGTAATAATTTGGCTCTAATACTTATATAAAAATGTATTGTATATCAAAACTCATCCAGTGGGTAAATAATAATATAACTGTGTATTATGCCAGCACCCCTTATGGGTGTTGTTCACACATAAAGGAATATACAGCTCCTGCCCTACAGATCACCCAATAAAAAACCAGTGTACACTGGCAAGTAATTCTCCATCGCAATCACTGATCCTGCATTTCATAAGACTCACTCCAGTGGAAGTTTTGTGTGTGTGAGGTATGAAGGATTACACCTGAATTGGCTACAGCTATGTTTGGGTAAGTCGCTTTGAATGTCCCAGAATATATTTTATGACAAAAATGTAAAAGCAGTCAAAAAAAATAAAAAATCCATCAATAGTAGAAGGGGAGATCGCCAATAATGAGGCAATTCTTTTCCTTCCTGGAAATTGACATTCCCAGGTGAAAAATTCTGCAGGCTTTACGGTATTTGATTAGGTTTGTTAAACACGCTTATAGCACTAGGTATGAAGCACTTCAGAGTCACTGGTTTTAATTGCAGCCTGACAATAATGACCTATAAAAGGCAAGTAGAAACCTAGTATTTTATGTCACATCTTGCTGTGTATATTGAGTAGGGATTGCTCTATTTATAGGGAGCTATGGGAAGTGGAGTAAGTCTTGGTCTAAATCCATTCCACAGTTGATGTAAATGTTGCTTGTACTGCCACTTTTAAGCTGCAAATAAATGATGTTTTTCTCTTGTTAAAATAAATGCTTCTGCATTAAATGGATTTATTTTAACAATGGAAGCTGACTGTAATATTATAGTAATATTAATAGTATTTGAAACCAGACATCAAGGACCAGCTCCAATGGCGCTATGCTGATTTTACACCAGATCTCTCCCTTGGTGACACTTCAATATGTTTTTAATAGCCAATGAGGTTTTCTTTTTTAAACCAGAGGAAGGTTTTTAGTAGGAAATGGGAACTTTCGTGAAAGTGAATTTCCTTTACATTTTTGTCTATCCTTTGAGGAAACAAAATTAAATTTTTTGTTCAATTTCAAACAAAGAATTTTGTTTCCATGTTTGAAAATCATGAACATTTTATTTTTCATCCCCCCTTTCTGAAAAAAGGTGCCACAGTGTGGGTCCCATTGTTAAATGTTAACTGTTTAAGGTGACTGCAACCCTCATTTTTTAAAGTGACTAGCACTTTTGGGTGCCCATTTGGGACACATTAAAGGGTTTGATTTTGCAAGTGGTGGATCTCGGCTTTCTCTGAAAATCGGGTCCTTTTCAAATGTTTCAAGTTGGACACCCAAAATCATGTCACTTTTGAAAATTTTGGCCTGCAAGCTCCAGTGAGTTGTGTGTTTAATATCAGAGCTGTAAACTTGCAACAGAAACAATGACACTTCAGAAGACTATTTGGTGTTTAAATGCTTTGTTAGTTTACTTTACAGGCGTCACCTCAATACGCAGCCTCCTTTGAATGGAAACCAGGAGAAATTTTCCTTTGAATGGAAACCAGGAGAAATTTTCCTTTGAATGGAAACCAGGAGAAATTTTCACATGCTGCTTACACGTTATGGTTCCAATAAAGATGCAGCTACAATTCAAATGAGGATTTAATGATCATAATTATTATTACATAATGCCTTGTTTGCCATCCCTCTTCTCCACCTTTGATACTATAATATTGGTTTTCACAAATGTGTAGTTGGCCACCTAAAAGGAATGTGCAGCTCTCTCATCAGGAGAACAGCAACAAACCTAATGTGCTGCAGACAAAGCATCTTTCTGACAAACAGCATTTCTCCTCATCTTTGTCGTATCAGGTCTGTTGGAGAGTAAAGAGGCACGCCAGCCACTGAGGGGAGAAGAGTGGGCCCGCAGACACTGCTTGAAATCTTGTCCCTATTGATTTCAGTCAAAGTTTTGCTATTGACTTCAATGGAGCCAGGATTTCACAAAAGAATGAGAAGAATGATTGAAATGGCTGAGTGTAACTCTCTGCAAGGCTTCAGATGAAGCATGTTGAGGAACAAGTTGAATGCTGGAGGGAAGGGAAGGCCATCCTTGGAAAAAATCCAGATGTACTCACATTGAAACTATAGCAATAAAATTACACCCCTGTTGTTTCTAGTTGTTGCTTCTATTTAATGCAATATGTTGTTGGAGGAGAAGGGGGGACCAACCTGTTTAAGAATGAGCTTTGAGTTGTTCCATCTGTAGACTTTTAGTTTTGTCATAAAAACACAGAAGCCTAGCAGAAAGCTTGTTTTCAACTGGCTACTTCTATCATCTTGTTTGGAAGCTGGTTAACTAAGTGTGGCATTTATAATGAAAGCAAAAACTTTGTTTATGAAACTAGTAGTGTTTGTCCAATTCTTTGACCATCTGCTTTTGTTGACAACCACCTTTCTGTGTTGTGCCATAGTTCTTTTGTCTTCTACAAGTGTGTGTGTGTGTGTGTGTTAGGTCTGCACATTCTTGGTAAAATTACAAGAAGTTATCATGTGAGGACTGGATTACCAAGAGAGAGGTAGTGGAAAATATAGCCCTTTTTACTTGTAATTCAACAGCTGCTTAAGCCCAGGCTGAAGTATTCAGAATCCAACACACTCTGCAGAATTCCAGCACATTGCAGTAATGGTGAGTGAACTCTAAGAAATCTGGGCTTGTCTCCTCATGGCAAAATCAGGCAAACCTGAACTCTTTTGGGAATGCAAAGAACCAGACTCGTAAGAGAAGAGCCAACTTCCCACCACTCATAGTCTTGGAAAGAATTCCTAAAGTGCAAGCTTGTCCAGGGTGACTGAAGTGGTTTACCATGTTCCCATGCTTCTCCTGTTATGCTGTTCTGGGATGGTTTTGAGGTTAGGGAACTAGACTAAGATTGAAGAGATCTGTCTTCAGTTCCCAGATCTGCCCCAAATTTTGTGGCTGACTTTGAGCAGGCCATTTAGTTTCTTTGTGCTTCAGTTCCCCATCAGTACAGTAGAGATAACAATATTTCTTTTCTCCCGCCTC
The DNA here is from genome assembly GCF_026122565.2 of Emydura macquarii macquarii. Classification (NCBI taxonomy): domain Eukaryota; kingdom Metazoa; phylum Chordata; order Testudines; family Chelidae; genus Emydura; species Emydura macquarii. Next base: position 20,559,094 of record NW_027131927.1, read on the forward strand.
CATAGTCTGTCCTGTCAATATAAACTGGTCTTGGTCAGGGCCTCAGTGAAACTGTAACAATAACAGGACAATTTTGAGCTCCAAATGTTAACAGTGAAACACGTCAGTGTTTTTAATTGCACCAAATCAATCACCTAACCCTGTTTTATTATCTCTACCCTTCTCTCCCTGATGGCAACACACACATTGTAGAAATGAAACTGTGTTTAGAAATGTATACTTTCTGCACTATTTTCCCATTAGTCTTTTTTTCCATCAGTGGCTCCAGAGTTTAGCATGAGGCTGGGCTTGAATAACAAAGATGATCTCTGAGAGCAGCCCACAAGGCTAACAAATATCCTGATGAGGATGCACTATGCCAGCTTCATCCATCCAGCTGAATTTGCATTGTGAGTGCAAATAGCGGCATGTCTTGGCCCATTTCTGCCCTGCATGGAGTCATTTATTTAATAACTCAGTTCACAGACATTAGAAGATAACTGTGCAACATTTCATATTGCTCAAGACAAATAAGAAATCAAAAGACTGCGGCTTTTAGAATAGTAGGTTTCCTCTATCCCCTTGCCCTACCTCTTTTAATGCTTAACATAGCAATCATTCCTGAAGTGTAAAACATACAACATTTGTATTAGCAATGGGAAATTCATGGAGCACTGCATGTCACAGTACGTTTACTGACAGTGTTGACTACTGAGACAGCCTTTTAAAAAGATCAGCTTATTCCTCTGTGATGTCTAGTATTGGAACTGGTTATTAAACTGCAGTTAGATATCAATTTCAAGCACATGACCCAGCATTTTAAGACGGCTTAAAACATTTGATACTTAGTTCTTCTCTCCAGAGTGTTTCTAACACAATAAAGGACATTAAGAATTGTTTTGGCTTTATGGCGAAGATTTTCAGAAGCAACTAGTGATTTTTGGGTGCCTCAGTTTCTGAGTTCCCAAAGAGAGATCTCCAAGAGACCTAGTTTTAGAACAGTGCTTAGCACCCGTGCCTTCTGAAAATTGGGCCCCTTTAACATGTGTCAAGTAGGTTACCCAAAACATGGGGCACCTAAACCACTAGCCACTTTTGAAAATCTTTACCAATGTAAGTGTGGAAAAAATATGTGTGTAATTTCTGTGGTTTAATTGCATGAATTGTTTTTTGGGTCAGGTGATTGCACATGCTAATTAGGAACAGAATGCAATTACATGATTTGTGTGTGCACTCCTAGTGAAGGCTAGCACAACAGTACAGTTGAATCCCTTTAAAACTAAATGAAATCATTTATAAAATGTTCAAATGTGGCCTTGGGAGGCTATCTATTATGCTGATGAACGGAAGTGGTGAAAGCCCGGTCACTGGAGGTATTTAAATATGGCTGATTGAAGCACTAGAAGATGTAAGCTGAAAGTGAAGGTCCTGAATGCTTATATAGGCATATAAGTAAGTGGCTTGATTTTTGAAAGTGTTGAGCACTGAACAGCTCCCATTTGACCTCAGTGGGAGCTGTGGGGCATTGAACAGTTTTGACAACCAGGAGCCCAATTTAGGGTGCCTATTTTTGAATGAGTTGACAATGGTGTACAGTAGAACCGCCGGTGTTCATAACTCTGAGTTACGAATGGACTGGTCAACCACAGACCTCATTTGGAACTGGAAGTACACAATTTGGCAGCAGCAGAGACAAATAAAAAGCAAATGCAGTACAGTACAGTATTGTGTTAAACGTAAACTACTAAAAAAAAAAAGGGAAAGCAGCATCTTTCTTTGCATCGTAAAGTTTCAAAGCTGCATTAAGTCCATGTTCACCTGTAAACTTTTGGAAGAACAACCAAAACGTTTTCTTCAGAATTACGAACAACCTCCATTCCCGAGGTGTTTGTAACTCTGAGGTTCTGCTGTATTTCTTGGCCTTTATTTAAAAAAAAAAAAAAAAAAAAAGTGTTTTTTTTTTTTTTTTTTTAAATTAATTCTACCAGCCCAGCAACCAGTTTTCAGGAGCCATCTGAAATACTCAACTCCTGAAATATTGATAAAGAAGCACGTTTTTGGTTGCAATGCTTTAAAGAGAGATTATTATGGACAACAGGATGAAATTCATCCCACCTACACAAAGGCTGATTATTTGGGCTCTATGCGTGTGGTGTTAGGAGAGTTTTGGGAGATGAAATCTGCTTCCATCAGCCTGAGGCGAGGAGCTGGTGATGCTGTGACTGGCCCCCACTCCCTCAATTGCTATTCTACTCTATAGGCAGATCCTCCACACAAATAGTGGAGGTTGTTGGGCTGCTCCATCCTTCCCCCAGCTCATCCCTGTTTTGCCTCCATAGTAGTCAGAGCTGGTTGATAATTTTTCATTTTAACCTTTTTTGTGTATATGGCAAAAAATAGCTTTTTGGCAACATGGATATTTTCTCTCAAATTTCTGATTTCAGAATTTCTTTTTTCCAAATTTTCATCTACAGTAAATTTTATTTTCATTTTTCAAAAACCTATAAAAGATTGGGGCAAAATGTACATGAAAGTAAAAAATATTCATTTCTAAATCCATTTTTGACCAGCTCTAATTGTGGCCTTTGGCACTAGTCTAAGCAGAGCCACTGTAAAGATCCTTGCTGCAGTGCATACAGGGTGTTTAAACAACCGTTTTTCTCTCAGTCTCCAATCTTAAATCTTAAATGGGTGAAGTTTGGCAGTGTGGCAAATTTTCACTCGTGAATAGAGGTATCAGGAGAGATTTATTCTGTGTATGACTCCACTGATTTCAGTGGAGTTGCACCAAATATGAATTCTAAAATTCAGGATGGTGCTGTACCTCAACAGAGTTCTTCTTAACTATGCAGCAGTACAGAAAAGATCTTGCAATGTCCCATAAGACAGTGAGTAATCAGTTTGACTGGAAATAAATGGCAATACTTTTCATTACCCTTTAGCATCAGCGTGGTTTAGGCTTTGCATAGCACTTTACTCATAACCATGCCGTTTTGTAGCAATCATTTCTTATCTGCAAACATCAGTTAAGTGGATGAAACCTCTCCCAGACTACTTCTCTTGGCAAATAAAAATTAAAGCACTCACGGGTCAAGTGGGAAGAGCGGCAGGGTGTTTCCTGTTTTACAAAGGTTGGTGGTAGATGTGTGAAAAGGGGACATGGAAGAAAAGGAGGGATGGGAGTGGGCGCAGAAGAGGAGAAATGAAGGAAAAGAGAGAAGTGCAAGAGGGTAGGAATGGAGCCTACGGAGCATAATGAGGAAAGAGGAAGTATTTTCTCTCTCTAATACACTCTGTTTAACTGCTAACTTTCAGTTGATTTACTGCCCTACAAAATGCACCATAAGAGTTTAAAAAAAAAAAGGGGGGGGGGCCACGGGGGAAGAGAACATCAAGATGTGCTCATGTGGTAAGATCATATGGTTACTCAATAAGGCCTCTGTCCTGCCAAGACTTGTGCAGGTGCTTAGCATGAGGCATGTGAGTGGAATTGGGACTAGTCACATGCATAAAGGGGAACCTGTGCACACGTCTTGGCCTTATAGAGCAACCATGTGACCGTATTACTCTCACCCTCTCCTCCCAGGTTCTTCCAGTGTTATGACCCTTCCTAGATTTGTCTTGTGGAATTTAAACATGACAATATTCAGTAATACTCACAAGGGGAAAAATGAAAATCTGCAGAATTTGGGGTTTTTTCCCCCAAAGCTGTGGATTGCTGTTGCTTTCTAGACTTCAGTCCTTTTCCAGCTTTTACCCTAGTCTTCCTGGGAGCTAGATGAGTCTTCCTTTGCCCGATGTTATAGCAATAGTGTTTTACTAGTTTAGGATCGGCCTATGATGCCAGCCTCTATCGTCCACTTGTTTAAATTTTCAAACAAGCACCTTCATGCTTTCTTCCATGTCAGTCTTCATGAGGAACTCCCTATAACATCCACAAAGCCACCTTATTATTCTCCTTCAAATTCCTGCTTAAAACTCTCCTTTGCTGTGATGGTTACAAAAAACTTGAGAACAGTTATTATTTCTGGTGCACTGATACCACTGCTAATCATGCTCACCAGTATCATCTCACTGTTTTTTCTCCACTTCCCCATTGGTCTGTGTGAAGCCATCTGTTGTCTCTTGTCTTATGTTTATACTGTGAACTCTTTGCAGCATGGACCATCTTTTTGTTTTGTTTGTACAGTGCCTAGCACAATGGGGACCTTGACTTCGAGGCATGATAAGAATAAAAATGAAAAAACTTATGCGGATGGTTAGGCTGTGTGAATAGGATGAGAATTGAGGGTAAACTGCTGATGTGGTTCTGAATATGGCTCATGAGTGTAACTCGTATCATTTGGTGTTTGAACAACTCAGAAATAGATACTGCGGTCAAATTCAGATGCCAGATGTCAAAATACATACTAATGCAGATAAAGTTGCTTGCCTCCTTTTCACAGGTAGCCAGAAAGAAACAGATGGTTAAAAAGATACAGAGCTGAAGAAAGGCATGGAAATAGGAAAGTGATGAGTGAAAATTCTGCTATATACGCAGCACTCATTTTTAAGTCTAGAAAATCTGGATGGTTTATAGCTGAAGTATTTTAAACATGAAATAGTAAAAGCAAGGCCAGCAATTTTCAAAATCTGTAGTACACAGTTAGGTGCAAGTTGTCTGCTCATGTAAAAGGGTACAATTCCATTGACTTGAGTGGAATTTCATCCACTTACGCCGGCAGATAATTTGACCCTGAATCTCCAAAGGAAGTGGGGCAGCCCTGGAGCACTAAGAGTAAATGTTGGTATTCAGTTGCACACAATTATGTGTGTGTTATCAGTTAATGTCATTATAGTTTCAGGAAGAGCCTTGTACTTTTACAGTATGGCTTATAAGACAAGTCATGCAGAATGCAAACTAGCTCAAAATCTAAAAGCAGGTGACAGACGCATGTTGTTGGGCTGGCATGAAGGAACAGTTTGTAATTTGTGTCTTAAAAATATCCTCCGTAAGAAATGTCCTCATTACAATAATGGCTTATTTATTCTGCACAACTTATTTGCAATTACAGAATCTCTTTCACAGCTGATTTCTAAAGCAAGTAGCAATGCACAAATAAGAGTGCAGTGCTTTGTGGTCTGTCAGTTAGGTAGATGAATAATTAGCATCCCGACACATGCATGCAGTGGAATCATTTAAACCTTTTTCCTGAAGTCTTTTAGTTTCAGATTGATATCAATGAATTAAAAGTTACAGACAGTCATCACTGTCAATTATTCCAAAGACATCATTATAATCCAATTTCTAATGAGGATGCCTATATGGGAATGCTTTGTTTGCTGCATTTCCATTTCAGTTCTGTAGTCTTTTGCATCTATTATTACTGTGTTTTTTCTGCTAAATGATCAGCTGCAGATGTAGCAGGCAGTGCAGTCTTAGTCCATGGCACCAGTAAATCTCAATGCTGATAGATTTTCCTAACATATCATTGGCTCTCCAAGAGACATTAGGATTTTATTCTCTATTTTTATTCTTCATGTTCTCTACCCTGAGTTTTTGTCCTCCTTGGTACTCCTTCCCTATAGCTAAATAGAGTGTTACCAAGGCATTGAATTTCTGAAAACCAGGATTATCTTTTTATTCTGTGTTTCTGCAGCACCTGGCATTATGGGGTCTTGTTCCATGACTGCGGCTCCTAGGTGTACCATAATACAAATGATGATGTAAAATTTCATTATTTCAGCTTTCTTCTCATATAGGGTCCAATTCTGATGCCTTTATTTACAATGAGTTGATGCTGCAGATAGTCCCATTCCTTTCCACGGTACTGCCCACAAAGTAAGGTACTACTTAACATAAGTAAAGGGGGTAAAATCTGGGCTACAGATGGCAATGAGCTCCGATGTTGATTATTTCTGATGTATGGAAAGCTATACTGAGCCATATGACAGGATTTTAAATTGCCAACAGGAGGTTTGTGCAATTTGGAGGAGTGTGTGTATGAACACCAATGCATTATGATCTCTTTTACCTTGTCCCTTTCAGTCACTTACCATGTCATACCTATTAACAGTAAGTGTTCTGAGTGTGCACCGTGACCGCATTTGTTCTAGCTCTATCTTTAGAAGAGTCTAGAACTTTATCTAGTTGTTGCCTCAAAAAAGTTATTGACACACTTACTTGTGCTGCATCAGCCTCTGCTTGCCTAGGTAATTAGACTCTCACTTCCGTAATACAAGGCCAAATTGTCAGTGGTGAGCGCACACATTTTTGAGAGCACAACATAGGTGCCTAAATGCTTTGATGCAAATCTTTGGGTTTGCACAGGTATTTACACACCTAAAATGGATGCCTACACATATGTATGCATATATTTGTGTATGCAGCTCTGAATTATTGACCTATGGCTGTATGTCTGGATATACAGGGGTCCTCTCATGGGTGGAATGCTCACACACATGTGATGATGTTGCTCTCTCATTACTAGAAAGCTTAATGCTACTACATGTAGCTGTGAGGTTTTCCTTCAGTTCAAGTGACAGAAACCTGCACATTTGAGTACCTGATGCAAAGCCCATTCATTGAAGTTAATAGAAACCTTTTCATTTACTTCAATGGCCTTTCGGTCAGGTCCTTATAGCAGAAAATACTAGATCCTATCTCCACTGCCACATGTATTCTGTTCAACTGGCAAGGGTAATGTCTGTATCTAATTAGTCACAGATTTGTTCCTATAAGCACAGAATTCAAAAACAAATATTAGACCCATTGCTGGTCGCTATGTCTGTGGTATGTTGAGGTTGCTTTGCGCTGCTGTGCTGGCACAAAACAGTCCTAAGGCTGACGGAGCCAGCCACAATGGAGGATTTCTTCAGGATGTGGGGGGATATTTGAGTTGTTTGGTCACGGGGTATTGGTCTATGTCCCAGTGATAACCAACAGCTTTAATTGGGCTTTTTGCAACTGGTGTATATTAGAGCAGTCTTTAGGTTGCTGTGACATATACCCATGACCAGCCTGTTGCCCAGATGGGTTCAGTATCAAAAAGGTTTATGCCTCTATGTTTAGCTCTGCCAAGCACAGCTCAGCCACTCGTCAGGACAGCCTCATTATATACAGCCTTTCATAGTTCCCAATGTTTTTGAGAAGATTTTGGATGGGTTTGAATGCCATGATTCAGACCTGCATTTTTCCAACAAGTGGTGTTGCTACATACAGGATCTCCTTCTCACTGCATACACACTTATCCTCCCTTTCATTGCTCATCTCTCAGACATGCTTTGCTATATGCAGTCGGTATTTACCCTACCCTGGGATTTATGGCACTGAGCATCTGTGCTGTACTCCAGAACTTTAGTTTTATGTATGCATAAAATGTGATTCTTCTTTTTAAAGACTCTTTTTTGCTGCCTGTTATTTTAAGAAATGCTGTGGAACAAATATAATTCTACATTAAGGGGTGAAGCAGTAAATATATGGAGATACTTAGCTGTGGTATTTTTCCTGTTATCATGCATTAAGGCAACAACTAGGTAGTGTTCATAAAGTTCATTTGTGATACTGTATTTTAAGTTGACGGGTAATGTATATTTATAGTTGCTTTGAACAGCCTGAACAATGTAAATAACATTTTAAATTTCTTATAATTTATTCTGCCTATTCAAGGACACCCAGAACCTGCAAACCCACTATTCAGTTTGCCTTGAATGTTTTTCCAATGATCCACAGACCATACAAATCACAATGAAGGGATATCATTGCTCTGATAGTTTTATAGTGGATGAACAGGAGACGCTGATGTCACCCACAGGGGAGGAGCGTGTGTGTGTGTGTGTGTGTGTATTACATATCCCCCTCTGTGCTGATCCACAGAGGATATGAGTTTACAGTCTCCAAGCTGTAGCAGTTCATACTTTTAGTTGTGGAGGTCCCTGGTTCAATCCCTGGTGTGTCAGCCCAGATGGTGGATGTCAGATTAGTGGGAGCTCCCCATTGGGGAGCTGATCTCTGGTTTCCCAAGTGAAGGTAGGGCTATTGACCATCTTGGCCAACACACTGAGTCGTTCTTACCAATGGACAAATCAGCCTAAAATGTGTTAAAAGAAAGCATTTGGGAGTACTGTAAAGGCCAAACATTCAGTCCCTGGAAGGAGTTGCTCGTGTTGTTCAATAATCAGCAGGGCCTTTGGGTTTGTTTGTTGGTTTGTTTTTGTTACCAGTGATAGATCAAATGAATGGAATCTGAATGGGATCCTAGCTACTACCTCCCTCATTTGGAAGAACAGAAGCCATCAAACAGATCTTTGGGTGGCTAAAGGTTAAAAATGCAAAAAAGCAGGATGAATCTCAAGGCTGTGACTGAGGCTTCCCACCCATGTAATATCAGCCACAAGGGAAAATGTTACGTCTTTGTTGTCTTAAATAAGGTGAGAAATTTGGAACTTCTGGCTGCAGTTTGCAGAGCTATCACAGCTAAATGGAAACAATTAACATTCTCATTAATATCCACTTACAATACATGGGCTCACATGATTGAAAACAGAGTTCTGGAATAGTTCCCAGGACTGACGTACACAATGATTTATTTCAGATATTTTCAGTATCTTTGTGTTTCATCCCTTTTCTCTAATTCCAGGAAGACTGAAAGCCAGTGACTAGCTGGACAGTGTAACATGTCAACTTTCAGTGTGTGTGATGTCTCTAGTGGTTGGCCCACAGAGAGGAGAAGGGACACACTACTACTACGCACTAGGAGAGATTTTCTTCAGCTCAGTAGCAGACGCCTGCATTACAGAGCGGAACCACCTAGATTTTGCTCAGACCTCCCTGCGAGTCAGTGATTTCTATAGTTATTGCATCAGTTATCTGCAGTGCGTAGATTAGTCAGGATGATATGCTGTATTGTATATCCCTCCTCATTTTATATATATAGCTCTCCCTTCTTTTCGTTTTGATATCAGTTGATTACATTGATTTCTAGCTGTGGTGGCACTTTTCTTTCTGGCTTTGTGTGATACATAGGAGCTTGCCATTTTATTAAAGTCTTTATGTTGCTTTGTGCAATATAGATCTTCTCGCTCATTGTTTGACTCTCATAACTTCCAACCTCAGTGACTCACCTTAGTTTCCTTGGAACCAAGTTCCTTCTTCATGCAATCCTGTCCAGATGGTCCTTCTGGCCTGGTACACAGCTTCACAGCTTACATCCCCACCTGGATTGTCTTGACTTCTTCGTCTGAGTTTTCTTGCCTCTTTGCTGCACTTATCTTGTGGCTCAAAAATGAGATTTTTGGTAGGGAAAATTCCTTTACTGGAGGTTAGTCCGGCTTCCTAGAACCTGTAACACTTCTCCCAAACTTTCACCATGGTTAATGTGATTTGCTGTTGAGACAAAGAAGTTACCTGTAGTGGTATGATTGCAGCTAGCCTGTCCGGCATCTGGAATTTGGACTTTTTAATTTAAAGTATTCAGAGGCCAAGAATAGAAAGAGAAACTGCTGTCAAGGGGCCTACAAGCTCCATACTGGACATGGACAGAGGGAGGAGGAAAGTCTCTTCTGTTTACAAGCAATCAGTTTTGTCAGAACCCTACGCAGCTGCCAAAGCTGCCAGTCATAGAGGCCGGCACCCACCGCAACCAATAAAGGAAATGGCCTGCTGTAAAGGGGAGAGTGCAGAAAAGGAAAGGGAGGCAGAAAGGCCTGGGATAGCAAGGTGGTGACAGACCTGCACCAGGCTGCCTCCGAGAAAACGGTGAGGAGGCTGAAAGAGATGGCAAGCCCAAGATGTGAAGCCCTGACAGGTTTAACTGAAGGTGAGTCAGGCCAGTTTGAGACCCTGAGAGCAGGCTAAGGAGGGTCAGTCTGGAGAAGCTGAGGCCCCTTGGTTGACCACTCCGAGAGACAGTGACACCTGCCAAAGGGTGTGATGAGTTTTTACCAAGGATGCTGGCTCTCTTGCTATAGAAGGACCTCCTAAACACACTATTGTGCACACAGTTTGCGAAATACCTTTGCCTGGGTGGCATTCTATGGATACCCCTTTGTTTAAATGCATCGCATCCATCCAGGTTCAGATTTTGCTATTTGGCTTGTTTCATTCGCCATCCTGCATTCAGCCTCACGATGCCATAACTGACTCCCAATTCCTGAATTTGGTCTAACTCCTTAGGAACTGTTCCCACAGAGGAGAGGCTGAGGGTGTGATGAGAGTGAATTAGTAGACTTCTTTCTGTACTCAGCTCAGACCTTACCCACAACATCCAAAATTGCTGGTAGATTTGCCTGAAAAAACCTTCTGAGTATCTTCTAACATGTCTTTCTTCATGACCTTGTAGCAGGTCATGTCTTTCAGGAAGCTGTAAAGCCATGATCACAGGCAGACTTAGTAGTGACCTTCTTAATTCTGTCACTGTGAATATGGGCTGGGAAACTTGGCTGTGCTCTGGCAAGTGTGGTGCCGAATAAGCCAGACACTTAATAGAACATCACCCAGGTTATTCATGTAGCATTTGCTGGGAAACATAGTCTCTGTTGTACCTCCTTTAGGGGCTCAAACCCAGATCTTCTCCCCCCTCCTCTAGTTTGAAATTGGAAGGGATTCAGAGTTGGGATATTACATTTGGGGTGCCTTCTCTGATTTTAACCTCAGGTTTTAATTCATATCACTGTCTGTTCCAGTGGTTCCCAACCCATGGCTCGTGGGCCACTTTTGGCTGTGAGGTCTTTCAAAATGGCCTGCGGCTCCCCTCCCGCTGGCTGCAGAAGGGAGCTGCTGCCTAAGGACCCAGGCAGCATATGTTGCCGTGGGACTACAAGACCAGTGCAGGCTCCTTGCTGCAGCCAAGGGGATAGGAGATCAGCTCTCCCCTCCCACTGGCTGTAGCAGGGAGCAGGGCAAAGTGCTCTGCCTGGATCCCTAGGTGCTGGGGTCCCTGCTGGAGCCAGATGGAGGGGAGCACTCATCTCCCGTCCCCTTGGCTGCAGAAAAGAGCCACTGCCTAGGGGCCCAGGTGGCGCGCACAGGGCTACAGGACATGAGTGGTTTCCCTGCTGCAGCCAGGGGGATGGGAGATCAGCGAGGAGGCAGCCTCCTTGCTGAACTTCTTCCATCTCGCTGCAGTGGAGGGCGGAGGGATGGAGGGGGTGGGGGCTGTTGGTGAAGACTGGTGGCCCTTCAGGGTTGTAAAAATAATATCTGTGGCCCTTGAGCCAAAAAGGTTGGGAACCGCTGATCTATACCCCCTCCTCATCCATAACTCATTGCTGCGGTTTCTGACTTCCAGTGAATGTCTTTCCCGCATCTGATTGTGTTGCTGATATTTTTCACAAAGAATTTTGGATTAGATTTGGGCTGTATGTTATGGGAAATCTGGTGACCATCTCAGGGCTCAATCCTGCAAGGGGCTGAGAACTCTGACCTGATTCAGGGCCAGACTGCTCAGCACCTTGCAAGATTTAGACCTAAGACATCTGGAACAATGAGGATGGATGTGGGGAAGGCAGGTCTGTTGGCCAAAGAGAATCTAGTTAGAAGGGTGTGTGAATACCAGTAGCAGCTAAAGAAAAAAGGCCCATTTTTCTGCTGGTATAAATGAGCAAAGTCAATGGAGTAGCATGCATTTTACACCAGCTAGGAATTAGGCCCATGATTTAGAAGTGGCAAGAGTAAGGAGATGAGCAAATGAAATTAGGGAAGCCACAAAAGTAACATATCTAAAGCTGGAAATTGTACATATAGCCTCCTGGAGTTCTGCTCTGGCAAGAAGCCTAATCTTTCACTTGTGCTTTGATATTGACTTTTTCTGGTGCTCATTAAATAAAAAAAAACAAACCCTGCCCTTTTAATGCACATATGCTAATAGTGCCAGTGTTGTTAACAGTGAGAAACTAGCCAGTGTCTCCTCCTGGCTAGTAAGGGGTTACAGAGAGGGAAGCTTAAGACAAAAAGCAGAATATATCTCATTCCAAAAAAAGCTGCCACTGCGGAAAGATTTAACCTTCCCACCCCCAAATAGGAGAAGCATATTTGAGGAGAAATCCGATAAAATAGAAATGTTCCTTTAATTGTTCATTCCTTTTCAACTTCTAACTGAATGTCCTTTCTCCTTTTAATTTGCAGACAGGAGAAATGCATATAATATTCATGCTCCACATCCCTTTAATCCATCTGCACGTGCATAGCTGTTGACATGCACACATTCTGTATGCTGGATATTTTGCAAACACATACAACTACCCCCATACAGTACAAGGCATTAGGGCTTTGATTTCTGCGTTACTGTAAGTACTTGGAGCTTACAAAGCCGTGAAACTGCAGTCATTCCAGACCTGACTCAACTGATTTGGCTGAGCTTTTGCATTTCAAAAATCCTACAGAGACTTGGGGAGAGCAGGTCTGTATTTCTGAATGGAGTGTTTAATGGCAAAGATTTTATTAAGCTTGCAAGGTAAGCTAGAGTTTACACTTGCACTGTAATATTACAGTCTCTCCTTGTATATTTATGTATAGATCTATGCAAATACATACAGTATATGGACAAAACTAATCTATCCGCCTACTGCTGTCACGTGTTTGTTCTATCTGTATGGATATTTATCTGGAGTCACTCCATTTTTCCCCCTGTGTGATATGCATGTAAGAATGAGCTAGTTCCTCCTCCCCTCACTCCCCCCACCACAAGCTGGAGGGCCAGAAGGTTGGGTGGTGCCTTAGGATAATGGTAGCAGAAGGCAAAGGAAGCAGACAGCTGGCGAGCTCTGCTCCAATATGCTTTCCTGAAAGAGGCAAGGAAAATTCAGAAGATGTGATGCCTGAATGGCTCACTTCGCAGTAAAAGGAAAGATTAAAAGTAAAATTACTTAACATCTTGCTTGTTTCAAACCACCACACGCCAACCTTCCTCCCTCTCCCCTCAAACCGCTCTCGCATCTCTTCAGTGTCCTTATTTTCAAAGGGAGAAAAGCCAGGGAAGGAAGATCCAGAGAATTGTAGGAGTTTGCAAAAATCCACGTAGCAAGCAAAGCTCTCTTTAAAAAGAAACCATATAAACTGCCCATGCTCGTGAGCTTCCATGATAGCAAAGAAGTTATCTTTGCTGGGGTAGGCAATTGCTGTGTGTAGGAACTAAAACGCCTTTCTCTTTTGCAGACAGACAGTGGATTCTTTTCCTTTTATAAATGCAGTACTGCATTACTGCTCTAACATACGGGGGCAACAGTATTTTAAGCTGCAGTGTTTCGTTCTATGCTTCAGCATTCAATTGCTTAAATGAGCTCAGGGAGATCTTTAGGAAGTTTCCCTTTTCCTTGTTCATTAAGTTAGACTCTGTCAGACTCCCCCACCCCGCATGAGACCAGGGTTTGAGGTCTATAAAAATAACACACTTCATTACTTTTTGGTCAGTGTGTGTTGCTATCTCTCCTGATACCAAATGGACTGCTTGCTTGTAGGACTTCTGATTCCTGAAGGAATCCTCTGACCACTCCTAGAGCAGCGTTACGTAATTAGTGAGGGGTATCATGGGGTCGTTGTACTATCAGCCATTGCGAGCAGCAGGACACTACACTCAGTGGACCAAAAAGATCTGATTTAATAGGGAAAATGGTATGACCTTAAACATTTAAAAATCAGGCCAAACTGGTTTAGGAGCCTAAATGTGGATTAAGGAGCTTAACATTAGGCACGAAACCTTTTGTCTTTTCACCAAAGTTCTTGAAAAAGGGGAAAATATACATGTCAGCCTTTGCAAAGTGTGTTGGGAATTATGAATAAAAAGCACTATATACATACAAAGCATTATTGTTTGTTAGTACTAACTTCAGAGAGAGCAGAGTTAGGCCATCACTGAGTGCTTTTGAAAATCACACTCATAAAAATTAGTGCTTAGGAATGGATACAAATCAAATACTAGCAGCTTGGGGTTAGGAAGAAACTTTTCCTATGGGCTGGATATTCTATACCTGGTCATTATGGGGTTTCTTGCAGCTTCCTCCATATCATCTGGTACTGACCACTGTCTGGGACACTGGACTATATTGTATGGCAATTCCTATATTCCCATAGTGGAGTAGTCCATGTAATGCTGAATAGAAGATAAGTATAGAAATTTGCCAGATGTAGATAAAATCCCAGCCATATTTTTTCTGGGTTTCTGTTGTCCCTTGTGACTTTGGGAAGAAGTTTGTTTTAAGAGCTGTAGCCAAGCCTTTAAAAAAATCCAGTGTTATATTCATTTAAAGTGTTGTTCTTTGGGATGGTCTCGTGTTTCTGAGACCCGCATCTACTATCCATGAGGGCCCTACGGGACAGCAGCCAGTCAGTGTTACTCCAAGAGTTCAGGGTACTAGTGACATCATGCAGGACTCTCTCACACTGCAGACAATTGCAGTATGTTTTATGATGACCGGATTTGTTAACGTAACGCCACAGTCACACACAGGGTATGTCTACACGGCCGATTAGGATATGATTGCAGCACGGGCAGGCAGACCTGTACTAGCTTTAATCTAGCTGGCATGGGTAACAGTGGTACTCAGGATGGGAAGGTGCAAGTGTGGCATGGGGTAACTACCCCAGTACAAGGACTCTGGGGACAGATTTGGGTTCGTCTGGGGTCTGTGCTGCTCAGTCTTCTCTACTGTTATCTGCTCTAGCCAGATTAAAACTAGCACAGGTGTACCGACCCATGCTGCAGTCACACCTTAATTTGCAGTGTAGGCACACCCTAAATCAGTTAAGGTAAAAGACTAAAAGTGTCATAGCGACAAACAGAGTTGAGGTCCCTGTTTGAGTGGCTCGTGTATCTTAGTCATTTGAAGCTACTGTCTCAAACACCTGCCTCCCCAGGCTCGGTCAGTTTATTAAGAACTGTCACTCTTCTGAACACTTCCTTAACTGTCTTTCCCATCACCGTCGATTACCCAAGTGTCAGTGTGCAAAGGAGAATATAATCAGCTACTTCTCACTGCTGGATTCATTCACAGTCTGGGGTTGGGGAAGCATTGTTGGCATTTTGAAGAATTGTAGTGTTAGGATGAGTAAGAGTGATTTTTCTCATTTTCTGAAGACAATACATTTGCAAAGATGGCTTCAAAGTACCTGCTAGGACTGCTATATCAGTATTAATATGCATTTTGTTTTTACTGCAAATTTGTGGTTTTTCTTCACCCCACCAAATCACATACATAGCTGAAATTCAGATAGTGTTCCTTACCTTATGCTCACTTCCATACCTCTAATGGGGTGGAGAAAAATGCACGTTAATGACAGAAAGTTATTTAGTGCTGCATGGAGTTAATTGCTTCTAATCACCGCTTACATCCATCTGGTTTTATGGTAGACAACAAACCTCTTCATCGGATTTGCTCATTAGACATATTGTAAATCACAGACATGCACTGGCATTTTACATCTAGTGCTCCTCTTAGCTAGGCTGGATTTTCGTAACACAGCAGGGTTGGTCACTGGGATGTGGGCTGACTCATCCAAGGCTCTGTTCAGGGATGCTCTAGGGAACAGCTCACTTAGGTTCTCTTGGAAAATTTTGCAAACTGACTGTCCATTAGGTTCAGGATGGAAAGGATGCAGGAAAGCTGCCAATGTTTATTGTAGTGATATGTTATCACCACAGAGCCATAGTTAAGGGTTCAGATGGTACTTTCATTAGCAATCCCTACTTTCAGTTGCTTAGAACTTTGGGAGAAAATGTCCTCAGGGGAAACGTGATATATTTGGTTTCAGCATGGGAAAATAACGAAACTGTTAGGAATGAGGTTGCTAATTGTGATCAAGGAAGAACAGACACACACCTTCATACACCATTTGAATTGAACCCAGACATAACTTTTATATGATACTCAATTGTTTGACTTTATTTTTCATAAATAGTTCAAGAAAAACACCTTATAGTCAAAACAGAGTGAGTGTAAATTGCCCTGTTCCAGCAAATAACACTATATAAAATCCATAGCCTTCCGTGTGTGTGTGTATGTATGTGTGTACCGCCAGTCATTGTTGAGGAAACTCTGCGTACAAACCAAAAACAAGACATGTCCCAGTGCATTTAAGGACTGAAACACATGAAACATAGCCATACTGGGTGAGATCAGTGGTCCCTCTAGCCCAATATCATATTCTGACACTGGCCGGTACTACATGCTTCAAAGGGAATGAACAGGACAGGGCAATCAAAAAGTGATCCATCTCCTGTTGTCCAGTTCCACCATCTGGCAGTCAGAGGCTTAGGGTCACCCAGAGCATGTGGTTGCATCCCTGTCCATCATGGCTAATAGCTGTCAATGGACCTATCCTCCATGAACTTATCAAATTCTTTTTTGAATCCAGTTATAGTTTTGGCCTTCACAATATCCCCTGGCAATGAGCTCCACAGGTTGACTATTTTTTGTGTGAAGAAGTGCTTCCTTTTGTTGGTTTTAAACTTTCTACCTATTAAAATGAAAATTGTGTGCCAAGATTGGCTATTCTTGAAATGTAACCCATTCTTTCTAGCAATGGAAACTGAAAAATTCTGTAAAATCCGGCAAACTTTTCATTTCCTCCCTGAGCATCCATAAGATACAAGGTGAACTCCACGTGTTCTTCTTTGAGTGCTTGCTCATAATCATTCCACTAAAGGTGTGTGCACGCCTCCGTCCACGGTTACCTGGAACCTTTTTCCCCTTAGCAGACCCTGTAGGACTGGCTTCGGGGCCCCCTGGACTCCCGTGCACATGCCGCGGTATATGAGGCGCTGCCAGCCCTACACCCCCACAGTCCCTTCTTTCTGCCTGTGACAGTTGCTGGAACTAGCCTTGTTTGCAATCGCAAGTACTATTCCCCTTGTTTGGACTTGTTATTCTGTGTTTAGTTTTAGTTAGTTAAGTAGTTGTTAATAGAGTAGTTAGAGATAAGGCAGTCCCTGCTGGGACTTTGCGTGGCCGGGGCATGCCCCGGTCACTGGGCTTCCTGTGTGCGTCCTGCTCAGTGACCCCCATGATAGCTGCCTGCAGTGTTTGGGGGAAGCCCACCGTAGAGGACAAGTGTAAGATCTTCAAAGCTTTCAAACCAAGGACTCAAAAGGACAGAAAAATCCATCTGAAAGCCTTGCTTATGGAGGCAGCACTTTGCCCGGCCTTCAAGCTGACCTGCTCCCTCTCGGTAGCGAGTGTGGGGTCGTTACAGAGCGTGTCTTCGGCACCGACTGCGACTCGGCACCACGCTGCTTCACCGATGCCGAAGAAGCAGCAGCGCGCAGAACGCAGACACTCCCCCACACCGTCGGTACGGGTGGGGTCAAGTACCAAGATGCACCGAGCTCAATCCGTAGAGACCTTTTCTCTGGTGCCTGCATCTCTGGTTAGGGAACCTTCCCCAACTCTTGGGAGTGGGAGAGTGCCCCTGCCGACGCAGTCGACACCAGAGGCTTTTCAGGAAGCAAGAGCCTTGTTGGCCTTGCCTACGCCCCTCTCTCCTCCCCCCCCCCCCGAGGGAGAAGGGGCTGGTGTCACAGGGGAAACCTGCGTTGGGTCCCCCTGAATAGCGGAGGAGATCCCTGGTACGGGAAGGAGGATCTCCCGCAAGATGGTCACCTAGGGTAGAGTACAGCCACTCCCCCAGCAGTCGCTCCAGATTGGTGTCGTTGAGCCAGCCTGCTCCAACACAGGACGTGGAGTCTCCCTCTTGGCACTGACGTCGATCCCCGGCACTGGAGGCAGCTCAAACCAGGAGGCGGCACCGTTCGAGGTCTGCCTGATGACGCTCAGGCAGCCTCCGTTCCCACTTCTCAGCAGTGAGGAGATCACCCACGTTGAGGCGGCACAGAACCCGGTTGCCGTAGTCTGGCTCAGTACCGAGGAGTTCGAGACAGTGCTGACCTTGGTCACCGAAGGTTGCTACGGAGCTGCAGGGCAAGCGGTGCCAGAAATTGTCAGTACTGAGGCAATGCTGTGGTACATCTATTCTTTGGAGCACGACCCTGCTCGTTGGCACCATTTGCGGTGATGGAGGCAGTCCTATCGTCTTTCAGGTCGGAGGCCTTCTCTGGTAAGGTGGAGAGCCCGTGACCTGGGACACTGCTCCCCCCTGACACAGTACCACAGGACCAGGGACTCGGACTCTGATGCTGCTTCAGGGTGTTCCAGGGGGTTAGTCGCTGGGCGAGGTGACGTTCCCATAAGGTGCCAGAGCCGCCAGTGCAGTTAGTCCATGGCTGGCCCCAAGGACAGTGGCTACCCCAATGACCTTATTGGGCCCCATGGGGTCTCCAGGTGGGACCGGGACCCCAATAAATTAAATCTTCGGGGATGCAGTCTGTGCCTCTGGTACCAGAGAAGGCCCACCGGCATCACTCCTTGGACGAGGAGTCAGACCCACATGGGGGAACCTCAGCGGGTACCGCATTTCGCCAGGAGAGGGCACACACGCAGGCTGCCACCCCTGCAATCTTCCTTCTTCTCACCTGACGAGGCAGTCTCCCAGGACCACTGCATCACCGGATGACTTCAGGGCGCACCAGGAGCTGCTCAAGAGGGTTGCCTCCAACTTGCTGCTGGAGGTGGAGGAACTAAAGGAGGCCGCAGATAGCCTCTTTAATGTGCTGACGGTGGCTGCCCCAGCTCGAGTGGCCCTCCCAGTCCACGAAGGGGTCCTTAAAATTGTGAAGGCCCTGTGGCAAACCTCTTCCTCGGTTGCCCTGACATCAAAGACAGCTGAAAAGAAGTATTATGTCCTGGTCAAGGGATTTGAGTATTTGTTTACTCATCCCACCCCTGGGATCCTGATAGTAGACACTTCGAACCAGCGGGATAGGCGGGGCAGCTGGGGTCGACTCCCAAGAGCAAAGATAACAAGAAGCTGGACTTGTTTGGGAGAAAAATGTATTCAATGGCAAGCCTTCAGTTTAGGATTGCCAACCAGCAGGCTCTCCTGGGCAAGTATAATTTCAACCTGTGGGACTCTCTTAGACGTTTTGCTGAGGCCCTACCCCAGGACCAGGCCTTGGATTTTAATACTATCATGGAGGAGGGTACCGTGGTAGCTAGAGCAGTGCTCCAGACATCCTCGGATGCTGCTGACTCGGCAGGCAGGGCTATAGCCTCCGCCATTTGTATGCGAAGGTGCTCGTGGATCCAATCCTCCGGACTGTCCCAGAAGGTTCAGCAGTCCATTCAGGACCTTCCCTTTGATGGGTCGGCCTTGTTTTTCGACCAGACTGATGCAAAGTTGCATGCTCTGAAGGACTCCAGGGCCACGCTTCACTCACTGGGCCTTTACATGCCTCAGTATTCTAGGCGTCAGTCATGTCCCCAGGCGCAGCAGCAGCCAAAGTTTCAGCCCAGGCCTTTCCAGCCCTATAGGCAAAGGGACAGAAATGGGGGGTCTAGAAGAAGGAATCAGCCCCCTAACTTGTCCTCTGCCCCCCCACAAGGGCCCCCCAGGAGGTCGGGCAACCAGAGGAGGCATTTTTGATGGTGTGTTCGAGGGTGGTGCCCCGACTGCTCTCCTGGATCCACCCCGCCCCTTCCTGAACAGGTTAAGGCCCTTCTATCCAAAATGGGTAAAGATCAAGGACTGTTGGGTCCTTGGGATAGTTTCAGGGGGCTATGCTCTACGGTTACATCTACCCCCCCCCAACAACACTCCCCCTCCGTCCCTCTTCAGGGACCCCTCTCATGAGCAACTCTTCTTGCAGGAGGTGGACACCCTCCTCAACATAGGGGTGGTGGAAATGGTCCATCCCACCCCTTCCTAAACAGGCTAAGGTGCTTCTACCCCGAGTGGGCCAAAATCACTTTGGACCGATAGGTCCTGGGGGTAGTCTTGAGGGACTATGCCCTGCAATTTACATCTACCCCCCCACCCCCAACAACCTTCACCTTCTATCTCTCTTGAGGGACCCCTCTCACGAGCAACTCCTCTTACCGGAGGTGAACACCCTCCTCAGCCTGGGAGCGGTGGAAACGGTCCCTCAAGGCAGAAGGGGGAAAAGGTTCTATTCGAGGTACTTCCTTATCCCCAAAGCGAAGGGGGATCTGAGACACATATTAGACCTGCATCGTCTAAACAAATATCTCAAAAGACTCAAATTTCGCATGATCTCCCTAGCTTCCATAATCCCTTCCCTGGATCCAGGAGACTGATATGCCGCCCTCGACCTCGAGGGCACATACTTTCATATATCTATCCTCCCCAGCCACAGGCGCTTTCTTCGCTTCATGGTGTCTGGCTCCCACCACCAGTTCACATCCTCGCTCTTTGGCCTCTCTTCGGCCCAAAGGGTGTTTACCAAGTGCATGACGGTAGTGGCTGCCCACCTGAGATGAAAGAGTGTGCAAATTTTTCCTTACCTGGACAATTGGTTGCTCAGAGGCAGGTCTGGATCCCAAGTTCAGGACAGCATGACCCTCACTTGCTCCATGTACCGCAGGCTGGGCTAGTCATAAACTAACAGAAGTCTACATTAACCCCAGTGCAACGCATACAGCTCATTGGGGCTATCCTGGACGCTTCCCAGGCCAGAGCCCTCCTGCCCCAGTTACGCTTCAAGGCGATGGTCTCCATCATCTCCCAGGTCCACCGATGCCCCACAACAACAGCATTGCCTTCAGCTGTTAGGCCACATGGCAGCCCACACTTAACATGGTGAGACTCACTTGTCTGAGACTCAGACCGCTTCAGGCATGACTAACCTCAGTATATGTCCCAAGCAGACACCCACTGGACCGGGTGGTCACAGTTCCCCTGCCCGTCCTAGCCTCCCTAGACTGGTGGTGGACTCCCTGGGTACTGCTGAAGGGCATTCCATTCGAGGAACTAGTCCTGTCAGTCACCCTAATTTACGACACTTTGGACATAGGATGGGGGGCCCGCATCAGCGCCAACCTAGGCACACAGGAGATCTGATCGAGGGAAGAGAGGCACCTACATATCAGTGTGAAGGAGCTGAGGGCCATTCGCCTAGCATGCAAGGTGTACCTCCGATTCCTGACAGGCAGGGTGGTGCAGGTGCTGACAGACAACACAGCAGCCATATTTTAGATAAAGAGGCAGAGGGGAACGCGCTCCTCAGTCCTCTGCAAGGAACAGAAGGATGTGCCATTGATTTATATAATGGAATTATTTAATATTTTTCAGTATTACTTTTTTCCTGTGTATGCTGATCATCATAAACACAGAGAATGACAAATTAAAAAATATGCTTTAGTTAGAGAACTGAATTCTAGAAGTGTAAAGTAGCACAGATTACCAGAACAGACCAATAGATATAAAGAAGGAAACACCCTTTTGAAAACAGGTAACATTAATTAGCAGGAACCTAAAAGTCATCTAATTTTTCAATCTTTAATTCTTGTATTAAGTATTGTCAAGATATCTGCCTTGAAGCACTCATTTTACAAACTCATGTTTTCATACTTGATCAATTTAGATGTTCATTGTGTATCTGGAAGGTAGCTGGCCAGATTCTCAATTGGTGCAAACTGGTATAGCCCTGTTAAAGTCAGTAGAACTACTGCAAGTTTCATTAGCTGAGAATTTGGTCTAAAATGAGGTCTAGTGAACTGGGGGAGATCTCGGGGAATAAAATGGGGCTAATAATACTTATTTTTGGAAAGCCTTTTGAGATCTATGGAGGAACAGTAAGTGCAAAGCATTATTTTTATTGTCCATGTTTAATTATATCCTTTATATCTTAGTTACAAATTCAGTTTAGATGACAATTTTATTGTCACCTGTTCTTGTTTATTCTGTATATAATTAAACACATTCATGAAATTTTGTTTACCTAGCTTGGTGGTTATCTTATAGTTCACTTTTATTCAAATAGACCAATTGCAATGTTAGGCTAGGAACTGACTGTTAATGTGTATTTGTACATTCCGCAAATAATCTGCCTTGTTGTTGGAAAAAATAAAATTAAAAATCTCTAGAAAGGAAGACACTCCAGGAGCTTGCTTTGCAGGGTCTGTAGTCTAGGCAACTTCTAAAGCTTCCTGTGTAATCTGCCAAACAGACAGATGCTGCAAAACTGCTAAAAAACCAAATCATCATCACCATAGCATCTGGGTATTCTATTTTCTGGCCAGAGGAAAACATGTAGAACTATCTCTAGGTATGTGAGAACTGCTCACCTACACAGAATTCTATCTCTGATTCAAGACCCTTATCTAAGTTTTGAAATCAATTTAAAAAAAATTAAATCTAAAAGCTGAATATAAGGTTCTGGGATATCTATGGACGGGATGCCAACCATTGGAAACTTATGAGGGAAAACACAAAAGAGACTCCTTTTTATTAATTTAATGAGTTCCAAAATTAAACTCTCCCCCTTTGAAATGAGAGGACTTGAACTGTTACCCTGTCTTTTACCATAGTTTAAAAGAAGAAAGTTCTGGATGTGAGATAGTTTTGGTTTTTATAGGCATAGGTCTGAGCTGGAAAGTTGGAATTTGGATCTCAGGTTCTCAAAAATGTGAGGGTGATGTGAACTGCGGTTATGGTTTGAGCTCATCTTTCATTTTTATTTACGGAAAATTCTTGTTATGTAGAAAAGGACCTAAACTTCCATCTCCCAATCTTTGATGGTTCATTTAAAATGGAACCACTGGGCAGTAGGGATACATGTAGGGAAACTTACTCCGATTTATGTGATATTCCTGTGTACAAAGAAATACCATAGTATATATTCTAAAGGAAAATAAGTACCATGATAGATAGATGGTTTCATAGACATGCCCTAGGAACTACAGTGGGATTTCTTTAATAGACACCCTCTATCCCCACAGGGTGAAAAGTTTTTCCAAGGTCACATTCTCTTAACAAACAGAAGAAATGCATGAGGTTCTCTAGGCCAAGGTTCAACAGTTAAATGCCAACCAAGGATGAGATATGGCTAATGGATTTTTTTGATGCTGCCCAGAAGACATGAAACATAGCAAAGTCTTTCTAAAGCTATTTGAATAAGACTATGGGCCGGATTCTCGGCTGGTATAAATTGTCATAGCTGCACAACTCCACTAATTTCATTGGCGCTATGCTGATTTACACTAGTTGAGGGTCTGGCCCCACATCTTTCCCAACCATTAGAGATAACCACTTGCTGCCTCACTGACATCCCTTCTGAAAATTCACTTCTGCCGTCTTGCCCACAAGAAGGGAGCAAGGAAGAAAGGTAATAAACATAATAAGGGATGGATCACCCCATGTTGCGTAAAATGCCTTGGGAGGGTGGCTGAAGCACAGAAAATGTTTTATGGGACATGCAGTATAGAAATTACATTAAAGAGCTTTTGAAGGTAATTCATAGGAGAGGATAGAAGATGTTTGACTTCCATTTGTCATGGAGAGGGTTGCTTCTGAAGTAGTGCCTTTAATAACAAAATAGTGTAACCAGCACGCTCCAACTCTGTGCTCTTTTGTATTATATGCAGTGGTACTTTATGGGAAGAACACACATTTTCAGCACTGCATCCTTTGACAGTTTACAATAAAGAAGTCTTTGATCATTTCAATATAGGCCCTTAAAAGAGCCAATACAATGTAATGGTGGAATGAATTACTCATTTTGAAGGTGTTCTTTGCATCGTTTGATGTATGAAAATTTTAACATGCATTCTTAAAATATGAATTTAATCGCTGCTGGAAAATTGTCCGTAAATATGTAGACCAAATGTACAGACCAAATGCCATGATTACAAGGGCATCTTCTGAAGAAATAAAATGATTCCTAGCAATTTACAATTAAAATGGAATTATTCCACAAAATGCTGCGTAGATGGGTAATATAGCCAATAGTAAAATTCTGTACAGTTTATGATGTATTTAATGTAGTTTCTTTTACAGGAGTATATAGAACACAAGGTATTTTACAGTTACCAGAGCCCTTACCACTTGCCTCTTTTTCCACTTGTTGTGTCTTGTCATACATCTTAGAATGAGAACTCCCTGAGGTAGTTGCTTGAAGCATTTGCACGTCTGCCATAGGGGGGCCTTGCCACTACAACAATAATAGTAATAATGATGAATACAATGCCAAGGGGCAAATTTTACCTTTGCTTGTGTGCATGCAGCTCCCATTGGCATCTGTAGAACATGTGCACACATTACAAATGGGCTCTGAGTCACCCTTCACTTCTTGGAACGTTCTTGATCTTTCTCATATGCAATATTAGAATATGCAACAATACTCACTGAGTTTAGAACTCTATGGATAATAAATGCTATACAATTATTAAATTATATCATTGCTAGTAAGTATTATTGAACTATAACCATAAGGCTGATTTTTTTTCTTTGGAAAAATGAGCCCAGCTCTCCTATTTAAATTACTCTTAGAGGCCAACTTCTGCTTTTCTGCCTGCAATTAATCTAGTTGGCTTGCACAAACACTTCCTATCTGTTGTTGTTCTTCCATTCATCGATGTTTACAGGTCTGTTCATCTGTCTTTTTGGAAATGACCTTCTTAGAGCATAGACCTTTCACTAAAGGGTGGTGGCGCAAACAAATAATAAAATCATATGAGTCATAAGAAGTCAATGGAAGCCACTGTTGCCTTCAGAGGTGGAAAGGACCCCAGGTTGTTGGCATAATGATCACTACATGTTTGCTCTTTGAAAGCATTGCAGTGTGTCTAACCTCTTCTTCAAGCACTTTGGGTTTAAAAAGAGGAGTCAAGCTACCAGCAGACAAGCTTCTCTCCTATTTATCAAAATAGACAAGACAAATACAAAAACATTCTCCCCTTGATGTCTTCTTAAGAAATCACTAGCATTTGTGAAACATTTTAGCTCCCCTCTTTTAGGACAAACATAAATGATTTCCTAGATAGTTACCTTATGTAGATTCAGAGGCTCGTTGTCATCCAGCAATTGTCGCAGCTCAGCCAAACTCCTTGTCTGGTGCAGCATGATGGATAGATATGGTTTGATGAATGGCCTGTGCCATGGTGTGCAATTGGAGCACATTCACTTAAAAAAGATTAATTGTTTTAGATTGTACCACCATCTTTCAAGACTTAGCGTTTAGGTTTATCTATCTATCTTCCTGACATCAACAATGGCATTGCATAGTCAAGTTAAAAAATGTAAGGATAAATTAAATATTTCCGTACAGATCGCTGAATGCTTTAAGTGGCTTTCCCAGCTCCTATTACCACTACATTGTAATATAATCATGAAAGGGCTGACGTGTCCTTGGGAACCTTTCTCTGGGATCGCAAAACAAGTGTCTCAGGCAGAAACTATTTTCATTAAATTCTTATTTAGAAGAAATGAAGTAGGACTTTTCTTCTGAACCTGCTCCATTCTCCACAACTATCTACTTTCCTTTCCCCTCCCATAGCTGCACTTGATGTGCCCCCTGGTGTCAACAAAAGGGGAAAAGAGCCAATGAAGAAGGATGAAGAGAGAGAAGGGCAAAGGGTACCAAGGTTAAGAAGGCAAGATGTGACAAGGGCAAGTGAGAAGGCTCAGGCCAGGGAGCCTGGAACATGCTGAAATGGGAAAAGCAAACAGAACAGTAATCATGCTACCAACTGTTAGAAAAAGCAGAAAAGAAGGGGAAGTACTTTTAGAAAAACAGACCTAGCATGCTGGTGCACACCATATTCCCTGACCCCAAGGCTGTCAGTCCTCAGTCACTCCTAGATCGGATACACATAGCCAAAGGAGAGCTCGCTTCTCTGCTCAATATGTGCTCTTCTGATCAGAAGTTGGCTTCTCATCCAGGCCATGCTTTTCTGGCAGAGTGGGGAGAGCTGATGGTTGGAGTGAATGAGGGAGAAGGGTGCACTGGCAGTAAGTAACTGTCCTGCTGGCAGAGGCAAGGCAAGGAAGATGTGAGCGGGGATAGAGACAAAAAAAAAGGCGAAGAGTAAAATAGGAGATAAAAACTTGGTGAAGCAAGGAGGGAGGCAAAATCTAAGTCTGCCTTCAATGGCATAGTCATCCTTCAACACCTTGTAAATCTCCCGTCAGCCTCTGGCTGGGTCTTGGCAACATGATGGCTCGCCCAAGATTACACAGGGAGTCCAAGGTAGAACTGGTGTTAGAAGCCAGGAATTCTGACTTCCAGTCTCCATTAAGTAAAAGGTACTATGTGAGACCTGCAGAGGGAATGTTAAGTCCTGTAAGCCTAAAAATGGATGCTAGAGCACTTTAAGCACATTGAGGATGAAGGGAGTTCAGGTGGCTGCTGGCGTTGCCTATTCTATGGTACACTATGTTACTCAAAAACTTCTGTGGGGAAACGAATAAGGACTTGGAATAAGGGCAAAACTGGGTGTTTTTTTTGTTTTTTGATTTACCTTTTTACCCCTCACAGTCTATCTCCTACAAAGCTCTCTAGGCCTGTGGTTGACATAGCTTTTAGGTAAGTGGAAAAGCAATTTTTCAGGAAGTTGGAACTGGCACATGAGGCCTGTATCATCTGACCTCAGCTACTAAATGTGAAAACAAATTAAATCCTTCAAATTTGGGAGTAAAATTCCCGACAGGTCTAGAGAACAATGAAAAGAGCTAGAAAATGGGGGTGAGGAAGAAACAACCAAAGGTTAAAGGCGGTGTTGGATTGAGAAACACAGCAGAAAAATTTTGACCTGAAGCTAAATTCTGAAATAAAGGGCTTGTGCACTCACCGATGAATGGCACCTGCCCAGCAAGGCCCAGGACTGTGTTTTACACCCTCCAGCAAGGATTTGATTCTAAAGCAAAGAGCAGCTCCATGAATGTGACAGATTGATATAAAATGGGAGATTGTTTGGAATCTGTTTTGTGCATGAGCTTCATGACATGCTAAATTTGGGTAGAAATCTCACGCTATATCTGCTTCCCAGGGTAGGCCAAATTCACTGCTGGCATAAGTTAATACAGTTGACGTGCAGTTGGATCAATTTGAATTTGACCTCACTTTTCCTCTTAGAGATACACTAAATTATATATTAGTAGTAGTAATTATTGAGCACTCACAGCATGTTTAGCGGGATGCAACACATAGTGGGAGGTGTTCTCCCTGCTGCAATGAATATCTCAATTTCAGTATCCACCAATCTCTACTTGGCTAATACTTCCATGAGACGCTAGCATAGTGATTGTGTCAGAGATGCTTGTGATTTCATGAATTTATTGGGATTTTGGGTGATGGAAATCCCAGTTTCCCAAAGTAACTGCCTAACTGTGTGTGCAAGTGTGGGATTTGCAGGTGTAAATGTACATGTAGATACCCAGCCATTGGTTTTATACATTCAAGTGCCTGTTTGCATGTGGAAAAACAGGTTCTCCTTCGAGTGATGGTCCCTATTGCATTTCACTGAGGGTTTATGCATGTACACCGTGCATCCGGAGTTGGAGAATTTCAAAGTAGTGTCCATTGGTCTGGGAGAGATTTTTAAAAGATTTCAGCTTCTCTTTAGCCATCTAAATAAGTGGCCAGATTTCTTGTTGAAAAACTGAGCATACATGTGTAAGGGGTTTATTAGCCCCTTACTGAAACTTAGTGGGTCTTTTTGGTTGGCCATCTCTTGGGGAGGAAGCAGGACCCTGAAACAGACACAGCCCCCAGGTTGGAGAGAGGCCAACTCAGGTCAGCCTGATTGACAGGGTGGGCAAGCCAATGAGGGAACCAGGAGGGTGGGGGCTGAGCTAAGGACAAAGCAGCCAGCAGCTGGGAGGCTAGAAGAGAAGCACAGAGAGCTGAGCTGAGCTGACCGGACCCATAGCAGCAGAGCCAGAGGGGCATCCCAGAGAGCCGAGCCGAGCCGAGCGGAGCTGCACTGAAGCAGATCCGAGCAGGAGCTGGGGCTGGAACCGTCTGGAGCTGTATGCAGAGGCAAGAGAAGGAGCCCAGGGAGCTGAGCTGAGCTGACCCACAGCCACAGAGCCAGATGGGCATCCCAGAGAGCTGAGCCAAGCAGAGCAGAGCATTGCTGCACTGAGCAGATGGGAGCTGGAGCTGGAGCCGGGTGTGGTGAGCAGCTGGGGAAAGCGAGGGGGACCCTGGGCAGGGCCCAATGCCGGGAGACACCACCAGCCCAGAGGCCTCGCAGGCTAGACTCAGAGGGGGATCGTGACCCCGACAGGAGGGCCGAGGCTGGGGAGAAGGGCTCTGCCTCTAGAGCCTGGGCATGTGGCTACTGCCAGAGCAAGTGTCTGACTCTCTGCAGTGCAGCCAGGCCTGGACAGTGGGCCTGCGACGTGTGACGCAGACTGTGAACCTCCCTCACACCCCAGAGACGCTGTGTGTGCTGTCCCCGTGCCATGGGGCAGCGTTGGGTGTTTTCCTTTAACCTTTCTCCTCTTTTCTTATTTTTTTATTTGATTTTTGATTGCTGTTTGTTTAATAAATTGTATTGCTTTGAACTGTATGTAATGATTAGTGGGTCAGGGAAGTGCCCAGTGCAGAGTTAGTACCCCAGCGTAGGGACACCCTAGCTCCTGCCCTAAGGGACCACGGCAAGATTGGGGGTTGAGCCCCAGCAATCCTGGGCCCAACCTTGTCAGGGTTACAGGGACCCCACCACACAGGAGCATGGAAGGGGAGCCCTCAAGGTCAGGCGGGCCTCTGGGTAAAGAGAGTAAGAGCAAGGACTCAGATCCTTTCGCTAGCCAACTCCACCAGGGTAGTGTATGAGCCAGGAAAGTTCCCCACAGTAGCGGGCCCATTCCCCTGCTTACACTTGTTTCCTCAATGGGAGCTGATTGGGGCTCAACACTTTCGAAAACCTGCCCCTTATTTAGGTTCCTAACTGGGAACAGCGCTCTGAGGAGAATCTATGCCCATGTGTTTAACAGGAGGAATGATGTACT
Organism: Emydura macquarii macquarii; assembly: GCF_026122565.2. Classification (NCBI taxonomy): domain Eukaryota; kingdom Metazoa; phylum Chordata; order Testudines; family Chelidae; genus Emydura; species Emydura macquarii. The sequence continues at coordinate 20,587,853 of NW_027131927.1, forward strand.
GGAACGTAACACAGAAGTGGGGAAGGGAGGAAGTGAGAATTAGGAAGAACGGAGAGGATTACAAATAATTCTAAAGCCTCTTTGATGAGTCTCCACTCTTTGTCCATGCTCATTCTTCCAGCTAAATTCCCAGAATGTTAACCTCTCCTGCGAAGCTGCTGGATCAGTAAAGCTCGGGAGTTCCATTTTCCTGCCCGTCTGTCGGGCAGTTTGGCCTCTTGGAGTGAATTCCTGTGCTTCTGATGTGGTGCTTTGAGAGATGGCTGGATGCACTAACATGATGTCCCTTTCCCCTGCTCCTGTTACATGGGTATTCAGTGTAATAATTGCGTTTGGCTCTCGGAGCCACTGCCAGACACTGGCATATCCAAAGTCATTTGGTAAAGGAGTCCATTATGATCATCACTCGCAGTGATAAATTCCCTGCGATGGTGGCAGCTCACAGCCGCCTACTCTCATAATGACATTCTGCTCGTGTTGGCAGGAATCCCTGGGCAGGAAGCACTGCCCCCAAAATAACAAAAACGATGGTGACGGGGACAACAACAACAGCCAGACAAACTCTGCGAGGCTGTATGGAGATGAGCAGAAAAGGATGGAGCAGTCTCTGAAATCTCTGCTTTATATAGGTTTATTAATGTCTCGATAGCATGTTTAAAGGAACACTGTTGAGTAAACAAGACTATTACCCGCTATTCAGCAGTATGGCCAGGAGGAAGAAAAGAACTTAAACATGCATCTAACTCCAAGCATGTGCCAATCCCAGTACATTTCTCGTGTACTGGGGGCCTAGATATTGAATGGTCGCAGTGAACAGGCCAGGGGAGAACATTTCTCTAATGGAATTAATATTTGCAAGCAGCTTAGACCTGGTCTTGCCAATGAGAGTCCTTTATGACCGAGTAAGAGTCATGTTTAAATCCCTGAGACTCCGTGGGAGTGTAAGAGTCCCTGTGAGTTCATTTCTTTGCAGGATGAGGGCTAAAGTTAGATCCTCTTAACTGCTGCCCCTACACGGACCCCAAAGAAGGCTGCAAAAAGAGCATTGCTTTTCAGATGTATTTCTTGGCCAGTCTAGGGTCCATCTACACAGCAGTAAAAGACCTGCAGAATGGCCACTACTGGCCCAGATCAGCTGACTTAGGCTCACAGGCTCTCCGGCTGTGGGGCTATAAAATGGCAGTGTGGATGTGCGAGCTTTGACTACAGCCCGTGCTCTGAGACCTTGCAAGGGGGGTGGGTCTCAGAGTTTGACCATACCCTGGACTAACCCCCAAGATGAGGAATGCATGCACTAACGTATGCAAATCACACCACCACCCTGCAGCCGTACCTCTGCAGCAGTGAGCTGTGGACTGTGAATTCTTACGGTTTCTGTGGGAGCTTGCGGTGGGTGGAAAAGTTACCCCCAAGATAGCTGCCTTTTTTTCTTGTTCATTTATAGACCTTTGGCTCGGCAGAACTCACCTAATACGTTTTAAAATCTTGAAATGTGTTTTTAAATTCAGTTCTTGTCCCCACATCCCCTACACTGGGTTTGATTCAGTTAAAAATATCTTTCGCTGAGTGAATCTCTTGCTTGCCTCCAAAAACTTTGTAAGAAGTTTGGAAGTCTTGAAGTCTAGTGTTTGTAAGAAATCTGGAAGGCTTGTGTTTCTCCTATAACAAAGACACGGACAATAAATATAATGTCTTACTTAGGTCATTGATGGGTAAAGAAGCTAGGACATTCTGCACTGAAAGCATGAGCCTCTACTGCTTGAGCTAAAGAAGAGACTCACCAACCTGGTAGCTGTAGTAGACTCTTATCCTATCCTCTTATATGGAACAGCTTTTTAAGGAGCACAAGCACAGCATGAGTGAACTAGGTACTCTGCAGAGAGTTGCATGTTTCAAAACTGACTTTTTAAGGCCTCTTTAATGCTGTATGATCATTTTATCTTGACATACTTCCCTAGTATCTGCACTACTGAGAACTACTTGTAGTATCTTTTTTGGTACCTTTTTAAATAACATATGCAATACAGCCCCAATTAACCAGCTGTCATGGGGACAGTGGATACGTTTGGGTATTTGACTTTTCAGATAATCTCAAAGGAATTTTCAAGGTGCTTAACAGACTCTGCAGGACAAGAGACTATTTTGAACAGATAAATGATGTTTAAATAGTCAAGGTTGTACTGCATAACTGATGTATCACATGCCATCTTTACATATGCCTGTAGTTCTGTTGTATCATTTGTTCTACCGTTGTGCTTCACACAAAATACATAATAATAAATTCTCTCCCTCTCTCTCTCTCTCTCTCAAATGCACGCGTGTAGTTCAAGCAAGGGCAGCAATGTAAACACTGCTTGCCCTCTTTCAGGTTGAGTCCCTATCAACTCCTGGGACTCTGGTTGGCACAGAGAGGCCTAATTATGATCTGTACCTCTCTGCACCAGCAGAAGTGAATGCAGATCGGTGTATAGCTCCATAGTTATACAAAAGCACATGTTCTAGCTAAATGGTAATATAATACAATACATGTCATTCTATGGTCTTTGTTATGCAGGAGGTCAGACTAGATGATTAAATTGAACCCAGCGCCCCAGATTCTCCTGCTTTGGTTCACGCAGTACAAACTGGCCAGATGAGAATTTAGTTATCGTGGAGGAACTCTTAACTTGCATAAAGCAGCATAACCGACTCCTACAACAACAGTTCCCCTTCTCCAGCATAGGGGGTGGGAATGGGCATGTCAAGAACTGGAGGACTTGATTTTTGGACAGAAAATAACGTATATGCGCTCTATCATTTCTCAACTAATATAATATTTCTTGGATTTATATTTAGCCAGCATCTGCTAGAGCGGCCCATAGGCTGCTGTAATTTATGTGCGGGTTGGGGCATTTTCAATTGCCTGGCTGTGTGCCCTCTGCCCCATTCCCCTTCACTGCCGTGATCAGATATAGGTGCTGAAGAGAATCCAGGCTTATTAAACTATGATCCTATTTTTATTAAATGTCTCACATATAAATGTCACAATATAATAATAAAGGTAGTGCAAGCCCAAGTGCTCTTTTTTCATGCCATCCTGCGATGACTGGGCTGTGTTGTCATATGTCAGTTGCGATGGATGCTCCTGGTTATCCTTTCCTCCCAATGGAGATACTAGGGCTTTTGAATTCTACTAAGCCTGTGATGGGGTGTGCTTGCAGCTCAAATAGGCATGCCCACGTTACTTTTAATCTAGCTAGCTCGGCTATAATAGCAGTGAAGATGCAGCAGCATGACTCTCGGCATGGGCTATACAAGCCTGTCCAGGACCTTGGGTACATACTCCTGTTGCGAGCCTGTGCTGGGAGCCCTGCTGGTGCATCTTTCTTTAGCCACCCTCGCTAGATTCAAACAAGTGTGGGGCTATGCTTTTCTGAGCTGTGCAGTCATGCTTCAATTGCAATATAGTTGTATCCTGAGACACAGCCTGCAGAACACACTCTACGCCCTGTTGGCTAGGAAGCAGCAAGTGCTTGCTTGCTCAGAATCAAGATAACGTGTGGGTGTGTTTTAATCTCATCATGGGAGATGGTGTTCCTTTTGTTTTAGAAGAAAACAGCAGCTTCTGCTTACCATATGTTTGCACAACATAGCATGCCAGCTTGTGTGCCATATAACGCCACCCAGAAGGACTGCACGTTTACCAGCATTATCTCAGTTCCACATAATAAGTATAAGCATATAATGTAAAAATGTATCAGTCACATTGAAAATAATAATTTTCCTCCAAATTCCCCTTTTGACATCCCATTAAGAAAATCAAAGGTGAAGAGCTAGTGTGTAAACAATAAATTGAAGACAGTTGAAAACATTGAAAATGGCTGATCAACAGCCTATGTGAAATGTGTTGGTGGGCTCATCTAATTGCTAGTAAACAGGTGTCCCCATCTCAGAAACTAACACCACACAGTTGGCACTTATTGAGTGCCTTGACTGCCAACAAGGCAGAGAAGCTAAGGAATGAATAGACATGCAGCCTTAACAGCTCTGATGTGATGTCTTTCCAAGGTTCTTGTCTTTCCATGTGTTTGTACAGCATCTATCGTAATAAAGCTCCTGCTACAGGGAAGACCTTGGTGCATTACTGTGATACAAATAGGTGGGGATTTTCAAAGGAATGTAGGTGAGTGAGACACCCAGTTCCCATTGAAATTCAATGGGAATTGGGCACCTAACTCCCTTAGACTCCTTGAAAATCCAAGCCATGAATCATTATCAGTCCTCTCAGATGGAGAGGAGAGATGTTTCCTATACCTAGACAGTGATAGCATTTAAAAAAAAACATTACATATGTGTGTGTGCTGTAATATGAAAGAGGTTACTTTCCTGTCTGAAATGGTGGTATCCTTTTCATATTAAAGATTGCCACCATATTTCCATTATAAACCGGATTTTGACTCCCCTTTAAACTCACATGAAAGGCACTTTCTGATTTTCTTGTATAGTTTAAGCGGTATCATTCCCTTAGTGTGGATACAGTTAGACCGTTGTAGAGGTGTTTTTTACTGTATAGTTTATTCCTATTACCACCATGCTAAGGATTGTAGTGATATAGTCATGTCAGCAAATAAATAAATAAATAAAAAGATTTTTACACCTCTAGCCAAATAGTTATACTGGTACAAAAACCTCTGTGTAGACCAGGCCTTAGTGTTCAATGAAAGACTTGCAGAGCGCTAGTAGATTTTGCCAGTTTCAAAGAAGGGTCATATGTACTTGGGAAGTTACTCATTAGCAAATTAGGAATATCAGAATAGTTTGAGTCTAGAGAAGAATTTAGAATTGGACCAAAATGACTGGCGGAGACTGGTGAAAACAGGTCTTCTTTTTCTTTTTCTTTTTCTTTTTCTTTTTCTTTAATAAGGTCAGCGAAACTTTAGGTAAGATAAGATTATCATAATGGTATCTTCTGCCCTTAAAATCTATTTAAAAAACTATGAATAGATTGTAGATAGATATAATTGGATTATATTATATACACATCTACATATGTAAACCAAATAAAAGTGTGGCCTTAGTTATCAGGAAATATTTAACAGTGAGTTCATTAGACTGTGGAACAACTGGAGGCCCATTGCCTGAGTAATTTAATTTTTTTTTATTCGTGTGGCAGTAGTAGCCTTAGCTCTGGTTCAGCACCCCCTTGTGCTAGGTGCTGTACAAACCCAAAACACAAAGATTGTCCGTACCCCTGGAAGCTTACATTCTGGATTGGAGGATGTAACGGAAACAATGCTGTGTTAGCAGAGGGAATGGACAAGAGGACTTAGCAATAAGTAGAGTAGAATCATTATCAGATTATATATACTGCAGTACCTTCACAAGCTATAGAAAAATCTACATGCCTTAGTTCAATGAATGGTCAAGTTCCAGTGCTGACCATTTTATGCAGGCATATGATCTTATCTGGCACAATACACTAGTGAGTCGAAAAATTCATCGCTCTATGGGCTGTGTGAGGCACCTTAAACATAGCAAAATGTCCAGCAGCAAAGCTTTTCAAAGCAGACCCTCTTTTGCTAACTAGTTCATTAAAAGTGTAGAAATTCTTTCACCGGGTTATTTGCAAGTCCCTTGCTCCTCTATCTCAGCTGCCCTTGGCTGCAATATAACCATAAAACGTTTACTGCAAAGCCATGAAGAATCCATATGTCCATTTGATATGTCAGGCCACCAAGAAGCCAGAGCTTGTGGGGTAGCATAAGGATATCTGAAGGTGACACATGCTGTCATTTGATGAACAGAGCTGCAGAAGGGGATTCTGGCAGCCACTACCTTGGCCTTGACAACTTGTGATGGTGACCAGGTGGGGTGTGTTATCTTAATAGTCTGGAGCTCTTGTGAGTTATTTGCTGATAGATGTAAACAGCTGTTATTCTTGGTAATGGAAAGCAATTAGAAACATCTGTACTCTTGGCTATGAGTAATGCCTCCTATCCTGAATGCTCCCAAGTGCCAATTGGAAATAACTACATCATGAGGATGGGGCTGGCAATTCTACACTGTATTATGGACGGCTGATTAGTACTGAGCTGTGAAGAACAAGAGGTGAAGTGCAGGAGAATGAGACTGTACCTGTGCTTTAGAAAGGGAGTGAAAAGTTGCTGCTGTAGCTACATTAAGGAGAGGGTGAAAGCAAGTGCTTTGGTGCTTTCAAATCCTTCCCAGGGCAATGACAACATAGTACTCTCAGCCACGCACCATCACGGCTTGGAAAACTATTGATCAAGATAACATCATGCCCAAGTTTTGTGGTATTTGAGTTTCCCACAGACTAATGCTCTTCCTCCCAGTTTTGTTTAAGGAAGCGGTAGATGCCTCAGAATGTTGGCCAGACCTATCCATCTAATTTTTTCTCTTTAGGTTTTTATAAGGTTGCCTATCATTATGCTATCTGAATTGGTTTGGAAAAGTGTGCAGCAGAGATGATCAGGGACAGATTGTCAAAAGAGTTCAACACCCAACCGCTCCCATTTAGGCACCTAAATGAAGCACCAGACTTTTGAAAGTGCGGGGTGCTCAAGGACTTCTAATGAGAAAAATGGAAGATGCTGGGAGTTGAACTAGTTTTGTGCATGTGGCCCCAGGTTGAGTGTAGGATACTTTTTGAGAATTTGGCCTTCTGAGCTGACTGTCCATAAGTCCTGTCATCGGTTGAGAATCGTTGGCTGCGCCTACTACGGTGGTTTGAATTGTTTTGCAAAATTCTAAATTTGAACAGGAGAGTCAAACTGCCTTTAGTTCTTGCCACTTGTTATGACTGCCTACCCTTTGTGGGTGCAAAGAAAACATTGCAAACCTGAGTCAATGTCATGCTGCCTGAGACCGTCAGAAACAACCAAAGTTTGAACTACTTAATCTATCTCAATGAGCCGATACCCCTGAAGCCTAATGACAACCAGATTATTTTTTCAATTTAAATGCAGTACTGTGCATCTATCATGCACACACAGGGTGAAATTCACCACTATGCAGGTCTTTAGTGGGAAAACAGCATCCACTGAGAAGAAGTCTTTTGGAGAGTTACTGTAAGAACTGATTTTGATTTGAAGAAGAATAGCTTTTCACACATGCAGAATTTAATGTGAAATAGGGTTTTCTTACTATGCTATATAAAAGGTGTGATTCTGCAAGATGCTAAGTACCTTTTGAGAAGTGCTGAGTGCTCTCAACTCCCATTGACTTCAGTGGTAATTATGGGCACCTAGTGTCTCTCCTAAGGTCCTCAGCACCTTGCAGAAGCAGTCTCAAAGTGTACAGCTAGGCACAGTTGTAGTTCAGGAAGCTAAATTAGCTGAACTTTGAGTCCTTGGGAGCAACAGCTGCATCCAAGAATAATTCTAAGGCTTGCTTTACAGTACAGAATTGGGATGATGCAAGGCAGCTTATGTTGACTTAACTATAAGTGTCTACACTAAAATTTTGCTCGTGCCAATGTAACTCGCTCGTTACGCTGACTTAATAATTCCACCTCCATGAGAGGCAGAATTTAGAAGTGCCAGATACAATTTTATTAGAAGATGCATAAATATTGATACTTGAATTAAAAAATAAAATAAAACAGAACATAAGTATTTTTAAAAGTACCCATTTATGAGAGGAAAAATCCATTTATTTGGAGTGAAGATGGATGTCAATTCAGTGCCAACCAGTTTAATTTGTAAGGCTGTCCTATATTTAAATGACAATGTGATTAATTGATATTTCTTTTTAATTGCCATTAAAAACCCAGCTCTTGTGCCCTTCTCTGTGCCTTTACCCCTTTTCAGGCTAATTTTTTGTCTGTGGTTCTTGTTGTTAGAACCTGCTAACTCTATCAGCCAAGCTTCCCATCAGATCCTTCAACAAGTATCCATTTATCACTTACAATTGCAAACACTGAGTGATGTGCAGTGAAGCAGCCCAGCAGGTCACTGGTGGATGTGGAGACTTTAAACCTCATGCGGGTTTACCATTCCACAATGACAGGCCTGCAGAAGAGTCCCTGCTGTGCAGAGAAGACTCCACCAGTTGCTGCCAAAGAACACTCTTTGCTCCCTGGCATTCCTATCATTGCATTCCAGTCATGGAAGGAAGCAGGCCCAGATTAAAGAATTTTGGGATCCTGTGCACTGTGGAAATTGAGGGGGGGGCTTCTCACCATCCTTAAACTGGGGTGCACACTGGACTTTCTGGGGGTGGGGAGGAATGCATTGAGCCGTCTGATGGTTTGGAGTTTATGGTAGAAATTTGCAGGGGAAGAGTGGACGAGCATCAGAGTGAAGTGCCATCACTCAGTTTTGGCCCAGCAGCCCCTCTGTCATGACTGGGGAGGGAGGTGGGCTGGCTAAATTTGAGTGGGTGGCGTTGTGACAGGGCAGATAGGGTTTCAGCACCACCAATTTTGGGTGGGGGTTCCCCTGATGGTCAGGACCCCTTTGGGATGTGAGCCCTGCGCGAGTGCACCGAATGCACACTAGTTAATCCAGGCCTGGAAGGAAAGAGAGGAACTGAGTCTGCAGACTACAGTTGAAGCCAGAGGAGTTATCATGAATGGATAATGAAAAGTTATATTCAGTCCTTTGCTTGATTGGCCTCGTCAGAAATGATCCAGGTTTGTTTTTAAAGGGAGCTGAGTTAGTGGAGAGAACTGAGAACATGGAATAGGGAAACACTTTAATGGATCTAATTTCGCCGTCACTTCCCCCAGTTTGAAGCAGGGCTAACGCCATGGAAGTCAGTCAAGTTGCACCAATTAAAATTATGTAAATAAGAGGAGAATCATGCCTATTGTGTCTTCTGTGACATCTTGCCTTGCTTACATGGACTCATATAATATGACTGTGGTATAATGCAGCTACATTCTCACTGCATACCTTGTAGGAACCCTGCTCCAGCAGAGAAAACTAAAACTGCAGCTAGCAGGCCAAGTCTTTTTGATCTTGGCATGGGCTCTCAAGCGATCTCACTGATCTTAATCATGATCCAGAAACCTAGCACGTTGGCTCATCCCTGAAAATCTTACAGCTAAATGTTGAAGGTGTCTCAACTGCGAAACATTCCACTCTTCCGTCGTCAGCCTCCAAACATAACATGGATGTCATCTGCCTTGAGAAGGCACATATTGACTCCCTTTCTGCCAGCACCATTCACAAATTGCCCAGCTTTCCAGCACTCAGCCATCGGTACAACATTTGTATCCCACACAACGTCTCTGCTGAAGAAGCTTACATGCGGTTCACAAAAGCTATTTACAAATCTGCCACCAAGTCAGTTGCAAGAGGTTCTTTATAAGACCTGCATTCCCTGTTTAGATGAGAACTGTGCATAGCCCCTCAAGCAATATGAAGAGAGCAGTGATCCAAATATTGCCCACGCATCTTTTTAGACATCTTGCACATTTCTAGGGGAGTGAGATGGGAGCAGGTTACCAGAGAACTAAACATGCCAAGTTCCAGCCATAATGCATGGGCACTACAGTAACTGGAAAACTGGTGCTGCCCAGAACCCTCCACCATAGCATCATTTCCAGTCTTTCCAAACAGCATTGCTGCCGACCTGTCTGAAGGAGAATCAAAGAAAAAATGGCAGCAATACAAACCATGCATACCCAAAATTGAAGACTGCCAGCCGTTCACTGCAGGTGAAATAGAAAAGGCAATTGAAACATTGAAAACAGGTCAAGCCTGTGGGCTTGGTGACAGCTCCTCTAAATTCCTGAAGAACTTGGGAAAAACTACCAGACGATGGCTTGCCATCCTCCTTCCTCGTGTCATCTAGGAGAATAAAATACCTAAGATTTGGACAAAGCAAAAGTAATAGCCTTGCTGAAACCTGAGAGACACCATAGACTTGCAAAAAACTACTGCCCCATCTCTTTGTTAAGCTGCATGTACAAATTACATGAAAGACTTATCCTTCAAATAACTGCCCCTGTTGATGGTATCTTGAGTGTAGATCAAGCAGGTTTCAGACCAAACTGTGGTACCTGAGATAAAGTGCTGGCACTCGCCACCTGCATCGAGAATAGTTTCCACAGCAGGCAGAGGACAGGCACAGTATTCCCTAGATCTTACTGCTGCATATGACATGATCTGGCACACAAGCCTACTGTACACATCGTAAGTGGTCCTACTGAAGTGGTTTGTCATGGCTGTGGAAATGTTGCTGAGAGGCTGTTGGTTCCAAATTTCATTTGGACAAAAAAACCCCAGTTCCTGGAAGTCCACAAAGAGTGGTCCACCTCAGGACTCAGTTCTAGCACTGACATGTTTCAACCTCTTTACAAATGACCTTTCCGACACCATTTTATGTATGCAGGTGACATCCGTCTGGCAGTACAGGACCAGGATTCCAGTTATCTAGAAGTCCTGAACGCTGACATGAAAAAGATGGCCCACTATTGTAAAAAATGGAGATTTAAACCACGTACCAAAAAAACTGTTTCTAACAGCTTCCAACAAACAGCAAACAACAATCTTCCTGAATGGTCATAGGCTGGACCATAACCCAAAACCTGTATTTTGATATTACACTGGTCCATACCTTGACTTTCAAGATACACTTTAGCAAGACCTTACTGAAAATAAACACAAGAAACAACTGATCGGTAAATTAACTGATTCTACCTGGACAACCAATGTGCAGAAAGTAAGAAACTCTGGAGTTGCCTTGTGCTCCTTAGTAGTTCCCAGGTGCGGCTCAGCCTTTTTCACAGAGGAATAGTAGACATTCAGCTGAATGTAACCATGTGTATCTCGACAAATATCGTGAGAGCAGCCAAGCTGGCCTAGCTGCCAGTCCTGTCCACTGTTGTCTTCCTGACACCAGGCGACAAGTTGCCTTGCTGAATCTGCTCCTTGTAGTGCAAGACATGCCACCTCAACCCCTATTTGGAGATGTGTTTAATCCACCAAGCCGCCTTCTCTGCTTAAGGCACCCCATTTGGACAATTCTCATAAGGAACCTTCATGCTGTTTCCAGAAGGTGTACTAGGTGGCAGGAAGAAGCTTCAAACATAGCCAATGTCTATCCTGTTACAGATCCAACAGTCCAGCTTCCCAGTCCCTATACTTCCCACTCTATCTTTGGGTAAAGCTCAATTGCAGGTATGGAGTGATCCGATGTGCTTCTAATGACTAATTCGTGACTCCCTTTTTTGCCACTGTGGCCAGTTAGAAGATGTACTTGCAGGCTGCACTCTTCAGCAAGGGCTGTTGAGTTCCCTCATGGACTTACATAATGTCCTTCCCTCAACTATGGAATAGATCAGATATAGAGGCTACGTTTATACTGACGGCGGCAAAATCGCCGCCGTCAGATCGATCTTTCAGGATCGATTGAGTGGTCAGTGAGACCCCCTCAAGTAGCGTAGTGCTGTATCGACGGGAACAGCAGTGTAAACAGCGCGCAGAAGGGAAGCAGAGCAGTTGACGTCAGTTATGCAAACTACTCTGCGTAGTTTGCGTAACTCCCGTCAACTGCCGCCGAATCGCGCAGTAAGTGTAAACCAGCCCTTACACTAACATGCTTGACTTGACTGTCTAAGCAAATGCAATCAAGGCCTGAGAACAGAAACGTTCTGCATAACGATCTCATGAATGGATATTTCTGTGTGCTTGAGAAGGACTTATGGCATATAGTGGGCCAGATCAGCTGCCTTGATCAGAGTGCTTTGTGCCACTTGCGTGTCAGCTGGCCTCTAGAGCTGGCTTTATTGGCTACATGAGGTCAGTGTAGAGGGTATCTAGCCCTCAGTGGCCGTCCTTCCTGGACTTGGCTGGGAGAAAGGAAGTGTGTCCTGAGCTACGATGATCCTTGACTGTGGAAAGGCTGCTTAGAGGCTTTTGGGGCCTGATGTGAGGTTGAGAAGCCCTGAGGCTGCTGTTAATTATGCAGAAAATGGAAATGGCCTTGAGGATTGTGGTAGCACAAAAGCTTAGCTGCAGTGAGTGCAACTTTGGTAGCAAATAAGCATTTAACTAAACATGCCCTTCTCTTCAGAGGAAGGGGGAATGGTACTGTTTTACTTACACAGAAATCACTCCATTCATAATGGTTTAAATCTTGGTGATCTTGTGCTGGGATTTGGATCAAGAGCCTTTGCAGCTATGGACAGAGCCAGTAGATGGTGGTCTTAAGTTGTGAGCTGCATTGTCTGTAATACCTGACAGCTCATAGAACTCAAACAGCTATGAGGGAAGTACCAAAGTTCACTTTTTCCTTGTCATATAATATTGGGACGTGGATGGGGGGGGAGGTAGAGAATCAAGGTTTATAAAGAACAAGATTGATCTTTATTTTCTGAAAATTCTGTTCTTATAGCAAAACAAAACAAAACTGAAACGGGATTTGGGCATGAATACTTGTAATACTATCTTGCTTTATTTATCCTAATATATTTTGTTGATATATCATGTTTTACTCCTTTAGAATTGGGGCAAACTCACAGCTTCACACAGAGAGTTTTGGACACCAGAATGCTACTGCATGAACGTCTGTAACTCATGGTCTATATACTGCGGCACATCACTTTAGTATTCCCATTGTCAAGTGCATTACAGAGACATTTGCTTGCAATAGGTGTTACAATACCTTGTAATTCTGTGCAGACTGGCTGGAATTAAAGACTTCAAAGATTAATTTTGAGTTGAAATATTAAAAAATTAAATAGAATGTTTTATCATAATGACATAATTTAAAACTAACTAAAAATAGCATTAATAATAATCATGTTAACTCTCCTTTCATTAAAAGAAGAAATTTAGCACTAAATTATTAAGTGATCAAATTTATGAGGCTCGAGTTAGCAAAGATTTTGTCCCAATGTAAAATCATGTTACATGATTTCTGTCCAGTGCCTGCTGCAAATTAGTAACTGCCGTAAATTTCAGAGGATGTTAATAAAACAAACACTTAAGCATTTTAACTATTGGCCAAATGGTACATTTGTATACAAAATAGATATGCTTCTCTGCTTTCCCCCCCACCAGTGTGTTGTAAAACTGTCAGAAAGAATTAGAAGATACTTGAGGAGAAAAAGTACATAACATGCAAAAGTGTGTGTGTGTGTGTGTGTGTGTGTGTGTGTGTGTGTGTGTGTGTGTGTGTGTGTGTGTGAGAGAGAGAGAGAGAGAGAGAGAGAGAGAGAGAGAGAGAGTTTTTTCCCCCCATCTAGGCTGCCATCTGATGCTAACCATAGGTTTTGTTTTTTTTGTTAAAATCATAGAATCTTTGAAGATTCGAATTGGAAGGAACCTCAGGAGGTCATCTCGTCCAACCCCTGCTCAAAGCAGGACTAACCTCAGCTAAATCATCCTAGCCAGGGCTTTGTCAAGCCACAGCTTAAAAACCTCTAAAGATGGAGATTCCACCACCTCCCTAGGTAACCCATTCCAGTGCTTCACCACCCTCCTAGTGAAAAACTTTTTCCTAATATCCAACCTAGACCTCCCCCACTGCAACTTGAGACCATTGCTCCTTGTTCTGTCATCTACTACCATTGAGAACAGCCTAGCTCCATCCTCCCTGGAACCCCCTTTCAGGTAGTTAAAGGCTGCTATCAAATCCTCCCTCATTCTTCTCTTCTGCAGACTAAACAAGCCTAGTTCCCTCAGCCTCTCTCCTCATGAGTCTTGTGCTCTAGCTCCCTAATCATTTCTGTTGCCCTCCGCTGGACTCTCTCCAACTTGTCTACATCCTTTTTGTAGTGTGTGTGTGTGTGTGGGGGGGGGGGGGGGTGTTACCAGATTTGCCTTTCACCTTGGGTTATGTTCATTTATTGGGGTTACTTTCCTGGAAGGGGGTGTGTGATTCTATTAATGTACTGCTTGTGTTACTTGTGTGTTTATATGACTACAAGTCCCCTCCCAGTGGAGCTATCCTGCAGGACCTAAGGTTTTCAGGGGTGGGTTCCTCCAGCCCCAGATTCAAATAAACCACCCACATATACACACAGACATTCCAGATTAGCAGAGTGCGTCTGAGCGGACCGGGCTATCAGCACTCTCAGCTGACCCCTTATATGTCCCTGAACTCAGCAGGCTGGGTTACACAGCACTTTCAGCGGTCACCCTTATATGCCCTTTTACACCTCACCAGAATAGAGCACACTTCTGAGCAGGCTGGGTCCAAACAGCACTTTTCAGCTGCTACCCTTATATCTCCCTGGACTCCGCAGGCTAGGTAGAGGAGCAATTCTCAGCTGCCCCCTCCCTCTTATATGCCACGGGTTCAGCACGTCGCTATTCCCACTCTCACTCTACAATTGTCCTAGTCATAACCCCCTTGATGAGCAAACCCCACTGGATTTTGGGGTATTACAGGGATCTTTGGCTTAGGTAAAAGAAGCATTGCTGCAGAGCAAGATACAGAAGCCAAGAACACAAAGGAGTAAATGAAGTTTGGAGAGAGAGTCTGGCAACCAGTGTGATTATAAAAGTTATTTTATTGCCAGGTATATCAAACATGATAATAATAGTAATAACCATACAAGGAGAGACAAACAATCAAACAGTTACAATGTTACACAATTTCAGTTGGGATATTGGAGAAAGCTAGCCCAGGTTTGATTACAACAGTTGTGTAGAAAGTTATACCTGGACTAAAAGAGTGAGTGAGTGAGTGTTGGGAGAAAGGCAGGGAGGGGGGTCTCACCACTCCACTCAGTTCAAAGGTTCCCAGGAGACAGGCTGTTCATCTTAGTGTCTAGAATGGTTGAGACAGGCAGACTCCCCAACATGATCATTCAGGAAAAAGTGAAGTCCCAGTGGAACTGATGCAGCATTTGGATCCAGGCATCAGAACAGAGTTTTGAACTTGGGTAGAGGTTTTTGTAGGAAAGAAACAATGGTTCAAGGGAGAACACTAGGTTTGTTTATGGGTAAACAATGGCTCAAGGGAGTATACCAGAGTGGTTTTGTTTATGCTGGACAATAAGAACTGATCATTCCTGGCTATGGGCAGTGTTCCTTCTAGGGAGTTCACAATGCAATCAAGCAGATTCAGTGTTTTGGATATCAATAACTAGAATGGTCTCATAACTGCAGAGCTGGGTGTGTGCCGGTGTGGGTTCATTAACATCAGGAGCAGAGATCTCCCATCATGCAGTGCGTCCCTGCTTTGCCAGTTCCAGAGTTCAGTGTGGTTCCTGTTTGGTTCTCCATTCGGTATGCTAATTCTTGTTCCATCTTCGATGTAGAAGACGCTTTCTGTTTTCCATTCGATATACTAATTGAGATGCCTCCTTTTACATCTTTGATGTAGATGAGGCTAGGGGAATTGCCTTAATCCTATCACCCTTGTTTGGAGGGGTTTAGGTGTCTCCCACTGACTTTTCATTGCTTTTGGTTTCTGGTTCAAGCAGAGGCTGGGGAGGGGGGGATTCAGGGCAACGTGCCTTTCTACCAACATCTTTTCCAGCAGTTGGATGTGTTTGCTCTTCTAATGCAGCCTTGGTGTGGTAGACACATTTCATTCAATATTTAATCTGGGTAACATTAATGGAACTAGATTGTGATCGCTTCAGGAATGCACATAAAATGCTCATACATGTATACAAATAATGATTATTATTTAATGTGTCAATGTAATTCAGTGATGACCATACTCAGTGGTCCTCATAGAAATAATCATTGACTGCAACTCTTCCAATACCCAAGAATCTTAAGAAGCATCTGTGACATTCTTAAAATATGCATTGTTATGATAAAGAAATAATGGAAATATGATATTGTATTTTTCATCTTAACTCTGAATTTCCTTGCACTGATGTTTTAACTTAGAGCCTTTGGACTGAATTCCCTGATTCAATGAACCATTTAATCATGTGCTTAATTTTAAGATATATTTGAAATCCCAAGCTTGTGCTTAAGTATTATGCTGAATAGAGATGGCCTTAAGGATGTGCTTAAAGTTAAGTGCATACTTAAGTGCTGTATTGAATAAGGGTATATATATGTACAACTCTCCCTGAACTCAGTAAAGGGAAGCATTTGGGTATGAATTAACTATTCAAAGAAAATGCAAAAGCATTTTAAAATGTGCTTTCATTTTAAGTGAGTTTGAAATCTGATGTGAATGCCTATTTTAAATGGATAACAAATATTTAGCTCTGATTTAATCTACAAAATATGTTTAGGGTGAGATTTTCAAAGTTGCCCTAGGGGTTTGTTTGGCCAGTTCTGAATGATTTTACTGGGAATTAGGCATCCAAATCCCTTTGAAATCTCAGTTTTAATGTTTTGTATCACAGGTGAAATGTTTTCCCTGTCTTGTTACTCAGAAAATAGGAAGTCATAGCATTATAAATAGCAGTAAGTTGTATCTATTGATGGACTAATTTTAAACTAATCATTTCTCATTAAGTTAATGCTAGTAAAGTTTCTTGTGCGGAGAAGCCTCTTTTTTTGGCTATTCAGTGACCAATGAGGTGTATTGTTTTAGCAAATTGGGGTATAGGTCTTTTAGGTTAGCTTTATTCTTTATTGTACATTACAGCGGTTTCATAACTGCTTAAAGCAGCTCCTGAATCACAAAATGTCACACTTAATTTTCTCAGTTCAGGCTGAATGACGCATTTAAAAAAAAAAGGGGGGGGGGCTTATCTAGTGTAAAATCCATGGCTTTCATTGTCAGGATAATTTTGCCTTTTAATTTTGCTTTGTCTGTGCAGAAACAAAACACAAATAACCCCCCAAATTCCTTTTCAGTGAAATCAAATACTCTCCTGCAGAACGTAAATGAAGGCTGTAACTTTTACTCACACAGAGTATTGTCTTACTCAGTGAGAAGCCTTGCTGAAATCACTAAGATCACTTGTGGAGTAATTGGTATGAGTGGGGATGAATAATGAGATTCAGTGTGATTAAGGCTGGCAGAATCTGGTCCTGTATGTGGTATGTTTCTTCCTTCTCACATGTGTGTTCTATTATTTTAAATGACATTGTTACTGAAAATAAGTGGATGAGACAGCATTTTATTTTGCCACTAGTTAATACAAAGGCACCTTAACATTCATGACAGCAATACTCATTGGCTCTTAAAATGTATGTAATTTTCATATTTGGGACTATACATATGACTCTTCTACTCAAGAATTGTCAGAAGAAGATAGGACTGTTTTAAAATCTCATGATTCAGAACTAAAATTCACAAGATTTTAAAAAATTATAAATTTTGTCACCTGGTTTTTGAGCCTTTAGGGTCTTGATATCAAACTTTGATCTGGAACGTGGAGAATTAGAAACTTACTTTATTTATATAAATGAAAGCTTAGATTCTCTTATAATCACATAACCCCAGGAGCTGGGGCATTAAGAAAAACTCCAAATATCATGAAACTCATGATCATCATCAAATCATGAGAGTTGGCATCCCTGAAATTGCATAGCACCACCAAAATCAATGGACCTATGCCTATTTACACTAACTGAGGATCTGGCTCGCGGCCTGATTCCTCACTGCATTACTCCAGTTTGATGTAGTTTGTGATGGAGTATCCCCCCCACTAGCCCAGAGCAGATTAATGTGGGCCCAAAAGGCCAGTTAATCTTATATGATGCACCTGGAGGGAAGCCAGGGATTGATAAATACTAACTGTAGGTGAAGCCCAGCTGGGACAGGAACTGGGGTAGGATTATAAACCATGAAGTGCGAGTAGGTCGAGGTTGCAGGGAAGAAGTCAGGAGTCACTTCCTAGAGGGAAATGGAGTTAGCCAGGGACAAAGAGAAAATGCAGGGGGAGAGTAAACCCTGGGGTCCTGCCTTGGACTGGGAAGTTCAGCAAGATGTTGAGAAGGAGCAGAGAAATCTTGGGGGATAAACCAGAGATGGGCAAGGAGAGATAGGAAATAGCCCAGGGAAACAACAACAGGGTTTGAGACTGAGTAGACCTGGATTGCTAATCATAGGGTCCCTGGCCTGGAACCCAGAGTAGTGGGTGGACCCGGGTTCCCCTACCAGCCACTGGGAAAGTGGCACAGGATCTGGAGACTTGGAACAGAAGACCATCTGAGCCAGCATCGGGACAGTCATAAATTTTCCACCTGTAACATTTCTAACAATAAATAATGTACCACGCTTTTGAACAGGGTACACAACAGTGCAGTTTAGGAAGTTGATGTGGATGTAGCCTTAGTTTGCAAGAGAGTCCTACAAACAGCAGATGAGACTGTTTAGCTGTTTTTCTTCTTCTTGGCACACTAGTTCTTTCTTATGGGCTACGTGGGTTAATTCTTTTTTTCCTGCAGAAATTAGTAAAAACAGAAAAGTAATTAATCCATGAGGTGCAAAATATGAAATAATACTTTGCACGGAGGCATTTCTTGCTTCAGTGGTTTCATGAGGAGAGCAGAGGCGCCAGAACAATAATGAATATGTTGCAAGAAGAAGAAAAAATAATAAGCTTATGCAAGGTCAGCAGTATTTCCAGGCTTTAGAAAGGATAGGGGAGCTGGTAAGATGCATTGTATTGGCAAAAAGTAAAGATGTACAATCACCATTGTGATTATGTGCTGAAGGAGACAGGATAGCTAAGTGAGTCCACCAACATACTGGCTCAGCCCCTTGCTTGTGCTGGGGGTCACTGAGATTGTATATGAGTCCTTTGGGTGCACATACATACAAACACATAGTGTGTAAGATCATAGAAGCTCAGAGCAGGGACCTTTATGTTACTTTGTCTGTAAAGTATGTATGTGTGTGTGTGTGTGTGTGTGTATATATATATATATATACACACTCTATCTCTGTCTGGTCTCCTTCAGCCAAGGTCTTGATGTGTTTGGCAGTTCCTTTTTGACGTGACTCTCTTACGGACATTGCTCATGAGGCTGCTGCCTCCAGAGCATTGTCAAGCAATAGTTATGCACAAGACAGGAAACACTGGCTAATGGTTCTAGCAGGGGACTGGGCTTCAGATGATCTGACTATTCCCAGCTCTGTCATATACACGGTGTATGATCCTGGGCAAGTCACTCTTACTGTTCCCTGCCTCCGCTCCCTGCCTGTAAAACAGGGATGACACTTCGCAGCAGCATGGCAGGAATAAAGGTTCAATTCAGCAAGCTATTAAACCACATGTAGGTACCTGAGCAGTCCCACTGAAGTCAATCGGATGGCCCACGTGCGTAAAGTTAGGCACGTGCTTAAATAATCTGCTGAATCAGGACCTAATCCATGAATGTTTGTGAAATTTGTGAGTCTTTTGGGGTGGGGAGCTATTGTGTAGTCTCAGCATCCTAATGGCAGATTTTAATTAGCTGGAAAATAAAACCCTTAACACAGCTAGCACTGTAGGGCATTGTTCCAGGCAAGTGCAGGAATATATCTGATATCACCAGACAGCATTTTGTCCAAGTTTGAGTGGAGGGAACTTGTAATCCAGAAAAATAATTTTTATCACTGGCTTACAGGCTCCAAGAATGGAGGAAGATGAATCTCTCCTGGTGCTGCTCTCTTTGCACTAACTAAGGCAGAATTCCCTTTGTCCAGTGTGGCTGCACACCATACCCAATGCTGAGCGTCACATAGAATGCCTGATGCGGTGCCTGTTAAGGTTTGCATAAAGGCTTCAATTGACTTCAGTGGCTAGTGGATCATTCCCGTAAGGCATGGTTGAATTCTTTGATTATTGTCATTCCTTGATGCCTTAAGTTTAGGGCCTGTTGCTGGCTGCAGCTCCTGTTCATGTTGAGCAGTACTTTTGTGGGCATGTCTACTGATTCCAATGGGAACCTACTCAATGAGACAGTTTGGTGGGGCTCATTTCATGAGTAAATGCCACTCGACATGAATAAGGGTAGCAGAATGGGCCTTTGTAGAGTACAAGCATCTCGGAGCAGGGACTTGATGTTTTATTTGTTTGTATAAGTACAATAAGCACCAAGGGCACTGTATAAACAATATATATTAATAAAGGATAAAGCAGGTGGATGACTGCATGTACAAAAGCATCCCTACAAAAAACGCATGTCCTTGTTTTACAACCAGCCATCCACCTGGATGTAACCCCATGTAAGCAGGGTCAAAGAGAAGAAGGAACATGACAGACAAAACAGAGGATAAATACAATCTTATCAAATCAAATAGGTTAGGTATCCTGAATATCTGACTTCTATCAGCACCGTAGTGATTGTATGCAAAGTACCTGCTGGTGGATGAGGAATTAAGCCTCCTCCGATGGCTGCTTTTTACATTACAGATGTCATAAAAAAGGCATCCCTTCAAACCTGTTCATTGCCACAGTAATGCTTTTCCAGATGGGAATTAGAGAGCAAGATTCAACGAAATCTGCTTCAGTGTTACTTAATAAAAAAGAATATTACAGTAACCTTTCTTTTCTAATACAATCATTTCAGGTTTGATTTACCTGCTACACTTTGATCAGAAATCTCTGTAGCTTTATAGGATTATGTATTTTCGTGTCCAGTTTTTGAATGAATCAAGCATACATATAAATGTTCTATGATTATAATATTTCAAAAGCTCAGATTAACCTGTTGTTCTTGATTAAAAAGATATTACACTGAGATTGGATGGGTGTTCAAATTCTTTCTAGCTGTCTATCTCTTCTTTTGTCTGGAAGGAAACAAAACCAAAGCTGTCCCTCAGGCAGCATATTAACTGGAACAGCAAAGTTTGTGAACGCAGTTGTTATGAAAAGTATTGTCAATGTTGATTCAATGCACAGTTATCTTTCAATAAAAGATGTGACATTCTTTAGCCTTTCCAAATTCCCCTTTAAACCACTTAGGTGATTGACAATCACTCTGTCATTTATTCGTGGCATTTTTGACAATCTGAAGCCAATAATGTAGGCCCTGATTCAGCAAGGAATTTAACACAGGCTTGATTTAAGCACATATTTGTGCTGTCTCATTGGCTTCAAAGGAGTGACTCACGTGACATGCTTAACTTTAAGCACATCCTTACGGTCAGATGAATTGGTGCCTCAGAAACCAATATTAACAGTTACTTGTGGTGGGCTAATTTATAGGTGCCTGTGACAAGATAAAACAGCCAGGAAAGTGTTAAGGGCTGTTTGCCTGTCACATGATTCATCAAGGGTGCAAAGAAAGGCTCTTTTTCCAGAATGGAGAAAGTTGTAAGGGGAAAGGTTGCTGTGCCCAGGGGACTAGCTTTGTTTTGTGTTTGAATAATAATCTGTGCCTGAGGCCAGGGCCTGTAAGAGATGTGGGCATATGGCATTGGTTCTTTCCTGGCTTTTGAGGGAGCTCACCAAAATACAGGGCCTCAGCATAGATGCACAGGGCCACGTTTCAGCGAACCCATTCCCCATGGCGCGCTCCCACACTGGAGGTAGCCTTATAATTACCTACATGGGGAACGAAGATTTAATAATGGTCACTTCAATCAAGCAGAGAAAGGTCTAACATGATCCAATGGCTGGACATTGAAGCTAGACAAATTCAGACTGGAAATAAGGTGTAAATGTTTAATAGTCAGAGTAATTAACCATTGGAACAATTTATGAAGGGTTCTGGTGGATTCTCCATCACTGATAATTTTTAAATCAAGATTGAATGTTTTTCTAAGAGCTCTGTTCTAGGAATTATTTTGGGGAAGGTCTCTGGTCTGTGCTAATCAGGAGGTCAGACTAGATGATCACAATGGTGCCTTCTGGCCTTAGAATCCATGAATCTGTGCAGCTAGCACTCCATGCATGGAGGGGAGATCCCTTAGCACTGTTGGAAGGACTTTACATCACAGAATAGTGCTTGTAGGTGGATTGGGTAAGAGATCATGGACACACACATTCTTGTGCACCTGTTAGCCCCGGGAAGGTGATAGCAGTGGGAGCATAAGCTATGATTTTTGTACAAAAGTAGCAAGTGCTGCAGATAGTACCCTCCACCAATGCCCAGAGCCATTATGCTAAAAAATGTAAGAAATTACTCCCAGAAACACAGGTATCAAGCAGAAGCTTTGTCATGGCTGGGTTTACATCTGGAAATGTGAAAATATCCTATTTCTATTACATTTCTTATGTCTATTTTTGATTCTGGCATTATTTTCTGGGATCCAGAGGAGGAACGTTGCCTCTGTGTCCCAGTTTTCTAGCTGATGAGTGGCGACAAAAGCCTACATTTAAGGAAATGAGCTCTTTGATGTTTCTACTGCTACTTAGGTGCAGCACTTGACTTGCTGCTGTTTGTTTCACTGAAACGAGTTGAAAATTAGGACGTGCTAGGTTCATTCAGCAGTACAGCTGCTATGCCCTGCCAGACTTACCTGGCATGTTTAAAAAGCGCTCAGTGGGCTAATAGAATGGCTCAAACAGTTTTGATAGATGACAAAATAACTGATCCAAATCTCTGTCCAGCACTTGATGCTAATCAAACCTGAACATTTGGTGCTGCGTGAAAAAGTTTAGTTGACTTACAGATGTGCACACTCTGCCAGACTCTGATGTCAGTTAGGCCTGTTCTTCTAGGCCCAGATTGTGGATGGCCTATGCATGGATGTGTAAGGTGGAGAAAAGTGCAAGAGGACTTGCACACCCCTATGCAGGGGCCAGGCATAATTAGAGTCCCTGCACTCTTCCAAGAACAGGGACTGTTCCCTCCTAGCATTGCCTGAAGTGCAAACTACTCCCCAACGGGAGCAGGCTAGAGACTGGCCATGGCTAGGCCTTTCACTGTACCAGTCAGCAGAGAGAGCTGTACTCTCCTAAAGGTTAACACAATGGATATGCTTGAGCTGGGGAGTTCTGGGAGCAGTGAGTGGTGCTTATCTATACAGTCCCCAGTTCAGACTTCCGCTTTGATGTCACAATCTGGCACTTTGTATTTTTGAGTTCACTAAAACCAGGAAGTACTGGAAATCTCATGATCAAGGCTGATCTCATGAGAGTTCCATGCCAAAGTGGTTCAAGGCGGGACTTCATAAGCATCCAGGTAGGAGCTGCACATCTGTGTTCTAGGGGAGAACGTGGGCCAAAGAAGCTAACTGTGACATGCTGAAAATGCAATATAAAAACATTTTAACATTGATTTTACTTCCCAGGGGAAAAAAAAATTACTGTAGATTCAGTTATGTTAATTGGTGTTGAAATGGCACTAGAGAGACAATGTGGTCCTGAAGAGAGTGTGTTGAACTGGGATTCAGAAAAGATTCTTTTCCTGCCACCCGTGTCCATTTAGATTGCAAACTCTTCAGGGTAGGGACTGTCACTTACTATGTGTGCAGATAGCGCTTAGCTCTGTGATGCCCCAATCTTAGTTGGGACCTCTAGGCGCTTCTTATATTAATAAGAATAGCTGCTGTGGTTGTGGTCAGGCTGGCTGAGAACATGGGAATGTAAAAGGGCAAGTGGGTAGAACATGTTGATCTTCACATTAATTACCTTTTTGATCTTGGAGTAGGGTTACTAAACAAGTCTCATGTAGACTCAGTGCAGATTGACATTAAGGGAAATGGGCGGGATCACAGTTCTCCATATCAGAATAAAATAATAGAATCATAGAAATGTAGGGCGGGAAGGAACCATGAGAGGTCATCTAGCCCAGCCCCCTTGTCTGAGGCAGGACCACGTAAACTTAGACCATTCTTAACAAGTGTTTGGCTAACTTGTCCTTAAATCCTCCAGTGATGGGGATTCCACAACCTCTCTTAGAAGATTATTTCAGTGCTTAATCATCCTTAGAGTTAGAAAGTTGTTCCTAATTCTAACCTATATCTCCCTTGCTGCAAATAATTGTATATAGAGAGGAAGAGGGCTGAAATCAAGAGGATTTCCCAGCTAAATGTTGTACCATTCAAGCCCTTGCTGAGCTGGAGCATAAGGTGCAAAATTAGGACAAATGTTCCAAATAGCAGTAATCGAGTAGTTTATTTAACTCTTGCATGCTTTGAAAATCTCTTATCAGGATTATGAGCTTTCAAGAGAGATTTGCAAGGCTGAGGAATCTTCAGGTTGATAAATAGGAGGATTAGACAGAAAGTGGGAAAGCTACTTAGCACTCCGAGTCTTTGCCACGAGAGCCAAAATAAAAGCTTATCTTAGAGAGGTTGGAATGAGTAAAACTATAATTGCAAGGAGGGATGGCATAAGGAAGAAAAATTACAGTTGGAATCCCAAGGAGCTGTTATCTACTCCTGCTTGCCCTGGTGGGAATGGAACAGGAGGTAATATCAAGAAGAGAGCTAACAGTGGACTGTAATTATGAATGTATTCACAATTGAATTGATGTGGTAGCTGAGTCATTTGGTGCAAAGTGACTCTGGCACTTACTGTTCATTGAAAGAAAATGTTAATTGATCTTTACTTTCTTCTTCTTCATTATTTATATTACAGCAGCATGTAGAGGAGCCAGCCAAGATTAAGGCTCCATTGTGCTAGGTGATATACAGACTCATAGTAAGAGACAGCTCTACCCTAAAGAATTTATAATCTAAATAGAGAAGACAAAGGGTGGGAGAAAGGAAGGGTTATAGCTCCCACGTTACAGATGGGGATCTGAAGCCCACAAGGATTATGCGTCTTGCACAATTTCACACAGAAAATCTGTGACAGATCCAGGACTTAAATCCAGATCTTTTTAGTGCCTGTCCAGTGCCTTAAGCACATGCTTGTTCCTCCTTTATATAGATCTGTGTATAGATATAGATTCATGTATTTACAGGGATTTCTGTGGTGTTCATCAAGGCTGGCCAGTTACTGCAGAAACAGTATTTGTGAATGGTTTGACCATGTTCATGGTCTATTTTATTTGCTTGTTTGCAATTACAATGGGTTTCCATTTACGAGGACATTTGGGAATGGCTTGTTCTTCAGGCATAAAGAACAATGATGCACATGTTTCACAGGATACAGTAGTTTTCATTATTCACTATTCTTCATTAATTATCCATCTGTTTAAAAAGTTTGTCATCCTGTTAAGGAACAGAAACAATACCAGTTGACTTTGTTGACCAATCATACACTCTAAGAAACCAGTTGTGAATAGTTGAATAGTCTGCAGATAAGCCACAAGCTGACAATTGTCTGTCCAACTATATGGCAAATACTTACAAATAAAACAACACGTTTTCAGGAAATCAGAATCTGTTTGTGAGCAGAAAAAATAGATAAGAAGAAAGAAAGTACCAAGAAAAGAGAGAGAGTTGAAACGTTAGTGTATTTTTTTCAAATATTTCCCCCAGACACCTATCTGAACTGAGCTTACACCAGTCTCCACTCATATTGAATGTGGCAATTACTGATCATGTAATCAAGTCAGCTTGCTTTGGGGACATCAAAAAAGTTGGCCTATAGACCCCTACTGTAATACAGATTATTATTATTATTTTATTATTATTAACTGTTAATGTCTAGCCACTTTTCCCCTTTCTTTATGGATTGTTACTGATCTGGGGGTTATCTAGTTGGCAAATTCAGAATTAAAAAATTTAATGTCAGTTGAGAGAGATTTCCCCCAAATTTATGGGAACAGTTTAGAATACTGAGTAAATTTTTTCTGAATGGATTGCAGCTTGATACTCCCCTTTGTTCAAATTGGGTTTGGAAGCAGAAATACTGAAATCCCTGGAAGGGCTTTCCTCGTAGTATTTCCATCACAGCCAAGAGCAGTTAGACCTGGAAATCTCTCCTAAACTCCTACTCCTATGAGACATCCAGCACATCTCTTTTGTGCATGCAGTTTTAAAGCAGCTTCATCCAGTAGCCACTATACAGTAATGTTTCTTTTATGTATGCATATTCAATTCACTACCACTAAGTAATAACAATATAGGACATTTTCTCAATGTGCATGAAATGTCAT
Source organism: Emydura macquarii macquarii (assembly GCF_026122565.2). NCBI lineage: Eukaryota > Metazoa > Chordata > Testudines > Chelidae > Emydura > Emydura macquarii. The sequence goes on from NW_027131927.1 coordinate 20,613,655, forward strand.
CATTGCTCACCCGATGTGACATAAAATTGTTTGATCACGTCCACTTGTGTTGGGTTATCATTCCTGGATCGGTGATTTCTTGTGAGGGCCTCAGTTCCTCTGCTGGGTTATTATTATGTATTATTTATTTGTATTGAGGTCATTAGTAGGAGCCCCAGTCATGGACAGGACCTCATTGTGCTGGGTGCTGTACAAGCAGAATAAAAGGGGAGTCCCCGCCCCAAAGAGTTTACAGTCTAAGTCAATCTAAGGCTAGTTTCCTTTGAGAGAGGCAGGTTTAGAAAGAAATTAAATGGTTTAATTGGATATGGAGGTAGCCAGTGTTTTCAACTGTGTCCAGTGCTTCAGAGACTCTGTTAATACCCATTTTAAAACTGCTCACAAAGGATTCTCTGATTCTAACACAATTCACCATAATTCATACTAACGGACACTTGCTGTCCTTTTTCTGGAGCATGGTCAGGACCGAAGGGCATTTCACATCTTTCATGTGGCCATTCCTTTCATGTAAGATTCTCACACCTGTGACTATCTGCTTCCAGCAACAAATAAATGGAACACACTTCTTAGATTCTTGGATTCCAAAGCCAGAAGGGACCATTGTGACAATCTAGTCTGACCTTCTATATAACACAGACCATAGAACTTCCCCCATATAATTCCTAGAGCAGATCTTTTAGAAAAACATCCAATCTTGATTTAAAAATGGTCAGTGATGGAGAATTCACCACAACCCTTGGTCAGTTGTTCCCATGTTTAATTAATCTTCACTTATTGCACTCCCACACTTTTCAAATACTTTCACAAGGCCAACAAAAAACTTTCCAGCTTTGTTGGAAGAGGTGCTCTTTTGACCCAGGAAAGTCTATGCTGTTCTCTACCAGCAAGTGCACTGTCCATCCCCAGGGGATGTTCCTGGGCTTTTTGCCAGCACTTGTTTGTTTCTTCCTGAATGATGTTCTGGGTCTCTTCATTGGCTCTTGGCTGTCACTGAGGATGTATTTCAGCTTCTGTTCACAGCTGATAAGAAAGAATGTGATGGGCAATGCTTCATGCAAACACAGGAGTTAGGAGATGTGTTTCCAGTTTCTGTTTCCTTACTCACTAAGAAGGCATCTAAAGTCGCTAAACAGCAGGAAACACAAAGTCACTAATAATTAAGCACAAAAAACAGTTGAAAGGTCTATCTCTTCCTACCATCATGCAGTCTTTGCTTGTCCAGATGATCAAGACCAATATCATTCCATGTTCTAGAGAATCAAACTTTTCTCCTTTCACTTTTTATGGCATTTATGATGACTTTTTAAAAAAAATTTGTTAATCTAACGTCACTGAGGACCCCAATTTATCTGAGAGAGCTAATTTGTAAAATGAATGTCCATGAAACTGATGGGATTCATATATTCTGCAAACAGTTCAGATTATGAAGAAATACTGCAAACCAGTGATCCATCTGATCCTATAGCTGGATCCTGATAGTGGCCAGATCCAAATGCTTCAGTGGAAGAGATCCCATAATGGACAATCATAGAATAACATGACCCAGGGGGAAGTTTCTTCCTAAACCAATTGCTAATTTGTGGAGTGAACCATGAAGGTTTCTATTCATTCCAAAACAAGTTTTCATCCTCTCTAGTGTAATTGTGGATTTTCGCATTAATCCTTTTTTTTTTTAAACCTACAAATGTCTTAACCTTACAGATATATTGTGGCAGAGAGATCCACAGGTTAATAATTCTGTAATGGGTTTTACCCCTGTCACCTGTTAGACAAGAGGGTTAAGTGCCAATTAGCATGCTAGTTGATTGATTGAATGCTTCCTGGCCAGAGCGCGAAGAGCTAGGTAAGCATGGTTAGGTCCTGGGCCTTATAAGGACGAACAGTGAACTTACTAGGTTCTGTAGAGGAGGTAGGACTCTCCTGCGGAGAGAAACCCACAGGGAGCAGGTCAGAGTCCAGGGGCAAGGAGCCCTGGGACATGGCTTCAACATGCTAGAAGCCAGGCAAAAAGATCCACAGGGAATAGTTTAGATCTACCCCCACCTCAGGACCCTAAAGTAGGGTCAGTAAAAACACTTCAGTGGAGTTTGAGAGGGGTGGAAGTGTGGTTAGTTTAGCAGAGAAAGGAGAAGCTGGGAGGACCTCGCGAGAATCCAGAGAGGCCTGAGAACCAAAGGGAGTCTGTATTAAGCACAGGCTGCAGGGAAGCAGTACAAGAGGCTCAAAGGTAGGAAGTGACCCAGGGAAACAGCAGCATATCTGAAGAAGCAGATCCTAGCTGCTTAGTACAAGGCCCATGTGCTGGAACACAGAGTAGGGGCTGGGCCTGGGTTCTCCTACCAGCCTCTGGGGAAGGGGTATGCAAGACCACAGGGGTCCAAAGGCTCTTTCAGGTAGGGAAGTTTTGTGAACTTTCAGTGGAACCTTTATTGTTACTCTGGAAGGGGTTTGGACTGGGATGAAGGACCAAGGTGAAAGGTGGGCTGCCAGCAGGAGGCGCCGGAGTCAAGGATAACTGATGCGATATCTTGACGTGAGGCAGCAGTCCAAGGATAGGTTCCCTCATGACAAATATTTCCTTTATCAATTGTAACTGTAGTGTCTTCCCATTTCATTTAGTGTAACCTTACCTTTGTAGGAAGGGTCTATAATGAGTTCTAGATGCCATTCATTATTTTGTATAACTGTCTCCCATTTCTTCCAATGATCTCCTTTCTAATTGAGACCGTTGCAATTTAAAAAAAAAATCTGTCTGTATGGAAGTCCTTCTGTACCTCAAATCATTTCCAGTGTCTGTATCTGGGCCTCTTCTATTTCTATTATAGTTTATTTGAGATGGAATGACCAGAGGTGAATGCTATATTCCAGGTGAGGGTGCACCATTGATCTATATAATAACATTATTATAATATTTCAGTATTCTTTTCTATCTCATTTATCCATTCCAAAATTTTGTTTGCTTTTTATTTTACTGCCACTGCACACAGAGCAGAGGTTTTCTTTGAGTTGTCCAGAACATTATCCTCAACTCCTCAGATGGGCAACAGTCTATTTAGAACTTAGTGATACACATGAGTTGTTCCAATTATTTCTTCCAATGTTCATAACTTTGTATTTGTCAGCACTGAATTTCATTGGTTAGGTCTCTCTGAATTTTCTCACAATCTTCTTCCAGGTTTGATTAACCTAAGTAATTTGGTGTCATCTGCTACCTTATGGTTCACTTCCTTTTCAAAATAACTACAGAATACATTAAACAACTTTGATTGTAGTATGTTGGGGCACCTCATAGTTAATCTTCTACCATTATGATAATTTAACATTTGTTCCTATTATTTTTTCCCCTCTGAGTCTTCTCTTTTTCTAATTCATAACTGAACCATACATCTCACCCCCATGGCTACTTAATTTCCTTAATAGCCTCTTGTGAGGGACTTCAGCAAAGTCTTTCTGAAAGTGCAAATAAATTATGTCATCAGGTTCTCCTTTTTCTATTATTTTGATGAAATGATAGTTTTTTGAATGATCCTTCCCGCAAAGATGTTGGTTGTTAATTATAATGTGATCACTGTTACTTGTTGGCTCAGCTATAGCTACTCCTTGAACCAATTCCATTTAGTGACTCCATGGATCTTCTGTGGTGGAGAGGGTTAGGAATCATCAGGGGCGGTGGGGGAAGCGGGAAAGACTTGAGAAAGAAGGTGAATGTGACCAGGTTAGTAGTGGGAAAGTGAGAGGATGCGTGTCTCTGTAATATTTCACTTGGCGCATTGCAGCCATCCCTTAGAACCCAAAACTGTAGTTGAGCAACTAGTTTATATAAGGTATCCTTGATACTAATAAAATAAATAAATTCACACTTTAAGATTATGCCTGAGTATCAGATTACTTTCTGTCATTCACTCACTCTCCATTGTGGTACTATTCTTTTTTTTAATAAAAATAACTTTACCTGTTTCTTTCATTTTACAATAGCTGTATATTTTGAAAATGAAATAAGGTTGGGTCTTTTTTTCTTTCCTCTGCTCTAATGTAATAGTGCATGTTTTAAAGCTTAGGACTGCAGGACATCTGCATAGGTAAATATAAATCTTGTTGGCATTTTAATTTTCTCCCAGCAAATCTTGTTTTGATGTTAAAGTGTTGAGGAATTCTGGGAGGTTTTTTTTTTCATTATTGCTGTCCTTATGAAAGCAGCTGTTCTATGAATGTTGTGTATTTTGTTACCTCATCAAGAATCAGAGAGAGATTATGGGTTGATGGGGGTTGGTGTGGAATATTCAGCCCATTTCTTATTCATTGGAGTATTACTGATTGATTTAATATGTCAGCTCTGGAACAGTTACTCATCCTTGATAGTTGTCCAACTCAGAACTCAATGTTATTTATGTAAACGATGCTTTACTTTTCTTCTTCCATACAAATAAATTCAGTTTGACAGAACTGTTTAAAAGACAAGTGTGCTTTCCTCTGGGGATTATGGCCGTGGTAGTGGTCTGTTTCAATTCCCATATCACTCTTGCATTGCACTCTGAGGACTAAGACACTGGCAAACAACCATTTACTTCTTCCTCTCCTCAAGTAGGACGCTATGGCAAGGGAAAGGAATGAATGGGGGAGAGGGAATGAAATTAAGGATGACTAATCACTTCCGAAAGAATAAGAACTGGCCCAGAATTTAGATAGTGGACCAGATCCTTAGCTGGTGTAAATCAGTGTGGCTCCAGTGAAGTGAATTGAAGCCTCTATTGAAAGCAGGGATAGAATATGGTCTAGTGGATAGGGCACTGGATTGGTAGTCAGGACTCTAGTATTCTAAAACCAGCTTTGGAATTAATCTGCTGTGTCACCTAAGGCAAGTCACCTTACCTCTCTGTGCCTCTTTTTCCTCTCGCAGCCTTTGTGTGTCAGGACTATTTAAGACTGTAAAGTCTTCGGGGTAGGGACTGTCTCTAGATAATGGTTAGCAAAGCAGAGCCTTCATCCTGGTGGGGTTGGGAGGGCTCTCTGTGTTACTGTAATATAAATAATAACAGTGGAGTTTTGCCAGTTTACACAAGATGAAGATCTGGCTTGTTCTACTAAACCTGCTGACTGCTGAAGTCTATCTTGACTGTAAAGTAAGTCAGGAAAGCTCTGCCGAGTCAGATTCTGGTTTTCAATTCCTGTGTGCCCTGGGCTTCCCTAAGGGTAGAGGGGATGTACCTCTGACCCACTGGAAAGCCATAGAGCTTCTGAGAGTGGAATACAGGAGAGAGAGAGAGAGAGAGCATACACCAACATGAGGAAAAAGCCCTTGTGATATCTTACTAAAAGTACAGGGTATTCACAGCTAAAGCTGGTTGGAAATTTTTTGTTGAAAGTTTTTTGTTTGAAAAAAGCTGTTTCAATTAAACTGAAAATTTTAATGAAATTGTAAATTTTCCATGCAAAAAAATTTCAAATTTGAAAAAAGAATCATTTTGGAAAACTTGTTTCAGAAAATTTAATATGTTTATGTCAAAAATAGCATTTCAAATTTTCATTTCAATCTTAATTTTTATAGTTTTGTCATTTTATAGTCATATTTTTTCATTATTTCCTATCATAATATGACATAGTATAATTGAAATATTTTATTTAAATTTGAAAACATTAAGAGCAGCTGCTACTTAGTGCTGACTGCAATGTCTTATCTTTTCAGTGGCAACCGTTTGTGCTGTAATGAAACAGTTTGACACTTTGACTCAATTTGGAATGAAAACTAATTTTGAAATGTTGAAATTTCCAGTGAAATGGAAATTCTGGGTTTTGATCAACTCTCCTGTGGCAGGGCTTTGCTCACTCCTGTTCCTTCTCAAATCCACACACAGCTCAGAGTCCTTTATGCTGAAAAAACACCCGGTGCAGTTTATTTACGGTGTTGGTTCCAACCACCCTTGTACACTATTCAGCCTTACAGCTACGGTCTTAGAGAGCCCCCAGCTCCCGAGGTACACAGGGAAAAGCGAACGAGCAAGCAAGCAATCTCTTTCTCTCCCCCCCCACCAGCCCCCATCTGCTTCCCCGCTTCTACTTCCTTCCTGTGCCTTTTTGTATCCTCAGCCCAATGGCTTACTTAGCCTCCCAGCTCTCCTCCACCCCTCAGTTAGGCACAGTTCTTCTTAATAGTCTGTTTAGGGTTATCATCTTTGAAATGCAAAAAAACTGGCATCCCCCTCTATGAGGCAAACCTGGCGCAACCCCAACCCCAAGGCAACTGCACAACCCATCCCCCCCTCAACAGCCACTGATAGTATTTACACAGATAACGCATATAGGTAAGATTGATAACATCACACATCTTCTCACTCTTGTGTGACTCAAATCCTCTCTCTCTCACACACGGTGTGCTTGCATGTTGGTGGGCAGACAGTGGCTGTATCTTCAACATTGTTGATCTGTTATTGCTTAAACTGTGGAAGTGGGAACATTGCAGCCTCTTTAGCTGGACACAGAAACTTTTAACATGGATACCCAAGTGTATGGTGATGATAATGCAAATCTTTAGACCCATGTAAAAAAAACCTAACCAAACCCAGCAGATTAATTATGTTTCTGGCAACTGGAAAGTTCATGAAAAAACTGGCCAGGTGGTAACCCTGGGTCTGTTCTGTAGTAATCAATTGGGGTTACAATGACCAGAGTACTGGATCAGCTGCTGGTGCCCAGCACTCTGTCACATCTGCTCACAGCTCCCAGACAGGTCAGCAATGGGAGCTGTGGGCGTCCAGACCTCTAAAAGTCAAAGCCTCTGCTGAGGTGGTGAAATATGAATTTAGGGGCCTAACTTTAGGCAGCCACATTTGAAAATATTGCTGACAGGAAATATACATGCTTTGCATTGTCCTCTGAAGGCCAACAAATTCAGGGTATGTCAGTTGAAAGAGGTGGGCTGGAATTAATCCCAATGTGCTAGACCCCTCTGGTCCATCGTTTTTTGCACTACCATGAGCAATCTGCCATTTGCTGAGGTGAGGCCTTCGCATTAACCGTGTATGTATGCAACTGATGATGAGATTTACTGTAGATCATTCTCTGAGGAGGTGAGATGATTATACTCACATGATCTCTTCTGGTCCTTGCATAGTTGTTAAACACTTTTGAAAAAAGAAATTTTATGTATATATAAAAGACAGATGGATAGACAAAGAGACAGGATCAGATACTAAATGACTTACAACTGCAGACTTAGATCAGTATGGTCTTAATACTACAACGCTAGCACAGCATCAAAGTTATTCTCTGTCTGTCTCCCCCTCCCCAACTGTACCGATTTGTATGAAAATTAAGATTACAAATTAAAACCAGGCTATCCTGGAGTTTTCCAGTTCATCAGCCATCCAATAAATATGATGTCAAGCCTGTATGCATAATTCCCAGAAGATTACTCTGTCCTTACAGTTAAGCTCTGTCCCTGATATAAAAGATCTCTATCCAGTTTTATTGAAATAAAGAACTAACATCATAATCCCAATATTGAAGTATAATCTTCATTATCTCCTGACCCTCTTGAGGTTTTTTCCACCCCCACCTCTCATTCTATATTGCTTCAGATTTATTTCATTTATAATTCCGATGTGTTTACCTTTATTGAGATAGGATTATTTAAATTATATATATATAATCCTAATATATCAACCCTTATGATCTCATGATTTATGCTGAACTGAAGCTCAATCAACTAATGTGTTATCTTGAATTATTTTATAATGGTGGGCTTGAGTCTCATTTACACTAACACTCTTTTATGCCACTCTAACAGTGAAAAAGGGCTCTTTGCAATGCTGTGCCACATTTCCTATTCATACAAACATCCCACTTGGAGATCCCCTTTACACTGCTGGAATGATATAAAGAGCCTTTGCTATAAATGAGAATCAGGCCCTGTCCGTATAGTTATATTGTACTAACCTGAAATGGTACAATTTGTCTGTGGTGCGCCTTGTGCTGTAATTATTAACTGACCCAATCTAGTTTACAGCCCTGATATTTTCTTTTATAATATATCTGAACGTAAAAAGACAAAAAAACAGCATCATCTGATGTGATTTTTGTCCACTTTCCCAGAAAATCTCAATTCAGCTGAGTATAGTTAATGATTATAGTTTTTTACAGAGCTTTAATGGCCATAGGCTGTGCCTCAGGCCATTAACTACCAAACTAGTCATTAAATACCGGTTTCTCAGAGATTATTGCTTATTTTCTTTTTCTATGGGAAAAATGGCATTTCTGTGCTGCCAGGAATTGGGGGGTGGGAAAGGAAGGGAGGGAGACAGAGATGTGCTCAACAATCTTTTGTTTGTCAGGTATAGTAGGTCTGTTGTCATGTGTGTACGTCATGAGCAGGTGTCTCACGTTACTTTAGAACGCTAGACAGTCTGATTGTGCCAAAATAAAAGCAGGTGTTTGGAAGGATGAGCTCATTAGCTGAGGGGAAATCATAGGGAGTGTTCTTTCCTGTTTAAGCCAGCCTCCTGGTGTTTTTAAGTTGAAAAAAGAAACCTCATAAATATGTAATCCTATTGTGGCATTTGATTGATTTGGATTTTTATATTGGTCCCTTAACAATTGCTTAAATTCTTCACCTTACATTAGTCAAAAATATTGTTGGGTTTCTAGATTTCCTAGCACTCTTTCACTCATATTACAAACTGGGTCCATTTCAGGCATGTCTCTAATTCTGTCAACACTTGCACATCATTCTGTAGTCATAATTTGATTGACTTGAGAGCATACTGACTTGAAGCTCTAACTCCAGGTTCTTGACCAGAACTTCAGAACAACTGAAGGAGAAGCTGCTTCAGAGAATCCTTCTCGGGTTCTTCCCTGAGCCTCATGCATGTTGAGAGTTTAAGGTAGGATTTTCAAAAGAACCTAAAACAGGTAGGCACCAAGTCTAGCCTCCATCTTTGAGGCGCCTTTGAAAATACAAGCTGGCGTACGTAATTATGCTCTGCAGACATCATCTGCAAAGATGCTGGTTATTTCCTGTACCTCAGAACTGAGTCTCAGGAGGCTAAGATTTGAGGTGTTCCGACTAACTTGGGACATTTCACTGAGCAAAATAGTGATTTCAAGGAGTACTACATAGTAGTGGCAAACTGTATTAGACTAATTCTAATGGCATGACATCCTGGCCTTATCGAAGTCAACGGCAAAACTCTCATGGATTTCACCCAGGGTTTCTAACTAGACTGTGATTTACTTGGTGACGTTTCATATTCTATGAAGCTGGCAGCCTGGAATTTTCTGTGGCATTTCTGTAGAATTTTCTTATGTCTACCTGAGTTGGAAGGCATGCGCTCAGCAGCAGTGTAGACATACCTGAAAGGAGTTACATGGAGGGAGGGAGCAAGAAACAAGCTGAAAGGGTGTCAGTAAGGGTGGGGTATTCTTATAGTCAAATTACTCAGAAGCAGTTGTTAAACTGGAACTGGGCAGTTGGGTAGTTCAGAAGAACACTTAACCACTTTGGGTATTTTTTTAAGATGGCATATGCTGGTGACTGGGATGAGATTCTCCATTGTTTTCTGTCTTGTGTGTAGTCCTTTACATTAGTGCAAAGCAGATGTAAAACAGTACAAGCTTTACATTGACACTTGCTGACGGGCCCCTTTATATTGTGAGAGTGGTGTAAAGGAGCCTTAGTGTAAATGAGAATCACGACCTACCATTCTGATTCGGTGATACTTTACATGCACTTGACATTCACTTTGCATGGGTGTAAATGACTGCACAATGAAACGGAATCAGATTAAATGAATTCTTGGGGAAGAGTGAGCAGTTGGTTTGGGAGGCTTCAGGAAATTTTGTCACTCTTACAAATGCGTCTGAATCCTTTTGAGGTTTTTTTTTTCCTCCCATTCTTCCTTCTTTTCTACCTTGTTCTAGGTTCTCAATGGTGTTCCAAAAAAACTGCACTGCCATTTTTGAGAAAAATTTAATCTTCTGGAAAAATTTGATGTGGTAAACAATGACGAACTCTTTTCCTCACAATCTTTAAGGACTGATCCAAAATCCACTAAAATCAGTGGAAAGACTTCCATTGACTTAAGTGGGCTTTGGATCAGGCTTTTGGTCCCAACATGGTATACAGACCTAGGATGGGTGTTCAAAGAGGCATTGGAATGAGTACAGGGCTGGGACAGGAGCTAGTAGATCTGGATTCTAGTTATAATTGATTCCATTTGCTATATGACCTTGGCCAGGTCATAAAACTTCTCTGTTGCCTCAGTTTCTCCATCTGTAAATTGACATAACAGTGCTCATCTGTTGGAGATCTTTGGCTTCAAAGTGGGTGGACAGTATATAGCCTAGTCAATAGGGCACTGGATGGGGCTTCAAGAGAGCTGAGTTCAATTCTTGGCTATGTTATTGGCCTTCTGGGTTATCTTGTGCAAGTCACTTCCTTCCCTGAGGCTCAGTTTCCTCTTCTGTAAAATGGGGACAATGATCTCTTTTTGTAAAGCGCTTTGAAATCTATTATTGACATTAAAGAGGAAAGAACAGAGGAAGCGAAAAAAAAATCAAGCCATGTCACATTGGCTAAAATTACTATGATTCTTGTCCTGAAGTAGTTAAATAAATACATATGTGCAAAGAGACCATGCAGGTAAGCTGAGGTTATTCCTGTCTCTGTCTCCATCTGCTAAGCTGATAACAGGGAGACATATTGACAGGGGCTCAAGAAAAACATGAAATATTTCATCAGTAAGATTATACCCCACAGAGACAGATGTTGGGAAGCCATAATATTTAAAAATAAAGAGATAAAACACATGCTTGCAGGAAGGATGGAAGGATTTTTCTGCTGTGTGCCAATACAGGGTGGGAGGAAAGAAGGGAGGGAGAAGGAGGTTTAGTACTGGACTAGAGAACGGGAAATTGCTATTACCTAAAAGCAGATTAAGGGGCAAATCCTGCCTGTTTTACACAGTCTCATGGGACTAAAGTGAGCAGGATGGGGCCCTAAATCTGCAAGTGTAAATGTGCTTTGATGAGGGTGGCATGCAAAAAACTGGTAGTGCGTCTGTTCATTGCTGGCTTGCTAGCAGTGATCTGTTCTCTAATGGTACAGCTCTACCTTAAAGCTATGGACAGAAGATGGATGAACTGAAGCAGGTATTGCTTAACATTGCACAGAGAACTGAACAGCAGATGTGATAGGGAAAAGCAGTGTGAGCCTTTAGGGTTGAAATTTTCCTGCTTCTGCAGGTTTATAATGCAGCAGCTTGAGCCCAATCATGCTTGCTTTGTTTTCCTACAAATCTCTCTGAAGAAGGTTGGGTGCTAATTTTGTGTTGCTTGCTGGTGTTGCCAGCATGGATAGAATGCAATGCTGGACCACCCCTAGAGGATAGATTTGACCACCCCAGAGATGCGCCCATAGAGCCAAGTGTTACTAGAGCCATAGAGAAACTTTCCCCTATGCATCTGTGTTGCCATTTTGTGTATTTTTTACAAAAGAGATTAGTTTGCGATGGCTAATTCTTTGGGCTAAATTCCAGGTGTGGAAGTGAATTCTGGAGGTGCAGAATTAAAGATACTGGATCAGATCTTCAGTTGCTGTAAATTGGTGTAACTCCATTCTTTTCAGTGGTGCAATGCAGATTTACAACTGCGGGGGATCTGGCCCTAGTATGACACAGTACCTAAATATTAACACATAACTACTATAGCATTTAATACAGCGGGCCATAGATTTCCCTGACCTTTGCCATAGAGGCTGACCTTAAAGTGGCAATAAATTCAAAAAGCTGTATTTTATCCACACAAGCCATTTTACAGCAGACATAATAACCTAACATGAAGTGCTGGGCTGTCAAGCCATAAGTGACTTTAAAAGTATTTTGGATTCTGTAGCAGGTTGCAATGGGATAATAAATTAAAGCCATTGCTGGAAACATCCTCTCAAGACAGTTTGACACCAGTGAACTTGCATGCTTGCTGATTTGAGAGTGGGAGAATCACCGCTTCCCCTAATTACAGAAGGCCACATCACCCTCTCTTACAGGAAGGAGATAAGGGGGAGATAATCTCCTTCAGTTAGCATCACAGAATTCCCAAACCAGTGTTTCTGTTGGGTATGTGATATTTAGCCTTTGGGGAAGAGGCTGTGGGCCTTTCAGTTCCCAGGAGATCATACTCACCATGTAAAGGTTCTATGTCTCTGAATAACTTTACCCAACACTGTCACTTGTTGGCAGTACATTCTACAGCTGGGGTAGTCAATTGGCGGACAGAAGGCCAAATACCGACCGCTGGATGCTTTTGAACGGACTGTGACATCTTTTTATTTACTTATTATTTATTATCATTATTGTTATTGGGTATGAAAAATGTTTCTCTAGAGTCTGGACCTTGACTGTACCTTGAAATTTGGACCTTGACAAAAAATAATTGACTACCCCTGTTCTACTGGAACCATGCTACCAGGGCTTCTCCAGCTGGCCTGGTGATCCCCCCTTAAAGGGGGGATAAGAGTTGCAGAAAAGGTTATAGAACCCTTGGTTAAACTACTTAGCCTAGAATAGAGAAAATGAACATCAGCTCCTAGGTTTGCCTATGCCCCAGCCATTCCTCCCATAACTTGCTTTCCTCTACATGGATCGCTGGGCCAGGGAAGGGGGGATCTCAGTCTCCATCTTCGATGTTGAAAAGGTGAGAACTGCATGGAGAAGGCCTTCTTGGGTGTGGATCAATGGGGTAAAATCAGGCCCACAGTTAGCAATAATACTACAGCACACTGCCCTTTTAGAGCGTGATCCAAAGCCCATAGAGGTCAGTGGGAGTCTTTGTACTGACTTCTGAGCTTTGGATCAGCATCTTATAGCAGATTCCATGGAAAGAGTACAAAGCACTTTCAGATGTTAAGGCACCCAGCATGGCTGGGAGATAGTGTGATTTATTATTCCCCTTCTACAGATATCTGCAAAATGTAAATCAAATGCAGAAGTATTGTGGGAATGCAAACTTACCTTAATGGTAATGAAGGAATCCGTGTTGTTGATTGTATAAGTATGAGAAATTGAACTAATAATACACAACCCATCTTCATATTAAGACCCAGTAAAGTCCCTGTTTTTCTAATGTCTGCTATGTTTCTGGCTCTCACTCACACTCAAGCATTTTCTTCTGTGTCTCTTCTTCCAACTTGTCTGCTTCTATTTCCTTTTCCCTGTTGTGGTTTCGCTTGCCCCTTGCCTGACCCCTCTCCATCCCTCTAGACTATGTTTGCTCTTCATGCCTTGGATGTTGTTTATATATTTATGCACATTCCATATTTAGTTCTCTCTCCTGTTCTTTCCAACCTTTCTTTACTCACTCCCCGTTTCCCCATTATTTTCTGCTTTCTCATGCTCTGCCCTTTCTCTCTTTTACCTTTTCATTTTCCTCACCTATCTGCTTGTTTTTAATGCTTCCCACTTCACTTTCCTTCACCTGCCTTCCCCATTTTTGTACAACTCTCCTGGATTCTCTTCTGACTTATCTCCAGTTTCCCATATCATGTTGTAGTTCATTATTATTACCATTACAGGAGCCATCAACGTACTCCAGTCAAGGCCCCATTGGGAGGCTATCCAGACATAACTATTTGCCTCTCCCATTGTCCCTTCTTCTTTCCCCTCCTCTTGCCCAAGTGTCTTCCTGTGCTGTGCTATCCTCTACTGACTGGCATTTGAAATATTGTGGGAACAAGCTGTTCTCATGCTATTGTTGAAGACCCAGAATGCTAAGCAGCAGTATGCAGCATGTGGATCTGCTATCACCATATTTGGGGATCCAAGAGGGTATTTCTGATCCCGATTACAGACACGTACATCATCAGCAATCCCCCTGAGAGTTAGGAATGGCCCTCACTCAACTACTTGAAGATTTTTGATTGGCTAATAAATTTAAAGGTGGCCATGTTATTTAACAGGAAAGATCTTTTTCCTTTAAAGAGGTGCAGGGGAATGGAATGCATTTCACCTGGTGCTGGTATCTATCACTCCGTTGGAACAATGGGAAAGTCCCTCTCTTGTGGCTGTTTCTGCGACGGTCATCCTTTTGGTACCTTAGCTGGCTAGGTGTGAAATAATCCGTGTTACGTTTTGGCAAAGTATTACAAGCTTTATTGACATGCCATCAAGGAAGCTTGTTATGACTTTCTCACTCTACTGATGAGATGACAGCACCGGAGACATTCTGATCATTGTATAAACTCTCGGTATCGCTAAATGTGATATACATACCATATAAACATTGCCATCTGCAGAATGCTCCTTTATTAAGAATTTCCAGCTCAGTCTTAAATGGGAGGTTGGTGTGACAAAGTGACTGTGTCACTGTGCAACTGGCCCTTGAAAAATGGATCGTTCACTCTAGTAAAAATCTGTATACTCCTGTGCATTTGATGGAGTATTTATTGTGTTAGGCTGTAATGCAGAAGGAAGCACAGATAATCTGTGTTTGTACAAGTTTCTTCTGCTGGAATTTAAAATGAGTTTAAAAGCCTTCTGTGGGGCTGTTTCCTCTTTGCAAGGGGGAAGGGAAGATTCATCCAGGAGCCCACTTGATGGCTTACCATTCTTGAAGGTTTTATGAAGCCCCAAATCTTATTTTGATGATTTAGCAAGGATTTCCTTCCTCTTCTTTGGGTAAATAAGCCTTGTGTTTTCCAGCAATATAATCAATCGACTCTGCAGGTTTGAAACCCATCCCTGCTTACTAAGAGCAGCAGCCAAAAGAGTTTGTAAATCAGAAATATTAGTTCTGAAGCATAATCTCTTAATCCTTCCTAGGTCACATTGTGTGCAAGGTTTAGAGCTGTATGAAGTACATATGGATTCAGCTCACTGGACCAAGATTCTCATCTTAATTATGCTAGTGTAAATCTGGAGGAACTCCATTTCCTACCCGCATGGGTTTTCTAGCACCACCATTCACACTTGCATTCCCGGACTATGTATGCTGGGAGTGCAAGGACCAATTTGTCTTCATTGGAGCAATTCTGGATTTACACTGGTGTAACTGAGATTAGAATCCGGCCCACCAAACGTGTAGTTTAGATTTAAATGTGTTCTGCTGAGTTATTTGTGTTTGGATAATGATATAATGGACTGTGTGATGAAATCGAAAGGAGATAAGTCATGTGATAGGAGCTGTTTAAATTTCTGATCAAGGTACACCCCTGTCGCTGTTCGTTTTCATTATATTTGATGAAACAGGTCTGTGTGTGCATTTTTTTTTGTGAATAAACAAGATGACATTTCTATCATTAATTTCTTTTCCAAATGAAAACAAACCAGCGTGACCCTGAATTTTGATTAATTGATCAGGTCAGCTGGGCAACTGTATGTATTAGAGCTGAGTGAATCATGTCTAATAAGTAATGTATTAGAGCTGATCGAAATATTTTGCATTTTTGATGGAATTTTCTCCAATTCACCCCCATTTTTCAAAACAAATATAGAGCTGGTTGCAATTTTTCAAATGTTGAAATTCTGGATTTTGAAGGGGAGAAATAAAAGCAAAACAAAATCACAATTATTTTCTGTGAAAATATCTCCCTCTTTTTTCCCATCCAACTCTATGATTTAATTTCTGAAATTCACCTTATTTTCTGCCCAGGGTAATTTTTCTCAATTCTATTGCTGTTTGATAACATTTCCCACCACTTTTGTTTATTCTTTGGCTTTGAAATCTGCATTTCATGTTGCGATTGGTCCATCTGTGTTGTTGATCTTCTCTCTATGAATGACAGCACCCTTTATGATCAGGTTTGTGCTATAAATACCTGCAGAAAGTGAACTTAAAATTGATTCACCATGAATATCCAGTGATACAAACATAAAATGCACAGTCTACAAGCATTTGTGCCATCAAAACTCAGTTGTGCTAATGTGCACAAAGTGGACAGAAAACAATTGTGAACACAGTTGAAGTGAATTTATTAATGCCCACCCCTTTCACTTCTGTGGTAATCTGGTCATCCTGGCCCCCAGGAAATAACCTAGTGACAATTCACCCAGCTCTAGAATTAATATACAGGTTACTGCAATATTACCTTGCTATCAATGTTTGTCAAGTTTTGTTCCTTTAGGTTTCCATTCTGTTTCCTAAGACTGTAGGACTTTGAGCTAAAAGATGAGAAATTAAGCATCCAGAAAAAACAAAGGCAGAAATGTCCATCAGATAAAGCACTGGACTTGAATTCAGGAGACCTGGATTCTGTTTCTAGTTCTGCCATGGAATGGCTGTGTGACCTTGGGCAAATCCCTTTACCTCTTTCTGCATTTTTCCCTTCCATCCATTGTCTTTCTCATCTATTTAGACTTTAAGTTCCTCAGAGAAGGGCCTTTTTCTTACTCTATAGATAGACTTTGCAGGTAGTATAACTTTCAAAAAACACCCAAGTGACTTAGGCACCTAAGTCACACTGGCTGTGTCCTTGAAACTCATTAGGAATTAGAAGCCTAAATCACTTATGCACATTTGAAAATCTTATCTGACTAGTTTTTCAAAGGTATTTGGGCACCTAAATATGCGTGTTGGTAGCTGGTGAGATTTTCAAAAATGCCTAACTCGTATTGGAGTGAATGGGAATTAAGTGCTTAACCTGCTAGGTGTTTGAAAAGTTCATTTGATGCCTACATGCATCTTTGGGTTCCTAAATACCTTTGTTAACTTGGCCCTGTTCTCAGTTGGTCTCATCAGACACTATTTTAATACAAACGATAACAGAAAGCGAGTAATACCAAGAATAACGTGGAGATTACTCAATGCACAAAGAATTCCCCCTCCACACACACACTCACTTTACTGTGCACGCATAGTACAACCTCTCTGTTCTGTAGCAGCTCATATCTTTTTTCATTTATAATAGTTCTTTAGAAACTCTGAGGTTTTTCCTACATGGTGAGGCAATGCACACAACTGAGATGTGATTTCTAAAGTGCACCACTGTGTTGCACACTAACTGTGTGGATCTTGCTGGTGTGTATTAAAAATTCCCTACTGATCTCTAATGCAGTACTGTTTGAAACAGGACTATGTTAAAGTGCGTAGGGAAGTTTTAGCTTGCAGCAACAGGGTCTGCATGGACCAATTAATGCATGACATGCTTTAGAAATCACACCCTCCTGGTGCTCATTACCCCACGTGAGCAATATTAGTGCAGCTGCTCTGTGATGACTATCTTTTTTTCTTTAGTTTGGTTTGGCCAGTTCATGGAAAATTTCAGGTTCGCTTTGCATAATTCTCCCACACTGAGTTGTTACCTATCTGAATATAAAACAACAACCGTCAAAAGGGTTCAGAAAAGCTTTGCCATCATAGGGACAGAATCAGCCATGCCTGTTCCTGTTGAATAGTCCTTTGCTCTATAAGTAATCCCATTCATTTCAGTAGGACTGTTTGCACAAGTAAGAGTAATGGAAGCTGCCCTGGAAGAGCATTCTTTGAACTGCAGGGCAAATAACACTGAGTTCAAATCCACAGACCAATGGAAAAGGGGAAAATAGAAAATTCTTCCTGATGAGAAATAAGTCTATTAGTAAAATCCAGCTAATGAGAATTTAAAAACCATACGCCTCCCCCTTGTCAGCTTAAAAGATTCTGCAGTTGCATTTGAAATCTATAGTTTCTGGCAGATCTAGGATAAGGTTCTACTTGGAACTTACCAGAGTTGTCAGTTTCTAAATTTGTTCCATATTTCATTATATCTTCTCAGTTATAATTAGTTGTCTACTAAAATTAAGAGCAGCCTAGTTCAGTGAGTGCTTATGTGAACGTTTAGCAGCTTAGCGTTAGAGTGACAAGTCTGATCGGAAAAGAAAGAGAGAGACCACTATGGCAGTGCACCTAGCTAAATATATCAGCTTCATCTGCATGTTCGGAGATGTGGTGTTAGCGACATGGGCAGTATATTCCTGGTCATAGCAAACTGGCGGTGTGATGGTATTGTTAAATCGGTGTCTTTGAACAGGGCTGAGTGCACTGGTGTAGCTACCTGGAGACGACATTGTTGAGGGCAGTTGATTCAACTGAATATTTTGACACCTCCCTCATCAGTGAGAGCTATTTTAATCATTAAGATTATTGTCCTATCCAAGAACACAAAATAGCTCACTCTGTGTGTAATGTTACCAAATGTGCTCATATGCCTCATAGCTGCTATGACCTCTTCCTTCCTGATGTCTTCTCTTCATATTGCCCTAAATGGAACTGCAGAGTTGCCCGTAAATAATGGAATTGCCAGTTGGAATTAGATTGTGTGTCTACCCTATGACGGCAGTCATTCAGCTAATTTTCATTTTTGTTACAGCTTGTGGTGGACAGGTTAGAGCCCTCAGCGGGACTGGGATCCCCGCAGGACCCACTATCGTAATGATGGGAATGGGAGTAAAAAAGTCCCCCACAGGACTCTGGCCTCTGCCATTGAAATATATTAAAATACAGGGATTCAGAAGATCTGGGTGAAATCCTGGCTTCTGGTGAAATCAGTGAGAGTTCTGTTGATTTCAGTTAAGCCAGGATTTCACCCCTCAATTCTATTCCTGGCTCTGCCACTGACCTGTAGAGACGTTGAGCAAGTCCCATTCCCTCTATGTCTGTTTCCCCTTCTGTATAATGAGAATAATGATACTGACCTTCTTTCATAAAGTGCTTTGAGATATACTGATAGAGGTGTAATATAAGAGCTAGGATTAATAATAAAAATAATAATTTATACTATTTTAGGTGGATATATTTTTCAAATGTATTTCAACTCCCTGATTAAATCTTCCCAAATACATTGCAGTCATACAATTAAAACTAAAACAAAGTTCACACATAATTTCCCACTGAGGAGACAAAGGGGAAAAGAGAACCATGTGTGACCAATGAGAGTCAAGGTGCTTAATGCATTCCTGGAAGGCGCTTGGAGCACATCAATGGGCATGATATAAGAACCTAAATAGAACAGAAATGTACTAAGTAATACATCCACAATTTGTTCAAGGGCAAGACAGAGCATTCATTTGAATAGTGCATTTGTTTTGCCATCACTGGTTGGTAACTTCAAAAACACACTTTTTTTTGCTATCATAGAACATTGCTGTATAATAGCTATGGTATACTTATTTATTCTTTTTCCCCCCAATTTACTGAAATGTGCCTATACGCAAAGCTCAAGGCCCATATACATAAACAATTCCAGTTGATACAGCATCAACACTTAGAGACACTCATCCTGCAAAAAGTGAGAAATAACATATTCATTTCTACTTCCCCAAACCCACCCCACAGCCAGAGTTTGGGTAAATTGATAGACAACATGCGCTGATGGCCAACACATTTAAGCTCTGTTGGATCAAGATAAGGGTATAGGATTAAGGTCCAGGCAGTTGACCCCTGAGAATGATCTGGCCTTAGTCTTCAAATGAATGGATTGAGAAAACGAAACCTTGAGCATTTCTGTTGATTTCAGCTGCTGAGTTAAAAAAGGAGAAAGGAGGTGGTAACTAAAATACAAAGAAAAAAAACCAATAAAGATATGGGCTGTTTAGATCAAAGCCAACACCTTGAATTGCAGCTGGAAACTGAACTGAAAGCCAGTGTATACTTTGGAGTGGAAAGTACTGCTGAATAGGTATGGAGGAGTATTCTGAGGTGCCAGAGTTGTCTTCCATGGACAAAGTGCACTGTGGTAATTCAGTTTGGAGAGGACAGAGGCATGGATTAATTTTTTCTCAATCTTCTCAATCTTTCTCAATGGTTCTCAATCATTTTTCATTTGCAGATGCCTAGAAAATTTCAAATGGAGGTGCAGACTCCTTTGGAAATTTATTGCCTGTATATATAGTTGAATTCTGTTCAGTCAGTTTTTGGTCTAAGTCATTCGTGGACCAGGTCTGTGCACCACAGGTTGAGAAACACTGGATTAAATCATTTCACCAGGGGAGATGACAAAATGGAACCTAACATAAAACAGTCCTTGGGACAGATGAGCAATAATCCCAATACTGCCCTTTGGGTCAGAGTGAATAGAATTGAGCCACTCCAGTGCAATTCTGGTCTTTCCACAGTCCATAGGTAGTGTAGCATCACCTCAGGGCTCGTATTGTTAGAGCTCTATCACTCTTTGTCAAATTACCATACATATGCCAACAATCATCAGTTTGAACTGATACTTTTGGAGGTGTGTGAAAGCCAATGTGTGACAAATGTTTTATCCCACAATGCCCTTTTCTTTATTTGGTATGGTTGCTGGGGAAAATAACGTGCTGATGCACTTCCAGTGCAGGATCATTGGCTTCTGCTGGCTCTGTTCTGGCCAAAGGGTTACAATTGGATGGGACTTGACTGGACATTAATGTCAATGAGATGTTTCAGCAGAAAGTGTCTGTGTGTGTTTAATAATTCTAACTCACCAGAGGAAAGCTCCAGTGGCTCAATTTTGTTGGCATTTGCCAGGACACTTAGCAAGGTTACTTCCTCTGTTCATAATACAGAACTCTCTATGCAAAGCAGCTCAGCATTATGAATGTAGGCGTGTGTTTCAGTTGGGAAAGCAGTACACAAAAATCACTTCACCAGTTGCAAATTAGTCTGTGACTTGGTTTTTTAATCAAGCCAGGAAAAATCAAGCTTAAAAAAAAAAAAAAAAAAAATTAGCCTTCCCTACTTTTCTGTGGCTTTATCTCTCTTAGGCTTTTGTGCTGTGTCTCTGTTTCACTCTCACCAACACAGTGCAGATTGAAAATGCAAAGTGTACAGCATTGAAAAGGAAAGATGACACTTTGGTCACTAGTCTTGGCTCACTTTACTAATCTCCTGGAACTGCCACCAGTAATTATGGTGTGGAGCAAGCTGCTGCTGCTAGTGCAGAACTCTTACTAGAACCATTAGCTGCAGTCTAAGACACACAGATCTTCCTAAAGAATTTCTCCATATGAACAACATGTGAGTGCCCTTGTTGGCCCAAACCCAATAAAACAAAAGATTCATTCTTTCTTGGTCTATCCCTGTCTCTTTTTAATGCCCGTCATATTGGGAGGAGGGCATGAAGAATAAATGTGAAAATACAACTTGATGGTTTTCTGATGTCTGAATATTAGATACTCATTAGATGAGAAATCTAAATGTCCCAGAGTGATCCTCATTAATAAAGGCACAGAGGAGCCAGCGAATGGGGGAGGAACTCAGTGGTAGACAGCCTACTTTGCATGCATGAGGACCTAGGTTCAATCCCCAGTATTTCTTGTTTCCTTTGCTCATGTGTCTAGGCACTCAGATGGTATGGTAATGAGTGCATTATAAGAACCAACTGAGAAGTTGCTCAGCTCTTAACGGAATATATATTGAAACCTTTCCAAGAACTGTTGTGGGGAAAGACTTAGGCACAGATCTAAGCAATGGATGATGCATACACTGCACAACCCCAGGAGACAGTTCCAGGGTGCACAGTGACTCAGATGCCCCTCTGGGTCACCAGCTGCCTCCTTGCTCCTGGGAGGCCAGGGGAGAAAAGGGAAATCATTGGGTATTATTATTTGCTGTTGGCTTATACTGGCAGCAAATAATGCAGACCATTGAACCAGCTTGTGGAGCCAAGGCTTTTCCCATTTCTCTTTGCCCCTCTCCACCCACCTCTGCTGGGGAGGGAGCAAAGACACCTGCCTCACTTGCTTCTGCAGGACATCAAGTAAGGTACAGGAAGTCCAAGAGGAGGCATAACAGGCAGAGTTTATCCCTTCTTCCCTGCTCTTCCCCCCCACTCATGTGAGTGTGTAATCCATGTCACAGTCCAACCTTTGTGAAATATTTATGTTCTGGAACACTAACCATAACTTCCATGCAGTAGGGACTGCTCCTAGAAGCTTCACTTACTAAGTAATTGTACCTGTGTAGGTAGGCTCAGTGCCGGTAATGAGGTTACCTGATTACCCAGGCTTTGCAGGGGTGGACCCTTGGACAGCAAGAAAAGCAGCTTAAAATTAAGGTTACAGTATATTAATGGAACCATTTCCTTAGTGATTACAAACTCACTTGGTTTCAGGTGTATGAAAAAAGAAACAGAGTCTTCTGATTTTATTCCTTGAATTCTTCATGGTGATCAAAGGCAGTTTTGACAGGTAGAAGTTGGCTATTGCTTTGCAGCACGGGGCATTTGTTTTGAAAATGGTGGCTGCCTCTCTGGAAGGTAGAAAATTTCCAGCCAACATACATTACAATTTAGCTTTTGTAGGGGAGTCAGAGCTGAAACACTTGTGCTTCAGACCCTGGGCTTGCAGTGGGAAATGGAGAAATTGAGAGGCAACACGTAACTCTTGGGGGGGGGGGGGCGGGCCCAAATTAAAGATTCTGGGGAGACACATGACCACTCCACTTGTCACTTCTTGGCCCTTTTCCACGCCCCCTACTCCTCCAATACCTGCTTCAAGCCGATACCACCTTGTCCCCACTCCCTTCACATCTCCTTCTCCACTTCTCCCATCGCCTCTCCACTGTAGGTGTAGCATGAGTTGGAACGGGCTCCAGACACCTACTGCCAAGCATTGGTAACTGTGGCTGCGGATAAGAAAGGGACACGACTCAGTGGGCTTCCCCATACCCTCTCTGGTGGAGCTGTGCTGCCAACCCGGTCTCTCTTCTCTGCTCTGGGTGCCTCCTAGCACAGCTCAGTGGGAGCGTTAGGTGCCAGTGTCTTTCCCAGGCACATCCCCTTCAGTACACTCAGCCTGACTCTCATCCTGTCAGAAATCTTGGGGTGGAAAATGGGGGGATGTGATCCTGTGTTCTAACTTCCCCCCACACATCGCCTCTGGGGAAACTTCACCTTTAGGTGTAACTTGCGGATACTGAGTCCCAGGTGCTTATAGTATCAGATTCAGAATATGTATACATGCAACACAAACAAACATGGTGGGTGTATACAGCTCTACATGTTCCATCTTCCAACTAGAGCTGGACAGGAAATTGGTTGCCCAACCTGCAAGTGTCTGAGATGTCCAAAAAAAAAAAAAAAAAAACCACACCCAAAAAGAAACCAAACAAAAAACACACTTTCTATCTCAAAACAGTCAAAAGTCAAAATCTCAAATTTTTGCAAACCAATAATCCAAAAAAGTGAGATTGGGTCAATTGAATTGTTTCATTCAGATAATATCAAAATGTTTAGTTTAAATTTTGGTATTTTTTAACATTTTCAGTATAAGTTAACTAAAAATTTTAAAAGTAATTTAAGATAAAACCAAAACATTTTCACTGTGAACGTTTCTTTCAAAAATTGTTTGAAGCGAGAGTTTAATTGAAACCGACCCTTTCTCAGTTTCAGCTCTGACGAATCAAGATTTTGCAACAAAAAAAGGATCATTGGAAAATTCCCTGATCATCTCTACTTCCAGCTCCACCCCATACACAACAATGCTACAACAAGTGTAATGAGTTTCATGGCCAGTTTATTTTTGTCTGAGCAGCTACGGGGCTACGTGCTCAACATGGTTGCTAGGCCTAAACAGCATTAAAAAAACCCAACCTTAGTGCAATCACTGGCAGCTGTAATGCCCATGTTTAATTAGATCTCAGGGTTACTGTAGCAGCTGAGCCACTTGCTTACGGAATTAGGGGGCACCTAAAAGTACTTCTCAAACGTGCCTCATGCACCAGTAACAGCAGCTTGATCGAGGTTTAAGTGAGTTGCTTCTCCCAAAACATGGTCTGCCTCCCTCTCTAATTTTTTGCAGGTTTCGTATAGACATCATCAATGTAGTCATCCTGCAAAGGTTACTGCAGCTGCTTCATGTGCTATCTAGCTTCCCCTTAACCTATCCAGCTCAGTTTTTGTTCTATCAATTAACATTGGAAATAAGATGAGCCAAATGCATATATAACCTTTGGCACACTGCTTCTGCTTGTTTATCATTGCCATCTCTGCAAAATATGTCTGAGGTCATAATATCAAGGCCACAGCAATCCTGAATAAGCCACAGGGAAGAAGGCAGTGGGGGGAGGGGTGAAATCAGAATATCAGCTGTAGCAGGGAGGAGTTTCAGCTCAGACTTGCTGAACGACTTGCTATCTAATCAGCATCTCATAAAACAGCTGAAATCTAACTCTTATGTGCAAAATTCATCTCGGTCTTGCTTATCACAACCAGCACCATTGTAATGTGAAAGTTAATAGGACACATTCTGCGTTGTACTTCTTACATGGGTTACATTCTTGCAAGGTGTCAAGTTGGGGCACAAGTAACGTAACCTAAAATTCTACATGGGTGATTATGCAAAAGATACATGAGGCCAGACTATCAACCGTTGCGAATTGGCATAGTGCTCTCAGCTTTGACTTTGGTGTTTATGTAGCCAGTGAATACATTATTTACCCAAAAGGAGGAGATAAGTGTAAAATACATTACTGGTATTCATGATTAGCTTCTGGGTAATGATTCATTGGCTAAATTACATTGGGTCAAAGCTGAGTCCACAAAAATATTGGGCTATATGCTCAGCTGGTGTAATTTGGCATAACTCCATTGACATAATTGGAACTATGCTCTTTTAGACCTGCAGCAAATCTAGCCCAAAATCTTCATTTCCTTGCTACATCATAGATTTCTTGAATTCCCTAAGAACCTTTTTGGAGCCCTACACAACCGCTGATGAACGGACTTGAGGGGAATGTTATTAGGCTACTAGCTGATAACCTGTGAAAAGTTTGGCTGTGTCGTACTATTAGGGGTTTTACCCTATGTAGGGTGTAGCCCAAGAGGCAGCCATGACCATGCATGCATTAGAGTTGGTACTGTTGCTGGTGCAGCAGTTTTAAGGCTTTAAGGCTTCTTCGAGTGACTGCTCATGTCCATTCCATTCCATTATAGGTGAGTGCATGCCACCGTGCAAGGTTCCTGCAACTTTTTTCCCCTTAGCAGATCCTGTAGGGCCGGCTCTGGTGCCCCCTGGAGTCCCACACGCATGCCATGGTATATGAGGCACTGCCTGCCCTACGCCCCCCTCAGTTCCTTCTTTCCGCCTGTGACGGTTGCTGGAACTAGCCTTGCTCTCCGCAAGTACCATTCCCCTTCTTTGAACTCTTTGTTATTTGAAGTACTTTAGTTAGTTTTAAGTAGTTGTTAAGTGTTGTTAAGTGTAGTTAGATAAGAAGTCCCTGAGGGACTTAGAGCAACTGGGATTTAAGCTGTGTGCTTTCCCGCTTAGCAACCCCCATGATTGGTGCCTTAAGTGCTTGGGGGAAGAGCACAGGAAAGACAAGTGTAAGATATGCAGGGCTTTTAAACCATGGACTCAGAAGGACAGAGAGGACCGAGAGATCCAGTTAAAAGCCCTGCTCATGGAGGCAGCGCACCGCCCAGCGTCTGAGCCGTCCCGCTCCACCTCGGCACTGTGTGTCCTCGGTGCAGAGTGCACCACTGACACTGGGCTCAACTTGGCACCGAGCGACATCCCCAGTGCCAAAAAAGAAGAGACAGCGCACGGAGCGCAGACACTCCTCTGCGCTGTCGGTACAGGCAGGGTCGAGTGCAGAGATGCACCAGCCACGGCCTGTTGAGTCTTCTCTGGTGCCTTCATCTCCGAGCAGGGAGCCTCCCCCGACTCCTGGAAGTGGGAGAGTGCCCCTGCCGACGCCGTCGACACCGGAGGCTTTTCAGGCGGTAAGAGCCTTGTTGGCCTTGCCTATGACACCTCCGCCGAGGGAGAAGGGGCCAGTTTCCCAGAGCAAGCCAACGTTGGGTCCCCCTGAAGGGCGGTGGAAACCCCCGGTATGGGGAGGAAGATCTCCCGCCAGATGGCCACCAGGGATAGAGCGAAGACACTCCCCCAGCAGTCGCTCCAGGTCGGCATCGTCGAGCCAGCCTGCTTGGACTCAGGATGCGGACTCTCCCTCTCGGCGCCGATGTTGGTACCCGGCATCGGAGGCAGTGCAGGCCAAGAGGCGGCACCGGTCGAGGTCCGCCAGGCAGCACTCAGACAGCTCCTGCTCAGCATCCCCAACACCAATGAGTTCGCCCGCACCGAGGCGGCACAGAACCCGGTCACTGTCGGAGGACTCGGCACTTAGGGGTTCGCCCGCACTTAGGCGGCGCGGAACTTGTCGCCACATGAACACCCCGCATAGCTCAGTCCCTGACGCGGAACCCGGTCGCCGGAGTCAGGGTCAGCACTGCGGAGTTTGGAGCAGCGCCGGTCTTGATCACCAAAGGGTAAGCGGCACCACAAGTCATCAGTGCTGAGACAATGCTCTGGTACCTCGAGCTCCTTGGAGCGCACCTCTACTCGCCGGCACCATTCGCAGCAACGGAGGGGGTCCTCGTCATCCTCCAGGTCGGAGGCATTGAGAAGATGGTCCCCGGCACCGGACGGCATCCAGGACCGAGGCTGTGCACGGCACTGCAGGTCTAGTGGCTCGGGGTCCCACAGAGGGGACAGTCCTCAGGACAGCCGATGCCCCCACAAGGCGCCTCAGTCGGCAGCACAGTCAGCCCGTGCTTGGCCCCAGGGTCAATGACCGCAGCAATGGCCCCAGTAATGGCCTTATTGGTCCTCATGGGGGATCCAGATGGGACAGGGGCCACAATCCATCCTGTCAGCGCTCTTCAAGAGGGTGGCCTCCAACTTTGGGCTCGAGGTGAAGGAGTTAGAAGAGGCCAGTGATACCCTCTTTAATGTGCTGGCACTGTCACCCCAGAGAGAGTGGCCCTCCCATTCCACAAAAGGGTACTTAAGATTGTAAAGGCCCTGTGGCAAACCCCTTCCTCGGTTGCCCCTACATCAAAGGTGGCCTGAGAAAAAATATTATGTCCCAGCCGAAGGATTTGAGTATTTGTTTACTCACCCTGCCCTGGGAACCCTGGTGGTAGATGCGGCTAACCAGCGAGAGGCAAGGTCAGCCAGGGTCCACTCCCAAGAACAAAGACTATAAGAAGCTGGACTTGTTTGGGAGAAAGGTTTATTCCACGGCAAGCCTGCAGTTCAGGATTGCCAACCATCAGACCCTCCTGGGTAGATACAATTTCAACCTGTGGGACTCTCTCTGACAGTTTGCTGAGGCCCTTCCCCAGGACCAGGCTGCAGACTTTAGCACCATCGTGGTGGAAGGAACCACAGTAGCTAGGGCAGTGCTCCAGATGTCTTGTGACTCTGCTGACTCGGCAGGCAGGGCCATAGCCTCTGCCATCTGTATGAGAAGGTGCTCATGGCTGCAGTCCTCGGGCCTGTCCCAGGAGATGCAGCAGACTATTCAGGATCCCCCTTCGATGGGTCAGCCCTATTCTCTGACCAGGCCGATGCAAAGTTGCACGGTCTGAAGGACTCCAGGGCCATGCTTCACTCCCTGGGCCTGTACACGCCCCAGGCTTCCAGGCGGCGGTCATGGCCCCAGGCACAGAAACAGTCAAGGCCTCTGTCTAGGCCCTTTCAACCGAATAGAAATAGGGACAGGAATAGGGGGTTCAGAAGTAGAAATCAACCCTCCCCCAGCTCGTCCTCATCCCCCCATCAGGGGCCCCCCGGGGGGTCGGACAACAGTTAAATAATTTACACCTAACCCACCCAACAATCTTCTCTCTATGTCCCTCTACAGGGACCCCTCTCACTTCAGGTGTCTATTCTCTCCGGCCACAGGCTTTTCTCCATCTCACGGTGGCTGGCTCCCACTGCCAGTTCACAGCCCTGCTATTTGGCCTACCCGCTGGTGGCAGACTCCCTGGGCAATGATGAAAGGTGTTGCGTTCGAGGAACTGGTCCTGTCGGTCACCCCAATTTCTGACGCTTCTGATGTAGGATGGGGAGCCCGCATCAGCGCCAACCCAGTAAGTCAGGGGCTCTGGTCGGGAGAGGAGAAACTCCTGCACAACAAAGTGAAGGAGCTGAGGGCCATTCGCCTAGCGTATAAGGTGTCCCTCCAATTCCCGACAGCCAGAGTGGTGCAGGTGCTAACGGACAACACCACAGCCATGGTTTAGATAGACACGCAGGAGGGAGAGTGCCCCTCGGCCCTCTGCAAAGACTCCCGGGAGTGAGGAATGATGAGGCAGATAGTCTCAGCAAGTCATTCCTACCCTGCCACGACTGGCCGTTGCACCCGGAGATGGTGGCGATGATCTTCCAGAAGGGGGGGCGTTCCCCAACTGGACCTATTTGCGTTGGCCTGGAACGCAAAGTGTCCAAGGTTCTGTTACTCCGGGGTCACGTGACTAGGTCGATTTCCGACACGTTCCTCATGAACTATTCAGATCAGCTTCTAGCAAAACCCTTTAGAACCTTATTCTACACAGGGTAACAGGAGCCAGAAACTCCATGTTCTGCTCTCCTCTGTCTCAATAAATAAAGCTCCAGACGCGTGAATGGATATGATACATCTAAACGGGATTTGGTCCCATCTGAGTTCAGGAATACATTTGCACTGCTGACTTGACTATCAAACCAGTACCGGGTGTGTAGGAAGGAGTGTGGCCTGGATTGGAGCACTGAACTGGGACTCAGGAGACCTGCTTTCTATTGCTGGCTTTGTCACTGGCCTGCTGGGTGACCTTCAGCAAGTCACTTTGCCTCTCTGTGCCTCAGTTTCCCCATCTGTAAATGGGCATAATGATACTGACCTCCTTTGTAAAGCATTTTAATATCTGCTGATGAAAAGTGCTACATAAGAGGTAGGTGGCTGTAGTCTTCATCCTTTTGTATAGTAAGAGGTTGGTCTGATATTTCCAATAACACCAGGTTTCTGGGTTGACGTAGCAGGAAAGCAAGATCACTGTTTAGCAAAGCGGGACAAATATGCAAGATTTAAATGGGCTAGCACTGCATTTCATTGTGAAAGATGCATTGGGACAATGCATTTGCTGGGAAGTTCCATCCTTCGTCTAGTCCAAAAGACAGCCCATCTCAGAGATGGAAGCGGAGAAGTGAATGGGTGGCAGTTAGGGAATAAAACAGAGAAAAATGCATTGTAAAAATAATTGCTTGCATTGGTCAGGAATTTTCTCAATTTTTCCAAAATGAAAATTTTCACAGCAAATTTGTTTTTAATTCTTTTCCAGCCTTTTCAGTAGAAAAACAAAACTGAGACAGCCCCCTCCCCACCTGAATATCCCATAGCTTAATGGTTTGAGCACCCTCCTGTGAGATTGGAGACCCCTGTTCAAATCCTTTCTCCCCCTCAGGCACAGGGGGGAAATGGAACTTGAGTCTCTCATATCCCAGGTGAGTGGATGCTCTAACCCAGTGTTTCTCCACCTTTTTGATATCAGGGACAGGCTTGCTGCCTTCCTAACCGGTGTCAGGGAGAGCTCTGGGGACTGGCGCCAGTCCATGGACTGGTCATTGAGAAACACTGCTCTAACCACTGGGCTAAAAGTTACAAGATGTGCTGCAGCCCATGGAGGTAAGCTGGCACACAACTCATTCCTGCAAGAAATGCTTTAGGTGCCTAAGCTGCCTGACTGCAGGTAGCAGGTTCCCATTTGTGACTCACCCAGACTTAGGCACCTATTTCCAAGAGATGGCTGGGGGTTAGCATGCACCCCTTTCCTTGGCACCTCCTATTGGCTTTCTTAAGCAGCTCCCCACCTAGTGTGGTGGCTTTTGTGGACTATATTCTTAGGCTTCTATCTCTCCCCATTCATTGTGTAAGGCAGCTGTCCCCAAACCTTTTACCCTGCACCTCTCCTTACCCCTGTCCACGCCCCCTGCCCCACCCCAGCTGGGAATGGGAGCGAGGCCACGGTCGGGACTGGGAGGGGGGTTGGAAACATGACCCACCCTGTTTTTTTTTAAAAATCAGCTTTCTTATCTCTCAGCAAAACCACATCTTGTGAGTTGTATTTGCCATTAAACAACATGGCCATGACACATTTAAGAAGGAATGTCATCGTGCAAAAATAGGTTGGCCATTACTTGGAGATATAGCCGCCAAATGATCCCCAAAGCCAGCCAAGAGTGAAAAGTTGGGAATTCATGGACACTGGGCCTGATCTGAAGCAAAGTTCTTTGAAGGTCTATAAATGGAAACATGCTGGAAGAGGGCTGACTTGGAGCACTTCATTAGTATGAATGCCTGAATAATGTTCATATTTTGCCATTGCTCACTTTTATGGGGGGTTGGCCTGCAATGCAGTATATTATGCAATGGTTTGTCATGTATCAGTGATGATATTAACAGTCTAATGCTAAACAGGTTCTGAGGAAATGAGGAGGAAAAAAAAATGACTTACTATATTTACCCTGAAACAAGATTCAATCTGCCACTGTATTTAATGCTATATTTTTCATTATCTCACAAGCATATGTTGGAACCGCTACAGATGATGAAGTTAGCTGCTGGGCAGAGCTATCATTAATGCTTTCCATCTTTATTTTAATAAGAGGAATGAGCAAATTGTTTGTGACCTTTGTCAAGGGCTTCCTGGAAGACAAGAAACCTAGCTGCAATAGAATCCCTAGCCTGGAGCCCTGCTGAATATTCAAAGCCTTTGCCCTGAATAAAATGTATTTTAACAAAGCCATTGTGTCTGATGAAGCCTTGTCTACTAAAGAAGAACAGGGTTTTGAAGGCAAAAGTTGTTGCATTTCTTTCCCCACCCCCTTATATATCTGGAGCAATATGCTGTCTTGAAAACCACTGTGAAAATATGTTCAGAGGAGGATGCTTAAAAATTTCTTCTCTTTGACAGCTGTCTGATGTTACATGCTAGGAATAACCCCATTTTGGGAAACTGTTTTAAAAAAGAAGAAAAAGCTGACATATGTGCTCTTGCTATGGTGTCACACAGAGGGCACATCCCCTGTGGTTGGCCATGTTCAGGAACTGGGATGCTCTGTTCTTAGATAGCTCTAACAAAGAGAGCCTTCTGTACACATAAGCACATCATATGGTATATTATCAGTTAGAAGGTCAAGGATTTTTTTCTGTGATACTAATAAGAAGTGAGGAAGGAGTATACTGAGGAGTGGGGGCAGAATTCTTACTCAGTTGCTTCCTGTAACAGAAGGGGGTCTTGAATAGATTTTTTTTCTCTCCTCTCTGTCCAGTATATTAGCTGAAGGCATCACAATTCCAAACTCCAAGATACAGTCTCTGATACCCCTGTCCGAGAGTCCTGGTAGTTACGTCATGTCTCCACTGGAGTGGGGTTTCTTTAATTGATTTCAGAGGCATCATGCGATGCTGTCATCTGTGTGATCGCTATGTTTGCAGTCTGATTAGGGATTGGAAGTTTGAATAACAATTTGAAAGATCCATGTTGTCAAGATGTCTAGTGTGGCTCACAACCAGGAGTGCCTAGTTTGGAGCAGACTGTCAAAAACAGGGCAGACCCCCCCAAACTGGTGATTTATTTCGCCTAGCCAGTAACAAATATGAACTCCTGGATCATGATACCAGTCTTATGATGAAGTCACATATGGTCCCCTGAGACTCTCCAGTCTGTCTTGCCACCCAGACAAACTGGACTTAGTGATACATGGTCACTTACACCAAAAATCACGCAATATTCAGGTTGCTACCAGTCCCAAGAGACCAGTCACTTACCCCAGATCAACTGGCATTCTAGATTTTACACCGAAGACCACGCCTATAGCCAAACCTGTAATAAACTATCTAAAAGTTTATTAAGATAGGAAAAAGGAATAAGAGTTATTTACAGGTTAAAGCAAGCAAACATATGCACACGATTGAGTTACCATCTAAATCCTAAGGGTGACAGAGTTGTTGCGATCTGTCTATTTATAGTGTTTTTCAGGGCAGTCCCAGGAGGCAGTCCCTGGGGATCTCTGGTCCTTCAGAGTTCAAACAGTCAAAAAGAGGCAGTTTCTTCTTCTTGGGGATTTTTATTCCCTTCCCCCAGAGTTCAGGATGATGGGATGAGTTCACATGCAGGTCTTCTCTTCATGGGGGGTGGAAGGGCGAAGCAATCTGTGATGCTGGCTGTATTAGGGGGGCCCTTGAGGTGTATTCAGGAGCTCTGATTACTTCCTTCTACACGAATCTCATGTTGGGGGTGTCACACTGGCTGAATTGTGGGGGCATTTATTATGTTATTTAACATCAATATGTCAGAATCATAATAATTCATGTGAGATAGGCCATGTCAGGTACTGTTAGAAAGGCTATAATGTGCTAAGCAAGATGATAGTGTTTATGTTCTTGTGTTATATGTGTAATGGAAGTTATGGATATGGTTGATATATCTGAATTTCAAATTGCGCTGTGTCTGGCCGACACCCCAGACAGGATGGCTGCAGCATTAGCTTGCTTAATGGCCCATTAAGGAAATTCACAGGTACAATGGGCCCAGGGAGAGAAGCCAGGGATATACTGATGAGTCACCAGGACTTACTCATGTGACTCTGGACTCCATCTTATTCCTGCAAAATTCCACAAGCAGCATGGCAAAGACCAAAGGACATAAAAGGCAGCTGCCCAACATCCATTTTGTCTTTAGTATGTCTTTGTCTTCAAGTCCTCACCTACCTCTGGATCAACTCATCTACAAGTGAACTGAACTTAAGCTGTGAAACAAAGGACTGAGACCCATCCAGGCACTGAATGTATACCAGCGGGACTATACAAGCCTGCAAATGCCACAAATTCTTCTAGAAACCTGATACATATGGACTTTCAAATCATTTGTATGTATCCGATTGATTTAATCATTTAACATTTCTCTTATAGTTTGTTTATTTCTTGTTATAATAAACCTTTTGTTTTAGTTACTAAAGGATTGGCTGGCAGTGTGGTATTTTGGGTATTACCTAAATTGGCTAAAATTCTATTGATCTGGTACTTTGGCTGATCCTTGGGGGTCAGGAGAAACCTTTTTGGTAAAGAGCATAGAGTTTTAAATAACTGGTCTCTTTCCTGGACCTAGTGGCCTATTGGGAGTCAGAGACTAAAATGCAGTAAGGGGGCTGTGTATATTTGTATTTTGGCTTCTTGATAACTAGTGTGGGGAATCAGAAGCACTGTTTGTGGCTGGTTGGGAAGTCTGACTTCAGTGTCACCCACCAGTGCTGGGAGAATCTGCTCTCCTTTTCCAGCCTGCCCTGACCTTGGCATTTTCAGGTGGCTACCCTAGGCACGGACGGGTCACACAATCAACAAAGACTTTTGTCCTCTGATGTTCCACAATGTTTGTCATGTATCTATAGGCCTTCTTTTGTTGGGCAGGAGATAACATCTCCTTTGGCAAACTAGAATTTCACACTTGGCAATGTTTCTCTCCTGACTGAGGGGGTTTACAGTTTCAGAGCAAACACTTAAATATTACCTTTTAACATGGGATACAGATATTATAAGTGAGATTAGTACATGCAACAACATACAAACATTTCATATAGTCTAAACACAAAATACATTCTTATAGGACTAATACCTGTTTTGCTCAAAACAAACATATAGGTGACCTGGTTTGGTCTCCAGCTACGAGCTTGTCAGTTCTCAGCTAGTGCCTGCAGCCTGGGCAAGAGCTGGCATGTTGCCTGCCAGTGTCACACATGTATGTTCCAAACAGCTCATGCTCTCTTTTTAAGGGATGTAATCCAGGTGTCAGCCTGACGCTAGGTCACAAATACTCATTTTCAAATCTGTTTCTAGGACTGAGGGACTACTCTTTAATAGTTGCATTTTCATCAGTGGAGAGACACTGTAAGTGTCCTCTTTGGAGACCCTCATATTGCTGTATTTAAATATGTTGTGTGACAATACCAAGAAGGTAGATTACAGACTCTCCAGGGACTTGACTTACCCATAAATCATTAGCAGTGCTTGTCTGTATTTACTTCAGCTCATTTCCTACTAGCTTCTGTAATTTCAGGTCTGTTTTGAAATAGATGCAAGTATGAGGTTTTCCCGCTGTCATAAACCGACTCTGAGCACACACTTATGTGTCAACTTTGGCTTCCTAATTCCAGATGTCACCTCTGTTGTACATTTTGTGTCCTGCTGTGCTGCGCAGTTAGGTCCTGATTCAGCAAATCACTTGATCATGTGTGAGTAGCACGTAAGCAGATGCATAATATTAAGCAAGTGTTTAAATCCCTTTGACTTCATTCATTTCAAAGTTAAGGTTAAGCATGTGCTTAAGGGCCAGATTGTGATCTTTTGGCCAGTTCGTCATACTGAGTAGTATCTGACTACACAAGTGGTCCCACTTACTTTGGTAGGCCTGCTTAGTGAAAGGTACTATTCAGGATGAGCAAAGGTATCACGGTCTGGTCCTAAATCAATCTTTACTTGTCACTAGATTGAGATTTCAGGCACGACCCTGAGGAAAGGTGGTGCATGAATTTCACTAACCCCAGAATAGCCCCAGGAGATGCTAGGACTCAAAGATACCCCTGTAAGTCACTACTGTTGTCCTGCATCCTACTTGCTCCAGGGTGCATGAGAGGTGGTAATTTACTGCTGGCCTACAGAAGCAAATTACAGCATCCCATGCTTCAGCTCAGTCCCTGCCCATTATCTGTTTCTCCTTTCTCACTCTCTGTCCATCTGTCCCAGAGAGAGAGAGAGAGGAAGTAAGTGGGCAGGCAACTCCTGGGTAACCACGGCCAGGGTAACCCAGGTAAAGTGATTTTTTTATTTTTGGTAATAAAATGGAGCTGGGTCATGAGTCAAAATGAACAAAATTGGAGCTATCTGCAGCTGATACCAACTAAATGTGCAAATTACTATTGTTGAAATTTTCCATATTTTCAACTAACAAACCCTCCTCCTGCTTCCTCCTCCCAACCTTGGAAAAAGTTTCTCTTTCAACACGCTCTACTGCAAATGCGCCACGTTCAATAACATGGCAAAAGATGTAAGAGGTAAACCCCAGTAGTGGAGTCTGGTAGTGTTAAGGTGCGTGAGTGGAGCCCTGCCATCGAGGTATCATTTCATCAGGTCTTTCCAGCTAAATCGCAGTGGACTGAGCCAGTAACTGGATGGGAAGTGTCAAAAGAAAATACTAATTTGCTGCAGTAAATTATAATGGCAATTCAGAAGGCTTCACTTTTCCTTCTGATTCAGCACTGAACCAGAGCTTGAGAATTGTCCTTAGAGAGTAGTGTACTAATGGAGATGCAATCTTTCAGATTAGACCTGAAAGCAAGGTCCTAATAGTTTATTTGGTGAGTAAAGATTCCAGGCTAGACCATTGTCCTTTAAACTCATCTAAATGAGAAGGAAATTTGGCATCTAAAACCTTATGACTCTTTCCGTAAGAGTAGAGGTGCTAACTCTGGTATCTTGGCGAAGTTTCAAGTTGGATGATGACATTTTGCTCTCCTAAAGCAATCACCCTTTTCTTTCAAAGAATGTTTTCACTTCCATCCTTGTGTAATGTTGATGGACATTGTAATACAGCCACCGCACTCCACACTAAAAGTGGATACATTTCAGTATTGAATTAAATGATTGTACTCTAGTTTGTAAGGGAATCTATGCTACAATTTAGAAAAGCTTAGGAAAGGCACTATTTAAATATAATTTATCACTATCTACGCAATAATTCTATGAGTGTTCCACAGCATTTTTGAGTTTTTGTGTTTTGCAATTCTTTTCATATTATACTTTCACACTGAGCATTGTTTGCAGTGGAAATGAAAGCCTGAATAATGTATCTCTGTATCTGACCAATATGGATAACTCTGTTAAATACTCCCAGCCTGTTGGCTTTTTTATTAACCATTCTAGCAGTATTAGATTAGTTTCTAGGGCCAAGCCTTCAACGAAGGTTGCTAAATTGTGACCACAAAATTTGCATGTGACTCTCATTCGTTCAAGTAAAATATTCATTTCCATGAACAAATGGGCACTTATCTACATATTTTCACACACAACAATGGTGGGTTTTGTGCAAAGTTTGATGACATAAGTCAGGTCATGACTTGGGTCCAGAGACTCAGCTGGTGTAAATCAATGTAGTTCCTTTGACTTCAACGGAGCTGTGTTGACTATCTCCGGCTGAATAGCTGGCTCTTTGGCCAAAGAATATGACTTCCTGGTAATCTTGTCACTTTCTCTTTAGGCACTTGTAGGAACTCCATCAGCATAGTATCTTAAAGCTTTATAATCTGTAATGTATTTATCCTCACAGCACCCCTGTGAGAAGTGCTATTATACCCATATTTTACACATGGGGAGCTGAGGCACAGAGAGATTTGCCCGAGGTCACACAGGAAGTCTATGGCAGGTCAGGAAATTGAGCAGAGATCTCCTGCGTCCCTCCTGAGGCTAGTGCCCTAACCACTGTACCATCTTTTCTCTCATTTCTTCAAACAACGGAGCTTACTCTAATGCTCATTGAAGCTCTCCATTGACTTCATTGCCATTAGATCAGATCCCATGATAACGTATCTTTAAATTTTCCAGTAGTACAGGCAGTACATTAATAAACAAATATAAAATCCACACAAATGAGTTATCATCTAAATCCTAAGAGTGACAGAGTTGTCGTGATCTGTCAATTCAAAGTGTCTTTCAGGGCAGACCCAGGAGATAACACCTGGGGATCTCTGGCTTCAGTTTGGTTTCTTTGGCCCTGTGAAAGTTCAAACAGCAAAGAGATGAAAAATCTTCACATCAACTATTTTATTTCCTCTTCCAGAATTCAAAACGATGAGAGGAGGTTTTCTGAATGTACTTCTCCATGGGTGGGTGGGGCAATTAACAAAGCTTTTGTCTTACAATGGCCCACTTAAATTTTGATAGTCCACCAGGATTGGCAGGGGAAGGGAGGGGAGGGGACGGAAGGATGATACCCATGCCTGGGTTAACAAATTCAGAGCAAACATTTTCAAAAGTATACAGCAAAACTTACTTATTTTCTTATAGAATGGAATATAGACATTACAAGTGAAATTAATGCATGCCGCAATTTACAAGCATTTCATAGTGTCTAACACTAAATACATACTTATAAGCAAAAATTTTGAGCAAAACTAACATATATTTGAACTGGTCTGGTCTTCAGCTATGAGTTTGTCAGTTCTTAGCTAATGCCTGAAGTCTTGGCAAGAGCTGGCACCTGGTCTGCCAGCTTTGCAATCATTGCTAGGGATCCATACATTTACTCTGGAGGAACAACAATACAGTATAAAGCATGACAGAAACAACAATATATAATATATCCACAGATATGTTCCTAAACCTGCATATATACAATAATGAAACAGCATAGAAAAGCTACCTAGGGCACAATTTTCAAACTTGGGTATGTTAGTTAAGGCACCTAGTTCCAAATTTGGGTTCTCAAATTTGCATTTAGGTGCACAAATACCTCTTTTATGACTAGATGGTGACATCATTACTCACACGAGTAGCATCTTCCTCCATATTTAGTCCTATTGACTGAGGAATTGGGCAAGAGCTCAGCTCCCACTTAGGCACCTAAATAAGTTGCTGGACTTTCAGAAGTGGAAACTCTAGCTCTACTTGTGGATGCAGAGCATGTGGAAAAGCTGGCCTATCTAATGTCCAAGTACCTGCTTACATTTGCCAAATATCTATTTCTTTGTGTACCTAATGCTTATCTCAGCATTCTCACATGAAACTGTGGGAGCTTTACATAGGCAGCCAAGTTTGAAACTGTGGCTCCAAAATTAATACTTGTGTTTTTCCATAGGTCAAAATAATGCTACAGCAAAATCAATGCATTCTATAGTTTCACCTAAGCTAACAATTAGAGATGGGTGAAAATGGATTTTGTTTTTTGATTGACTGGCAATTTCAAAATATCAACGTTTTGGTCTATTTGGGACCAAAATCAAATTTTTTCTGTGAATTGAAAACTCAGATAATTTTGTGTTGAACAAAACGTTGTTTTGATGTTGAG
Organism: Emydura macquarii macquarii; assembly: GCF_026122565.2. Taxonomy (NCBI): domain Eukaryota; kingdom Metazoa; phylum Chordata; order Testudines; family Chelidae; genus Emydura; species Emydura macquarii. Next base: position 20,651,471 of record NW_027131927.1, read on the forward strand.
CTTTTTTATTTTATTTTATTTTTAAATTAAGTAAGACTAAAGGGAGTTTTGAAATAAAGTCATTTTAAAACAAAACACTGAAATGTTTCATTTAAAAACATAAAAACTGACTTTCAAATTTTTTGGAAAGTTTTTGAATTTGTATCAGATATAAACGATTTGCCAAAATGTACATGAATCTGCGACATTTCAGTGTTACCTAATCTGTAAGTTCCCACCCCTCAAAAAAGAAGTGCAAAAATGTTCATGGCTTTAATAGTAACCTCATGTCCACAGCACATGCATTCCAGGCACACTTTCATAGCCTGTCTGCTGACACTCATTTGGGCAAATGAAATGATCATGTGACGATAGCTAACGTGGATGCTGTTAACAATGCTACGTGCCACCACTTAATTTCCTGTTGACTGAGTGATTTCTTGCTGGCCAAGTAACTATGAAAGGAGCAGCGAGGAAGTCTAATAATATATTTGCATTCCCCTTGTAAAAAAATGAAGTGGTCATGATCCAGAGCTGCAAAACTGTAAGATACCTTGCACTAGATTCTCCTTGGAGGCTTAAAACAAAACACTGAACGTGTGATCAGAGACCCTTATTGCTATAATTCATTAATGTTATTTTGGTGCTTGAGAAATGGTATGTATGAACAATGGGGGAGTCTAAGCAAAATATTTCTGTCATTTTGCTAACATTAGTATTCCTGCATGAAGCCATCTGGTGGAGAGCTCTGAGTGCTGAATGAAAGGTGTAAACCTGGATTAGCATTGATATGGTTTTCTATTGCATTTGGCTGGTTCGCGTCTAGCTGGATGTTATCCAGGTTCCCTTAGAAGAGCCAAGATTGCCATCGTACAGCGGAATGCCATATGTTAAGATTCATATGACATATTACCTAAAAGTCATAAATTATTATACTGCATCTCTTTACAGGGCTGTGATTAGAAATGTTTATGTAAATGTACCTTCCAGAGAAAAATGGCACATGGTGTTAGACAACAATATGCATGGCAGCTCTAATGAGATACTTTGACTCAGTCAGGATGTTGTCTCAAAAACAATCTGATCCCGGTATAATGAGAAATTAATGTCCTTTTAAAAATGCACTGATCTTAGATGAGGTTGAAATCATCAAGAAGAAAAGTGTAGCTTTACACACTAAAATAACAAAAGGAAGAAAAATGATTTTTTTTTTAAAGATAGAAAACCATATTCTTAGGGAACTGATATCTGCTCATACCTCAGCACTCTGCAGTGCAGTATTGCTAGAGAATATAACAACCAATGTCATGGGGGCTGTGTTCTAGGCAAACAGAAGGATTTTATAACTGCTGGACAAAAAGGATTGGTTTTAAGAGAGTTCAAAGGGACCTTCAAGATATTATTTGAGTCATTTAGCAAGAGTTTCCTCTCTGGTGGTTGACTCCAGTTTTGTATGAGAAATTTCCCAAATGTTCAGGTTGTTTGGATCTGTGGTTTTGGTTTGACTGATTATGGAAATCGGAGCCTACCACGAAATTTAGATCTTTAGCAGAACATCATCCAGATTAGTGTGTGCTCAGACCTAGAGTTTTGTTTGTCTTGTTTCTAAATATCTCTGCTATATATGTCACACTCTCCAGTATATAGCTATAAGATGACCATGACAAGCATGTTTGGTAAATTTTTCTCTGAGAAAGTTTAACTAAAAATCTAAATCAGCATCACCAAATTAACCCTTATTTTTCTTGTATAACAGATTGGAATAAGGGTTGTCCCTCTGAGGTCTGTCTGATGTTTAGTTAGTCAAGTTAGCCCTAGATTTTTCTGCATTACTGCTTCAGAGATAAAAGCTAAACCACCAATCAAGTGACGAACAAAGATAAATACATGTAACACAACTGGAGCTAAATATTTACATGCATAATTAACGAGTCAGACTTTCAACAGTATGTGCCAAAGAATATCGAGACACAACTTTTTAATAACTAAATACAGAACTTAAACAAAAAAACCCAGAAAAACCTCTTTACGTTCATCGTTATTTCCTTAACTGTTTTAGATTTTTCAATCCATGTAAAATCTAGGAGTTGATTCTCATTCACAGTCACTGTTCACCACTCTGGCAGTGTAACAGGGCCTTGAAGTGCGCTTAACTAATTTTGTTGCTGTTGCAATTTTTTATATGGTTTGAGAAATCTAATATCAAAGACAATGTGTAAGACAAAGATAAACTGTATAACTGTTTTTGACCAAAGCTTCAATGTCAGTATACTTGCTGAACCCACATTCCTTAACAGGCACAGCTAATATATTGCCACACTCCAACAACAATGGAACAACGGAAACCCAAAATGTTCCTTTTTTGCTAAGGATTGTCTTTCCATTTAATCAATTAAATTAAGCCTTTGATGGTGGTTTTTAATGTGATATACATACTCTGGGTGTGTGCGTGCGTGCGTGCGTGCGAGCGAATGAGAGCGCAGAAATACACAAATAGTTTAATATGACCATACACTCATAATAGGATATGCATAGTGGGCCTGCTCCTCAGCTGGTTTAAATGGCATGGCTTCTTTGACTTTACTGAGCTATGCATATTTACATCACTGGAGGTCCTCCCACGGTTGCCTATATGTGAGAAATGAATTGTGCTATGGTGAGTGTATGAGTATATATTTGCACCCATACACACATGTGTATCTATATTTTTCTTGTCAGTTTCACATCAGTATTGATGGACATGTTCCCAAGGCTCAGTGTCACCATGGGATCAGCTCACACATGATTATGTGAGGGATCAGCATGATCGGCTGTCACTGATTTCACTGACATCTGTCCCCACAGTGAGACAAGCTGCAACATGAATTATTGAAGACATACACATGCAGATCTGTGTCATGATTACACCAGACAATACACTCTGCCACACTCTTGAGAGCTGAACAGAGCCATGCCGACAGCTGCTTTAACCCTTTTTGACAAGCTGTTACCATCTTTCAGGCACAGAAACTTTCCATGGGCTTGTGAGAATTTGGTAGGCCTGTTGTCCTAGAGGTTGCTAATAGTATTTATTTTTTTCCATAATATCTGGTTGTCTGCTGCTTTTGAGCATTTACCCATTGAGTGGGATTCTATTGATACGGTACTTCTAGGCCTCTTAAGACTTCATGTCTCCAAATTGAGTAACATCTATGGGCTTGATCCTGTAAGGTGTTGAGTGCTCCTGTCTTGATCCAGTGAAGCAGTTAAGCATGTGCTTAACTTTTAAGCAAAAATAGGAGTACTCGTGCTTAAAGTTAAGAATGTGTGTAAAAATTTTGCTGGATTGCAGCCAGAGAGCTCCATCATATTAATAAAGAGGCTGGTGCCTTTTTCTTACAGTGAATTCTATTTTATTGATTTGTATCAAATATATTTTCACCTGTACAAGAGGGAAACACATATCAAAGCCTTGACTAGAATTTACCGGAAACCTTACAAAAATACTGCATTACATTTTCTGTTTTACAATGGCGGCTCCAACACTATAGTAATGATTTTTATTTATTTGTATTAATTGTGAGCCGTATGGCTATGTACAGAATACTGCATTTTGTACATAATTAGTTGGTGGATTTGCAGGCACTGCAGTAGAAGTAGATCTTGAGGAAGGGCTTGAAGGAGGAGAGGGTAGTACTCTGATGGGTCAATTTGTGATGGATCCATACACTTGTAGTGGCATAGAAGGAAGTACAAAGGCAACTATGGAGGAAGCAGATAACCAGGTGGTCAAGTCTGACATCATTGGTGGCATAAGGTTTGTTGAGGGCTTGTGAAGGGACAAAAGTGATAAGGGAGGAGAGGGGTAAAGTTGTGAAGGTCCCTGAAGGTGAGGAATTGAACTTGGTGGAGTAAAACGGGGGGAGCAAATGGAGAGCTTCATGCAGGGGGTGATCTGTTCAGAGCAGTAGGTGAGTAAGATAATCCTAGCAGCTGAATTTAGTACGCAAAGAGAAGAGGAGGGATCAGTAATCAAGACATCAGGTGAAGAGGACTTGGACAGAGCATTAGTTGTTTGAACAGAACAAAGACCACATTTTAGATGTTATAGAGAAAGAAGCAGCAGAATTTGGACACTTCCTAGATACGTGAGGCAAAGAAAGGTGAGGAATCAAAAATGACCTCCATGTTATTGGTCTGAGTAACAAACAGGATGATGGTGTTAGCAGCGCTAGAGAAGGATAGAGTGAGTGTTGTGTGGTAAAAGGGCTTCATGTGCCCAGGGTGACTGTATTACCCCGTGTGAGTCTTTTGTAAGTCACCCCAAAGGTGTGCCAATAAAACTTTCATACAATACCACCCAACACCAGCATAGACTGTGCACAGACCAGATTTTTCACAAGATGCTATTTTGGAGAGTTTTTAAAAATTTACTTATACATCCTTCTCTTGTGCCTTGGTAATTGTTACATCAACTACACAACCTTCAGAGAAGGGGGAAATTATTACTGATACATCTTAGCACATGTAACTCTATAAAGTAGCTTTTCAATATGTAACAATGTGGTAATTTTTATAGTCAAATACCTTAGAAACATCCAGATCTAGAATCAAGTGTACTTTGTCCTGCTGGTTGACATTTTTTTTGAAAAGTCAAATTTTTTACAAAATTTTTCACCAAAATATTTGAACATTTTTCAAACAGCTCAATTAACAAAGTTCAACACATCACTAAACTTTCTTCGTCCCTATTCAGCTAAGCAACTTAAGCATATGCTTCACTTTAAGTGTCATATAAAGTTCTGTTGACTTCACTGGGATTTTTGCATGTACTTAATTTTAAACACAAGATGAAAGAGCCGACCCAAGTCAATGGGAGTCTGTCTGCTGACTTCAGTGAGCTTTGGATTGGGCTCTGGCACCCAATTTTTAAATGTATTAGGCATCAATATGGCAATGCCTGACTGACTTTGACTTTCAGTGAGAGTTGGGCTTTGTGTACACTGTGTACGCTGTGCTGGCAGTGCAATGTCGCTGTGCCTGGGCCGCCATAACCCTGTGGTATAGAAACAGCCTTCTCCAACACAACTTGTTAGCTACATTGACAGAAACGTGCTTCCATCAATGAAGCTGTGTCTACACTTGGGGTGAGGTTGGCGAAGCTACCTCGGTCAGGGGTGTTGACACGACTCTCATTCGATAATGACAGAAAGGCTTTAATTACTATACTTATAAACATATAAAATGAGCCCCCAAACCAAAAGTTCAGTATATTTTAGCTGCAAAACAATTATCCTATAAAATGATGTTAGCAGCTTCCCTGGAGAGCCTGGATCCCAAGGCAGCTGGGCAAAAGCTCTTCTCAGTTTCTTGTTAAATCCTTATAATGTTTTAAATCCAATGTTTTTCAAAGCATTTTGGTAATTTACATGAGTAAACACAGGAATTCCAGAAAACAATACAAGAGGGAGAGACCCATGTGCTTTAGTGAAAAGGTGCTAGCCACCTAGATTTGTTCTTTAGTTTCAGCATTCCACCCTTCAAACAAAGGGGTATTGGGGTTGTTGTGATTAAATTGAGCAATACCTGGGGTGGCATCCAGCCATTAGCTTTGATCACAAGGTATTTTGAGAGGTCTGGAGCCGTGGAGGTCTAGCACGCCCTGCATTTAACACATTTCTGTTTACTGCATAGATGAGTTACTCCCAGAGGATAAATTCATTAGGGAAAATGGTCCAGACAGAGAGGCAATTAATAAACAGTTACCTTAATGAAATAACAGACATACTTTTAGAATAGAAAGACAGCATGGGTGTGTTGCAATGAGAAACAATCACCCCTTTTCAAAAGGGACTCCAGCCACCATTTCACATATTCTGCAATATGCACTTATTAATTTGGTAGTTTAATTTTATAAGTAGGCCCATCTTAGCTGAAATTTCACGGTCTACAGTGTGGTATGTTGACCTCCCTTTTAAGTAGAATCCAGGCCTCAGGCTCCAAGTTCTTATTACTTTTGAAAATGAGACTTTAGGCATCTAAGTCATTTAGGCATTGCAACACTGGTTAGAGCAGTGCTAAAGTACTTTTAAAAATCTGGACCTTAGTGCACTGCTGAATAGATATGAACTTAAGCTTGTGTTTAGGTGCTTTGCTGAATCAGGGCTTATACAATGAAGGTAAAAAACCCCATGCCTACAAAGGGACTTCTGCACAACTTACACCCTAAATATGAGGCTTAAGTGTTGCTTAGAGACTGTTGTGCTGACAGGGACTGTGCATGAATTTCACTCTTCATGAAGAACTGGATAACAGAACAGCTGAGAAGTTTAAAAAAAACCCCAACAACCCTCATTTATTAAAATACTAAAATACATTCTGCTAGTCATTCTTTTTTTAGCCTGTCACCTAAACTCTTAGTTTCTCTGAGGAGAGATCTGTGTATGACAGAACATCTCATTCAATATTACTGGGTCAGTTGACCAGGATATTTCACCAACAGTAAGAGCATGTATACACATACAGGTACAGCGCTTAGTGAAGACACTACCTGCGCCAACAGGAGTGTTCTGTTGGCGTAGGTACTCCGCCTCCCCAAGAGGCAGTAGCTATGTCAGCGGGACAAGCCCTCCCATCAACATAGCGTTGTCTACACCAGAGTTCGTTTGGTATAACTGTGTTGCTCAGGGGGTGTGGATTTTCCACATCCCTGAAAGACGTAGTTATACCTACATAAGTCTCTGGTATAGACCAAGCCTAAGTAACACTGATGATTTGTAATATATACCTCACATTCTCATTACAGGACATTGGGCTATTACTGCTGTATGGTAGAAACTTTGTATCTTTTAGCAGCTGTTTATTTTGGTTAATTGCTCTGTCTGGTTCTTCCTCCCTTTCTCACCCTTTTATTTCCTTCTTTATTTTCCTTACACAACAGATCTTGAGTATAACAAAGACTTAACAATGGCTCCTACATGGTCAAAGAGAAAGGATGAGCTCTCTTAAAGGGTTTATCAAAAGTCAGACATCACCCTCTCCCCTGCTGCAGAAGTAATCATAATCCAACCCTTGGACATGATGTCCTGTATCAGAAGCTATGAATATTTGGAGCTTTATGAGAATGGATTATTTATTCTAAATATACTCAGAGTAATTGTATAGCTCATATCCAGCAGGTCAGGATTACAGTTTTCATTACAGTTTTCAGAGATTGGAAGCCTTTATACAATTACTATAAGTCCAACTAAGAGGTAAAATCACTTCCTCAATATGGAACAGGAGAGTACACTGATCTGACATTACTTTCTCTAGGCTTCAGTTTCATTATGAAAATAAAAATCCTCCTTCATTTCATCCTAGACTTGATATGTCATCTGACATATAGCAGATCAGGTGTGATATATGGTTACATCCCCTCCGCCCCCAACATTTCTTAGATACAACGATCCAATTTCTTAAGGCCAGATTCTGCTGCCCTTACTCACTTTAGGCCAGATTCTAGTAATCTTATTCATGTTGAATAGTACCTTATTCTGCAGCTCTTCGAAAGTTGGAACTTCTTCTGTGGGAAATTCTCTTGTTTGGATTCTGAACAAAACCAAAAAATTCCAAAAATACCTATGAAATGAAATTTTAGGGAAAAAAATAAGAATAAAAAAATAATTTCAGGTCCATCAAAATACTTTGTTTAGATAAAATACAGATGTTTTGTTCCAGTTATAGTTTTTGGGTTTTTTTAAAAAATTACATTATATTCTAGTTATAGTCTATCAAGTAAAATAACTTTGACACAAAATACCTATTCTGTATAGAAAACAAAACGTTTGTAGAAAATATTCTGTTCTGATTGGAACATTTTGACCTTATCAAAATGCTTTTCTTCAGCTTTTTATTTCCTTCAAAACAAAATGTGTAGCTTTCAACAACATTCCAGTGAGAAGTTTTGATTTGGATGAATTGGAGTTTTCAGACAGAAATGTTCCATTGGAATGTTTTCAACCAGCTCTATCTTAATCCGTGAATAAGCTTACTGAAGTCAGTGGAGAAAGGTGTTACTAATTGTAAGGGCATCAGAGTCCGACCAGTGAGCATTAGTACGGTACTACTGAGCAAAAGGGTATGAGGACTTTTCCCTTAATGACCCAGACAAAATCACAGCTACAAGCGTTTTGTCTTTTCTGTTCTATGAAGCCAAGGTTTATGGTTTTAACTCGAATGTCAAAAATGTAATCAAGGTTCCCATTTGCTACTGATATGTGACTATCTGCCATTCCTACTTGGTCTATAATAGACAAATTTCTTTCTTTCTGCTTATAATGGTCCATATTGTGAACCTTTTACTCCCATTGGTGAGCAATTACAATTGACAACAAGACTGGTCATGTGAGCAACTGCTCACCAATATGAGTCATCTGGTCCTGTGTTACCAATTTACCACACTGCAGATAGAATTCAAGAGTCAAACCTCTGAGGTAAATCTAACAGGCTATGGTGCCAATAACTACTTCCCTAAACTATTCAGCTTCTTTATCTCATCTCCCTTTCCACAAAAAGTACAAACTTAAATAATTATGCAAACTAATTAAATTATGGATCGGATTCTCCACTGCCCTGCACCTAGAGTCATCATTTATATTTTTACAAAGTCAGAATAAAATGCTACCATTTAAATTTAATGGTGTTTTATATCCACTTTATAGTCTTACTTTGCACTGGTGTAAATAAAATGGCAATGGAGAGTCACTTTAAAGTCTGTCATGTTCAGATCCAAGGTTTTCGTCTGATCCGTCTCTAGCTACGGGATTTACTCAAGGCTACAAAAGGAATCAGGATAAATTCCAGGATTAAGATGCAAGAATTTCTCATTTCAAAGCACAGACCCTAAGATCATAAATATACACAGGATGAACATGATTTTGAAAACCTGACGGTCTTAGAATGCATTAATCTCATGTGAGGAGTTAATTAACACTTCGGAACTGTTCACCACACAGTGCGATATTGCCAGTGTTCCAATTTAAAAATCATAATTTTGGGGGTAAATGTTCCCTTTCTGTAGTAGGGAAATAGGCATTTTTGCATTATTTAACAGTTGATGTTTCTCCCAAAAGATGGAGAAATCCTTCAGAAGGCTTCAGAAGCACAGACCGCAGGTATTCAAAGGGTCACCAGAATGAGGTGAAAAGCCATGTGCTGATTATGTTAGTCTAGCAACCCACAGCTACTGGACAGATTGCATTCCAGTGGTAGTGCACTGACATAGCATACATGGAGAAACAACTTTTTTTTTCTTTCCTCAAAACTTTGAGTTACACACCTATTTAGCAGTTGGATGGCTGAATGTGGGCAACTTATGACTGTGATGCACACGGAGCAGTGTGAACAATGCTCATTAATGACAGTTAATCTTTGATAACGTTAATTGACAGCATAGAGAAAATGTTGTTGGCCAAGCCTCCAAGCCCATCCTTCCCTCCCTGTAAAACCTTGGCGCTGAAGCTTTATCATAATCTCAACAATGACAGATTAATGGGATTGCACCTCTAGATGGATGTCTCCTTTCATAGATCTCCCCCTTGTTTGTATGGCACTGTTATGTTCACCAGCATGAAGATTCTTTTCCTAGGAAAACATGCTAAAGAGTTTCAGGGGAGTATAGTTGGAGGGGTATCAACTGTTTTTTGATATGGGACACTATTTACAGCCTTCCCACCAAGAAGATTCCTTGCACATGACAGGAGCAAGGCCCACACTCTATATGTCTGTTATATTGGAATGAATTGCAATGATATTTATTATCATTTTCAACCAATTTTGATCCTTAAAATAATCTAAAGATGGTACAGAGAGGATTTTGTTCGCCATTCATGTATCTGTGTCAGTTTCCCGAATTAAGGGAAGGGATGATAGTTTCACTCAGTTTATTCAAGATGTCATCAGAGCTAGAACCTTAATTCCTAGGATCTCTAAGTCTCGTGCTTCTTAAGCTGTTGCTGTGTCTGGACCTCCAGATCTCTTTGTTGCCATGCTTCTGATGATGCAGTCATAGGGACTGAAAAACAGGACAGCCATCAGCTACAACATCCTTACAGAGCACAGAAATAAATACACATTAATGCAGTAAAGAAAGAAATGAGGAGCTCTCCAGCAGTAAATCACCCAGCTTGTGAAGGTCCTTTCCTGTTCATGAAGCAGTCTGATGTACTCTGGCATTTCTCTTTACAAGCAGAAGTCATTTTCATTCTCTTAGAGAAGGGATGAAGGCTCAATGGTAAGCTGAGCTGGCCAGTGGAGAAGAGCAATCTTTGATGACACTAGGTATTGTCTTCTCTCTCTCAAATTTCAGTTTGAGGCCCTACTGGGGCTTTGCTGTAGTGCTTCTGTGCTCCGCTGGGGCAGAGAGTCCGTATTTTGGGATCTCAGTGGCGGGAAGGAACAACCAGACAAAGGAATACCCAAACAAGGATTTATTTAGCCACAATATTTAGTGTTATCTGAGCAGCAACAACACTTAGCAATCAGTACCTGAGGGCCCATGAGTGCTAAGGCTACAGACTGAGGGGTATTACGAGTATACCCCAATCTGCTCAAGCGGGAAAGAAGGCGCTTACCAGCACGGGGGTGGAGAGGCCCATTCTTCACCCTATAAGCTAGTTGCAACCAGGGAGCCGATCCACCTGGGGCATCCGCTAGCACCTCGACGGATCCACGGAGAGCCTCAGGCAGGGCAGCACCTGGGGGTCCCTATATACCCTTCTTCTCCCTAACTCTAGCAATAAGTTTGCCGGCTACTGATTACGTATATCTCAATCCACTTAAGGATTGGGCCTTAACATTTAGTTTCTATTAGTCTATTGGCTAGGGACATTCGGGGCTTTCCATTCAAAAGCTGCGGTTAATTGTTTATAGTTAAAGTTATCTTTACAGCTGGTCTAAGCATCCGTCCATCTGGGTTGAAGAACTTGAAGTCCACAGTACAGTTCTGTCAAGCAAGAGATCCCAATACTGTATGCTATTGAACACTGCTATCAAATTAGAATGTCTCTATTTTACATATTTGTTGGTGAATAAGTGTGGGTATGTAGCAGGGATACCAGTATTTTGTAATTTGACAATGTAAAAAAGTGAAGGAAATTCTCTGACATAGAATTTAATCTGGAGTTACAGATATAAAAATACAGAATGCACTACAGACTAGTCAAGGTCCATTACTATACATTAACGATAGCCTGATTAAACAATAGTACACAAACACATCTTTATCTTTAAGCATGTGACTTCAGCAGGACTACTCTCATTCTTACATATAAACACATACCTAAATTCATTGCTGAATCAGCGCCTCAAGTCCTAATCTGGGACAGGGGTTTTTTTTTTTTTTGAAGCCATGGTAGATGCAGCTATAGGCATGAAGATGGCTAGCACCTGGGGTTTAAGATGTCAGGGGAGATGTCACCTTCCATGGCATCCTTGTGTCCGCAGCTGCAGCACTGAGTTTCTCAGTTACACTTAAAATAGTTAATTGCATGAGATGAACAAACTGGACTGCATGTTTTCCACCAAAATAGTAGCATTGTATTTTGTACTACTCCCAGTCATAAGCCTCTTAAATCAAACTAACAGTACATTAAGGTTGTTTGAAGTATTAATGCTCCATATTTCCATACTCTTCAGTTTTTTAAAAAAATAATACCTTTCCTTAAAACATAAGGGTTTCCCAATGTTTGGTATGCGTTTTTTCCACTTCAGTATTTATTTAAGGGTCTTTATTTGCTTACCTAGAGAAAACTGATATATTTAAAAACCATAACTCCAATCTAACTATTTTTTTGGTGGGACAGGCAGGGAGGTGTCTGTGGATATACATAGACAGTACCTGTGGGTCAAAATCAGCATTCTTGGCTATTCCAATAATCTCCTCCTTGAACATGTTATTAGCCTTTGGCTCTGGAAAGCCATATGGCCAACAAATCTGGCCAGAAGTAGAATGAATCTAATTCACAGAAAGCTGGTAAACCTGAGTTTGTTGCTATGTATGGCCAAATGTTGTCTTTAGTCAGCCAAAAAATACTAGCAGCCAAAGCATTATGATAAAATAGAAATGATTACTATATTTTCAACCGACAAACCCAGGTGATCTCTGGGTGGGGGAGCAGAGGCAGGGCACGGCACAACCACCTCACCTTTAAAGCTTTATACCTACAAAGAGAAGGCATGCATCTGATCTTAGGAATTGTACACTGAGGTGACTCCTTTGGCTTCAGTAGATTTTCTCCTGACTTACATCAAGGAGAGAGAAGAGGTCTGGCCCATGTTCTTTCCCTTATTCTGCTTTTTGTAGTTTGCTTTTGAGAATAAAGACAGGGCTTTGTCAATGTTTTATAGAGACAAGACAAGTCATCACTGGTATTCCCAACCAATGGGAATTGAATTCATGGAACCAATAGGAATCAGAGAGATTGGTGTATTCTTTTTAAGGTGACAAAGATGGAGCTTTAATTGTCACTACGTGTGATTCTGTTTTGTTTAGCTTCCTGCAGGAGTGGGTTATTTTTGTTATTATCTTTAGCTTGTAAGAGTTACTCACTTAAGAAGCTTTCAAAATATTAACCACTCGCTGAAGGTTCTTTGAAGAAAAATATGACTGCTCATGTAAACAATTAATGGTTGTTAAGCATGGCAGTGTATATTATGACAAACAACACATGCTACATTATGCCAGCTGGTGTAATGATGTGATAATGTCTGACTCATTAACTCTGGCACACAGTTTACGATGCCCTTCTATGACAGGATTAATTGATTCACACATACATTAAAACAAAAATAACTAAACTGAAATTCATCTGGAAGCCTGGCTTCTCATTTGTCATAAACCCTGTTGGTGGTTAGAGTTGATGAAGGCCTCAGTGTAGAATGAGTTGAAGTTTGCCCACTGACCTTTGCTGTGTCTATTCTGGATCAATATTCTGCAAGGAGAAAATAAGTTGTTTGTAAATATTGGCAATGATTTCCACTGAAGTCTCCCAACTATAATTTTTTGGTGATATTACAATTATTGGGCCAAATCTTGAAGTCCTTAGACAAAACTTCCCTGGACTTGAAAAGGAATTTTTGCCCAAGTAAGGACTTTAGGATTGGGCCCATTGTTTGTTAATGAAGTAATAGCTGATTGTTTGGTTAACAACTATGCATCAATTAGTACATAGGTATTAATGCTGAACCAATGTTTCCAACAATATATTAGAATTTAAAGCCCGTGCCATGAAGAATTGTTATACTGTATAACTAGAGCTGGTCAAACAGTAGGAAAATGTAGCTGGAAACAATTTTACTGCTACATAAATTGTCAAATGAATTATTCGTGAATATTATTAGACCCTCTTTATGAATAAATGATCAATGGTCCATTTAATCTGATATTTTTTCTCTGGTGTGTCCAGTGCTGGATGTTTCATAAGAAATCATGAACTCCACATAATACATCAGCTGTATTTCTGCAGTACAGCTATATCATGGAGAAACATTCCTTCCTCACCTAAGCTTGTGATGCCCTAAGTCTCTTAAGTCTATGTCCCAAGTCATCAGTTATGGTAACTTGTATAATTTGTAGTCTAGCTAGGGGACCTCCTAAGATTCCCTTTGGGGCCATGTGAACCCTTTAATGTTGGGCTGGGACTAGATAGCATAATTGAACCTTTAGTGTGTTTAGAGTTTAGAGCAGGTTATTCAAGTGTTATTCCTGGCTTTACTTCAACACACTTTGATGTTGGACAAATTACTTACCGTCTTCACTTCTTGATTTATCCTTCTCTCACATAGATATGATAAACCTAAATCACAGGGATATTATGTGGCTTATTGTTTACTATATATACATATATATTTTTGTTGTTATTATGCAGACATAGTATTATGGAATATCTATCTATTACTTTTCAAATGGCATTGTCCAGGAATATTCTTAAAAGAAAATGCTCTCAAGCTTAGAAGGATGGAAACATGTACTGAAAATTGCCTTTAACCTCTGTTTTATTATACTCTGGGCTCAACTTTGCTTGCAATTGCGCACTGCACAAGAAGAGATTTTCATTTAAGCTACAAGTCACATGCATAGCCAGACCCTTGCAAATTATTTAAATGAATATTCTTCCATCAATACATGCATTTTAAAGAAAGACAAGCGGATGGGGAAAAGAATAAAATAAAAGTACACACTGTGGACCAGATTCTTCAAGTTACTCATGTTATGGTAACTTGTATAATTTGTAATATAGCTGGGGGAGCTCATAGGATTCCCTCTGGGGCCTTGTAGATCCCTTAATGTTGGGCTGGGACATGTAGTATTGATATTACTCAAGTAATACTTAATCAAGGGGACTAGTTACATGAGTAATGCTATACAGTATGACTAAAGGTCACAGAATTAGGCCTTATGTGAGAGGTAATTGATAAACAGTGACAGAGGTCATAGAAAACAGAAGGAACCTTTGCTAGTTCCTCAGAATGTAAGTTATCTGTGGTAGCTATAACTAAACTGCTGTCAGAGTCCACATTCTGACATTTCCTCCTATTTCCTCTCAACAATCCATAAAGTCTGAGGTCCGGCATATGCAGAAGGAGACAAAACTAATTTTAGATAATCTATGAGAGAGGGTGTAGTCTGTAACATTAGATAGGCTGTATCATACAAGAAATATATAACAATGAAACTTTCCATCTTATATAACATTGCATTGTTTTTGGTTTTAAATAAAACTACAAATGTAGATGGAAATTCCTTACAAATGAAAACAAAGTTAATTTCTTGAGGTAGTTTCTTTATGCAAAACAGGTGGAATCTGTTGGCACATGTTATGGGGTTGTAGAGAGATATACTGTGGATATATTTACCAAGGTATGAGCACAAAAGTCCTATTCAGAGGCTCTGCACTCATTGATGACAGAACAGATTTCTGAGTGTTCTTAGCAATGGCCAGATTAAGAGTAAAACCTGATGATTTCCACTGCCTTTCTGTATGTAGAGTCATATATTGCTCCTATTAAACATGTGCAGCTGTCACTGGTAAAAAACAGTAGCTCTCTGCCCCATGTGCCTGGAGTAGTTCCTGTAAAGTTAACATTATCCTTACTTAGGGGTAACCGAAGCTCTTACTATCATATAGGCTGAGATTTTCAAAAGAGTCTAAGGGAGTTAGGCATGGACATGTAACTCTCTTAAACTCAGCTCCCTTAGGCGCCTTTGAAAATGCCAACCTCAGATATTATAGCTAAAGCTACATTGGATTTAACTTGAGAGATGCTTATAGAAATATTCCTGGATAATAAATGCAATGTGGCAAAAATGTAGGTCCTGAGCAAGGCTGGTCAAAAATCTTCCATCAAAAATGATAAAGAAGGGAGACTTTGGTGAATCATAGGAGATGTAGTCTAACCAGGGTGCCCATCCTATAATGATAAATGGGCCTATGCGGCAGCCAAACTACAATTCACATGGGCACCATGGTGGTATTTCTGAATCTAAAATTTTCAGGTTTTGGCCAAATTATTTCAGTTCTAGTTTTTCACTGAAAAGTCAAAAATTTCTGCAAGGGGAAAAGAAATTCCAACCTGCTGTAGTTATGAGAGAAGGGTTTTCTTTTGTGAAATGGCCAGACACTTTTTTAGTTACCCATACTTGATATTAATTTAGGTGCTTTTGTGGATCAAGTGCCCTTAAAAATGGAAAATTAAAAACCATCCAAAAATCACCTCATGATGGGAGATCATTATACAATCCCTGACAGATGATTACAGTGTTAAATGTACTTCCTTCTGTGTTAGGCTATCAGATTAGGAGCCAATGAGTTTGCTAGCCTCTTGATTTATCAATGTTTATCCATATGGAAATCAATTTTATTGTAAGGCAATATCTTGAGTTATTTGCTCTTGAAAAAGAAAGATAAATTACTTAGTTCAGTACATAATCTTTACTCATGGTTTTTCAACTTTTGCCACACTACCTTTCTATTCAGTCAGTCTTTCCATAGGCTTTCTTGTTTAAGTCCACTGTAGGTTTAGATGTAACATCTAAATGCAAAGAACCCTGGATACCCTCAAGGTGGGCTAATATTAATGACACTGCAATACCTTCAAGCAACTGGAGCACAGAGCTACTGTTGAGTTCTCAGCTCATACCTATTTATCTGAGTTGAAAGCCAAGGCAATGCACTCTAACCCAACATTCTGATGACTTGTCTTAGTTATCAGATGTGACATGACTGGCCACTACAAATCTTGGGTTTTTTTTTAACACAATACATCCTTTTAGAGAATTTAGAATGTTTTACATTGAAGTGACAAGACAGAACATAATAAACAAATTGCTGCACAGCTGTACTTACAAACTTGGTTCACTGTTCTACTTCTCTTAGGTCTCCAACTGTAAAGCCCTTATTTTTGGATCTGAGAAAATTAAATTAAAGTTCCTGCCTAAAGGTCCCAACTGAGTTCAGGCCCCCATTGTATTAAGCACATAATAAGAAATAGACCATACCTCAAAGAGTTTACAATCTAAATAGACAAAACAGGAAAAGGGCCAGAGAAAAGAGAGTTTATTATTTCCATTTTACAGATAGAAAACTGAGGAACAGAAATCCAGTTAATTGTCCAGGAATTGCTTACAAATGTAATTGGTATTCAAAATTATTTGTTAAACACTTCTGGCAAACAATTATCCGTCTATAGATAGGGCATGTGAATATTTAGTATTTGAAATATGAGCTGCATTGATTGGTTTTGACTGGAGATGTAAGTTGCATGATATGTTTCAGTTCACTGATTAGATGTATATAACTCTTTGAATCAGGTTTCAGTGTTTACACTTGTGATTGTGAATTCAGAATTTGCTTTCCCTAAATATTGTCCAATATTCACTTAAGATTCATTGCTTCTGCAAACATTTCTGCCAGAAAACTCACTGCTAGAATATTGACAAAAAGCTAACACAAAAGGGGAAAAACATGGAAGTGATTATTTAAATATTCACATACACATCCTTTTCCCCTCCCCCTCCCATGTTTTTTCTTTAGGATTTGCCCAACTTGAGTACTGGCACTGCTGGATTTGTAGGAGGTGGCATTAGAATGAAAAGGTTATATTTAACCCCATGCCCTCATATGCAGGTTTTTGGAATAGAGCTACGCTAGAGTCTCCATTTGGTCCATATTTGTGGCGTATTTAGGGTGAGGTCCTTAGCTGGAGTAAATGAATGTGGTTGCTTTGACTTCATTGGAGCTATGCCAATTTACACTGGCTGAGGATCTGGCCCTTTAATATTAATTTAGATATTAATAGGGCATCTATTACCTTCTGCAGTCAGACACAATTAAAAATGCCACATGCCTACCATTTATATATCACATAGCAGTATCAGTTGTTTGCTTCAAGGCAAACTTGCTACAGTAGGTGGAGAGAGTCAGCCTGACACATCAAGGTCGGGTTAGATTAGTTTCTTCCAGAAGGCAGCCGGTTCTAGTTCATTGAGACCCTTCTGATTTTTCTCTCACTGAGGAGGAGAGCGTGCATCAACAGTGCTCTCCGCAGACCCTGCTAAGGAACTGGTACCAAATGTTCTTCAGTTTAGAGGTGGTGGCCCAGGAGCAGATTATACTCTAGTTTGAGTCCAGAGGACATGTGGACCGCTGTATCCTGTCACAGCATGCCGTAAAGATCAATGAAACACGTGCACAACCCCAGTGCTCAACTGCACAGAAATTCTTCTTTATCAGCACTAATAATTATGCCTGTGTTTGCAGCTGAAAATATGTACTTGACCTCTTCAGAGTTCAGAATCACTGTTGTAGCCTATGACAGAGCTCTATATGCATCAATCCCAAATTACTATGGATACACACATACTGTACACGATACTATAATAAAAATACTATAGAAGTTCATAGTGTATAATAGTATTGCCAGTCTTAAATAACACACTATACATATATATATAAAAAAACTTCTGGAGCTGTGCCAGTTTATGCTAGCAGAGGTTCTTGGCCCTTATATTTATTTAGAGATTTTTATATAGGCACACAAAATTTAAAGTATCTAATATTGCAGACAGTATACATGGGGGCAGTGGCAGTATGTGTTTGCATGTTATTTAAGACTGGCCCCAAATAAAACTATTTCTGTATTTTGAATTCTTGATTAAGAATAAGCTTGATCTCACCTAAAAGAATTATCTTATGACTTTGGAAAGATAAACATTCACCTATGGAGGAAGAAGGGATTCCATCATTAACTCAAATGGCATCTTATGAAAAGTTGATTTATGGGCTACAGGCAAGCATGGACAGATGTCATGAAATCTGGAATGCTCTTTCTGGACTATTAGCAACATTACTGATGTACTGGGTCTTCATATAGTAAAGGAAATTCACTATTACTGTTCATAGTTCAGGATTTAATTGTGTTTTGTCTGTATTTCCTTTATCCACACACATGTCTTATTGTTATAGGATGATTCGGGCTGGAAGGGAACTGTTAGGAATCTCAAAAAATGTAAATATGTATTGATTTTCATGTATGTTTGTAATGACATAAGAAAATAGTGTTTACCTTTGGAGAAGATGTTTTATTTAGGGTGGAATTTTAAATTAGGTCAATAGTAGAACTCCAGTTGACTCCAAGGGGGCCAAAGTTAGGCCAACGCTGACTACTTTTGAAAATCTCACCTTTAATGATTTGTTATGCACCTGACACTAGCATCTGGGCACATGGCTGCTTAATTTCTACTAAACATTAAATCAAACAGTGCATGATATAAATTATGCACAACTCTCTTCCTTGTATTGTCCCAATTATTCATAAATAATCTACTAATGGTCTGTATTATTTTGACCAAAAAGGTATGTCTTGCACTGTGCTCTCAGGATCAGTAAATTGGACTTCTGGTGCACCGCCAGAGGGAGGCTTACCTTTCAGGACCCTAGATCCTTCTTTCAACTCCCAAGATTGCCCATCTACAAATTGTCAGAAAAAAATCTCAGGATGATATCTGCCATCACAGTGACAAATGGAGAGAGAGGCTGTCCAAGGGTGACAGGTTCAAACCCATTCGTGGCTTTATATATTAGAATCCATACCTAGGATCATACTCAGAGAAAGATGAGAAGACAGAGTAGTTCACAGAGCACAAGTGAAATGTGCTCACATCAACTCACTCCATTTAAACAAGCATAGGCTACAGCCCAAAGCAGAGTATACTGGCGACAAACACTGTGATGAGTTTCAAATAAAAAGGAAAAAGACTGCGACTTATTAGCTACCTGCAGATGGGGCAAAAAGGGGTATAAGTCACTGATCCTCCCTGGGAATCCAAGAGCAGTCAAGGATTCAAAAGTATCTCAAGATATCAAACTTCTTTGGCAAGGTGGGGAAGTACTTTAGTCAATTCCTCAAGTTTCTTCCTCCTGCTAGCCATTGTCACATCCATCTTTTCTGGGGTGAATTCGGGCAGCTTGTCTATCCTTGTCCTCCTATTGGTCTGGCACTCAGAAAGTAAGTAAACTATGCCACCTAGATATCATGAAAAGGAGAGGTAGAGCTGCAAGTTATCAATGTACGGACAGCATCACAACCCAAAATACCTCATTCTCACCCAACAGTATATATACATTGGACGGGGGCCTGACAGAACAAGGCCATTGGTGGAAGTTTTGGGGAAGGAACAGCTGTCCAACACACTCTCTGAAACCTTCTACAAAGGAGCAGAACCATTGAAGAACGGTCCTATAAACCACTGCCAGATCTTACAGCTTTATCAGCAACACCGTCCGGCCAGCTGTATCTCAAACAGGCGAAAGACATTATACACTTGTATTTTGACCATTTTCAAAAGATTGTAAGTACTTTGGACCAAAAGCCTTTTTTTTCCCCCCTTCACAATATATGAGTCAACTTCCTAGTGCAATCTTTGCAGAGTCAGAGATGGACACATTCCTTAAACACCTTAATGGATTCCAGTGTATTGCTTTAATCCAGGCCTAGGCATAGCATGCAATGGCCCATTTTCTTACTGGCTTCATGCTTTCAACAAATATTTCCCTCTTCATCCCTGAACACAAAACTCATCATCCCTTCTGCCCCACTCTTCTATATCAGGAATATAGTGAGTGGCTGACGCCTAATAATTGTGATCAATCCACCTCTCTGTTACACTACTGTAATCCCATTGAAAGCTTTGGGGCTTTACCAAGGCAGCTGCAAAGGCCTTTGTCCATTATCTTTATTTTTGAATATTCTAGACAGTAATAAAGATGAAATTCCTTGCCAAGTTAGGATCACTGGAAAATATCCAGGCCTGGTCCTAATTCAAGATGTGGAAATGGGACCAAGCGATCTAAGCTGAAATTTTGGATGATCAGGTAATATCCATTTCCCTTAAATTGAAAAATGGGTAAATAGATTATGATAAAGAGCCCAATTGTATTATTTACTCACTAACCTGTGGGAAGCTGCCTCACCCTGTGGGGAATGTCAGACTGGATTGTGTCTTCTGAGGCATCGTCCCCGCTGCAGCCTTCCCAGCTCTGATGGCCCACTTCTTTATACCATGCCAGATCTGTGGGTGGTGCAGGGAAGGGGGTTCGTGTCCCCAGTCCCTTCCTACCCTGTTATAGGCTGGATTGTGCTGAGGCGGGGAGTTAGGGAAGTATGGGAGAGTGTAGTATGGGAAGGGACAAGTACAATCTAGTCCAAAGAAATTCTATATTTTTATCTTCCCATTAGTTAATGTTTCTACAGTGTTTTGGTGCTATGCAGAGGTACCACATGTTATGCTGAATATGAATTTTTTCCTCTTCTGGGCCTCTACTTCCAGGATTCCAAACCACTGCTTCTATGAATGGACAATGGTGATTAAAACAGCGCTGACTTGTCTACACTATAGAACCAAACAGCCCAGGTAAAGCATGGGCAGGGAAAGTACAAGCATTTCCACACTGCCTTATCAATGCATTCTATCCCTGATCTCAATGGATCACCTTTAGGTGTTTAGTTCTCGTGGCCCTTTCATTCCTTGATCCCTTTGTTGAGGCTCTCAACATGAGTATCAGTGCTGACTCAGGTGGTCATTTCTAAGATGTGGGAATAGAGATTGATGGGCCTATTCCAGCCCCCAGATGAATCTATTTCACATGAGATGGCAACAACTTTTAGGAACCACTCACCTGAGCTCAAATAGATGTGGGCAACTGGGAATAGCAGGCTCTATATCACATTACCAATACTCTGAACAATGAAGCTGTCCTTGCCTCATATTGCAGTTGCATTCCTTGCCTTGGCAGAACCCTATGAAACCAAAGTCTAGGGCTTATTATAAAGTTTCATCACTTGCTCATTAGAAAAAGTGCTTTTGAGGGGATGAGGGGGGCATGGGTGGGTGTGTGTGTAGAGCGAGACTGAGGTCTGATCTACGCTCGCTGAGAAATTCAGCGGCAGTCAATGGGAGATACGCAAGCCATATAGAGTAGCTTGTGTATCTCTCATCGACTTCCTAAATTCTAATTAGCGCAGCGTCCCCAATACGCTGCACCAAGGGGAAATGCTCTCCCGTCAACACAGCATTAATCTTTTTGCAGGGGTGAATTTATTGAGTCGACTTCTGGATCGATTGAGCGGGTCTCCACTGCCACTCAATCAATCCAGCAGCGCCGACAATGCCACCGGCAGTGTAGACATAGGCATCCCTCTCTCAGGCTAAGTCTATAGAAGAGCAGAGCCCACAAATCATCTAGTAAACTGCTGTGCCTACATGCTCACTTCATCAAAGTTAAACTGTGCAGTGGGATTTTATCAAGCCTCACTGAAAAGCTTAATTCCTGGGTTAAAATGCCCCTTGGATAGGAATCTGCACTCTTTCCCAGGCCTCTTGTGTTGTTAAATCCCTATTATGTTGTTCTTTCCCTTGGGAAAGACTGGAGCTTAAGGCATTTCTGGAGAGCTGACAAACAACTTTATTACCTTGTGATGTTGCTGGCTGTCTCCAGTTCTTCTGGCAAAGAACAACATCTCACTCGCTCAGCACTTAAATAAAATTGGCATCTGCAAGGAAAACTTGGTCAAGCTCATCTATTTTGTGTTATAATTAAGGAATCCTCTGTCAAGCACACCTTTGTAAGCCTTCTACTCATGTCAAAACTGTCACAGATATAGGAGGAAACATGCATATCGCCAGTGACAATTAATCACCAAATGTCTTTGGAAACTATTAATCTCCAAGGGCTTTCACATCAGGCTGCTAGGTCAGCTGCAAAGGGTTGTTACTGTACTATATGAAGAGACCCAGTCCTCTTACACTAGGCAACTATTCATTACAATAATGAGATTCTATTAGATTATAATTAAATAGATTGTCCGTATCTTTAGGGAAGAGGCTTTATCTCTTTATTTGTTCAGTAAAGCACTTACTGCGTACTATAACAATAATAACTAATAGATAACAACAGGGTATTTCTTTTGTACTTTTCTTTCAGACTTCAGAATCCAGGAATATGTTTGCCATATCTTGGTTGATGTGTATGCAATGAGAACATTAAAGTGAGAGTGAGTGAATATAAATGATGATAAGTAGGCATAAGTACTTATTATATCAAACATTTGATACATTATTTGTTAGAGATTCTACTGGGACCTGCCTATTCCCTCCTTTGCTTTTCTTTATCCATACTTGCAGAGCTGACATCAGTGACTCTTTCACACTCAGGATTGGCTGCCTTTTTCTGAGCAGTGTTAGGCCCTAGGAATCATTACAGAGCAATACAAGGTGCTTTCTCTCTGAGCAGCTGAGCTTCCTTTAGACCATTCCCAGGTATTCAGCATTTGTAGTCAGATCCCCAGCATGGCAGCATGTTATAGTATCGCCATTGACAAATGTTCAAAAATCATGCATCAGGCTCACAGAAATCCTGGGATTGGCTTAAAACAAAGAGATTTTTAAAAAATAATAATTTTGGGGGTCCTTTTTATTCCCTGCTGGTTTCTGAGTGCTTAGGATGGGCTCAAGTCATGTTTATGAGCTTTTATTCACAAACTGGAGCAAGAAATTTACTTTTTTGTTTTTAAAGGAACACTTAGATTTTCATAATCACAGAATTCCAGGAGCAGGGGCTTTAACACCAAATATTATGAGACTTATGATAAAATCACAAGAATTAGCATTATTGTGCTGTGCACTCGTTAGCCCCCAACCAATGCTTGCCATTGTATTTTGACTGAGATAAGAAAGTAGACTTCAGCTGTTTGTTTGTTTTTTCATGTGGGTCAGATTTTCAAGTGACTAGAAGCATGCACAATTTGGACCAGATTTTCAAGAATGTAGCATCCAGCAGTTTCCATTGGGACAGTGATTGTGAGTGCTGAGCAGATCTGAAAATCTATCCTTCAGCTAACTTGTACAATATAACAACTCTCCATCTTGTTTCTTTCTCTGGTTTCTTCTAACTCTTAACCATCATATTGTGATATGTCATTTGTTTGCCTTGCAATTCAAGAGGATAGTGCCAATGTTGTGATAAAAATAAAGATGTTTTATGGCAAAATCATATATCAATACTAATGATACCCCAAACCTAAATCACGAGCCCTCTAATAAATGAGGGGTGCATGGAACAGTTGCTTTCATCCATGGTGGGTCTCTGAAGACCTGGCCATTATAGGATGCAGAGTCACTCCTCAACCGCTCTGTAGCAGACGGGAAGAGGATAATCCACTTCCTGTTCCTACATTGGAACTCTGTAGAGTCTGTTCCTCTGTCCTGTGTGGTCACCCCCAGGAACTGACCTCCAG
The DNA here is from genome assembly GCF_026122565.2 of Emydura macquarii macquarii. NCBI lineage: Eukaryota > Metazoa > Chordata > Testudines > Chelidae > Emydura > Emydura macquarii. The sequence goes on from NW_027131927.1 coordinate 20,675,261, forward strand.
TTAGGAAAGGAAGGCTCATAGGCAAGGATTTGTGGACATAATGAGTGTTATATCTTCTCTCTTCTCCACAGATTTGATTTTTGCTTGCTGACAGACAGCTCCATTTCAGAGCTGTCACCCAGGCTTTTGGGTATGGATCAACCCCTTCACTGTCTTTCAAGTTGTCACTGTACTGTTGCTGGGATGCGTGGAGAGGCATTTCCTCTCCCTCACTGGAGAACCCGGTCGCCATTGGAGGACCTGGCACCGTGCAGTCCAAGAGGCAGAACCCAGTCGCCGGAGTCCGCTCGGCACCGAGGAGTTCGGAGCGGCGCTGGCCTTGGTCACCGAAGGTGTCTGCAGGGCCACAAGGCAAGCGGCAGCGGAAATCATTGGTACCGAGAAGATGCTCCGGTACCTCTAGCTTTTCGGAGCGTACCTCTGTTCATCGGCACCACTCGCGGTGACAGAGGCAGTCCTCGTCATCCTTCAGGTCGGAGGCATCGAGAGGGCAGTCCCTGTCATGGAAGGGCACCCTGGGACCAGGGATGTACCCGGCACCACCGGTCCAGTGACTCGGGGTCTCTCAGGGGGACAGTCGTTGGGAGAGCCAATGCCCCCACAAAGCGTCACAACCTGTGGTGCAGTCAGCCCTGGGTTGGCGCCAGGGTCAATGGCTGCAACAATGGCCTTATTGGGCCCCATGGGGTATCCAGACGGGGACGGGGCCCCAATCCATTATGTCATCAGGGGTTCAGTCCGTGCCTCTGGCACAGGAGAACGCCTGTAGACACCACTCCTCGGATGAGGAGTCGAACCCCATGGAGGGACCCTCAACAGGTGCAACCCTCCGCGAGGAGGGGGCGCACCTGCAGGACGCACCTCGGCAGTCCTTTTCCTCCTCACCAGACGAGGCAGTCTCCCGGGACCACTCGGCACCACTGGAGGATTTCAGGGAGCACCAGGAGCTCTTCAAGAGGGTGGCCTCCAACTTGGGGCTGGAGGTGAAGGAGTTAGAAGAGGCCAGTGATACCCTCTTTAATGTGCTGGCACTGTCACCACAGAGAGAGTGGCCCTCCCATTCCACAAAAGGGTCCTTAAGATTGTAAAGGCCCTGTGGCAAACCCCTTCCTCGGTTGCCCCTGCGTCAAAGGTGGCCGAGAAAAAATATTATGTCCCGGCCGAAGGGTTTGAGTATTTGTTTACTCACCCTGCCCTGGGAACCCTGGTGGTAGATGCGGCTAAGCAGCGAGAGGCAAGGTCAGCCAGGGTCCACTCCCAAGAACAAAGACAATAAGAAGCTGGACTTGTTTGGGAGAAAGGTTTATTCCACGGCAAGCCTGCAGTTCAGGATTGCCAACCATCAGACCCTCCTGGGTAGATACAATTTCAACCTGTGGGATTCTCTCTGGCAGTTCACTGAGGCCCTTCCCCGGGACCAGGCTGCAGACTTTAGCACCATCGTGGTGGAAGGAACCACAGTAGCTAGGGCAGCGCTCCAGACATCCTGTGACTCTGCTGACTCAGCGGGCAGGGCCATAGCCTCCGCCATCTGCATGAGAAGGTGCTTGTGGCTGCAGTCCTCAGGCCTGTCCCAGGAGGTGCAGCAGTCTATTCAGGACCCCCCTTTGATGGGTCAGCCCTATTCTCCGACCAGACTGATGCGAAGTTGCATGGTCTGAAGGACTCCAGGGCCATGCTTTGCTCCCTGGGCCTGTACACGCCCCAGTTTTCCAGGCATCAGTCATGGCCCTAGGCACAGCAGAAGCCAAGGCCTCCGCCCAGGCCTTTTCAATCCTATAGGAATAGGGATAGGAATAGGGGGTTTAGAAGGAGAAATCAGCCCCCCAGCTCGTCCTCAACTCCCCAGCAAGGGCCTCCCAGGAGGTCGGGCAACCAGAGGAGACAATTTTGATGGTCTGCCCGAGGGTGGCACCCCGACTGCTCTTCTGGACCCGCCCCGCCCCTTCCTAAACAGGTTTAGGCCCTTCTATCCCGAATGGGCAAAGATCACTTCGGACCATTGGGTCCTTGGGATAATTTCAGGGGGCTATACCCCACAGTTTACATCTACCCCCCCAACAACCCTACCCTTCCGTCCCTCTTCAGGGACCCCTTTCACGAGCAACTCCTTTTGCAGGTGGTGGACACCCTCCTCAACATAGGAGCAGTGGAAATGGTCCCTCAAGGCGAAAGGGGTTCTATTCGAGGTACTTCCTCATCCTCAAGGCGAAGGGGCGTCTGAGACCCAAATTAGACCTGCATCATCTAAACAAATATGTCAAATGACTCAGGTTTCTCATGGTCTCCCTAGCCTCCATAATCCCTTCCCTTGATCCAGGAGACTGGTATGCCGCCCTCGACCTCTAGGACGTATACTTTCATGTGTCTATCCTCCCCAGCCACATGCATTTTCTTCGTTTCACAGTGGCTGGCTCCCACTACCAGTTTAAAGCCTCACCCTATCTTCAGCTCCAAGGGTGTTCACCAAGTGCATGGCAGTAGTGGCTGCCCACCTGAGATGAAAAGGTGTCTAGATTTTTCCTTACCTGGACGACTGGCTGATCAGGGGCAGGTCCAAGTCCCAAGCGCAGGAAAGCGTGACCCTCACTTGCTTCACGTACAGCAGGCTGGGACTGCTCATAAAAGAGCAGAAGTCCACACTAACCCCAGTGCAACACATAGAATTCATTGGGGCCACCCTGGACGCCTCACAGGCCAGAGCCTTCCTGCCTCAGCCATGTTTTGAGGCGATGATCTCTATCATCTCCCAGCTGCGTCAATGTCCCACGACAACAGCCAGGCACTGCCTACAGCTGTTAGACCACATGGTGGCCTGCATGTACATAGTGAGACTAGCTCGCCTAAGGCTCAGACCGCTTCAGGCATGGTTGGCCTCAGAATATGTGCTGAGCACACACCCATTGGATCGGGTGGTTACAGTTCCCCCGCCCATCTTAGCCTCCCTAAACTGGTGGCCGACTCCAGGGCAGTGATGAAGGGTGTTCCGTTCAGGGAACCGGTCCTGTTGGTCACCCTAATTTCTGACGCATCGGACGTAGGATGTAGAGCCCACATCAGCACCAACCTATGCACTCAGGGGCTCTGACTAGGGGAGGAGAGGCTCCTGCACATTAGCGTGAAGGAGCTGAGGGCCATTCGCCAAGCGAGCAAGTTGTTCCCCCGATTCCTGACAGGCAGAGTGGTGCAGGTGCTGACAGACTACACCGCAGCCATGTTTTACATAAACAGGCAGGAGGGAGTGCGGTCCTTGATCCTTTGCAAGGAAGCTATCTGTCTGTGGGACTTCGCTGTGAGGTACAGTTTCCACTTGACTGCCTCTCACCTCCCAGGAGTGAGGAACGACGAGGTGGATCACCTCAGCAGGTCGTTTCTACCCCATCACAACTGGTCGTTGCACCCAGATGTGGTGGCTATGAACTTCCAGAAGTGGGGCACTCCCCAATTGGACCTATTCACGTCGGGCTGGAACACTAAGTGTCTGAGGTTCTTCTTGCTCCGGGGTCACGAGACTGGCCGATTTCCGACGTGTTCCTCATTGACTGGATGGGGGCCCTCATGTATACATTCCCGCCCATTCCATTCCTACCCAAGGTCCTGCTGAAAAGAAAGAGGGACAGGGAGAATGTTATATTTATCGCCCCGGTCTGGCTGAGACAGCACTCGTTCAGCATGCTGCTTGACCTTTCAATCGCCCCGCCCCTGGAGCTCCCGAGGCAGCATGACCTTCTATCCCAGGAGCATGGTCACCTGTTGCACCTGGACCCGGACTTCTTGCACCTCACGGCCTGGTGGCTCTGTGGCTGACAGAAGGAGAGAGACCCTGCTCGGTGCAGGTCCAGCAAGTCCTGCTTGGCAGCAGGAAACCTTCTACACAGGTCATGTATCAGGCTAAGTGGAGATGGTTTACCTGTTGGGCAGAGTCTCGGGGTATTCCGCCCAGCCTCTTGCCTATACAGGCGATCCTGAAGTACCTGCTTCAGCTCAAGCTCCAGGGTCCGGTGCTGGCCTCGATGAAGGATCACCTGGCGGCCATTTCGGCCTTCCATCAGCCGCTAGAAGGGAGATCCCTGTTCTCCCATCCCATGTTGGTCAGGTTCCTCAAGGGGGTGGAGAGGCTTTATCCGCAGGTCCATGACCCAGTGCCTCCTTGGGATCTCAGCCTGGTCCTCTCGAGACTCACGGGGCCCCCCTTTCAAACCCATGGCTTCATGTCCTCTGCTCCTGCTTTCATGGAAGGTAGCCTTCCTGGTGGCCATTACCTCAGCCAGGAAGGTCTCTGAGATTAGGGCCTTGACCTTGGAGCCCCCTTATACAGTATTCTATAAGGATAAGGTACAGTTGAGGCCGCATCTGGCCTTCCTACCCAAGGTGGTTTCTCAATTTCATTGTACCCAAGATATTTTTCTCCCTGCGTTTTTTCCCAAACTTCACAGTTCGGAGAAGGAGAGGAGATGGCATTTGCTGGACATGAGAGAAGCCCTGACCACCTACATCGAGTGTAGAAAGCTGTTCCGGAAATCGATGCAGCTCTTCATCACAGTTGCCATCCGGATGAAAGGCTCACTTTTCTCCATCCAGCACATCTCCTCGTGATCTGCTATGATCAGGCAAAGGTGCCGCTTCCGGGATCCATCACAGCACACTGAATCAGAGCTCAAGCCTCATCTACAGCCTTCCTGGAGAGAGTGCCTCTGAAGACATCTGCAAAGCTGCCACCTGGTCATCGGTGTATACTTTCACGTCCCACTACGCCATCGTCCAGCAGGCGAGAGAGGACTTGGGATTTGGCAGAGCGATGCGAGGGGAGCTCACCGGTAACTCCGACCCACCTCCAAAGGTACTGCTTGTTAGTTACCTATAGTGGAATGGACATGAGCAAGCACTCGAAGAAGAAAACAAGGTTACTTATCAGTAACTGCTGTTCTTCAAGATGTGTTGCTCATGTCCATGCCACAACCCACCCCCAGTCCCCGCTGCTGGAGTTGGCAGAAAGAAGGGACTGAGGAGGCGTAGGGACAGCAGCACCTCATATACCACAGCATGTGCGCCCCTGGAGCTGGCCCTACAGGATCTGCTAAGAGGAAAAAAATTCCGGGTAACTGTGCACAGAGGCGTGCACTCACCTATAATGGAATGGACATAAGTAACACATCTCGAAGAACAGCAGTTACTGGTAAGTAACCTTGTTTTCCTTTTTCTTTTTTTCTCTCTTTTTTTATCGAGTTGCTTGGCCGTAGCTGATAGGATAATAATGAACTATAATATATGCTAAACACAGAGGCCAAGCATTGCAGGCAATTTCACCAATGTGCCAATAAATCACATTGTAAAGGTTTTACTGGAAACTCCAGTGGATAGTTAAATATTTTCTAGATTAAGTTTATTCATTTTGTTTTGATTGAAACAATCAGAAAAGATTGTGTGGCTGTAATTTTGATGGGAGGTTAAAGTGGGTGACTGACCGAGATGTGATTGTATTTACTTTAGACTTGGGTAGGCAGATTACTGCTGGAGATCTTATTAGACTGCATGATTAAAAAAAAAAGCAACAAATTTTTCAATATCTAACATTCATACGGTTGCTACATAATGTTCTACCTAAAAGGAGGACTGTTTAATTTAACATTTAGCCTCATATATTGGGGGAAAAGGGCTTACTGTGAGTCAAACAATAGCTTACTCCCAGGGGATTAGGAGTATTAATATCAAAGTGATAATGCAAGCATCAAAAACCATGCCGAAACAGATAGCTGGGGATTCAAAGGAGCCTGGTCCTCATAAAGGCTGACTTATTTGGTTGTCTTCCTGGTAACATTTACTTTCTAGAAGAAAGAGAGCGTAAAAGCTTCTTGCTTGGTGTCTGTAGGTGAAAGATCCTTCTTAGGCTCTTGTGGAAGTTCCCTAATGAGATTTGTAAAGTACACCTTGTCCTTCAATTAAACTAATGAGCTCTGGTCTCTGACAGCATTCGGGTACCTGTACCTTAATTATTTCCAAACCTTTTCTCCTGGACCCCATCCCCACCCCTTCCTGGACCATCTGTATCTACCAGGTTTGACTCATTTTAATTTGAAAGTGCATTCCTGGAAAGCCGCTCAAGAAAGAGCATTATCTTGTCTAGCGAGTGCGACCCTGCGCACTTGAACACAATGCACACTCGTGACATTAAATGATGACTTCGTGTCTCAGAATGTGCATGTAATGAGGCACCATCATCATAATTTAACCATGTAGTTCTGCTTAGTGGCAATATAGAGAAATTATTAATTAACCAATTTTATAATAGAATATACAGAGTCTATCTAGTAGCCTAAGGGGAAAGTGCTGTAATTTACTAATATCAGGTAAATTAAATTATGAAAATGAGGTTCCAGTAGCCAGAGAAAGAGAATGGAAGATTTAGCTGTAAAGGGGTTTTTGGGTTTTCCTGATTTGCTAATCATGTTTGTTGTATGTCCATCCTTAAGATCATTTGTAATGTGTCCCATGCTGAGAATTATGACCAGAGCATGAAATGAGAAATTAATTTGTTTTAAATGATACTAGACATTACCAGGAGAGAGACTACATTCTAGCCACCAAAATGACTTCTAATGAAGGACTTAATCCTACCCTCAAAGGCAGGTGGGCCCAGAGCGCAGTGCACTTTGGAAAATCAGCCATTGCAGATGATGAAAAAGCAAAAATAAAAACAGCTGCAAGCTGAGGTCCTTGTCCAAGCAGCATTTGATTCCCAGAACTCTGACTACAGAATGAAACATAAAGGATATAACTACAAGCCAAGTTCAGCTCTAGTGTAAGTGGATGTAATCTGCATCTGTATCTCGACTCCTATTAAAGTCAATGCAGAGATTCCCTCTTGTGATGGAACTGACTTCACTGGCATCTGAGGGCCCTCAGCACCTCACATGAGTGCTCAGCACCTGCTGGCTAGAATGGAACCCTTAGGCTCCAATAGCTTGATCCAGAGACCACTGCAATGAATAGGAATCTATCCATTGACATTCATGAGCTATGGATCAGGCCTTTAAATCGGTCCGTTACTGAAGCAGATGCCTAACTTTATGGATATGAGTAATCCCATTTAATTCAGTGGAACCACTCACATATTTAGTTTAGTTAAACATGTGCTTAATTGCCTTGCTGAATGGGGGTTTGGCCAGTGGGTGGGGCTCCTAGGCCTACAAATAAACTTAATAATAAAAAATAAAAGTTTTAAACCTGTCACTTTCCCCACCCCCACCCCTCCGGGGAGAGAAGCATAATTCTTGGATTGAGGTTTCTGGTGCAAATCTTCACATTTAAGACTCCAAAATTCTTTTTTGTGCGTGCATGCAAATATTCACTCGTATAAATTCACTGTTTCCTGAGAGGTTCTTGTCAGTGAACTCATGTGCTACGGGAAGCTCTGTTGTGTTAGTGCCTTAGAGGTAGAATGGGGACGGGGTGTGGGCTCAAATCTTGCTTCTGATACTCATTTGCTGCGTGACTTTGAGCGTGTTATTTAATTAACGGAGGCTGTGGTCAGTCATCACTTGAAATCCTTCAGTCTAAACTGTCTTTCTAAACCAGTTTCTGTAGATCCACCACAAGTTCTTGGACTGCATGTAAGAATTACTGGGTGAGGTTCTATGGTTTCTGTGATGCAGGAGGTCAGGCTACATGATCATAATGGTACCTTCTGTCCTTTAAAATCTGTGACTCTTCCTGCAAAACAAACCGCACATGCACAGGCACACAGTAAGTCATGATCAAAGATTAAATATATTCTATTTTTCGTTCAGGTGAATATGAATAGGACTTTTCTACTGTACAATGCTCACAGAATGTAAACTAACTATTTGTATTACAATTGACTTATAGAAGTATGGGAATGTATAGTTGACTGCAAGACACTAAGGGAACAGTGCAGCAGAATGAAAATGAATTAAAATACAATCAAAGCATAGGGCTCAAGCCTTCAAACACCTGCTCAGAACAGACCTAGAGAGATTTCAAGGAAGAGCAAGATGCACATCCTAAAGCCCACCAGCATGATCACCTACTGTCTTGGACTTGATCTAGCAAAGCACTTAAAACATATTAACTTTAAACAAGTTAGTGTTTATGGCAATGGGACTATTTGTGTGCTTAATGTGAAATGCATTCTTCAATGCTTTACTAGGTCAGGGCCTCACATGTGAGGTGCTGAGCAGAAATGAAACAAAGTCCAGATTTATTTGCTCATTGTTTCCACTAACCAAATTGCAAAGGGCATTTGGTACAGAAAGAAGTTGGAGCACCTACGGCTCTGGATAGTCTTTTTATATATTTATTTTAAGACATTGAAACAAATAAATGAACTAAAAGTGGGATTTTCACAAGTGCTGATGGGCTTTAGGAGCAGAAGTCACTTTGAAAGTTAATGGAAAAACTCCTAAATCCTTGAGTAGCTTTTCCAAAATCCCACTTAAAAGTCTTTCTTTTCCTCTGTGTAATCACTCAGAATGTGACAGCTCAGCTACTAGATATTTTCTTACAACCTATGATATATGTGACCTCTCAGAATGATCCCAGTCTAGAATACTTCCCAGGAATACCAAGAGGATTTCACAGACTCTTTCACTTTTATTTCAATTTAATGGTGAGCTCCTGAAAAGGTGGGTGATGTGTTAGCCCAGATGTCCATCAAAATGAGGCTCAAATACAGCTGAGATTAACTCCAACCAGGGCTTTAAAAAAAACAGTGCTAGCATGTATTTCCTGCTTAATGGGAAACCAATGTCAAGAACATAGGATAGTGTAATATGCTCTCAGCTGTTTGAACCAATAAGCAGACATACTGCATTCTGAACAAGCTGAAAATGATGGAGAAGTCCTGCTGTGAGCCATACAAAGAAGGAATTACAATAATCATGCCTCATGGTTATGAAGCTGAGTGTTTCTGTTCTGCATTCATTATGGGATAAATAAGAGTGTAGCCTGCACAAATTGCGCATTTGGGTAAAAAACTCATCTCTTCTCAGCACTGTCTTTCCATGGAAAAGGCACGTCAGAAATGACGCCTGGGTTTTACACCAGGTTCACCTATCCCCTCAATAAGCAGGATTACAAAGGAGTGAGCCTTCCCATACTGATGACATGCACCCAGCAAAAAGACTTCTATTTCCCCTGAGTTGAGGATGAGGCAGCTCTGAGTCATCCAGTCCTCAGTAGCGTCCCAACATTCTTTCAGGCAAGAGACCAAATTTGTAGAGGCAATGGTGGGGACAGGGGTGGAGGGGTAAGAGGAAGGGAAACAAAAACAAACAAAACCCCTCACATATACCATAGGCCTGCTCAAAAAGTGGTAAGGTTTTTTTCCATGGAAAAAAAGGTTTGCTTGAAATTTTTGATGGAATGTTTGCTGAATACGGAATGAAGCCAAAGGAGTTGCATCTCCTTTCATATTGAAAGATTATATTTCCTTTCTCAAAAATAAAAAAGCCCAGTTTTCTGGGTTACCCTTTCTCTTCTTTCCTGTCACCCCCTCTCCCTCCCCGCTGCCCATTTCGGTTACTCAAAAAAAAAAAAAAAAATGGAAAATTTCAAAGGAAACAAAAATTTTCTGTGAAAAACATTTGTTTTCTTTGAACAGCCATTATTTGACAGGACAAAACAAACAAACAAACAAAAATCACCCCACTCTAATAGGCAATTATATCTGTCATCATATTTAAGACAGTTCTTACTATGAGGCTCCATGAATATGTTGAGTAGCAGAGCTGGAAACAAGAGAAAATAGAAATGTTTTTTCTTCGACAATTTTTACAATTTTTTTTTCCCCTCCCAATTTCTAGCCAGCTTTGGCCTTGAGCAGCATGGGAAATAAGATCCCTCAATGTTAACTACAGTTAGGCTTGGAAGGATTCAATCAGTCAATGTCAGTAAACATCGATTTCACCATACACACCCAAATGGATGAAAAAATATTTCCATCAATAATAATCAAAATTTACAAATAGGCAAAGTAATAAAAATGCTGCTTGAGAACTTAAGAGTTCAATTTAAGGCTCTTTACTTTGTATATTTTGATGTCACGTTGACAGTTTGTGTTTTAACAGTTACAAAGCTTTAACTTTTTGAATCTCAACGTCGAGTCTCATTAAATAATTATCTGACCTCCACCATAATTTCCCATAATTTTCTATAATGCAAATAGATAAAATGGATAAATCATAGATAATGGAAATAATAGATAATAGATAAACATTTTTTCAGTTTTATTTATTTTAAAAATCCATAATTTTGTGCAACTGTAAAAATGTAAATTGATAAAAATAAAAAAGCATAAAAATAAACATTGATATTTTCTATCAAAATTATAGAAAAAAGATTGAATTCTGCCAACCCTAACTACAGGTGATTGAATTGTAAAAAAAAGAAATGATTCATGAATAACTTAGTCGCAGATTGATGGGAAAATTGTGAATAATTTGCCAAATATTATTTGGCTATCTACAGAGGTGACCAGATAACAAGAAAAAATAATTTTTTCACCAATGTAAGAAAAATATTGAATAAACTATACACAAATATCATTAGAACTGGTATTTATTTCTGCTAATTGCCTGCAACCACTGACCACCATGGTCAATCATTTTGCAAGCTGAAGAGAGGTGCAGCATGACCAAAATGGCCAACCAATGCTGATCTAAGCTGCATAGAGGATGTTAATGACTCTGGAAAGAGAGGTCTCAAGACCAAAAGAAGGTCAGAAGTACATGAGAGAGTGTCTTGGCAATCATAGCCTCTCTTTATTTCTTTCATGCAAAGGAAATACTTCTATAATAAAGCACGGAGGCCTAAAAAAAATCTATTGACCATATTGACAGGTTGGGAAGTAGGATAAGAGAGAAAGTGTCTTGCTCAAAGGCCACAAAGGAAATCAATATCAGGGACAACTGGAACTCAGAAATATCCTGTATCAAAATCCTGTGCTCTTGCCACTGGATCATGACTTTCTCTTAAGAACAATATGTGACATAAAATGTGACCCACAGCTCCTGGAACTCATTGGAAAGACTATCACTGATGCCAATGAGCTTTAGATCAGGCCCATTGTTTGCTATTAAAGAGAGACTTTAACGTTTGCAGAAATTGTTTTGAAGTGATCATCTATACAAAATAACAGCATATGTACCCATGATATTTTTTTCAAATATTTAAATACAAATTATATCCTCTACTCACATCTCATTCCCACAACACCAGCTCCATCTGATCAGTTTAACAGTAAAGCTATGATCCATATTTGTACATCACAGTCTGCTTATTAGATTTATTAAGTAGTTGCTCAATAAGCCAAAGTACTTGGTCAATAAGACTAGTACTCAACTTTCTTTAAGTGCAGGGGCTTTCAGATCCAGGGTTTTGGCATAAGCCCATCTGTAAATAAAATGAATACATAAAGTTTTAACCAAGAGTGCACATTTTGAAATAATGAATTATCTCTAGTAGGTTTCTCATTTTCTTCTCTGACATGACACAGGAGCAAATGACTCTTGAAGAAAATATTGGACTATGCTGTCTCCTGGGCAGTCTAAACTCAAAATGTTCAAACACAGTTGTATAAAATTAGCCTAATAAATCATATTTAAGCCCCCACATAAAGGATTTTCCAAAGGGCCTATGTGAGTTAGGATCACAAGTTCCATTAACTTTCAGTGCGACTTGTCAGCCTAAATCATTTAGGTATTTTTGAAAATCCCATCCTGAATTTCTAAAATGCCAAGCATCCATCCATTCCTAAATGTCAAGGACAGATGCTGAATGCTCAGAACTTTTCAGAATTAGACCATTTATTCAGATGCGTAAATATGGAATTACAAGCCTAACTTTAGGCTCCCACTTATGACAGTTTTGGCCTAACTCATTGTCCTTCTTTGTTTCCAACAAAGTGAAGAAAAATTGAAATCTGCTACAGCGGCTTATCAGACTCATATTGTTTGTTTATTGTAAACCACAGCTGTCTGCTGAGTGTCTGCTCGTGACTGACAAACAAATGAGTTTACCGTTCATGTATTTGAAAGTGAAACTGTGAATCCACGTCCCGTATTTTAATTTTTGTGTCCTTCTTTGTCATTTTCCCAATGAAAATGATCCCAGCACTGATCTCAATGTTAATGTATTCCTGCTTACATTTGACTTCTGAATATGTTATGGCTAATTATCATTACACAGGACGGGAGATCAGAGCCCTGAGTGAGGTGCTTGGTGTGGGAACAAAAGGAGGCCAACTCTGCATCTTGGCATTGGGCCCAAAATTTGTAATGGAGCATCTTGAAACTGGTAGAGTCTGTTTTTATGGGTTTTTAAAAGAAGTATTCTTTTTGGAGTGGGGGAGGGGCAGGAACAGGGGCTAAAATTTCCCCTTGTACATGATGTCAATATGTTGGCATGTCTCCTTTTATTAAGATACCATCCAACTGATAACAAGTCCTGCTGTGTTTTACCAACATAAAAAATTAGACTGGAGACCGAAGAGCGGCAGGTGGCTTTTGGCACCAAGAAATAATCACACTTGATGTGGAAAGTAAAGTAAAAGGAGCCATCTGTTCACTGCAGGAGGACGTGAAAAATCACATTAACATATTGTCACTAACATCATGAAATACACAGTTAATAATAAATTTAGTTATCATGGCAAGCTGCATTGGATGCTTCCTTAGGAAAAAAAGTAGTGTGTGGAAGATGTACTTGCTCACACTCTCTTATTGAGATACATATATTTGTTTGGAAGCCTTAACCATGCCATTTGTCACTGCTTTTGTGAGCAGACGTGCTTCTCTTCCACTGGGAGAGTGAATGACTTTTCTAATTCCCTCTCCTCCCGTTGCCCTTTAATCTGCTGTGCTTAGCTCCATTTTTCTTTCCTGACTGACACACAAGTACACTAAATGGGAGAAAGAGAGAAAGAAAGAAAATCTTGGAATATTTACTTGTCATATGCACTGTGGACTCAATCCCAAGCCCATTTAAGTCAGTGGAAGTCTTTCCACTGACGTCAATGGGCATTGGATTAGACTCATGTTATCAAAGTCATTCTTGATACAACTTCTTTCCTTCTCCATTGGCCTTGTATCAGACTAAAATCTGTGGAGTTACGTCAAGAGTGAAATTTGTTCACAGTATCATCCCATCAAGTTATGGAAGCAAGTTTGTCCCTTTCCCCTTCCCCTTAACAATAAAGTCTTTGCAGGTATCCTGAATCTGTACCATCTGTGCAGTACATAGAAAGCTGTTTTTGCAGAGTGAGGGCCCTTCATTTAAAGATTAAGATTGATGGGTTGCTGTTAATTTTAAAAAGCAAAGTTTCCTTTAAAGAAAGGTTTTATACACTTTTCTAAAGCAAAATGTGTTTACTAAAGTACTGTGGATTTAGATCAAGACAGTTCAGTGTCTGAAACAAGAGCTGCTCTACTCTGAAAAACAGCGTTGTAAAAATGGCAGAATGGTATTGCATATTTATTGTTTTTCAGATTTCTGTATCAAATGTGCTCTGTTTACAAGTAGAATTATGGGTTTTTTCCATAATTTCCAGCACTGCAAACTCACTCTGGGCTCTGAGATCAAAGTAGAGTTCTTTCCTTCTGATACTTCATCACCAGCAATGAAAGATCTTCTTCCATCAAGTTAGGCATTGAGTGACACCTCCACAATGTTGTTGTTTTTAGACTGGCATGAGAACTGAGATATCTTGCAATTAACAAAGGAGATAGGACAGGCTACGTGCTGCAGTCTCTCATGAGCTGGAGACCTGAGTCCAAATCGGTTGTACTTGGTCATATGTGACATAAATCTGGTAAGTGCAGCTTAATCCTTTGTGGATATTAGTTCATAGCCACATTATCTGCCATGTATACTGGCTGATTCTTTTTTCCCCCTCAGGAGGGGCCTCTTAATGGAAGAGAAGTGTCTTGTGGATCAGACTGAGGTTCATTAGCAGAACTATGTGGGATTTCTTTTCCTGAGTGCTAGGCTGCTTTTTGCCTGGCGTCAGCATCAGTAGTGAAAAATCACTGAAAGAAAAAAAGATGGATACAATGTTTTGGTATTTTTGTGTGTATGTAATCCGGTGTGTCTCGCTTTTTACCTATTACTTCAGATGTACAAAAAATGGCCCTGGATAGGCATGTCCAGTACTCAAAAGCAGCATTTCTGTGCAAAAGATGAGAAAAGAATCTAATCTTTTAAAAGGTATAGTGTGTAAGACTGTTTGAGATTGTTAATTATTTGGAGCAGGGACAGGAGATCTCCTGAGATCAAGTTTTCTCATGAGATTTCTGATGCTTTCTCATTCCATTTGAATCAGAAAAACTCTATGAATAGCTTCTATTGTTGATTGGATCCTAAGAACACAAAGTATGAGCAGGAGAAAAAGTTGAACATAAGTTTTTCCAATGTAAATAATGGTTTGTTTCAAAGAATTGGGGAAGGTTTGGACCCACTGTTAATTTTTTCACCCCTTCCTAATCAAGAACTGATCTAAAAGGCACTCCCTAGTAATTTACGAATTAGTGCTGTTTCTGCATCCTGCTGGTGCCATGTCTTCCTCTCATGTGGAAAGTATTGTTTGTGCAGCATACTGGAGATCTTCAGCACCAATTTAAAATACAGTTGCAAAGTCTCAGATAGGAACGGAGGGAGAAAATGGTTTAGAGGAAAATAAACAAGACTGGTTGTCTCTTGAATCAGAATCTCAGCTCTGACACTGACCTTCTCTGTGGACTTGGGGATGTCACTTAACTGCTCTGGGCCTTGGTTTTCTCATCTTTATAATGGGGATAATAATTAGAGCTGGTCAAAATGTTTTTATTTTTTATGAAAAAGGGCTTTTGACCAAAACAAAAGTTTTTCACCGAAATGTCAGTTTTCATGGAAAATTTTTGTTATGGTAAGAATTTTCCATTTTTTCAAAAAAACAAAAAACAAAAAAACCCAACAGAAATAGCCCCTCCGCCCCCACAACATTTTCAGTTTTCAGTAAACATTTTTGGTTTTTGAAAACCAATTTTTTTTAAAACCAAAACACACATTTTTTTTAGTGAAAATTGTTTTTGAAAACCAAGGATTTTTCAGTTTTTGGTTTCTGTTTTTCATTAAAAAAAACTAAAATAAAGAACTTCTAGCAAGCAATAATTTGTCATTTTTCAGCCAGCTCTAATAATAATACATTACAGGTGACTGTGAGGATTAAGTGGTTAAACTGTCTGGCTAAATAGTGTTCAGCATTATTATTTAAGAGAAATGTTGAAACATTACTACAGTTTTCCAAGCATCATACTCCCTCAAAGCTATTGTCCTTCTGCCCTTCTTTTTGCTTTGTATACTCATTGCTTGCACTACTGACTGAATCGCAAAGTGAGTATTGAATGATGTAGTTTATTACCTATCTGTTTATGAGCCTTATTCTGTTTCCATTGAAGTCAGTGAAAGTCTTGGCACTGAGTACAGTAGGAGTAGGATCTGTCCCTGTGTCTTGACAGTACAATAGAATGTTATTTGGTTTAGTATCTGCTGGTATAATAGACCTCACTGAGTTATATCTAATGGAAGATATTTTAAAAGCATTTAAGAAATGTATGTTTGCCACAAGGTGTGGTTAAGTCCAAAAACTTGCAAGGTTAAAATACGAATGGGACATTTATTTGGATAACAAGAATATCCATAATTCTAGTAGTTATTGCTAATAAATTTCTTCTGGAAGTGATGTAAAACCTCACGTTTTAGGTCTGAAGCTAATTGCTAAGTATTAGGAGTCAGGATGAGACCTTCTTGGGGCTGATTATCCCCTGTCTGCCTGCTGTGGGGTTTCTTGCACCTTTCTCTGAAACATCTGGGACTGGTCACTGTGGTGGATAGGATGCTGGGCTAGATGGAGCTCAGGCCTGGTCCAGTATGGCATTTGCTGTGTTAAGGGTGGATGCTTCCTGGGTACCATTCTCAGCTGGTTTATTGTTTGAGTGATAATTTACCTACTTATATGGTAGTGTTTGAGCACTTCATAGATATTAATGGATTTATTCTCAAAGCACCCCTGTGAACTAGGAAGTAGCATTACCTTCTTTGTAAAAATGGAGAAAGTTACATGGAAAGAATAAGTAACACACGCACAAGTAGTATTGAGTATTGAATAGTCATTCTGGCTTTCCAGATTCGTGCGCTGACCGCAAGATCATCCTTCCTCTCTTAGGCCCAAGAGCAGAAAAAACTTCATTTGCTAAGATGTTAAATTGCAGTGAGTAAAAAATGCAGAATGTCTGGCCTCTGACATTTCACTCCATTTCATAAAGAAAATGTTACTTGTGGGAAAATTCTGTATAAATTGTCAGTCACTTTGTGTTCTGACAGGCCTTTTTAGTTTATTAGCTATTTCAGTATATACAGGGTGGATCTCTATGCAGTTGTGGAAATCAGAGGCAGATGGGCTCTACAATCAGCCTGAGGGGACAGGAGAAATGGAACTTCAGAGCTCTAACGTACCCTGAGTTTCCTCTCTTTTATCACCGTAGTTAATGGACCCATAGAGACTGAGAAAACGCAGTGATCTCCTGGAGGATCTTGCGGGTGGCTAGCATTTGAAGTAAATGGGAGATCTCCAGTTTCATGAGGAGAGAGGGTCTCCTGCAATATAGCAGCAGCATTTTGACATACACAAGAGGAGGGATTTGAAGGCTGGCTTCATGACCATGAGTGAATGTGCTACATGATGAATTCTAATTTTCTCTTTCCTTCACTTGTTTATCTTCCCTCTCTACTTTTCTTTATCTTCTATTAATTTGCATGCAGAGGTGCTGGAACTAGGGATGCTGGGGGTGCTGCCATCTGGCTTGAAGTAGTGATAACAACCCAAATACATGGTTTCTGCCTTCAGTACCTCCACTATAAAAATTGTTCCAGCGCCACTGTTTGCAGGCACCTTTCTCTGTGCTTGACACAGGGTGTAGATGTTCCATCTGTTTACCAGAAGACTGAGAGTTAGCTCCTCACAGCTGAGTGCATCATACAAAAAGCAACTTGTGACTATTTTAATGAATAGAAGCAGCAAGTTTCATCAGCTCTTACTTGTGGGATCATGTTGTTTGTTGCTCACAAGTGTTCAGAGGGGTTCCAGGTATTCCCAAAAACATTTGCGCATCTGGAGCACTTTCCAAATTTTACCATGAACAGTGACGATTTATTGTTTGGATTGCATTAGCATCCAGCAGCCCAAGTCACAGATCTGGGGCTGGTTGTTGTATGTACTGTACAAACATAGAACAAAAAGATGGCCCTCCCAAGAATGCTTTCAATCTAAGACAAGAGACAATAGGTGAACACAGACAAACAGGGGAGCAGAAAGTAACAATGACACCATTATGATGATGATTATTTGCAATTGTCTGAAAAGTACCAGAAGTGCATTAGGAAGCAGAAAGAGCTCCATACCCAGATGTAAGAGGGATGGATTGTTCTTTCTGTTTGTTTTTGTAGTTTTACATAAGATCCTTTCCCCGCCATCCATTCTTCTGTTGTCTGCTCTGTACTTTCAACCTGAAGAATAAAGCCCTGGAGAGAGACTCTAGCTAGGCAAATGAAAGTCTGTTCCACCAGTTTACACTCCTTATGTAGGGCTCAGTTCAGTTCCCGTGAAGTTAATGGGGAAAACTCCCAATTGATTTGAGTAGGAGCACCTAGAGAGAAAGAATTGTTTTATAGTTAAAGCACAGTACCAGGAGTCAGGAAAACTAAGCAAAATTTTCCTCCTAAGTCCCTATTTAGGCTTGTGAGGGTGGGTTTTTCAAAAGCACTTAAATGACTAAGGACCAAACATCCCATTGAAGTCAATAGGAACTGCTGTGGGCCCAGCATCTTTGAAAATCTGGCCATTTACTTAGGTGCCATAGTATGAACACCAAAACCTAATTTTAGATTAATATTTTGGAAAATATTGCCCTCTGGTTCTGTTCCCAGCTCTGCCCCAGAGGTGCTGTGTATATGTGGACATATCAATTAATCTCTTTGTGCCTCAGTTTCCCTAACTGCAATGTGGGGATAATAATGTTCCTCTGCCTTACATAGGTAATGTTAGGCTTAATTCACTGGCTTTGCTAAACTGTTTAGCACATGTGCTAGATCATGTTGGGGTAAGGTTTTTGATCCACATGATAGATTTCACAAGAATGACAATTTAAATTAATTTCATGTACTTGAAGCTTAGCAGAATTCTTAATGAAAAAGGAGACCCAAATCAGATCTTGAATCAGATCATGTAATAAAGTTTCTGTATTGGCTCTTTTAGAGGAGATGTGTCCAGCCCCATCTATATAACATACTTGGCTTGCCTTGCTCAGGTGGAGAAATGAGCAAAATCATATGGCGGGCAGGTCATACCAGGACTTCTGGACATGGAGATAAGACAGAAGCCTGTGGAAAGCTGGGAGACTCTAGGTAAGAAGTTCTGCTCAATAGAAACCAGGGAAAGACTCAAGGGGGTCCAGGAAGGAAGATGGGAAGGAGGGTCTGGGTCCAGTTTAAGACTGGTGTGAAGACTGTTTGTTTTGTCTTTGATAACCTGGTAGGAATGGACCTTTTCTTTGTTGATTTAGCTGCAGTGACCAAACCAGACTGGAAGGTTGGGCATAGCAGTTAGGCCTAAGCCAGACTAGGTAGGCAGTGCTGCTGCAAGTGGCATATATGGATATAAAGGGTATGAATACAAACATTGAGCCCGACTCTGATACGCTTATTCCTGTTGAGTAGCAACTTACTTCATGAGTAGTACCATTGGCTTCAGTGGGACCACTTGTAGGGCAAAATACTATTTGACACACGTAAGTATATGAGAGCGTGCTTTTACTCATAATTATGACAGTAGGCATATTTTGAGGGAAAAGAACTTGTCTAATTTTAAAGAAATATTGCTAGAACAAAAACAAAATGCTTATAAATCCATCCTTTTGAAGGAAAGCTTATGCACGTTCAGATCTTAGTAATAGTAAAAGGAAGACTGTTGCCATTATAAGCTCTAACATACCTAGCTAACTGGAGTGTGGTCTTTATTATTTGGATGAAGAATCCCCATAATACGATAGCTCCGTATAGCCTCTCAGGAGACTGGCAAGATAAATACCTTTGGGGTCTAGTTTGCCACTTTCCATGATACCTTAGCATACATAAACTAGTGCTAAGATCTGCAGAACATCTGGCAGGAGCAGGTGGCTGTTTACCTTTCAATATGTTATTTAAATTGCAATTTAGTGAAGTCTGAAAATAAAAGAAAAAAGAAAAGGTTCTCACTTGTGTGGCCACATTTTTATAGTGGTGTCTTTCTGCATTCAGGCACTCTGAAAGGCTCTTTATGGCATTTTAATATCTTTGTGACAAGGCTGAATGTTTTTATACAGTCCTGAGCAAATTGCACTACTTCACTGTACTTTAGGGACACCCTTTTGGGGCAGATTCCTTCTCTGCTCCCCAACTGCCCTGGGAGTGGGTGGAATGTAGTAATTTACTGCTGGTGTAAAATGTGCTGGCTAGTCCATTGGGAGGAGTAGGGAGGTGGAAATGAGGCTCAACCTATTTCCTGCTTGTACTTGCCCACCTGCTCCTGGGGAGCAGTAAGTAAATATGCAAACCTAAGGTCTAGATACAGGGGTATGAGACGAGTTCTTACTACCCTGTGCAGATCTGATTCAAATTACAGCCTAGCCCTAACCAGTTATGGGCTAGAAATTTGCATTCTCTTCAATCATTCTGAAACACATGTTTAGATGGGAGAGTGTAGCAAGGCTCTGTGGAATTCCTTGGAGCCTGGGCCCAAGGAAGAGTCGTGACACCCCTCTGGGCAGAACAAGGCCCTGCAGGCTGAATATTCTGGAAGCAAAGGGGCGGAGCCAGGACAGGAAAGGGAAGTATAAAAGGCTGGCCTAGCAGCTCAGTGGAGAGGAAGCTGCTGCTGGAGGCAGACGTGTCTCCCCAGAGGCTGCAGCCTAGGCCTGATCCAGGCCCTGCGGCTGTTCGGAGCAACTGCCCCACCGACCGGCGCTTCCAAAGCCTGCCCGGATTGCCAGGCTTGAGTGACTGGAGAGGGCCGCCAGGCCCCAGTATCTGGGAAGAGCTTCCCGTAACCACTGAGTGGGAGAAACCCCCTGAGTCCGGCCCTGACCTAGAGGAGCTGCCCGAAGGCGGGGATCCACTGGAGCTGCCTGAGCCTAGTGTACCGGAGGACACCCTGGGACCCTGCGACCTGGAGGAGCTGCCCTCCACTGATGATCCTGAGGAGTTTCTGGACCTGCTGCTGGTCAACGGTGAGGGACTCATGAGGCGCCTGCTCGCTGTCTACCCCAGTGACCTGGACAGAGACACCTGGCTGCAGGTACCTGCAGGGTCGGAGGAAATAGCCCAGAGACAGCCAACTAGAAAGTGACTGAGTCCATCGCCAAACCAGTCAGCGTGTTGCAGCTGGATACCCGCTGTTTGCCACTGATAGGGCCCTGGGCTGGGATGCAGTGGAGTTGGGTGGGCCTGCATCCCCCTTCCCTAACCACCCCGGGCGTGCTTGGCTTCCTTGGAACTTGCCTACCCGGGGATACTGAGCTGTGCTAGCCCTGCCTGTGGGAAGGCTGGGGGCTATAGATTGCTTCACCTGCCCTGCCCTACGTGAGGGCCAGTGGGCTACAGACTGTGAGGGAAGCCTGCCCTGCCAGGGGCTGGGCCTAAAGACTTGTAATCTGCAAAGCTTGTTCCCTTGAAGCAAGGTGCTGTGGCCTTCCTCGGAGCCTGGGCCTGGGCAAGGGTCGCGACACCCCGACTGGACCGTGCCACCAGCCTACAGAGAGTCATGTTGTATCACCCAAACATATATGGCTAAAGAGCACAGAAAACATCAGCTATGAGCAAGGCATATGTAACACACTCTGTGTGTTATGTATCTGCCTGTGCCCGGTCCAGAGGGCGTGAGTCTTGTGCTTTGGACTTGGTGGTTCTGGGTTCAATCCGTGGTGGGGATCAAAATGATGGTCATTGCACAGATGTCCTTTCATAATAGGTGCCCTTTGTAAATTGCTCTGATGAGAGTCTGCAGGATGAAACTAACTGCATAGATTAGTGAAGTGAATAGCAACTTTCTAAATTCCTGTGTATTGTTGTGCCACGCATCCTCCAGAGACATTCGTTAATCTCAATGACACAAACAATGGTACTACATTGGTATGTATTGTATTAAGCGGTAATGAGAAGCTGATTAGCATTAAAGAAGCCGTGCATTCTTAGGTTGTTGTTTAATTGACTAATGAAATTAAAGGGTTTCATTTATAGTTGAAAATCTGACTCTATTTGAGAATAGAAATTAATGTGAGCATTAAATATACAAAGTTGTGAGATAAGGGATACAGGAAGAAAACGTACAAGAAGAGATGCATTTTGTATTAATTAGGCACTGCTGAATGTTTGTGTGTGTGTGTCTCTCTCTCTCTCTGTGTAAGCATGCTAAGTATTTGAGTGTTGTGAATAATGCATATGAATGTCTCATGGCCAGATAGGTAATAGTTGTAATTGCCAGTGTTAAAGAAATGATCTTTGTTCTGTATCCACAGTTAGACATCGTTTGGTGTTTTGTGTTGGCATTTGCTTTTCTTTTTGTTGTTTGCAAGAGAATAGAAGTCTTTGCGAATAAGAAAATCTTAGAATGCTGTCACTCCTTGCATTCTAAAATTTGTGTGCAGACATTAGATTCTGACATATTTAATTCAGTTTAGTAATGCCTGATTGACTTCAATGGAACTACCCACAGAATAAGGTGTTACTCAGCATAAGACTCTCATAATGTATGTATGTTTCGGTGGGACCTACAGACATTCTGCAATGAGCTCTTTTTGTATAGTGTCTTTGATCACATTGGTTTATATTGTCAGGGAAAGTACAATGTACACTTCAGAAGTAGTTTGCTTGGGGAAGGACTGAATAAAACCAGAACAAAGGCCATAGGTTTTGTACCGTAGATTATAGAGTTGTGCAAAACTGTTTGGGGTTTTTACCATGAAACTTTCTTGCAAAATTTGTTATTTGTGAGTACTGTTTTGTGTTGTGGAATGATGCCCAGTTTCAGGAATATTTCTGAACATTTTGCAACTATGCCCTCCTTTTGGGTAATTTTATAGCTGTTTTGTGAATGTGAATTACACATATTCTTTGGATCAGAATATTGCCATTCTTCTGACAGGACAATGGGAATCCTTGCAGAGGTTTTCTTTGCAAAGAAAATCTCCTCCCCTATATCTTAATGCAGGGGAGGGGACAATCTGGCCCACTTTTTAATGTATTTTTATGGTACTTTCATGGTAATCACGGTCAACATGCAATAGTGCATAGAGACCAATGTAAACTGGTGTGAAGTACTTGCTTTTTGGCACTGCTTCATTACCTGCTATTTATAATGCATGGTGCCATTGAATAATTGTCTTTATGTAGCAGCCCTTTCGGATTTGTATGGAATCCGATATACATTGTTGCCTCATCACAGTCTAATTATTAAAATGTGGTCTTAACCTTTGAAACTGGGATCTGTGCCTTTAACTGGGATTTCCAATTTTCCAGTTGCAGCCTCATCCAAAAACACAGAACACAGAAAACTCTGAATGATGTTGTGATTCAGGGCATTGGTTGGATTGTTCCAGAGATAAGCACATAAAGAGACTTTGGTTGCCAGCCAGCAGATTACAGATTAGGACTGGAATTTTGATAACTAAAACCAAAGGTTCATGCGGTGGCTGAGGACTATATTGTACAATCCTTCCTTGCACTGCTGCGCTCCTATTCACATGAGTAGTCCCATTGACTTCAGTGGTACTGTTCATGTGAATCAGTGTTCAGTATCACTGTGCACTCTGTGTTCAGTGTAAGGGTTGTGTAATCTAGTCCTAAAAGAGGAGCTCCGGTAGTTGAACCATTAAAGGAGATCAGCTCACTGGTACCACAATTGATCAGGTTTTCAGCAGAGGAAATGTCATTTCATACATATTCTTGCAAATTGATCCATAATATTGTATTTGATAATCATCAATTTGAGTAAAGACAGTAGATGTTCAGGCATAACATACCTCAGATAATGCTAATCGTAATAAACAAAGGCATAAAATAAAAGTTAAAATATAGTTTTCCAATACTTACACCTTTCTTGACAGAAATCAGGGGAAATCACTGAAGGCTTCCGTAAGATAACTCTGAGAAGTCCCTCTCAATTTGTCTAAGGGACCAATCCAACTCTCAGTGAACTCAACGGAACTTCCATTGACTTCTGTGGGAATTGTATCAAGTCTCAAATCAACAAGATACCTTTCCAGTATTGTTCTTTTCTGACCATGAGCAGGTGATTTTAAAAAAAAAAGACCAATTCGCATCTTTGAAGGTCACCGCCTGGACAGAAAAGGCAGCACCTCATCCTATTGTCATCTAGGCGTAGAGCGTAATCAAAGCAGGGTTTGAAGGCAAATAGAACTTTCCTAGAAATCCCAGCAGAGTTAATATATAAGTTATGTAGTCACTCATCTCATACTAGATTGTATGCTCTTGGAGGTAGGGACCATCCTTTTGTTACATGTTTGTAGAGTAACCTAGCACATTGTGATCTCTAAGCACTATGATACATTAAATAATAAGTAGTGGTGGTATAGTTTCTTAGGAAGTTTGCACATGCTTGGGAAGATGGTCAATATTCATTCTTGAAAGATCATGTTTCATAGTAGTTACGCTATTTGGAGTGGCTCATGACCATCAGTGTCTACCTCTGGGCAGACACCCCAAAATGGTGGTGTGTTCTATAATTGGACTTCACCAAGCCACTAACAAATAACAGTCTTACCATGGATTCACAGACAGTCCCCTTAGACTCCCCGATCTATCTTGCCACCCAGACAAACTGGACTTAGTGATAAATGGTCACTTACACCAAAAATCACACCACATTCAGGTTGCTTCCAGTCCCAAGAGACCAGTCACTTGTCCCAGATAAATTGATACCTTAGATCTTACACCAAAGACGCTTACAGCTAATCTTGTAATAAACTGTCTAAAGGTTTCTTAACTAGGAAAAAGGAATAAGAGTTATTTACAAGTTAAAGCAATCAAACACATACACACGAGTGAGTTACCATCTAAACCTAAGAGTAACAGAGTTTCAGGGATCTGTCAAGTCAAAGTGTCTTTCAAAGTGTCTTTACCCAGGAGCCAACCCTTGATGATCTCTGGCTTCTATTTAGAGTCTTTGGCCCTGTCAGAGTTCAAACAGCCAAAAAGATGGAAAATTTACCTGTGACTTTGTTTTATTTCCTTCACTCAACTTCCAAGTCCACAGGATGAGCTTCTTTGCATGTAGCATTTCCCAGGTGCGATAGGCCATTAACCAATCTTTTTGTATTGCCATGCTCTTTGATGGTCCATCTGATTTTGATAGACCTTCCAGATGGGTTGTAGGGGGGATGGAAACAATTCCCGTGCCTGGGTTCACAAGTTCAGAGCAAACATTTTTGAAGTTATAAAGCAAAACATACATATCTTCTTACAGCCTGGAATACAGACATTGCAAATGAGATCAATGCCTGCAGTGATTTCCAAGCACTTCACAGAGTCTAAACTCTGTATTTACTTTCTAATAAGACTGATATGTATTTTGAGCAAAACTAACATACAGGTGAACTGATCTGCTGTACAGCTATGAGTTTGTTTGTTCTTAGCTAATGCCTGCAGCCTGGGCAAGAGCTGGCATCTGGCCTGCCAGCGTCACAGTAGTCTTGTTTTGCTAGCAATTTAGGGGGTGGTTTGTTTTTGCCTCTTACTGCTTTTTCCCATTCAATACAATTTATTCACCTTATCAATGCTGGGCCTTGGGCATCAGCAGGTGTCAACTGATGTCTCCAGTGAAGTCAATGGTGCTGTGCTGATTCACCCCAACTGGAAATCTGGCCCACTTTGACTAATGTCACTAGAGCTAGACTGTTCACACCAATTTCTTTCCTTCTCAACATGACAATTGACTTTGAAAGTGTTCTGAAAATGATGAATGTTAAGGATTTTCTTTTACTAATGAAGCTACCCAATTTTCCTCTTATTGATAGGTACATTGTAAGAACATCTTCGTTGTATCTTAGATGTACTGAGTAATTACAGTAGTGTGGACATTAATATGGGAATATTAATAGCCAATCACCCTCTTCCACCAGCATCAACTGATGGAGGAACAGATTATTAGGTCTAAACCTGTTTGAAAGGACTCAAGTGGAAAACTTAATTGTAATTACGTGGAATTACATGTGGCAAATGTTCTAAATTTTTCCTGGCTGGTATGGTAATATAATTTCCTATTAAGGTCCTCCCTGAGACCAGAAGTTCCCCTGGTGACATAGGAACTGATCCAAAAACCATTGAAAGCAAAGGAATGAATCCTATAATGGGTCATCCTAGGATCAGACCCATACTGTCATATGTAGGTCACACTTTTAGTAAAAGAGTACTTGCTTTAAAAAATTACATTGATTTACTAGGTGTCACTGTTCCATCTGCAGCAGTACTTGACATCACGTACTGCAGATGATAGAGAGGACAGATATAGCATGCAATGGGAATCCAAATCCTTTCATTTTATATCAACTTTAAGACTACAAAAAGCAAAAGGTGCCAAAACCACACACACGTTGCGCACGCATGCGCACATACACTAATTTGACAACTGATATCTTTGAGAGAGGGCAGAGTCCTACAGTCGTGCTTTACAAGAGTAATTGTCATAGACAGCCTCTTTGAAATCCAGATTGTGAATTAACTCAGCTTCTGGGGGTGGCTAATTCTAGCACATTGCACCATAAGGAAACTTCTGACATTCTACTTTCCAATGATTTATTTGAGATGTTTAGCCAAGGCCTTAAGTGGGTTACTAGACTAGCACTTTCACCGAAGTTGCTCTTTATAATTCAACTTCAAAAGAGCTCGGTTATAGAGATCTCAAACCATTGTGTCAAAGACCTAGCAAAAATTAATGGCTCAGAACTGATGGTAAGCTTTCAAGAATGTTGATCTGATTTATTGAGTGGTGCTAGGCTCCAGCATCATTGCGTGGAGAGCACTTGTCTTCATGTAACAGGGCTAATATTACTTCAAGCTGTTGTCAGTTGACTTGGTAAGATTGCTTAGATGCACTCCCAGTGTTGTTAGCTGGTGATGATTGCCCTTAAGTATTCAAAGAGCAGAAACCCTGGGGAAATGCTGATTAGCTGCCCATAAGGATGGTGTTCCAGCCATGTAAGCAAACTCCTGAAGTCTCCTGGTTTTAATGAAGACCAGGACCTAGTGACAAAGCCCACTCCGCATTGTGCTGCTGCATAGAGGTTCAGCAATTTGCAAGGGGAAAGTGATTGGAGTCAGTCTTTGTGATGCACGTAATCCACTAATCACCACCCAGAGACTTCTGGTGCTCAGAAACAACAGAAGGGAATTGGCTTTTATGAGCTGAAGGAGACACTGACATATGTTGTGGAGGAGGGGGGAAAGAGGGACTATTTAAATATTTATAGATTAAGGGTACTTTAGGATTCCTTCCATCTCTTATATGTCTAGTTCCCTGATTTCCGCTTGGGGAAAACAAGAAATAGGCTGCAGTTCCCTATCTGGCTAGTCACTCAGTATAACCTGTTTTTAGTATCCTATTGCCTTCTACTCTCCCTCTGACACAAACCACTGATAGGCTTTCAGAAAGTCAAAGAGGGCATCATAGAAAGTATGCGTCATGGGCTGTCATCTGATGGGGACTTCAGAGGCTCGATCAAAATGTGTGGCCAGTACTACATGTCGTGGCTTTGCTGCATAGAATGCTCTGAAATGTCAGGTTAATGGAAACCTAACTAGAAAACATATTCAAACCATTGCCAATTAGAAAAGCTTTCAAAGGAAAGATGCCCAAGGGTAAAAATTTGCAGCTCAGCACCTAAAGACTAGCATGGAACAGTCAAAATTTACTCAGAGTAGGTTTTTAATTAGGTTAATGTTCGCATTGCTAACCTTAAGGGGCTTTTTCTTTTGGTTCAAAGGTATTTTTTGTTGGACAGCACCTTATCTTGCCCTTCCAAGCAATCGTGTCAATTGTGCTCCACACACACATAGAAATATTATTGTATGTCTGGCGGAGGGTGGAAGCAGTTCCATTCCTCCCCAGTTACACAATGGAGGGAAAAAGTGCATAAGGAGATCATCTTCTTTCCCTTGCATGGTCTTTGTTAGGGCCAGACACTGTCACTAAGGGACAGCTCCATTGTTAGTCTTTTGAGGAGGCACAGAACTCAAAAGGAGGTGGAAAGATGCTGGGAGGAAGTGGATCCCACCTGTGGAGCAGACTGCAGAGTGAGAGCAGCATATGGGGAGGGGAGGGGAAGAGAGGGGAGGAGGGAGGAGGAGAGTCTAGAGAATGTCGCATTCCTTAAAGGGGTGTAGCGGTGGGAATGCTTCCCATGCAACACAAACCCTTCCCTGAGCTCCTGCCCCAAAAGTTGCAAAAACTGGTTTGGTATAATATTGCCAAAATAATGTGTTCACCTAATTCAAGTTCATGCTGTAATTCAAGACAGATGAAACAAACACACACAAAAAAGTAAAAATCACCCCGAAGTGAAATTTTTTGGTAAGTTTTAGTGAACAATATTTTTTTCACCAGAATTCTGAATTTTTGAAAAAATTTGATCACTGTAATATAATGAAATAATAATAATAATACTATTACCTAGCTCTTATTTAGCACTTTTCATCAGTAGAACTCAAAGGGCATTACAAAGGAAATCAGTATCAAAGGATAGCTCCATTTTACAGGTGGCAAAAATGAGGCACAGGACGGTTAAGTGACTTGCCTGAGGACAGCCTGCAAGGCAGCGGCAGGTCCAGGAATTCAATCCAGGTCTCCAGAACTCCAGTGCCTGATCCATTAGGCCATGCTGCCTCCCTGTAAGTGTACTGAAAAAATTGGAAACATTTTCACCAAAATGCTAAAATGTTTGCCCCCCCCCCCCCCCCCCCCCCAAAAAAAAAAAAAAAAGTTCAGTGAAATGGCCACAATCTGACAGTATTTGACTAGCTCTAGTTGTAATGTGCTAGCTCAACGGGGTGAGCTGAGCTCTGCTTTTTCATTTGTCCTTAAAGTTTACATATCTTCATTTTTGAGTGCCTGCTACTGAGACCTTTCCTTTCCTTTCCATACACTTGTTTTGCACTTAATGCTAGAAAGTTCTAATGCAGCATCAACATGTAGTGCCAAAGTTCTGCTCTTACTTTTGCAGTGGTGAGTTGACATGTCTAAATTCTAGCCTGTTCAGGATAACAGCACTTTTAAGAGTTATTAAAAATGGCACTTCTATAAATCACATATTAAATGGTTTAATATTGGATATTAAAATTGCATAAATCAGTTCTAATCATTTAAAACTGTCGCTGTACTGAAGATCAGCCCCTCGAATCCAGTACAATACAACAGTCCTTGAAAGTCACTGCAGTGTCAGTGTGAATGGTTTAGACACATCTTTTGACATTCCAATGGCACTATGGAAAAAGGAAAACAAAAATAAGATTCATTGCCACCTTAAATGTCTTGACACTGCAAGAACTTCATAGCTTTTGTCATTGGGCATGGCAAGGCATGTAACAATTTGTTAAAACAATACAAATAACACGATCTCCTGTTTCTTTGGCTGAAAGACTCCTTTGCTCTGATACAGACACCAACTCTATTGCACTTCATATTCTGTTTCCTATGATGGTATAGAATTATAATGGTTTTACATGTATATAAGCCCTCTGATCCCATTCCGATCTTTTATCTCAAAGGACCCCAACAGACCACCCAACTATGATTAAGGATCACCTCTCCTCCCCCAGAAATGCAGCCACTCTGGGGCTGTTTGTCAGAGCACTGCATCACTACATAACCGCTTAGGACAGGGAACATCTTTTTCCAGCTGAGACTACAGGGGGAATTTTAGGTAGGCAGAGCAACAAAGCTACAATTTGATTAGGATAGGGAGTGGTGAGGGGGTCATTAACACCTCTATAGTGCAATCCAGGTTCCTATTAAAGTTAATGGCAAAACTCAAGGAAGGAAGGTCAAGTCCTTTTTCTGGCTCAAAGTGGCATAGGCTCTTTAATCGCCACAGGGGCTCAGGATCTCAATTTTTACATCTTATCTGAAAATAATGGTGTAACATGGCCTTAAAACTGTTGTATTTACTCCACCAGTCTTGTACCCCAACTAATATCAAAACTGAAACAATGGAATAAATATCCCAAAGCTCTGTGAAACCAGTAACCACTGCACTTCTTTTATTTTGCCAATGGTGTCACTGCTGTACCATGAGACTTTGTTTTTTCCTGTGGATGTGGAGAAATAGCAATACAAGTATTGTTTATTATTTTAAAGGAGGAATAAAATGTGAAAAATTGTGCATTGCTGTTGCTGCCACCGAGTACAGGGTCTGAAAAGGGGAAGATCAGTCTGTGTATTGATCCCTTTATCATTTCCTTGCCTGTCTCTCTGCATTTTCTCTTACAGGAATTATTCTGAAATATTTAGACGTGAGCTCAATGGTACAAGCTGTATTTATGTTTGGCTCAGGGTACGTTTAAAACCGTAAAGCCAGATCTTTTGGTCTGGCCCTGGATAAGCTGGGCTCAGCACAGAACTGGGATGGAGCAATATGGCTGGGTGCCATCTTTACAGCTGCCAGTACCACTCAGGGGAGCCTCACAGCTGCTTGTGGCCAGAAGGAACCATTGTAGCAGCTGAGACTTGATCTCCAGCCACAGTCTTTTCCCCCAGCCGTGCTCGCTGCATTAGGAGGTGGTACAGAGCCATTTCATCTGTACCACTCAGGGATTCCCCCTAAGTTGGAGAAATCCTCAGTAGGCAGTCGATGGTAGCTTTGGGGCCTTTCTCCATAACAACAAAAATAACATCTACTGAGTCAGCAACAGCTTTCCAATGCAACCAACATTTAAAAGGAAGCTTACTCAAGGTAGCCCTCTGATTTTTTGTGCCCATGAATTATTTTCAGAGCCACACCATTTAAGTGGGTCCAACAAATACTCAAACTTTCCCATTCCCATCCCAAATGACTTGTGTTAGTTTCTTTCATGGGTGAAAGCTGCTTGTCTATTTTCTTTTTTCCCCTTAACTCAGAGGTACTGTATTTCTCCTGACAAAGGAGTGACAGTGTGTTTATCAGCAGCAGATGTGCCTGCTTTGGCTGAATTGCCAACAGATGCACGTAATCCTTTTTATAAGTGTCAGACTATAGCTTCACCAATGAAATAGCACCTAATTCAGAGACCTAAACTGAGGGGAAATACATGTTCACTTTGTTGTTGGGGGGTGAAAGGAAAATCCTGTGAACTGATTAGCTTTGCTAACCTAAAATGTCATTTCTGATCAAGCCACGTACTACTGCTTTCGACAAAAGATCAGATGACTTGTATTAAACGTTGTATAGTCAGAGAGAGCTTGCGAAGGCACAGGTCCTCAGTTCTGTGGGAAGGAATGCCCACTATAGATAGAATGAAATTACTCTGCCTATTAAAAAAATATCCATGGGCCTATTTAGAGCAAAATCTAGTTCTGTCAACAAGCACAGCAAAGGGCATTTCCAAGGAACTAATGGCTAGCTGGGGTTGATGACCTTCAAGCCATCATGTCCTGCTACATGCTCTTTAATCCCTAGCAAATGCTGAGTGCCTCAATTGCTACTGCTTAAGACACTCTTGCCGCACTTTGATGTTCATTTAAAACCCTGTTGAAATCAATGGAACTCCACACAGGTATAGGAGTTTGCCCACATGGCTCATTGTGTAGAATCAGCTACACCTTGAATACTAGTTACCTGGATTTTGAGTCCCCTCATCATAGTGATTATAGCAGAGGTGGATGAAAATGGAGATTAGCTTCACCAGTGGGTATATTGGGTATCTGTCAATATCCTTGATTTCTGGACATGTAAGGTTGCTTGTTGATGTGTGTGTGTGTTAGAACTTGGTATGTACCAAAGTGGGGAAGATAGGTTTGTTTAACTTCCTTTATCTCATCACCCATATTTTGCATTTTTGCCTACCATTATCAGTTTTTACTGGATGAAGACTTAAAATAGAAGAAAAAACAAACATGATGAGGAAAGCAGGCATTCTGAAAGCAGAGAGAAGGAAAAAGGAAAGGTACTTCCCAACTGTTCTGTGGTTCTTTTTCTAGACAAGACTGACCTTTTACTTTATTGTAAGTAACACAAATAGCATGTATTGCTGCAGTGTTGGCATTGAGACACCTTCTATACAACTTCATGTTGCATGCTCGTATGTTGCTGCTGTTTTTTAGATATATAGAAGCAGCCAGATGTTTGATGACAATAGGGGCGAGTTACAAGGAATAACTCATTAGTTATTTTGTCACTGGAATGATAAAGAGAAAAGGTCTATAGATAGATAGATTCAGTACTACTTCTGCTTTCTAGAAGTGTTTTTTTTTTTTTTGTATTTTTGTTTGTTTGCAGCTAACAAAAACTGGTGGTAAATTTAAAATAAAAAAAATCTGCTCCTCAAATTGGAGAATATGAACTAAACTCTTCCCTGACTAATCTATGTAATCCACCTGAAATTAAGTAAATCACCCCAGAATTTGGCCAAGCCATTGGCACTTGTCCTAACTTGAATTTTGGT
Organism: Emydura macquarii macquarii; assembly: GCF_026122565.2. NCBI lineage: Eukaryota > Metazoa > Chordata > Testudines > Chelidae > Emydura > Emydura macquarii. The sequence goes on from NW_027131927.1 coordinate 20,706,992, forward strand.
GCGTTCCTGAGCTTTCCCAGAAGCAGATGGTCATCTGCCTGGGAAATGGCATTGTCACATCATTCCTTCCAGAGAGTGAGACTTCCAGAAATAGTCCAGTGCCGGTTGCATATTGGATTAGTGCTACCATACATTCGCGCTCTCACGCTTTCACATAACAGAATACAAGAAAAAACAGAGGGACAAATTCAGCTTTCTTTCTAGAAGACTGCATAAAAAAGACATAACTGAGGGACTATATAGCTACAGTCATGCACTGTATATTTGTAGTGCCTCTTAATATCAAAGGCTCTTGAATTACCACCAAAGCCGGAAACACAGCTATACCTGCATTTAATTTAGTTATGAGATATTTAATGAGGAAAAATAATTGATGATTTAAAAGCAAACATTAAACAACTGTACAGGGCCAGATCTTCCCCTGGTGTAGCTCCATTGACTTCATAATCATGCAATAGATGCAGTGTGGTGTAGATCATTAGGTTAGCTCATGCATCACTTCTTTTAATTCATCAAAAATCATGAAACAGCTGAGAAGTATCAGTTGAAACTGGGCACTAGCAACTATAGCATTGATGGCATCTATAGGGATATACAGATAGGGAACCTTTCATCAACCAACAACCCACAAGAACTAACCTCTGGCAATTACTGGACAGTGTTTTCTCTATAAAATTTTTTAGGAGGTTTGCATCTCAAGATTTTAGCAGCCAAGCATAATAGAATAAGAAAGGTGTCAGGATGCATTTTAGCTAATACAACAGGATGCTGTAGGCAAAACTGTTTGAAATTTGTTGAAAAGCAGGTGACAGCCACCCAAGTAAGGAGTCTCACTTCCTTGAAGTGTGTTATGCTTTGCTGTTGCTATTCATTTCACAAGCCCTGCTTGCGAGCGGGGAAGCGAGCGAGTGTTGCAGTGCTGCTGAACAAAGCTTTTTTGGCTTAAGAAGTTCTTAGGCTATTTAAACATCTTGCGTGTAATTCACTTAATTGTATGTGTAAGCTTGTCAGGAGAACTTCCAGCAAAAGCAAATCAATAAAGCATTCGGAGAAGGGACGGAAAAAACTGGTAATGCAGTGTTCAGTCTTCCTGAGACCACAGGCTGATTTGATTCCAAGTCTTGATGGCTAGCTCAATAATTAAAACAACAGCTTCTGAATCTTCATGTACAGTAAATCAGTTGTGCAAAGTGTGTAAGGCTGACAGCAGGTGTAGTAGAGTGTTAGTCTGGATTTACAAACCCTACGGTACTCCAATTAATACAATCCTATAGGTGCCTGATCTCACGAGCTGAAGCTGATGGGAAAATGCATTGCAATATTTCCAGTTTAGTCTAATCCTGCAGTTTTTTCCTTGTACCTGTAGTACGGGTGACTTGTATGGGAACAAGTATACAAACAGGAGTCAGTGTTTTGCAGTTTAGGGCATTTGGTTCTAGAAATTGTGTGGAGACTATAGAAACCAAAAATTTAGACATATAATAAAGTCACCTTTTGAGTCATAATTCAGAGTTATAAGAAACAAATGGATAACATATAGGTTGTCACATGGGAAACAGTGATTTTGTTTGCTTTCTCTATGATAAGTAAATACAGGCATATTTATTAGGCCATTTTGGCCCTGATCTTGCAAAGTCTAGTAAATCACATGCATATGAGTTGTCCAGTTGCGTTCATCATCTTAACAGTGTATCACACTCCTCTAGTTGCAAAAATAACCTGTGGATGAAATGAGAAAAATACCTTGTGATATTTTAATCATTCAAGGGCCAGTTCCTGTAACTTTTGTAACTGTAGGTGATCTTTAAAAATGATTGACTGGAGTTTTCAAAGGAGTCTAAGAGAGAGAGGTGTCTGATTCCCACTGAATTTCCATGGGATTTGAGCAGCTATTTCCATCACTCATAAAATACCCTGCTTCAATATTGCAAAATATTTTTACTGTTTCACTCAAAATCTATTTTTGCAAATAGCTGAGTATGAGCCTCTGTTAAGATATTGAAAAACTCCCCTTTTTATTAATGTTTTTTATTCAAATGCATGACAGACCTAAGTGTGTTATGTAGGCTAAAATAAATATATCAGTTACAACTGATGAATGGCATGTATTGTAACTGTATTTTATCTTGCTTTCCTGTACTATATTACAATTCATAGTTAGTTAATAGTTCAGTTAAGTAATTATGGGCTGGATTCTGCAGCAGTAGGAAATGAACGTGGTTAGACCTTCACGTTGGCAAAGCTCCATTGACTTCACTGGTTTTCACTTGCTGAGGATCTGGCCCCACATGTGTAACTCCTAGATGAACAGTATGAAGTGTATTCCTCTTGATGCAGGTGGAAAACTCTCATTATTTTTAATTGAATTACATAGATGTATATGGAGAGGAAAACATACCAGTGTATCTAATAGATTTCAACAGCTGACTTGCTAATATTATCACCATTTAATTTGGGGGAGGAGGAGAAAGCTGTGAAAGAAGCACAGTGGCTGCATGTTACTCCTCTCTGTCAGTGGGTATATCACAAATGGTGATTTTTTTTCTAAGAAAAGTATTTTCTGTGGCTTAGAATTCTCACTGAAAAATAACTTTAAAAATATTGTTGGGACCAAATCCTGAAATTCCTCTTTCAGCTTCCAGGCAAATAAGAGTTTTGCCTGGGTAAATACTGATTCTTCCTGAGTAATAACTGATTCTTCAGTAACGTGCCAGTTTTACAATGGCCCTATGGCCTAGAGGGTAGGGCACTTCAGTGACAATCCAGGCACCTAGGTTCTGGTTTTGGCTTTGCACTGACCTGCTGTGTGATTTCGGCGCAGATCCCGAATGTGCTTGGACTCCTATGTCCCAGACTCAAGCACCTAAGGGCTTGTCTACTGGAGTGTTATTTACAGTGCACTAGCATGCTGCACGCTAATTGGTCCGCATAGACCCTACTGGTGTGCACTAAAGGTGCCCTGTTGACTATGTTAAAGCACCTGTAGGGTAGTTTCAAGTAGTCTTTCCTTTAGCCCCAGAACTGTGAACAAATTTGTAGTCTCTAATGCAGAGCAATATTTAGCCCCAGTGGATGGATAAATGGGTTGCTCCATTTCTCTGTTCCCTGCCTAATACTAACAGGCACAAACCCAGACCTATGTACTTGCAGACTATCAGCCTTCAAACTCCGTAGGAGCGAAATGCAGCTGTCATTCTCCAGGGTGAGTAAGAGGAAATTTAATTTGTTGGGTGGAAAGAGTTAAATGAACTTTAACTGAAAAACTCGCTCTCTCCCTCTCAGGGTAGAAAATAGCCAAGGGCAACAGCGGATGACTAATGTGTAGAATATTGCAATTAGTATAGCAAGGTACTTACAGGGATCAAATTAAAAAATTCATTAACGTACGCACTTAATTAAGAAACACTTTTCGGTTTACATGATAAATTATGACACCTATTAAATCTTCTAGTACGAGCTGTAATGGCTTCTTTGCTCCTGGACAGAGAACTATTGCCTTTGAGGGCCTGTGAACCTCCCCAAGGACCAGCAGCATTAGTTACAAGTGTATTAAAAACAATGCTTCTTTTCCTAAGAGGTACAAGTTCTGCTTTATTGGAAACTAATTTAAAGTTAAGAAACCAGCCCTGGGACTAGAAGGCTATTGCACCACAAACATGATGGATGGATGGATGGATGAATAAATGAAAAGTGACCTTGACAATAAGAAAAGAAAATGGAAAAATAAACCAGTGATAACAATATTACACTGGTGACTTACAAAGGCAGGTTCTGACCAGGCAATTTGGTTCATGCAGGCAGACTGTACCTGCACAGAACCCCATTGCCTCCAACTGGCCTCTGCCCAAGCTCTGGGATCCACTCAAGAGCGTTAAATTGCAGGAATGGGGCCTTAGATTTCTCATAGCACCAAAGAGACATTGGCTGCCGCTCCCCTTTATTTATGTAGTCTTTTTAAGAAAGAAGGAATTAAAAATAATAATAAAAGGAAGACGAGAATTAAAATAAGAAGCTAGAAATGACTCTCCAACTATACATGACTGTTGTCATGTCTTACAGAATTAAAACGAGCACATTATTATTAATGATTTATTGTATCTAGAGGTCCTCACAGAGATCAGGGCTCCACCGTGCTGGGCATTGTGCAAACATCTTGTAACAGCTGAGGTCCTTGCCCCAAATACTGTACCATCTAAACAAACAAGAAAGCAGAGGGTAGGTGAAAGGAAGTAGTAGTATCTGCATTTGTAAAATGCAGAATGGCGGCACAGAGAGATAAAGGGCCAGATTTTTAAAGATATTTAAGCACCTAAAGACACAGATAAGCACTTAAATGGAATTTTCAAATGGGAGTTAGGTGACTAGGTGCTTTTTGAAAGTTCCTCTAGGTGCCTAAATAGTCTTAAAAATCTGGCATTGCGTATTACATTTTTTAAGAACCTCCATTGTTATGATCTGGGATATAATTACCAGATATGGGCCAGAACTAAAACACCATGGAACTGTGGGAAAGAGTGGACCCAAACTTTACAACTGAAGCCCATTTTTTATTATTACTTAAGTATGGATCTGCTGTCCTCAGGAGCAACATCAGTTTTATCCCCCCTGTGATCCATAAGGGTAAATATTCTACTTCCACTTCCACAAAGGTTTAGACTTTGACTCCATTATATGGAAACGCAAGTAATATAGAGCATACACAGTATTTTATAGACCCTGAGAAGGCTATATAAATAATATTTTTAGTTTATGCAATGAAATATCTTGTTCCCTTTTTAATAAATCAATGACTGGATATGCCACTAGAAAAACTTTTTTAAAAACCTTTTTTTAGGTGCAGTGGAAAGTACTAGATTATCCATATTGATTTTCTTTGCCAATTGTTTCTTGTGAAATAAAGTCCTTGATGCTTTCCCCAAAAGCCTGTGTTGACTGCTGTGACATAGTAGGGGTACAGGCCGGGCTTGGGGGAGGACTGTTTCACCCCTGCCCTGTAACCTGAAAAAGTATGTTTTGAAAGCCATATATATATCCAATTCCCATTCATTTCTAATGTGAAAATCTCTGCCTAGGACTAATGTGCACACTTTACTCATATTGGTGTGTGCTTACTCACTTTAATAGTCCTGATGACATCAATAGGACTACATGTGTGAGCAGTGCTGGCCCAAGCTACGGTCTGACCGGGCAACAGCCCGGGGCGCCTGATTGTATGGGGCGCCAAAATGACTGATTAATATATCTATAAACAATAAGTTTTTACCTTCCTCTATGGTGAGTCTCAGTTGGAGAAGAAGGATCCAGATGGGCGCCATGACACCCCGAAGACCAGGTCCATCTGTGGAGCCCCACCCTGGGGGTTCTATCTCCATGGCCCAAAGCAGAAGAGACTGAAATACACCCGGCCATAGCTGTCTCTGGAGTGACTCAGGGCTCGGTGGCCGGCTTATCAGGGACGCGCAGCAGCAGCGGAGCCAGGGGAAGGGGGTGAGAGAGACAGAGAAACGGGAGGGGGATGATCCACCCCAGAGGTGGCCGCATCTCAGCGCCAGGCGAGGAATCCCCATATAACCAGCCATCCCGCCCCAGAGGCGGCCGCACGGCAGGGCGGCAAAACAGCTCCCATGCTCCCTCTCCAAAATGGACGCGATGCAATTCTAATGTCTGCCCGGGGTGCAAGAATGGCCCTGTGTGCGAGTGAGTATACACTGATACGATTAAGGGGTGCACAATGTAGCTCATAGCTACTGTACTTTTAAAAATTTATATTGAGAGACCTATTACTAAGGATTCACTGAATAGGTATTAGTTTGCATCAAAATAGATCATTTAGCTTCATTAAAGATATGTATTGTATACTCATAATAGAATATATTATACTGTTGTTGTCTGTTTGTAAAGAATCAGTTGAATATTTGGGTGCAGCTAATAATTGCACGGGGTCTGATCCAAACTCTATTGAAATAATTGTGAGTCTTTCCATTAACTTCAATGTGCTTTGGATCAGTAACTTTTCTCTCTGTGTGTTTTTCTCTGTCTCCTTTATGGATTCATTAGATGTCCCTACAGCATGTCAGATAATAAGCTGAGGCTTTGTAGGTATTTGTCTGTTTACAGATTTTGTTTACCACACCACAAGTTACTAAAAAAATCTTGTCATTACAAATATTCCCAGCACACTCCGACATCTAAAGAAGTCCCTGCACATAACTGAGACTGCAGTGCTAGTTCAACTGGGAACTTTAGGGATTTGTTTAATATTCAGCATGCATTGTTCTAAAAAGTCAGTGCACGTTTTAAACATGTCATTCTGCAAATGTGCACATTTAAGGCCTTGTTTTCAGAAGGGCTGAATTTTTGTTCCGCACCTAACCTGAGACTCCTTAAATGATCCTGATTTTCAGCAAGTGCTACGCACATACTTGGTGAAAATCAGATTCCTTTTAAGTGTGTGTGTGTGTGGGGGGGGGGGATCATCTCAGAATTGAGGCACCCAAAATCCTTAGTCACTTTTTAGAAAATCTTGGCCTGCAGGTACAAGTGTGAATTTTTTTTCTCACGTTCTGTAACTAGGGTGACCAGATGTCCCGATATTTGAGGCTTTGTGTTATATAGGCAACTATTCCCTCCCCACCCCGGAAAAAAGTGTCCTGATTTTTCAATCTTGCTATGTGGTCACCCTATCTGTAACCCACCCTAAACATCTTCCTGATGCTACCAGCCAATACAAAGGACCTCCTCTTTCCTTTCAGGCCCCAAATCAAAAAGCACGACAGATACAGTAACTGCTTTGTGTGTATTGCTGGTATAATGGTCTATCTGCAGGCTGCACCTACACATGCATGTATGAATGCAAACAAGAAAGAGAAGGCTCCACCACAAAATTCAGAAGCATTTTTCCTTGTGTCTGCCTTTGTGTCGTCTAATCTCTCTCTCTAACCTTTCCAGGGTTTTTTTTTTCCCTTCTTCATCCTGTTAGAAGTGGTACTGAATACTGATGAGGAAATATTTGGTCTAAAGCCAGTCAGTCCCTTTTGGTTAATGGATTGGAATGGTGATTGGCAAAAACCCAGCCCAAATTTTTGTAGGTAATTTATGACCTAGGTAATTGTTTACTCGTGGATAATTTTCTGTACCTGTAAGTAGCAAAAGGTGATGGGTAATGTGATTCAGATGTGTCTTTAACAGCCCCATCCTAGGAGGTTGCAGTTATTAAGTAACTGCATCTCTTTGTTTCTATAGGACCAGATAACTTAAACTTGAACACATACATGGGCACAAGGGAAAGTAACCCACACATCCTTCACTCCCCTGTACTGGGTTTGGTAAGCAGCAGTAAATGGATGTTGTATTCCAGTTACTCCCACTGGGGTAAATAAGGCAGGCAGGGGCAGAGCCAATATACCATCCCCACTAACGTGTTAGCACAGGTGAGTTGGAGTTGTGGGGTGTCGTAATGCACAACTGGTACAGGGCAGCAATAAATTACCACTGCCTTGGAGCAAGGGGGAAGCAGGGGAGGAATAATGTCTCAGAGAGGAGTCTCTGAATCGCAGTGTCACCGAGGAACTACTTCTGCAGTTTATCACACTACCCCTTGCAGTATCTAGCCCATAGTTAGTATGATGTATTTGGACTTTGAAGTGCACTAGCTTACAGCAATAGGAAAGATATCTTAATGCACTGGAAATGTATAACTGGCACATTGCTATAGCAGAGAGGGGTACCAGTGGGATAGGCCTTTGAAAATCCGATCTGTAACCCAAATGCAGGGATGCCAGGGGAGGAGGGTTTAGGCAGAGAAAGGGGCAATTAGCCCCAGCACCCCACCCCCCATTTGAGAGGGCTGCCAAGCCTGTGGAATTTGAATGAGTGGTGGTGTAACCTGGAACTCGCGTTTGCAGTGCCACTCAAATTTGGCTTAGCCACGCTTCTCTCATGGCCTCTTTCATCTCCCTGGCAATTTTTCTTTGAAAGGATGAGGCACTCAGTTTCAGATCTTTTATCTCTGGCTCCCAAAAACCTCTATGCAGCCCTGTCCAAATGCCACATTGAAGAGCTTTCCAACCAACTCTTGGGCCAGCCAACTTGTTTCTTCATCTGGACACCATTACCATTGCCTCTGTCTTTAGCTTTGGTTCTATGCATGGATAGGCCATGAGTGATGTTGACTATCATGGTTTTTCTTTTCACTGGTAGCCCATCCATGTATAAAATTGAAGCTAAAGATGGAGGCAATGGTAGTGAAGATTGAAAGGTCTAAAAGCTCTTTACGTACCAGAAGATGGAGGAGAAGAAAGAAGGCAAGGGAAAAGTGGTGCACAGGTGGGGATGTCCAGAGGGATAGTGAGGAATGGGGGCAGAGAGAAAGTGAGATCTGAGGATATGGGAAAGGGAAAGAGGCAGAAAAGAGGCAAGGCTTGAAGTGTTCTCATAGAACTGCAGGTGTCCTTCCTGGATTGTGATAGTACATAACAAAGTATTAAGGCTTGGATTGGTTCTGTAAACACGTTTATTATGCTGCTGTTGTCATGGAGGAACAAAGCAAAATGGTGTGTGTTTTAACTGGGAATCCAAATTCTTTAGGTGGCTTTGATAATCTCAGCCAGAATGGATACCAAATTGGAATGATACTAAAATGATACCAATGCTGCATGTTTCCTTGTCCTGCTTAGAAGCTAGTTGGAATGGGCCAAGAATAGTGATACAGTAGATGCCAAGTCTGCTCTACAGGTTTTTGCCAGCATTGCTATGTTAGTCAAGGGTGTAATGGTTTGATCTGTGACTGACACAGCTGACAAAGCCCCTAGTGTAGATGAATTAATATTGCCAAAACTGTACTGTTGTTGGTATAGCTCATTTCATTTGGGGGTGTGGGTGACATTTTGGTGTGCAATCTAGACCAGTGAGAGGCTGTGCCACCCCTGCCCGGCAACCTTGGGTGCCTTACAATGCCTTGCTGCTGTGGCTCCCAACCTGGACGCTCAGAGCTACCAGCATTCAGGTGCCCTAAGTATGTGCGTGTAACTGCAGCCCGCCAGCCACACGAGTCACATACTGGTTCTCACCAGCCTGGGTTACTACTGCAGGGTGACCTCAACACACTCCCAATACCGCATTTCCCCCAAAAAATATATTCTGTACTGTCCAGCGATAATGGGTGCGTTTTCCCTCTAAGGGAACAATAAGCAACAACTTACCACCTTAAATTAAGTTACCGAGACAATGTACCTTTAAAACACTGGATTGGCTTACACAATAAAACAAGTTTATTAACAAAGGAAGATAGGATTTTAAATGAGTATAAGTAGGGGCAATTAAGTTAGAAACGGTTACAAGAGAAATCAAAATAAAATGCTTTCTGAGACTAAAACTTGACAAACTATACTTGGTTCAAGGTCAGGTTCTTCCCCCATGCTTCCAAAAGCATTACTGACCAAACTCTTCAAGCCAGCATCTCTTCTGCAAAGTAAACCAGCTGTTTCTTCTTGTCATCTTAGGTGCAAAGAGAGAGACAGACAGGGAGAACCACTTGAGGTGTTTGCCCTTCACTTTTATAGTTCATTTTCCCCTTTCGAAATGCAAGCTCGAGAGTGACTCCTAGGTAGGCGTTCTTTCCAGTGAGAGCGAGGAGGGATGAAGTCTCCTACTGAATGCAATCCCATGCTGTTTGTCCTCGCACAGGTTTGCTGACGTATAGATTTCCTGTGTCTCCTGCCTTCCCTCTTTTGTTGTCTGAGGACTTATGAGGATAGGCTGAGGGAACTAGGCTTGTTTAGTCTGCAGAAGAGAAGAGTGAGAGGGGATTTGGTAGCGCCCTTCAACTACCTGAAGAGGAGTTCCTGTGAGGATGGAGCTACGCTGTCCTCACTAGTAGTAGATGACAGAACTAGGAGCAATGGTCTCAAGTTGCAGTAGGGGAGGTCTAGGTCGGATATTAGGAAAAACTTTTTCACTAGGAGGGTGGTGAAACACTGGAATGGGTTACTTAGGGAGGTGGTGGAATCTCCATCCTTAGAGGTTTTTAAGGCCCAGCTTGACAAAGCCCTGGCTGGGATGATTTATTTGGGGTTGGTCCTGCTTTGAGGAGAGGTTTGGACTAGATGACCTGCTGGGGTCCCTTCTAACCCTAATATGCTATGACTCTATGACTGTTTACAGTTTATATGTAAATTTGAGATAAACACACACCCCTTTATTTGAGGCAAAATGGGCTAAGCAGCTCTTAATTAATGCAACATGAGTTAAAACATGTGCCTTTAAGATTGTACGGGGCCCATTTCCTAGCTTTACACACAATGTTGCTACCTACTTTTCACCATATTATTGACCAGTGAGGTATTATTTGAAAACTAATAACACACAAGGCATATTTTGTACCAAAAATATTACAATAATGTGTAGGGTGGGAATAGAGGGGTGCATTTGGTCATGGGGAGAGGGGACTGAAATATGTTATACAAACAAAAGTGCAGTTTTGCTGGTATGAGGTCTGTATGCTCTAGGAGCTCGCTGCTGGTATAGCTACCTGGTCAGAGTCTGAAGTGTTGGTCTCCATTGGCAAAAAGCAATATCCTGAAATCCAGAATAGAACCAACTTAGACCGAATCCTGCCCCTCCTGTATGAGTGTGCAGATTCTACTGGCAGCAGAACCTTTAAGAAACTGGACAGGATTGGGGGTGGGGGAAGGGGCATGGCCATAAACACCACCCGTGCAATGCAGAGCCTACAACATGGGCATGTTAGGGCTTTCAGCTATTCTGTGGCCTAGGGAAGGAGGATCCAGGCTGTGCACTACTGCAAGAACTTGGGCTTTACTGCATTCTGTTCATTTCCATTGCTGTTCTTGAACAAGTGGAATGTACACAGGAAAATACCCTGGGGGAGAAGGGCCTTCCTTCAGTCCTGAAGTTTTTATTTGGGAGGAGGAAGCTCACATTGGGAGCTCTTCCCGAATCAGGATTTAATGTGGAGGTGTAGGGCCAAATACTCCATTGCCTTGCACCTTGTGAAGTTATTGATAGCTGTGCAAAGTAAATATAAAGTGCAAATGTTCTTATTTGATCAAGACCCAGGACAGTTGCAGATGAGAGAGTGCTAGTCATATGGGTGTATGATCTCCCATAGACCCCGCTCAGAATTCTTTTAGCATTTTCCTATACTATAATTAACTGCATCATGAAATGGAAATAAAATCAACAGTTAAATAGGTAACTACAAGTCTTTCTTGTTACAAAAAGCAAGCAAGCAAACAACAAACATGTAAACACCAACCTTCAATTACTCTGTTCATCACTGGCTCATAACACTGCCACCTAGCAGCTGGATGTCTGCTTTTCAATGTTGTTTTGTGTTACATAGTCAGCAAGGCTAAGATTTTTGTCATGGGTATTTTTAGTAAAAGTCACGGGCAGGTCAAGGGCAATAAACAATAAAAGACAGAAGCCCGAGGCCCGCCCACAGGGGCGAAGCCAAAGTCTGAGCCCCACCATCCGGGCCTGAAGCAGGGATGTAAAAACTAGTTTAATTAAAAATCCATTTAAACATTCTTTCTTTAAAAAAGCAAAGGGGAGAGCCATGCTGGGCTCCGCTCCTCACTGCCAAGTGAGAGCTGCCTAGCTGGGGCTCCTCCGCCGTGGTAGCTGGGCAGCTTTCACTCACCGGGAGCTGAGCCGAGCCCAGCTGTGGCTCGCCCCCTCCCCTGTGCTGGGCTCCTCTTGCACTGTGCTCTGCACTTCCCTGCCAGCAAGAGCTGCCCAGCTACTCTCACTGGCAGCGAGCCAGCCAACCTGCAGCTACCCCCCCAGGCTCTGCGCCTCCCCCCTCCCACAGGGAGCTGAGTCCAGCAGCGACTTGCCCCCCCCCCCCACCTACGCTGGGTTCCCCCTTTCCTCCCCCACGCTGGGCTCTGTGCTTCCCAGCCAGTGAGAGCCGCCCAGCTGCTCTCAATGGCGGGGAGCCTGCCCTGCTACCCCCATGCTGGGCTCCACGATTCTCCCCCTCCCCCTGCTATCCCCCCCTGCACTGGGCTCCATGCTTCCCCACTAGCCCAGCTGTGGCTACCCACCCCCCGATCTAGTTCCACCCCGCTTCTGTGATGGGCTCCGTGTCGGGAGGCAAGCCCAGCTGTGGGTACCCCCCGGTGCTGAGCTCCACGCTTCTCTCTCTCTCGTGGGCAGTGGAATCCAGCTGTGGCTCGACCCCCTGCTCCTGGGAAGCCAAGCCCAGCTGCGATAGCCCCCCCTCCTGTGCTAGGCTCCATGCTTCCCCCAGCAAGAGCTGCCCAGCTGCTCTCGCTGGTGAGGAGCCAGTCCAGCTGCCACTCCCCTCCAGTTTAAACAGTAATCAGCTGTTTAAAATATTTAAACAGCTGATTGCCATTTAAAAGGTTAACCTTTTACATCCCTATAAGTTGTTGGGTCACCTAAAATCATAGAATCCATGACCTTCGTGTCAACTCATAGCCTTAGTCCTCAACTGTGTTACTAACCCTTTTAGCGAGAAGTAGAAAACCAGTTAAATGATTCATACCAAGGGATTTCAGTTCAGTCTGGACCAGGATACCTGTTTGGAGTAGCTCTCTCCTATTGCATGGCTTTTTTGTAAAAGTCACAAAAGTAGTAGGTCCTTGATAATGAACGAACAACGTTCTCTATATAACCCTTCTGTTTGCATACCGCCCATTATGAGTGAACCATGTCTAGGAAGCAAAAGGATGGTAGAGTGGTTGGAGTTCAAAGTGGAAATCCAGAAAGCTGGATTCTATTACCATCTTACTGTGGGACCTTAAGCAAGTCATTGAACCTTTCTGTGCCTCAATTTCCCCAACTCTCACATAGGGAGAATACAGTTTATCTACCTCAGTGATATTATATTATATTCTGAGAATTAATTAGTTGACTAAGAAGGTCCCATTTTTTACATAGTCACTTTTCAGACTAAAACAACGAGAGTCCAGTAGCACTTTATAGACTAACAAATTTAATTTCTGCAGGCATAAGCTTTCGTGGGCTGCAACCCACTTCGTCAGATGTCAGCCCATGAAAAGCTTGTGCCTGCAGAAATTAAATTTGTTAGTCTGTAAAGTGCTACTGGACTCTCGTTGTTTTTGCTGTATACAGACTAACATGACTATCCCTCTGGAACTTTTCAGACTGTAACCTTGATTTAAGCACGTTACTTCACTGTGCATTTATTGTCCTTTGCAATGTGCTTTACCATCTCCAGATGAGAAGCTGGGTATTGTTATTACTAAACAGTTGGGAGAGTGCTAATGACCTCATTCCATATGGAAGCGCCCGGTTGACAAGAATTTATAAGGCTTCTATGCATCAGAAGAGCAACACACTGTTTTTACGCATTACCATGCTACAAGGATAACTCAGGATTTCAGTTCATAATCCTTCCTGCTAAAAAGTGAGGAAATGGTCCTAATTATTTGGGACAAATGGAGAAAAAAGTGTAATATGAATTAGAGCTAAAATGGGAAGAACAACAGGAAGATGTTGGGGGAGGGAAAGGGCAGAAGCAGATGGGAGACAACAGCTCTACTTCTTAATAATGGGAATAACACACTGCCCCTTTCATGAGATAGTGCTGGTACCAGTGACTGCGGTAGATGGGCATCCCTAGCTGAGCAGAACAGCACAGAAGTGACAAAGTGATATGGCAGGCAGATAGCACGCTAGTGAAATGGAGGTTCCACCAACCACTTACGTCAGAGACCTGGAGACCTTCTGATAAGTACCAGGCAGTGCTGCATCTAGATGACAATACATATCTTAGGTACCATCAACCCTTTGGATTGTGATATCTGCCCCTCCCCCCACGTGAGCATGGAGGGATACAGTAGTCTCTGGACGTTGCATAGGATGAATTCTCTCTCTCTCTCTCTCTCTCTCTCTCTCGCTCAGGTTTTAAAAACTAAAATGGAAATCCCACCTCTCTCTAGATCCAAAATGATAGTATATGTTCCCTACTGGGAGTTACACCAGTGCACAATTGGAGAGAAACACAGTGGTGACTCAGGCCTCAAGGGTTTAAAGTTACAGGAATTCAAGACAAAGCCCAACACCCAGCAACAGTCTGATCTGTGTTTCTCCCATATCCTGTGGCCGGACAGGAAGAATAAAATACAGAGCTTTTTAAGAGATGCTTTGAAATGGGGGGGGAGGGGGGTTACTCTTTTGCTTTCGAACAAGAACAGTGAGATTCTTCAACCTTCACTCCTTGTCTCCTTCATGAGGCCCTCAGAGCAGCAAAGCTACACCTTCCTGTCACTGAATGGCTGAAAAAGGCTGCAGAATGGCTGAGACATAGAGAACATAAGAACAGCCACACTGGGTGTGACCAATGGTCCATTTAGCACTGTATCCTGTCTTCTGACAGTGGCCAATGCAAGGTGCATCAGAGGAAATGAACAGAACAATCATCAAATCAAATCATCAAAACAATCATCAAATGATCCATCCCCTGTCATCCAGACCCAGCCTGTGACGGTCAGAGATTTACGGACACCCAGAGCATGGGGTTGCATCCCTGACCATCTTGGCTAATAGCCATTTATAGACTTATGCTACAAGAACTTATCTAGTTCTTTTTTGAACCCTGTTATGGCAATATCCCCTGGCAACGAGTCCCATAGATTGACTGTGCGCTGTGTGAAGAAGTACTTCCTTTTGTTTGTCCTAAGCCTGCTGCTTATTAATTTCATTGGGTGACCCCTGGTTCTTCTTTATGTGAAGGGCTAAATAACACTTCCTTATTCATTTTCTCTATACTAATCATGACTTAATAGACCTTTATCATATCCCTTCTCATTTGTCTGTTTTCCAGGCTGAAAAGCCCCAGTCTTTTTAATCTCTCCTCATATGGAAGCTGTTCCATAACTTTAATCATTTTTGTTGCCCTTCTCTGTGTCTTTTCCAATTCTAATATTTCTTTTTTGAGATTGGGTGAACAGAACTGCAGGCAGTATTTAAGGTGTGGGCGTACCATGTTTTTATATAGTGGCAGTATGATATTTTCTGTCTCATCTATCCCTTTCCTAATGGTTTCTAACATTCTGTTAGTTTTTTGACAGCTGCTGTGCATTGAATGGATGTATTCAGAGAACTATCCACAATGACTCTTTCTTGAGTGGCAACAGCTAATTTAGATCCTATCATTTTGTATGTATAGTTGAGATTGTTTTCCAGTGTGCATTACTTTGAATTTCATCTGCCATTTTGTTTCCCAGTCACCCAGTTTTGTGAGATCCATTTGTAACTCTTTGCAGTTTGCTTTGGACTTCTCTATTGAGTAATTTTGTATCATCTGCAAATTTTCCTCACTGTTCACCTCTTTTTTCCAGATCATTTATGAATATGTTGAACAGCACAGGTCCCAGTGCAGATCCCTCGGGGTGGCACCACTATTTACTCATCTCCATTCTGAAAACTGATTATTTATTTTTACCCTTTATTTTCTGTCTTTTAACCAGTTACCGTTCCATGAGAGAACCTTCCATATTATCCCATGACTGCTGACTTTGCATTAGAGCCTTTGGTGAGTGACCTTGTAAAAGGCTTTCTGAAAGCCCAAGTACACTATATGCACTGGATCACCTTTATACACATTTGTTGACCCCTTCAAATAATTCTAATAGATTGGTGAGGCATGATTTCCCTTTACAAAAGCCATGTTGACTCTCACAAATAGTGTTCATCTATATGTGATAATTCTGTTCTTTACTATAGTTCAACCAGTTTGCCTAGTATTGAAGTTAGGCTTACCAGCCTATAATTGCCAGGATTGCTTCTGCAGTCTTTTTAAAAATTTGGGGTCACATTAGCTGTCCTCCAGTCATCTGGTACAGAAGCTGATTTAAATGATAGGTTATGTACCATAGGCTACATGACTGAGTTTAACTCTTTCTTCTGAGGTGCTGGAGTGCTCTTATGAGACTTAGAAGTCTCCCTGACTTCTTCCATACCAGTAACCTTATTAATTGACCTGCACACTCCTAAATTGTCAGCTGAATTCAGTTCTCCTATCTGTACCTCCAGCCATCTCATACAGGAATATCAATATTACCAATACCAAACGTTGAAAAATGGAGTCAGGATCTAAAAAAAATAATGAGTTTTGTTTTAAAATCATAAGGTTACAACCATGATAATTTGGGGGGCTGTTTTATTTGCCTTTTGGTTTTTGGACTTTTAGGGTCCACATCTGCAAGTTTTCTCCAGAGCTATGAGACTTAAAAATTTATTTTGTTTTAATGAAAGCTAAGATCTGAGATTCTAATATAATCACAGGACTCCAGGAGCTGAAGTAATAACACTATGAGACGAAGTCAAGGATGACCATTTAGAATGACCAAGTTATTGGGACATTAATGTTATAGATTACATCAGACACTTTGGTCCTGATTCTCCACGGCCTTGCACTTTGTGTGGTCATTGTCACTAGTGTAAAATGTAAACAACACTACTCTGATTCCCACTTTTGCACTGGTGTGAATGGCAGCACAAAGTGCAAAACAACAGGTCCCCTTTTGTAAACTAGGGAAATAGATGTTTCTGACAACAATACCAAATCATCTAAGAGAAATTCCTGTAGGTCTGTTCGTAAATTCAAATTCCCATTTTATGTTACAAAGTACAACAGAGAGTTTTGAATAAAAGGGGTGATGGATCCTGATCTGTGTTCAACCCACATAAAACTAACTAATATATGATTAGAAGACTGAAAAACTGATGGGCTTCCAGGCAGCAGTTCCTTTCTCTTCTTAAAGGACCAGAGTGCTTTCTGGGGGTTCTTTTAATGCTGTTTATTTTTCACAAGTCTGTCTCCTTTGTTTAACTGTTTCTCCCAGAATAGAGATGATAAAGCACCGATCCCTTGAAGAGAAAGGAGGTGCCTCCTTAAAAAACAAACAAAAAAACCCCTGATTGCATAGCAAAATGATACAACTCTACTTTTCTAATAGATACTCTCCCACACTAGTAGATACTTACCCTCCTGTTGGCTTTTTGCCATGTTGACTCTTTGGACTCTGCTCTCTTTGTAGGAATAGTTGATAGGATACAGGCTGGATCCTCCAGTGTGGCTGTGGCTACTTTGTGCTACAATGCGGACTTATTCTAGCTGTAAAGCTTATTTAACTGGCCCAGAGAGGATCACATGTAAGGCTTGATTCTCCAGTGGCAGCAAAACAGTGACATAGGGGCTCTTATACCACTTACCTACCTTGCTGCCAAATTTGCATAGCTCTATGCCATGCTTATCCTCAGCTCTGTTTTCAGCCTCCTGGGGTCCTGGTAGCCGCGGATAAGTTAGAACAGTTGTTCTAGCACAGAAAAGGGGATGTGCCCTTCACATCCTGGCCTGAAATTAGTGTGGTTGTCATTATTGCAATGAAGCATTTGACTTTTTGGAATTCCAAATATGATTTATATATTTTAAAAAGACCACACAGAAAATTCAGTAAAACAGCAGCCTTTTTATAGGAGATAGGGCCTGGGAGAGACAAGTAGAAAAGAAAACATATGTTTGCTACCCACAGACACTGCAGAATCAAGTGAGTGCAAGTTACTAAAATGTACTTTGCATAATATTGTCAATGAGATGCAGCAGATGGGGGTTTACTGTATTGTTTAAATCATGGAATCTCTGAACACTGCGGGATTCCACAATGGTAAGCTTGGTTAACTTTAAAGGTAAAGTTGCTAAATTATTGCCCACTTCAGGTGTGAAAGAATGTTATTGTTACAAAACTAGAGTGTAGTTTTACTTGGGACTGGGCCTCTGTGAAAATGGTTTAATGGGGTCTTCTGCCTGTTGTGATTCACTGATTCCAAATTGCACTTGCTCAGCTTGCAGGTGAAAAGGTGGGCCATGCGGTCCTCCCACCTGATCCTAACAGACAGCCCTGCAAACTAGCCTGAGGCTCTGAGAACTCTTTCCTTCTCATGAGTCATCAGCATTAATAAAGATGTTGAATACTAATTTTGTCCTCCCTTCCATATGTGCAGCTCTCTATCTATCTTAGGGCTTATCTGTATGAGGAATTAGTACAGAGTAAGCTAGGGTGCGAATTTAAAGTGCATTAGCCACTCCACACTAACTCCCCATGGGGACCCTCTTGCTCTGCTGTACAAGTGCCTTTGTGGGCTTTGGCTTAATACACTTCCAAAGTGTGGAGTGAGTGTTCCCATGGAGGGTTGGTGCAGACTAGCTAGCGCACACTAGGTACTCAGCATTTTAGCTACTCTACGCTAGGTTTTTTCCCCCCACATAGACAAGCCCTTGGAGTTTTACATGACTGCCCTTCATCATGGCATCTGAATACCTTCCATATAACAGCATTTTTGGAACTCCCAATTTGGCCTGCTGAATCTTTGACAGGCTGCACTGAAAACTTTCCTCCAGACACATTTACAGTGTGCTTAACTGGTATACTGGTATAGTGTCTAAACCAGCCCTATAGTGCTTATTATACTTGGGCCTTGGATGTTCTCAACACACACACAATTGTAAGACACAAAACCACTCGTTCAGTAAAGGGAAGCCCCTTTCTGAGGCTTTGTACGTCTTATGTAAGGGCATCAGTGGAAAGCTAAGTGAACCTGCCTCAAACTCCTAATTCTGCAGTGCAGCCCTATTCAGCAAAACACTTGAAATCTTTGCTGAATTGGTACCTTAGTGACCACTCCAGGAGTCTTCCCCCAAATCAGTCGCTTAGAAGAAATGATGTAATAAATGTGGAATAGAATGGATCTGGCCCATTTGGTAATATATTTGAGCAGGGATGCTTTTGGGGTACTTGAGAAAGACAGTTGCTTAATGAAAACTTTTACTGAATCTATATAACATTGTGTTTCCTCATGGATGTACAGTATGTGGATGATTTAGTAAAATGCATTGGGATGAAAACAATCCTGCAGAGGCACTTAGCCATCTGCATTTCACACAGTGCACTGCCATCATAACAAGGGAAAGTACATAGTTGATCAACTACAAAACAACCCAAATGGATTAGGTGCATATATAACAGCCTGGCTCACATATGCTTGTGCATATAATTTTTCACTTGTAAATGCTTAAGGGCAAAATTAGGGATGTCCCTGAGACTCAATGCTTCCTCTGAGGCAGTGTGCTTCCTTAGTCAGGACTGTGCTTTTAATTTTGAACTCACACCAGTTTAAATGAGGAGTAACACCAGTGAAGTCAAGCATGTATGTTAGAGGAGTATCAGGCTGCAAGCTAGTCCTCCGTGATGTGGTATAAATATCCTTCTATCTAGAAGTCTATCAGAATTTCCACTGGGAGGCTCTGCATGTATAACTCATTGTGTTACTATCTCTGCTGAGATGAAAGTTGGCACGTGTATAGTCTTTGCTTGGATTTTTTGTTGTTATAAACTTTGCCAAAATTTGGTTTGGCTATTTTCATCTTATGCAAGTGTGAACCATGTTATCTGTTTAAGTTGCTTCTTTGCACTTCTATGAATAAAAAATGGCTTTAATTAAATTAAAAAAGAGCTCTGACAAGTGATTTGTCTATAATATGTACTTATGGTTTGTGGCATTTTAAAGAATAAATAACCAAGATGTTGCGGTTTAAACATTGGCTGCTGCACATGGGCTGTCATTTCCTTCATCAAGAGCGAAACACTTCTTGGCATGTAGGCTTGGGTCCTGATCTTGCATTCCTTGTACACCTGGATCTACCACTGACCTGAAAAGGAGTTTGGGATGCACAAGGAGAACAGTTTCAGTCTGCCACTGCACAGAATGTCTTTGGTGCTGTCAGTGCAGGTTATTAGGTTAAACTAAAGATTAGATTGTGACTTGGACTGTTCAGCCAGGAAAGAGAATAAGACAGAGCGAGATCCACCCTGAGTCCTGGTGCAGAGATGTAAATAAATAAGCTGGAACAGATGGGCAAAGAGTGGGCGGAGCTTTTGCTCCTGTCCCAGAATGCACCAGCCAGTGCAGTTGAGCCAGCATGGGAAAAAAGGAGGTAATAATTTCCATCTGATGTAGGTCAGCTGTAAATGACTACCCCAGAGCAAGGAGGAGCAGGGAAGGAATTGACAATCATAGGCATGTCTATGGAGCACAGTGCCTCATGGGGTGGTGCTTGGGCTGGTGTCGCTTGCATTTCACCTTGTTCAGGGCTAAAGATAATTGAAGTCCTGTTTTTGTGGAAAATGTCCAATGTTTGGATGTCATTTTCAGTGTTCAAAACAGACCCGTGTTCATGATGCTGAAAATTTTTCATGAACTGGCCCCGCCAAATCTTTTTCAAAAACATAATTGAAAAGGATATTACATTTTTTGTGTACTGAAAAAATCTAGTTTGTTTGTAAAGAAAAAGTATTGATAACTATTTTGTTAATGTTTTGAGCTAAAGAATAGAATGAAAAAGCAGTGATCATTTTCATATTTTAGCAAAAAAAAACCAAAAAACAAACAAACAAACAATTTGATTAAAAAGGCCTAAGTGGATCTTAGAGAATTATTCTCAACAACTACCTAAGGTGAGTGAATACTGCAGCAAAACTTCCATCAGTACCAGCCTGAACTTCTAAATGGCTTCATCTCTGTATTATTTGTGCCCCTCCTTTGTTAGCACCCTATGAATAATCATATGGACTAGCTTATGGATAGGACATTATAAACAGAAAAATTAAAGTGGACATTGGAATCTATTTGTAAAACAGACAGTGAGTTTTGTGTATAAAAATGCAAATGTTCCCTCCAGAAATGAGTCTAAGAATAATATTCACCCAATCAAGGATTAGAAGAAGACCACATGACCTATATGTCCAATCAAAACTAACCAACACAGCTTGAATTTGAAATATTAAGTACCCATGAGGAATGGTTACATAGAAAAGGTAACATACTAAACACACTGAAGTCAATGGGAGTTCTCCCATTGACTTCAGTGGGGACAAGATTTCACCGTAAGAATTTATTCAGCAAGGGTCTGGTGTGTGGTGAAAAGTGCATGGGAAACCTTCCCCCACATCGCGAGGCCCATGTTTAGACCAGGTAGAATTGCAGCCAGGAGTTTCCAAAGGGGACAAGGAGAAGGCGGGGTCATGGCCAAACCCATTCCTATACTAACCTGCGGACCAAGGCTGGTGTATTGAAGGAGATAGTAGATGGTGTTTCTGCTGTGTAGTGGGGAGTTTGTGTGGAGAATGCCTCCCAGCTCCTCCTCCCCACCCCCCACCCCAGGAGATTCAGCTAAGTACCATCCCTACTATTAGCTGGGCTAAGGGGCATAGGCTAGTCATATTAAGTGAATTGTTTTCAGTAGGGGAGCTAGACAGTGCCATTGTGGCATTGTGTTGGAGGAGTGGTATTGAGCCACTCTGCCCATAATGCCTTGGGGGCAGTGTCTTGGGGGATGCAGCTGGCTAGCACTGCTGCCTGTCAGATGTGGGACTGGAGCTGTGTGTCTGTCTCTTCGCCTACATTCTGCTTCTCTTTGCCCCCCTTGGCATGCCTCACACATACCAGGAGAAGTCACCTGAGCTATGATTCTGCCTGGCTCTTACATGGATTGCACAAATTGGAGAAGTGCATCCCCTTGTCCCAAATCACCCCCTGAGCACCTGCAAAATGTGGTATCTAGCCATGAATACATTCAAGAAATGTATAAGCAGATTATGGGACAATTCATGAGTGGAGAGGGAAATGTATCAGTGGAATTGTTTCACGTGAAATACTCTGTCAGCTAACAGTAATTATTATGTGTACCTAAAACTATATAGATATGCACTTGCATAGGTAACTGGAGACAGATGAGTATAGATATATATGCATATACAGCTATGTAAGATCATGGACCTGATTCTGAAACCTGCACTTGTTCTGAGTAGTATTTCTCCATGTGAATGGTCCCATTGAAATCAATGGCCCTGATTCTGCCTCTGTTTCTTTACCCTGTGAGCAGTAGTGTTGATGTAACTGGCAAGCAAATATTGACTTGGAGGTTAACATCAATATTTATTGATGTGAAATGTAAATATTGACTGAGATGTAGCCAAAGTAAATACTTATCTCATGGGACAATAAAGCTGGATGTGCTTTGAAACATGGTCAATATGGGCCCAACTGTGCAACCCTCTCTCTTCAATGGGACTGCTCACATAAGTAAATAACTAATCTGATTAAGATTTGCATGGTTTAGCCCTATATTCGTATTGTCATTCATTCCAAATGTTTTTCTCTGCTCTGTCTGGAACCTCTCTTTTTCTGGCTGTGATACATTTCTGAAGTGTCACTTATTTGCTTTTAAAATAATGTTATGATATGTTCAGATTGAAATGACGTCTGCCAATGGGCTCCCTCTCTTGTCACTTGCACTGGAGTAATTGGAGGAGCAATGCCATTGAAGACAGTGGTGTTATAAGGCCCAAAAAACTGGTGTGACATCAAAATCTCAACCAATGAGATTTAATGTACATTGTACAGAACAAAGCAGCAGTAATAAACTAGCCTGCACCCTCAGGCACTTCCAAAGGAAAATGCGAATTAAAAGAAAACAACTAACCTTTAGAGTATAATAAGAATAAATAAGCAATGAAATAAAAGAGTTTCATGTGCTGCCCTTTAGAGCTGTAACTGTAAGGCAGGGTCTGAGAGAGAAGAGGTCAGAGGACTAGTCTTGACTAAGAAAAGTGGCTAAGTTTAGAGTCTAGTCTACACTAGAGAAGATTTGTTAATATGACTATTACCAATACATTTGTTCCAGCAAACCCTCCTAGTATAAATGCCACTTAAACTGTCCGAAGAATGCTTTTTCCAGTATAATTTATACCAGCAGAAGCATTTTTATATAACCACATCTATGCTAGGGCTTCTGTAGGTATAGAAATGTTGCACACACAAAAAATCACATCCCAAACTGACATTACAGTAGGAGCTTTTGCTTGTATAGTAGACCTGGCCTAGATCAGGTTTAGTTAGCATGTTAGCTAAACCTGTCTGAAACTCAGCCCTTTCCTATTCCAGACAAGACCATCGTGGTTTCCCTTTCTAGACTTTGTTTAGCCTAGGAAAAGGTGTTTTTGTTTTGTGTTGCTAAGGGTTAACTAAACCACACTAGCCAAGTACTGTTTAAAAACATGGTAGCACCTCCAGTAGACGGGTCTCGATAACTTAAGAAATGATTAGCTGCTCCTGAGTGAGCATGCTCTGGACAAGGGCTTGTGTGGTGGGAGGGTGGATTAAAAGGATGAGAGGGCAGTGGCTGGCATGTGTGCAGAGAGGGTGCAGCTAGTAGTTTCCCTATCCCTAGAGGGGGGAGAGGGTCAGGGTCATTGTGGGTGTCAATGAGAGAACCCCTTCCCATTGCATAGCTCCCATTGTACAGAACAAAGCAGCAGTAATAGCTTTCATTCTAAACTAGCCTGCACCCTCAGGCACTTCCAAAGGAAAATGCGAATTAAAAGAAAACAACTAACCTTTAGAGTATAATAAGAATAAAGCCCAGAACGCTGATGCATTGTCGAGCCTAAGATGACTGATAGGGATAGTTAAGTGCCCAAGAACCATTTAACTGTCTGGGTCACCAGAGGGAGCGCCATACTGCTTGCTATAAATGACACATCGTCTGTATTGTTTGTATTCTAGTAGTTCGTAGAGGCCCAAATCAGGACTCTGTCGTTCTAAGCACTGTACAGACATATACGACATTGCCTTCCCCCAAGAGTTTCTGATCTACAGTCTTTATATAGAGAACTGAATTTGTTGGGAAATGTGACAGGGTGTGCAAACCCCACACTAGGTAGGAAAGGGTTGGTGAAAGCCTGTGCGCTATTAGCTCCATCTCACTTCACCTGTGAGGGGTGCCAAGCTTGGTGGGAGGGGGTGAAAAAGCTCAGTAGGGGGTTGACTGGGAATAGGAGAGGGCCTCTTGTGCTACCCTGTGAAACAGGGCTTGGCTGGGGCCAGGGCCTATCCCAGGTCTCCATGAAGAAAGGTCTGGCTGGGCCAAAAAATAACCAGACACTGCTAGTCACCAGAGCCTCCCTAGGGGGAGGGAGGCCCAGGAAGGGCCTCTTGTATGTACTCTGTTTCCCTGGGACTATAGTTTTTTTCCTCTTGGGATCTGGGGAGGAGTGCAGTCAGGAAAAGGGGCTGGTGGAGAGGCTTAGAGTCAGACTGGGGTAGGATGTGACCTAGGGATGAAGCAAACAGGCCAATTGGGCAGAAGAGTAGAGGTAAGGTCTGACTTCCCCTACCAGCCCAATGACAAAGGTGGTGCAGAGGCTGTGGAGGTAAGGGCTGCAAAGAACTGAAGTCTGTGGCTGGGTGGAAGACCCAGCGTGAAGCTGTTGGGCAATAGACATACAGGACTTGGTTTATCCCAAAAGAGGGGGGAGGGGACAACCATATTTGACCTGGCCAGACGCTCAAGTCATAGGAAGGCAGACCACCACAAGGCCAGGGCAGCTGAAGAGGATAGCCACAAGGTGGTGCCAGCGGTGAGTTGACTCTCTAAGATTATCTGGTATTGCCCTGATAATACCAAGCAGTGAAATGCTCTTTTCTTCTGTGCTTATACAGCTAACATCGCACAGCCCACATCACATGGCAAGAATCTTCAATTGGTTCCCTATCTATAGATAGACTTCTTAATGCAGAAACACCTGCTCATTGGGCAAAGGATTGACTTACCAAACAGCCAAAGTGATTGGTCAACTCTGAACCTGCTCACTCACGAGCAATCCAGAGGCTGAAATTTGCTCATGCAAAACCACTGCTCAAGCAACTGAGAAGAGTGCATAGATTCCTAAACATGGATCTAGTCAGATAACAGGCAGACAGAAAACCTGACTAAATTTGTTGCCAATTATTTTCCTACCTCTGGTTTTGTTATAGAATAAAAGCATCCAGGTTTTAACATAACAGAAACTAGCCAGCCATTTAAATGGCTAAATTAAACAAGACCCAGAGTCAAGTAATCTCTTCTACACGTCAAATATATGGGCTTATGCCATATTAGGAGGCTATGAAAGTTATAGGCTATATTAAAGAGAGCAGTCTATACTCCTATCCAGCAGGTACTGCCTCCTGCAGCTCGCACTCTGAAGGTTGGAGGCCAGACCACACCTCTCTGGGGTCATGGAGCATCAATGGTTGACTGTCAAAACCCATCTCACCTTCTAGGTTGGAATTCCGCCATGATTCTGCACAGGTTCTGTGCGTGTGCATGTTGGGAGTGAAATTGTTGGCATCCTCCCACTGTGGTGCATACAGACAATATAAGGTCAGAACTAGCCACTAATGTTTAAGGCCACAGTACAGCAAAGCATTGTGAGGGATTGGCTTCAAGGGGCTTTGGCTCATGTCCAAAAGCAGGAACTTTAAGCATGTGAGTGGTCCCACTGAAGATTTATGCTTTACTGAGTTTGGGGTCTCATTCAGTGTAAGGATTTTGTCTGAAACCAAAATCAACAAACAGCCATTAAACAAAGCATGAATGTCTTGACGTGTATCTGTTCATCTCAGCCTGGCACTTTCCGCTGATAAGTTTTAAACACAGGCATTTTCTGCACAGCTGTTCAGTATGCCTTCCTGTCATTGTGAAAGCACTCTGCAGATGACAAGCTCTGGATTGAGAGGCAAGTGACACTGACATTAGCATGTAAATCCTTGCTTCAGAAGAACAGAGGCAGTACTAGGCCAAGCGTAGAGCAGGTTCAGAGTTGACCAATCACCTCTGCTGTTTGGTGGGAGTGACTCTTCCATGTAGTTTGCTTTGAATCTAACCATGCTTCATTTTGCTTGTGAGCAGCATTTTGTCTTGTGCCGTGCAGCCTATCTTTTTTTTTTTTTTCCTTCCTCTGACTTCTTGACATCCACCATCTCCCTGCCAGCCTGGTGTGGCCGATCAAGCTGTTCAAACAACTGGAAGACATCAGAAGTTAAACACTCATTATTTTAATTTGATGCTAATCATGTGTTAATGAGACTAATCCTTGCAATGATTCAGGTAATTTGCTTAATGGCTGCCCAGAGTACAGATTACAGCAATCAGTCACGTCTGATAAGATGTCTGTTGTGGAGGAGTCTTTCAGGTGAATGGGGAGGGAAAAGACTAGGGGTCTGATCTCATGTAAGTCTTTGGCTATTTAGAAGGGGAGGGAGAAGTCCTGCTTAGGACCTTGCTCTTTTCAGGGTAAAGAGCATTCAAACTATGATTCTTACAGACTGCTTAATATCTTAAAGGGACACACTTGGTTCTAGAGGAGTGACAACCTGACAGTACTTGCAGGGAAATCATAGGGGGATAAATTCTTTCCTCAGGCCCATGGAATCGTGGCAGAGATGAATTTCACCAGCTGGATCCTAAGGCATTAGAGGAATGCTGGATCTATACAGTGTCAATGGTTAGAGTAGTTCAGCTCCTCAGCGGTGTAAAATAACATAACTCCATTGATGTCAACGAAGCTACACTGATTTACACAAGATGAAGATCCAGACCATCGTCACCTCTGAATATAAAAAATCATAAAACACACAATGTTCACAATGTGTGAAGAAATACCGTATTTCCCCATGTATAAGATGCTCCCATGTATAAGACGCACCTTAATTTTGGGGCCTGAAATTTGAAAATAAATGTATTACGGTACATCACCGGTAAGTACCACTGTATAAGACGCACCCAGTTTTTAGACCCCAAATTTTTTGAAAAAAGGTGCGTCTTATACATGGGGAAATACGGTACTTCCTTTTGTTCATTTTAAACCTTCTGCCTATTAATTTCATTTGGTGACACCTAGTTTTTGTGTCATGAGAAAGTGTTATTTACTCTTCCTTATTTACTTTCTCCAGACTAGTCATGATTTTATAGAGCTCTATCATATCCCCACTTACTTGTCTTTTTTCCAAGCTGAGAAGCCCCAGTCTCATTAATCTCTACTCATATATGGAAGCTTTTCCATACCCCTGATCATTTTTGTTGCCCTTTTCTGTATCTTTTCCAATTCTGATATATCTTTTTTAAATGGGGTGACCAGATCTGCATGCCGTATGCATGAACCATGGATTTATAAAGAGGCAATATGGGTATGTCTACACTACATCTGAAAGGGATGTAGGTTCCAGCTTGAGGAGACAAACCCACGTCAGCTCTAAATTTACATCTTCCAGTGCCAGTGTAGACATATCCTTCGGGGTTGGACAGTGTCTAGAGTCGACAATAGGGCCACAATCTTGGCTCTGTCTTCTTGGTACAACAATAATACAAATAATTAAAGATCTCTCTGTCTGTCTTGTCCTTGGCAAGAAAAAGGAGGAGGAAAAGAGTATTATTATCCCCCTTTTACAGATGAGGACTTGCAGTACAGAGAGATTGTCACACAGGGAGTCTGTGGTAGAGTCCAGGAGCTGAACCCAACTCTTCTGAATCCAGTGCCTTAACCACAAGACCATGTTTTCTCCTATCTTTCCTCATTACTATCTCTACATGACACAAAATGAATTGGAAATTTAGGCTATTGCCATCACAATTTAATGTTCTGGAACTTCAGATGTTCCTGTTGACCTGCTCAACCAACAGTACATGCAAGAAATCACTGCACAGAAGGGTGCATTCAAGAAATCACTGCATAGTGGGGCTTCTATACAAAGGAATATATACTCCAAATGGAAAGCAAGTCTCTCTCTTTTTTGAAGTAATTAAATACAGATCTATTTGATTGGACCATGGAATAATCCCCTCAGGGAATAGTGGAAGCGCCATCTCTTGGGTCATTCAAAGTTAACAAAGATCCTGTTGGAGAGAATGCTGCAGTGGAAGAGGAATAGACAAGAGACCAACCAGCATTGCTCTGGTGATGCTGTAATAAGCAGCTTAACTGGCCAGTTAAACTGCCAGAGTGATACAGCAGCCAGAGCATACTGATAAAGCTGGTCTGAAGTCCCCCTTTGTTTTAGACAGCCAAGCATGCTGTGAGCACCCTGATAATTACCAATAATACTGAAAATGTATCTCCAGATTAATGTAATAAAGGAATCTGCTTGGTTTGCAAGCTCTTTGGTGTAGGGACCATCTTTCTGTTCTGTGTCTGTACAGCGCCTAGTGCAATGGGGCCTTGCTGCATGACTGTGGCTCCTAGCTGCTATGGTGATAAGAAGGCACACAGGCCTGGATCCTCAAAGATATTTTGACTTCAGTGTGAGTGACATGCCTAAATACATTTGAGAATCTGGCCCTTAGATAGTGATAGATGTCTTATTAAATCTTAAGTAGAGGAAAAGAGCGACTCATACGCTGTAGCAAAGGCCCAGGAAAGAGAGGACCTCTCCAGTTCATTAAAATATAGCACTTGTCAGCATAAAATATTTTCAGTTTGGTTGTTTGATGATATTTTGACTCAAGGCTTTGTGTGCTGCAAAATATGCTTGGTTTTAAACTTTAATTTGAGGCCTAAAACTGCTGTAGGTTTAAAAGGTTGACTTTGTCCTAAAGCTCTCATTTAATGATTTAGAGTAAACAGATGGTTTCTTTGCCTGGTTAGAACCTTTCAGCTCATCTCTAGTTATATACAGATATTAATTATACCTCTCACTTGGATTAAAATGTACTGTATAAATGTCTAGCTCTGTCATGCTTGAATTCCATTATTTCTCTCTCTATTAGGTACTGCCGCTTTAAAATCCTGTGTACAAAGGGTAATATACAGGTCCATCTCTCTTAGCATTATCATATATAGACACAAGGCAACTTTTGCCTTGATAGGGCTAGAAAATAGATGCACACTCTCTGCTGTTAAATAGTCTGCCAAATTTTACTTAGCTTGAATGTGTGACTGTTCCATCCCATGTTCCCAATTAGATGTTATAATATATGTCTGACTTGTTGGTTCTGCTGGCTAACAGTATTAAAAGTCACACTACATTTTAAAGACCTGATCCTCAGCTAGTGTAAATTGGCATAGCCCCACTGAAGGTAGGGGAATGACAGTGATCTACACAAGCGGAATAGCTAATCCTAATAATAGTACACACAGCAATGTAACTTTGGGGGGAAATAAAGAATATAGGGCCAGATTGCCCAGTGTGGCCCACCCACCTTGTGCTTCACTATTGGCATAGACTGGATTTAAGCCATACTAACTGGCCTAGGAATAATCACCCCAGTGCAAGAATGGCTCTCAGTAGTATGAAGCCACTGTAGGGGCTTTTCTGTCACCAATTTCCCCTGCTGCCTTCACGGTACAGGAAAGAGAGACAGTAGAAGAGAAAGGTGGGTCTGCTTGGGATAACATAAGAATGGCCATACTGGGTCAGAACAATGGTCTATCTATCCCAGTATCCTTTCTTCCAACAGTGGCCAATGCCAGGTGCTTCAGAGGGAATGAACAGAACAGGTAATCAAGTGATCCATCCCATGTTGCCCATTCCCAGCTTCTGGCAAACAGCAATCCCTACCCATCTGGCTAATAACCAGTGATGGACCTATCCTCTATGAACTTATAAGTTCCTTTTTGAACCCTGTTATAGTCTTGGCCTTCACATTGTCCTTTGGTAAGGGGGATAACCCTTGTGCCACACCTTTCAGCAATTGTTTCTGGTCCCTGGTGACCATTGTTTCTGGTCCCTGGCTGCTCTAACAGAATGCTGTGAAACTAGCCCTACCCAGGAACAGGGCAGTGTAAAGGTGAGCTTGCACCGCTTCCCCTCTCCATGTGCAGATAGTCTGTGCAGATCAGCCAGATCCTAAGATCTGGCCCATCTTTTATAATTTATTGAATTAATAACCATTAGAAATTTAATATTAAATATGTAATAAATCAGTGCGAGGTCAGGAGCTCCAGGAGTTGGAGACAGTGTTGAGTCTGGAGAAATTGCACAGGGATTTCTTTGAGAACAAAGTTATTTGTATTACCGTAGCACCTAGGAGCTCCAGTCATGTCCCAGTATCCCATTGGGCTAGGTGCTGTATAAACACAGAACATACATGGTCCTTGCCCCAGAGTTGAAGCCATTATGATGTCAAATGTCCCAAGTTCATGGCAAAGCTTGTTTTCCCCAAATCACTGGGTTCAGAAAGCCCTGAGATGTTATGGTACAGTTTGTGTGTGTTTGGGGCTTGATGCTCATCTCAGACAGGTGCTAGTTTCATCTGCACCTTCAATGACTTGTGCTATTCTTGTCTTAGACTGGTGTATGTAAGAAAAGAATTGGGTCCTTGCCCTCTCTGTTGGCAGATAAACAAAGCACTTAAGTACATGCATAACTTTAAGCATGTGATGAGTACCATCTATGGGGCTGCTCGCAAATTTAAAGTTAAGCAGATACTTAAGTGCTTTACCAGACTGGGACTTTTGTGCAAAGTTCTTGCTTTTTGGTGAAGAGGATGGACTGAGTATTAGAAGACATCAGCTTTCCTAGATAAGGAAGTGTAGTGAATTCTTTTAGAAGAGACTGTGAAGGTGGTTGTTTCCCATTGGTATCAATGTAATCAAATTCAAGGCAAAGTCTCTGCCAAATGTGCAATAACTTCAAAAATTCATATAAGGCAGAATCCATAGACGTCCATGACAAAGCTTCCTTTTACTTTTAAAAGTAAAGATCAGGGACACTAATCTCTATCTTCTTTTTGGGAAGCGACAGTCTCATTCTCATTTGCACTAAGGTCAATTTACATCTCTCTGGCAATGTAAAAGAGCCTTAAAGTGGGTGCATGCTTGTGTTAATACCAGAACAGTGCATTTACACTACAGGCCTTAGTGTAAATGAGAATTAAGTCCTGTCTTCTTAAAACTTGACAAAATTATGAAAAAAAGCATAAGACAAATCAGGCTGTTAAAACAAACTTTAAAAAACAAACCTAACAGATGAGGATGTTAACATTTTCATAAGTTCACAAACAAATATAGTAGAGTCAGCTGAAAGACTATGAAAGGCTTAAGGGTGGGATTGAGGAAAAGCCCAAACATAAAAAATGAGCAGTGTGTCCTAAAATGTAGATTGTTTTGTTTTTTCAAGTGTTCAATGAATCGAGCACTCTCTATGGCAGAAACCACAAAGCCAAATTCTTTAAGGAACCATGACCAGTTTATTATTTATTTGTTCTACAGTAGCTACTACTGCTATTTGTAGCACAGTAGCCCTTACCAAGACTAGGATCTCATTGCATCAGGTATTGTGTGAATAGTTATTAAGGCCCTATTTATAGTCTAAATAGACAACCGAGACAAGGAAGTATTACTAGCTCCATTTTATGAATGTGGAATTGAGGCACAGAAAGATTTAAGTTTCTTGCTCATGTTCATACGTTCAAGTCAGTGGCAGAGATAAGAATTGAACCCAGATTTTCAAGCCAGCGCCTTTACCAGAAATCCATTGTTCTCTTCCTTCTATGCTTGAGAAGAGACAATCAGCCTTTTGAAGGGTCGGTCCCACATTTTGTCACTGTTGAGGACACTGATGTTTTTAGATGTGCTCTCCAAGGAGAGCAACAACAAAACAATATGGTTTATTTACAGCTGGTGATAAAGTGGTTGGTGGTCCCGTCTTATCTGTGTCATTTGCCTTGATGCTTTAGTCTGATATTTTAGTCACTGGATGATCACTTTGCTCTTCATTTTTTTTACAATTATTTGTGGGCACTTTGGGCTTATCAATTACTTTTCCAAGATGTAAATTACTTGTTTTGAGAGCATAATTTGTTTGCAATATATGTTTTAAGAGCATGATTTGTTTCATGTTTGTAATTACTTCGGAACTTTGAAACTTAAATTGCATGACAAATCATTACGGGGAAAGCCATTACCTTGCTTATTACTGCTAAGGATTGTAATATAGTGTAACTTAACTCTGGCTCTTTTTATTATTGGCATGTTTTAGTGGCCTTACAGTTGGCGATGGGGCATCCTAGCTATAGTAAGAAAACTTGCACTGGTGTAACAACTACATCAATGTAATAACACTGTTGCAAACCCCTCATACAAATGCAGTGCACCGGTGCAAAGCAAGGTTTACAACTGAAGAGCTTAATCTGTAGCACACCTAAATCTGATGAACTGGGGTAAGCCTTGTCATGCATGGCTACAGCATATTCACATTAGAAGTTTACACCACTCTAATTGCACAGGTGAGGTTACACAGAGCCTGAAGTTAGGCAACATAGATAGGCACCATTCAACTTTGAGACTGACTCCAATGCATTTTGAGCTAGGCCATGCGTAAAAAGTGGAGAGGGAGCTGAGAAGAGCAGCAAAAGTGATGCAACGGGTGGCAAAAATGCCTTACTGTGAGAGACAAAGGAGCTCAATCTATTTAGCTTACCAAAAAGAACATTCAGAGGTGACTTGATTGTGGTGTAGGAGAACCTTCATAAAGAGAAAATGCCAAGTGAGAAAGGGCTCTTGAGTCTCGTGGAGAAAGGCAGAACAAGAACTAGTGACTGGAAGTTAAAGCCAGACTAATTCAAATTAGTAATAAGATGCAATTTTTTAAAAGTGAGGCTGATTAACCACTGGAACAAATTCCTCAGGGTAGTCACAGATTGGGCTCAGTGCAGGGGGTACTTGGAGAATGTTATACAGGAGGTCAGACTAGATGATCTAATGGTTCTTTCAGACCTTAAAATCTCTAAATATGACTCTGTGAATGTGTAGTTTTAGCTGCGTGCTAAGAACTGTTTTAAGAACATAAGAAGGGCCATAATGGGGCAGAGCCTGGTCCATCTTGCTCAGTATCCTGTCTCCAACAATGGCTTATACCAGAGTTTCAGAACAGCGCAATTATGGAATGATTCACCCCGTCTTCCATGCCCGGCTTCTTTTAGTCAGAGGTTTATGATCAGCTCATGAGTAGTGTGCACGCCGGCTCATCTTGGCTAATAGCCATTGATGGGCCTATCCTCTATGAACATATCCAGTTCTTTTATGAACCCAATGATACTTTTAGACATCACAACATCCCATGGCGTAGGTTAAATGTGTGTTGTGTAAACAAACAAACAAACCAGCCTTCTTTTTGTTTGTACTAACCTGCTGCCTATCAATTTCATTAGGTGATCCCAGGTTTTATATTGTATGCAAGGATAAATAGCACTTTTTATTCACTTTTTTTCACACCATTCAGGATTTCTTAGGCTTCTATCATATCCCCCTTTAGTCATTGCTTTCCTAAACTGAACAGCCCTAATCTTTGTAGTCTCCAGTGGCATACCGAGGCAGCGAGGTCGGGGGGGAGCCAGGCCCCTGGGCACCGACCTGAGGAGGGTGCTGGACAGGCCCTTGGAGGAAGAGCTGCCCCTCCCTCTGTCACAGGCAACCAGGGCACACTCCTGGCTCCTCCCCCCCTGCCGCCGGGACCAAAGCCCGTCACGGACCTCCCCCTGCTGCCGCCAGCAGGGCCACAGCAGGGGGAGAGCGGGAAACAGGCCCACAGAAACCCCTTCCCGAATGCTGCTGCTACTGCTGCCAATGGGGGCGGAGGAGTGTGGGAAAGCAGGACACGGGCCCGCAGACCTCCTCTGCACCCGCCGGTTGCTGCTGCTGACCGGAGGGCAGGGGAGAGTGGGAGAGAGCGGGACACGGGCCTGCAGAGTTTCTGAATGTAATGATTACGGTCTTGTTCTGCAGTCATAGGTTGACCTTTTCCCATTCAGGGTATGTCTATACTGCAGCTGGAAGCAAGCCTCCCAGCCCACATAGACAGACTCGTGCTAGTGGGGTTCAAGCTAGCATGCTAAATATAGCAGTGTGGACATTGTGGCTCAAGCAGGATCTCGGGCTCTCAAGCCTCTGAGAATGAAAATTTCAAACCTCTATGCAAAATTCCAATAGGTTTTGTAAATTTATCTAATAGTTTACCAATAGACTTTTCATATACAGTAGAACAAGCTTATAAAATCTAGTGAAATGATTTATATCCATGATTTAGATTATTTAAATGAAGCAAATAACTAATGTTAATCCAGATCCCCAAAATCAGAGAATTTGAGGATGAAAAGACCGATTAAATCACGCTCCAAAACTTTCCTGCCCCGTAGGTGGAATCCACTTGAGAATCAGAAATGAATTGTTCTTCATGACAAATGTTGTTATTTCATACCTGGTTTCTGGGTTGCATAGCCAGGCACCTCAGAATATACAGAAAATCTGGAAACAAGAATTGTGTATTCCATACAGAGAAAGGCCTGGAAGAATGAATATAGAGTGAAATCCTTGCCTGAGTGAAGTTAGTGGGGCAAAGATTTCACCCATAGGTGAAACTCAGAACCAAAGTAGACAAAACTAAAACTAATTTGCCTGAAGTACAGAATACAAAGGTTGGCTGAAAACGTTCTCTCAAACTTATTTTCAATGGAAAATTTGTTCTGTTTGTTTTGTTTCAACAAACCATGATTTCTGCAAAATAATTCTGTTTTCTTTTTTTTTTTTTTTTGGTTGGATTAGAAAACCAAAAACCCATACCCTAAAAATTTTGACTAAAAATCAAAAATGATGTTTTGGCAGGTTCTGTTTTTCAGATTTTCAATGTTTTATTATTTTTGTTGCTGTTAACAAAAATTTCCATAAAATTTCCCTTCCTCCTCTTTTTTTTTTTCCTGAGCAGCTGTTCTGAACACCTGTCGTCTTATGTGCCATTTCCATTACTGAAGGTTTGCAACTATGGTACCCTATTCTGCATGATCCTCTGCTAATCTCTTTCTGGGTGAGTGGTCCTGTTGACCCACCCAGGATACATCATCCACCCAAAATCATCATCTTTTTCTGCCTCGTGTTCTTCTGCCCATAAACATGCATAGCCCACTGAACCTCTTAAAATGTGTCCTGCAAATCAAATCTTTCTTTTCATAAGATCTCTGACTAGTGTTTGCTGAGTTCCAATCATCTCTAATGCATTTTGCTGTTTATTCAGTCAACTCATGATATTTTTCAGAATTTTTCTTTAACACCATAATTCAAATGATTGTAATTTCTTTATTTTAATTATTTGAATGTCCATGTTTCACCGCTGTAATTTAACACAGACCAAATGTAAGCTTTTAAGAGTCAGAATTTAGTCTTCGGATTTATGTCCCTTCTCATCAGATATTTATTCTTCCAGAATGTCTCTTTTGCTCTTGCTATTATGGTTCTCTTCAGTGTCCAATCCACCATCTTCTGTAATGAGGCTTCCTAAGAAGCATTAATTTCTCACTTGCTCTATGGCTGTGTCATTCCCTGGAATCCAGGATCCTTGCATACCAACATAGTTTTTGTCTTGTCCACATTCAACTCTAGACCATATTTTTGCCCTAATGATATATAATCTCCACTAACTTCATCAGACCTTCTAAATCAGCCAACAGCACTGTCATCTGTGTAATGAATGTTATTCACCCATTTTCTATTCATCTTAATATTTTAGTCTGTTTCTTTGATTCATTTAATCAAAAACTGTAAATGTTGAATATAGTCGGTGACATTATACCTTGTATATCTTGTATCTTGTCTTGCTCCTCTCTGGATCTTAGATTTTTATTATCATCTCCCCTTATAATCGCCTTTTGATTCCAATATAATTGTTTTATTGCTCTGAGTGAATATTCATCAGTGTCAACAGCTCAAAATATTTTGAGCAATTTGTAGTGATAGATTGTGTCAAATGCTTTTTGGAAGTCAGTAAAACACAAGTATACTGTTTTCCCCATTTCAGTTGATCTTTCTGATATAAGCGTCAAGTTCATAATAATATTAATCATGCCTGTCCACATTTAAAGCCATATTGTTATTTGCTTACCAATCTTTCCTTGTACTTGGTCTTGAACAACTTGCAAAAATATCTTAGAGACAAGAGATATGAGGCAAATTGTTCTGTAGTTCTTATAATCCATGGCGTTGATCTTTTGGGGGATTTGGATACCCAGTGAGATTGTAAAGTCTTCTGGCAATTCTCCTGTCTCAGGGATATTCTTCATTACCTCTGACAGGGCTTTCAAGCCTTCATCCTTTATGCTTTTTAACATTTCAGCCAGTATTCAATCACAATTTAGTGCTTCTCCATTTTGAAGTCTTTTTATTGCTCCTATGATTTCTTCACCCATTATTGGCGGGCTTAGCTGATTAATCTCTAGTTGACTTTTTCAGGCCTATCATCCCCATATAGTTCCTTGATGTACTCTCACCACCTCTTGTTCTTAAGGACAAAATGGACAATATTTGATAGACCCTGAACATCTATATCAGATTTCAGTTTTATACTGCAAAGAACAGAGCTGAAAAGAAGTAACCTTTGCTGGAGGTGTACAAAATCTCTTCAGAACTTTCACACGTGTTTTGGTCTTAAACAGAGGTATGTGATTTTTAGACAACAATATTGGATGAAAAAATATCAGTTTAAAAACAGATGGTTCCGTGATCATTTCTGAAGGTGGCCCAGCAATTAAAATAGGCTAATGAAAGAGTTTTCCAAAAAAATTGGTTTTTTATTTTTTTTGGTTTTTTATTTTTTTTATAGTATTGAAATAATGACAGTACAGTTTTTGCTTGAAATGTTAGGGCAAAGGCCAACCATGAAAAAATTCACCCCCGAAGATGATGGATTTTAGTCATTCAGAACTTTTTGAAAGTCAATTAAATTGGATATAATGGATATGCAGCCTTAAACACTCCCAAGCTGTGGTATGGGTGATCACATTTTTAATGTGAGTGACTGGTCTTAAATTCCTGCTACACTTTGAAGAGTTCATAGTTATGTTTCATGCTCAATGGGAAAAGTATCCAGAGACAAGTTTTAAGCATTGGATTTGTCCAGTGCATTGATATCATGGTCATTTGGCTGTTCTCAACAAATCTGCTCTTCAAATAGGTGCCTGCACTTCTACCATTTGCAGAAGAACATGCTCATCTCTAACCTGTGTCAATAAAAAAATTACCCCCTTTTCATGCTCAATAGGTGATAGTGATAAAATTCCATTTATCTTACATATTGAACTGCGTCACCTTCACTCTGTCCACCAATCCATTTCCACAAGAACTTAATTATAACATCTCAACCCTCAGAGAAGCTTCCTAAAAACTGCTTTTAATTTTTTTTAAAAAATAACTTACCACAAAAAGGTTTATTCCTTCCCCCAAATGTGTAAATTCCCTCACAATTACAGTTCTGGAATGTAGAATGGGCAACATTCAGTTCTAGACCAGGGACATCTTTAGGTCCAATATCTCACAAATCTTCCAACCTTGTGGCTAAAAGTATATTATTGAAATAATTGGAGAGCTAGAAATCTCCCTTTTCAATGAATTAAGACATTTTTTCTATCCCTGGTCAATTGAGATATTGGCCCAAAAGCATTGCAAAATTTTATATCTAGAAAAGCTATTTTAGGTCATTTTTAGAGATTACTGAAATGGAATTATCATTCTTTTCTCCATACAAGGCTTATACATAGTACTAAACGTGTTTGATTTTATAGGGGAAGGAATATAATGTAAATGGAGGGATACCAAATATTTCAATTATACACATTTTAAAACTGTCTATTCCTAAGGAAAATGTCTGTAAAATATATGGCATAAACAAAATGCACAGTAGTATATCTAATGGTTATGCTGCCACTCATGTGAGATGTCCTGTGTAACTTAATCAGAGTTGTTGCAAACTCTCACCAATGAAACCTTTTCGATAATACCCAATCTTTACATAGCCTGGCTCTTTCTCTCCTTCTGTGACTTACAAGAGCTGGTTAAAAGTAAGTGTGTGTGTGTGTGTGTGTGTGTGTGTGTGTGTGTGTGTGTGTGTGTGTGTGTGTGTGTGTGTGTGTGTGTGTGTGAGAGAGAGAGAGAGAGAGGAAGGAAAGTGTTACATTTTCCCTCCTCCCACCATAATTTAAAATATTGATTTTTTTAAATTTAAAAATATCAAATTAAAGTAATGTTACTAACATTTTGACTAGCCTCTAAAATCTGGTTGGAAAAAATATTAAGAAAATCACAAAAATGTTGTGGTTTGTCCCCCTTTTTATCAAAATTCCAAATTTCCACAAAAATGTAATTTGAAATTACCAAAACTGATTTTTTTTTCAATGACGTAGGCATTGTAGACGTAGGCATACACTACCTATCCATCCATCTAGACATATAGTATACATGTAATATACTAAATATAATAAATAATGTGAGTGTGATTGTGTACACATATTGTGTAATAAAATTTGAAATATGATCGTAAATAAATGCTCTTTTGTTAAATATAATCCAGCTCCTCCATCTGCATGCTGACAGCCCATATATTGTATGCACACACAAAAAATATTCCATGCATGGTGTAATTTTACAAAAGAGTATTTAATGTACTATCTGACCTCTCCTCTTCCTTACAGTGGTGTAACTTCATTGACTTTAATGATGTTATTGACAGTGTGAATCATGAGTATGAGTTGTATCAAGATCAGTGTATTTAGCATCATGCAATTATTTGCCAAAGATACTGGGGGTCAGATTCTCAGCTGATGTAAATTGGTGTAGCGTCATTGACTTCAACAGAGCACTACCAATTTACACCAGCTGAGGATATGGGCCTCTTCCTTTTCCCATAGCATTCCCAGGCTCACCATTTACGAGCCTCTCAAATGAGCAAGGAGACAAATGTTCGTCGTAGCTTAAAGAGCTATGGCAGGCAAGCTGTGAGGACCTTTAGCTGGCATCCATGTCTAGTTCCAAAAAGCCAACCTTGTCACGGGTGCCTTTTTTGCAGATATTTCTCATTGTGTGTGTGTGTCTCGTGTTACTTTGCAATACAGATTGACAGGAACCAGAAGCCAGGTTCATCCAAGCCACAGATTTCTGATCCAGAATTACAGAGACTGATCTGTGCCAACACAGACCTAGACTGTCCAGATAGACTGAACAGGAGGAAAATGTAATGCCAAAAAGAAAGAGCTGAAATCTAATTAATCAAAAACAAATAAGTCATCTTAATGGCAGCATTGAAGAAGTGCAGATTTAATTTGAAAGTACCCTATGTTCCATAAGGATGACATTGTGCAATACTTCTACTGCCAGTTATTGCCATCAGAATTGCTCAATACTGAAAAACAAATTATTCTTTGTCTAATAGTCTTTTTTTTTTTTTCCCCCCCTATCCCAAGGTGCCTTAAGATGCAACTCTGCTTCTTAATCTGCTGTTTGTTTTCCTCTGTGGAATATTTGCAGCATTATTATTCTTTATAACACCCAACCTGTCTCCACATCCCAGATAAAATAACGAAACTTGCATGTCAAATGTGCGAGTTGGGTAGAAGGCATCTGAGAGTGGCTGCCTGGAATTTCACTACGTTTGATCTTAGACTCTTAGCCTCAATAACTTCAACAGATTAGAAAATCTGCTGAAAATGCTAAGGCCTACGAAGCTGTAACTCCCCGCAACTTTGAGTTGCAATATTTGGCTACCTGGACCACAGCTCTAGAAGCATGGGGCAGGAGATGTGCGGCGCAAGCTCCCAACTCCAGAAGCAAGTGGCAGGGAGATGGTGGAGAAGTATGATGAGTAGACAGAGCTGCGGTTGTTCCCTCTCCACCGGCCCCAGCTAGTGGATCTGGCTGGCCATACAGAGTGAGTATTCCGCATTTCATCAAAGGGTACCAAACTACTCCCCTCTTCCAATGCAACAAGAGCTCCAAAAGCAATTGTACCATCTGACATACAAAGCCTCCTGTGCTCCCCCTGGGGAAGTGCCCCTTACTTGAGGCTGTGCCTAACTGGCATCATTTAGAGCTCAGGGGTCCAATGAACAGAAACGTAACAGTCAGTGTTAAGTGTTAAAGTGCTAATGAAATGGGTGGGAGAAAATCCCCAGAGTTCCAGGCTGCCCAGGGTGCCACAATGGCTGGTGCCCGAGCTGCCATTCAAAAGTCTCTCTCCCTCTCCTTTGTTATGTAACTTAACTGAAACCAGTGCAGGGAAACAGACAGCATCCCTTAATGCTTTGTAAATTAGAGGAAGGCTGGCCTTGTGGTGAAGACCTGATTGGAGTCTGGAGATCCAGCTTTTATTCCCAGCTCTGCTACCTGTGTGTTGTGACAGTGGAAAAGGAACTCAAGTTCCCTTGGTCTCACTTCTTCTCCAGCTGTAATATAGGGATAATATCTCCTTTCTCCCACCATTTGTCTGTCTTGTCTATTTAGATTGTAAGCTTCTTTTGGGCCAGGAGTGTCCCTTTTTATGTGTGTGTACAGCCTCTAGTCTCAGCGGGTCCCTTTAGATGTAATTATGATACAAATAATAACAATACAGTTAAATGATACCGTCACAAAGTTAAGAAACACACACACATACATATATGCAATGGGGAGAGAGACTGATGAAGAAAGGGCAGTGGTGTAGTGATATATTTTTAGATTTGCTATGGAAAGATATAAACTGGCCACCAACAAGTTTAGGTTTAAAATTAGATGAAGATTTCTAACCATCAGAGGAGTGATGTTCTGGAACAGCCTTCCAGGGGCAGCCGGGAGGACAAAAAACTTAACTGCCTTCAAGACTGAGCTTGATAAGTTTATGGAGAGGATGGTATGATGAGACTGCCTACAATGGCATGTAGCTGATCTCTGGCTGCTTAGCAGCAAGTATCTCCACCAGCCGGGAAGTATCTCCACCACTAGATGGGAAGAGCTCTGAGTTACTGCAGAGAATTCAATCCCAGTTGCCTAGCTGGTGGGTTTTGCCCACATGCTCAGGGTCTAACCAATTGCCATATTTCGGATCAGGAAGTAATTTTCCCCGAATCATATTGGCAGAGAC
Organism: Emydura macquarii macquarii; assembly: GCF_026122565.2. Taxonomy (NCBI): domain Eukaryota; kingdom Metazoa; phylum Chordata; order Testudines; family Chelidae; genus Emydura; species Emydura macquarii. The sequence continues at coordinate 20,747,753 of NW_027131927.1, forward strand.
ACTGGGGGTTTTTTTTGCCTTCCTTTGCAGTGTGGGGTACGAATCCCTTGCAGGTTTAAACTAGTGTAAATGGTGGATTCTCTATAACTTGGAATATTTAAATCATGATTTGAGGACTTCGGTAACTCAGCCAGAGATATGGGTCTTTTACAGGAGTGGGTGGGTGATGTTCTATGGCCTGCAACATGCAGGAGGTCAGACTAAATGATGGTCCCTTCTGGCATTTATAGTCTGAGTCTATGAAAGAGATGGTGTATCAATTAGGCAGAGAAACATAGGAAAATGGTTATAGGAGCTGTGGAAGAGAAGGTTGTTATGTCAAGCATTGTGGATGTGTGGCCGGTTTAACAGAGGGAGTAGAGAACAAGAGAGAGTGGGACTGTTGTAGGCTGTGGTCAGTCTTGGGAAGTATTAAAAAAGAAACAGGAGAGCACTTTCGAACTGGAAACAAGCCAGATCCTCAGCTGGTGTAGATTAGCATAGCTCCACTGAATTCAATGCAGCTATGCAGATTTACCTTGTCTCAGAATCTAGCCCAGGTATAGTTTGCTTTCAGAGCAAAGCAATGAGGGGGGGAAATTAAACCAGGAAACAAAACCCCAGAACTGAACAGGCTGAAATCCTTGCCCATTAAATACTGAGGTTGAAATACTAGCCCTAGTGAAGTCATCAGGAGTTTTGTCATTGACATCACTGAAGCCATGATTTCACCCTTAGGGTCAGATCATCAAGTAGCAGAAACTGGCATAGCTGCACTGAAGTCACAGAATCATAGAATATTAGGGTTAGAAGGGTCCTTAGTCCATCCCCCTGCTCAAAGCAAGACCAAGCCCAACAAAATCATCCAAGCCAGGACTTTATTGAGCCGGACCTTGAAAACATCTAAGGATGGAGATTCCCCCACCTTCCTGTGTAATCCATTCCAGTGTTTCATCACCCTCCTAGTGAAAATTATTTTCCTAAGATCCAGCCTAGATCTTCCCCACTGCAACTTGAGACCATTGCTCCTAGTTCTGTCATCTACTACCACTGAGAACAGCCTACCTCCATCCTCCCTGGACCCCCCCCTTCAGGAAGTTAAAGGCCACTATCAAAGTCCCCCTCACTCTTCTCTTCTGCAGACTAAGTTAATAGAAATAGAAATCTATTGGTTCAGCCGAGCTGAGGATCTAGTCTGCCACTATGCAGCCAGCATACCATTGAAAATTATCTCCATGTGCGCCGCTTCACATCCCATGGTGCCCTGCGTAAATCTGGATTAAAGGGGAGAGTCGGTATGAAGCACTAAACTCACTGAATATTACTAGGAGTGGAATAAAGTAGAACCTAGAAATAACTGCTCTTCCAGGTCAGATAACAAAAGTGCTCTAACAATTTTGTCTTCAACTCGAATTCTTCTGAGCTATGTACCATGAGTACCATTGAGCATACTATTATCTAAGGTTGGAGTCCCATGATGCAGGGCACCATACTAACATATAATGAGATATAATCCCTGCCCTGAAGATCAGATACTCTAAAGAGACAAGACAAAGTGTGGGAGGGGGGGAAAAAGAAGTTCAGAGAGATCAAGTGACTTGCTCAAGGTCACAACAGTTCAGTGGCAGAGCTGCTAATAGAATTCTGGTTTCCTGAGTCCCAGTCCTGTGCCCTGGCTATTGGACCACATTGCCTCTTAACACATAATTTGGCTTTAAATTATCCCTATCAATGGGTGGATTCAAAACCTCAAGAGCAAACACTATATTAGAGAAAGTCTCTTCTGTTTTCTTGGTTACTGAATTACATGAATAAATTATACAAAAATATTGAGTGGTCATTTGTGACTAGTATTCTTGGAGAGTTCACAGCGAAAGATAGAAGCAGGCGCCAAGCCTTTCAGTAAATGGACAGATCACATTCATGAGTAAAAGGCTTGATTCAAAGCCCACAGAAACTAATGGAAGGATTCCCTTTGACTTCAATGATCTTTGAATTGTGCCTTCACTGAGCAGCTGGTAGCATAGCTGATTGCTGAAGACTGACTACCTGCTGTTGACATAGGCCCAAGACGGGAAGATTTAGTATCTCAAATCATGGCACAACTCCAGATTAAACCAAAACCCAGGATCCAAACTTGAATGAGAACCTGAATCCTAACTTTGTGGCTTGGGTTTATCTTTAGTTACAACATAACCCCAGGAAAGGGTGTTGTAGGTGGGAACTTGGAGTTCTGGGATCCCAACTCTGCCTGTGTGTGAGATACAGAGAAGCTGTGTGGAAGGTGAGCGAAGGTTTGGTGGATCCTGGATTAATGATTTAGGATAAATTTGTTTAAAACCTGTGTCCTATATTCAAACATGATTTAGGCACTTTGGGCCAAATTTTCAAAGGTTTCTAGGTGTCTAATGATGCAGGTAGGTGCCTAAGAGGATTTTCAAAATCACCTAACCTCCAAGAGTTAGGTGCTTTTGAAAATCCCATTAGGCGCTGTGACAGGGTCAGACCGGATGGCTACCAGCGAGTGCTAGAAGGCTAATATATCAGCCCCAGGCTCAGCAAGTCCCTTTTCCCCTGGTAGCTGAGCAAGGGTTTTTTCACACACATACAGCTGGAGCCAATCAAGGCCCTGCCTAGGACTTGTTAAAAGCCTCCTCTCCAGAGAAAGGATGTGGCTGGAGTTGAGAGAGTGAGGTGACCTACCAGTGTGTGAGAGCAGGCAAGATGCTGTCAAGAGCCGGAAGGGTTTAGGAGAAGGAGCAGAACGCTGGCAGAAGGGAACCCTGCAGGTACAAAGACTGGGGGAGAGAAAAACCCTGCCCGAAGAGGGCAAAGGACCTTTCCTTGGCTAGGAGGCCTAAGGGAAGAGACCCTGCCAGAAGGGAAAGATTGAACTGGACATTTGCTTTGGGCACTACCCCGCCCAGTGGGGCTGTCAGGGGTCAAGAGCCTTCCCTGGCAAGGAGGACAGGAGGGACCCCTGTCCGAGCAGGGTACTGACATTAAGTCAAGGGGCATAGGGAAGTAACCAGGGAAACTAGCAACTTTCCTGAAGCCACAGTGCGAGGCTGCTACTTGTAGGTCCCTGGGTTGGGGCCTGGAGTCAAGGGTGGGACTGGCCCCCTCCCTACCCTCTACTGGCCATTCACTGGAGGGACAAGAGCCCCAGCAAAGGGCCTGTGAGAGGAGACACGGGCCTGTGAGAACCAGAGACAGGACTGAGAGCGAGCTGGAAGCGGCCATTTTAGAGAGCTTGTATTACCCTCCCCCTCCACTAAGGGGAGGAAGATCACTAAAGGGTGAAGCAGTTCCCTGACCTACCACAAGAATGAAGCACTGGACCCACCAAGGTCGAGAAAGAGCTTTGCCACAGCGCCTACCTCCATCATCAGACACCTAAATACCTTTGAAAAATTTGGCCTTAAAAGCTAAATTCCATTAACTTTGAATGCCCACACAGGGAAGTTATATTAGTATAAAGAAGCATGTGAATTTAAAGTGCTATTGTTGTATCGGTATAACGCCTTGTGTGGACACTTATCCTTTTTTTCAGTTCAGTTTGACATTTTGGAAGGGGTTTAAGCTAAACCAGAACAATCCACACTTAAACCAGAATACATGTCCATATGGGGAGTTATACCAGGGTAACTATATTTGGTGTCATTTTAAAGGTATACTTTCCCATGTGGACAAGCCCTTAGGTTCCCAAATGCTTAAGTTATTTTTGAAAATGAGACTTAGGCTGCTAAGTCACCGAGGTGCTTTTGAAAAATTTACCTTTGGTCGTTGGTGAATCCAGGCCCTCTCTCAACCCACTGTGTGAAAGTGGGGTGTGAACGTGTCATACTTTATGCCAGCTCTGTTCTAAAACTCACCTTAGTTGTTCGACAGCAAGACCATATTTGCTTTATATTCCTGCAGAAGGCATGCTGTTTTCTGATTCTTGTTAAGACATCTATTGTGGTGATACTTTGCCTTTATATAGTGCCTTCCATCTGAGGATTTCAAAGCACTTTGCAAGCATTAATGAATTTATCCTCACAGAATACCACACAGGATCCATAAAGAGATTAAGTGATTGATTTGCCTGAGGTCATATACAGAGTCTGTGGCAAAGCCAGAAGTATGTCTCCTAAGGAACCAGGATGTCTCCTAAGGAGCAGTCCTGTACTTGAGTTACAAGTTTATCCTTCTTTCCTTATTGCAGTCATCTGATGAGAACTACGTCTTAAAAGCCATAGACTGGCTCCAAAATAAAACTTTAATAGACTAGCCTGTGCAGGAAAAAAACAAAAGAACAATAGTTCAGGCAATGCCTGTAATCAAAAGGATAATAGAACAATAGTGCAGGAGGCATGACTGTCAGTGGAAGAGCCATTTTCAGACTCACTGTATCTACCTTGCTGTTAAGCCGAATGGGCTGAAATATAGTGAATCTTTTCAACAATCATTTCATTGATGATAATCACTGGTGTTTATATGTACGGAATCAGTACTACTGTTACCGAATGTTCTTGAAACAATATTTTGGGGATGTATTGCCTTTCATGCAACGCCAGCAATAATAATATTCTGGAAGCCACAATAATGTGGCAACTAGTTTTGCACACTAAAGAGCAATCAGACAAATAGCAGCCAGAAAGACGATGTGATAACAAATACTTTGCCTCCGTTTTTAATGAGGCTAATGATGAGCTTGGGGATAGTGGTAGGGTGGCTAATGGGAATGAAGATATGGAGGTAGAAATTACCACATCCGAGGTAGAAGCCAAACTCAAACGGCTTAATGGGACTAAATCAGGGGGGGCTGGATAATCTCCATCCAAGAATATTAAAGGGACTGGCACATGAAATTGCAAGCCCATTAGCAAGGATTTTTAATGACTCTGTAAACTCAGGGGCTGTACCGTATGAGTGGAGAATTGCTAACATAGTTCCTATGTTTAAGAAAGGGAAAAAAAATGATCTGGGTAACTACAGGCCTGTTAGTTTGACCTCAGTAGTATGCAAGGTCTTGAAAAAAATGTTGAAAGAGAAAGTAGTTAAGGACATCGAGGTTAATGGTAATTGGGATAAAATACAACATGGCTTTACAAAAGGTAGATCATGCCAGACCAACCTGATCTCCTTTTTTGAGAAGATAATAGATTTTTTAGACAAAGCAAATGCAGTGGATCTAATTTACCTAGATTTCAGTAAGGCATTTGATACAGTTCCACATGGGGAATTATTAGTTAAATTGGAAAAGATGGGGATTAATATGAAAATTGAGAGGTGGATAAGGAACTGGTTAAAGGGGAGACTACAATGGGTCATACTGAAAGGTGAACTGTCAGCTGGAGGGAGGTTACTAGAGAATTTCCTCAGGGATTGGTCTTGGGACCAATCTTATTTAAGCTTTTTATTACTGACCTTGGCACAAAAAGTGGGAATGTGCTAATAAAGCTTGCAGATGACACAAAGTAGGGAGGTATTGCCAATACAGAGAAGGCTCGGGATATCATACAGGAAGATCTGGATGACCTTGTAAACTAGCGTAATAGAAATAAGTTGAAATTTAATAGTGGAAAGTACAAGGTCATGCATTTAGGGAATAATAACAAGACTTATTGGGGTAATAAGCTGGGGATGCATCAGTTGGAAGTGACAGAGGAGGAGAAGGACCTGGACATATTGCTTGGTCACAGGATGATTATGAGCTGCCAATGTGATATAGCCATGAAAAAAGCTAATGCAGTCCTTGGATGCATCAAACGAGGTATTTCCAGTAGAGATAGGGAGGTGTTAGTACCGTTATACAAAGCACTGGTGAGACCTCATCTGGAATAGTGTGTGCAGTTCTGGCCCCCCATGTTTAAGAAATATGAATTCAAACTGGAACAGGTGCAGAGAAAGGCTGCTAGGATGATATGCGGAATGGAAAAACTGCCTGATGAGAGGAGACTCAAAGAGCTTGGCTTGTTTAGCCTAACCAAAAGAAGGTTGAGGGGAGATATGATTGTTTTCTATAAACACATCAGAGGGATAAATACCAGGGAGGGACAGGAATTATTTAAGTTTTGCACCAATGTGGACACAAGAACCCATGGATATAAACTGGCTATCAGGAACTTTGGATTTGAAATTAGATGCACTTTTCTAACCATCAGAGGAGTGAAGTTCTGGAATAGCCTTCCAAGGGGAGCAGTGGGGGCAAAAAACCTAGCTGGCTTCAAAACTGAACTTTATAAATTTATGGAGGGGATGGTATGGTGGGACAGCCTAGTTTGGCAATTGACTGATCTTTGACTACTGGTGATAGATATGTCAATGGCCTGTGAAGGGATGTTAGATGGGGTGGGTTCTGAGGTATTACAGAGAATTCTTTCTTGGGTGTCTGGCTAGTGAGTCTTACCCACATGCTCAGGGTTTAACTGATTGCCATATTTGGAATCGCAAAGGAATTTTCCCCAAGCTCAGACTGGCAAAGACTTTGGAGGTTTTTTGCCTTCCTCTGTAGCATGCAGCACAGCTCACTTGCTGATTGCGTCCCTGTACCTTAAAGTCTTTAAATTATGGTTTGAGGACTTTAATAACTCAGTCATACGTTAGAGGTTTATTACAGGAGTGGGTGGATGAGGTTCTGTGGCCTGCATTGTGCAGGAGGTCAGATTAGATGATCATATTGGTCCCTTCTGACTTTAGAGTCTATGAGTCTATAAATTCTATCCTCCATTATAACCACTCAGATCAATGTGGCATCATGGGTATACCTGAGAGCAGAATTTGTTGTATTGCTTTCAAGGTGGGATTTTTCTCAGATATATTGGAAGGTTCTATAACTTATGTGACATCACAGTAAAGTGAAGTATGTTGTCCTACAGTATTGGAGAAAGACTGACTTTTCCATAGTGAATTACCTTTTGATAGTTGAATAGCTACTTGGGTGATCTAACACAAGTTCTATGGAAAAAAAGAGCTATTATCATGTGATTACAGAATGACTCCACTAGAGACCCTGCTATTGCTATTGATTTTATGTGAAAGGTGCTGAGATAGTCTGGTGATGGGCAACAGTATACAATCCTTAAATAGATGGTATTGGAATGTGCATTCACAAAGAAGGTGAATTAAAGTTGCATGGGCAACCTTAATTCTCCCATTTCCTAACTTTCAAGTGCTAGATTTTGTGACTATTATAACATTCTGTTAACATAGCTGTTTTTTTTAATGTAGGCTGTTTGTATATGGATGTGCTGCATTTTCAGAGAGTTCATTTTATATATATAAAATCAGAACCCAATATGTTCCTTAAAACAAATGTCTGTGGGGATTATTTTACTAAATTTTGCCATTTAGAATTCTCAAATATGAAAAGTTAAACAGTTTGAAAGACTTATTTTTTTCCTGGCAGTTACAATTCTGAGTGCTTTTGTGCATTCCAAGTAGTCCTGCCCAGATTCTACCACCTGTTCCATAATTCTGGGTATATTCAGGGTATGGTTCTTTTCCATATGGGCAGTGTAATTCCATTAAGTAGCAATCCAACAAAGTTATCATTTTTTTAACATTAAACCTTGGGAGTTAATCATCCATCTGTGTGTAATCATTGATTCCATTAAGCCTTATGGCCTTGTCAGATTATCAAACATTTTAAACAGCACTTTTTTTCTCAACAGAAAAAGCATTTGATAATTAAGGGGCTGATTAGATAGAAGTTTTCAAGACCCACTCCAATCCTATATAGACTTTACAGTAATCTCATATCAAACTTCCTCCCTGTAGATATCCCTGATTCTTGCTCTTGACAGTAGATAATAAAAATGACATCTAAAAATAGGTCATTCAGGTGTCTCTTAACAGACAAAGCCAAATAATTTACTTGGCACAAAAAAATAAAAGATTTCACTCCTGGTGTTGAAGCTATCAGATGCTTACTCAGTTTTCTGTTAGGGCTGGGTGAATTAGTTTGTCTAAAGTAAGAACAGACTCAAACCTTAATTGATTGCTCACACTGAACCCTTACTGTGGTTATGAAAAGTCCAGGAAACCTGGATGAGATGGAGGTGCAAATTATTTTCTATAAAATGTAGAACTGAGGAAGCTGTCATGCGCCCTGTGTGTTTCAACAGTGACTTCAGCAGTAGTGGTATCAGACTTAAACAAGAGTGTGTCCAGTAGCATATATAGGTCCTGATCCCTAGATTCAAGGAATGATGGAGCTGGTCACAAAGGAATCAGGGAGAGAGGAAATCAGAGAGAACACCTATCAGTTCGTAACTACCAGAGCAAGAGGTCACAGCAGCAATCTACCTGGGTAGAGACAGATGAGGATGGGTAGTTTGTGGCCACCAGAGAGAAGAGAAGCAGGAGGAATTCCATGAAGCTAGAAGTTTCAAATTGATACCAGATCCTCCATGTGAAAACCATGGAAGGCACTGCTCAACGTCCAGCAGGTCCAAGGGAACAGAGGTATACACAACACACCTGTGGATAGCAGCTTGGCCCAACCTGTAATAAAATCAAGCGTGTCTGCAAAGAGTTCTTCAACCATCCAAGGAAGACAGATGATCCTTGTTGGAGATTCAATACTCAGAAGAATTGAAAAAACATTCTGCAGTGGACAGTCGGATAATAGGAGTGTGTGCAGCCTTTTTGAAGCTAAGACATGAGAGACATTGCTCTAAAATAGGATAGGCTTCTGAAGTTGAATGGCAAGGATCCATTGGTGATGGTTCATATTGACAAGAATGACACTGCATTGGGGGATATCTCACAGATGATAGATGTCTTCAGGGAACTTGGAAAGCATGCTGAAGAAGAAGAATGGCCAAGCGATCTTCTCTGAGATCCTTCCTGTCCCATGAGCAAATGAAGACAGAAGGCAGAAGATTCTGGAAGTGAATTGCTGGCTAGGTAAGTGGTGTAAGTTAGAGGACTTTGTTTTTGTGGAACATTCATCCACATTCTACAGGGAAATGAGGCTGCATAGTTTGGATGGCCTCCAGTTCATCAACTGGGGGGCAAGCTCCTTGATGACAGGCTAACTAGAGTAGTCAGGAGGGGGTTAAACTAATAGCAAAAGGGGAGGGTAAAAAGAGGGAAGATATGAGCACTTAACACAAAATCAAGATGTTGAGAACAAAATTAATCAAGAAACCAAAGGACATGAAGAGAAGACTTTTTTTAATTGCTATATGCTAATGTTAGGAGCCTGAGTAAAAAACAAGAAATCAGAATTTCTCATTTATTAACATAAATTTGATCTAGTTGGTAATACCGAAACTTGGTGGGATGAGCTGCATAACTGGAATGTTAAAATAAATGGTTATAACCTATTTAGGAAGGATCAAGTGGGCAAAAGGAGAGAGGGAATGGCATTCTACATAAAAAATGGCATTATTTATTTCCAAGTCACTGATAACTTAGAAGAAAATACCTTGAATGCTTAAGGACCAATGTCCTAATAAATAAAGCACAAAAAGAGGTACTAGTTGTGGTCTGTAGAAGATGCCCAAATCACACTAGGGAACAAGATGACTGCCACCTCACACATCTATTTATAATGTGTTGGGGAAGAAACTGTGATCATGAGGGCCTTCAGTTTGAGTGACATATGCTGCAGGTCTCAGGCTGCCAGTACTAAAACATCCTTGGAATTTCTAAACATTGTAGACGACAATTTCCCAACTCAAAAAGTGTTGCAGCCAACATGGGGGAATTCTATATTAGACCTCTTCCTAACAGCTAAAGGAGAATTTATCACAGAACTAAAAGTTAATGATAGCTTAGGTACAAATGACCTGATTACATTTATAATATACAAGCAAAATGCAGTCCAGACCACTAATATATATACTTGATACTTGATGCTCTAATAGGGCCAATTTCACAAAACTAAAAACAATTATGAGTCAAATCACCTGCAAGGAAGAATTTAATCAGAAAAATGTGAATGATAATTGGGAATAATTGAAGAACACTTTACCAGATGACCAAAAAGCCAGAATTCCACAACTGAGGAAGAAAGCCATGCTGGTTAAAAAACCAATCTGGTTTAGAGGGAAGTGAATACACAACAAGGATAAATTGATAGCAATGAATATAAATCAGAAGTTAGGAAATCTAGAAAATTGATAAGGAAAGCCAAGAGACACAAGCAGAAATCTATGGCCATCAGAGTTAAGGACAATTAAAAGGAGTTTTTAAAAATATATTAGGAACAAAAATAATCCTGACAATGGTATTAGTCCATTAGTAGATGGAAATGGTAGAATTATGAATAATAATGCAGAAAAGGCAGAAGTGTTCAATAAATATTTCTGTTCTATGTTTCAAGGAAAAATAGATGATGTAGTATCATCATGTGATGATGAAAATACTCTTTCCATTTTACTAGTATCTCTGTAGAATGTTAAACAGAGTCTACAAAAATTAGACATTTTTAAATCAACAGGTCCACATAACTTGCTTCCAAGAGTTTTAGAAGAATTGGCTTAGGAGCTCATTGGATCAGTAATGTTGATTTTCAGTAAGTGTTGGAGCACTCAGGAAGTTCCAGAAGACTGTAAGAAAGCTAATGTTGTGCCAATTTTTTAAAAAAGTAAACGGGATAACCTAGATAATTATAGGCTTGACATTGATCCAGGGTAAGATAATGGAGCAGTTGATACAGGATTTGATTAATAATAAACTAAAGGAGAATAATATAATTAATACAAATCAACATGGGTTTATGGAAAATAGATCCTGTCAAACTAACTTTGATCTTTTTTATATGAGATTACAAGTTTGGTTGGTAATAGTATTGATGTTTAGACTTCTGTGAGGCATTTGACTTAGTACCACATGATATTTTGATTAAAAAACTAGAATGATATAAAATTAACATGGCACACATTCAATGGATTAAAAACTGGCTAACTGATAGGTTTCAAAATATAACTATAAATGGGGAACTGTAATTGAGTGTGTGTGTTTCCAGTTGGGTCCTGCCGGGATCAGTTCTTGGCCCCACACTATTTAACAATTTTATCAATGACCTGAAAGAAAACAAAATCATCACTCATAAAGTTTGCAGGTGACACAAAAAATGGGGGAGCAGTAAATAATGAAGAGTGATTCACCGATTCAAAGTGATGAAGATCACTTAGTAAACTGGGCACAAGCAAAATATGTGCATTTTAATATGGCTAAATGTAAATACATATATCTGGGAACAAAGAATGTAGGCCACACTTACATGATAGGTTACTATCTTGGGAAGAAGTGACTCTGAAGAAGATTTGCGGTCATGGTGAATAATCAGTTGAATGTGAGCTCCCAGAGTGACACTATGGCCAAAAGAGCTAACTAGTGCAATCCTGGGATGCATAAACAAGGGGATCTGGAGTTGGAGTAGGAATAGAAGTGGTTATCTTACTTCTGTATTTGGCACTAGTGTGAGTGCTGCTGGGATACTGTGTCTAGTTCTGGTGCCCACAATTCAAAAAGAATGTTGATAAGTTGTAGAACGGTCAGAGAAGAGTCACAAGAATGATTAAAGGATTAGAAAACATTCCTTATAATGATAAACTTAAGGAGCTCAATGTATTTAGCTTAACAAAGAGAATGTTAAATGCGTGGTTGATTACAGTCTATAAGTACCTGCATGGGGAGCAAATATTTAATAATGGGCTCTTCAGTCCAGCACAGAAAGGTATTACACAATCCAGTGTCTGGAAGTCAAAGCTAGACAAATTCAGACTGGAAATAAGGTATCATTTTTTAAAATGTAAGAGTGACTAACCATTGGAACAATTAATCAAGGTTCATGGTGGATTCTCCATCACTGACCATTTTTAAATCAAGATTAGATGTTTTTCTAAAAGATCTGCTCTTGGAATTATTTTAGGGAAATTCTATGGCCTCTCTTATACAAGAGATCAGACTAAATGAACACAGTGGTTCCTTCTAGCTTTTAGAATCTATGAATCCAGTAAAGCAAATATTTGAATCCATATTTAACTTTATATAGGTGGGTAGTCCCATTGGGATTACACACATTCTTAAAATTAACCAGATCCTTACATCTTTTGCTGAATAAGGCCATAAAGCTTTGCACAAACATAGACATGCATATCCTGTTCAGCCAAAAACAACATGGACCTTTCACATAACCACATATACTTGCCCCTATGGGGATTGAATTTGGAGTCAGAGACTAACTAAATAGAATTAGTATAAAAAAAGAGAAGCTTATCCTTCATTTCAAGGAATAGTATGGCATTTGAGATGCAGAATGGTCTAGTGGTTTGGGAAACATACCAGGAGTCAGGATACCTGAGTTCCTTTCCTGAGACTGTCACTGACTTGTTGTGTGACCTCACCTCTCTCTGTGACAGAGAGAAAGAGAGAGAACAACGTGGCATTGCTCAGTATAAGTGAGCCTGCCCTTGGTGATTCCTTGGATCAAAAAACATTGTCCAGATGTTGCCAGCACATTGCTGAACATGATAAACACTTGTCATATATTGATTTGCATGCACTTTAAATATGGTTCCTCACAATGGCACCATGAAAGACATAAGAACGCCAATATTTTTGTGCTGCATATGGTTGAAAAAAACCCTCTGATTGTAACTACAGACCGGCTGCAAATTTCTGACTCGGTTTTGAACATTGCACTGGATCTGGGATTTCAGTCCAGTTCAGGGATCAGCTTTGAAATATGGATTTGGATCTAAGGGTGCCAGAAAGAGCCTTGAGTGTCCAGTGGTTGTCTTTGTAGCTAATGCTGAGTTTCTCCATATTGCTGAAAACAGATCACTGTGAACGGGAATCTGCCTCTTTACCCCTCTGGCTGCTGCACATGAACATTTGGCTAACAGAGCAAACCAATGCTAACAGCATAAAGAATAAAATTATTATAGTACCAGGCTCTGGAGAGCTTTCCCATAATGTTCTGGCATTCTGCAAGCATTTTGTTTTGTTCCTTTGTTCTCCATGTGCAATTCTCCCTTTCTATGCAAACGAGAGAACAGGGTAAATCTGACTAATGTCCTGAGAAATAAAAATAAAGAATAGATAGATATCTAAGAAGATAATATATATTGTGCAAAATGGTCACAAGAAAACCTAAAACTTTGCAGATTTTGCTACAAAGTCAACCTGATCTGTGATTTCGTATCTAATTTTGCATGGTTTTTTACATGTAATGTCATGTAATTCTCACTTTTTTCAGTTGAGTTTGGATTTCAGTTTTGGGGTTAATTCTCAAACAAGAAATTCAAAATGAAGCCTAAGGGGATTCAGTCCTCCATGAATGGAAACTAACTTATTCTTTGCACCAACTCCTGCAAATTAAACCCAACAAGGTTGGCATAGCTCGAACATGCCTACAAAAATGCAAGTGTGAATATAATATGCTACCTTATTTGGCTATAGGCTTGCTTTAAAGTGTAATAAAGTCAGTGGAAGTCTTTTTATTTACTTCAGCGGACTTTGGGTCCAGTCCCAAATGCACCATGAAAGACATAAGAGCGCCAATATAGACAATGTAAATCTGAACTGTTCCAGTTCTTTCTAACATGAGTTAGATTACAGTGTGATGAAACTACTTAACAATATCTTTGGAGAATTTACTCTTGCTTGGAGATTCACTGTGAATTAACATCTTGAAAGTTAGTGTTTAGCTATTTTCTATTATATTTTGATGAAATTTTTCACTGACTTTGAATTTCAGTGAAAAAAAGCAACAACATTTTCACCAGCTGTTTTGAGGAAGAGAGAGGGTTAACCGGCTGTAGAACTGGTGAGAATTTTTTGATTGTTGAAATATTTTGACGCCATTTCAAAATTTAGAAAAATTTTGAATTTTTGAAAAACTGGCCCCAAAAAATGTTTTACCAGTTTTTTAAACATCTGTATTGATACTAGACCTAAAGAAAAGATTTGTTTTGTTCTGATTCTATTTTCTTGAATATATGTTAATCAGAGTCAGTCACTTTTTTTCCTGACAAATTATTAAACTGATAACTAGGTCACATATCATGCGAGTTTCGACAAATACTATTTACATGTTGAGATGGGGGCAGAAGAATGACCTCTAATGAATAGAACAGTTGCCAAGCAATAGAGAGCTTTGTGATTGGTTTATTGAAATAAATCAAATGATTTCACCTCCATCTAACCCAGAATATTTTAAAATGGATGATGATAACCTTCTGCTAGAAACATGGTTAAGTTCAGCTGTTCAGTACATTTGAACAAAAACTAGTGCGATTCTTTCATGTGAACGAGCCATTAGATCCAATTTGTTTCATATGGTGCATGAAGGTCACAAAGACTATAGAATGTCATACGTACTTTACATGGAACACTTAAAAATAACATTCTTCCTATTGATAAGGCTTCAGATGATAAAATAGTCACTAGTGTTAAGCACTGGTGTTTCAGTAGTATGTAATATAGGTTCAACCAAAATACTGTAGGCTAACATTATGATGGGGGTATAATTTTGATAAGAATGTCAGGAAAGAAGGTCTTGTGGCTAATCCAATGGGCTGGAGTTCAGGAATTCTGGGATCAGTCCCGAACTCTGCCACAGATTTCCTGTGTGATGTTGGGTAGGTCACTTACTCTCTCTGCCTCATCTAAAAAAATTCCATCCCATCAGTTTTGTCTATTTAGAGATTATAAACTCTTATTCTATGTATGTACAATACATAACACAATAGGGTCCTGATCTTGGGTGGAGACTAGGTGCTAAGTAATACTAATACTGTACAAACATCATCAGATTGGTTTTGGTAAACTTAAACTAGCAGTCTCCAAGTACAGGGATTTGCAGTCCTGACAGGATGGTTGGAATTTCTTGTTGATGTCTTCTGGTGTGCAGTGTTCCATCACAGAGGTTTATTTTATTAGTGATGGAAGTGATTTTCATATATAGTCTATAGAGAGTACATAGTTTTAAAGCCTATGGAGGCTTTTTGATATGAGAGATGCAATAAAAATGTAAGATATTATTTCTTATTATGAATAAAAATGGAAAGTTTAATAAGAACTAACAGAAGAATTTTGGGGCAAACACTAGGCAACTCCAAAGATTCCTGAATTTTTAAACTATTTCCATGCTGAGACATGTATGCCCAATCCTTCTCTCGATATTTATGGGAAAACTTCCATTAAGATCAATGGAAGTTAGACTGACCCCATCTACTTAGTCTGTCTGGAAACACAAAGTTTTTTTCTCTCTTGTCATGTTGAATCATGTGCACAAATTCTTCTAGTTGGATATTACTATGAAATGACAACATAGGCCAATGACAATACATTTATAGCTGAACCGCTTGGTAATAGTGACTATAATATAATAAAATTTAACTTAATTTAATATCCCTATGGGGAGAGTGGGGGAAACACCAAAGTAGCCCACAATGGTAGCATTTAATTTCAGAAAGGGGATCTACACAAAAATGAGAAAGTTAGTTAAACAGAAATTATAAAAGGTACAGTGCCAAAAGTGAAATTTCTGCAAGCTGCATGGAAACTTTTAAAAGACCCCATAATAGAAGCTCAATTTAAACGTATACCCCAAATTAAAAAACAAAGTAAGAGAACCAAAAAATTGCGTGGATAAGCAACAAAGTAAAAGAAGCAATTAGAGGCAAAAAAGCATCTTTTAAAAAGTGGACGTTCAATCCTATTGAGGAAAATAGAAAGGAGCATAACCGCTGGCAAGTGAAGTGTAAAGATATAATTAGGAAGGCCAAAAAAGAATTTGAAGAACAGCTAGCCAAAGACTCAAAAATAACAGCAAACATTTTTTTAAAGTACATCAGAAGCAGGAAGCCGGCTAAACAGCCAGTGGGGCCACTGATCGATCGAGAGGCTGAAGGGGCACTCAAGGAAGATAAAGCCATTGCGGAGAAACTAAATGAATTCTTTGCATTGGTCTTCACAGCTGAGGATGTGAGGGAGACTCCCAAACCTGAGCCATTCTTTTTAGGTGACAAATCTGAGGAACTGTCTCAGGCTGAGGTCTCAATAGAGGAAGTGTTGGAACAAATTGATAAATTAAAAATAATAAGTCCCCAGGACTAGATGATATTCACCCAAGAGTTCAGAAGGAACTCAAATGTGAAATTGCAGAACTACTCACTGTGGTATGTAACCTGTCATTTAAATCATCTTCTGTACAAGATGACTGGAGGGTAGCTAATATGACACCAATTTTTTAAAAAGGCTCCAGAGGCGATCCCAGCAATTACAGGCCGGTAAACTTCAGTACCAGGCAAATTGCTTGAAACTATAGTAAAGAACAGAATTATCAGACACAGAGATGAATAAGATTTTTTGGGGAGGAGTCAACATGATTTTTGTAAAGCCTCACCAATCTACCAGAATTCTTTGAGCGGGCCAACAAGCATGTGGACGAGGGTGATCCAGTAGATACAGTGTAGTTAGATTTTGAGAACGCCTTTGACAAAGTCCTTCACTACAGGCTCTTACACAAAGTAAGCGGTCATGGGATAAAAGGAAAGGTCCTCTCCTGGATCAGTAACTGGTTAAAATATAGGAAACAAGACTAGGAATAAATGGTCAATTTTTGGAATGGAGAGAGGGAAATAGTGGTTGTCCCCCAGGAGTCTGTAATTGGACCAGTACTCTTCCAACATATTCATAAATGATCTATGAAAAGGGGTAAACAGTGAGGTGGCAAAATTTGCAGATGATACAAAACTACTCAAGATAGTTAAGTCCAATGCAGACTGTAAAGAGTTACAAAAGGATCTCACAAAATGGCAGATGAAATTCAGTGTTGATAAATGCAAAGTAATACACCTTGGAAAAAATAATCCCAATTGTACATATAAAATGATGGGGTCTAAATTAGCTGTTATCACTCAAGAAAGAGATCTTGGAGTCATTGTGGATAGTTCTCTGAAAACATCTACTCAATGTGCAGAAACAGTCAAAAAAACTAACAGAATGTTGGGAATCATTAGGAATGGGATAGATAATAAGACAGAAAATATCATATTGGCTCTCTATAAATCCATGGCATGCCCACATTTTGAATACTGCGTGCAGATGTGGTCTCTCCATCTCAAAAAAGATATAATAGAATTGGAAAAGGTACAGAAAAGGGCAACAAAACATATTAGGGGTCTGGAACAGCTTCCATATGAAGAGAGATTAATAAAACTGGGATTTTTCAGTTTGGTAAAGAGGCGACTAAGGGGAGATATGAGAGAGGTCTACAAAATCATGACTGGTGTTGCGAAAGTAAATAATGAAGTGTTATTTACACCTTCTCATAACACAAGAACTAGGGTTCATAAAATGAAATTAACAGGCAGCTGGTTTAAACTGAACAGAAGGAGGCATTTCTTCACACAATGCACAGTGAACCCTTGGAACTCCTTGCCAGAGGACGTTGTGAAGGCTAAAACTATAACAGGGTTTCAAAAAAGAACTAGATAAGTTCATGGAGGATAGGTCCATCAATACCTATTAGCCAGGATGGCCAGGGATGCAAAACCATGCTCTGAAGTGTCCCTAACCTGTTTGCCAGAAGCTGGGAATGGGCAACAGGGAATGGACCACTTGATGATTACCTATTCTGTTCATTCCCTCTGAAGCACCTGGCCATGGCCACTCTCAGAAGACAGGACCATGGGCTATATGGACCATTGGTCTGACCCAGTATGGCCATTCTTATGTTCTTACATAACTAAATCCTGCTTGCCTTTTAGATACAAGCAGTTCTTCTGACTTCAATGAGATTAAGTGTGTCCACATGGAGAGCAGGGTTTGGCAATACATACCCTTTAGTTTCATAAATAATTTGGATATGACACAAGGTAGTGCTTGGTACAAAAATATGTGTGGGTCAGTAGTTATTTGAGATGTGAGCGTGGAATATTAATATCTAAAGCTTGGTTGAGTAGTTTCCACTCAGAAAAGAACAGAAAGTATCTACTTTCCACTAACATTTATATCAGCTAACCCCAAGCAAGTGTAGTAAGGATTTCTTTTATCTCATTGATAAATTTGATCATTGGGAATCAAACCATGATTTAAAAAAAACCACAAGGCAACACAGGTACACAAAACTAGAATTCAACCTGGGTATATACCATGCTGCAACCGAATGCGTTGCTAATACCTTACAAGACAGGGAGAAATTATGAAGATGGTCGATATGATTGATAGCCGTTCACAGCCAATTCAGTTGTTCCATGCAGCACCATTGGAAATAACAGAGTTGCATAGGTGTGTCTGAGAATAGGTCTTGGCATCTACTACACTCAGTTTATATAGATCATTAGAAAAATCAGTATTTACCACCTGTTACCACACAGTTTCCATATATATCTCCTATTTCAAGTATGCGGGGGGGGGAATGGCCTTGTGCTTAAGATACTGCTCTACAACTCAGGAAACCTCCGCTCAATTTCTGGTTATGCTACAAACTTCCTGTTGTCCTTGGGCGAATAATTTAGTCTTGCTCTGCTTTTGTTCCCCATCTATAAAATGGGGATAATAAAGTTTCCCTTCACTCTGCTTGCTATTTAGATTGCAAACACTTTTGGGCAGGACTGTCTCTTGCTGTGTGTTTATACAGGGCCTTACATAATGCGGCCCTGTTCTCAGTTGGCACCCTATGGTGCTACTGCAACATTGGCAACTCTTGGAATATTTGGTGCTAACTCTTGTGTTTAGGGGAAAATCTCAGATCTTGTTTTAAAAAGAAAGTAAGTTCTTCTTTGAGATGTGTTGCTCATGTCCATTCCACTATAGGTGAGCGCATGCCTCCGTGCACAGTTCCCGGAACTTTTTTCCCCTTAGCAGATCCCGTAGGGCCGGCTCTAGCGCCTCCTGAAGCCCCACGCACATGCCGCAGTATATGAGGTGCCGCGGCTCTACGCCCCCTCAGTTCCTTCTTTCCGCCCGTGATGGTTGCTTAAACTAGCCTTGCTCTCAGCAAGTACTATTCCCCTTGATTGAACTTGTTTGTTATTCTAAGTTAATTTTAGTTAGTTAAGTAGTTGTTAAGTATGTTTAGAGTAGTTAGAGATAAGGCAAGTCCCTGCAGGGACTTCGAGTGGCTGGGCTATGCCCCGGTCGCCAGGATTCAAGCCATGTGCCTCCTGCGGGAAGCCCTTCCCATTCAACGACTCCCACGACTGCTGCCTTAAGTGCTTCAGGGAAGCACACCGAAAAGAAAGTGTAAGATCTGCAGGGCTTTTAAACCGAGGACCCAGGAGGACCGGGAAATCCGGTTGAAAGCCCTGCTTATTGAGGCAGCGCTCCGCCCGGCGTCCGACTTGGCCCGCTTCACCTCGACACCAAGCATGACCTCGGTGCAGAGCGCACTGCCGGCACCGGCCTCAACTCGGCACCGTGCAACATCACCTGCACTGAAGAGGAAGAAGCAGTGCACGCAGTGCGGACCCTCCCCTGCACTGTCAGTAGCGGCAGGATCAAGTACGGAGATGCACCGGTCCCAGCCTGTTGGGTCTTCTCCCGTGCCTGCATCTCTGGTCAGGGAGTCTCCCCCTACTCCTTGGAGTGGGAGAGTGCCCCTGCCGATGCCGTCGACACCGGAGGCTTTTCAGGTGGCAAGAACCTTATTGGCCTTGCCTACGCCGTCTACGCGCCCTACAGCCAAAGCGTCGGAAACTAGGGAGACCGATGGGACCAGTTCCTTGAATGGAATGCCCTTATCACTACTTGGGAGTCCGCCATCAGTTTAGGGAGGCTAAGACGGGAGGGGGAACTGTGACCAAGTGTGGCCCTGGAGTCCTTCAGACCGTGCAACTTCTCATTTTGTGGGGCCTGATCACTTGGGGATGGCGATATGGCTACTGGTCTATGTCTACAAGCTTCAACCTGTTTTACAGCTGTTTGTCCTATTTCAAGTGGAGTGAGTGACCATAGTCCAACCTGGAGGTGATGAAAACATGCCTAAATCTTCATTTGAGAGCAATGGTCAAAGTCTCTTGGCCAGGCAAATGTGAAAGAAGCCATTTCTCCCCATTGGCAATCTGCATGTCCAGGAGTAATAAGGAATCTAGGAGGATTCACACTACCTGGATGATCTGTGGTATGATGGCCTAGGTTTTTGGTGATGTTACTGTAATGCCAAGTTGCACAATGGGTTTCCCTTTCCTACCAGCATCACTTCTGTTATTCCTGGGTTGGATTTGTGACAGAAGGTTATTCTCTATCCATCTCCTGGGTTCATCCAAGCCAGGTGTTGGGAGTCATCTTGGTGATAGCTAGGGTTGTGTCTGTACAGAAAGAGAAAGAGAGTTGATTGTCATCCACATGCCGTTAGAATTAGAGCCAGTCAAAAATGGGAAAACATTTCACTCTTTTTTTTAAGTTCCCCTTTTTTGAAATTTTAAAAAGTGAAATTCTTAAAATTCAAAATGGTGGCAAAGAGCTCTATAACTGGTTGACAAATAGGTGAGAAAATTCATTAAGATTTTAAATGAAATGTTCCCAATTCTTTTTTTTTTTTTGAATTTCAAAATTTCATCAACATTTGAAATGAATCCCCGTCCCCTCCGAGCTTGAATTGGCATTTGACTTCTAGAGGCTCCTCTTGGTTGGAAGTGAGGAGCATTGGAGAGATTTGCGGAAAAAGTTTGCACTGCCATTACTCAAGCAACAACTGCTATGTCTCTTGGGTTGCCAATTGGCAGCAGACACAAACACTAAAAATTCCAAAATTAAAAAGTTGCCCAGCATCTATAATATCTCAGTAGTTGTCCTATTATCTCTCGCTTAAATCGCAGAATTGCTTTTTTTTGTAGTCTAAACCAGTGCGAAGATCCGTTTTAAACAATTATAAAAGTTGCCTTTCTCCAATCAAAGGGAGGTATTAGTGAAATGAATGTGAGTAATTAAATCTAATTTAATCATGCAAATTAGTTTAATTAAATGAAATCTACCCTTTAATAACTTCAGAGGAAAATGCTGTTCCTTATGGAGTTTGAAATTTGGTTAAGCTAACAAGACACAATAGCTGAACTGATCAGAGCATGATGATGTAATCTACTTATGTAAATATTGACACATACAGCATTTAGTCAGCTTCTTATGGTGGCAGCAAAAATGGGCACTTAAACATTGAGAAAAATTAGAGCATTCATATTCCACGTACAATTGCTATGGAAGGTTAGTTAGTAGCTTCAATTTGATTTGCTTTGAGGCTTCAGCTGCTTAAAGTGGAACAACTTTAGGAGCTTGGAAAAACGAAGGAAGCATCTTGGCAAGAAAACTGATGTAAAGGTATTTGGCATACAAAAAATAACATAAATACCTTAGATTAGAGAGAGAGAGATGGATGTAAAAATAGATGGGCAGCAAGGCAGATGGATAGGTGCATGGTCGACAGGTGGACAGATGGGTGGCAGATTATAGATACTTAGAGAGATAGATGGATGATAGATTATACAGCCTTTCCTAAAGCAATATTGTTCTCAATCTTCATGCATACAGTACTTCCTGTTATTTTTTGGTCTCACTTCCTCCTACTGGTCCATTTTGTTTCTTGTATCTGCGTCTTGTATCTGCCTGTTTTTAATGTCTTTAGATTGTAAGCTGTCTGGGACAGGGACCATGTTTTCTGCACGCTTTGTATAGTGCCTTGGATGTTTTAGGCTCTAAATAAATAATACACCTGGAAAGTTGTGTATTATAAATTATATAATATATACATAATAAATTTATCTACGATGTCTACTTTGTGAGAGATTTTTAAAGGCACAGATGAGAATTAGGTGACCAGTTCCCACCACCATACAATGGGAGGTAGGCACCTAACTCCCTCTGTGCCTTTGAAAATCTCCCCCTTCATCTTTTTATTATGCACAACAATTATGGAGAAGTACAATACAAAAATACTAATTTTTCTCTGTGTAATCGTTTCTGGTACTTTTCCAATTTTCTTTTGCTCTTTGAGTTGATTCACTAATCCATAATTTTCAGCAGTTATATATGTTCAAGAAACTCCCTCACTCTCTTCTGCCTTAATTTCTGTTGCTTTTGGTGGTCTAGTGTATTCCCTAGGAGAAAATCAGCGATGATATATCCAGTATAGGCTGTACAATTAAATAAAATTTCAAGATGCATGGCTCAGCCAAAGCTGAGCTCACGTTGAAATTCTGTGGTGGTCTTATTACCGTTGCATTTCAACTACTTATTTGCAACTAATCCTCCAAACTCAGATGCAGGGCCAAAATCCTACTTGCTTATTCATGCAAATAATTTCACAGACATTAGTGGAACTATTCATGAGACTAAGGTGGGACTAAATGAAACTCAGGGTATGTCTATACTGACGATGGAAAAGTCGCCGCCGCCATATCGATCTTTCTGGATCGATTGAGCGGTCACTGTAGACCCGCTCAATCGATCAGGAAGTCGACTGAATAAAACCACCCCCTCAAGTAGCGACTGTGTTCCCGTCGTCACAGTGCAGTGAAGACGCTGCGCAGAAGGGAAGGAGTTACACAAGCTCTGCGTAGCTTGCGTAACTCCCATCGACTGCCACCAAATCTCCAGGTAAGTGTAGACCAGGGCTCAGATGACAGTGAAGTAGAAAGAATGTCTAAAACTGTTTCAGTGCAAATTGCAATTCTGGTGTTAATGAACCTCCATTTATGCTGTGGTTGTCTACAAAAAAATTGCTCCTTTACTAGATGACCTCCTGAGGTCCCTTCCAACTCTATGATTCTATGATTCTATAATCATGTGCTTAACTTTAAGCAAATGCTGACTTCATTAGGACTTAAGAACAAGCTGAAAATTAAGCATGTGTTTAAGTGCTTTGCTGGCTTGGGGCCTAGAAGAGAGTGTATGAATTTGCATGAATTCTTTAAATATTTAATCTCAAGCAATTTTTTTATTTTTATTTTGTTATTTATATTTTGTAAGCAAGGTCTGAGTGTCTGAGTAAAGGGGGGCACTTTATTCGCATGGGCTTTGTACATGAGTACAATTAAGTATTTAGCATAATTCACCTAGGTGCTGAGCATAATGGGAAATGGTTAGCAGGGCTGGTTTTGGGCTACAAACCACTTTTGTGTTAACTGCTGGGGTAATGAAATGTCATCCTTCAGTTGTATAAACAGATGTCAGCAAAACTGTGCTTAGTCTGTTATGATAGAATACTTCACCCTAAACTAAACAGAACTCCACAAGGGGGGCGGACAGATGTTTCAGCCTGGTAAAGGGAGAGGTGGAGAAGTCTCCTATAGGGATTGCACTGGTCCTGGCAAAGTGACTCTCTCCTCCCATTGTTAAAAGGTAGAATTAATGACTTCTCTTGGAGTCTTTTGTTTCTTGAAAGCAGGGACATTGTCTGTGTATCAGCAGAAGGTTTATCAATGAGCTGAAATCACTAAAGAGCTAGAACCATAGAGTTGGAAGGGACCTCAGGAGGTCATCTAGTCCACCCCCCTGCTCAGAGCAGGACTAACCTCAGCTAAATAATCCCAGTGAGGGTTTTGTCAAGCCACAGCTTAAAAACCTCTAAAGATGGAGATTCCACCACCTCCCTAGGTAACCCATTCCAGTGCTTCACCACCCTCCTAGTGAAAAACTTTTTCCTAATGTCCAACCTAGACCTCCCTCCCTGCAACTTGAGACTGTTGCTCCTTGTTCTGTCATCTGCCACCACCGAGAACAGCTTAGCTCCATCCTCCCTGGAACCCCCTTTCAGGTAATTAAAGGCTGCTATCAAATCCCCCCCTCATTCTTCTCTTCTGCAGACTAAATAAGCCTAGTTCCCTCAGCCTCTCCTCATAAGTCTTGTGCTCCAGCTCCCTAATCATTTTTGTTGCCCTCCGCTGGACTCTCTCCACATCCTTTTTGTAGTGAGGGGCCCAAAACTGGACACAATACTCCAAATGCGGCCTCACCAATGCCAAATAGATCACTTCCCGTGATCTGCTGGCAATGCTCCTACTAATGCAGCCCAATATGCTATTAGCCTTCTTGGCAACCAGAGCACACTGCTGACTCATATCCAGCTTCTTATCCACTGCAACCCCCAGATCCTTTTCTGCAGAACTGCTGCCTAGCTCGTCGGTCTCCAGTCTGTAGCTGTACATGGGATTCTTTCATCCTAAGTGCAGGACTCTGCACTTGCCCTTGTTGAACCTCATCAGATTTCCCCTAAAGAGCTGAACCAGTAGAGGATCTGGGAAACCTTGCCTGACAACTAACAGAGCTGGGTGAGCAACAGGCAACTCTGGTGGGAGGCTGGCACAGTCAGTGCCAGCCCAGTCAGCAGAGAGGCCGGCACAGTAGGTGCCAGCCTGCTCAGGTCGGCAGAAGGGCCAGCACAGTCGGTGCCAGCTCGGTGCAATCAACAGGAGCCAGGTGTGGTCGGTGCCAGCCAGGTGTGTCAGCGGGAGCCAGGCATCATCGCTGCCAGTGGTCGGGGACTCAGTGAGGCCCAAAGGCATAGGAGACAGCAGCAGAGGGGGCCTGGTTAAGCCTGTGTCGGACAGGAGTGGCATAGGGGGTAGAGCCACACCCTAGAGGTAGACATTGCAACTACGACGGTCAGTACAGGGGAAAGAAGGAAGTGAGAGGCAAAGGACACACCCTGTACTCTGGGATGGGTTTGGCTCATTAAGTTCATTAATGCTGTTTGCACTGTTTCCCCAAACCAGTGCTGTGTTACCTCTCTTTTGCTATTAAAAGGTTTCTTTCTACACTCAGACTCTGTGCTTGCGAGAGGGGAAGTATTGCCCTTTAGGAGCCCCCAGGGGATAGTGTGTGATTTCCCAGGTGACTGGGTGGGGGCTCAAGCGAGTTTGGTGTTGTATCATTGACAGGGACCCCTAATTATAGAACCCGGCCCTTGCTGCTGCCAGCTGTCTGGCAGAAGGGTTACATTTTATTTGAGTTTTTATTGATTGTTGGTGAAATATTAACCCACAAAAATGCGGAGAAGGAAATTAAAAAAAGAACTTGCTTTGTTTTAAGGTAGAGATATGGATCCCAGTCACAAAATTTGGCTTCAGGTATTACTCTCATCTTCCCCTAAATTAGTGGCTATTGGTTTGGATTTGAAAAGAAATGTCATCTGCAGTTCTTTCAACTAACAAACATCCTAAATCAGGGGCAGTAAACATACCCCAATTTGATTTTTAAATCAAAGTGAATTACATAGACACAGGATGACTGGGGGGCGGAGCACTGTTGTTTTCAGAAGGACTTTATTTTCCTTATTTCAGAGCAGCTTCCAGTCCAAAGAAAGGTGATGCTTTTGTCTGCAGACTGAGTCTGAATTATAGTGATTGACCTTTGCCTTTTGTGGTTGTGAAACAAGAACAGTGAGTTTCAAATGGTTTTATACTATCCATCTGCGAGGTGTAGCATGGGAGGTGTAGCAAGACAGCAGCACAGCTGCAGTGGCACAGAAACCAGCAAACAGAGCTGAAAACAGGGGAGTTTGAGTTGGCCTTCCGGGCAGGGGGTGAGTTTTGTGGAGTTGTGTGTCTTTGTTTTTGTTTTTTGTTTTGTTTTGTTTTGTGTTTTTTCCTTCAGTTTGCAGGAGCTGGTACTGGGTGGTGTACTGAGATCAGCTGACTCTAATGGGGGGGGGGGGCTTCCCTAATTAGGGGGTCTATAAAGGCAGCCACTCAATCAGGCAGCAGCACAGCTGCAGCAGCACATGAGCCAGCAAACAGGGGAACCTGGGGAGGGAGTGTGGTGGTGGTGGTGGTGGTGGTGGTGGGGGTGGTGGTGGTGTGCTCGTTGGGGAGTGTTTTAGTGAGTTGTTTTGTTTTTGTGTCTCACTGACAGGAAGCAGGGGGAAGGCTATGACAGATACAGAAACTTTAGTGGCAGTCACTCAAGCAGTGGAAGAGACATTGATGATGACTGGATGTGGAAGCTGCGGGATATACATGATCCTTGAGGGAGTACCTCAAAAGAGCTTTGTTTGTATGAAGTGCCACCTCATAGAGCTCATGGAAGAGAAGATTTGAGGGTTGGAGTTGCAGGTGGAAACTCTGGTTGAGTTTAGGAGGGGGTTCGAGCAGATGGTGGAGCAAATGAATGGGGAGGCTGAAAGAAAAAGCCCAGACCTGCAGATGGAAGCAGGACCAACGAACTCTGAGGAGAAAATGCTGGGTGAGGAAAGTGGTTAGTGAAAGCATGGGACCGCTGAGCACTGAAGATGGAGTGGAGGTTAAGGATAATCTAGGCATGGCCGAATATCTAAACAAATACTTTGATTCCATTTTTAATTAGGCTAATGATGATTTGGGGGATAGCAGCAGGATGGCTAAAAGGAATGAGGATTTGGAGGTAGAAATTACCACATCTGAGGTGGAAGTCAAACTCAAACAGTTTAATGGGACTAAATTGGGGGAGGCTGGATAATCTCCAGCCAAGAATATTAAAGGAACTGGCACATGAAATTGCAAGCCTGTTAGCAAGGATTTTTAATGACTCTGTAAACTCAGGGGCTGTACCGTATGAGTGGAGAATTGCTAACATAGTTCCTATTATTAAGAAAGGGGAAAAACGTGATCTGGGTAACTACAGGCCTGTAAGTTTGACCTCAGCAGTATGCACGGTCTTGGAAAAATTTTTGAAAGAGAAAGTAGTTAAGGACATCAGGGTTAACGGTAATTGGGATAAGATACAACATGGCTTTACAAAAGGTAGATCATGCCAGACCAACCTGATCTCAACAGATTTTTTAAACAAAGGGAATGCACTGGATTTAATTTACCTAGATTTCAGCACCAATGTGGACACAAGAACCAATGGATATAAGCTGGCTATCAGGAACTTCAGAGTTGAAACTAGATGCAGGTTTCTAACCATTAGAGAAGTGAAGTTCTGGAATAGCCTTCCAAGGGGAGCTGTGGGGGTAAAAAACTTATCTGGCTTCAAAACTGAGCTTGATAAATTTATGGAGGGGATGGTATGATGGAACAGCCTAGTTTGGCAATTGACTGATCTTTGACTACTGGTGGTAGATATGCCAATGGCCTGTGAAGGGATATTAGATGAAGTGGGTTCTGAGTTATTACAGAGAATTCTTTCTTGGGTGTCTGGCTGGTGATTTTTGCCCACATGCTCAGGGTTTGACTGATCACCATATTTGGGGCCGGGAAGGCATTTTCCCCCAGGGTAGATTGGCAAAGGCTCTGAGGTTTTTTCACCTTCCTCTGTAGCATGGGGCTCACTTGGGACTTTAGTAACTCAGTCATAGGTTAGAGGTTTATTGCAGGTGTGGGTGGATGAGGTTCTGTGGCCTGACTAGATGATCATATTGGTCCCTTCTGACCTTAGAATCTATGAGTGACCCATGTGTTTTGATGGAATTGTTAGTACACTGTCTACGCTACTGAATGCACAAGAATAACCTGGGCAAGCTGGCAAAGAACCATTGACACAACTTGCTTTGCCTTCCACAGAGAAAACTGCAAGGCTGCATTAGGGCTGGGGATGAAAGGTTTAGGGTTGTTAAAGCTAGGATACTAAATGCCAGTGGGATCACTTTGAAACTGATTTTGTGGGCTGGTTGCACTTCTGTCCCATGTGGGAGTCTTAAAGCATTGTAAAATGTACTTAGGGGGCAGTATGGGAGGAACTCAGACACTGATGTTGGGCAGAATACGGAATGAGAAGAAACTGCTAAAGAAAGGTTTACTGAAAGACTAAGTTAGTGAATAGAGGCTGGGTCACTAAAGGAAAGTTTTACATCTAGGCTAACAGCACATTCCATTTGCTCATTACAATGAATGGGAGAGCCCACTTTCATCAGCTGTGTGCAGCTAAGGCATTTGTATGGCACACAGAGCCCCATTCACAGCTGGTGTGAGTACAGCTTCATTTAAGTCAGGTCAGTTGCATCCACTGGTGGTGAATTTGGTCCTCTGTGTCAGGGTCAAGAAGACGAAGAAGGATGAATAAATAGACAATGGTTGTAGTCCTTTCTGGATTAATACCCATGTAATTCATCTTCATCTTCGTAGGTGTTATGCAGGTGCACATCAGAAAGAAAATAGGACCAAGTCAGTCAGGACCAAGGTAGCCTAAAGGACTGGGTAGGACTTTAACAAGTATTGCTGATTCTTTGCTATTTCATTTCTTCTTGTAGGTATCTTGAGAAAGTGAAGGAAAATCCATTTAATGGGAAAGAAGATCCAATGAAAGTCTGTAGGTCAGAGACTCTTGGGAGTCTGAAATCCCTAGAATAATGTCAGGTGGTTAATTTTGAAGCATATTTTCCTCTTATAGAAAAAATCCCAGGAGTGGAAAATTTACTGCAAACATTGTAGAAGTTTCATCTCACTCAACTGGAGCTTCAAGTCCTTAGGAGCCTGGCCATCCTTGGCTTCATTCTTGTAGCTGTGCAAAGCCTTTTATGGTGTAGATGAGGCAATGAAATATTTCTTCTAACAGTATTAACTCCTGTGCTAATTGCTGATCAGAAATCTCCTGGATCCTTACAGAGGGAGGTAACATGGAGTAGCTGCTCCCTGGCTCCTCCTTCATCCTCCAACCTTACTCCAGCATACTCCCAACCCATGTAGCCCCAAACATGTGGAGGGTATCTTCATGGTCAAAGAGGGAAAAGAAACATGGAATGGATCCACTGCTTTCTGCTTGTGTTCCTGGCCCCATTTCAGTGACAGTTTATTCCCCTCCATTTGTGATGGGAGGAGAGCATCCATACATATACTCTAATAAAATGATCATCTAATGCGTGTAGCTCTTTGATGATAGCTATGAAGCACTTGTAGAACTGATTCTCACTTAGAATAAATGGCTGTTCTCTAAGGGTGAAATTCATCCCCTCCTCTCCCAAAGGCCCGCTCCCTTTTCATAGGTAGCCGCGATGTGGGGATTTGTGGGGGTGGAATCCACAGCTCCTTAACCCATAGGCTGGGTCGGGAACAGGTCTGGAACTGCTCGTCCAGCCACTTGGCTTTTTGGAGCCGTATCTCTGTTTTGGCTGGCTGTGAGAAAGCAGCATGCGCTACACCTACACTGTAAACAGATAATTCTCAGTGAGTCATTGCTTCAGAGCTATAAACATTGTCTGTGTTGTGTTTGCAGTGATAGCAATTAAGAGCCCAAAGGCAATTTAGATAATAACAAATAAACTTAAACAAGAGTGGAACTGAACTGTACATGCTGGGTGGAGAATGTTCTATCTGATTCCCTAGAACGCGCTGCCTAGAACTTTCCAGCAGGCGATGAAATGACAACATACTCAACAAATGAAAGATAAGTTAGAAGAGCTACATTACCAGAATAAATTCTCATTGATTGATCACTTCCTAAGGGCATAACTCTCCTTATAATAGCTCTGAAAGCTGGGTAGATTAACCCTTTCCTGGGTGTTACACAGCCTGCCCTCTATTGTCTTTATTTTCATCCCTCAGTGTAAAATGTTGATTTAGACACTGATCCAGCAAGACTTAATTAAATATTTAACTTTAAGCATGAAACTAGTTTCTTGTATGTAATAGGGCTAACTCCATGTCCGTGAAGTTGTGTATGTACTTGAGCACTTTTCTGTATTGGGGCCAGCCTGTAACTTCCTGTTGAACAGGAAGAGATGTTCACAGAATCCTTTCAATTTGACAGTGGGGACATTTCGAGTTTGGATGCAGTTCAGAGCATTTCTTTTTTTAAATAACCATACACCACGTCATTTATCAAAGACAAGTCCAATATGGCATATACCATCCATCTCTTTGACATCATCCCCAGTAGTTGGAGGTCCAGTCTGTGGTTGGAAGGGTTCCAGTGGCAAGAATCCAGCTATCTCTTGGCTGAGACTATTGAAGCACCTGCTTTTATATACCTGTAATGTCAGAAGCACCATCTGCAATGTATACAACTCAGTTTTTGGCAGAGAATCCCACTGGTGAAGACATACATCTTTTAAGCAAGTTAGCAGAAGCTCTATGTTGTCTTCGATAGATAAGCTTACTAGTTTAGTAATATCAACAGGAAAATGGTTACACACATGCAATCTGCTCAGCTTTTATGGGGTTTTATATTTGTTCATCTGTTTCTCTGCTTTCATGTAAAGCCTCTATCACAGTCAGGGCATAATTTTGGCCCTCATCATGAATTGGTAATAGACTCATTGACTTTAAGGCCAGAAGGGACCGTCATGATCATCTAGTCTGACCTCCTGCACATCACAAGCCACAGAAACTTGCTCACCCCTTCCTGTACTAGACCCATAACTTCTGGATGAGTTGCTGAAGTCCTCAGATCATGATTTAAAGACTTCAAGTTACAGAGAACCCACAGTTGCTCTAGTTTAAATCAGCAAATGACCTGTGCTCCATGCTGTAGAGAAGGCGAAAACCCCCAGGGTGTTTGCCAATCTGACCTGGGGGAAAATTCCTTCCCAACCCCAAATATGGTAATCAGTTGGACCTTGTGCATGCGGGCAAGACCCACCAGCCAGACACCTGGGAAAGAATTCTCTGTAGTAACTCAGAGTCCATCTAGTGTCCCATCTCCGGCTATTGGGGATATTTGTTACTAGCAGTTGCAGATTGCCTACAATTGTATGTGGCTCATCCCATCAATCCCCTCCATAAATTTATTAAGCTCAGTCTTAAAACAAGTTAGATTTATTTTGCCTCCACTGCTCCCCTTGGAAGACTGTTCCAGAACTTCACTCCTCTGATGGTTAGAATCCTTCATCTAATTTCAAGCCTAAACTTGCTGATGGCCAGTTTATATCCAACTGTTCTTGTGTACACATTGGGGCTTAACTTAAGTGACTCCTCTCCCTCCCTGGTATTTATCCCTCCAATGAGAACAATCGTATCTCCCCTCAGACTTCATTTGGTTATGCTAAACAAACCAAGCTGCGTGAGTCTTCTCTCATGAGGTAGGTTTTCCATTCCTCTGATCATCCTCGTAGGCCTTCTCTGCACCTGTTCCAGTTTGAATTAATCTTTCTTAACATGGGAGATGAGAATTACACACAATTTTTCAAATGAGTTTCACCAGTACCTTGTATAATGGCAATAACACTTCCTTATCTCTACTGGAAATACCTCACCTGATGCATCCTAGGATTGCCTAGCCTCTTTCACGGCCACATCACATTGGCGGCTCGTAGTTATCCTGTGATTAGCCAATACACCAGGTCTTTCTCCTTCTCTGTTGCTTTCAACTGATATGTCCCCATCTTGTAGCAGAAATTCTTGTTGTTAGTCCCTAAGTGCATGACTTTGCACTATTAAATTTCATCCCATTTCTGTTACTCCAGTTTTCAAAGTCATCCAGATCTTCTTGTGTGATATTCCAGTCCTCTCCTTATTGGCAATATTGCCCAACTTTGTGTCATCTGCAAATTTTATCAGCACACTTTCACTTTTTGAGCCATGGTCATTAATGAAAAGGTTAAATAAGATTGGTCCCAAGACCCATCCCTGAGAAACTCCACTAGTGACCTCCCGCCAGCCTGACAGTTCAGCTTCCAGCATGACCTGTTGTAGTTTCCCCTTTAACCAGTTCCTTACCCATCTTTCAGTTCTCATATTAATCCCTATCTTCTCCAATGTAACTAATAATTTCCCATTTAGGAACTGTTTCAAATGCTTTCCTAAAATCCAGGTAGATTAAGACTATTGCATTTTCTTTGTCTAAAAAATCTCAGAGAAAGAGATCAGGTTGGTCAGGCACGATTTACCTTTTGTAAAAACATATTGTATTTTATCCCATTTACTATTTACCTCTATGTCTTTAACTATTTTTTCTTTCAAAATTCGTTCCAAGATCTTGCATACAATTGAGGTCAAACTAACAGTTTTGTAGTTTATTGCATCAATTTTCACTCCCCCCCTTTAAAAATAGATACTATATTGCAATTCTCCAGTCATAGGATACGATTCCTGAGTTTATTGATTCATTAAAAATCCTTGCTATTGGACTTGCAATTTCATGTGCCAATATTCTTGGTTGAAGATTATCTGGGTCCCCTGATTTGATCCCATTAAATTGTTTGAATTTGACTTCCACCTTGGATGGGGTAATTTCTACCTCCAAATCCTCATTTCCATTAGCCAGCCTGCCACTATCTCTAAGCTCCTCATTACCCTTATTAAAAACTGAGGCAAAGTATTCATTTAGGCATTGGGCCATGCCTAGATTATCTTTAGTCTCCACTCCATCTTCAGTGCTTTGCAGTCACACTTCTTCATTTCTTGTTTTCTTTTTATTTATATGGCTATAGAACCTTTTTACCATTGTTTTTAATTTCTTTTGCAAGGTCCAACTCTGCTTGGCTTTTGGCTTTTCTCACTTTTTCCCTACACTTCTGGCCTCCAAGAGATAGCATCCCATCTTCCATTCTTTGTAGGCTTTCTGTTTTCTCTTAATCACTTCTTTGAGATGCTTGCTCATCCAGTTTGGTCTGCAATATTTCCTCCGAACTTTTCCTCTTGCTTGGAATGTAGGCTTCAGATATTTTCTGCAACTTGGATTTAAAGTAATTACAAGCCTCCTCCACATTCGGATCCTTGATTTCTTCAGTCCAGTACCCTTACTTATCTAATTGCCTTAATTTTTTAAAAGTTTGCCCTTTTGAAATCAAGGACTCTAGTTGCACACCTTTTTTTGTTTATCCTTCAGTTTAGTTCAACCTGAATTAGCTCATGACTACTCAAACCAAGGCTTTCCCCTACAACCAGCTCTTCTATGAGGTCCTCACTACTTATAATATTAAATTTAAATGGTATCAGTTCTTGTTGGTTTGATGACAATTTGGTGAAAAAATCTGTCAGATATCACATCCAGGAATATCTGGACCCTACAACTATTAGTAGCACTTGTCTTCCAATCTATATCTGGGAAATTAAAGTCTCTTATAATTATACAATTCCCAGTAGTATGTATTTCATTAAAAACATTAAAGAGTTCTCTATCCATATCCAAATCAGACTCCTGGGAGTCTGTACAGATCCCAAGTACTGTCCCAGTGGAGACTCTGTTAGCGTTCTTCCCCAAATTGATTTTGACTCAATCAGGTTCTGTTTTATCCAGATTGCTGTCTGTATGTAGAGACATCCAGACTAAAGGTGCTATTGTCATTTCATCCACAAGGCTACTAATCTTCCTGATAATGCTGACAATTTAGATGAATATTGTGCACTGTACTGAGGGATTTTATGTGTAGAGCAATTTGTATAGGTAGAAAATCTGATTTATGGGCAAGATATCAAAACTGGACGTAGATCTAGATTTTGTGGTTTTCCTGAAAAGCTCCCAGGGTGTTCAGACTTGCAGTTTGGGTCCAGTCCCATTTCCAGTCTAAAGATATGGACTTTTTGTCTTTTAATTAATGAATTAATCAATTAGTCAATCTGATGTTCATTAAATTAAGGCAAAATCCAGGCATGGAGCGGTGGATTTTTTATTCATGTGCATTTCTGTCATTGTTTTGATGCTCTGTTTTAAATCCTACCCCTTCATGACAATTGCTAATTTGAGACTCCCACTGTTTTAGTCAGATTTTGTTCATCAGGGGCACCTAATTTTCCCAAAATAACCTCAGAAAACATCTTGCCTGTTCTTGCCCACAAGACTTTCCCCTCTTTTTAGATAAGTTGGAAGGTTGATGGAGCGGGGTCACAGTGGAGGCCATGGAACCTGGTGCCATTCATTTTCAGGTCTGTTTATGGATGATTTGTTGCCAGGTCAGCCTACTTGCTTGAGGTTACTGGCTTTTGAAGAGGAGGTGTTTTGAGCAGGGGAGGATCAGTCACAGAGCTGCTGCAATGTAGCCTGGTGGAAGTGACTTGGGGTAATCCTGAGGAGACAGATGTCCCACAGAGTTGTGAGGACAGAAGGAAATGGTAAGTATTTTTGACTCAAGGCGATCCTTAGAAAGGATTCAAAGAATTGAAGCTTTATAGTTTTTTGTTTGTTTTTCCAATAAATGTTTTATTTTTTGCCTCTTCCTAATTTTATTATTCGAAAGCCAGTCTGAATCATATTGAAAATATTTTAGTAAACATATATTCTGAGTCCAGCTACTGGGCAGCAACAATTCTAAGAGCTGGTGACAAGAGAACATTTTGTAATTTTTTCACTTTTTCAAGTACTGACTTTCCTAAACAAAAAACATTTTCAAACAGCTCTGTCAATGATGACCTACTAAGGCTTATTGGCTTGAGCCACCTTCTCTGAAATTAAAACAATACATTTTCTCTGTGCCAATTATTTGCTTTTTGAGATATTTTTGAAGATGGTTCATTATTACAGTAAAAGCTGTTGCTGCTGACTATGAGCGTTCTCTGCTTCATCTGCCTTTTTCTTTTAATGAATCCAAGACACCATTGTTAATTGTCTGTATTGGCAAAGAGTCAAACACAAAAACTTTAAGTAATTATTTGAATTATGCAGATTCTGGAAACTTTATAACATATCACAGGGCTTTGCAAGATTGTCCTTTGTAAGTACTCTGGACCTGGGCTTTTAATAGATGTAGGGGCTTGGTGCTTCTTTTAACATGCCTTTTACATGCACTGCAGCAGTTAGCTTTTGTCCAATTTTCAACCATTCTCCACATACATACACACAAAAAACAGTGTCTTTTGAATGGATATTGTATGCAGAGATATATATAAAGATACATCTAAGGTAACTGCATGGCCTCCATACCATCTGAGTGCATCACAATCTTTAATGTATTTATCCTCGTAACACCTCTGTAAGGTAGAGATGGTGAAATGAGGCCCAGAGAGACTAACTGATTTGCCCAAGGTCACTCAGGAATCTTTTGGAACAGGGATTTGAACCAAGCTACTGCCTTAATCACTGGACCTTTCTTCCTCATGTGTGTGAGATCAGTGTTTTCGCTCTCTCTCTCTCTCTCTATGTATGTACGTACATACATAGATTTTTCAGAAGACTCCAGAACACTATAAAGCTGTAGGGGGAAGTTCTATCAAGGCTTTTATGGTTGGCACTTGAACCATTGCCCTATCAGCAAATATGGGAAAGGCTGTTTTAAAATGCCAAAATGAAGAAACCTGAGCCATGTATTGCCTGTTCATGGATGTTTCCATGGCAATAGAGCTGGAGTCGTGGAGAAATAAGGATGCCCAACATGTCAGCTGTAAGAACCTCTCCACATGGCTAAAGATTACTCTCTCACAGACCAGACACTAAAGTAATTCACGGGTGTTAGTCACTCAGCATCACTCAGGAGATATATGCAGCACTTTGTAATATCCTCTGTTATAGTGTATGAGCATAGAATTGTAACTGAGCAGTGAAGGAAAAAAAGATCAGAAAAAGTTAGGAGCCCATTTAAAATATAGAAAAATAAGGATTTTTGAAAAAGTTTAAGATCCCATAGGAAACATTAATTTACAAAATTGCAGAAGCAGCACCATAAGAGATAAAGATCTCTATAAATATCTCCTATAAGGGCAAAAAGGCTTCTACGTGAAATGTTAACTGAACTCAGCAAGTTCAATTGCTAAACTAAATTCCTGTGTTGGATTAGAACTCCCAAGCACCACTAGACGGGAGCAGGCTCTAGTCCGTTAGCTCCACCCTTAATAGGTTCTGACCAATCAGTCCCCTTGCACAAGACCCAAAATGGAGTCTCAAATATTGCTGCCTCTTAGTGCCTAGGTAAATCTACCAATACATTTTCCCAGATCTCTATTGTTTAAGGATATGGTAATTGAGAAAAAGGAAATGAGACACCAAACCTGCAGTACATATTTTGCTTTTTGCCTTCTCATCTCTCTCTGGTGCTCAAAGAATTTTAATACAAATAAATATATATTGCTTTCTCGCAAACCAACCGTTTCACTGTCCAGGTTCTCTGTGAGAGCCTGTCCTGTCACGTCCTCCATGTCTTTTAAAGAGATACATCTCATTCCCATGCTACATCTGATGCAACAACTCAGGTTGCACTGTGTTTTGGGGACATGCTATGGTGCCTTGGCCAAGCATCTTTTTAGGTCCAGCCCATCCTCTCTGTGCATGAATTTAAATTAGAAGGAAGTGCAGAGCCCGAAGTTTGTAGAATCCTATAAAAGTGAAATTCACATGGGTAGTATGAAAATAATAGAGTTAAAAATTTTACTGAAGTTTTATTGAAATTACTGCCAGTTTTTATTAATTTCTCTCTCTCCATCACATACACACACACAAAAACACTAGCCTTTCCCACCCCCTTGGAATCACTACAAAATTTTGTCATTTTTAAATATTCATCCACATTTCACAGCAGGCTAAATCCTAAGACATGCTGCTCAAGGGACAGGGAGTAGATGGATCTTTGACTCCATTTTCTGCAGACAAGCTGGCAGAGTGGTTGTATTGTTCTTATTAACAATTCTATTCCTTCTTTATTCAGACATCACATAACACAGAAACTAGAGCCTGCTGTATGCTGCAGTCTTCTGCTGATCTGCCCTTTGCCAGGACTGGATTTTCAGTTAGGTACAGTAGGCATGTGCTTAGGGGCACCGCCATTCCAGTGGTGCCTAAACAATAGCCAATTACCCTTGGCCAATTTGGGGCCCCCGCATGAGCATGGGAAGTCTGGCCTCACCCCCTGCTCCTCCTCTTCCCTCTGAGGCCCCACCTCCTGGCCAGACCAGAAGCCGGAACCTAGGCATGAGCATATTCCCCGCCTCCACTCTTCAGCTGGCCGAATTGGTCACCTCAACCCTCTCTCCCTTATGGTCCCCCGGCGCAGAAAGCTATAGGTGGGGAGGCTGAAGTTGCTGTGCGTAGGGACATGTAAGGTAAATCCGGCCCTGTCCTTGGCCAGTCCAGAACCATCCTAATGTAGAGAGTGCCATTTGAAATCTGCAGCCAGACCCCAACAATGGCAGCTGCTCCACATGGGGATACTCCAATTTGCTAATGGTATAAGGAAGCCTCAACTTCAGGCCTGTCCCCTCATCCCAAGAAAGGGAGAAGCAGAGGAAGAATCTGCCACTGGGGTGTCTCTGGGACACAATCCTTCTGGGGCTAATTCAGGGAAGGTGTAGCTCATGTAGCAACCCTTGCTTAATGCTGTGTTTAAAGTCACTGTCTAGCCCGTAGTATTTATTATAGAATAATTAATGAAAGAGCTGTGAAAATGTCATTTGAAAACCTTACTGTTGTGAAACATTGTTTCGATATGGAATCAAAAAGTGTGCCAAATTCTGCTTTCCATTGTATCTGCTGTGAATCAAGAGTAAATCCCCCGATTACAGTGGGGCTACTCTGGATTGACACCAGTGGAAGGGAGATCAGAGTTTGGTTTCATACTGTGCCTCTTAGATTCTAAATATTGTACTACATTGCATTGTGCTGTATAAATTATACAATGCTCTGATCTCTTCTGTTCCTACTGTCTGTCATTTGTGCAACATACTGAAACTCCGGTAACTCTGATGTGCTGTGCTGCAATTGGGCTCAGTGGAAGCTGGAGAGATGCCCTGGTTTATTCATAAGTATACAGAGGTGACAGCTGTCAAAGACGAAAGCTGGAGGTTCTTCTGGATGCTTTCAGTTCATAAGGGGAAGTGAGTATCTACAGGGACATGGAGAGTTTTAAGTCAGTTTCTCTCTCTCTCTAAAGGCATTTGACATAGTTATGTAGTAACACTGGTGATGCATAATTAAGCACTACTATATTTGAGTGTGTTTAGAGTACAAAATATTCATCTGGTATGAAAAGTGAATGTTTATGTATTAATGTGCTTTTCTTTCATGCATTCTTGATTCCATTAGTAATAGAAGCATTGTGTAATATAGTAGAAATGATTAACTTTAATTGCACTTGTTTGTTGGGGAAATAGACATATAATTAAAAATCCTACATACATTGTACTTTTTTTTTTCTTCAACCATTTACTTGTTGGCATCTCTTCAAGAGGATATTCCATAAGGGCACTATTGTCTCCTCTTGCAAGGATCACCTAGGCTGTGATGCCCGGAAAAAATTAAACAATTTCTGATATCTGGATTGAAAGCCAGATGATGCTAGTTGGCACTTCACCTTTCAATAATAATAGTGGATGATATTTTCAGAACTAACTAGTGATTTTGGGTGCTCAACATGAGATGCTTTAAAGGAGTCTGAGTTTCAGAAAGTGCTGAGCATCCACCCACTGAAAATCAGATCATTTAAAAGTTTGTCAGAAATTGGACACCCCAGAAGTTGAGGCACCCAAAATCATTAGTGACTTTTGAAAATCTTGGCCAATGTTTTTAATGTAAATTATATATGAGTACATATGAAGAGTATGCATTTGATTTTAAATCCTTTCCCTTGGCCTCCTATCCCCTACCACCACAAACATATACATTGTTTGTATATGCCTATTTTGATTGTAAATTCTTCTGGGTAAGTATTTTGTTTTCATATATGTTTGTAAAGCTGTTAGCACAATAGGGCCCTGATCTTGACTGGGACCTCTGTGTAGTATTCTAATAAACATAATATATGCTAATGATCATAAGAAGAGCTAAAGTCCTAAAGTTATGGTCTTCAGAAAAAAGTTTGAAATATTCTAGCGCCTTGGAGGAGCACAGCATTTGAGGCAATTTTAAAAGATTTTAGCATATTTGACACATTCACACTCCTCGCTATTTGAATTCCTTTTGGTTTCTGACTGCTTAGCATTATAACTTCTGTTTCTTGTCATTTATCATGTAGCCAGCAATTGAGAAATATTCCTTTATTGTTGTGAATGGGTCTGATTTTGAAGGATTTTAAATATATAGTAAAACATCATCTGCATAGAAGGAAGTTGTATGTAGCATGTTCCCTAATTTTATTTCCATTATTTTTTCATTCTCCCTATTACTGGCTGCCACTGGTTCTGTTGAACTGGAAAACAAGTGTGGGAAAACAGGCAAGTCTATTGTGTGTCTCTCTCTAATGCCCAGAGTTTGGAGACAGAGCTGCTAGCTGAGGTCTTTAGAGATGCCTAAGAAATTTGGATGCCCAGTCCCCACTAATTTTAGTTAAGTGTGCATCCAAATCCCTTAGGCACCTTTGAAAATCTCAGCCATTAAGACTAACATGAGCTTCAGGGTTGTCTTCCATGGTTTCCTCTTCAAAAAAAATCTTTCCACCATAAGAATGACACATAGCATTGAACTTTTTCACCCATAAAACCATCCAAAAAAGAGGGACAAATTAATAAAATCCATCCATACTTCCATCCATTCCAAAACCCCTACTCTAAGCAAAATTTTCACTTAAAAAAGGTAGAATTGCCAGAGACTTCCCGAAGTCTACTAGAGACTTTGGTGCAGATCTTCAAGTATTCAGGCTCCTAACTTCCATTGATTTCAACTTTGCAGTATTGTTGTAGCTGTGTTGGTTCCAGGATATTGGTGAGACAAGGTAGGTGAGGTAATACTTTTTATCAGAAGTTGATCCATAAAAGATATTATCTCACCCACCCAGTCTCATTAATTTCAAAGAAAGTTAAGAGCCTAAATACCTTTTCGAGTGTCTGGGCCTTTGCTGTTGATTTTATATGAAAGATGCTCACACTCACGCTCACTACAGTGATGGCTGACTCTATAAATTCCAAGATAGATAGGTTTAATCTCTTGTTCTAGGGTGGGTCAAAATGTTCTCAATTTTGAGATTTTGACAAAATGTTTCATTAGAAATTTGATTTTCAATGAAAAAAATTCCAAATATATTTTTTCCTCGGACACCTCTACATTAAATGTATTCCGTTGGGAAATCTATTTTTCCTAAAACTGAAAAACTAAAAAGGACAATTTACCTTGTCAAAACCCTTTTCAGCATTAAGTGTTAGTAAATTTGTCTTCCCCCTTGTTTTTTAATAACAATCAAAACCTTTTAATACGTCTAAAGACTATTCTTTTAGTGATAAAATCTGTCTAGTACATATCAGATTCTGTATTGATTGCCTTTTTGTAATTATTTTGGATGTCATTGCTAAATTAATATTTAATAATGAGATTGACTTGGTGATGGCCTTTCTTTGGGATCACTGAGATGGAGGCAGTCCTCCATGGTTTGAGCAAATTGTTACTTTCTATGATATCTATAATTGCTTCCTAATTCAAGGAAGAAGAGTGTCACAATTCAGGGCAACTGTGCCTATATTCCCCCTCCATTGTCCAGCTCCCCAGCCATCACTTCTCTTGGCAGAGACACGAGTCTCTCTGATTGGGGTATTTCCAGGCTGCACAGTTCCCTGCCTACACTGTGAATTCCTCAGTAAGTCAGACTGCCTCAACAGGCCTGCTTTGCCTGCCTTCCGTAGAGGCTATCAACAGCAGAATTGCTCACACTTACAAAGTCCGACACGCCCTTTCTATTCTTAAAGTGAAAACATACTAAAACAATAAAAAAACCTACCTGCTAATAAGCTTACCAGAGATCAGCCCAACCCCACAATGCTCTGGCTGGTGTCTGACTTTCCATCCCTTCCCTACGGATTGGGGCCCTCCCTCAGGGCAGAAGGTCCTGTCAGTTTGCTGGAACAGAAACAAGACCCTGAGTCAGTTTAAACGCAGGCTATTTATGCAAAAGTCCTTTCTTTGTCTGTTGGTCCAGTTTGAACCAGTATATGCAAGTCTCCTCAGGAGGTGGCACTTCTTTGGAGGTGTTACAACCTGAGTGAATTTGCCTAATCACGCCTACACTGTTTTAGTTCCTGGAGGGCTGTGGTTACCTTTCCTCATGGAATTACATATGGTCCTTGGTCCCACAGTCATACATAAACTTAATATAAGTAAGTAAGGTCTCCCAAAGATATTGCATGCAATTGCAATATTGGTAACAAGGAGACCTTTTAAAAACTTTTAATAGCATTCCTTTCTATACCTCTCAGAGCTGGGTGCCTAGCCTTTTTAAAGTGGTTGCATAGGATCCTTTGTATCTGAAATTTTAGTGGGTGATTTAAGATACTGTATTTGTTCTTCATTACCTCTTAAGTGTTCTGGACTTGTTCAGAAATATTTGAAATGATGTTACTCTTTTCTGAGTCTTGAGGTACCATTGCATACTTTGCTAATAGGTAGCAAATGCTGCTGCTGTTTCTTTAATGTCTTCATGCATTTTAAGTGTTTATGAGTGTGGTTTTGTCACTGCTCTGGATACAGATTGCTTTCCTTGAGGTTAGATTGTGCAATATGATGAGACTTTCAAAAGCCTTCCGCATTCACCTAATTCTGCTCCCATAGAAGTCAATGAATAATCTTCTGTTGGTTTCAGTGGGAGCAGAGGTAAGCCAGAGCTGAGGGCTATTGAAAATTGCACCCTATATGCATGGCCCTGTTGGTAATACAGAGCTGTGTCACCAAGAATAGCACCAGGTGGCTTTCCAGGGCTCCCTACCTGCAGAGTGTATGGTGGGGGAGTGGGAGACTAAGAATTCTGTATCATCCCTTATAAGGACATGGCACTCTCCCATCATGCACCCCGCCAGCTCCACTAACTCAGATGAAAAGGAGAAGTCAAGGCTCTACCCCCTCACTCTGTGAGGCCCACACAGGAAGGGCACAAAATAACATCCCCTGATGGTCCATGGGGACTATTCCTGAGATGCTCCCTCCATTTCTCATAAGAAATCCCCAGGGATAGGGAGGGAGCAACTCATGACTACCTAGATTGACCAGACAGCAAGTGTGAAAAATCAGGACAGGGAGTGGGGGGTAATAGGAGCCTGTACAAGTCAAAGCTCTGAATATTGAGATTGTCCCAATAAAATCGGGACATCTGATCATCCTGTGACTTCTCCCTGTGTTCTTGTAAGCCTGGAGGTTGTGATTTCATGCTCCACATTATGCATAAAGCTGGTCAGAATTTTTTTTTCCCCATAATAAATGTCTGG
Organism: Emydura macquarii macquarii; assembly: GCF_026122565.2. Classification (NCBI taxonomy): domain Eukaryota; kingdom Metazoa; phylum Chordata; order Testudines; family Chelidae; genus Emydura; species Emydura macquarii. The sequence goes on from NW_027131927.1 coordinate 20,789,572, forward strand.
GAAAAATTCCAGTTCTTAAATTTTCAATCAAAACTTTTTCTGTGGGAAATTTTGTACCAAAATGAAACAAAGATGGGTGGGAAATACTTTTAATACTTTAAAAACCGTTTTCAACTATTTTTCAGTTTTTTTCAGTTGAAAAATGGTAAGACAGTGTTGTATAAATTAGTTCTCCGCCACCCTGAATTACTCACTTCTTTTTTCCTATCTCTTCTTTGTGGGAAATTTAAAAAAAAAAAAAAAAAAAAAAAAAAAGAGGGGGGAAGAAGAGAGAGAGAGTGTGCAGAAAAAAATCCTGAAAGACCAAAATCAGAAAATGGAAAACCAAAATGTTTTGGTTTCCAAAAAATGATGCAGTTGTATTCGTTTAAGTGGAAATTAAATGAATCTTTTCATTTTGTAAATCGGTCAATTCAAAGTGAACAATTTTTCTTTTGGGATTCCTCACAGGAAAATAAACATTTTTTATCAGAACTGGAATTCTCCTGCTATAAATATCTGCTTCTCTGAAACCTTGTTTTTCAGTGGGGAAGTTTTTCCATACAGAAAATTTCAACCAGCTCTTGTGTCTGCTCCTGATTCCGTCACCCCACCACACATGGACATGTAAGTCAGGGGAACAATCTAATCCTTCATTACAAGGCTAGGAGCCATCTGGCTCTGTTGCCATATAGAAAATACCATTGTTTAGAATTTGTGAGTTATTACTCAGTTTTATTCAGTACAGTGGACACTTGGTCTCTATGTTTACTGAGAATTGTATATATCTTGTCTGTTTCTTCTTTGCTTGTTTTCTAACTTTTGCTAAATGTGCTTTTAAAATGTTAATGTGCTTTTAAAAAAAACAATTTTTGTTCATTTTTTGTCAAAAAATTGGAAAATTTCTGCCAAAACAAAATTTTCCTGAAAGTTTCATGAGTAGGGGCTGGATGAAGTGGTTGAGATAAAAGAAAACTATCTTCCAAAAACCTTTGCTAAGTTTTTAAGATGATTTAGTGATATTTTGTCCACACATTTACACTTGAGAGTGTCATCTAGGGCAGGAAACAGAAACCTGGAGCCCCAGTGAGAAAGGCTGGGCACAAGAACATCCGGGTTCTGTTCCTAACTGCTGCTAGCTTACTCTGTGACCTGGGACAATTTATATGTGCCTCAGTTTCCCCCTCTGCAAAGTGTTCTTAAGTTGTAAAGCAGTATCCAGCATAGGCCAGATTCTGGTCTCTTCTATGGCTCCGGCATTGCACTCCAACGGTGTACACAGGTGGAACAGAGGATGGAGCACACCCAAGGGGAATTCTCCCAAAACAGGAATAGCATGGGGGTGACATATGCGGTCCTATGCGGCCCCTCTTCATATTCCCCAATGTAGAGAGGAAAGGGAGAGGGCATGTCAGGAGTGGAATTCATTAAAGGCTGGAGAGATCTGTGATCCAGCAGTTTTATCTATTAGGGTTTTATAATGCTGGCCATCACTGCAGTATCAGAGCACTTTCCACATAAAATTGATGGCAATCAATTCTGAGTCTGTAGAACAGCCCATAAGTACCCTGGTGAGGTTGTAATTAGTTGAAGCGAGTCCCAACTGCTACGGTAACTTATGTTGTGGACTACAAGGTGCCCAGAGCAGCCCAGAATCTGTAAGGTGCAATGGTGGCTTAAAGTCAGCTTTCTCCTGCTACCTTGGATTGCACCTTCTGAGAGATGCAGCATGAAATCTGGCTCTAGAAATACTAAGTTATTTCCTCATAAAGGGAAGTTTTAAAGCACTTTGGGATTATCAGGTGAGTTCAGTGCTGTGGCACCTATTTACACCCAACCTGAATTTAGTCCCTGGAATGCCATGTTTGAGCAGTGGTGCCCAAAATATAACAGGAGGGTCAAATGCAGCCTGTGGAACCCTAATATGTAGGCTTTGACCAGCGTAATGTAAGTATCAGCACTATTTTAAGCAGCTGCAGGATTTTATTACTGGCTATCTCAAATACCAAAACGCTTTTATTCATCCATTTGAAAAGATGCTACTGCAAGTAAGTATTAAAGCCACATACAATATATATATATTTTTAAATAAATTTAATTTTAAATATATAGACACTTATATGGAAGTTAGGTGCAGCCCTCAGGCTTATTAGCAAATTTCCTTCAATCTTGTAAAATCTCAGCAAGGCTTAGATGTTGTAATCCAAGGAACACCATGAGCTACATAACAAAAAATAGGAGGGTGGATCTTAGCAGCACAGAATCCCAGTGACCGACCCTCTCTGCTGTTATGGAGCCTGATCCAAACCCCATCCAACTCAGTTGAAGTGTGTCCCTTGACTGCTCTGGGCTTTGGATAGGGTCCACACAGCGCTCCCTCCAGATCAGGTGCTCAGGTAGTGTGGTGATGAGCTGCAATACCAGAACTTGGATGGATGGATTAGATTAGTCCAGGTCCTTATATCATCACCATCACCATGGTATCTGATCAGCTAGACAGGGGTAGTGTGACTAAATGTTACGAGGGAAAGTGGGACTGGAGTGAGACTACATCACACTTCAGTATATACTAAAGATCTGCAGAAAAGGATCAGTAACGTTTATGGTGCAAGAAAGATTATCCAGGCTAGCACCCATCTGACCTGCTAGTGGATGTTTAAATATTGACTCTTGGGAAATGTGGCATTGGAGAGAGCAGCAACAACATCAAACTGAGATAACTGTAAGATGAACAGATAAATATATGATAAAGCATTTCAGCTGAAAGGATTTTTTTTTTAAACATTTCAATTTAATTTTCAAAGCAAAGAGAAGATGCTCTCAGTAGACATTGCCATACACCTAGAATTGCTCACTCCCACTGGGTTACTCACAGCTCCTTTCACCATTCACCCAATACTGCTCTGACCTAAAAAAAGGGTAACTGATGTACGGCTGGTAGCATCAGCTGAAGAACTAAAGTTAAGCAGGGAATAGATATTAGAAGGGTGGCAAATATGGATAATGGAAGCAAAGGCCTTATGTTTGTTGTTCAGTGGTGCAAAATGTCTTGTAATTGAGATTTGATCTCAAAACAAAATAAAAGATAATGGCCCTGATTCTCCTTTCACACCTTTTCACTGGTGTAAATCCATTTGGTCTCCAACTGCTGTTTGCTCTGTCTCACTGGGAATGTTGTGATTGGTGCAGGTACGCTGACTACAAACACAGACACAGATGATCACAATGCATCTTGATATCAAACGGTTTTATTTAAACATGACTGACATATTTTAAAGGAGTCTTACAGTGTCTATTGGACACCCAAGATGTGTTGAATGTACTGTGCACCAACGTCATTTCTGAGCATGTTCCTAACCTGCACTAGTATGAGACAGTAAGGTAACCCTGCCTGCCAGTAAGACAAAGATGAGGAGCCTGTAGTGAGTTGCTTAGATTTCACTTTCTTCCACCTTATTTCTGCTGCTGCCACTGCAGAGAAACAACCAGCATTTGGTCCTGCTTCTTAATCCCAGCAGGAAGCTCAAGAACAGCCATATTTAGAATAACAAAAATAAATGATTGATCCACATATTGGTACTATCGATACGACCTAAGTCCACATCTAAGACATACCCATGATGTCTGTATGGGATCTTTGGCTGCATTCTGACACCCATGGAGTGAGTCTCTATGGTGCTCTGTGTTGGAATCTGCCAGATAAAACATGTTCCCAGAAAGAGAGATTCCCTGCCTAGGGGACTCACCTATATCAGACACCAGGCCTGGGAAACTGTTTTCTTTCCAATGTGTTTGGTTGATAACAGGGATCGGGAGGGAGATGGACTGGAGTCATAAGTGGGTTCCCTAGGACTGTGACTGGACCAACATGTTCAACATTTCTGAGTCACATAGCTTGTAGACAACAGATAGTTCGCACACTCTGGGAACCATCTGGATCAGAGTGCATTGGCTGATCCTTTTTTCCCCTGTTACAGTGAAATGAAATATGTTTAGGACTTCATGTTTCCAGTCCACGGGAGGAGAAAAGTTCTCAGGCCAGCCCTCTGACATATAAGTAATAGCAGCAACAGTAGTAAATAATTATATCATGGTAATATTTAAAGGGCCTCAGTGACGATTGTGCTGAGGGAATCCCTCACATCTTTTTTTCCCAAGAGTGTAGACTGTGACTCTGGACGTAGCCACTGCAAACTGGATCAGTTAAGCTCTACCATTTTTAGAAAATAGCTAAAGCGTCTTCTGAGTAGGAGCTCCTCCGGTTGAGACGAATCCAGGGTTTCACCAAGCTTGAGAGGTAACTCCAGAGTCAGAACTTGGTCTTAGACAACCGCTGAGAATTCTCCCCATGTGGTTCAATTGATTTCAGTGGAACTACTTGAGCAGTAAGATGCTACTCCACATGAGTAAGGGTGACAGAATGTAACCCTTAGGAAATAGTTAATAGCCATTGCTTATAACATTTTATTTTTTAAATCTTTTGTACAACCATCACAGCATATAGCATAAAGAACACATGCACAATGTGGAACCTTTGAAAACTTTTTCCATCCACATCAAATACATGACTGTGAGAGTTTTATTTGGATTTTCTTACTGGCATTTTTTTCATAGAAAAAAGAAAAAAAACCTAAAAAAAAGACTCTAATTCTTTCCAAACACAATCTCTAAGGTGGTTGGGGAGAAAGGTTTAATCAATTTTGGGTAAATATAAGTTGACAGTGAAAAGAAAATACAGAGAAAAAGACTGAGAGATAAAAAATGTGTCTAGTCCCCCTCTGGTGCTTGTCCACCTAGAGGCTGACAACCTATTACTACTGTCAGTTACACCATTAGTTCAAACGGCAGCGGTCTGTCCAGTGGATCAAAAGGTTCCAATTAGACTGAGCACACTTTTTTGGCTGAAACATATTTTTGTCCCCAAAAATTCTGATTTGGGTCAACAGAAACATTTTGCAACTTTGTGTCAGTTTTGCCAAAATTGCTTCAGTAAAAAAAAACATTCCCTCAAATTCTGAAAAAATCCAAATGTTTCATTTTGATATATTAGACATGAAACATTTCAATTTTTCTATTTGAAACAGCTTTGCATTTAGAATTTCCCTTTAATTTCATTTTTTTTTTAAAGTTTTTAAAAGCTCATAATTGAAATGAAGCATTTTCATTTGGGTTGATTTTTTTTTCCAACTTTTATGTTTGCTGAAAAATTCAGAAACATTTTTGTTTCAAATCTACCTGAAATGAATTTTTCTTTGATTTTTGAGAACTGGCAGTGAATTGACAGTGGAACTTCTTGCCAGAGAATGTTGTGAAGGCCAAGGCTATAACAGGTTCAAAAAGAACTAAAGTTCATGGAGGATAGATCTATCAATGACTATTAGCCAGGATAGCCAGGGATTGCTGTTTGCCAGAAGCTGGGAATGGCTGATGGGATGGATCACTTGATGATTACCTGTTCTATTCATTCCTTCTGAAGCAACCTGGCATTGGCCACTGTTGTAAGACAAGATACTGGGCTAGATGGATCATTGGTCTGACCCAGTATGGCCATTCCTATGTTACATTCTTAACTGAGAACTCCATTATTTGCACAGATCTAGTTCCAACCCCGCTGCTGAACCATATGATGGAATTGCTGTGTTTTCAGTTTGCTTGTTTACAAACCTAGGAAACTACATACAAAAAAGCTATGTTAAAAGAATGTTGCAAAATCAAGTACTCCAAAGTCAAGAAATACCAGAATTAAGGATGTCTGTGAAACCTTACTTTGCCCCCCCCCCCCTTATGCATGTGCATTATACTATAGTCTTTAATTACATGGTCACCTTGATTTTTTTTGACAGGATTCCTTATCATTCAATTTTCACCTGATTTTGGTTTGCTGTATTGTTTCTGCACTTCTGGGTTACCAATTTTTTTAGATGAGATACCAAAATTTGTTGTTCAATATGTTTAACGTAGTGAGCTGGAGAAATGTTTGGGAGTAGGAATTCTAGAGATGATACTTCTTTCCTGTGTGTTCTGTCTCTCACTCAAACACTTTGTATATTTCTGTTAATTTGTTTGTCTGTGTTTGTCTGTCAATTTCTCGGTCTTTGTGTGTTTGCATCTGTCTTCCTTCCTAATTCTCTCTCCCTTTATCCTTCAGATTGCAGGCTCTAAGCTCTTTTACCTTTTTTCAGGTTCATAGAATGGTGCCAGGCTCCTGCACTGAAGAATTTTACCCACATTTCCTGCTGTGAGTGAAATTGACCAAGTAAGATCATGTAATCCACTCACAGTGGGCACCGATGGTACAGCATTTCTTTGTGGGGCCATGGCACCTTACCAGATGCCTGTGCCAGGTCAGCAAATGCTAGAAAAGAAGGATAGTGTGATCCAGAGGCTGTCAAAGTGCATCCCGGCTGGATGGGCAGATTTTTAACATGTTCTAGTGAAGGCTGCAGCATCCAATGACCCATTTATGTGATCTGGGCCACAATCCCCAGGCCAGGAACCACCTGGCTAGTGCATTAACCTACTGTACCTCCTATGCTTTGCATTATAGACTTCATATGCAGAAGTAAACGATGGCAAGGAATGCGTGCCGTTACTTAAAACTACTCTCACAATCAATGTAGTTCAGCTTATATTTTTAGAGCAGGTGATAGAGCTGCATGCCTGCCTGCCTGCCTCTCCATCTGTTCTTATACTGGTAAAATGTTAAAGATTTCACTTGTGCAACTGGGTTCCTTTTATTCTGTAAACTGTAAGGTCAACTCAAGGTCAGCCTGTATCTTGTGGCAGACAAGATGTGAGCAAATGTGATAGGCCCATGTGATATCTTGCCTCTCTTCTTGAATATTCTGTCTATCAGGGAGGTAACCCTAAGGAGAATATTCCCAGACGTATTTCCATGGGTGACTTCAATTCTCTGTTCTCAGATTCAGACTGGTTTTCAATAGTAATAATATTTGAGTAAGATGACAACTGAGGTACAATTAGATAGCTATGGTATGTTATGTGGATACTTGAACTCACATGTCATGTGGGTACTTTCCACCTGGCAGTGTGCATGTGACCTATGATGTGTGACAAAAGGTCCAAAAGGAGGGGGACACAAAAATTATTCATGAAGGAAACTTGAAGTGAGGTGGGATCCCCTTTGTTTTAGTGTTTACTGTCTCTGTACTCTCAGTGCCATAATAGCATCTTTTAGCAAACTCAGCTGAGCACATTTCAGATTTTTTTAGGATATCTGTAAACCCTGTGGCCTGGTATCTATGAGTGGGGAAAGTAGTGCCTGTTAAGGGTGCCCCAGGTGATAAATAGATTCCCAGGTTTTTGGGCAAGGGCTCAAGCCAGAGTTATGTGTTACGTTTTCAGATGGAACCTTTAGACATTAGAACTTGGGCCCTTTTTGCTGCCAAAGGCAGCACATCTGGCACAAAGGTTACAGTTCAAAGCACAAGAAACGCAGTAAACTACTACAAATGTGTGCTAAGGTTTTCAACAATAGATGTCTGAAGATAGCCTCTGAAGTCTTTTTGGTGGTTTGTTTTTTAAAACCTTTCTTGTTATTAACATACATGACATTTCCATACAATTAACTATAAACAAATCTTATTCAGAATCTCTGTTACCGTTAGAAGGCCAATCTGCGTTTGGACAACCTCTCAGCATTATCTGTGTGTTTGTTTTGTTCAAATTCCCAACATTACAACCACGTATTATAAAATCCATTTGATCCTGTCTGTCATTTTTTCTTTTTTTTTCATTTAGAGGTTTTCCCAACCTTTATTTCTCCATGCCACTAATATGGGGGATCCGTCCTTTTCCAAAAAGAAAGTTCTCCCACATCTGGCTGCTAGTAGCAATTGTGTTATTAATGGGTCCTTCCTCATGGCACCTTAATAAAAATGGCCTGATTTTCAAAATGGTCGAGTGCTAAGCAATTCCTATTGACTTCAGTCGGAGTAGCTGAGCACGTTTGAAAACGTGTAACCTAGAATAGAAACTTCTTTAGTGGACACCACTGGAAAAAAAAACATTTACCAGTGTTTACACAGCAGGGGGGAAATTGTGTCTCAGAAACCACTGTGTAGTGTTTCATTGAGGCCCTTGCCACACACTAATCTTTTAACAGCAACTGCCATAGATGTATTGCTTGTTTTTCCCAAGTCACTTAACCTTAGCATAAACGATATACTAAAGAACCCTAACTTTAGTTTGCATTGCTTTTGTTTATCTCTGCCACTCTTTTCTTTGTCCATTTCCAAATAGACTGTGTTGTTTTCTGGTGCTGTTATTGTCATTATTCAAAATATTAATAGAAGTGAATATCTTCTTCTAAGTTATGAATGTAATCAATTTTGGTCTTTAATTGTAATTTTTTTTCCATAAAATTCTTTTAATTTAGTCTAATATAATGGCACATCAAGCAGTAATGGGTACATTAAATTGAATCATGATGTTCATATACACATTTTATGACACAATCAAATATCCTAATGCATTAATTCATGTCAATCAGTTAATAAAATCAAATAGGAAGCATTTCTCTACTGCTGTTAACTGCACTTGCCCCGTTTACTGGACTACAAGACTGTGAGGACATTTGCAGGTTGGCTAGCAGGTCTGTTCTGTCCACACTGGTGCCAGTGTATTTGGGAATTGCATGTGAGTAACATTTGGATGTCCAGTGATTAAAATGCAGTTATTCTGAACAGCATGAAATTCCATCATTTCACCCTACCTTTATTCCTCTGGTTCTGTCATGGCCTTAAAAATACATACAACAGAAAAGTAATATCAACAGTGAACTCTGGAACCCCCCCACTTCACGATTTGCTCACTTCTGATACTCTCCTTCAAGGGCAAAGGGATATTGTGAATTTAACAGAGCTCCTCTGTTAGAAGTGAATAAATTAAATTTAAAACAATTGTAAAATGGTTATATTTTGAGCAGGTTCGTTGTGCTTCTCCTCTGCATTACATTATGGTTTATAGCGCTTTCCCCTCCTCTTTTACAATGCCAGGAGTTTTGCGCCTTCACTACCTCACATCGCTTCATTAAATGTTCAGCCCCTGATCTTGCAGTCCCAATGCAGGCCAAACATGGGCTGAAATATTCTGAAAATCAGGGACAGGCCGGTCTCTATTAGGAGTGCATTGGGCCCTGAAAAGGCAAAGAGAAATGAAAATGGAAAATACTACATAAAAAGGAGTGGGCCAGACCCACAGCTGATGTCAATCGGCATAGCTCAATTGGAGTCAGCAGAGTTACACCAATTTACATCAGCTGAGGATCTAGCCCAAAATATTCACACTGGTAGGAAACAGTGGACCAGATCCTAGCACCCATTCCAATTTCTTTTTGCTGCTCTGGGAAAGGCGGAAGGGCCAGTATACTGGTTCTTATACTACCCCCTTCCCAGCCTCTCTGGTATGGCCCAGGGAAGGGAGGTGTGGCTGCAGCTCTGCCCTTTGGCAATCCCTGCTTGCTGGAACGACCTGTACAGGAGAGGACAGCCAGCACACAAAAGAGGTGTCCTAAGGCAGCTCCACTATGTTTCAAGGGCTAGTCCTGTACTCAGTCAGCTCCAGGGACAGAGATGGGGTATAAACTAGTCTAATGTTTTAAGCCACCTTTGTGGCTTCCCCCCTTTTGGATTGTGTTGCTCAGGCAGAATCCAGAATCTGAGCCACTGTATTTAAGATTAAGGAAGGGCTTCTGTTTTAAATCTCTAGCTTCAGTTGCTCAGTCCTCTCTTTCTTTTCTCTTTTACTTAACCAAAAAAAACTTCAAGCAAATTCCAAGCCAAAAATATGCTAATGTAACCTTAAACGGGAGAGTTGAAGCACTCAGAAATCAGGAAATGGAGAGTAATGGATTAATCAACCTTCAGTCTGCATGTACTGACTTAGTTCCTCAACCATAAATAAACCCTCACCTTTCATTCTCTCTTCAACAGTCAGGGAGTTTGAGGTGAGGATTGGGAATGGTAATAAAGGAAAGGAAAGCTGAAGGGATGGCGGGGAGGAGAAAAGGGTATGGCGTAATGGACCCATGGGTAAGGAAATGTGGCAGGAATAAGACACTGGCATTATAAGCTGTGCCTAGCGGTCCAGCTCCTAGAGTCAATAATGAAATCAGAATCTCAACTTTCCTTTAAAAACAATGTTTCCAGCCCTCATGGTTGTGAAGAAAAGCTTGAAAACCTCTTTTAAGTGTAACCGGTGACTGCTTGGGTCTGCAGCTAGCCTGAAACAATAGCTCCAAGAGGTGTTAACTGTCTCTTGTCATCTAGTCTCTGAATGCTGCTGCTCCACCAACAATCAGGCCAGCAGCAGACTCTGTGCAGGCGTGGGAACCCTTGCTGCAGCTCTCCTACCCTGCTTCTAGTGGGGTGATGTTGGAAAGGGCTCCAGTCCTGGAGTGGGTGGGGTTGGTGCTCCCCAACACTGGAAAAACAGGTTTTAGAGTGGTTCTCTGCTTGGCTGAGTAGGGGTTGACAGGCCCCAGCCTCCCTGGAGATGGTAAATGAAGTAAGAAAGCCCAGCCTTATAGTGCCTGAGGTGATACAGTAGTTCCCCCACGTGAAGCTGGGACGCTTGTATTTGCAAGCCATGCAGGGTGCAAAAAAGTGTCAGTTCTGACCTCAATAAGGAGAGAATGGGGGAGGCGGAGTGGGGGGGAATCAAAGCAGCACAGAGGGCAGGTCCAGCGGAGTTCCTCTTCTTTCAGTAAACATAGCTGGTCTCTTCATTTTAGGGCTGAATTCTGCTTCCATTGAAGACAGTCGTAAAACTACCATAGACTTTAGCAGCAGCAGAATCAAGCACCTAAATGGATGGTGCATTTGGGGTATGATCAAAAACCTATGGAAGTAAATGAGAGTCTTTCCACTGACATCAGAATTCTTTGGGCATAGAAGATATTCATCATTTCTTGAGTAATGCTGAGCAGCCTCAACATTTCTTTAAGTCAGCACGTCACAGGCGGCACTCAGTACTTCTCAGGTTCAGGACAACCCTAGAGGAAGCAGACTTTTTTAATCTAACTGAGTTCTCATTCTTGTTATCATTTGTACATTCAGGAATTTTCTTCAGCGATGCTTTCTGGAAGCTTCATTTCCAACATCCTTTATTTCAGGCTCAGATAACATGAAAATATTTAAATGGAACATCAAGAAATTTGCCCAGGCATAAATTTATAATCTTTTGTTTGCACTGTTAATCCCATTAAAGTTAGATCCTCAGAAGGTGTAAATTGTCCTATGGGAATAAGGAAATTAATAGTTCCTGAATAGCAGTGGTGGGTCAAATTTTCAAAAGCAGAAGGCTGCTAAATCACTAAAGGGATGTTGGAAAAATTCACCCTCCACATTCCCTTTAGGCAATAACTAAATAATATGACTTTTCTGAAGCTTGGCATTGCATAAATATTGATAAATTTTAGGGAAATAAATACTTACACCACTGATACGTTCTTCTGGAAAAAACTAACGTTTTAAGAGAATTAACCATTGTTAATTGCATCTAGTCGTGTCATCCTTAAAATGTTGATATGCTTAGCATGTCTCTGAAAAGAAAGAAAAATTTAAAAAAAATCTCCTCTTGTGTCCTATTTCTCATACTTTATATACGTGAACTTTTAACTCTGATGAATTCTTGAAATGGACATTCCATCACTTGAGACATTTAAAATTGGACAAGAAAAACCAATGTAGAACAGACTGTCAGGAATGATCCAGCAGTGGCAGAGGGTGGCTTATGTGACATATTTTACACCCTTGAAGTTCTGTACGACTCAGCATGGTAATGGATGTTTTTTCAGCCCTTATGGAACACTGTGATATCTAGCATCCAAACATTATTAAATAGTATAAATACTGTCATCTTTTGTCACTTTCATTTACCACTGTTTCAAATGGAAACAATAGTTTTCTGTCCTGTGGTCTATCATGACAATTGCAACCAATTTTACCTTGGATTTCAGTGGAGGCTGCTGGGTACACTGCACCTTTCAAAATCAAGCCTCTTATTTAGGTGCCTAAATATGGACTAAAGGGTGGGATTTTCAAAAGCACTTAATGTAAGAGCTTAAGTCCCCTGGAAAGTCAATGAGACTTGTGTTCATAAGTCACCTGCACATTTTTGAAAATCTCAGCCTTAGAAGGCTAAGCAGTGGTGCTCAGTAATCACTCAGAGCACCCATTTGTGAACATCTTGGCTTTTTTCTTTATTTATTCTTTCCTAGCCACTAATTGACTGAACTCTCTCAAATAAATCTAGAAGATCAGAGTGGAACAGGTTTCCTTTGGAAGGAAATAATCAAAGACCAGTGATAGAAGCCACATTGGGTTATCCCAATCATATTATGCTGATCAATGTGTTTTATAAACCTATTTTTGATCATTGCTTTCAGCCAATTTATCTGGTACTAAAGTAAGGCTCATTGGCCTTCAGTTCCAGAGATCACCCCTACTATTATTTTAAAGATAGTTATAACATTGGCTACCCTCCAGTTCTCTTATATAGTAGCTAATTTTAATGAGAAATTATATATTCTTTGTCAGTAGCTCAGCCACTTCATTCTTAAGTTCCTTCAGAACTCTTGGCTGATTACCGTCAGTCTTGGTAACATACTGCCGTTTAAATTATTCATATGTTCTAACACTTTCCCGTTGGACACATCAGGCAGTGGTTCATCTTTATTACCTGGAAAGAACAGCTCCTGGAATGTCTCTCCAGAAGATTTAGGGCCTGATCCTGCAAATATCAATGAACTTGACTCATGTGAGTATCAGGTCTGGGTAGGAAACAGTTTTGCCATGCCTTGAGAATTCTTTGAGATTTAAAAAAGTTTTCCCATCGCAAATAAGGACAAAAAGTCAAAATTTTGAAAATTCTCATGAACCAAAAATCCAGGTTTGTTTGTTTTTGTTTTTGGCTTGGGTCAATCAAAATGTTTCATTTTTAGTTTGATTTTTATGACTGTTTTTGGTTTACTTTTAAAAAATCAATTTTCCTATAAATTAAATTAAATTTTAAAATAAAAGTAATTCTGAACTGAATTCTGAACTGTTTCATTCAGAAAGGGCTGAAGTGGGAGGTTTTGCCAATTCCAACACTCCTTTCAATTTTTTTTCAGAATGGGAAGTTCATTGGAATCAACCCTTTCCGGTGATGCACTGTCATTTTCCAACACAAAAGACATTAGTTGAAAAATTCCTGATCAACTCCAGGGAGCAATCCTATTCAAGTCAGTGACAGACTGTTCAGCTGATTTGGGACCCTTTCCAAGTCCCACTGAAGTCAATGGGAATCCTTCCATTGACTTTAATATGAACTATTGCTAGTCTCTGAGCATATTCAAAAGTAGAAATGGTAACACTTTGATATTAAAGACCCATTCTTGACTTCAGTGGGACCATTCATGAGAGTAAGCTTACTACTAGGCCTGGTTGAAAAACTGGAACATTTTTCACAGAATGAATAAATAAATAATAATAAATTTGTCCATATTTTTTTCTCAGTGTGAGCTGATGATTTGGAGAGCATACGGATTGTGCGTAGTGTAGCCAAGAAAACTAGGAGACTGGTTTCTGGGGGTACAGTTTGCTGAATGTAGGATTTGAGATGTTACCAGTAGAGTTGGTGACAATTAAAAAAAAATGTACAAATTTACAGAGTAATTTTCATTCCAGTTTTTGAAAAGGAACCATTTTTATTTATTTGAAATATTTATCAAAAATTTTTGTAGGAAAATTTTATCTTCTAATTTTTTATTTTTGGGGTTCTTGTCTTCTTTTTTTTGCTCATCTTTTCCCCTCCCCATTTACCTCCTTCTTTTTCCACATTGACCCTCAGAAGGAGTTGGGAGAGAAAGGGTGGGGGGGACAAAAAAAATAAAAAATAAAAACCAGAACCGGACACACTATTCCCCCAGTGGTCGCATCAGTGCCAAATGCAGAAGTAAAAGATTCTCTCTATTCCTACTCGAGATTCCCCTGTTCATGCATCCCAGGATTGCATTTGCTTTTTTGACCAGAGCATCACCCTGGGAGCTCATGTTCAGCTGATTATTCACCATGAACCCCAAATCTTTTTTCAGAGTCCCTGTGTCACAGGATATAGTCCGTCCGTCCGTCCCTTCTCCCCCTCCCCCCCGTAAGTATGGCCTACATTCCTTGTTCCCAGATGTACATGTAACCCTTCTGCCAGACCAAGTCAGCAGCAGCAAGGGCCGGGTTCTATATCTAGGGGTCCCTCTCAATGATACAACACCAAACTGGCTCGAGCCCCCACCCAGTTACCTGGGAAATTACACACTATCCCCTGGGCGCCCTCCAAAGGGCAATACTTCCCCTCTCGCAAGCACAGAGTCTGAGTGTAGAAAGAAACCTTTTAATAGCAAAACAGAGATAACACCGCACTGGTTTGGGAAACAGTGCAAACAGAGTTCATGAACTCAATGAGCCCAAACCCATCCCAGAGTACAGGGCGTGTCCTGAGCCTCTCCCTTCCTTCTTGCCCCTGTACTGACCATCGTAGTTGCAATATCCACCTCTCAGGTGTGGTTCCGCCCCGTATGCCGCACCAGTCCAACACAGGCCTGTCCAGGCCCCCTCTGCTGCCGTCTCCTATCGCCTGTGAGCCTCACTGAGTCCCCCACTGTTGGCAACGACCACGCCGATCTCCCACCGACTGCGGGCACCAACCGCACCTGGCTCCTGCCGACCACTGGCCGGGCTGGCACCGACTGTGCCGGCCCCTCCACCGACCGCTGGCTGCCCTGGGCTGGCACTGACTGTGCCGACCCCCCTTGTTGACTGGGCTGGCACCGACTGTGCTAGCCTCCCACCAGAGTTGCCTGTTGCCCACTCAGTTTTGTTAGTGGTCAGGCAAAGTTCAGCTCTTAGTGATTTCAGCTCCTAATGATTTCAGCTCTTAGTGATTTCAGCTTATAGGTAAACCTTCTGCTGTCATACAGGAAATGTCCCTGCTTTCAAGAGACAAAAGACTCCAAGTGAGTCATTGTCTACCTTTTAACAATGGGAGGTGAGAGGCACTCCCTGCCTGGGGCAGCCCTTTCACTTAGCCCTTGCAATCCCAATAGGAGACTCCTCTACCTCCCCCTTTTCCAGGCTGAAACATCGGCCTGCCACCCTTGGGGAGCTCTGCCTAGTTTAGGGTGAAGTGTTCTATCATAACAGACTAAGCACAGTTTTGCTGACATCTGTTCATACAATTGAAGGGCAACATTTCATTACCCCAGCAGTTAACACAAAAGTGGTTTGTAACCCAAACCCAGCCCTGCTAACCATTTCCCATTATGCTCCGCACCTAGGTAAATTATGCTAAGTACTTAATTATACTCATGCAGATACAAAGCCCATGCAAATAATGTGCCCCCCCTTTACTCCGACACTCAGACCTGGCTTACATACACATTTTCATTTAGCTGTATTAAAACATGGATTGTTTGCTTGTGCTCAGTTTGCCAAGCAATCTTAGATGACTCTGAATCACTGACCTGTCCTTTTCATTATTTACCACTGCCCCCCAGTTTTTGTGTGATCTTCAAACTTTATCAGTGATGATTTTATATTTTCTTCCATTTAAAGATGTTAAATAGTCTAGGGCCGAGAACTGATCTCTAAGGGATCCCACTGAAAACAGACGCACTCAGTGATTGAGTCTCCATTTACAGTTCCATTTTGAGACCTATCAGCCAGTTTTTCATCCATTTAATGTGTGCCATGTTATTTTTTTATCATTCTAGTATTTTAATCAAAATTTTGTGCGGTACCAAGTCAAACACCTTACAGAGGTGTAAGTATAGTATGTCAACACTGTTACCTTTATCAACCAAACTTGCAATCTCATTAAAAAAAATCTAGTTAGTTTGACAAGATCTATTTTCTGTAAATGCATGTTGATTTGCTTTAATTACATTACCCTCTTTTAGATCTTTATTAATTGAGTTCCATATCAGCTGCCCCATTATCTTGCTTGGGAACAATGTCAGGCTGACAGGCCTATAATTACCTGGATCATCCCGTTTACCCTTTTTAAAATTTGGCACAACATTAGCTTTCTTCCAGTCTTCTAGAGCTTCCCCAGTGCTCCAAGACTTATTGAAAATCAATGTTAACAGTCCATTAGCGCTTCAGCCTACTCTTTTAAAACTTTTCCATGCAAGTTATCTGGACATGCTGATTTTAAAATGTCTAATTTTAGTAGCTTCTGTTTAACATCCTCCAGAAATACTAGTGGAATGGAAAGAGTGTTATCCTCAACATATGATAAAACTATATCATCTGTTTTTCCCCAAACACAGAACAGAAGTATTTATTGAACACTTCTGCCTCTTCTGCATTATTATCAATAATTCTTCCATTTCCACTTAGTAATGGTAGATATGGCTAGTATGTGTTTACTAAACATTCTACAGAGCAGCATGCAGCCTCAAGGTCACATAACTGATGTGACTTCAAGTTCATACAAACATGTTTCTATTCAAAAAAGTTATGATGACTTATTTTTGTTGGGTGGTATGCAATGAATACTGCTTTACTGATACAGGCCACAGTCCTGTAATTAGATGAGTGAGGATGGAACCTTGATAGCAACAGATTTGTCAGCATGAAAAGGCCCAAATGTGTGATGAAATGTGCGACAAAGACCCAAAATGAAGCACATCCAATAATTGAATATGTAGGAAACATAAAATGCTGTGGGATTCCTTTCTTTAATGGAAATAACTGCCTTATGCCTATTATTCTTATGTTCCTTTATTTCAGATGTAAATAATTTTAAAAAATAACACTCAAGAAACACCAAATTTGCATGGAATACATAGAGGTTTGGGATTAAAACAAGTGACATAATTGCAGGACTGAAGCTATATTTTGTGTTTCATTCCAATAAAAATAATTACAAAGCAAAATGAAATGTTTTCCACTGATTTTCCAGTAATCATTATTCATAAGTAAAAGTTAAAAAACCAAAATCAACAATTACTTATTAATTGTTCTTTATTTTACTTTTACTGCATTAAGATTGCTTTTAAGAAACACAGAAGAAATTGTACAAAAAGAGTCTGGAAAAATTTAGCAGATTGAGCATTAGGGCTATTTATAATCTTCTTTTCTCAGGTGAATTTGATTAGCGCTACACCAGTGCTGCTCCAGGATTGATTCTTTTCATCCATGATTGAAGTGTAATTTTGATGTGAACTGATGAAACGTACACATGATTGCCTTCTGTGTTAGTCAGTTACTCAAAGGTTAAAACCATACACACCCAGTAATAACATCCATTAGAAGACGGGCCATGGCGAAAGAAATAGCAGCAATGTCTTCTAGAGCAAGGTTTCTCAAACCTTCTCCTAGTACTCATCCCTTAAAGGAAAATCCCAGTGATTTGGTATAGGTATGATGGCAGGTCGCTCACTGGCAGCCACGAATTCTTCGTTTTTTCTCTATTTTTAACAACTTATATTGGGACTGCTCTTGCCCCATTATTCTGCGCTCATCTTCTCTCTCTCGCCATGGACACTGTCCTGTCAGCAGGGCTGCTCCCCCCCCACTGACATTTCTAGCTTCGTGTTCTTGTAATTGGCATTGCTTTCACGTGTGACTTCTGTTCAGCGATTGACAAGTTCATGGACAAAGTCTACTGGGGAGTCAGTGGTGTGGCCAATCAGGAATTGGAAGCAGGAATGCCAGCAGAGGTAGGAGGGATGTGTTGCAGCTGATTTAGGGGCATGCAGGGAACTAAAGGGTTTTAGCTGTCTCCCGAGTAGGGGGGATGCCGTATTTCCAAGAAACCATGCACCATCAGGTATGGTTAGACCCACTTTGTTTGAAAGATATGGAGGAAGAAAACAGAAACCAGATAGAGATTACTTACAGGCTTCAGAATGGTTCCTCAGTACTATCAGTCCTCATCTCTTTTCCTATTGAACTCTAACTTCTGATGTCCATATCTTCTTTCTTTCTTTCTCTTCAGAAACCAAATTTAGGACCCAGAATGTAGCCGGGGCCGAAGCAGGAGGCAGAGTCCAAGCCCCAAAGTCAGGGTGTCAGGTTTGCAGTCAGCTGGGGTCTGAGTCAGAGTTGAAGTCCGGGTGGGAGCTGAGAGGCTGGCAAGGGAGTCTGTGCAGCTAAGTGGATGCTTCCTGGAACTTGTCTTGGGCTTAAATAGAGCACCAAGGCCACTCGGGAACCATGAGGGAAGCAATCAGTGTGGCCTTTCACGCTGGTACTTCCTGTGGTCTCTGTCTCCACAGGATCAATGTGATGATGCATCTGGATACCTCTGCAGATGGGCTGTCTGCTCCTCACGCCCAGGCTCTATTCCCCGCAGAACCTCGCCCTGATATTCCAGCCTCACCTCACCTGGAAAAACTGTTCCCCTGAAGAATTCTCAGATGGGAAGGAGGGGAGAGACCTGTTCCAGAATCCAAGTTAACACTTCCATCGATTCCCTGACGCCAAATATATTCTATGTGCAGTAAAGCATAGTTGTTCCCAGCAGCCACGAGTGGCAGCCACAGAATTGCAATATGGGAAAATCACCATGTTCCCTGATGATAGTTACCTTACAAAGGGGCTCATCTGCAATGAGAAAGTATCACAGAAATGGTCACTTCCTTCTTCCACTGAATAAAGAACTTTACCACAAGCAGGAAAAGAGCATTAGCCCTCCCTACTGTGTCCACTTCTCTTTCCAGCTTCTGCCTAGCACTTTTAAAGCAATGTTGCCAGGAGTAAGAGTCAGTGAGACAGGAACGCCACAGGGCATGTGGTCTGTGCGCCTGCAATGGCCTACGTGATGGCATTGTGGCCTAGTGGACAGAGCACAGGACTGTCCTCATCCCCCCTGCACCACTCACCTGCTGGTGACCTTGGGCAAGTCACTACACCACCCTGTGCTTCAGCTCCCCTATCTGTAAAATGGGGGGCAATGATGTGGAGCTCCTTGGCAAAGTGCTTTGAGATCTACTGCTGAAAAGTGCTGTGCATGAGCTGGGGATTATTGTTATAATGGTAAATATAATCCAGTTAGTGGCGACAAATCAGCTTGCGTCAGAGTGTTTCTGGAGGTGCCTACTGCAAGGATGTGTGGCGTAGGCTGTATCTAAGCGCCATCGTCAGTCACTGTATTCGCAGCTCCTGTACCACCAGCAGCACACAAGCATGTGTCCTGGTTCATCTGGTTCATCACTGGTTGTACAGTGTCCCGGTTCATCTGCTTTTCTTCAGGCCTGGGGTGGCAGTGAGCCTGGCTGCAAGGGGCAGGCACAGGCTACACAGGGGTGGCGGGTTAGAGTACAGCACACCTGCCCTGGAGCTCTTCAAGCCATTGGTGGGTCATTTAGCTGACCTGCCCAGGTTAACCCCTAGCCTGTCCACAAAATTCCTGTGCCACCGGAACTACTAGCTGCTTCTCTGAGTACAGCCCCTCTTCAATGGCAGCTCTGGGGGCAGCACCCTTGCTTGGACAATAGCAAAGCACTGCATAGCGTCGATGCCTCAACACATCCGTGGTAGCTGTTCATGTATTTACAGCACACAGGCAAGGAGCCAGCATGGCCAGCCATGGGCCTGACTCTCTGCTCACAGCTGGATAAGTCAAGCATTAATGCAGTTACAGTACAGTGTGGGAATCAGGGTCACACTTTGCCCACCCAAGACATTCCCCCTCCTTAGCTGGCTTGAACCAGATACCGTGTCTCAAGAAAATTCGCTCCATTTCCTTTTACTCAGTGGTGTTCTCCTCTGTTGTAAGGTGCAATTCTGAGGGCTAGGAAAACAAAGTCTTTGCTGTGACAGGAGCTTAACTAACTAAGTGGGCGAGGTGGCTGATGGCTCCAACATGGGGTAGGAAAGCTCTCAGGTTTTTATGAAGTATTTTGGATACTAGAGAGCACACCCATTCCCAGCCCAAAGGGGGAGCCAGCTCATAGGTAGCTTAGGGGCCTGTTCATGAAACTGACTCACTCCTTCCCTGACTGTGATTCTGCTGTGCTTTATCCCTGCTCTAATCATGTGCCAAGGCGACCGGGGCAGGGAGGGAAGGGGAATGTGAGGGTGAAGTCATGGAGCCACCATTGCTTTTGATCAGTTTATAGGTAAATCTCAGGGAGATGATTTTGACCTGCTTTAATTTCTCCAATTTCAAAATGTTCTCAGTTAAAGGTTTGGAAATCTGGAGAGCAATTTCTGGGCAACAATTATAAAAATGCCTCCTCCCTAGTCCTGACTCAGATGTACCTCGAGGGTTTAGCCTCAGACAGGATGTAAGAGCCTTCTACAGATGATGCCTACAGGGGACTGGAGGCACTGCAAAATTTCACAGCCAGAAGGTGCTTGATTGTTAGCAGTAATTGCATGCCACCAATGCGATGGCTGCACTTCCCAGCAGGCTGGCCTGTTCTCTGTTACCAGGCAGACAGATACCAGACATTTAATACATTCTGAGTCTATTATGGGAAACTGCTGCCAGCACATCACCAGGAAGAGAAAAGCCGTTCTTCTCCACCTGTGACTCTTCTGTTACTATTCAGGGCTTCCAGTAACAGCCATGACAGTGAGTTCTCTGACAGATCATTGGTATCAGCATCACTACCAGCACTGATGGAAGCAGGAAACCCTGCTTATTTTCCCATGTACATGGATTAGAGCCAGGGGGAACAGAATTGCCTGTTGAAGCCCCAGTGAGACAGCAAACAAATGAGGTCCATGCCAAACTTACTAACCTCCCAATGGCCTTTCTGCAGGCAGCCTGCATGCTACAATGCCAAACAAAGAGTTACCAGCCAGGTGAGAATGCTGGGGCCCTTTCTTCCCACGCCAGTTTTTCCCCTCTACCGAGCAGTAGAAGAATTCTGGGGCTTCATAGGTCTGCTTCTCAGTGGAAAAGAATTTAATGATGTGGAGTCTGGGTCTTTTCTAAGCTCACCTTGTTCTGTTCACGCACACACGCCAATCCTGGAAAAATGGTCAGACAGCATGCAGGGCAATCCCTTCCTCTGGAATCTCACCCAACCTCAGTGCCTGGAAGCTGAAACAGAAAACAGCACTGAGCATGGCAGCTGGCTTTGTAAATGGAGGACCTCACAAGTAGCCCATTAGTCTCATGCTCCATCCTCTTTCTATCACCTCGAAAGGTCCCTCCCAGTGGTCTTGCATCTTGTTTTTCCTCACTGGAGTCAACACTAGCACCAAGTCACCACTAGCAAAGGCTCTTTCTCCTCCATGCCTGTCATACCGTGTTTTCTGAGGCGTCCAACTCGTTTCAAGGTTCAAGTGACATCACCTCTCCCCACAGCTGTCCTGGCTCTTCTGAACTCCCATGAGCCTCAAATTAAAGCTGGGGGTCCCCTCACCTGTGTCCCATAAAGGAGATCAAAGGGGGCAAACCCTGTAGACTCTTGGGGTATGCTCCTGTAAGCAAACAACAGACAACGGAGTAAGACATTCCAGTCATTCCCTCACTGGGGAACATACATCCACAGCATAGACTTCAGCGTTCTATTGAATCTTTCTGAATTTGGTCTCTGGAGGGTAGCAGGCAGCTTGTATACACTTCAGTCCACACCATTCCCATCACTCTGTGAAAAGTACAGACATGAAATTTGCACCACGGTCGCAGACGATTTCCCTGGGAAAACCTACCCTGCTAACAGTGGTAATAAGGGTGGTAGCCATGGTTTGAGTTTCCATGTTAGAGCTGTGGCTTCAAAGTAGCTGGTGACAGACTCCACCACAAACAGTATTTATTTCTTTCCATTTCTGGAAGGTCAGGGTAGGAGTCCCACAGACTCAGGCAAACACCTCCTCGGTGAGGGGCAAAGGGGCCTTGCAAGGGCTCTTTAACCTCTTATGCTTTGCCATCAAACACAACTCTTACAAAACAGCGAGCGTTCTGTGGCACCTTAAAAACTAACACATTTATTTGGGCATAAGCTTTCGTAGGCAGAAACCCACTTTGTCGAATGCACAACTTTTAGCGTAATCTTTTACTGTCTCATACACGTGTGGCCAACAGAAATTCTGTGTGAGACTATCACACGTTCTCTCTCCACTCCTAAACATCCAGCAAAGGGCAAGTGATGCGCGCCGATGGCCTATGCTTGCAAACCTCACCAGAACATCGTCTCCTTTTTCCCTATGGGGGGAGGCCTTCCTGTACAAGCCGCCTCTTTCTAGGAAAAAAAACCAAAACTTACCCTTTCCTTCCCCAGCTGGGTATTATTCTGCGCTGCACACCTCTCCTTTACCAAGGCCAGGTCAGCCTGCTGTGCCTCCACAAATTCTTTTTCACTCTCACTCAAGGGCAGAGCAGTCTCAAGCAAAGCAACAGCATCTTCAAACCCCCACTCTGGGAATAAACCTTTCCTTTCAGCTGACAAAGGACTGAAGACATGGCCCAACCCCGAGCCCACCACGCTCTCCAGAGCCCATAAAGCGCCATACTGCATGTTATGCTGCTATCTGCTTGGACATGGCTAATATATCATTGCCAGTTAAATCATCATAACTCCTTTACAATTCTCATGCTCTTGGTAGCCCTTGGTCAAAGGTACAGTTACAAGGAATTGGGTCAAAGCTAATAGACGACTGATCTTTTACCAGGAAGCCTGTTTTCCTCCCTTGCCAAGCTTTCCCTGACCAAAGTGCCTTGGGATTAAGCAGGTATGGGACTGGGGGTGCTAGTGAGGAGAACGTCTAGGAAAAGACTCAGTAGGAAGAAGTCCAGGGACGTAGCAGCAAGGGAATCCAGCCTGCCTGGCCTAGGGTCTCTGAACTGGATCCCTATATAGAGGGAAGGCCTGGATTTCCCTACCAGCTACTAGGAAGATGGTGTGAAGCCCCTCAGAAGGGGATAGGGACTGCTGGGTGCCCTGAGAAAAGGGCGAATGGGCCTAGAATCAAGGGCAGCAGCCTGGACAGCGGGGAGCCAATATATATATTTTCACTGGACTTTGTTAGCTTGGAGGGGTTGGGACTAACTGTGACTTGGCCAGTAGGTTAAGTCACGAGAAGAGGCAGACCACCAGTGGCTGGGGCAGCATTGCCAGGGAACACTAAATGAGGAGGACCTGCCACTCCATGCCCAGCCATAAGGGGGGGGAGGGGGGGCACACCAGTGGTGAGCAAATCTTCCATAGTCCTGTGTGTCTATGAGTTTGGGCAGAGTTTGCAGGCCACCACCTGGGAGAGTGGGAGCCAGCACGATCCAGACGCTGCAGGCTGTCAGAGCCGTGCTGGCCTCTGCCCACTTTTCTTCCTGAGAAAAAGCAAAACAGGGCTGAAAGAATGCCCTCAGCTTGAGAGCCTCGCCTGCAGGCAAAGAAGTTAAAGCATTCTTGGGAGGTCTGGCTTGTGCAGTAGACATCTCCCCCAAACAGAGCTGGGCTTAAAAAGGCACAGTAACTAACTGGAGCGAGTAGGTGCTGTTCGCCTCCCTCTCATATTATAAGCAGGTGCTCTAACTTTTCAGCTAATTCTCCTGAGGGGCGATGGACTCTGATCCTGTGTTGTGCTAGAGGCTGCAATATCTGTATTATGACATTCTTTAGTGTTAAAAGCACTGTAGGAGGACCTTAGCTCCTTGGTTAGGGTGTGGGGGCTCATAATACTAAGATTACTGGTTCAATTTCCAGCTAGCTGCTTTTGAGTGCTCTGTTTTGCCTGACTGCCATGGATAAAAGAAGAGGGAGGGCTGCTGATCCTGAAGGCGCACCTGGTACAGAGGGTTGGCTGATGCTAATAATACCACCAAGGTGTGGAATGTGAATCACTGTGTTTGGGTGGGCCTCAGGATGTATCTTCTGCTGCCTCTTCATGAGAGGCAGGTTAAAAAAAAACAAAAACGGGAGGCTGACCAGCAATGAGCTATCCTTTGCTGGAGAACGAGGGAATCAGTCCTGCTACCTCGTGAATACTAAGTAAACACCACCAATGACGCCTTGAGCAAAGCGCTAAACAAGATCCAGCGTCCCTGCTGCAGCAGAGCAGGCTGAACAAATGCAGACAATGAGCATTTTAGCACTTCCTAGAACTCCACACGGCACCAGCAAATGTACACTTCGACTGCAAGGCAGACAAGGTCCAGAACTGAGCTGCTTTTCTCATCACCCATCCACTCCATTTGCTTTTAAAGTAATCTTCCATAACTACGTATGACCCATTTGCCTCAAAATTTTTCCTCAGTAAATGTCCATGACCCCCCTGCCACTATCTTCAGCGTTACTCCATTTGGCCTCATTTACTTAACACATACCCTCATTGACCCCCCTTGAGCACACCCCATTGCTTTCAAATTAATCTTCCATGACCCCATTTGCCTCCAAAATTTTCCTAATTGACCTTGCATGATCCCCCCCCGCCCACATTATCCTCAGCCTTACTATGCTTGTCCACATTTGACCTCATACCTTCATTGACCCTCCCCCACCCCATAATCCCAGTGGCCTGTACGTTCAGTGTCCCCATATTACCCCATTTGCCTTTAAATTTGGCCTAATCGACCTTGCATCCAGTAGCATCAACATTAATCTGGCTAATTTGACCCCATGTACTTACTACATATGCTCATTGACCCCCCCACTTGCGTTAAAATTAATCTTCTGGGGCCTCGTCTGCCTGCGCATTTGCCTCCAAATTTTTTTCTCATTGACCTTGCATCTTCAGCATTACTCTGGTTGTCCTCATTTGACCTCATTTACTTAATACATACCCTCATCGACCCCCTTCATGAGCCCAATTACTTGTGCATTCATCTTCTGTGAGCCCATATGTCCTTATTTGCCACTAATTTTTTTCCTTCCCGTCATTTGCATGACTCGAACTAACACCTCTAACTTAGAACCTGACTCTTAGTGACCTTGACTCAGTTGTTGACCCCTGCATGTCCCCTTTGCCTGTAAATTCTTTTTCCGTGACCTTGTATTTACCCAATTTCCTCCACATTTTTCCTCATTGTCCCTGGCTGGCCCCCCCTTATCGCCAGTCTTATGCGCCTTGTTCTCATGAGACCTTACTCTCTTCATACGCACCTGTTGTTGCTCCTTTCCAAATAGTCCAGGTGAGTGCTGGGCCTTGCAGTTTGTCTAGCTGAGCAAAAGGTTGGTGCCAAAACTGTGTAGTTGGTGGGTTGAAGCCCCTTTGCAGCCACTTAGTTGCAAGAGGTGGCCTCTGCCCTTTTACCTCACTATTATGGGTAGGGAGGCCAAAACTAGAAAAAAAGACCAGCCTACCATCTGGCACGGTATGGGGGAGAGTGCTCTTCGACTGCTCTGAGTAGTTTATTTATTGAAAAATGCTGTTTTGCTCAACCTTAAACTATATGCGAATTCATGTCATGTTTCCTCAGCACCGTCCCGTGAATCAAAACATGGCATTTTTATTGTTTGGAAAAATCAAAGCAAAATATTTCATTTTGACCTAACTTGAAATGTGTTTGTTTTTTCTATTTACTGACATAGTCATACACATTGTTGCCCACCCCAACAAACCTTATTTTAGTTTGTCAAAATTGCCAGTCAACTGACCAAGCCATCCTTCCCCCAGCTATATTTGCGAGGGGGTTTTTTTGGAGTCACGTACCCAGTCAGCAGGCTCCATGTCTCAGAGGGTGGGTTGCAGCTGATTTGCAGGATGCTGTGGGGGTTGTCAAGGGCAGGTCTTGTACTCCTTGTGGGCATTTGGCCTTTCCATTCGTGCTCAGGGCGCCCCGTAGAAAAGTCCCTCCATCATATTTGCCACTCACTCCCTGTTCACGCTGCTCAGCTTCTGGTTGGTTCCCTCTGTGGGTTACATGCTTTGCTCCTGTCTCCCTGCTATGACCTCAGCAGGTCACATCTCTGCATTAGCCACTCAGTGCACACACTTCCAACCTATCCCAGCCCTCCTCGTCTTCTGATCAGTCCAATCCTCAGACATTCAATGACCTGCACTGGTCATTCCCTCCTATGCATCGCACTGGTATCTACTTCTAAACAGCCTCGTCTTCCCCACATCCATCATCCATGTGAGCAGGTCTCTCTGACCATGGCTGTTTGAGGTGGGGCTATCACTGCTTCTGGCTAAACTGCAAGATTATTTTCTCCTCACTGATGTCACCTCCTCAGGTGAACCCTCCCTTCCTACCCGGCCCAGCCTGGACTCCCAGCTGGGCTATAGCTGCCTAGCCAGTTCCAGGTTCACGTTCCTTTTCTGTACCTCCTCATTTATCCAGATGTGTTCTCTGCTGCTACATCTGGGTGGGGGAGGTCCTACCAACTACCTCCCCTGACTGGCTTTTGTCATCTGTGCACTGTCCAAAGAGCACCACTGTGCTTTAGAAACAACTAACAGATGCCTTAACTGTTCCTGGATCTGACAGGAAAACAGTGGAGGCCAGGCCAAGCCAGATGACTCCATCCAACCCCTTCTTCTGTCTCCATTTGTCTGTGTGTCAGAGGAATCTCACAGCAGAGGGATGACAATTTCTGTAGGCAAATTCTAATGCACATTTGCCTTCAGAGCCCTCTTGAGCCCCAGTCAGGGACCTGGCTTCAACCTGCTACCGGCTCATTGTTCCACAGGAATGTTGGAGCCCAGCTGGAGAAGCAAAGTAGAAGCTATGCCATGGCACCTCCCACACAGTTTAGGCAGGTAGTTATTTTTATTGTTTAGCTCTTTCCCCAGTGCCTGTGCTAAGTGATCCTGGACCATGGGTTTCTTATGGACATCCTACTGCTGCCCTAAGGTCGGAGCCTGCCACCCCCTCTCTCCTCCATATGCCCTGGGAAACTTCCAGTCACTCCGAGTCTCCCCCAGTCTGCCCTTTCCATGGAAGTGGAATTCTCCTGGTTTAGATGGCTCCACACAGGCAAGGAGTTGCTGGGCTCCAGCCCCATGGCCCACCCTTGGAGGATGCAGTTGGCAGTGTGAGGAGGAAGATGAGCTGAGGATTACCACTGGGTCCTGGCATTCATGGAGATTGGTTTACTGTCACCTTTGCCACTAGCTTCCTGAATGACCTTGCCCAGTACTAATACTCTCTCTGCTCCCCATCTCTGCCAGGAGGAGGGCAGTGGATTCCTGGATCAGGAGCTAGAGCCCTCATTTCCCCAGGCAAGGATAGCATCCACTCCTACATGACAGGGACCAACACTCCACCTTGCCCATCGATATAGATCCTCCCTGGGAACCCCTCTGATCTCATCCCTCCTGCTGGCCCACACAGCAGACTGCTCTCATCCTGAACAACAGGCTCTCTGGGGAGTTTTCTTGAGGCCAATGCTGGCAAATTCTCCCTGCTGCTCAGACTGGAGAACATTCAGCCCTGGACAGAACCAGCACAAGGGCAAAGCCTGATTTTTAGGACTGATATGGGGGGGCGGGAACTGCAGAATTACAATAGACAACTCCATGTTATAAACTTTAGGACCTCATCTGGGTGCAGAATATTCCTGGTGTAGAAAAAAAACTAGCATCTGGGAGCTTAGTGCCTAGGTGCAGGGCAGGGTGTTTTCAGACACATGGACCCAGAAGGACTCGGCCACTCACTTGCCAAAACCAGTTCCACCTTCTGCAAGAACAAGGCATATCATTTCCTAGCTTTCCCTCAGGACTGGCTGTCTTTCCAAAATGTAGGAGCTAGCTCAGCCACACATTATGGCTTACTGAGTGAACCGATCATTGGGTGAAACTATCGCCTTTGTAATGCAAGAGGCCAGACTGGATGGGCTCTATGGGCACTTCTGGCCTTCCCATTTCTGACACTAACACTGTTCTGTGTGTCCGTGTGATTGTTTCACTTAACACTCGATCTGGGACCAATGCCTCTGTCACTTTCTCCGCCAGCTCTGCCCCTGCAGCTAAATGTTCCTGAGTTAAACAGCAGCACTGCAGTGCATATCCCAGTGTGATGGGAATATTTAAAGCACACCCCCTATGCACAAATTACCATTAATTTCTTTGATTTTACAGTTCACATCATCTACAGTCCAGTTCACACAGTCATGACTCCTCTGGCTAGGAATATCTATGATGCACCCTGGACCGTCCTCAAATTACTTCTCTCTCTGGCAGCGCTTGATGACTCTGTGCACAGCAACTCGTACAATTGCATGCAGAATGGTTTCATGGTTATGGCTTTGCACAGGATTGATACCATATTTCTTCCTCAATGTTCGTACAGGCCTATAGAGCATCTGGTTTTTAGATCTGGACAAAACCAGACTGGTCCCAATTGGTTTGCTTCTTCAGAGCAGTTGGTGTCCAGATTTTCCAAGTTCTCTGAAGAACCATTGCTCAACTGCTGAAAAATTTAAAATGAGAAATTTCTGACATTAATCCTTATACTTCTACTAACTTAAAATCTCTTTCTTTCTAATTAAATAAATTTGTTTTATTTTTAATCTAAACCAATCCAGTGCTGCGTTTAAAGTGAACTGTTTGGTAACGTCAGTTAAAGGAACAAACTGTTGAATACTGACTCTTTAAAAGAGCAATGGACCTTAATATTCCTCTAATTGTTTCAGGAGAGGGCTCAGGACATTTCAGAACACATGGTTTTGGGAAAATTCAGGACTGTGGAGTCCTGTGGAGTCACCTTACCAGTTGTTAACCAAGGCTGGTGGAGATTAGGCAGGCTCCAAGATGCAAAGCTTTCAAGCAGGGCTGTCCAAACCATAGATATAGAGTGCATGCTTCTTGTTGACCGGAAGTCCCAGGAAAAGAGTCCTAGGAGGTAGGCATTGTGAAGCCCTGTGGGTTATAGAATAAGAGATGACACAGCTCTTCACTTTAAAAAACATACACTCAAGCTACCGTAGGCAGGTTTCCGCCAAGCCCCTAAGTGTTCTTGCATGCAACGTACCTGTGACTTGTCTCTGTACAACCTGTTGTAAGAAGTGAGAGCTTGAGGCCTGCAACTGAGCAGAAAAGGATAAGGCATACGGCCTAAATGGAAAAAGTCAAGTTAATAGGAATCAGGCTGTGAACTTATGACCTCAGAAACTGACATGGAGAAAAAGCTGATACTGCAAACACATATATTTCCAAAATATTACTAATATCAAAACATTACTAAAAATATATAGTACATGTAGATGGTACCAAGACAGCCCAACACCAAAGAGATAACAAGGGCAACCTGACCCCTTGAAATGACACTTTGATAAATAGAAATGTCTGATAAAGTGACAAATAGAGTTGTTTTGCCTGAAACATCCAATTTACAGTAAAGGGTGGTATTAGACTACATCAAGACGTTGGCAACTACCTATGTCAAAGGGGGCAGAACGAAATTGTCTGTAACTGTGTATAAAAGAGGGTGTCAGAGGGAACAACTTTGTCCGACCTAGGGGATAATGGAAAGTCCCTTTAAGTTGTGCAGAGTCCATTGTAACGGAGCACTCGTATTTGAAGTGTACTGGTAGATACGCTATAAATCACGTCTCATTGTGCTTCAACTGCAATAAACCTGGTCTGGGTGCCTTCGTTGCTTAGCTAATCCGTGGTCATGTCGATTCATTTGATCATGAACGCTGTCTCAGCTATCTGCAGAGGTAAGACAGTACCTACACAAGGGACACATGCATGCAGCCTACACTAACACCACAACCCTCCATTTGAATCATTTGGGGTCTCCTGGCTGGGGCCTGGAGTCTCAAACAAAACTTGGGTCAGTGGTCTGGTCTAGTGTTTCTTCTCCATACTGTCCTTGTGACCACATTCATCAGCAACCAGCCTTGTTGTCCTGCTCCCATGACATCTTAAAAACTACGTGTCAACCATATATATGTTTCTTCAATTCCCACAACTTCACCTGTATACTATCTCTTCATGAGCCGCTTGACTGCTTGATTCAAGGGACTTTAAGCACTTCTAGCTTTCAGCAACAGGCCTGTTTAAATCACTTAGCCTCTTTTATACAACTGCTGTGCAATGCTCTTTTAGCCAATGTTTTAGGGCTAGTGTTTCAAAAGTCTATTGGTCTCTAAGTGAGGAGGAATTTTTGTTTAAGGACATAGAAGGATGGGGGGGGGGGGGGGGGGGGGAGCTGTTGCACCCTTAGTTGGTTCTTTCAGGATTAAAACCCAAACCAAAACAAGTTATGTGATCATGACACTCAAAGTTAAAACAATGGTTAATGCTTTTTTCCTATGATTTAAGTGCATAAAAGTTGGAAAAAATGAACAGGCAAAGCTCTGGCCATGCTGGTCTTCACTAGACAGCCACAAACAAAGCAAAAGAAAACCTGCCACCTTTTCTTGCTGTGCATACTGTAAATGCTGGGATTCAGCACAGAAGTAATAAATACCAAGGCAGTGAACCAGTCAGTCACATACAAAATGGCAAACTCTTTTACTTTGCAGGCTATGTCTATAAGCAACAAAATAAACAATTGAAACCATCAGGCAATAAATACACCAACTACAGTCACATATGTTCTAAGCAGGGGCATAGATCTCTGAGTTGTTGTGCTTAGTGATATTATGGCTACTGAACGGGTCAATAAATCAGACCCTTGGCATCCTCTAGTCCACCCATACTTGGACAATTAAAAGTTGCTCAGACCCTCTGGTAAGGATTGGGGGATTGGGCTTTACTGTTCTTCTGTTTTCCTACCATCTCATAGTAGGGCTTTCTCCAAAACTCAATGCAATTGACTTCAATGGGGTTTGATGAGGCCCTGTATCATTTTTCCATTAAATTCATTGCTAGTTGCATGATAAGAGTTGCCCTCTAAGTGGAGCTGTACTGGGGGGATGAATAAAGATGTGCAAATATTCCAAGGACACTCTATACAAAAAAAAGAGTCCAAAATCTGCTGAATATAGCTGCACAAAGAGGGGAAGAAAGCAATCATGATGAAAAACTGTATTTCCAGGTAGGAACTATCCCTAACATATTGCCTGTGGATGCCAATGGTACTGCTCAGTGGGCTTTAATTTCTCTACGCCCTTGTGTCTTAGTATCAGCTGATATTAAGGTTGATTTGAGAACAATGAGAAATGACAGCTTTATTAATCTGGATTCTGTGTGTGAGCGAGAGAAAGAGAAAATGTTCTGTGTATGTACAGACGAGGGAGACCTCTACTGATTAGACACTGCAGTAAATCCAAGCTGTATACCAATGCCATGTCAGGGTTTTCCTGATCTTGATCTGAATTCTCCCCCCAAAGCGGAACATTACCTGACTAATGCTTTCTCCCAAACAAAAATCATTAGAAAATATGCTTTTAGGGCTTGTGAAGGGATGCTAATCTACAACATATGCAGACGCACACCATCATTTTAATTTAAGCTAAAGTACCTAAAGAGGATAAAAGAGAACCTTCCCTCATGCTCTGTCCCTTTCCCACAAAGCTGCTTTCCCAAAGCAGAATGAATCAAATGACTGCAATCAGAATATTGAGGGCAAGGATCAAATAATGTGAGAACATCACAATATTATCTTGACTAAAGCTCTGTGTGTGTGTGTGTGTATGTGTGTTTGAGAGAGAGAGTTGTTTTCAAGAAGGTTTGTCCTTGAGGAAAAAGAATTTAAAAAATAACATCAAAGTTCCCTTTTAAATGGCAAAAAATATTTTTTTTCATTGTTTCTTGATATTTCACACGGCATTTATGTACATATAGTCTTGTCACTTGATAAGATCAATTCCACCAGCCAAATCCATTTAGGTGTAATGCCACTGAAGTTCAGTGGAGTTACTCCAGGAATGGATCTGGCCCTGTATGTTTATCATTTAATTTAAAATGAGGAGATTTGGAGACAGATGTCAAGACATATTTTCCACTTCTATTCTTGCTATATTTGGAGGGGGGCTTTTTTAGTCAGCATAAATAGAACAAAAACAATTTATTTTGACTAACCACCAAATTGCACTTGCCTCATTACTGCAAAGTCAAAGTCTTATGGTTAAGGCAAGGATGATTTGGTCATAAAATGATCAGTTACACACTGCCAAAATCAACTTCCTTAATATTAAGCCAACAGTTAATATTATTTATATAACTTTATAATCATGCATGGTGTTTTGCAATTGTATTCGGTGAGACTGTCTCCCAAAAAGTCTTTGGAGAGATGATAAAATAGCAGGTCTAAAGATAAGTGAAAGTATTGCTTTAATTAGACACCATGGGAGCCATATCCTTAGCTGATGTAAATTAAAGTCTATGGAGCTTTGCTGATTTACACCAGCTGAAGATCTACCTCTAATAGAATCATAGAGTTGGAAGGGACCTCAGGAGGTCATCTAGTCCACCCCCCTGCTCAAACCAGGACTAACCTCAGCTAAATAATCCCAGCGAGGGTTTTGTCAAGCCGCAGCTTAAAAACCTCTAAAGATGGAGATTCCACCACCTCTCCAGGTAACCCATTCCAGTGCTTCACCACCTTCCTAGTGAAAAACTTTTTCCTAATGTCCAACCTAGATCTCCCCCACTGCAATATGAGACCATTGCTCCTTGTTCTGTCATCTGCCACCACTGAGAACAGCCTAGCTCCATCCTCCCTGGAACCCCCTTTAAGGTAGTTAAAGGCTGCTATCAAATCCCCCCTCATTCTTCTCTTCTGCAGACTAAACAAGCCTAGTTCTCTCAGCCTCTCCTCATAAGTCTTGTGCTCCAGGCCCCAAATCATTTTTGTTGCCCTCTGCTGGACTCTCTCCAACTTGTCCACATCCTTTTTGTAATGGGGGGGGGGGACCCAAAACTGGACACAATACTCCAAATGCGGCCTCACCAATGCCAAATAGAGGGGAATAATCACTTCCCGCAATCTGCTGGCAATGGTCCTACTAATGCAGCCCAATATGCTATTAGCTTTATTGGCAACCAGGGCACGCTGCTGACTCATATCCAGCATCTTATCCACTGTAACCCCCAGGTCCTTTTCTGCAGAACTGCTGCCTAGCTCATCGGTCCCCAGTCTGTAGCTCTGTACGGGATTCTTCCATCCAAAGTGCAGGACTCTGCACTTGTCCTTGTTGAACCTCATCAGATTTCTTGTGGCCCAATCCTCCAGTTTGTTTAGGTCCTTCTGTATCCTATCCCTACCTTCCAGGGTATCTACCACTCTCCCAGCTTAGTGTCATCTGCAAACTTGCTGAAGGTGCAATCTACCCCATCCTCTAGATCATTAATGAAGATGTTGAACAAAACTGGCCTCAGCACCAACCCCTGGGGCACTCTGCTTGTGACTGGCTGCCAGCTATACATAGAGCCATTAATCACTACTCGTTGAGCCCTATGCTCTAGCCAGTTCTCTATCCATTTTACAGTCCATTCATCCAACCCATACTTCTTTAACTTGCTGATAAGAATACTGTGAGAGACCGTATCAAAAGCTTTGCTAAAGTCAAGGTATATCACGTCCACTGCTTTTCCCACATCCACAGAGCCAGTCACCTCGTCATAGAGAGCTATCAGGTTGGTCAGGCATGACTTTCCCTTGGTGAATCCATGTTGACTGTTCCTGATCACCTTCCTCTCTTCCAAGTGCCTTAAAATGGATTCCTTAAGGACCTGCTCCATGATTTTTCCAGGGATTGAGGTGAGGCTGACCGGTCTGTAGTTCCCTGGATCCTCTTTCCTCCCTTTCTTGAAGATGGGCACTATATTTGCTTTTTTCCAGTCATCAGGGACCTCCCCCAATTGCCACAAGCTTTCAAAGATAATAGCCAATGGCTCTGAAATCACATCAGCCAACTCCTGCAGTACCCTTGGGTGCATTGCATCTGGCCCCATGGACTTGTGTATGTCCAATCTTTCTAAATAGTCTTGGACCAGTTCCTTCAGTATTGCAGGATGTTCACCTCTTTCCCATTCTGTGCCACCTAGTGCAGTAGTCTGGGAGCTGACCTTGTCTGTGAAGACAGAGGCAAAAAAGGCATTGAGTACCTCAGCTTTCTCCACATCCTCTATCACTAGGGCCTGGTCTACACAGGTGGCTTAATTTGAATTAAAGTCCCTTAATTCAAATTAATTACTCCCGCGTCTACACTTGTGCAATTTTAATTCGAATTAAGGAGCCCTTAAAATCAAATTAATAAAACCACCTCTGCAAGTGAATTAGCACCTGAAGCGCATCAGTTAATTCGCATTAGTGTGAGTGTGGACACAATGGGACTTAATTCAAATTAATTGGCCTCTGGACTGTATCCCATGATGCCCCATTTCAGTACCCTCCCCCAAAGCAGTCCCAGGAAGATTTGAATCTTCATTTCCTGTGGTGAATGGGTTTAAAATCCAAGCTGCGATCACCCCTCCACACACACACACAACAAGCCCTTTGCAGTTTGTCTCTTTAAGGGTTTGAAAGATTTCACACACCCCCTCCCCGAATGGTGAATGCGTTTTAAATGCCAGCAGTGAGAGGAAATTCTTTGCTACATTGTTTCAGTGGCCAACCATGGAAACTGATACTTTCTTAAGAGTTTATTCACAGTGCTACATGTGGATACATTATATCATGCTTTCCATTAGTGAAATGGAAACATTTGTATCACTGCATTAATATACTAATTGACTCCGTTGTTATTTATCTTTCATTCTACAGACACCTGTAGAATCAAAATCAAAGGCAAGCAATATAAAGGGAGTGGTAGGGGGAGCATAAAAGGCAAACTTCATACAGGTGTGGGGGTTGGTTTGGTGGAGGGAAAAATCAAAGGCAAGCAATATACAGGGGGTGGTGAGGGGAGCATAAAAGGCAAACAGCATACAGTTCTAAAGTAATCCAGGATAAGCTGCGATGTATTTGTCACTGTCAAAATGAGAGCATAGTTCAGCCGGCTCCATGTGCCTGCAGCAATGGTGATCAGGGGAGTAAAAAAATAGCATAAAAATCCTTTTCCTGTTTGTTTTGGGGTGGGCAAAGAGGGTGGTGGAAGCAGCGCTGCATCCTGGGATGATGACACTCATCACAACAGCCTCCATGATTAGTTGCACTGTGGGATAGCTTCCCACATTGCACTGCTTTCTAATTCGAATTAAGGCTAGCCAGAGTGGACGCAAGAAACCAGCACACACACTGTAGTGTGGACAGTCTGCAGCACTTTCTAAAATTCGAATTAAGCTAATTCGAATTAGTGCTGCAGTGTAGACATAGCCTAGGTTGCCTCCCCCATTCTGTAAGGGGCCCACACTTTCCCTAATCTTCCTCTTGTTGGTAACATACCTGTAGAAACCCTTCTTGTTCCCCTTTACGTCACTTGCTAGCTGCAACTCCAATTGTGCTTTGGCCTTCCTGATTTCATTCCTGCATGTTCAAGCAGCATTTTTATACTCCTCCCTAGTCAGCTGACCAAGCTTCCACTTCTTGTAAGCTTCTTTTTTGTGTTTAAGTTCACCAAAGACTTCTTTGTTAAGCCAGGCTGGATGCCTACCATATTTGCTATTCTTTCTGCACATCGGGATGGTTTGTTCCTGTGCCCTCAATAAGGTTTCTTTAAAATACAGCCAGCTCTCTTGGATTCCTTTCCCGCTCATATTAGACTCCCAGGGGATCCTGCCCATCATCTCCCTGTGGGAGTCAAAGTCTGCTTTTCTGAAGTCCATGGTCCATATCCTGCTGTTCTCCTTTCTTCCAATAGACATTGGAAACAAGTCTTCAGTAACTACGTAAGGCACCAGCAAAAATCATTATACTGGTTTTCTTTGTTACTTTGAAAGTAACCAAACCCCACTCCATGTCTCACATTCATTTGAGGAAATAGAATATCCCTGTTCTTATAGACAACACCATTCCTGTTCTATCCTCATCTGACTGATGTAATTATATAGATGCTGTTTCCTATCCCTAGATGTTTTTTGCAACAGGACAAGTGAGAAAATTAAAAACAAAACAAAAACCCTAAATATAGACCAGTTGGAATGTTTGATCATGTAATGAGAATTACTCAAGTCTCTAACACAGATTGAACACTTTCCACAATGCTCAGCATAAAAAGAGGTTGCCAGTGGGACTGTGCCCTGCACAGGAATTGATTGGTTTCATAGCAGATGCCAGGCGAACTGCTGCAGCACTGTTTGCTCATGCCAATACTCCTGATGCTGCCACTTTGGATCCCCTTAAAACCTTCTGCCTTCACAGCCTCCTGCTGCTCATATTTTGGGCAAGTGGGACAAAGGATACTCTCTCATTGATCTTCACATGCTAAGATGAGGAAAATCTATTTCAGTGCTCAACAGATGGAACTACTGGTGCAGAAGGTCACTAAAAATTAGCAGTTGCTTTATGGAACTGGAGTCTTCCAGGGGAGTTAGCAAAAAGAGGGAAAAAAAAGACAGACTGATGTGGGTTTGGGAAAAAAATTCCATGCTGCATCTGAAGCTAGGTTAAACTTTTGGTGGGGAAGGAAAGCATGTTTGTGTCTAATGAATAGGAGAGAGTTTGTAAGAACTTAGCAGCCTTTATCTAAAATTCCTACCCTGTAATGCTGCAGAGTTCATTGTGGGCATAAGCTATTGACCTTGTAAGAGCTGGTTGTATATGTTAAAGATGCCCTAGGGATGGGCTTTGATGTGCACAACCATCTTTTTCAAACAGGTTTAAGTCTCGCGTTTTTGAATTGTGGTCTTTGGTTTGTCTAGTCTACACTGGAGATTTCAGTTATGGACAGCTAGCCAGCAGCGTGAACTATAGTTAAAAGAAGCCAAACCCTAAGCTAAACCTTACAAGCCATGGGTGGCACCAGTACCACTTATTTTGGTGTCAAGCTGCAAACCATGTCTTACAGCGGCTTTGTTTGTCTACATTAACTGTCACTACAGCAACTGTCTGACAGCTGCTCCAGGTACAGATCCCCCTTGTAATCAAGACCTTAGTTTAAACAGCCTCAAGTACAAGTTCACATGCATGTATAATACCATAAATCAAAAATTGTACACACTTTCCTATCAAGCTACACAACAGTATTCTCAAGAAGCAGTAACATTACATAACTACTGTTAAACTATACATATATTTAAAACTATCATTCCCATTAAGCAATATCCCTTGAACAAAAATATTAGATAATGAAATCAAGATAACAAAAATAATGCTCATTGGGTCAGAGTTAAGGTGATGAAATATGCATTTTTTTTAATACTCAGTAAGAAGAATGTGCTTCTGTTTAACTAGGTGGGCAGTTTAAGATTTGTGATTTCCTTAAGTATTCATTTTCTTCCTTTAACTGCTGGGGTTTTGTGAATGATGTGATAGGTAAGAAGCAAATTTTTGTCACTGAGCAACCTTAATGGGATTTTAGCACCTTGGACAGAGCAGTGGCTACCTCCAGAGAAGGAACAGCTGAGAGTCCTGAGGTAAGGACCAGAGAGCAGACTACAGAATCCCCTGGAAGGTGGGAGGGCACAGATTGGAGGGCTGTGTCATGAAGCAGAGGCTTTGGAGAGACACGGGTCTTAAGGCGGAGACGTAACAGCAGGTGAGAACCAACTGCATGGGGGCACTAGGACCTGTAGAGCTGAGTCCCCAGACTAACCAGCAAGAGGTGCAAGAGCGGAAAGTGCAATCCCATTACACCATCACAAAACTGTCACAACTGGACTGGCAGTTTCACAAGAGAGATCAAGGACTAAATGGGAATGCATAGTGAACAACCCTTTGACCTCCATGAGTCCCATGGCTGGGCAGTGGGATGGAGCTTAGCATTGCCTCTGCCCTGAGCGTACCTGGTCTGTGAACTGACAAATACAACGCCAGGGCAGTCATGATTTCCCCTTTCTCTGTCACTAGCACACACTAAAATCCCTCCCTGAGCAGTGCTTGATAGCATTCCTTGAGCTCACCTATGAGTTGGGAAGTGAAGTCTGTGCACGCTCTTTGGCCCTTGTTGTCTATTTGTTGCATGTGACCAGAAGGAAAAGAGAAGAAAGATGTGGTGTCGGATATGTCAAACCTGTGTTGTGCAGTACAGTAAAATAACCCACACACAATCCTAAATCTTCTGAGTAACTTTTACCCTTTGTTGGAAAATGTCATCTGATATCTTTTTGTCTTCTGAGGTACGGTGTGTGTAAAAGAACCTGCCCTTAATTTTTCTTTTGGTTTTCTGTTCAGAAGGCCCAGCCACTTCTCTGCTGAAAGCACACTGTAGATAATAATTAGACTGGAACAGCAGCTCAGCCCCAAGAGTGGCGTCTGTGCAGTTAGAAAAGGCATCTTCCAAAAAAGGCTGTGCTTTTTAACTCAGCTAAGCCTGGTGTATCACTAGCCACCTTCCTGCTTTAGGAATGAATTGCACCTCATTGCATTTCACTTTAGGAATGAAGCCTCCTCGGTTTTTCATGTGAACTCCTGCCCTTCCTTTTCAACATGCTGCCAGCTTAGTCTCAGCATGGTCTGCTGTGAAACACTAAGCTTTACTACAGCAAAGGAGAGGAAACTGCTGCTGTGACAAATAGGTAGCAATTCAAGTGAAATCCTCAGTCTTCCTTCATTCCCCACTTTTATCCCACACAGTCCACCTCCCTGCAAACACCACATTTTCCATCAATAATGTATTGGGTTACATTAAGGTCACTAGCATGCAAAAGAAAAGTAGCTTTTATTCTGGCTAGTGAATGAGACTGGTAGTATTTGCCCCCATTTTATTTTTTTGTGAGCTTTGAAGGGTGAATATTTTTGACAAGTGGAGATTTGCCAGTTGTTCTTGAGCATAAGCACACCATCAATCTCTGCACTGGCCTCAGTCAGCTAGGCAGGATAAGCTAGGCATTTGCCTCTCATTGCTATAGCTCTATAATGCTCCAGCTAGATGATCTTGCTCCAGGAGCAGTAACCTGGTAGAGAAAGCACCCTAATTATCTGAGCCCAGCATGTCACCCCAACCTGATCAGCAAGACCTCGTAAAAAGGAATTGGTTGAAGACTTCCTGCTATCTCCTGCCTTATCACCAACCACCTCTACAGTCGAACACAAACAACCTCTTCAATTCTTCATTGGTCCCATTGGAATTCATTGTCCAGAGATCTCAGACAAAAAAATAGGTGTGTTTGTGCGCGTTTTTGTGTGTGTATGCACAGAGGCATAGGTGCTGGACTAGGACCTAGGAGACCTGATTCTATTTCTGACCCTACCACTGATCTGTTGTATGACCTTGAGCACGTTACTTTCCCTCTCTGAGTCCGTTTCCCTCTCCCACCTTTTGTCTGTCTTCTCTGTTTAGATTGTAAGCTTTTGGGGGCAATGAATGTAACTCAGTAACTGTTTGTGAGTACTGAAATGGGGTCCCAGTCTTGGCTGGGGACTCTAGCAATACCTGTGATTCAAAATAAATAATAATTCATACATACGTGAAATCAGTGGGAACGATTGCTGAACATTCAGACCCAGGTCCTCAAAGGTGCCTAACTCCCAATTAAATCAGTGGGAGTTAGGCACCTAAATACCTTTGAGAATCTGGGCCTCATAACCTTGCAAATTTAGGTCTAAGGTTTAGAGGTTTGTCCATCACTGCTATTAAGATTTTCTAATTGGAGTGGAATCCAGTATTGTCACATCAGTGTGAGGCAGAAGATCAATAAGCTAGATTCAGCATAATCAATAGACTGAAAGCTGCAGATTCTAAATGCAGGAAAATATTGTTTGTATATGACTAGAAGAGAAAATACTAAGGAAGACGACAAATGGTGGTTGTGTTAAGTTTTGGGATTGTTTGCTTTTTTGGCTGTACTAAAAAAAAAAAAAAAAAAAATCACTGAACTGCCATTACCCTTGAAAAATAAGAACCACCAGAAAAAGAAAGCAAGAATATAATTCCTTGTGCAGGGTTATGTTTGCTTTTGAGAAAAACAGACAATAGAATGACTTTTTAGAATTAAACTTCTTAGATAATGTGCACAGGTGAAGTCCTGGTAAAAATTGCTCTAGAAAAGCCCAGTATTACCTTAACTCTATCTATTTCTAGGTGGTATATAAGTAACAAGAACAATCAAATGAGAGAGAGATCTCAAGAGAGTCTTGCACCACAATTCAGAGCAAGGTTCTTCACTATGTGTGTAACTAAACATCTGAGTAGCTGAAGTCCATGAAGTCATGAGCTTGAGTTCCTGGCTGAATTGGGGTCTGAATGAGGTCTCTTGTAATCCTTCTCACTTGTCTATTGCCTTTGGACAACATTCATGGAATGAGAAACAAAATTTCCTATGCTAACTCCGAAGCTCCCTCTCTCTCTCTCCCCTTTCCCCCTGTTCTACAAATCCTGGAATTACCCAGCTCAGGAAACACTGGAAGGAAGTTAGCCAAGGATGGGACAGAGCATGACCTTTGGCAGGAAAGTGTGGGGGGAGGGAAGGGGACAGTGGTGGACAGAGAGGCTTCAGGGAAGCCCTAAAATTAAATGTGTTCTCTGAAGCCCTCAGTTTGGAGATCAGATGTTTCCTGTGCCACAAATATTCCACTTTGGAAAGGCCTGGGCAAAAGAAGAAAGCAGAAATGGTTTCAATAAATGCCCATATCTGTTCCACAATCCCTTTGTGGTGACATCTCTCTGCCTGGAAATGACTTTCATACTTTGTAGGCCATGTTCCTTTCCCAGAGGCGCCTGCAAACAGGGATGAGGGAGCAAGAAGGAGACAGAATGCTGGAAGTCTGATGAGAGCAGGGAGGAATTTCTCGTCACTTCCCACCCAGAGGTCCCTTCCCACAGAGTAGAAACAGATGCCACTGGTTTCCTAAGTGCATGTGCTTTTGAGTCAATTCCCAGCAAAGGCTCTTTTTGGCTTTGGGGTCACAAAAATCAATAGCAAGAAACAGAAATCCTCCAACATCTCGGGAGCAGATAAAAGCTGCAGGGGAGGCCTGGCACAGATTTTGCCTCAGGCTATCATCCATTCAAACTTTGTGGGATGATGTGCCAAAATCCACAGACAAATCATAGTAGACTGCGTCAATAGCAACTTTTCTCCAAGGACCTCAAGTACTTAAAAGATTGATAAATAGTCTCATTTTCCAACCAGGGAAAATTAAGTGAGGGGTAATTACTTGCTCCATAGTCATCCAGTGGCAAAACCAGGAACAGGACTCAGATCTCTTGACTGTACATTAACTGCTTAATCATAGTCCCTTTGATCTCACTGCTTGACCATGTACTGCATCCAGAGCCAGGAACAGAATCTATCTCCTTATTCTTTCCATCCAGCTCTTCCCGTTAGATTGCATCCCTCTCCCAGGGATTCTCAGCACTGGCTCAGCTCTTGAAAAATTTAAAATATCTTGAATTTACTCTGGGCAGCTTCATAACGTGCTGTTGCTGTGATAGATGTGATATCTTGGAAGTGTGGAAACTTCAAAGACTATCATATTGAGATGTGCCTGATACTATGGGCATGGACTATTGCATCAAATGTTGTATATATCTTTTTATTCCTGGCTTGCCAGGTGGGTTTCCTCTGGAATCTGGAAGCAAATTAATGGAAATCTCTAGACAGATAAACAAGTCTCTGGAATTATCATCTCCAAAGAACTAGGAATGGTGTAGAGTCAGCCTGAGATGACTCAGATGAGCCTCATTTGATTCACAAATGGACATGAAACTTTAACCTGCTAGGTGGATTGAAGAACTCTTGAAACCTACCAGGGTTTCTATGTGGAAGATGGGTGATGGCTGGTAGGTGTAGTATGCATGTAGACTGACTGTTGTTTTATGATGATTTTTCTGCAATGCTCTTGTACTAACTACATTTATTGTAGTATGTGAAAGCTTTCTGGTCACTAGCAAAACCCTGCAGTGGACCCTGGGAGAGAGCAGAACTGTAGGTACCGGACTAGTCAGCCTGCTGGAATAATTACAGTGGATTGCAAGGGGGCTGAATCTCTAAAGCTCTGGTCTGGAGGGAGAGTCAAGCCAGTCCCTGCCCCTGCAAAGGTGATGGGTGGGGACCTGAGACCTCAGGGGTGCCATTGAAGAGATCGTGGTGGGGCAGAGGTACAGTCAACCACAGAATTATGACAGTTGCCACTGCCTCACCCTGCTGTGAGTGATGAGAAACAAACTTCCAAAAGGTCAGATGCTTGCCTGGGATAAAGACTAACATATGGAAGCTTTTCTGAACCTCATCTGAACTATCTAAGTTGCTGGGTAGCTTCAGTATGAGGAGCAAACCCACTTCCCGTAGCTTTCTGATGGCTTCAAAGGAAGCATTTACTCCCCCGTTATTTGTAACCTAGCTGTTCAGAATGCCAGTGACTTACATTATTAGCCAGTGGAAGAAAATTCATGGTGAGACAGTCCAGCAAGAGCAATAAGTAACTGAGGACATTCCAGAAGTGGATGTTCAGATTTAACTAATAGAATTTAGATACCTGGGCAAATAAGGACTTCCTTATTAGACAAAGAGCTAGGAGGAGATATAACGTCATTATTTGGCATCTTCACAAAGCAAAGCTTGTGGGATAACCTGGTAAAATGGTAGTGGGATGGCTTTTTTACACTCTTTAAGGAGCATAAACCAAGATGGGATCGCTATAGATCCACAGCACCTGAGAGCTGGTGAGATAAAATGGGATTTCCCTGTGTGAACTCAGTTTTGTTCCACTGACTGGGTAAACCCCATTTACCCCTGTCCTGCAGAATGGGAAGGGCCAGGAATCTCTGCCATTTCAGTGGCTACAGCCTTTGTGAAATCTCCCAAATATCTGCTTTAACTTACAAAACAAGAATCAAAACTGTTCTCCCCCCTGCATTCAGTAAAGATGCACACCATAGTGAATTTTGGGAGGAAGAGATGGGAGTGGGGGGAGAAGCAACTCTTGAATGCAGGTGCTCAGACACATCATGAAACCCAACCAAGAGAAGGAAAAGTCCCTAGAGTGTTGTGAGGAAGAAGTGGAGCTAGTGTGGTGTGACAGTTCTTAGTCCCGTTGTTTTGGAAGGTTGGGACAGTGCGGAGCAGGGGGTGTAAAGGAGATGGGGGTAGCTTATAAGGCAGAGGGATGGAGGCTGCTGAAAGTGAGGAGGGCAGGACTGGAGGGAGGCCTTGGCACTTCAGCCCCAGGCTTTGGCATGTGGATTTGGGGAAACACGGTCTCTGTGGGGAGCCCCATGTCCTCACATTTCCCATTCCCTTCTGCTGACATGTTTCCTACAAACTTTGCACAGGATAGAAAAATCCATTACAAAAGGAACTTTAAAAGTAGCTTTAGTCCTAACACCTGCCACATCTATAACATCATTGTTACATGGCTATTGAAATCAGGTACTTGGGTCTGTTTCTATATAATAAAACTTGTGACTTGACCCAGAAAAGCACTTGTCCTGGGGGTAGATGTGCCATCACCTCAGGGGAAATTTGTCTTTTGAAAGAACCATAAAACTGAGGTCCTGTCCACCTAGCTCATTAAGGAGCTGTAGCCTGGTGGCATGGCCTACCCGGGGCGTCGTGACCCTTCCTCGGGCCCAGGTTCCGAGGAAAGCCACAGTACCTTGGTCTTCAGGAATAAGCTCACTGATTATGAGTCTTTAGCCCCAGCCTCAGGCGGGGCGGGCTTCCCTCACAGTCTGCAGCCCCCTGGCCCTCATGTAGGGCAGGGTTGGTATGGCACCCACGACCCCCAGCCTTCCAACAGGTGGGGCGGGCAAGCAGTCTATTGCCCCCAGCGCTCAGGCAGGGTGAGGCAGGCAAAGTAGTCTATAGCCCCCAGCCATCCAACAGGCAGGGCTGGCAAGCAGTCTATAGCCCCCCAGCCCTCAGGCAGGGCGGGGTAGGCAACACAATCTATAGCCCTCGGCCTTCCAACAGGCAGGGCAGGTAAAGTAGT
This sequence comes from Emydura macquarii macquarii, assembly GCF_026122565.2. NCBI lineage: Eukaryota > Metazoa > Chordata > Testudines > Chelidae > Emydura > Emydura macquarii. The sequence continues at coordinate 20,833,315 of NW_027131927.1, forward strand.
CTGTTGCCTCTGGCCCTCAGGCAGGGTGGGGCGGGCAAAGTAGTCTGTAGCCCCAGCCTGCAGACAGGTGGGCTATCAAGCTCGGTATCCTCTGGCGCACAGCTTCAGAGGAGCCAAGCACTCCTGGGGTGGCTAGGGGAGTGGGACGCAGGCCCACCCGACTCCACTGCTTCCAAGCCCAGGGCCCTAGCAATGGCAAAGTGGTTTGCCACTGAGTCAGGGGGGCTCCAGCTGCAACACGCTGACTGGTTCGACCACAGACTCAGCCAAACTCTGTTCGGCTGTCCCTGGGCTACTTCCTCCCACCCTGACCCCGGGGACCTGCAGCCAGGGGTCTCTCTCCAAGTCACTGGGGTAGACGGCGAGTGGGAGCCCCATGAGTCTCTCACCATTGGCCAGTCTGGAACCTCCTTGGGGCCGTCCGTGGATGGCAGCTCCTCCAGGTTCCCAGGGGGTCCTCCAGTACATCGGAGGCAGCTCCAGCTCAGGCAGCTCCAGTGAATCCCCAGCATTGGGCAGCTCCTCTAGGTCAGGGCCGGTCTCGAGGGGTTGCTCCCACTCAGCGGTCTTGGGTAGTTCTTCCATTCACTCAGGCCCAGTGGCCCAGGCAGGCCTTGGAGGCTCGGGTCGGGGGGGTGGAGGGGCGGTTGCTCCGCACAGCCACAGAGCCTGGGTCAGGCCCAGCTTGCAGCCTCAGGGAAGGCACGTCCTTCTCTGGCAGCAGCTTCCCCCCCCAACTGAGCTGCTAGACTGGCCTTTTAAGCTTCTCTTTCCTGTCCTGGCTCTGCCCCTTTTCTCCCAGGGTATTCAGCCTGCAGGGCCTTGTTCTGCCCAGCAGGGGCGTTGCAACCCTTCCTTGGGCCCAGGCTCTGAGGAAGGCCACAGCGCCTTGCTACAGAGCCCATGGCACTGTTTGCACACGCAAGTCCTGATTTCAGTGTGGACAATTCCAGTACATTGTGCCCAGTGAAATTCCCCTGTTCGGCTTCCATTAGCTATGGAATTCTTTGCATCCTGCACAGGTTGCGCTACTGTGTTACCAGAACCATTGTTTCACCCCAGAGATGGCTCTATTACAGGGCTGGGTGAGGTCCAGAGTGTGCCTAATGCTTGCATAGGTCTGTATGAATACCAAGAGCCTTCCTCCTTTGCCCTTCCTACCACATGTTGAGCAAGGACCATACATCCCCTGCCTGCGCTCCTCTGAATTCTTTCCTAGCACTCTCTGGTTGTGGCCCTGCCTCCTGTCCACTCTCACAGACTAGCAGAGTTAGCCAGATACAGGGGAAAGCCTGTCTCGCCCTCCTAAGGGCCTGGAAGGGAATTCTGCCTGCTTGAGGCATGATGCGTCCTGGAGCTCCTGCTAGGGCAGAGCTGCTCCACGGCATCCCAGCGTGGGCTTGTGCCTCAAAGGCACAATCTGGTCCACAGTTTGCAGGCAGTGTGTAAAGCACTTAGGGATCCTGCTAGCAAGAAGGCGCCATTCAGACTTAATAACTACCATTCAGGTGGCAAAGCTTAGAAAGTTAGATGAAAGCATGAGAACTGCAAGCAAATATCCCTTCTTCCCCATCCCTGGGCCATGAGGGGGAAATGGATCCCATTTACTGCAGTCAAAAGGGCTTTCAGTCATTGGTTGTATCTGATGTGGTTACAGAGGGATGCTGGAAAGACATCACACAGCACAGGTGAGTGAGCTTTTAATGTAGACTGTATCACTTTGTCTTGAAAAACCAAGGAAGCTGCCAGGAGCTCTCACCTCCTCTGCATGGCAAACAAAGCTAGGTTGTGACTATACTCCCATTATAGGGAAATAAGAGGGTGTAAGAACCCTGTTTTTGCTTTAGCTTGGATGTGCAGGACTAAGTGGGTTCTATGCATCTGCTACTTGTCTTCAGTGCAATTGGGTGTGTAAGAGAGGTGGAGGGTATGGAGTGGGCAGAGCCTTGGTTCTGCTCCCCAAAAGAACCAATCAGCATGGCTAAGATGTTGTGTTTGGGGGAGGTGTCATAATTTGCTGCCATGATAAGCCAGTAACAAAATATTGTTCCCCAGGTCCACAGGAGAGCAGGGAAGGCACACCATTGGCTACCCCGGGTCTTATCCTGGAATGGTGCAGCATACCCACTGCTCCTTACTTAAGGATGTGCCTGCATGCACAATCTAGTCTTATGTTTTAAAATTGCATAACTTTGCCTTCTGTTTAGAAAATATGAATTAAAAAAGCAATGATGCAATCCCACGTTATAAAGCAGAGGCTGTTAAAAGATTAAATCACTGTTAAGTTACAAGAAAAGTAGAAAACGTATAGCGGAAATCTCCTTTTTTGCCTCCTTGGATTTATTTTTGGAGGAGATGGAGTTTTTACAATAAGTTTTGAACTAACAAAATATGCTCTTAAAAATGACACATCTCCCTCCCGCAAAGAGGAGAGGAAATTAATTCCAGTGTTCTTCAGATCACAGCTGCAGTATTCTCCAAAAGCACCAGGGCTCAGATTTGAAGGTATTTAACCATTGCTGTACTCAGCATTGCAATGCCTAACCAATTTAGGAGCCTAAATCTCATTTTCAAAAGGTATTTAGGCACTTGGGAGCCAAAATCACATTGGCAGCCAAACTCCTCATGACCTGACTTTATGAAATGGAGGTGTTTTTACCAAAAATGGCTGTGAAAGGTGCCTGGCTGGTGCCCTTTAAAAGAAAAAAACTAGACTGCTTAGGGCAGGCATGGTTCTTTAGCCTTGGTACACAGCTACCTAAAAGAAGGAACTCCAAATGCCAGCCAAGAGTGCCACAGCTCTCAAGTTGTATGATCATCCTTAGATGTCACTGGTAGTGGGTGCTGGAGAAGAGATGGACACCACCAGCATTATTATCCATAATCATTCATGATGACATGGTGACACTTCAGCATAGAGGTGACACATTGGCTACCACATTCAGGGGAATTGATGCTTTAGCACCAGGTAATTTCAGCCATGCATTTGAGAAGCAGTGACTAGATTCCAAGCAAATTAAACTAGGAAAGCAAGTGTTTTCCATCAGCACGTGGAATGTTTGCACCATGAAAGCAGGTTACATCAAGCTAATACACAATGAGCTCTCATCAGATAAGAGAAGTGATTGGTTTGTGTAAATGCAGATGGATTGGGAAAGGAATAATAATTACTGCAGAAGGAAGCACGCTGATCTAGAGTGGTGATGCTGGAATAACACAACATGGGGTAGTGTGTCTGATCAAGAAACATATCAGCCCTAATGTGATGGCCAACAAATTGGTCAACAGCAAGTTGATGACCCTCTGATTGGCAGGTCATCTTCATAATGTAACTGTTTTTCCCTGTTACACCCTCTGCTAGTGACTGTGAAGATGAAGAGGTTGAAGTTCTACGGGGACATTGAGAAGGAGCAAGCTGCTACTCACTGTAGAAACATCTTATTTGTACAAGGTGACTGGAATGCATTAATCCTGAGTTACCCAAAATGGCACAGCAGTGTTAGGAGATTTGAGTATGGAAAGACAAACAGCTGAAGACTGCAACTCATGCAATTTCTGACTGGAAATGACGTGGTGCTAACGAATACCATGTTCAAGCACAAACTGCAAAGGCATGGATTTGGACATCGCTGGATTTGTGGACTCAATCAGATCAGCTTCATCTAAATTTCAAAGAGGCGGAACTCTAGTTTGATGGTGAGTTCTTCTTTTAAGAAGGCCGATATAGGATCCAATCATAATTTTATAATAGCCAAGATAAAGATCACACTGTGAAGCAAGAAATGGCCAGCATGTATCTCCAGAGTCCATTATAATGTTGACATACTGAAAGTCCATGAAACAGAAGTGGAATTCAAGAAGATGACTGAACAAAAGCTGCAAGTTACTGACTTCTGCACAAGCAGCGTAGGTCAGATAGACTACAACATCTCCTGTAGCATTTGAGAGACTGTGGATGAACTCCTGGAGAAACAGATCTTATAGAAAAAACTTGGAGAAGACTGAATTTCTGTGATCAACGAAGTAAGCTAAGAGCACAAAGGAAGACAAATGAAACTGCAAAAAAAACAATATTCCTGTATGACATGAGAAATAGATGCACTGATTAAAGTGGCAAAAGAAGATTGACTTGAACACTTGTACCTTGATATACAGAACTCCTTTGTGGCAAATCAAAGACCTATCAAACCATCAAGACTCTTTCAACGGTTTCTCTGGCAGGAAAAGCACTATTTCATCCAGCACTTGGGATAGGGATTACCAGGAACTGTATAACATGAGTAAAATGAATTCTAAGATGGAAGTGAAAGAAGCAGAGGAGATCTATATGAGACTTATCCTGATGAGCTTTCTCCTATAATAGAGAAGTTGAGGGCACTGAAAAGGCAATAAAGCCCCTGGAATGGATAACCTTCAAGAAGAACTAATTAAAAGTGGTGAAGGACTCATCTGGACACAACAGAAGACTGCTAGTGTGATTTGGGAGTCTGGAAGATGGCCCAAGACTTGGACACAGTCTCTAATGGTTCCTATTCATAAAAAGGGTGACTCAGCTGTTTGTGGAAATTACCATACAATCTTTCTATTGATCCAACCTACCAAAATACTGCTTCGCATCCTCCTGGAGAGAATTTCCCAAGACAGAACTTTCTGACTGAAGAACAAGCTGGGTTCAGACCCAAAAGAGGTATTGTGGAGCAAATATTCAATCTGCATGTGCTATGCAAGAAAGTGATGGAGAATGATTTGATAGCAGCCTTTAACTAACTGAATGGGGGTTCCAGAGAGGATGGAGTTAGACTGTTCTCAGTGGTAGTAGATGCCAGAACAAGGAGCAATGGTCTCAAGTTGCAGTGGGGGAGGTCTAGGTTGGATATTAGGAAACTTTTTCACTAGGAGGGTGGTGAAGCACTGGAATGGGTTACCTAGAGAGGTGTGAAATCTCCATCCTTAGAGGTTTTTAAGGTGAGGCTTGACAAAGCCCTGGCTGGGATCATTTAGTTGGGGTTGGTCCTGCTTTGAACAGGGGGTTGGACTAGATGACCTCCTGAGGTCTCTTCCAACGCTAATATTCTGATTCTCTTATGTGGATTTTGCTAAGGTATTTGACAGTCTATGGTACAAAGCTCTTTGGGCAAATCTGAGGCTATCTGGAGTTGGTGAAAATGTAATAAGGTAGTTACAAAATCTCTGGAAGTGTCATGGCTTCAGTGATTGCAGGGCGTGAGCAAAGTAATTGGTGCAACTTGAGGATAGATATCAAACAGGGTTTCTTGCTATCCCCGACCCTCTTCAAGTGTTATCTTGAAGAAGAAATCCTAAGAATAGCACTGATGGAACCTACAGGGGTTTTCTGTCAATGGACAAAAAATTAATCATCTGTGCTTCGCACAGATTGGATCATCACAAAAGGAGCTGCAAAAATTGCTAGACAGATAGCAGTAGAAACAGAAGTTAGGGTTAAAGATATCACAAGAAAAAACAAAGACAATGGTGACATCTAGATTGAAAAGGTGAAGATATTTCCACCCAAACTGAGGAAGTATTGGAGCATGCTGAGCATGTCAAATGAATGTTTGTATGATTACATGGGACACTAAACATCACTTAGGTCTGACTTAGTGCTGGACTCAACACTGCTGCTCTAACAGTGGTCAGACAACATTTGGAGAAGCAAAGGTATGAACATGGAGTGTAAAATGAAATAGCTGCAGTTTCATCTTCCACATCTTGCTATGTGGACATGGGACATGGCTGCTAGGGAAACAGGACATCAAGACGCTCTTTGCCTTCTGATTGAAATGCTACAAACACATGACTAATGAGGAGGCAATTACCTGAATTTATAGCATAACCATAGTGATACTAATATCAAGATGATGAGATGAAGAACACTTGAGTTTGCAGGACATGTGGGTTGGAAGAGCAGAGAAAGATTGCTGAAGCAAGTGTTGCAAGGATTGGTGCCAAGTGCCAGGGATGGTGGATGTCCACAGCGAGTGGGGTTTGACAATGTGGACGACTGGGGAGATGTTTCTCAAGCCTGTGTGAAGACTGCAAAATGTGGAGGAAGATTCCTGCCCAGTGTGTCTCGTGTGCTGTTCTTACTGTTCATTGTGATGCGACTCTATAGTGCTTAGCTCTGAGAAAATGATGATGATGTGCTTAAGTAGCTTGCTGAACAGAGGCCTGAATAACTTTTTCATACAAGGCACATTCTGCTATCCTTCTGTATGCTGAACAGCACCTTTCTCTACAATAGTCCCATTGACTTCAAAAGCAGTGATTGTGGCATATTATGCTATGCAGTATGAGTGAGAGGGTTGGAATTTGGCCCAAAGATTGTTTTCTCATCCATAAGATGTAATTAGAGTGCATTCTCATACATAGCCTTTTGTTTCTTCTTCTAATGCTAGCAATTTTTTTCATTGCATTGCATAATACATCTGAAAAAAATCAATAATGGAAATATTAAAACACACAAATCTCGTGTGAACTCAGACCGTGTGTGTTCCAACTCTCCACACAATGATAAAGCTCTGGAAATATGGGTCTATGAATATTCACCCAGATCCTTAACAGCAGCACGGTTTGCAGGTGCCATGATATTACAGCAGCCAAAAATCAATGCGGAGGCAAAATGAGATAAAATAGGTCTCTACTTCGGGGCTATCACTGTGGATGCAAACATGTGATGTTCAGCCTTGCATATGAATTATGTTACTGTGCAGAATAATATGGTCCAAATTCAGACTGTGAAGCCAGTTGAATTGCAGTGGAAGGATTCATGCTCATCAAGAGGTTCAGTTTGCCTGTATACAGTTTGGCAGCTTCTGGGAGAAAGCTGTCCCTGGTTTTTTCAGATCTGTAACTTTTTAATTTCATCAGCAACAAAGTACATCATGCTTCCACACAGGGCGGATCAAGAATTGCAGAGCCTTCCCCTGCAAGGTACTGTAAACAACAAGTAAATGATGTATACCACACTTTATCCCTTCAGCTTGAAAAAGGCATATAAAGATCCAGGGTGAAATTCTGGTTACACAGAAGTCAATGCCAAACTGCCCTTGACTTCACTGAGGCAGGATTTCACCATTATGTAAATTGTTCCACTAATAGGCCCAGATTTTTCAGAGACTAGCTCCTTCTGATTTAATGCCCACAATTTTATGCAGCAGTGTATGCAAGAAAGAAATTGGCCCTAAGCATCAAATTTGTTTCCTAGTTGAAAGATGCCTGCTCTATGCTGACTCTGCATTTAAAAGTCACAATAATCTTGCAAATAGGCAATGGGTGAAGTAAGCATAAGATATGGAAAAGACTGAAAATGAAGGAAACACCTTAAAAAGGTTTGAATAAGACTTGGAATTTCAACTGGCTTTGCCTGTCCAAAGTTCTGAAACTTCTCATTATAAATTACTATGGGTCATGTTCCAATATCCCCACTCATGTTGTATAGTATTTTACCCCATAAATAGTCAATTGACTTCAGTGGGGCCACTTGTGGACCACTTGTGGAATAAGGTATCAGGATTTGGCCCTCTGGCCCAAATCCAGCTCCCATTACTCAACCTGAATGATCAGGATGAGTTCTGGGGGGATGAACAAAGATGGCATTTGGAAGAATGTATTATCATCATCATCCCTATGTTACAGAGGAGGAACAGGGTAGATTAAGTGACTCAAACCAGATCACACAGGCACTCGGTGACAAAGCCAGGAACTCAACCTAGAGCTCCAGAGTCCCAGTCTAGGATAGGATGACCAGATGTCCCAATTTTAAAGGGACGGTCCCAATATTTGGGGCTTTGTCTTATATAGGTGCCTATTACCCCTCCCCCCCCCCGATCCCAATTTTTCACACTTATTATCTTGTCACCCTAGTCTAGGTCCTTAACCACAAGATAATCCTCCATTTCTAACGAGCTAGAGGTGAAAATGTAGAACATAAACCTACAAAAAGGAAGAGGGAATTGAAAGAATTTCACTGTGGCTCAACCGTCCTCTATAAGGTCTTTTAATTTAGTTGAAGCCCTACAGTGAACGAATTAATCAGTCCACTGAAACCACAACTGCAATGTGTTTTATTTACAAAATCCAATAATCATTCTTGGGGCATGGCATGACAGTGGGAGGCAGGGCATCCCCAAAGAAATCACTAATAAAAATGTTAATTCTGAACAAGGAAAAGAGCTCTAATCAACATGCCTCATATTTGGTTTATTAATGTAACTGAAAACAGAATCCACCTAAATCATGCAAATTATATACAGGGTTCTTTCCCTGCTATCATAATTATAATAATCTTACTGAAATGTGGATTCTAAGCGGAGTTTTCAAAGAGACTAAGCTTAATGTAAAATATGGGAGGGAAAAAACCCCACAGCTGTGATCTGCAGCTCTGCTTTTATGACATTTGAAACCCTGATTTATGAACATGGTTATAAGGTTTTTAACTGTGGTGAAAATGAAGTGAGGTTAAACTTCTTCCTATTAGCATTAGAATTACAATCACAGCATGTTACAATAGACTAATAAATGTTACTTTTTGAGTAATGAAATTGCCATCAAGGCACTGTTAATCGGAATGAGATTATAATTGGAGTTGTGCTGTGTGAGGAATGGGTCTGCAGAGACTGACAGAGCACTGATTGTATATCAGAGGCAGTTGGCACTCTTTGCATTAGGTTATCCTTTTTAATGCGGTATACCTGAACCATGTATAATAGCTCGAGGGTAGACAAGACGGTACTTAGGTTGCATAGTAGTCAACTTGCCATATAGCTACAAAAAAATAATGAAGGACGATGATACAATGACATAGGCCTTGGTTCAGCAAAGCATCCTTATTCAGCAAAAGCACAAAGCACATGCTTAACTTGAAACATATGCTTCAATCCCATTGGCTTCAGTGGGATTTAAGAACATGCTTAAATGCTCTCCTGGATAATGGCCATGATGACTACTTTTCCTAATACCTAATTCACATTTTTAATCCCAGAGAGGTAGAATCTGTTCTAAAATCTTGTTGTTCAGTTAGCAACTCTGGATAGAACTTCAAAATAACATTGGAAATGAATTTGGTTTTTACTGATTTAAACAGATTTTATTCTAAACTAACCATTATCATTTCCAGAGTAAAGATTAATCTGATATCTGGAATCAAATTAGCAATGCCAAAATGGACTTCTATAGTAGACCAAAGATCAGGTTTGTAAACCTTTGAAAGATATGGCGTGGTGAATCATAATTTCTCCCTTAACTGTACTGAATTTAGCACTGGTAAAAGATGTTGGTTTGACAAAGCTAGAGACGGAGGATTTTATTTCCCTCTGATTTACACCAGTATAAAACAGGTGCTACGCAACAGAGTTCCACCTGATTTGCACTGGCGTGAATTTGAGGAGAATCAGGCTCTGAAGCACACTCATATCTGCCAAACAGACACAGCATGGGACAGTATCAGTGTGAGCTTCCCTGCATTTCACCACCTGTGTTCCTCAAGTAGAACTCAGCAAATATGGCAAGAAGTATTCACAAATATCCTGAAAAATATAACCTACTGAAGGTATTTTAGGCCCCAACTCAAAAGTATTTAAGCATGAGCCTAATTTTAAGCAAGTGAGTAATCCTAGTGACTTCAATCAGGGCCTTCTTCACAAACATTCAAATGAGTGAGTCCATAGTCCCAAGAATGTTTGTGGCTAGCAAAGGTATCTTAAATGCCACCATGAATGAATGAGTACTCAAGTGAATGTTTGCACTAGAAGCAGTCTTGTGGCCATTTAAAAAACAGCTACATCCTTAGTCAGTGTAAACCAACGTAGCTCCACTGATTTCACTGTAGCTGCTTTGCTTTATACCATCTGATGATCTGGCCTGCTGTGCATAATAGTCTTACAATGGATTCAGAGAATAATCAAATTTTCCTTAATAATGTATTCTGTGCCTAGTGTTTCTGGTCTCCTGTGCCATGAATTTGAAATTCTGTGGTCACTTCTGGCTAATTTTACAAACTGAAGTAATGCTATTGGCCGCTGAGAGGCCTAAAGATTGTGAAATAAGACCATTAGGTGGATGTTTCTGCAGCAAAACAATTAGAGGTGACAGTTAAGTGCCCATAATTAGATTCCAGAATCATTGATATGAATTGACTTAGTTCTAGGTTTCTTAGAGCATGTTTTAGAATATCTGCAGACTCAGGTGGACAACTCTGCCTCAATATAGATGAAGTTCTTGGAAAGAATTATTTCCAAAAGGGTTGCAAAGCTTAGTTGCTAGGGCAGAATTGTGACAACGAATGAGTTTCTGCAGCAAATCCAATGCCTGTGGTATAATGGAATATATGGGGCCTGTTTTATAACAACACATTGGAAAATATCCAAAGCAGGGTGTGTGTTTCTGCATAGCTTGAGACCTAAAGGGTTAAGTGTTGTGATCATAAACCATACAGTAATTGCTCTCAGACCTATTAGCAGGATGTCTTGCATAGAGTGTCATCCTACCATTCCCCATGGGTCCTGTTCACTAACTCTTTGCATTTTGACAGTAATTACCATCCAAGCACAAAACATCATTGACTACAGCACAGATCTACTCTCATGGTAATATATCAACATCAATTGCATCTTAAGGATATTTTAAATTCTATGCTTAATTGGGCTTAGGAAAATCAAAGCCATAATCAAAAACAACAAAATGTACACACAAAAAATTTCCAACCAAATTAGAAGTGCTATTTCAGCATGAAAATTAAATTGACCCTAGTGGATAACTTTCCAGAAGTGTGCATTGGAAGTAACAAGAGAACATTGGTTGTGCACTCATTTTGAAAATGGTTCCTTGTAATATTTTATGCAACATAAATTGTACCTTGGACAGCTCCACTACTGAAGAATTTTATATGAATGGTCATTGTTTGACTTTGTCCTTTCTCCTAAAAATAGTATCCCTAGTAACATCTACTGTCACATGACTTTCTCCTGCGTGTCTATAGACTCTCTTATCCACTGCAGCACTGGCCGCCAACTCTGCCATTCCCTGCATACTGCTGAAAAAAGCAACAGTTTCTACCACTGATGTAGAGGCTCAAACAGCCACAGATAATCACATACCAGGCAAGACTGTGTCTCTTCTTGGCATCTCCTGTTATTTAGACAGTAATCACTTGCTATTTCTCCTTGAAATTTGCCTGCCATTGTAGTCATGTTGCTTCACAGTGCCAGTCAGTGGGATGTAAATCTTAAATGTAGTGAGAAGGTGACAGTAGCAACACATATCCATACCTCCATTAGCTTGAGATGGAAAACAATGTTCCCAGTACACTATGGCATGCCCTTTGACGGAAGTAATGGATTGTGGTGCCATAACCTGCTGTGAGTTTTCACAGAAGACATGAAATTGACTGTAAAATTTTATGCTGTGATCCCTGAGACAAGTATCCTGTAGAGTAGGGTATAGAATCTGGATGTTTATGCTTGTATGGGGGGGTGGCTCTGGAGATTGGTAATTAACAGCTTATGTAGCTTTCAACCACTAGGTCATGGGTTCAAATGCAGTCAAGATTGCTAGTGACTGAAAGTCATACCCAGCTGATAGATAGTTGGTGGCCTATAAAAATGAGTTAGTGGTCTCAGTACAGCTCCTAATAGGCTGATATCCATTCAAATCACAAAAATGCTATTGCAATTGACATTGCTGGCTGTCTCAGCAAAGAGATCAAGGCTGAATGCTCTCTGGAGATCAAACTACTTTCTGAGCCCTAGACATAACCAGGGTGTAGGCACAGTGATTCTTACTGCTTCGGATGTACCTGTTGCGTGCATACTTTTCAGGGCTTTCATTAGCACTTAAAGGAATAAGAAAAAATTCTCATTAGTAAAAATCATGCAGTGGTAACAAACTAAATATATAAACCTGTATAAGAAGATGCTATGTTGTGTTGCCATTTGATTTTCATTTTCCAGTTTTCATAGATTTTAAGGCTAGAAGGGAACAGCATGATCCTTAGTCTGACCTCCAGTAGAAAACAAGCTAGAGAACCTCACCCAGTGCATCAAGCCCATAACTTGTGTTTGAACTACAGGATATCTCTTAGAAAGACATCCAGACTTGATTTAAAGACTTCAGGTGATAGGGAATCCATCACATCCTGAGGTAACTGATTCCAATGGTCAATTTACCTCACTGTTAAAAATGTGGACGTTATGTCTAGTCTGAATTTACCTAGGTTCAGATCCCAGCCATCAGATTTTATTATGCTTTTTCTGCTGTATTAAAGAAACACCTACTGTAAGAAATGTCTTCTCCATGTGTTTACATGTAGACAGTGATCAAGTCACCTCTTACCTGCTTCATTTTTCCCCTTCATCATATTTTTCCCTTCTTTTCTTGCAGTGTTGTACAGATGGAATTCATGCCTGGGCATGCACCTGCATGCATGCATGCATACACGCTTCTCCTCACCAGTAGTGGCACTGCAGATGCAAAAAGGAGTGAAATCCTGGTCCTATTGAAATTAATAGGAGTTCTTTCCATTGACTTCAATGGGGCCAGAATTGATCCAACTCTTGCCATTTGTTCATCTCTGAACTCTCTATCTCTCTCCCAAGATGTCCACACCCACACCACACCCACACACCAGTGTGAGTCCTCATGAGCTGTAGAAATGTACCTGCTCCATGACATAAAGCCTTTGCCTTTGCAGACTGAACACACCCACACCCACACTTTGAACCACATTCCTGGTGCTGCCCACCACACCCACACACTACTCATACAGTATACCAATTGGGACTGCTCCTCTGACAGTTTTTAAAATCAAGGCAAATAACTTGATCCAACTCTTGCCATTTGTTCATCTCTGAACTCTCTACATGTCGCCAGTATCTCTCTGGTAACAACAGGGAGCCATGAAACGAATGCAGTGATCCAAGTGTGAGTCCTCATGAGCTGTAGAAATGTACCTGCTCCATGACATAAAGCCTTTGCCTTTGCAGACTGAACATGTATTGGCCCTGTCTGCAGCCACATGGCATTGTACTCTTGTATCTAATTTGCTCTTCAATATCACTCATTTATTTTCCTAATACTTGCTTTCAAAACAATGCTTACAGTGTACTCAGAAGCTAATTGCTTATTAGGAGAAAGAAGATGACCCTGTCTCCCATTTGCTGCTTTTTTCTCTTGAGATTTCAACACAAATCTCTAAGATGGGTGTTTTTACCAAGATGTGTGGGTAATTTTAATTTCCTTTTCTTCTTAATCATCATGGGTTTCTCACTGAGATTTGAGATCACGTAGTATTGGCTGTAAAATGATAAACAAGAGGAGCATTTGCTTTTTCATGCTGCCTAAGGCAATTACGCAAAAAAGCACTCCTATTTTTCTAATGGGAAGGCATCTTTTTCTGACTTCATTTTGAGTGGAATCCCATGAGCCTTTGCTGCTGCAAAAGGTTCCGAGAGCGGCTTTGGAATATATACCTCAGGTAGATTATGATTGACTCTCATCGCTTGCAGCCTAGCTTCTGGAGAATGGCAATGGCTGAGAGGTGCCCAGTGCCAACCTCAATGTGAAAGTGGATTGCCATTTTTGCTAGAAGTAATTGATGGCCAATAGAGACTGGCTTTTTGTCAGTTCCAGTCTTTCAGACAAAGTCTGATGTGCTGCCTGCAGAGAAGCAACCTCTCTTCCGACAGCGAATCTCAACGCACTGTTCCATTTGGACAAGTGATTGATTCCTCTGTAATACTCTTAAATGGGAGTTGCATTGGTATCCAGTGGAATCTCAGGATCAAAGAGACAAGGTCTTTAGCATTAATTGGGCCACCCTGCATCAGGTGAATTCCTCTGCTTATGGGCCAAATGCAAATGTCACATTAAGTGATTGTTACAGGGGAATAAACATGACTTTGAGTGCATCACTTGTTTATAGCCCAGGTTTTTAGCCACATGTCTTTGAAAACATATACCACTAACAGGGACTGAAATCATTGCTTTTGACAGTAATTGTCATGGATCAGCAAGACTAAAAGACCAGAGATGTGGGCTTCTTTTTCCTCGTGTGTAAAAATGTTGTGCTTTTGAAGGTTGAAGGACTGATAGCACTGGAGACTGAAGTCCTCTGTTTATTCACAACTGAGACAGGTGCTAGCAGGAGCATTTCAAAATTCTCCTTGCCAGCTATGCCTGCGTGGAGCCAGCCCTAGGGAAGACTGGCTCTTGGAGCACAGTATTTGGACCGCTGAATTTTTTCTATTCTCCCCAAACCATTGTTTAAAGGATTGTTTCAAACGTGAAATCGTATAATTGCAAAGAACTATGTAAAACCACACCAAGTGGCTTTGCCTATGCTGCCCTATTATGATCGCATGTATGCATTCAGAGAAAGCAATCAGATTTAGGGGAAGGGGAACATAACCACAAGGGACCATGTGCAATAGAAAACCTCTCCACAAAAACAGAGGAGCTGACCCATTCTAGTCTATTTCATGTTAAGGACTGCAGTCTTGTAAAAGAAATGAGGAGGTGGAGGAGAATTGATAAATGAGTGTCCATTAAATCAGCCACCAAACAGTATGCAACTGAGCATCGCATTTCTCACTGACTGACCTGATCAGGTTCCTAGGGGCCCGTCAGAGTTAATAATTTAAAAGTCGTTTCCACATGCCACTGCTATCTTTGAAGGGTAAAATCTCCAAAACTGACTTAGTCCCATTGATTTTTTTTTCAGTGGGACTCAGGCTCCTAAGTCATGGAGGTCCTTTAAAAATTGTTGCCTGCAGACCTTAAGGATGTGTTGCCACTAAAAATGGTAACTTATGAGACTACACAAAAGCCTGTGAACTTCCATTCTTTTTCATGTAACTAATGTGTTTATGATACATCAATACAAGCGCTGGTACTCATGTGGAAACAATATGCAATACAATGAAAGGATACTTTAGAACTAGCTTTTTCTCCATGTAAATGCTCTTTGCAATAGATGGCTGTAAAAAATTGCAAATATATACAATAATTGTACATGTCTGTTTTGAATCGAGAGCAGGAGATTCAGAAATATTGCTGTACATAACACGTCACTTACTATTTAGTCTTTTAAAATCAATGGCTTATTTTATTTATTCACTCATTCATTCATTCCTTCTATTTTCTTTAATGAACTGCCCAGAATATTATGTCAGGAACTTTTTTGATTATTATATGAGATGATAGGCCAAATCACACAATCAGTCAAACTTCTTTTGAGTCAGTGGAGTTGCACCAATTTATACAAGGATTGAATTTGATCTACAGCTGGCGAAATAACAGGTACTCTTGGGGCTAGAGAATCATAGACGTTAGTGATGGGAAAAACTTACTACATCATAGAGTCCATCCTCATCTAAGCCCCAGATTCTGCCCTGCTTGTTCACCTTAGCTCTCAAATTGTCCTGCCAAGATCAATAGGACTGCTTGTGGTGTACTGGTGGCCAAAATCAGGCCCTATATCCTTTATTAAATGACTAAGTTGTTATGGCTCCACTTAATTATCATCGTCTGATGCTGAGATTTTCAAAGGAGCCATAGGGAGAAAACCCTAGCCAGCGCTCAGAGTGTTATAGATATGCCATACAGATATATGCAAAGACATGATTCCTGTCCTGAATGGGTTTCAGTCCAAAATCAAAGGTCACTATACAAAATTTGGGATTAAGTTTATATTTTTGTGGCTTGCCACTGTTTTCATGATCACAAGTAGTAGTCAGACCTTTAGTGATCAGAGAGATGACTGTAATAAATGGCACTTTTTTGTGAAATTTTTTTGCTTCCCGTGTGCATAGTCAGTTGACTCTGCTCAATTTACTGTCAAAAACAAGGCTGTACTTCTGCTAGTGCTGGTACGGAAGAATGACATGCAGCTAATTCTTCCTGGTGTATCAATAATTTTTCAGCTCAGTTCCAATTGCCCAATCTTCATTATTGGCAATGATGCATGAGCCAGTTTAAGTAAGATGAAGTTTCAGATCCTACAAAGCCTGCCTCACTTGAGAAGTCCTACAAGTTTCCTTGTTTTCAATGTCTGCGTAAGGATAATACACACAAGGAAACAAACTGGACTATTAGTTTGCAGTGCTGCAATTAGACAAACTCTCTTTTAACCTGTAAAGAGCAAATTTGTTATAGAAACCACTGAAAAAAAAAGCACGTGTAGCCACACAATGCTATTTAAGTGACTTGATCACTTGCAGTATGAACACTTACCCCTTCTTAGTCATGCCAGTGGTGTTGGAATTTCATCCTTCAGATCATGTGACTTTTCACTCCCTGGTAGGCACTGCAATCACATGAGTAATCCATTTGTCCTGACAGGTATATCTGATATGTAATTCCTTATTTCGCAGGCTTATATCCGATGAAATCTCCCAATTTTATTTTAATTGCTGTTGGCAACATGTGGTCTCTGATAAAAAACATATTTTCTGTCGAGATTGCATTCATCAGTTGGGCTAATTTTTCTTGGCCCTCCACCCATCAGAGCTTCTTTGGAAAGGGAAACAGCAGCTTGTGGGTTAGCAAATGCCAGGCGACTGAATAGGGAAAAAAAAAGAGAGAGAGAGAGAGAGAGAGAGGGGGGAAAAACAGCCCACAAGTCTGTTGTGAAGCATTTGTACAGAAAGTCTTGGAAGGATTTCTTTTAGCCCATAGCTCTGTCTATCTGGTGAATGCTTAGGTGGTGGTTTATAAAATGTGTTGCCCTTGGGGTCCTATGGCCTGTACAGAATTTAAACTCAAATCTTGTAATGGATCATTTGCAAAATCATTGCAAAGACAGCTTGCTTATACTGTCACTATGCCAACACCAGAAGCTCATCAGGTATTTTTGTCTTGGCAGATGCACATTCTGTTGTAAAGGTCTGTTCATCTTGTGCCTGCCTTGTTTTCAGGTAACATGCATCACTTTCATGCAGGAGATTTTTTCATCACTCTGTATTTTTTTTCTTCTCGATACTGCAAAGGGAAGGGGAAGAAAGCCTATTAGTACTACCTGCTTATTATGTTGGCCCTTGAACACCCAGATGTGCTAATTTATGCTCCCCAGATCTACATATACGTTCACAAGACTTTAAATTGTTTATCAAGAGTTTGTGTATGGGGGGAGGGGGAAAGATGTAGAGATATAGGAAAAGAGACAGATAAAGGGAGAATGAAAGGGGGAAATTTGGGGGGGGGGGGGAGAACTTCCTAGCGCTATTAAGGATTTTTTACATCATCTGTCTCTAATAAACCGCCTTAGATTGTTGAGAAGTTGGTTTTAAGACAACAAAAAATGTTTCAAAAATTGATTAGCATTTGTTTTTAAGGCATACTGAAGTGTTTGTTAGGCTCTGCATGCTGGTCTCCATATGTCTCTTTTCAATTAAATGTGCTGGAAAACAAAAGTATGGCAACATGTAAAATGCTTTTCTAAAAATCCAGAGAGCAAATTGTTGTACTTTGCTTGTTGTAACGAAATGGAGACCCTCTGTGTTCCCCTCTCAAAAGAAATAGCAAAGTATTCTACAGACAAAAGTTTCATTCAAAAATCCTCTTTATAATTAGAATGTTTTATATCAATTCCACTTGGAACTGAGTTTCTTCATTTTCTTTTGGTTTGAGGAATTCAGGAGATGGAGAGGCTTCCATGCATTGTTAGTAACACCCAAGGTGCGAGACCCTCCCTTCCTGACTTTGCTGGGACCAGTTCTGCGAGTGCTTACTAGTGTGAATAAAGGTTTCACTGTTTGCATTATTTGTTAAGTATCAACAGTGTGCTCCAATCATGGAAAATATAATAGCTATCTATCAGTTTTTAAGCCATCCTACAGAAAGTAGGAGAGAACTTATTCCTTGCTATAGAATTCTAGAGGCTGGCTCAGATATCCTACAGAAAGGAGCTCTTTCTTTATTAAATTCTACAGGTTATTTGACTAATTTCTATAGAACTGAACTGTTTTCTAGTCCTATCAAAAACTGCATTAGTTTTCAGTCTTGCTAAAGTCTAATGGTCTTTTCCATCAGTTCATCCCTATACAAATCATTAAAAGACAGTTGCAGCTCCAAACTGCTTTTTCTATGGGTACAAGTGGTTTTTTTTGTTTTGTTTTGTTTTTGTTTTTTTCATTTCTAAACATAGGTAGGTTTTTAACCAATGTGATGACTATTCTCTTTCTGTCTGGTTCCAAGCCTCCTTCCATTGAAGTTAATGGCAAAACTCCCATTGACATCAATGGGGGCAGGACTGGGCCATCTGTCTGTCTGTCTCTGTCTCTCTCTATCTCTCACCCCCTCCGCTCCTCCCCCCCAGGTTTTCATAAATTAGAGACACTCAGTACAATATTACATGCATTTCCTGATTGGATTTATAATCCATCCAATACGGTAGATTTTGAATGTGTTACAAAAAGGACAGATTTACAGGAGACAATCTGCCTTCATGATGATTGCATATTGTGGCATTTCTAGTCCATATGGATCAGTAAGACTTGGATAGCAGGCATTTGACCTTCAAAATCATGCAAATGTGAAACCAGACTTCCAGTTTTACAGCTGGGAAAGTCACAGTGTGACTTCTTCATCTTATTCAGGAGGCATTGATTAAAATACAGTTTGACTTTAGAAATTATTGAGATTTTCATATTGCTTTTTTGCAAAGCATTGGCTTGATTTTTTCCTCCTCCCCCCCCTTTCCCCCTTCTCTTCCTCATAGCTTCTGGCTAAGCTTCACTCATTAGCACCTATGACTCAATTGCTGATCATTTAAGAGATAAGTTGCTAATTTAGAGCCATGGGCTAACTATAAACAAGACTTGAAACCTTTTTGCTCACGCCATAGTTAATCTCCAATAATAACTCCTGAAAGCCTTTGAAAAGGTCTGAGTGTGGCTTTCTGTCAGCTGCATTAGGAAACTGCATATTTTCTCACTAAGAAACCTTGATCATGCCAGATCCAATCAGACTGTTTTATACAGCAGTGTTAATCTTCTTGGTTTACAGTATCCTGATTCGCCAAGATTATTGGGAGAGAATCAGTGAAGATATGTTGAGAGTCAGACAGTTTTTTTCTATTAAACTGTGCAAAACTGCAGCATTATTTTATAGGTTGTTAATGCATTATCTGCATAGCTTGCTAAACCCAAATGAAAAGGAAGGTGTGTCCTTCTTGGTAATTTTTTATTTTATAGATCTCAGGATTATGCTTACTCCTCTGAGATCCCTGCAGGGGGAGGCAGACTGGAGCAGCTGCAGGCATCTCCATGACCACTGGCTGCCAAGCTTTAGTGCAACAGACATGCAAACCACAAATATGCTAAGAGGCCAGTAAAACTCCAGCTGCACAAAAGAAAACTGGGATTTTTACTGTCCAGGCCACCATATTGCTGCCATTGCTAAATCAGAATGGTCACACAGGCCCATAGGGTAATATCTTGCAAGCTACAGACATACAGTATCTTGGTGTCTCACTAGAAGTAGCAATAATCCAGCACTTGGTAAATTCCAGCCTTTACACTGGCTCTCAATGGCTAGGGTACAGCTGCTTGGATAAAATGGCTGAGGCCTAGCTCTGGTGACCTTTATTAACAGGAATACCCTTGGTGATGCCATTAGAACACATATTGTAACTGTTTCAACATTTATATAAAATCTGTTCTCTCTAACTCCTTCCTCTCTAAATATCACAGGCCTACTCTATCCACAACCATGGAATACAAGTAGTCTCATCACCTTTGATGGGAGTTACTCATATCCTGTGTGGTTTCAGGAATGTGGACCCCTGTGATGTACAGGGTATGAGAACCAGAAGAGAATCCTGCTGCCAGACTACTCTTTTCCCACAAGCAGGGTTCTGTAACTAGCCTACGCCCACCAGTCTCCCTATCCAGTCCAGAATCCAGTTCATAATTATCCTCTTACTTTTCAAAGCTCTCCATAGACTTATTTATTCATAGACTTTAAGGTGAGACGGGACTGTTGTGAACATCCAGTCGGATCTTCTGTACAATGCAGGCCATAGAACCTCATCCACAAACTCCTTTAATAGACCCCTAACCTCTGGCTGAGTTACTGAAATCCTCCAATCATGATTTTAAAACTTCAAGTTACAGAGAATTCACCATTTACACTAGTTTAAATCTGCAAGTGACCATGCTGCAGAGGAAGACAAAAAACTCCCAGAGTCTCTACCAATCTGACCTGGGGAAATATTTCTTTCCAACCCCAAATATGGTGATCAGTTAGACCCTGAGCATGTGGGCAAGACCCACCAGGCAGATACTACAGAGAATTCTTTCCCAGAGCCCTCCCTATCTAGTGTCCCATCTCTGAGACATTTCCTCCGCTAATCTCTATCCCATCCCATCTTGACTCTTCTCTATTGTTACAGGGTTAAGTTCATTTTCATCAGTCCATCTCTGTGAATTTGTCTCCATCTGAAGCACTGACTCAATATTCACTGATACATTCATTGATACATTGCATGACGGATACTATACAAAAACAATGATATTTTGTTACATGCAGCAGGCTTTTCAAAGTGTGTGTGTGTGTGTGTGTGTGTGTGTGTGTGTGTGTGTGTGTGTGTGTGTGTGTGAGAGAGAGAGAGAGAGAGAGAGAGAGAGATGACTTTGTTACTAATTACTAGGATGGGCTTGCATCTCAAAGTTCAGATCAGAATCCAGAACCAACCTTCCCCAAGGCACAGCAGTTTTGGATTTGGATGCATCTCTACTTCCTAAAAGTTCAGATATTGGATTAAATAGCGCATCAGGCCTGACTCAATATAAAAATACAGGTAATTCCATGTGATTTTAGTCAAATTACACCAGGGGAATCAAGACCAACAGCACAAAGTCAGAATCAAACCTGTTCAAAATGCAGGGTTTCTGTTAACATGGTTTTTCTCGTGATTCTTTCTTGTTGGTTTTAGATTGCAGAGGCTACTTCGAGTGTCCTAACAGTCTTCCCTAGACTTCACTAGCCTATATAATGTTGTCATTTGTAAATGTCGTCATTTCATTATTCACCTCTTTTTCCAGATCAATAATAGCCCTAATTCTAGTATAATCCCCTGTGGCACCTACTGGTTAGCCTGTTGACATCTGACCTTATTCCTCCTCTTTATTCTAGGTCGTTTCTGCTGTGTCAGTAGTTTACCTCTCACCCCAGGACTCCTTAGGGCTAAGTCAAGAATAGCCTCTCCTCATGTGTACTCTAGCACTTATTATTTATTCCAAGAAGGAACCATTTAAGGTGTCAAGAAATTTCATCTCTAGATCTTGTCCAATTGCAACGCGTGACCAATTTATATATGAGTAGTTAATCCCCCATTACTGTTGTTCAGTTAAACTTGGCTGGTCTTTGATGTCCCTCAAAATGATGTACTAGATATCCTTTTCTGATCTGGAGCATGGTGGTATAATATTTATAGTATATTTGTATTTTTTATGATTCAGAAGAGCAGTGGTATAGTTAAGGACAGATAGAACAGGAAAGCATTTTGTGTTGTCTAGTTTAGCTTTTTTTAAAAACAGATTTCTGTTTTTTAATTTTAAAAATTAACTCACAGACAGAAGTTTCTGAAATTTCTGTAATTTAGTGGCCATATGCCACAGAGCTGTTTCCTGCTGTGAAATCTGTCATGGACAAAGAATTAAAAACAGAAGGGAAAACCTACACTAATAACACCAGCTCCACAGGAAAAGAAAGCCAGAATCTCAGACCCTGGACACTTGTGATCAGTAGCAGCAATTAAGACCAATGTCTGATGCCATCATTAGGACGAACATTCAAAAGAAGTGACCACTCCAGATGCCAAAGGAGAAGAAAGGGTCAGGCAATGCTGCCAGCTTGTTTCTTTCCCAATAAATACAACAGCTATACTCAGATTAGACCCTAAAAACAAAGAGAAATCCAAAGTCCATGGAAGTCTCTATGAATCCTTCCATGAGCTATAGTCTTCTCTACTCTGAGGATATTCAGATCCTAAGGCTCTTTCTGGAGAAGAAGAGGTGTATCTCAGTGTTATTTAGCAAACTTTTCCCTTATCCTCCCTTACTCCACACTTTATGCTGTGTGAAATTTGGCTGCTGCCCTGCACTCCAAAGTTGGCATGTGAAATGCTTTGGGATCCTTGAAAAGTGCTGGATAAATAAAATATATTTGTTAACTACTATACTTAGGTCATAATTTTTGGGCCAGCTCATTATTGTCCATCATTATTATTATTTATCATTAATCACACTGTCGCCTTACATTTGAAACAGTCACTGCCCACTAGAGACTGAGGAATCTCAAAAGCCAGATTTGTATTTGTTTAATGATGTCTTTGTCTTTTTATCTTTGTTTTGTTCCAATAATTGTGGTAAAAGTGGCCGGGAAATGAGGTGTTTATACATTCAAACTAGTTAAAACTGGTTAGGCCTCAGCTAGATTACTGTGTCCAATTTTGGTCACTGCTATTTGGAAAGGATGTAGAGAAACTGGAAAGGGCCCACAGGTGAGAGACAAAGGTGATCAAAGGGATGGAATGCAAATCATATTGGCAAAGGCTGAAGTAACTGGGTATATTTAGTTTGGAACAGAGGAGATTAAGGGAAGACATGATAGCCATCTTCAAAACACTTGAAAGACTGCCATAAAAAAGATGAAGAATTGTCTCTTGCCACAGAGGGTAGGACAAGAGGCAATGGGTTCAAATTACAGCATAGCAGTTTTAGATTAAATCTCAGGAAAAACTTCCTAACTGTAAGAACAGCAGGAAAATGGAACAAACTGACTAGGGAAATCGTGGAAGCTCCTTCACTGGAGGTTTTCATAGAGAGGCTGGATAGCCATCTGGCTTGGGTGGCTTAGACACAACGAATCTTGCATCTTGGCAGGTGGTTAGACTAGATGACCCTTGCGGTCCCTTCTAACTCTATGGTTCTATGATTCTAAAAAAAGGAGAAAGTCTTATGAGAACTTTTTTTTTGAGATTTCCCATCCTTTTTTAAACAAAGGCTTAAAGCTACAGATATAGAGGTGAACAATAAATAGGGTAGAAATTAGGGAAAATGTGCCTGAGTTTTTCCCTTCCAATTTCGAACTTTGCATAAAATTTTAAATTTAAAATATGTCGACCAGCTCTGTTCTACACTGGTGGCAACTTTGTCTTGAACTGAAGTGAAACCCTATTTCTTTGCTTGTCAGTGAACCAAAGAGAACCATAATTCCCCCTCTATTTTTCTCCCCCCACTCCCTTTTGCTGTAGTAATATGTGCTGACCTATACCAGCAGTAGATTATTACTGCCTCATACTGCATTGGTTCAGATCTGATGACCAACATGTTTGGGAGGCTGGAACTAAGGCCCACTAGACCCCTTTCGCCCTGCCCACTACTCCACAGTAGGTATAGAGTGGAAAGCATATATCACCCACTTATTCCTGTGCACTCCAGGCTCAATATCCAGGTATCCCACACTGGGGTATCTTATTTCCCCTGTGTGAGGATACAGACTAAGGAATCATCTTGCCCTGAGATTGCAAGGGACTGTCAGTATTTGTGGCTTGTACAGTACCAATCGCACTGCAACATTTAGCAAATACATTACGGTTATAATTAAAATAAGTAAGTAAATAAGGGTACTAGGATTCAGACATCAGACACTTAATGTCACACGCATGGCTGTCTGTTATTATTAGGTACTATTGATAAAACAACAGACCTTAAAGATAATCATATTCACTGGAATGTGTTTGTCAGGAAGCCAACTTCTGTTTTAGAAGAAAACAGCATTTACACTCCCTAAACACTCCAAAGTCTATATCTGAGATGTGAACCAGTGCTATTTCCTGATTAACTCATGCTGTCACTGCACCTACCGTGTGGTTCTTATTCTAACATCAAATGCTGTGTAACCCTGACACAAGAGCAGGGATTAAGCAATAAGTGTCATCATAGGCCTCAACTTTCAGATATGGATTACTCCAGTGGGCAAATCATCAACATAAGTCAGGGACAGATTATCAAGAGCTCAGCACCCAGCAGCATCCACTGTGACATGGAAAGATTTTCAAAAGAGCTGAGCACCCAGTGTGCAAGCAGTGTGCTGAGCTATTTTGAAAATCTGACTGTCCAGATGCCTTCTGAAGTTTATCTGAACCTGCTGAGGTTCCATCCTTAATTTCTTCTTTCTATTATTATCCCTCTACTCTTTCCTTCCCAATTTCCTGTCAACTTCCTCCTCAGAGTCTTTCTGCTCTCCAGCCCTTAACAAATGATATCCCAGTGTCCTTCTCTCCACTAACCCTCTCCTATCCCAAGAGACTTTAATGAAAAGCCAGCAGACTCCACCCAGCCCCACGATCTGTGGCTACCCTTGACTTTGGAGACCTTTGCACAGTCCAACAAATTTAGCATTGTGACTGATGGGCCCCCAGTAGTGCTGCTTCATTCCCGTGTACTCTATAGTACCTCCAGATAACAGTAGACAATGAGCCCCGGACTAGATAAGTCTGATCTAATGCCCACTAAATTAATGAACGGACTTCCATTCACTTCACTAAGCTTTGGACTAGGCTCGGTTTGACTAGGGAAATCCCAATGTGCCTGAATTCTGAACTGTTACAATACATTCAGATCAGCTGCTACAACACAGCAGGTAAATGCATGCTAAAACATCCATTTTACTTTTGTATAGGAATTTGTTCATTGCGTAGCCTAAATTATTCTGTCCAGAAAGTGGCAGGTGACTTTGCTAATTCTACCTCATGGTGTTCATGTAGTTCAATAGAGCTCCAAGCTTATGTTCTTGTGTCATAGCAGGACACAGAGCAGGGAAAATCTGTCTTCACTTGATGGCTGAATTAAAAAGAAAAAGCCCTTTGTCTCAGAGGTTCTGTGGAAGTTGATTTGAAGCAAGAGGAATACATTATGGACCTTTTAGCTCTCAAATATTTGAAATCTGGTGGATGTTTTCATCAAATAATGTAGTTCACAAACTGAGACAAGATCTGCAAATTCCTAACCAGATAAGTGTAATTATATGGACAGCATCAACTCCATTACACTTAACGTCACCAGCTCTTCGTGGTCTGTGAAAACGTATGCGTTCCTGGAGAAATAGAAAACGCACGGCATATCATAAATGGAGGGAAGAGGGAAGCTACCTGGGAGGTTTATGCTTTTACCATAAAAATAAAGGATATTGAAAGTCTCAAACCAGAGAAACTAGGAAAAAATATTATGAATTGTGCAGTATAGAGTTCTGCACAATCACAGGGGATTTCAGAAATCCCCATCATTTTGGGACAGATTCCAAAACCCTTATTCACTTTTTTAAATCTCAACAGAACTATGCTGATTTACACCATCTGAGAATCTGGCCCATTGTATTTAATTTTTACTGGCATTTTGCTTTTATGAGATGTTAAGTCTGCTCTTTCACTTGACCCCACAGAAATCCAATAATCCTAGAGAAAAGTGAATAAAAAATGATTTGTAGTTAAATGTCAAATTTAAAATATATAGTCATTTGAAGCTTTCTTTTTTTGACACTGGTACCAGTTCAGGGCCAGATTGTGTGATCCTTACTCCCATTGGTGAGCGTTCACTCATGCAAGTCATCCTATTGAAATCAATGGGACTACTACCAATAGGAGTGGGAGTTGCACAGTCTAAAGAAGGATAGAATGTCATAGTCGTTTGAATAGTTAACTCTCCCTTCTGATGGGTGAATGCTACCCAGCCAGATTCTGAGATATCTCCAGATTAGTAAGGGCTGTGTTAATTTTAACTGCATCAGTTTACACAAGAGTCAAAGTTTCCATGGTAATCCCCTGTTTCTATCAGGCTCTGAGCAGGCCGTGCACAAAAGCTAGTATTTAGAACAAGACGTTTCCAGCCTGAGTGACTTTTTTTTTAACTCTTATTTATTTATCTTAATGGGTAGTTTGCTTTTAGGTGTCAGAGAAGTTTCTGATGTGGTTCTTGAAGTGAAAGGGCTCCTTGGAAAGGTTATTTAATTCAACTGTAGTATCATAACGATTACCGAGATTGTTTTCTATTTATAAAATAACTAATAAGCCTGTTCCTCAGTTGGTGTAAATTGACATAACTCATTGAATTCAACAGAGCTATGCTGATTTACATCACATGAAAATCTGGCCTGGTAACTGTATCCTAATGTTATGGCAGGTGTTACTAGGTGGCGCTGTTACATATATAGTCTTCCAAGTGCTTTTTCTTAGCATGTGAATAGAAATTCAGTCTTGAGAAGACCTGCATGTCGTTGGCTTTGATTATGCAAGTTTCTATATATACTGAGCTGTGAGAGGAGCAGGAGAGTTTTCTCTTGGCTTAGGGATTTGTATTGAGTCAATTTTTTAGGCAAATTTGCTCCCTGGGAGCAGGGCACTGGTATTGGGCTGAGATTCCTGGAAGAAGTTGCCCTGTGTGCAGTTTATGACCACCTCTGTGCTACGATTAGTGTAAATTGAACAAGTTACATTTAAAATATACTCAAACTCTGCATCACTGATTTTTCCTTCTCTGGGACTGACCTGCAAGGCTCCAAACAACTATTACCACTCAGGAGAGGGACAACACTCCTTTAAAAAGCTTTTGAGGCCAAAGCCTGAATGTCTTTTTCAAGGGTCTAAAGACGTCCAATTACCAGTGAAATATACATTAAACTATAGACCCTGTGGACCCTGAGCAATCATAGAGGTTTGCGCCAAAACCCTGACACAAACTGTGGACCCTGATCAATTCTGATTCGCTCTAGGAGTCCATGGAGATGGATGACATGAGCCACCAGGAGCTGGGCCATTTCATCTGTAGAGGGCAGATGCACAGTGGGAATAAAATGGGCCATTTTTTGTCAATTGGTTGAGCACAGTTAGGATTACTGTGTGCCCATTAGACACGGGAAGCTCGACTAGGAAGTCCAGGGTAATGGGCTCAGGGTCTATACGGAGTCTCAGAAGGCCTAGTTTTCTGCTGCCCTGGAATCCACCAGCACCCATTGTAGCAGGATTTAATAAGGCTTCCCTGGAACATGGTGGCAGACCTGAACTTCAAGGTACAGGCAGTGCTCACCATGCCTAAGGCATGCCTCAGTGAGGAGTAGAGGGGTGTTATCTCTATGCTTGCCCAGGCCAACCCCTTCTACTAGTCCTGGGTATGGTTGTTTCCCAAACTGCATTGTGGTAAGTTCGGGATGGGCAGATGCCAAGAGCACAGCTGGATCCTCCATAGTAGAGAAAACGGCTTGTGGTGGCAACAGCGCTCTTTTTCCTTAGAGGTCACATGAAAGTGGGTGCTATCCAGCTGCATGGTTTTGGGGTCCAGGCTGATACCAAGGGGTATCGACTGGATAATGGCATGGACCTCGTCCTTTTCTCACATCACTCACTGAGCCTATTGTTGATATGTATGATAAGACGAATGAAGGCATCTAGGTTGGTTGAGGCCTTCACATGAGCTAGCTCGTCCTTAATCTCCTTGCATAGTCCCCACCAGAACTGGTAGAGTGGGGCTGCTTTTTTCCACTTGGTGTCCAAGACTAGTTGTAGAGAGTGGGCAGCATAGGAGGAGACCAGTCCCTGCCCCTGCTGGAGTTTGTGCAGGACCACCGCTGCCAAGCAGGCACAGTGAGGATTGTCAATATGGTGCAAAATACCGAGGAAAGCAGCCCAGTGTGGGAGCATTGGGCTCGCTCATTTGAGTAGGGATGAAGCCCCGTCCAATGCCTCTCCCGTCAGGAGGCTAATAATGAGTCCTGCTTCTGCCTGGTGGATGCGGTAGGACCAGGGCAGAGCAGAAACAGCAGGCAGCATTGATTAAGAAACATCTCAATTTTTGGCAGTGCCAATTAAAATGTTTTGGAAGAGAGACTGGGGGGGACCTGGTTTGGGTACATGGCCACAGTGCATGCCCATAGTGTAGCATTCTCATTCTGCAGCCATGCTGCCTGTGCTCATAGCAGCTGGTTATCTGTGGTATGTTGTATCATGTGGGCCCACAGTGCCACATTTTCATTATGGAACTGGGAGGATTGCCTGTACAGACCTTGATTCTCTGTTGCAAGCTGTGATACTTGAGCTCAAAGCGTGGGGAGCTCCTCCTGGGAGTGGTCTACTCCTTCAGGCTTCTCCAGTCCCTCAATGTATTTGAAAAGTAGCCCTTTTAGGTCATTAGTAAATGCGGAATGGCTGCTATTTGTTCACTTAGGAAAAAATATCCATGGCTGAAATTTTCATTTAAAAGCAGATGTTGTGCAGGTACACTGCAGCAATTCTTTTTTCCTCCAGCAAACATTTTTTGCACTGCTGAGCAGTTGGAAGTCTTTCCTTCAGATGAATATATTTGTCTTAAAAAAAAAAAAACCCTCTCCAAATAAGTGTCTGTACAGGACACTTGAAATAGCTCTGCAGAAGTCGCTAATAGACTATTGGGTCAATGCTCCACATTTCAAAATCTAAATGTGTATTTACAAACATCCCCAAAGGAGTCATTATGTTCCGTTCGGTCAGTAATCTGCATTTGAAGAGGACCCTTAATATATATTTACATAATCTGCATTTTAAAAAGTCCTTAATTATGTATTTATATGATAGAGCATAACGGCACCAAAGGAGCCATTAGAGTCTGCTGTGGTGATCCTAATGCTCTTTGGTGAGGGATATTTTTTTCTCTTTTTCAAGTTGGTATTTGTACTTGTGAAGGTGAAGGAACTGGCAGCAATGGAAGTGAAGCTCTTATTGAAAAGAAACATCTACTGTAAAATGACAAAGGACAGGAAGGAACTGATACGTCTGGCCGTAGTCATGTAAAACTTGCATCAGACTTCAAGAGAAGTTTCATCTAAGTAGATGCTGTAATATATCAAGTGCAAATTTGGCTTCATGTTGTTCAGGTTAAAATAGAACAATTAAAATACAATTCTCATGGGGCCTGATCCGAAAGCTTATTAAATTCAATGTAAAGACTCTCACTGGTTTCAATGGACTTTGGATCTGGCACTTTCTGCCCTCTCTGACCATTTGAGGTTGGTATAATAAAGAGATTCTTCTTCGAGTGAATGCTCATGTCCATTCCACTATAGGTGAGTGCACACCGCCATGCACGGTTCCCAGAACTTTTTTCCCCTTAGTAGATTCCGTAGGGCCAGCTCCGGCACTCGCTGGAGCCCAGCGTACATGCCGTGGTATATGAGGCACTGCCGGCCCTATGCCCCCTCAGTTCCTCCTTTCCGCCCGTGACGGTTGCTTGAACTAGCCTTGCTCTCCGCAAGTACTATTCCCCTTGTTTGAACTGTTTGTTATTCTAAGTAGTTTAGTTAGTTTAAGTAGTTGTTAAGTGATTGTTAAGTGTAGTTAGATAAGTCCCTGCGGGGACTTAGAGTGGCTGGGCTATGCCCCGGTCGCCGGAATTCAAGCCGTGTGCCTCCTGCGGGAAGGCTGTCCCTCTCAGCAACCCCCACAACCACTGCCTTAAGTGCTTGGGGGAGGCACACAGGAAAGGAAAGTGCAAGATCTGCAGGGCTTTTAACTGAGGACCAGAAGGACCGAGAGATCCGGTTAAAAGCCCTGCTGATGGAGGCAGCACTCCACCCAGCGTTTGAGCCAGCCCCCTCCACGTGGGCACCGAGCATGACCTCAGTGCAGAGTGCACTGCCAGGACCGGCCTTGACTGAGCACTGAGCAAAATCACTGGTACCAGAAGAGGAAGAAGCAGAGTACGGAGCGTGGACACCCCCATGAGCCATCGGTATGGGCAGGGTCGAGTTTCGAGATGCACCGGACCCGGCCCATCGAGTCTTCTCCGGTGCCTGCATCTCCGGTCAGGGAGCCTCCCCCGACTCCTGGGAGTGGGAGAGTGTCCCTGCCAATGCCGTCGCCACCGGAGGCTTTTCAGGTGGCAAAAGCCTTGTTGGCCTTACCTAGCCACCTCCATCCCCTCAGCCCCCCACCCGCCGAGGGAGAAGGGGCCAGTGTCATGGGGGAAACCTGCATTGGGTCCCCCTGAAGGGTGGTAGAGGAAGATCTCCCACTGGACCGCCACCAGGGGTAGAGTGAAGATGCTCCCCCAGCAGTCGCTCCAGGTCGGCGTTGTCGAGCCGGCCTGCTTCGACTCAGGATGGGAAGTCTCCCTCTCGGCGCTGACGTTGATCCCTGGCACCGGAGACAGTGCATGCCAGGAGGCGGCATCGGTCGAGGTCTGCCAGGTGGCGCTTGGACAGCTCCCACTCCAGATCCCCAGCACTGAGGAGTTCACCTGCACCGAGGTGGCGCAGAACCTGGTCACTGTAGGAGGACCCGGCACCAAAGAGTTCGCCCTCACCGAGACGGTGCAGAACCCGGTTGACATTGGAGGACCCAGCACCACACAGTCCCTGACACGGAACCCGGTTGCCAGAGTCCGGCTTGGCACTGCAGAGTTCAGAGCTGCACTGGTCTTGGTCACCGAAGGGCAAGCAGCGCCGGAAGTCATTGGTACCAAGACGACGCCGATACCTCTAGCTCTTCGGAGTGCGCCTCCATTCATCGGCACCACTCACGGCGACGGAGGCAGTCCTCATCATCCTCCAGGTCGGAGGCGTCGAGAGGGTGGTCCCCAGCACAGAAAGGCGCCCAGGACCGAGGATGTACACAGCACCGCCGGTCCAGTGACTCGGGGTCTCGCAGGTGGGACAGTCATCGGGAGAACCGATGCCACGACAAAAAATCACAGCCTGAGGTGCAGTCAGCCCCGGATTGGCCCCAGGGTCAATGGCCGCAACAATGACCTCATTGGGCCCCTTGGGGTATCCAGATGGGGGTGGGCCCCCAATCCATCCTGTCAACAGGGGTGCAGTCCATGCCTCCGGCACAGGAGAAGGCCCATAGACACCACTCCTTGGCCAAGGAGTCGGACCCCATAGACGGGCCCTCAATGGGTGCAACCCTTCATCAGGAGGGAGAGAACCTGCAGGACGTGCCTCGGCAGTCCTCTTCCTCCTCACCGGATGAGGCAGTCTCCCAGGACCACATGGCGCCACTGGAGGATTTCAGGGCGCATCAGGAGCTGCTCAAGAGGGTGGCCTCCAACTTGGGGCTGGAGGTGACGGAGTTAGAAGAGTCTGATTATAGCCTCTTTAATGTGCTGGCGAAGGCTGCCCCAGCGAGAGTGGCCCTACCAGTCCACGAAAGGGTCTTCAAAATCATAAAGGCCCTGTGGCAAACCCCTTCCTCGGTTGCCCCTTCGTCAAAAGTGGCAAATATTTTGAAAAAATATTATGTCCAGGTCGAAGGGTTTGAGTATCTGTTCACTCACCCCGCCCCGGGAACCCCGGTGGTAGACACAGCCAACCAGCAGGACAGGCAAGGCCAGCCAGGGTCCACTCCCAAGAACAAAGACAACAAAAAGCTGGATTTGTTTGGGAGAAAGATTTATTCCACCGCAAGCCTGCAGTTCAGGATTGCCAACCATCAGGCCCTCCTGGGGAGATATAATTTCAACTTGTGGGACTCCTTCAGGCGGTTCGCTGAGGCCCTGCCCCAGGACCAGGCTGCAGACTTTTCCACCATCATGGAAGAAGGAATCACGGAGGCTAGGGCAGCGCTCCAGACATCCAGTGATGCTGCTGACTCGGCGGGTAGTGCCCTAGCCTCTGCTGTCTCTATGAGAAGGTGCTCATGGCTGCAATCCTCGGGCCTGTCCCAGGAGGTGCAGCAATTGATTCAGGATCTCCCTTTTGATGGGTCGGCCATATTCTCTGACCAGACTGATGCGAAGCTGCACGATCTGAAGGACTCCAGGGCCACGCTTTGCTCCCTGAGCCTGTACACACCCCAGGCTTCCAGGCGTCAGTCACGGCCATAGATGCAGCAGCTGCCAAAGCCTCCGCCTAGGCCCTTTCAGCCCTATAGAAATAGAGGCAGGAATAGGGGGTTTAGAAGGAGGAATCAGCCCCCCAGATCATCCTCAGCTCCCCAGCATGGGCCCCCCAGGGGGTTAGGCAACTGGAGGAGACAGTTTTGATGGTGCGCCCGAGGGTGGCGCCCCAACTGCTCTCCTGGATCCGCCCCACCCTTTCCTAAACAGGTTAAGGCCCTTCTATCCCGAATGGGCAAAGATCACGTCGGACCGCTGGGTCCTTGGGATAGTCTCAGGGGGCTATGCCATACAGTTTACTTCTAACCCCCCTAACAACCGCCCCCTACATCCCTCTTCAGGGACCTCTCATGAGCAACTTCTCTTGCAGGAAGTGGACATGCTCCTCAACACAGGAGTGGTGGAAATGGTCCCTCTAGACAGAAGGGGGAAGGGATTCTATTCAAGGTACTTCCTCATCCCCAAAGCAAAGGGGTGTCTGAGACCCATATTAGACCTGCGTTGTCTAAACAAATATGTCAAACGACTCAGGTTTCGCATGATCTCCCTAGCCTCCATAATCCCTTCCCTGGATCCAGGAGACTGGTATGCCGCCCTCCACCTCAAGGACACATACTTTCATATATCTATCCTCCCCAGCCACAGGCACTTTCTTCGCTTCATGGTGTCTGGCTTCCATTACCACTTCACAGCCTTGCCCTTTGGCCTCTCTTCAGCCCCAGAAGTGTTCACCAAATGCATGGTGGTAGTGGCTGCCCACCTGAGACGAAAGGGTGTGCAAATTTTTCCTTACCTGGATGATTGGCTGATCAAGGGCAGGTCCAGGTCCCAAGTGCAGGAGAGCATGACCCTCACTTGCTCCACGTGAAGCAGGCTGGGACTGCTCATAAACGAGCAGAAGTCCACACTAACCGCAGTGCAACACATAGAATTCATTGGGGCCACCCTGGACGCTTCCCAGGCCAGAGTCTTCCTGCCTCAACCAAGTTTCGAGGTGATGGTCTCTATCATCTCCCAGCTGCACCGATGTCCCACGACAACAACCAGGCACTGCCTACAGCTGTTAGGCCACATGGCGGCCTGCACGTACGTGGTGAGACTAGCTCGCCTAAGGCTCAGATCGTTTCAGGTGTGGTTGGTCTCGGTATATGTGCCGAGCAGACACCCACTAGATCGGGTGGTCACAGTTCCCCCGCCCGTTCTAGCTTCCCTAAACTAGTGGCAGACTCCCAGGGCAGTGTTGAAGGCGTTCCATTCAGGGAACTGGTCCCGTCGGTCACCCTAATCTCCGACACCTCGAATGTGAGATGGGGAGCCCACATCAATGCCAACCAAGGCACTCAGGGGCTCTTGGCTGGGGAGGAGAGGCTCCTGCACATCAACATGAAGGAGCTGAGAGCCATTTGCCTAGCATGCAAGGTGTTCCTCCAATTCCTGACAGGCAAAGTGGTGCAGGTGCTGACCAACAACACCATAGCCATGTTTTACATAAACACGTAGAGGCAGGGGGAGCATGGAAGCTATCCGTCTGTGGAACTTTGCCGTGAGGCACGATTTCCACTTGACTGCCTCTCATCTCCCGGGAGTGCGGAACGATGAAGCGGATCGCCTCAGCAGGTCATTTCTACCCCGCTACGACTGATTGTTGCACCTGGAGATAGTGACTATGATCTTTCAGAAGTGGGGTGTACCCCAACTGGACCTATTTGCTTTGGCTTGGAACACGAAGTGCCTGAGGTTTCACTCGCTCCGGGGGTCACAAGACTGGGTCGATTTCCGACACGCTCCTCATCGACTGGACGGGGACCCTCATGTATGCATTCCCATCCATTCCGCTCCTGCCCAAGGTCCTGTTGAAAATAAAGAGGGACAGGGCGGATGTTATACTCATCACTCCGGCCTTGCCAAGACAGCATTGGTTCAGCATGCTGCTGGACCTTTCGACCGCCCCACCCCTGGAGCTCCCAAGGCAGCATGACCTTCTCTCCCAGGACCATGATTGCCTGCTGCACCCGGATCTGGACTCCCTGCACCCCATGGCCTGGAGGCTCTGTGACTGATGGAGGGAGAAAGAGCCTGCTCGGTGCAGATCCAACAAGTCCTGCTTGGCAGCAGGAAGCCTTCCACACAGGTCGTGTATGGGGCTAAATGGAGGCGGTTTACCTGTTGGGCGGAGTCCCAGGGTATTCCGCCCAGTCCTCGCCTATACAGGCAATCCTGGAACACCTGCTCCAGCTAAAGCTCCAGGGTCTGGCACTGGCCTCATTGAAGGTTCACCTGGCAGCCATTTCAGCCTTCCATCAGCTGCTAGAGGGGAGATCGCTGTTCTCCCATCCCATGTCGGTCAAGTTCCTCAATGGGGTGAACAGGCTTTATCCGCAGGTCCATGACCCGGTGCCTCCCTGGGATCTCAACCTGGTCCTCTCAAGACTCACAGGGCCCCTCTTCAAATCCATAGCTTCATGCCCTCTGCTCACGCTTTCATGGAAGGTAGCCTTCCTGGTGGCCATTACCTCAGCTAGGAGGGTCTCCGAGATTAGGGCCTTGACCTCATAGCCCCCTTATACAGTATTCTATAAAGATAAGATGCAGTTGAGGCTGCATCCAGCCTTCCTGCCCAAGGTGGTTTCCCAATTTCATTATAATCAAGATATTTTTCTCCCCGTGTTTTTTCCCAAACCGCACGGTTCGGAGGAGGAGAGGAGATGGCACTCACTGGACGTGAGATGGGCCCTGGCCTTCTGCATCGAGCGTACAAAGCCATTCTGGAAATCGACGCAGCTCTTCATCTCAGTGGCCAACCAGATGAAAGGCTCACCTGTCTCCACCCAGCACATCTCCTCATGGATTATGTCATGCATCAAGTTCTGCTACAAGCAGGCGAGGATGCCGTTTCCGGGAAACATTACAGCGCATTCAACCAGAGCTCAAGCTTTGTCTACAGCCTTCCTGGAGAGAGTGCACCTGCAGGACATCTGGAAAGCTGCCACCTGGTTGTTGGTGCATACCTTCACGTCCCACTAAGCCATCATTCAGCAGGTGAGAGAGGATGCAAGATTTGGCAGAGCAGTGCTGAGGGCAGCTCACCAGTAACTGCTATCCACCTCCAAAGTTATTCCTTGTTAGTCACCTATAGTGGAATGGACATGAGCAAGCACTTGAAGACGAAAACAAGGTTACTTACCAGTAACTGATGTTCTTCGAGATGTGTTGCTCATGTGCATTCCACAACCCCCCCCCCCCCCCACTGCCAGAGTTGGCAGAAAAAAGGGACTCGGGGGTGTAGGGCCAGCAGTGCCTCATAATCCACGGCATGTGTGCAGGGCTCCAGGGGACACCGGAGCCGACCCTACGGGATCTGCTAAGCGGAAAAACGTTCCAGGAACCATGCACGGAGGCATGCACACATCTATAGTGGAATGGACATGAGCAACACATCTCGAAGAACATCAGTTACTGGTAAGTAACCTTGTTTTTCTCTAGCAAGTTTTCAGAGATGGCCTTTCTTCTGCAAGTGTGGCACCTGGCTTAATCAAAGTACTTTATTGACATGAAGAATTATTATTACAATAATGCTTAGAGACCAACAAAAAATGAGGCCCCATTGTGCTAGGCCCTGTGCAAACACAGGCACTTACAATATAAATAGACAAGATAGGGAGAAGTTGGAAATATAAGCAGAGTGATGAGAATGAGCATCTTTTCTTCCCCGCTCATCTTTGTGAAAGTAAGCAACTATGGGCCCAGTTCACTGACATTTTACTGAACCTGAACCTAAAATTAGTTAGGGTCTTTCTATTGAATACAATAGGTGTAACAGAACTGCCTAGTTAGGGCTTGTCTTCACTTACCTCGGAGATTCGGCGGCAGTCAACCGGAGTTACACAAGCTACACAAAAAACTTGCGTAACTCCCGTCAACTTCTCTGCTTCTGTTCTGTGCGCTGTCTTCACTGCAATGCGCCGAGGGGAACCACATTCCTGTCGACACAGCGCTATGCCAATTGAGAAGGTGGTCTTAATACATCGATTTCTGGATCGACTGAGTGGGTCTTCACTGACCGCTCAGTCGATCCAGAGAAGTCGATCTGACGGCGGCGAATTTGCCGCCGTCAGTGAAGACATAGCCTTAGTCTCAGTATAGGCAGATACTATTCAGGCTTTTCATACACTGGCCTGCCAAAGTACCTGTCATAAGATGTACAGGTCAGTAGTAATGCAGGACTGCAAGGGGGCAAAAGGGAGCCTCAGAGACAGATAAAAAAGGCACCTGCAGCCCATGAGAGTGGGCAGACATAATCAGGTGAAGTTTATCAGTGGCCACACTTCTGTCATTTATGGCTGTCCACCAGAACACATAGCAGTTTTGTCCTGTAGTGAAACTGTCAAGAAAAACTTTAAAACCTCCATATTGTTGTGGTTTCGTTTTTCTCAAAATTTTAAAATGTTTGTTTGGGGTTTTTTCCTACCTTGAAAGCAGCCTTTCTTGCCATGCAAATAATCCAACCAGCCATCAGATAGACAGCCAGCTCTCTCACTGTTCTTCCTCCACCAGGGATACTGCTCAATCAGTGTGGTCTTCAAGGAGAGGGACAATGAGAATCCCTACCCACCATAATACAACAGGGAGCATCCCAGACCTTCTCCATTCTGCTGACTAACAGGAAGCTGTAGCAGAATTAGGTCCCATAAATCCCTGCTATAGAAAACCAAGTGCTAAGGCACTTGGAAGCACTGACAGAGATGCTAGAGCCAACATTTGGTGTCTCACACATGGTATGCAAAAACTGAACCACTGGCCAATTTTGAAAAATATTCAGCCTATGGTTCTTTTCCACTGGGTCAGAGCAGCACATAAAATGAAGCCCCCCGCCCAGGAGAAAATCTGTCCAGCTGGCCTCTGCTGATCTGTTGCATATGGACATATTCAGGAGCCCAGAAGAAACACCATGTGACTTCAACCATTCTACTCCTACCAATCATAACTAATCACAGCCTGAAACCTGCCACTTAAAATGCAGTGCAAAACATGCCCGCAGAATCTTCATGGAGATCCAGATACTGTCGGAAAAAGGCCACAACCAATATCAGCTGACTCTGCACTGATTCCAAAAAGGTGGCAAGGAACCAAACCGGAATTTATCCACTAGTCCAGGCAGACTCTAAAGGCTGCATCTTCCTTTAGGCTGAAGTCTAAAGGGCCAGTGCAGAGATAGCCATTGTCCAACCTCCTCCTCTGACTCCCGCTCCCAGCCATATTTGGAAACATACTAAGAAGCAGACCCTACATTCCATTTTCACAGGCTGTGCAAGAGGAATGGGACACTCCTTGTGTAGGAATATTTACACAGCTCCATTAGCAACATCTTGCAAAAATATAGCGGAGCAAACTTGTACCCTCTGTTTCATCTATGCTAACCTACTGGCATGAATGGCATTGGACACGTATAAAAAGGCAGAATTCAGCCCAGGATTTTTATCTTGATGGTGTCTTTAGAACCTAATTTAGAATTACATTTTTAAATCACACCCCTCAAGGAAAACTTGAACATATAGAAAAATACCAGAAAGCTTT
The DNA here is from genome assembly GCF_026122565.2 of Emydura macquarii macquarii. Lineage (NCBI taxonomy): Eukaryota > Metazoa > Chordata > Testudines > Chelidae > Emydura > Emydura macquarii. The sequence continues at coordinate 20,870,766 of NW_027131927.1, forward strand.
ATTTAATCCTGAGTGTTTCAATGGAATTACTTGGTGCTTATGTGGAGGTGGTTTTTAATCAAGGGCAAAGGTGTGCTATCATGGGGTTAAAAGAAAAATTCAGTAAGGGGCCCACTTTAGCAGGACACGTTCCCTGTTCTCCTGGCTATTGCTACCTAAATATTCTAATAACTCGAGTAAACTGCCGGGACAAACAACGCAGCTACAAATGTGTCTGGAGATTCTGCATCTGCCTTCCTTAATCAGCTTCCTTTCCTGAATATGAATTGGAATAATGAGTCAATTAACGTTCTCAAATGCCAATGAGATGCAAAAGAGATTGGCGGTGGAGGTGGTAGCAGTGCGATTCAGGAGCTATTCCAACGCTTGGATTTTAACAAGCATCACACACTGAGCACACAACTGATTATTTATCACACACAATTGTGACTGGCTGGCACCTCTTTGTGCTCACCCCCAGCTCAGCCAGGGAAAAGATCTTCATTTTAAGTCAGGCTGTAAAACCTCAGTTGTACAGGGCAGTATGATAACTGGTCCCCTAAGTCTTCAGGATCATATAAGCAGCCAGGTAGTTTCTTACAAGAAATGAAATAATCTTACTACCCAGGAAAATTGCCTTGGTTTGTAGCAATCCCAGTTTTATTGGAATATTTTGAAAACACTTGTTCTAAACTGAATTCTCAGGAGCACAAATTCCTTTGTTCCTTCTCTCATTTGAGACCTGTGCAGTTAACAGTTTCAGGAGCTGTGTCTTAACCTAATACATATAACAGACTTATACAGAGATTGGAATAGTTTTCAGAACTTGGGGCCAAATCCTTGGTTCTTCTTAACTCTCCTCTGCAAATCCTTAGTAACTCAAAGGTAAATTGCAGTTGTCTTAAGGCAGCAGGTGTGGATTCCCCCATTGTAGGGGTATTCCCAACTGGCATTAGGCAAGTGTAGACCTTCCTTGACTCCTGACCTGACATAGAAAGCATTCTGGGTGGATTGGAGTTCAGGGAGGAGGCATGACAGGAATGGAAGTCTGTCCTGCAGAATGGCCCCTTGAGCCTGTTATCCAAAGATGCAAATTAGAGCAGTTGTGAGGCAGATCTAAATTGCGCCGGGGTCTGGCTGAGCCTTTGAGCCAAGATGGGCTTAGCCTTGCTCATGATTTAGCAGCTATTCTTTAGCTTCACTGAAAAGGCTAATTAGTGAGCTGAAGATGGGTGTAATGGGGCTTAATTAGAACGACTGACCCCAGCTGTGGTGGTGAAGCAGGGAGAGCAGGAAGACCCAGGAAAGAGGAACAAGGCAAGTTGCCGTTGGGAAGAGTCTGAAGAAGTCAGGCTGAGTCACCCACAGGGAGCAAGGTAGGCTCCTGGGAGCTCTGAGGTAGGGCTCAAAAGGCGCCAAGAGCTTCCCAGAGGTAAACTGCTGGAATCCCTGGTGAAGGGAGCAGGGGGTGGGAGAGGAAGGACTGCAGGGGAAGAAGTGGCTCCAGAGAATCTCTGTAGGGGCCAGGAAGCAGAGGGTTTCAGAAGGGAGAAGAACTGTAAGTCTGGACATTGTTTGGGAACTTGAAGTTGGACCGTTAGTTACCCTGCAAGAGTGAATGATGTGTGTCTTGGCCAGAGGGCTGAGTTCCAGAAGAGTCAGAGAGGAAGACAGGAAAAAATGCTGGCTGGGACTGACCAACCTGGAGCCAAGGATTATGAGAAGAAAAGTCCCCTGGCAACATCCAGGCGGGGGAGGAAGGAGAGGTGACCTGAGGTGAGGATGTGCAGTTCACTCCCCAGCAGCCACCAGATCAAGGGGGAGAATGGGGATATAAAGCCACCCAGGCCCCTCTACTCCCCACCAGCCCCAGCTCTGGTGCACCTGGTAACTTCGGCCTCGATCTATACTTTAGATACCATGGATCTTAACTTACACAGCAACAGGTGCCTTAAAAATGAAGATAGACATCTCCTTTGTACCAGTACTAGCTCTGGTGTCAGAGATCCTCGTATCTGAGCTGTTTCAGTTCACACACTCCTTCCTATAGGGCCTGAGCCATAGCCCCTTGAACTCAGTGGGAGTGTTTCCACTGGTTTCAGTGGGCTTTGGATCAGGCTAATAGTGGAGATCCATATGGCAGGAGAAGGGAATGTTACAGGACTCTTTGGAAATTAGGGGCCTGATACTATGTGGTGCAGAGTGCTCTGAACTGCTGTTGAAGTAAATAGGAGCTGAGAGCACTCTGTAATCTTCAGAAAGTGCCCTGCACCCACGGGATCAGACACTGTCAGGGATTTCAGCTCAGTTTGGTTATCGTGATGTGACCTTTTAAATCGTTTATGTAGAGCCTGATCCACAGCACAAAGAGTTTTTCTATGGACTTCAAAGAGCTTTGGATTAGGCCCATGAAGCACTGCACTTCACTGGAAAACTGTACAAAATGCTACCTTGTATTGAAGGTAGGGATAAATTTTCTTCTCTGGGAAGGGGAATTATTCTCTGTGATGCGAGAGTGGATGAGTAGCTATTTTGGAGGAGGGGAGGCATAGGCCCATGCACACATTTGACTTGCAAACAGACTGCAAGATTGGACTTTTGTGCAGTTCCCCCCTCCAAAAGCAGGATTCACGTGTGTGTGTGTTTGGCACATCCCAGAAGTGAGATTTGAACCAGAACCTTCATGGTTCTGAAACAGCAGCTGTACTATAGTAGATAAACCACAAGGAAGCCCAGTTAAACAGATGGGTACAATAGGGAGCCTACTTTTGCTTTTTGCAAATTTTATCAATGTTTTCTCCCACTTCACCTTTCCTTTGCCTGTCTCAACCAGAACCATAACTTCCTCATGAATATGATATTAGTGGTATTAGACATATAGAGTGAGATATTTCAGTAGCACTCAGTATTGGTCTAATGCTGTTCCCATTGAAGTCAGAGGGAGTTTTACCATGGACTTCTGTTGGCATTAGTGGGAGAAGAGTTAGGCCAACACAGACTGTTTTTGAAAATTCCACCCATAAAGAATAAGCAGGGTGTCTGAGAAAAGTGATCAGCTCCTAGTTTTGCCAAGGATAGCTGAGATCCTCTCAGCAACGTACCCAAATTAATTTCCCAAGAGCCTAGGATCTCTGCCTCTTTGTTTAGGCAGTTTTATCAGATGTTACTCAATCAAAAAGTCCAGTCTCTTTTTGTAATTCAAAAAATTCCAGTTTCTTCATCTCCAAAAAACAGACCTGTAAAGGTGAACTCTTCCTTGAAACTATCTTCCAGAAAGAGACTAAGGTAATATTCATTCTCATTAGAAAGTGACACTGAAATACAATAAGACTCAGTCTTTTATGCACAGCTAAATTACATGTCTCTGTCATTATTTTTACGGCATTTACATGTATCTGATTATGATGAAATGCTAGAGTGGCTTGACCTTTAGTTCATTAAATTTCCTCGAATCCAACAATGACAAACATTTCAGTAAGCTGTACCCCTCCTACCCTCTGCACCAACAAGACAGAGACATGTTTATGGAAGTCCAGTAATGATAGAGGATCAAATCCTCACCCGGCACAAGGAGGCTTAGCTGTATTGACTTCAATGACATTTCACCCATTTACATCAGCTCTGAAAATGTAACGGGAGATGTTTATCTTTAGCATGAAGTTGATCTATTGAGAAAACTAAGATGTATCTGCGTGGCTGCAGATGTTGAGTTAAATGTCACAAAGATTCTCAGAGGGCCAGGAGAAACTATGGGTGATCATTTCACAGTTCCAGGTAGTTTTGCTGACATTGGCAATGGCAGCAATACCAAGGAATTTCCAGCTGTGGTTTTGCATCACATCAAAGTTCAAGATGACTTACTGGATCAACAGGGAGAATCAGGTAGAATAAGAAAAAATATTCTAGTTCTAGTATAGGACAGAATTATGTGATGGTTCAGCTGCCATTAGTCATTTACATAAGCTACACGAGAGAGCTTCATCTGAGGTTCTGCAAAAGACATTTCCATGCTGTGGTCCTTGTATAGTACATAAAAATACAGTTAGATAATCTCTGCCATATCTTCCCAAGAAGTTGCTCTCATTTTGCTTCTTTTATTTACATGTTCTCTTTAGACTGAAGAATAGCCCATGCAAGAATCAGCTCCTTGTTCTGGAGGGGGAAATCTCGATGGCAATGGCTGACTAAAGTCTTTTGCAAGCATAATGGAATAATCTAGACATTCCAATAATTAAAATCAACAATCCTGGTTTACAAGTAAAAATCTCCTCCATTCTCCCCACTGGAGCAGTTACAGATATTCCTGTGTCTCAATTTTAAATGTGCTCCAGTAAAATGCCTTTTACTACTCCAAGTGGTACATTTAGAGACATAAAAGATGTCAGAAAGTTCCCTTTTGTGCTACTTCAACCCAGTTTTTTTTTTTTTTTAAATTGGAGCTTCTAGTTTTCTTCGCTCTCCAAAAGAGAGAGCTAGTCCAAAGTTTAAACTGTAATTTTTTTTAAAAGGACACATCCTGACCCCCTCACTCATACTGAGAAGTACCTGACTCTGCAAGTAGCCCATTGACGTCAGTGGGAGAGTTCATGAGGTAAAGTGGGCCTCACTGGACAAGATTGAGTTCCTGAGCCCATAAGGGGCATCTCTGTCTTAGGGAATGAACTGTGATCCTCAACAGACCCAGTTTCTCCTCTGCCCCTCCCTTCCTTTACTATGGGGGTGTAAATCACTTAACCCCTTTCTGTGGAGCTGCCTGTCCTGCTCCTGTGGTTGGAGAGGAGGTGAAATCCTTCAACTCCCCACCTCCTCCACACACACACACAAAAGGAGGAATATTGGGTGAGTAGCTCCTGGTCTCCCACCCCCACAGCTGGAGTCACAATCTGGTGGTGCTGAGGGAGCCTGGGTGATTAAGGGCTGTGACAATCTAGCCTAGTGTGGATAAAGGTATCAGAACCCAGCAAATGGATTGAAATGGAGCTTTTAGCAGAGTAAGGTTCTACTCAAGCCAGGGCCACAGGCAGAGCACAACACGAGGCCTCCCATGGACCCACCCCTATAGACTTGCCCCCCCACACGGTCTTTCATAGAGGCAGAGGCCCTATTAACCCCACTAGAAGCTGCTGTAGGACACTCTGTCACCCCTGGAAAGGCAGGGGTGATGGTAAGGACCCCCACTGTACTTAGCCAAGCACTCAGGTTGTGTCTGTGCCGGGCCTGCAGTATACTTTTCCTGACACACACAGAATCCTCTGCTGGTGAGGCCAGAGCAGTGGGTCTTGGAGTGAATACCCTGTTGAGATGCATGAGACAAGTCACCTCTCTCAGGGATATTGTTTCAAGCTCCCAACAATCACTGCACCGGTTACAATTGGGTCACGTTTCCAAGCATTTCTTTGTAGCTATGTGGGCTAGAAACTTACCTTTTAAACAATGAAATCTGAGAATCCGATATAAGCACAACTCTGGGAGTTGGGGCATAGGAAGACATCTATAGTGCCCATGCCTTACCCCAGCCAGTGACTCACTCAATAAGCACATCGGAATCTGGCCCCAAAGGAGTTAAGGTATGTTTGCAGGTGAAAAAATCACCCTCGTTTACCATTATTGTCTTCTTTGATACCATTTAATAGGAGCCTTCATCTAGAATAGCAGTTGTATCCCATATTCAGACTGGCATTTCCCCAAGTTTCACTGTCTGATTTGTTTTCTGCCCTTTTTTCCCTAGGGCAGGTGGTGGATGAGACGATTGAACTGCTGGTCAGAGTGGAACTGACTAGTAGTTGTCTCTGGGGCAGCTGTACACCTGTTTTCGCAAAAGACATCTGCATGTCCTGCAATCCAACAGGTAACAATTCAGCTGTGAGTTACCTGTGGAAGTTTTTATTTCACAGAGTATTTTTCACTAGTGATCAGGGAGCCTTCAAAGATTCAGAGGTTCATTTCAATTCTGATAAATACCCAAAGGTTCAGGCCAGATTCACCAGTATGCTCCAGCTCTTTGTGTTGTGCTGGTGACACAAAGGTGCAGTAAATCCAGTTTAACAAGCCATGTAAGACACATTTACTGGTTAATCTGGGTCTATGGGTCTGTAAAATTGGATTGAAAATCTTACTCTTCTGTACTTTCTTCTGCAAGTTGGACCAGCAACATTGCAAAATGAGACTTTCCCCTGGTAATGGGGGCCTGATCCCAAAGCTATTTAAGTCAATCTTTCCATCGACATCAATGGGTTTTGGATCAGGTCCTTAATGCTGCTAAAATAACACAACATTTACATTGTGCTTCTCATGTTTATCTCATAAGTCTTTGAGCTTCTGGTTCTGTCAAACACCAAGAAGTTCAGTCATGTAAAATGGCAGAAATAAAATATCCCAACATAATCAGACTTAACATCCCCACCGGACACTCCCGACACCTGCCTTGCACCCCCAGCCCCAAACAAACAAAAAGTTCTCTTTGAATTCCAGCTCAAGGTTCAGGTTATTTCTTATTGTATCCCACTTAGGTTGGACAGTTCGAAAGAATTCTACCAATTTGCTTCCACTGACTAAGTACCCCTTTTATACTTGTTCTATTATTTAATTAGTATTACTTGATATTATAGGACACCGAGAGGTTTGATGTTCTAGTAGCACCCAAAATTGCAGGCTCTGCAAGTACACTAGTAAGACACAGTCTCTGCCCCCAAAGAATTTACAGTCTAAATAGAACAGACAGAAGGTAGGAGAAAGGAAGGATTGTCATCTACATTTTACAGATGGGGAACTGAGGCACAAAGAGATTAAGACAGCTTTGCCATTGATTTAAATGACACCACATCACCCCCTGAGGGCATGCTACAGACCAATAATAACTCCCAGAAATTATTAAGAAAATAAGGGGTTAAATTTTCAAAAGTGCCTATGTAACTTACCAAGAGTCCTGTGGCACCTTAAAGACTAACAAATGTATTGGGGCATAAGCTTTCATGAGCAGAAACCCACTTCATCGGATGCATGAAGTGGAAACACATGTAACTTAAAAATGTAACTTAGAAACTTAAATATGCTGAAAGTCAAAGAGATTTAAATGCCTACGTCAGTGTTTCCCAACTGGTGTGCCCCAACACACTGTGTGCTGTCAGGCCCAAACAGGTGTGCTGTGAAATTTTTTGAAAAAGTACATGTGAGAACAAGGGGGAGGAGCAGCCTTCTGATTGACTGTCCGCCTCACTCCTGCAACTCCTCCAGGGGTGGAGCAACCAATCAGAGTTCAATCTCGCTCTCTTCCCTCCTCCCCTCCTGTGTGACCAATGGGTTGGCTTCTCTGCCCCTCTGCTCCTCTCCTGCAGCCGCCGGCTGGCAATAGGGAGAAGAGGTCCCTGGAGCTTGAGGTGTGCCATGGCAGAGAAAAGGTTGGTAACCACTGGCCTAAGTCACTTGGGCTCTTTTTACCCTGTGTGTTCATGGAAATGGAAAAAGAGGCTAAATTAGTCCAGTGTTTTTTGTGATGAATTATTTACCCTATTTTAATGGTAACCCGTTTGCCCATCCCTAGTTTTTGCACTGAATAGTGGAATGACAGCAATCAAAATAAATCCTGTATATTTACAAGTGCCGGAATTACAATCATCTTAGCTCTGTTAACAGAATGTCAAGATGGCCCAGTGATGTGGGCGCATTTAAGATCAATTGTCAGATCAGCAGCCTCAGCTGCATTTGGAGTAATAACTTTTCTGCTCTCAGCGGAATCAGTCAGGGGTTATGAATACATTTCAAATCACTGTTTGTTTTCTAAAAAGGACAGCAGAGCAGCATTTACAATGAAACTCCTGCTACCTGATAAAACCAGAGGTAAGTCTCACTGTGGATAAATGAATATCCTGGAGTGATTATTGTGTTAGTTTGTGAAACTAGCTTAAATAGGGAGAGAGAGATCTGTCCAATGTAAAAATGGCACCTAGGTAGCATCATGATAGGCATATTAGAAATATGACAAAGGACTCGACCAATACGATAGAATGAGAGTGAGACAGATAAATAGGGACATTTTCAAGTCTAAGAGATTTAGGAGCATAAGTCCCATTGACTTTCATTGATCTTAAATCTTAAATTTATGAGTACCTTTCCCAGACCTGAAGAAGAGCTCTTTGTCTAAGCTACAAAGCTTTTCTCCTTCACCAATACAAGTTGGTCCAATAAAAGATATTATCTTATCCACCTTGACACCCTTAAATCCCTTAGACACTTTTGAAATATCCCCCTAGATCAGGGGTGGGAACGTCCGGCCCGCGGGCCGTATAAGGCCCGCAAAATCATTTGTTCTGGACCTGGCGGCGGGGGGAATTCGGCGGCGGCGCGGTTTCACGGCGGCGGCGGGGTTCCGTGGGGGGGGGGGGGCACTGCCCGCCGCCGAAACCCTGCCGCCGTTTGTCCCTTTTCGGCGGCAGCGGGACTTCGGCGGCGGGCACTGCTCCCGCCCCCCACGGAACCCCGCCGCCGCCGTGAAACCGCGCCGCCACCGAATTCTCCCCCGCTGTCAGGGCCACCATCAGGCCCTTGACATAAAAAAGGTTCCGCACCCCTGTCCTAAATAGATAAAGAGGTTTGTAGTTTCTCCCAGAATTACAATGGGGTTGAATTTATTTTCATTGTTATCACAGGAATTTTTTTTTTAAGTTTGAAGAAAAGGAATGTGTTCAGCTGTTACTGAGCTGTTTGAGTGTGAAGAGAGAAAGGTGTCTTCAGCTGTTGTCAATATTCTGTTCGTGTGCATGTGTGCGAACGTGTTATAACTGTGATAATTCAGAGTTCGGATTTAAAACTTCAGATCTCATGGATGGATGTGATGCTCCATGAGGAATGCAAGCTCTGCCAAATTTGAAAATACTGTTTGGGAAATAACACAGGTATAAATATTGTAAAATACTGCAGCATACGTGTGTGTGACACTCTGTATCTCAAAGTAGTACCCTGGAACTCCCATTTTCACCACTGTCATATAATTATGATATGTTTTGTACCAAGTATACTTATGAGGTATCATTGTAAAAGTTTTGATCTGTTGAACATTATGAAGTATTGCTATATGTGCTACTGAAATATGTTGTAAGGTTGGGAACACTCACAACCAACTTTTCAATTACAACGAAGGAGGGCCAGACAGATGTTGATGATCCATCAAGAAAAGAATCCATTATCTCAGAGATTCCTTAGAGAAGGCACATACACAATGGAGACTGCTTGACCAATGGGGACTGCCTGACCCCCATATCACAGCAAGGATCTTTTTAGCAGCTGACAGAAGGTATAAAAAGAGGGACAGTGACAACATCACTTGGCCTCTCTCCCCCACCGTCTCCCATCTCAACACTTGGAAGCATGTCTGAAAGACAAAAACTTTGAACTGGTAAAGTTTGGTCCCAGATGGAAAGGTAATCCCAGCCTGTGTAGTGAGGAACTGTAATCTGATGGTACCATCTGTACTGCTTGATTCAGATCTTGCTTAGTCTGGCTGAAGTTAGAAATAGACTGTGAATTTATATTTCTTTCTTAGTGTTAGGCCTGAAGCAGTTTTCAGCTAAACCGAAATCCACAGTAGTTAACAGGCAGGCATACCAGAGCCCCAAGGACAATGGCAAATGTAAATACCTGATAACTCGGAAGGCCAGATGCCCACTTAGTGATTCTGCCTCACAATGAGAACAGCACATTCCTTACACCCCCCTCTGTGACATACCCTTCTATCTGTAAAAGATCCTCCTTCTTCACCAAGACACGCCCCCCACCCAAATGTAGTCAGAGATTCTTTGATGTAATTAGGGTGTCTTTGTACCTATGTTCTGGATTTGTCTTTATCACCCCTGTTCTTTCTAGGTGGAACAGTGTCTGTATTTGTAAGTAAATAACTAGAAGAAACGTAAATGAATTGTTTAAGTGAAAAAAAAAATATATAAGTAACCTTTGTAACACCATGAATTTGAAGCTGTTTAAGGCAGCTTTCCCGGTGCGGTGAATAAACCTGTTCAGTATTATCTTGTGCTGCCTGATTCTTGGGGAAAGAATCCTTTTGCTTCACAATTTGGTGCAGCGAGCAGGGTGCCATCGGGAACCTCGGAGGGCTTCCATGACCAAGAACAGAGGTGAGTACCCTTTTAACTTACCGTCTGTAGCACACACCTTGGTCTGGGACTCCCCGAGATACCCCTTCGCACCCCTTTTTATATGAACCACATATAAGGGGCACAGATAAGAGTACTGAACAGGAATTGTGTTTTTAGATTTTAGGACTGCCCACCTATCCACACTATAGGCTATCCACCAGGCCCAGCCGAATGTGTTCCATTTTCAAAACGTAACACAAGGAAACAACCCTTCAAGGCCTTCCCCCTCGAGAGGACCAACCTCACTTTCTCTATAGCCTTCAACGGTACCACTAAATGTCCAGAATATTTACAGTCACTCCACTAGTCTAAAAAACTATACTTGTATTTGTAAATATAGGTTTAAAAATGGTATACAACTTGTTTGGTTTTTTTAATTCTAAAAACAGAATGAACAGAACTTTCACCTTTTCTCTAAAAACCTAAAATAAAAAAAATTTTGCAAAAACATTGTTCAAACCCAGTCAAACGCCTAAAATGCTTAAACATAAAATGCTATATTTTTAACTATCTGTGATTATACCCCCTACCACCTGTCCTACACACCACCCCATCCCTCCTAATAGTATTATCCATTTAAAATCTAATAAAACACTTTTGCATAATGTAATTATGGTTTCTGTTAAGGTTAAAAATGATTTGTCTAATTTTACTGTACCCTTACAAAATGTATGTTTTAATTACCCTAATTCTATGCAATAGTTACAAAAACAGTTAAAGTTATTAATGCACCAATATGCTGTCCGCGCCCACGCAGTAAAATACCGTATGAAAGTAACCTTTGTAACACCATAAATGTAAAGCTGTTTAAGGCAGCCTTCCCGGTGCCATAAATAAACCTCTTCAGTATTATCTTGTGCTGCCTAATTCTTGGGGAAAGAATTCTTTTGCTTCACATTAGGTAACCAACTTTGATCTCTATGCCTGCTACTTATAATCACTTAAAATCTATCCTTCTGTAGTTAATAAATCTGTTTTATATTTAACCTAAAAGCGTGTGCTTTGTTTAAGTGCTTGGGAAATCTCAACTCAAGGCTGGTGCATGTCCACTTTCCTTTGAAGAAGTGGCGAACTGGGTAATGAGCTTAAACTTGGCCAGGCTTCTGACCAGTGCAAGATGGTACAGTTCTGGGGTGCAAGACTGAGGATCTGGGGGGAATTGGCCGGAGCCTCTCTATTGATGGTTCACGATTGGCTGGGATATCATTCATGTAACTCAGTTTGGTGTGTCCCTGCCTGTGGATGTCTGTCAGTGCAGTGCCTGGCAGCAGCTTGTAGCTTGACACAGAGTGAGAGGCAGCTCAGGTGCGTGGATTTGGAGGGCTCAGCGGTGCCATAGTCCAGGTTGCACCCGTCACAACGTGCATATGCAGGATTTTTTTTCCTTACTGATTTGAGTATGCATAGACCCTATCATGGTCCCATTAGACTGGTCATGTGCAGCACATGGTTCTTTGGGGCCCTACAAGTAGCTGCTCTGTCAAGTCCACCAGTATCACTGCAGCCTGGCACATTCTCCCTACTCTAGTCCATGTCTACATAAAACAGGGGGTTATTCAAGTAATGCCAGACTCATGCCAATAAAACATTAGGCCCTACTCCTGCTGGTGGGACTACAGGTAGGCATGGGCGTCAGCATGCCTTGATCAGTTTGCAGGATCAGAGCCTTTACTTCACATCATGCCATCATGTGTTTTCTCTTTATAAATTCTGTGGTATCCACAACACTCATCACTCCTCCACCTGCACCTGTATCCAGACAGAGAACCTGACCATGGATGCCTTTACCCAAATCCTGGTTGGCTTTGAAGAGGCTGTGGCCTGCATTTCAGAAAGCCAGGCTGGGGGGACTGTCCAGTGCAAAAGGTGTCTGCTGGTGGAATCTCTCAAGAAGCAGGTGGGAGAGCTACAGGAGGAGGTCAAATTACAAAAACCACAAATATGTAGGGACAAAATTATAAAGGACAAAGCACAAAACGAGATTAAAATAGCTATAGACATGAAGGGTAACGAGAAAACATTCTACACATAATCAGAAGCAAGAGGAAGACCAAGGACAGGGTTGGCCCGTTACTCAATGAGGAGCAAAAACAATAACAGAAAATGTGGAAATGGCAGAAGTGCTAAATGACTTTTTTGTTTCAGTTTTCACCAGAAAGGTTAGTTGTGATTGGGCATCTAACATAGTGAATGTCAGTGAAAATGAGGTAGGATAAGAGGCTAAAATAAGGAAAGAAGCAGTTAAAAATTACTTAGACAAGTTAGATGCCTTCAAGTCACCAGGGCCTAAATAGATCCTAGAATACTCAAGGAGCTGACTGAGGAGATACGAACCATTAGCAATTATCTTCGAAAAGTCATGGAAGATGGGAGAGATTCCAGAGGACTGGAAAAGGGCAAATAGAGTGCTAATCTATAAAAACGGAAATAAGGACAACCCAGGAATTACAGACCAGTCAGCTTAGTACCCAGAAAGATAATGGAGCAAAAAATTAAGTAATCAATTTGCAAAGACCTAAAAGATAATAATGTGATAAGTAACTGTCAGCATGGATTTGTCAAGAACCAGTCATGTCAAACCAATCTAATAGCTTTCTTTGACAAGATAACAAGCCTTGTGGATGGGGGGAAGCAGTAGATGTAGTGTATCTCAACTTTAGTAGGGCTATTGACACTGTCTCACATGACCCTCTCATAAACAAACTAGGGAAATATAACCTAGATGGAGCTACTATAAGGTGAGGAGGAATAACTGGTTAGAAAACCATTCCCAGAGAGTAGTTATCAATAGTTCACAGTCAAGCTGGAAGGGCTTATCGAGTGAGTCCCACAGGGATCTGTTCTAGGTCCGGTTCTGTTCAATATCTTCATCAATGATTTAGAGAAGGACACAGAGAGTACACTTTTGTGAATGACACCAAGTTGGGAGGGGTTGCAAGTGGTTTGAAGGACAGGATTAAAATTAAAAATGATCTGGACAAACTGGAGAATTCATATGAAGTAAATAGGATGAAATTCAAAAAGGACAAATGCAAAATATTCCACTTGGGAAGGAACAATCAGTTGCACACATACAAAATAGGCAATGACTGCCTAAGAAGCAGTACTGCAGAAAGGGCTCTGGGGGTCATAGTGGACCACCAGCTAAATATGAGTCAATAGTGTAACATTGCTGCAAAACAATAGCAAACATCATTCTGGGATGTATTAGCAGGAGTGTTGTAAGCAAGACATAAGAAGAAATTCTTCCACTCTACTCTGCACTGATAATACCTCAACTGGAGTATTGTGTCCAGTTCTGGGCACCACATTTCAGAAATGATCTGGATAAATTGGAAAAAGTCCAGAGCAAATGATTAAAGGTCCAGAAAACATGACCTATGAGGGAAAATTGAAAAAACTGGGTTTGTTTAGTCTGGAGAAGGGAAGACTGAGGAGGGACTTGATAACAGTTTTCAAGTACATAAAAGGTTGCTACAAGGAGGAGGGAAGTAAATTGTTCTCATTAACCTCTGAGGATAGGACAAGAAGCAATGGGCTTAAATTGCAGCAAGGGCAGTTTAGGTTGGACATTACAAAAAACTTCCTAACTGTCAGGTTGGTTAGTCACTGGAATAAATTGCCTAGGGAGGTTATGGAATCTCTGTCATTGGAGATTTTTAAGAGCCAGTTAGACAAACAGCTGTCAGGGATGGTCTAGATTTTATTTAGTCCAGCCATGAAAGCAGGGGACTGGACTAGATGACTTCTCGAGGTCTCTTCCAGTCCTACAATTGTATGATTCTATGATTCATCTTTCTGTGTCCTTTGACTGTATGTCCTTCAGCATAGTGATTGTCTCTCTTTTTGTGTGTTTTTTAAAGTAACCAGCACAATGGGGCCTCCATATCAATTGGAGACTTAGGTGCTACCCTAATACAAATATTTACTACTTCTAATGTATATGGTACATATTGACAGAAAGTCTATTTAGAAAAAGGTTTAGCGTTTAAAAAAATGATTTGGGGGCTGTTTTAGTCTCACTCCACCTGTAAAGAGGGTACTCTAGTACAACTGTATGGTTGAGAAACTGTGTTTTAGTACGACACAGTGGTTGAGAAAAATACAGAGCCAGTACATTTAAAATATCTCTAGAAATAACCGAAATCAACTTATATTTCAGGACCTTCCAGAGCTAGCAGCACGTGCTATTTGTCTCTTTGCAAAACTAGGAATCTTTTTTTCAGTATTACTCCCGTTCATACATTTCTAGCTTTTAAAGGGTTGCAGGATATCAGATCGTAAATCTTCTTCCCAGGACATGACTGAATAATGTCTGTCTTAGTCCTCACATCAGCTAAATGTTGGGGAAGGAAAAATATCACAGGAGGAAGGAGAAGGGAAACATTTCCTTGGAGGTTTGATTTGTTTATTTTTTTAACGGCAGCTTTTTCAAGTTGTTCATAAAGTTTGGGCTGTGACAGTGAGTCCAGGCAGAATGCAGCTGAGACAGTCAAAGGCATCTATCACGTTCTCTCAAGATATGAACAATTAGTTTCAGCCAGATCCAGGAGTAGTAATACCAAAAGACCATTCAACTAATTCTTTCTGGCATTTCTGGCCAATGGAAGCTTTTCTTGAACAGACTGATAACTTCAGGATTTGGATCCAGTGCTATTAATGTTCTTTTTAAAAATAAAAAATAAAAAGTCTACTCATGCAGCCTTATTCTGCTCTGATGCCACTTTTATTGATTTCAGTGGAGTTACTCCTTCTCTATACTGGTGTAAATGAGAGGAAAATCAGGCACATGGAATTTGTGTCTTGTTGACTTCCTCTAGCTATTACATAAATATTTGTTTTGTTACTGATTCTAAATATACTGCCCTTTAATTTCATAAGCCAACTCCTCAGCTGGTGTCTGTTATGGGTTCCATTGGATCTATGCCAATAAACACCAGCTCAGGATCTGGTTCACCAAGTTTACTTTTGTGTTATGTGATGGAGTAAAAGGGAAGAACTGATCAGTTTTCAATATAATCTTCATAATTCAGGGGCAAATTTCCCAAGACCTCTCTCTAACATATGTTCAAGAAACAGCCATAAATGTGATTAGTCAAGTCAACTCCATGATGCAGTGTTAAACAGTGTGACCTCAAAAACACACTCTTGCTTTTTGAAGTCAGATCACTCTACTAACAGTCATAACTCCAGTGGGTCAAAAGCACCTTTCATCATTTGCTGTGCCTTCTGTCACTGTGAATCCTTGTAATTAAAAGCAGAGTCAGTGCTGGATCATTTCAAAAGATTTATTTTTACTGGAATTAGTTGTTATAGAACAATTTTTTTTGGAGAGAAGGTGGTCAGTTTCATCAGTGTTTTGAATTGAACCTGAATGTTTTAAAAGTTGCTATTCTTGAGCAAAATGCTGACAAAATTATCCAGCTTTAGTATTTTAACAGAACAACAGAGGAGAACATTTGTGGAAAGTTCAAACAAATTGCTGGATGGAAACTTCAAAGTGTACATCATTATATTCTCCTAATTTCTAAGTATAATTAAATTAAAAATAGACCTTGGGTGTATCTAAAATGAAAGTTAGGGGCTGGATCCTCAGTTGGTACAAATAAGCATAGCTTCTATTACATCAGCTGACAATCTGGCCCTGTATTTCTATCGAGAAATTCTTCTGACATGCACATTACTTTCCCTATAGAGCATGGTGAATTTATCGGTCCTGTAAAATACTTTGAAAGATGGAAGAAGGTAGGAATTGCAGATGTGGGGGAAGAAGGAAAAAGTAGGGCAGAAGGCATTATGATATCTACAGTTGCCCCACTACTATTTTGGAACATTTTGGACATTTTTGGATACTATTGCCAGGGAATTTACATTGATATTCAACCTTAATTTTCCCTTAGGCAATTTCTATTACTCCCAGTTATACCCCACTGTATCACATTAAATAATTCCCCTCTGTCCTTTGTGTTTACACTCTTCAATTGTCTTTAGCCTGTTATCATGTTTTCCCCCTTCAGTCATCTTAAAACTGAAAAATGTATTTAGATCTTCAATCAATTCCCTTCCAACCCTCCTAGTTAATTTCACAGCTCTTCTCTGAATGCCTATCACTTTAACAGTATCTTTCTGATAATGAACTGAGTTCAATATTCCAGGTGTACTCTCACATTATGGACTAGTCCCATGATACAATGCCTCTATGTATGCAACCCAAAAACGAATTGGCCTTTTTTGCATCCATATCACTGTGAATACACCAAAAACAAATGGAGAGAAAAATGAGTGAAACATTTTGCACCAGCTTCACCCATCCCTAATAATTAACGTTTCTTTACAGTTTGTTTGAACTGTTTTCAATTGACTTGAAAAATCAGAGCTGACTGGAGGAGAGCAATTACGTTTCATGGCATCTTGCAAGGTTTCCAAATTTGTCTTTGTTCCTCATTAGAAGAAAACCAAAACCTTTCCAACATTACATGAAAACAGAATGTATGTGTTCTCTGTAGCCTGGTGGCTAGGGCACTGGCTTGTGGCTGACGCAGGTTCAAGTGCCTGATCAGAGCGAAGTTTTTCACCCCAGATCAAGCAGAGAATGAACTTGTATTTGGGTCGCCCACATCTCAGGCCAGTGTCCCAACTTCTTGCTTTCTCTTTCCGAGCCCAGAACAAAAAAACGTTCTGGCAAACTATTAGTCAAAATTGAAATGTCTCCATGAAACATTTCTGCGTCAGTGAAACAGCATGTTTTGACAAAATGTATGGTTCTGACCAGCTTTAGTGAAAACCCTCTAGTCTGGCCCTGCCCTCACAAACATTGCAGAGCTCTAAATGCACAGCTCATACAGTGTGGCTTCTATAGGGTGGGAGGGCAAGGGAGGTGATACCACTTTGCTCACTCTTTCCTATCCTTCTATCATATTTAAGGTGATATGAGAACTTACTACTCATTTCATGCCTTCCAGAGCAAACCTTAGAGGATGTGATTTGGTCTGTTATTATTGTACACACATTATTTCAACCTTAGATATCACAGTGTAAACTGTTTAATAAATCCAGAGAGGTAAGAAGAGAGTTGAAGTCTCTCAAAAGCTTATGCCTGCAAATATTAAATTTGTTAGTCTTTAAAGTGCCACAGAACTCTCATTGTTTTTGTTTAATAAATGTGTGACGTACATGAATGCTGGTAAGAGACTGATTGTTTTGCTTGATCGTTTCATTATATTTGAAACCTTAATCCTGGTAGTATTTGTTAAAGGAAACAGCTACAACCAGCGGCAGACAAACAGGCTTCCGCACAGCTTGTGTTCCAGGTTTGTCTCATTTGTTTACCAGAATCCACAGATCTGGAACTCCATACAGCATATTGCCATCTAGTGGCTGAATAGTAGATTGCAGGCCCCAATCCCCTGACATGAGTTAGCATTTCAAAGATTAGTACCCCTCATCACATTATGTGAGTTAGTATCCACAGACTAGTGACTGCTGTTACAAATTCAATTACTATTTATTAGCATCACTCTAATTTTCATTTAAAACAGGAGACAAATCATCTACCTATTTTTACTCACCTGAGACAGATCATGAAGTCTGTACTCACCTTTTATTCACGCAAAATCTTACTGACTTCAATGAGTGTCTTCCTTGAGATCAGACTAAATAAAGGAATTCAGAATTTGACCTCTACAGTTGTTTTTAAACAATTGCTTTTGCAAGGATGTTTCTTCCCAGTCTCCTCTTTGGTAAATAACAAAATATACATGGAACACATTATCTCTGTCTACCAAGAGGCTGCCTAATTATGATGGGAAATATAACATTATCTTTTAACTTAACATTTATTAAGCAATTTGCTATAGAAATGGTGATGGTATGATGGTTTTTCAGACAGTAAACTATACTGCCTGAAACTGCATGCAATTTAGGAACTGCCAAATCCAATTCTGAAGCTGAGGAGGTGCATTGAAAGATGTTTTGGTGCCACTTAAATATTCACTCATTTGCCTGCCCCGTCTGTGGGAAATATGCTAATAGCTCATTGCTCTAGCCTTTGAACTTTCAGGGCAGGTGAGGACCAGAATGCCACATCAGTGATGCCAGCGTCTTGATCGTAGCTGATAGATGCAAATTGCTTTGGCTTTGATATTTTTGTTTGATCTGAAATGTATTAATTTTTTTTTTAAGGACACAATAGAATGACTGTCTGCTTCAAAAGCTCATCAGAACAAGATTAGTGAGGTGAGATAATGTCTCACCATCAGCACCGTCAGGAGGAGCGAATGTGTGCTGTAGGCTATGTACTATAAACATAGAATCAAATGACAGAGACCATACTTGTGAGATTTATAGTTCAGCCGCTAGACCAAAGCTCTTCGGATAAGCCTTAGATAAACAGGCAAACTTGGGATGCTTATCCAGGCCTACCTAGAGTACAATGGGAACATGAAGCACCTAAACTACAACTCCTATGAAATATTGCTGTAGCATTTTCCAGTTGAAATGTTATGGGTTTCAGCCAAAATTTTATGGGTTTTGGCCATAATTTGTTGATATTCAAATTTCCATTGAAAAGTTTACATTTTCTGCAGAAAAAAACTCTTTTTTGACTAGCTCTGCTAACAAGTGCAGGTTGTTACTGAAATAGGTAAGAAGCAAGTTCCAAAAAACCCGGGATCTGGTGGAGAAGACCTGACAGCTGCCCCTTCTCTCTTATACAAAGAGGGCTTCAGCTCAGGTACCCCTATTAAATGCAGCTCTAGTAATATGTGACAGGGACCGAGGTGGTCATTAGATAGGTATATACTATTGATGTAGATACTTTGTATAGAGAAAGATATGTAATATTCCTGACCTGATGCCATAGACTCCCAGAAAAGTGAATGTTTTTTCACTAGGGAAACTAGAAATATGTTGTGCTAAATAGAAAGTAAGGAGGTTGGAAACTATTCATTCTCCCCTACAAAATGTCTTGCCTTTTCATTTTCTTTTATGTCTATAATTCATTGGTCCTCATCTCATAACAGTTCCTAATTAGCTCCTAATTAAAATTGAAATGAGGGAGGAGAGACCAAAGGAAGCAGCTGAATGTGCTAGAAGTGAGCGACAATCTAGGGGTTTCTCCACTAAAAAGGTAAATAGAGGAGTCTGATTTAGCTCTCATCGAAGTTTCCACAGACTTCCAGGGGAGTTGAATCGGGCCATAAATCTGGAATATGGAAATATGACAGCCTTCCTCCTCCTTTCCACTTCGCCTTTGTATTTTCATTTCTCCCCTTTAGATATCAGGTTATTCACCCCTTCCCTGTCTCTCAACTTCTGAGCAGCTTTTATAAATGGAGCACTCTCACTGGCAATAGCAGGAGGCATTGTCTCTAGTAGGATGGATTTTCTGTCTTTTTCCCCCGTGTCTCCATGTGTGATATAGGGAGAGTAAGCTATATTCTGTTCCATAGCTCAGTCGATTAGTCCTTGACCTTTCACTTAGGAGTTCCTTCTGATTTAGTCTTTGTGCAAAGTGAAAGTTCAGAAATCTCATTTGTGCTAATCCAGTGAATACTGTAGCTAGGTAAATTTCTGTATAACTTCAAATGGACTTCCTTTAATCAATGGCGACCTTTGTCCTGTAAGCACAGGATGTTGGCAACTTTTAATAAGAGCTGGTATCCTTATGGTAGGATGGGATGAGGACACTCTGTCTCCATGTCATTCTGGAACACACTGTACAGAGTGCAACTACCTGAAAGGGGAAAATGCAGGAGCAATTGATGCTCTTCCTATTAATTATTTAGCCCTGTTGGTCTGTGCATCAGTTACTGACACTTTGCACTGTCAATACCAGCCTATAACACCGGGTTGCATATGACAAGGTAATTTTTCTGCAGTTACAAGTCCTGTTAGTGAAAGGATCAAAGTCTCCTGAGGAGAAAGGGGTGCGTTTTAAACCTGTCAGATGTAATCAGACTAAGCTTGCTTATATTATACAGATTTTTCCTTTAAAATAAAAAGATGAAGATGAACTTCTTGGGGAAAATAAGCGAAGAGCAGCATTTTCTGCTGAGCTTTTTTCCCTCTCAGTGTTTAATAAGATGGTGAAAAAAATTTCTTGCTTAAGTGAAGGCTAACTACCAAAAGTTTGTATATGTTAGCAACTTCTTTGGGAAATCTGCACCAAGGAGGAGGGATTCTAGGGCAGATTTTGGTAACATGGTATTAATATCAGGTAGCTGCATTAAAATAGTTTGTAGTCTTTTACTACCACAATATCCAAGTGGGTGCACAATTCTAAAGATAAATATTTATCAATCATCATCATTGTGCTCTTATATAGCATTCTTCATCGGTACATTTTGAAGTGCTTTATGAAGAAGATATCATTATCCTTCCTTTTTACAGAAGGGGAAATTGAGGCACAGAGCAGTGACATGACTTTCCCAAGCTCCCCCAGCAGGCCAGGGACAGAGCCAGGACTATAACCCAGGTCTCCTGAGTCCTGATGCAGTGCTGTAGCCACTAGACCACACACACCACTTTTTTCTTCTCTCTCCTGTGCAGTCATAAAGGGCTAGACAGGGGTGACTACCCAAGAGAACTCTGAGTAAGGGTATCGTACAAACTGCCCTACTCTAGGAAGAACTCTGAGAGGCATTGTGATATTGAGGTGTGGGTAGGGGCAACTTTCTTCCACATTCACACCAGGTCAGCTTTGTTGCCTGGGGAATAGGAGGTGGAGCCATGGCTTAGCTTACTCTTCAGTCACTGTGAGGGAGCATGCAGAGCAGAAAGCCTGACCTGGGTAGCCCTAATGTGGCCATGTAAGGCATCATCTTAGTCCTCCATGCTGTCCTGTGTGGACTGACTAGAAACAATCTCGCTCTGAAGAAACAGTCTCATTTTGGGGCCAGCGGGAGGGCTGGGGGTTGTTGTGTTCCCATGTGTTTCCCATCAGTTTGTGTCCTGAGCCAGAGACTTGAGATTTAAATAGGACTGGCAGCGTAATGTTCTCCAGGACGTTAAATATGTCATTTCACTCATATCACACCAAGAGAGTCACAGAATCTGAGCCAGGGGCTGTCCAGGAAGACAAGCTGATGCAAGGAGTGGCTCTATGGAGGAATCTATAGGAAGTTAGACCTAGCAGGGTCCCCATGTGGAAGATGATTTGACACCTGCTAAGCTAGATGTGCATACAGTCTGCTTATTGTCGTAAGCTCTGTTTTCTCTTAAATGTTTTTGTCCTTAATAAATAATACTTTGCGTTCAGAAGGCAGTCTGGTCACTAGTTACACAGCCATTGCTCCCGGAGGGAACAGAACTACAGGTATTGAACATAAGTCAGACCTGCTGAGCTAATCACAGTTGATACAGAGGGGCTGTAACCCAGGGCCCAGTTTAAGAGTTGGAGAATCTGGAGAAAGGTGATGACATATGGCCTGAGACCTAGAGGGAGTGCAGTCAAAGCAACCAAAAGGGACCAGCAGTTAGCCCCATAACTGTGTCAGTAGTTACACAGAATACAGTACCTACAAGGCAGAAAATAAGTTTCTGTCTCCTTTCCCCTCTGCC
The DNA here is from genome assembly GCF_026122565.2 of Emydura macquarii macquarii. Taxonomy (NCBI): domain Eukaryota; kingdom Metazoa; phylum Chordata; order Testudines; family Chelidae; genus Emydura; species Emydura macquarii. The sequence continues at coordinate 20,892,449 of NW_027131927.1, forward strand.
TATCTCATTGTAATCACCAAGACAATATCCCTGCCATTACTATAGAGGAGAATTAATTTTAGAGATGTGTGGGAAGTGAGTTTCCAGTGTAAGCAAACTATCTGCAGCTATAATTGAAATACCATTTTTTTCTGTGTGTGTAAATAATTCATCTGCTATGCTTCCAAAACCAGATATTTGCTACTGAGATGTTCTAAGACAAAAGCAGACACAGTGACCTCTGGGACCAGGCATGACTCAGAGCAACACTGTTTCATATGATGTGCCATAATGCGATGCAGATTTACCCACCACATACAATAAATCAAACTTGGCTTTGCTGTCTCTGGCATTTGCCAACTGACAGATACTCTGATTTTACTCTTAGTTGCTTGGGTTCATTTACAGTAGTTTGAGATGTGCCAGACTCCAATTTTATATGTACCACCTTCCCATGCTAGGCATAACAACAACCAAAAAGAATAGGAGACAGAAACAACCACTTGGGAAAGTGTCATGGTGATACAAAGCCAACTGTGATGTGACTTAACAGGTTGCCTCAGCATTATAGAGTAGTATCACCTGCAGCATCAGCATCATGATGCTGCAAAATTATCATCAGCATAATGCTGTGTCACCACAATAATGTGTCATCATTAGTAGCACGATGGACTGTCATCAGTTAATTTACCTGGTCTGCCACTGTTCAGCTCCTTCCACCTTTCAAGAGTATTCTTAATATTCAGCTTTCAAATAGCACATTTTATAAATCAAACTGCCAGCAGTTCCCCTTCACAGTGACCAAAATAATGGGCCTAATTTGCCTTTTCCTGCATCTGTCATCAGTTTGCCTAGGAAATCAGAAGTTAATAATTTTCTTTACCTCCCTGACCGAATGGAGAGTAGAATCATCTGCACCTGGGTCCATAACACTCCAAAACTCTGATTAGTGCTGATCCTTGTCTTTTCCCATTGCATTTTATAAATTAGCATAGAACAGTAAATTGAATGCTCCCTCCTGTCCATGGGTTTTTGGGCTTTACATTCCTTACATATTCAAAGCTGATAATTAATAATTTGAGATGGAAAGAAGCTACAAGGCACATCAAGCTCTATCCACCTTCAGAGAGAAAGAGATATTTGAACACTGCATTATGTAGAACAGCTTGGTACTCCTTAATATAATGCACAAAAATGCTTCTAAGAAATATTGCTTAGATCACATTCTAGGGATTATTTAGGGCTACAACTGACTTTACAGTAGCATATGCTCATATATTAAGAGTTGAACTAAGATATTTTGTGTTGGATTTTTCAGCCCATAAGTGACATGGGAGCACAAGTAACACTGAAAGTCAATGGGACCTATACTTCTCATTCACTTAAGGGCTTCTGAAACTTCTACTCCTGGAGCAAAAATTTCAAACCTGGGTGTTTAAAATTCATATTTAGGCATAGAAGAATCATAGAAGATTAGAGTTGGAAGGGACCTCAGGAGGTCATCTAGTCCAACCCCCTGCTCAAACCAGGACTAACCTCAGCTAAATCATCCCAGCGAGGGTTTTGTCAAGCCACAGCTTAAAAATCTCGAAAGATGGAGATTCCACCATCTCCCTAGGTAACCCATTCCAGTGCTTCACCACCCTCCTAGTGAAAAACATTTTCCTAATATCCAACCTAGATCTCCCCCACTGCAACTTGAGACCGTTGCTCCTTGTTCTGTCATCTACTACCATTGAGAACAGCCTAGCTCCATCCTCCCTGGAACCCCCTTTCAGGTAGTTAAAGGCTGCTATAAAATCCCCCCCTCATTCTTCTCTTCTGCAGACTAAACAAGCCTAGTTCCCTCAGCCTCTCCTCATAAGTCTTGTGCTCCAGCTCCCTAATCATTTTTGTTGCCCTCCGCTGGACTCTCTCCACATCCTTTTTGTAGTGAGGGGCCCAAAACTGGATACAATACTCCAAATGCGGCCTCACCAATTCCAAATAGAGGGGAATAATCACTTCCCTCGATCTGCTGGCAATGTTCCTTCTAATGCAGCCCTATATGCTATTAGCCTTCTTGGCAATCAGGGCACACTGCTGACTCCATATCCAGCTTCTTATTCACTGTAACCCCCAGGTCCTTTTCTGCAGAACTGTTGCCTGGCTCGTAGGTCCCCAGTCTGTAGCTGTGCATGGGATTCTTCTGTCCTAAGTGCAGGACTCTGCACTTGTCCTTGTTGAACCTCATCAGATTTCTTTTGGCCCAATCCTCCAGTTTGTTTAGGTCCTTCTGTATCTTATCTCTACCTTCCAGGGTATCTACCACTCCCCCTACCTTAGTGTCATCTGCAAACTTGTTAAATAAGTAGATTGATTTTCAGACACTTTGAGCTACTGTGGCCCATGCTGAATCAAACTAAATTTAGGTGTCTGAGAGGAATGTTAATTGTTAAGGATCCTTTTGATTTCCTGCAAAAGAAGACTTGCACCTTCATTGGAGGTATAGGATATAAGATCTTCAAAGTCAATAAATACTCCCATTGTCTTTCAAGTGTGTGCTGGGATGTTTCTTATATAGGAGCCATTATCTTCTTGCTGGCAGAGCCCCACTGAATTCAAGCATTATAGGTCCATAATAAACATTCCCTTACCCTAATATGGGTTAAACAATCTAACTCACTAGCTAGGTTACATATCAGTATTCTTAGATTATTACATAACAGCTCCAAGTCTGTCACAATATATTCTATATTTAAAAAGTTCCAGAGGGGTAGCCGTGTTAGTCTGTATACAGCAAAAACAACAAGAGTCCTGTAGCACCTTAGACCCTGTCCACACTTACCTCCGAGATTCAGCGGCAGGCGATGGGAGTTATGCAAGCTACCCAAAAAACTTGCATAACTCCCGTCGACTTCTCTGATCCTCATCTGCGCGCCGTCTTCACTGCACTGAGCTGACAAGAACCACATTTCCATCGATGCAGCACTACGCCACTTGTGAAAGTGGTCTTCGTACATCGATTTCTGGATCGACTGAGCAGGTCTTTACTGACCGCTCAGTCGATCCAGAGAAATCGATCTGACGGCGGCGACTTTGCCGCCATCAGTGTAGCCGTAGTCTTTAAGGTGCTACAGGACTCTCGTTGTTTTTGCTATATTTAAAAACAATGTTATTGAGCACTGCCACTAATGTTGACACAGATTACACCGAATTAGCTTGCAAATACATCACTTTTTTTTTCTTATTATTACTCCTCACTGAGGGGAGGGAAAGAGGGCATTAGAGCACCGAAAGTGTGTGGAATACTAATGCTGAATTCTAGGAGAGCACATCCTTTATTACAGTGACTCATAGCCATTCAACTTCCTGGAGCCCTGCTGTCTGTTGTGATGTGGGCATGCCTCAGGGGTCTGAGTTCAAGTCTAAAGCCCCTCTCCTTCAGAGACATATGCAGGTGCTTAACTTGACGCATTCTGCATAGTCCCATTAACTTCAAGAAATTACTTGGGCTGGAAATTATTTCATATTCAGAACTTTTGAAATGCTTTGCTAATTATAGGCTAAATTCAGCCTTCAGATACCTATGCGGTATCGCACTGACTTCAGTAGGGGTTGAACGTAGATTCCTACTGTATATATCTCTTGGCATTTTTGCGTATCATGAACATGATTCACCCAAGTCCATTGAGTCAATGGAAAGTTACCCATTGACTACAGCGAGCTTTGGCTTCAGCCCCATGCCTCATGCTCCCCATCACTCCAGCAAATGCAATGTCAGCCCAGGTTGCCTGGTCCAGCCAAAAATGTGTTGGCTGCAGTTCAGGGACACAAGGAGCTAGCTGGTCTTATATCACCTTTGCAAGCCCCAGATCTTGCCCTGGCATATATTTGAATAATGAATGCCCTATCTGATGTCCTGCAAGAGGTTGTTCTGCCAGCCAGGGATCAGCTAGAGTAGAGGTTATATCCCCATTTCCTGTGCCAATGGTTGGGAGGGGAATGGCAAGCAAAGCCTCTACTGCAGCCCCAACCCACTAGGAGATTCTTCTTATGCTAGGTAGCCAGATAAGCTGATGTTCTGGCTCCTTTACACTGCTGAAATGGACAAAACAGCTGAAAGAGAAGACCAGAATCTGGCCTGCTGTGTCCTGTTTCCTGAGAGAAGTTGATGGAGAATGTTAAGAGTTCAACAATATTTTTGCCTTCAAGATATCAAAGCAACAAAAAGTTAAGGATTCCATCAGTAGTGATTGAACAAAGGACTGTACGAAAGTTTGCATAAAACTGAGAACATGGGCAAAATCAGGGCGGGTTCCGGATCTACCACTTACTGCACCAACCTCAAACCAGATGTTTGCAGAATGGTCCCCCTAAATGATTGCATTCACTGAACTCCACTCCTGTGCCCCTTGCAGGCAATCCTCATCATCTCCTGCCCCCACCAGTACACAAGCTCCCCCGCTTGTAACTTAGATCTCTAAAGGCTGGAACCCATCTCATCTTGCTGGGGCTGGCAGTGCCCTCCACCCTGCCTAGGTTTTCCAGGTGTGTCAACTGACTGCCTTGCCTCCAGTATGGTCATATAGCCCCTGGCCCAGGCCTCTGTCCCTAATTTATACAAGGTCTTTGGGGATGGAGAGTAGCAGGTCCCCTCACCTCTCCCAGTAGGCAGCAAGAGCAGAGAAACACTCCTTTTCCCACTGCCAGCCATTGGCTCTGTTGAACTGATGACACAGATGCCCTATCATCTTCAGGGATTGCCCAGCAAGCCCCAGGAATGCCCAGCACACTAGGGAACAGAAGCATAACCTGTAGGATATGATCCCATGGAACCCTGGGGCACCTGTAGTGACACTACTGGGAATTATGGGCTTACTGCAGAAGAAGTAGCTCCCTTGCCCATTTCCCCATTTCTTCTCTGTTACGTCTATATTATTCTAGTCCTTTCTCTGAGTCCAAAAAGGGAGTGTTTCCCACATGCCTTCTTTGTTTTGAAAAAAGTGCTCACCGAGTTCTCACCATGCAGCCCACTTTCCTTCTGAATCAAGAGACACATTTTAACATTCAGCCTAATTCATAGGCTCTGTC